>NC_083697.1:48025000-49275000 GCF_033118175.1 Dama dama
CAGAGCTCATGAGAGTATCTAACACTCTTTGGAGCTCTAACTTGTAAAACTGCACCACTACTATTACCAATGCAATATATTGATATATGTAATAACTCTAAATACTCATTCTTCTTGAATATTCAGTGATGTTTCCCACATTCTTGCCTTTGCAGCTTTCTTTTATTAAATGCTCTCCCCTAAGTTCATCAGGTAACATAATGAATTTTTATTCATCCTTCGAAACCCATGTGTTCATGGATCATCTCTTTAGGAAGTTTTCCCTGACCTTCTTGAGGAAAGCTGATGACTTCATTCATTGCATCATTCAACCAATATTTACCAAACACCTTCTATATCCATACACTCTTCTAGCAAATATGGAAATGGTTGTAAACAAAATGTTAAAAAAAAAATCTGTATCTCATGGAGCTTACATTCCAGTAGGGGATGTGAATAATAATCAAAATAATTAGTGATCATCAAAATAAATTAGTAAATATGTAGAATGAAAGATAGTCATCAATGCTATGGAGAAAATAAAGCAGGAAAAAGTTTAGGGTGCTGAGGCTAGGGAGAGAGGTAGTTTCAATTTAAAAATCTTGATCAGCAAAGACACGTGAAGGAGGAGAAAGAATGAACCACGTGGAAATTAGGGGAAGAATGTTCCAGACAGAAAAGCAGTAAATGCGAAGGCTCTGAAGCCCTACTTTTTTTTCATGTTACCTCTGTGCCGTATCTACTTCTATTAACACATTGATTAAAATATTTTGTGATTATTACTACAATTTTAATTACATACATTTTACATTATATAAAGTATATATTTAAGTGTCTGAAACTATGAGGATTGTGTCTTATGGATCTCTGTATTCTTATTACATGGTGTAGGATCTAGTCAAAAATGTTCAAATTGTCCATTCAATTGCATTTAATAATAATACTAATCTTCCCGGATGGCATGGGTACAATGTTTCAACTGCTGACTGATCAGATCAGGAAATTTTATCATGAGGTGATGTTCTGTTGTTGGTTGCAAATCAGTGGACATATTCCTTTGGGTTCTCTTGCATTTTCTCCCCTCTTATGTGAAATAACTTCCTTGGAGGTTACTCTCTGATCAGAAGAAAGATATTTGGGATGTGGTGGCAGCAATTGGCATTATACAATAAAGTAAACAATTGCTAGATTTTAGCTTTTCTTTTCTGTAGACGTTCTCACTAGTTTTGCTGTTTGCAGCAATTATAATAAATTGGAGGCATGGCATCTTAAGGATAGAAGGGATCTAGTAGCAGTGAGTTCAGGTGTCATGCACTCCCATGCCTATGGAGTCAAGTAGGTGACATAGGGGAACAGGATTCCAGCTAATGGAGAGTGACACCTTGTTTAAACATGCCAACTGTACCTCTGATCCAGACGTTTGGCCTCATGTTTAAATTAAGTTTGAGTAACTTTAAGGTGTTCTGAAGGAGCTGTAAATCTGTATGCTGTGTAAAATATAATCATTTTTCAATGTTGGCAACATTATTTCATTAAAAAATATATGTCAAAACAAAAATGCCCAACAAAATATGCTTGGGTCCTGAAATCAGTTGTTTTTAGTTTCATATTTAAGCTAAATTTCATATTTAAAACTAAATTTAAACATAGTTAAACTCTCCCATTTTATTGGTAGAGAAAATGATATGTAGAAAAACTAAGTGCCTTGTCCAATCACAGAGTTGGATTAGGGGCAGATTCAGGACTGGAAGCTCCCCAAACCCAGGTGATGTGGACCTCATTTCATGTACTCCAATGCAGATCATGTCTACCTGTTTTAAAATAAACATGCAGCTCTGATATTCAAATGCATTCATAAACATCACATATCCTTTTGCTTTCAGTTTGTTTGAAGGCTTAGTGTAGAAACAGCTTCTGTTACATCAAAGATCAAAACATCGGGATTTGGAACATTATGTGCTCATTAGAGTTAGTGTCAAACCTATCTCCCAGGCTCACACCTACCTGCCATTGAAGGGAAAACGTCTCATCAACTATTTATGGAAGACCCCAGGGGCTTCCTCTTGAGAGAATCTGAACTTGTAATTTTCACCACTGCATGGCAACTGCCACATATCCCCCACCTCTGCCTCTGCTGTCAAACAACCCTTTAATAGTCACTGGTATCGGCATTAATCTAAGTTTGACCTACCAAATTCATGATTCTTAAACTGGCTGCCTTAATTTTGCTCCAAGTGAGTGTCTGTACACTAACAGCAGACTATGGAAAAGGGGGAGAATCTGGTCCTTACTCACACATTATTCCATCATGTCATTTTTCTTTTGCCAATAACAAGGAAATCTTTGTTATCCTTCCAGTGTTTCAGGAAACTGTTTTTGTATATTTGTGTGTGTCTGCCTGTGTGTATAATACAGAGAGACAGAGACTGATCTTTCAGTTTTAATTTATAGACTAATTATCAAAGGATGATTTATTGATATGAGAAAATAGTAATGATACAATACCAAATACTAGTTGAATATTTTTCAATAATTTCAGTTTTCATAATCTGAAAACATTTATTAGAAATTAGTTAACAAATTTGATAATTTAATTAATGCATCTCTTGGTCCATTTTTTTTAACATTAGGTTTTTGGAATATAATTTACATCACTAAAATTTATCCTCCTAGGTAGACAGTTTGATGAGTTTTGAGAGATGTTAACAATCTGTAACTACAATCATAATCTATGTATGTGAAATAATTTCTTCCCCCTCAAAAGTTCCCTTGAATCCTTTTATAGTTTGTCTCTTTCTCTCAATTCAATCCCTGGCAACTAGTGATATATTTTTCATTTCTATAGCTTTGTCTTTCCTGGAATGTCAAATAACTTGACTTATACAGTATATAGTCATTTCAGTTCAGTTCAGTTGCTCAGTCGTGTCCGACTCTTTGCGACCCCATGAACCGCAGCAAGCCAGGCCTCCTTTTCCATCACCAAGTCCCAGAGTCCACCCAAACCCATGTCGATTGAGTTGGTGATGCCATCCAACCATCTCATCCTCTGTCATTTCCTTCTCCTCCTGTCCTCAATCTTTCCCAGCATCAGAGTCTTTTCAAATGAGTCAGCTCATCGCATCAGGTGGCCAAAGTACTGGAGTTTCAGCTTCAACATCAGTCCTTCCAATTAATACCCAGGACTGATCTCCTTTAGGATGGACTGGATGGATCTTCTTGCAGTCCAAGGGACTCTCAAGAGTCTTCTCCAATATCACAGTTCAAAAGCATCAATTCTTTGGCGCTCAGCTTTTTTTTACAGTCCAACTCTCACATCCATACATGACCACTGGAAAAACCATAGCCTTGACTAGACAGGCCTTTGTTGGCAAAGTAATGTCTCTGCTTTTTAATATACTGTCTAGGTTGGTCATAACTTCCCTTACAAGGAGTAAGTGTCTTTTAATTTCATGGCTGCAATCACTATCTGCAGTGATTTTGGAGCCCAGAAAAATAAAGTCAGCCACTATTTGCACTGTTTCCCCATCTATTTGCCATGAGGTGATGGGACCAGATGCCATGATCTTAGTTTTCTGAATGTTGAGGTTTAAGCCAACTTTTTCACTTTCCTCTTTCACTTTCATCCAGAGACTCTTTAGTCATCTGCATATCTGAAGTTATTGATATTTCTCCTGGCAATCTTGATTCCAGCTTGTGCTTCATCCAGCCCAGCATTTCACATGTTGTACTCTGCATATAAATTGAATAAACAGAGTGACAATATACAGCCTTGACATACCCCTTTTCCTATTTGGAACCAGTCTGTTGTTCCAGGTTCAGTTCTAACTCTTGCTTCCCGACCTGCATACAGATTTCTCAGGAGGCAGGTCAGGAGGTCTGGCATTCCCATCTCTTTCAGAATTTTCCACAGTTGATTGTGATCCACACAGTCAAAGGCTTTGGCTTAGTCAATAAAGCAGAAGTAGATGTTTTTCTGGAACTCACTTGCTTTTTTCTATGATCCAGCGGATGTTTGCAATTTGATCTCTGGTTCCTCTGCCTTTTCTAAAACGAGCTTGAAAATCTGGAAGTTCACGGTTCACGTATTGCTGAAGCCTGGCTTGGAGAATTTTGAGCATTACTTTACTAGCGTGTGAGATGAGTGCAATTGTGTGGTAGTTTGAGCATTCTTTGGCATTGCCTTTCTTTGGGATTGGAATGAAAACTGACCTTTTCCAGTCCTACGGCCACTACTGCGTTTTCCAAATTTGCTGGCATATTGAATGCAGCACTGTCACAACATCATCTTTCAGGATTTGAAATAGCTCAACTGTAATTCCATCACCTCCACCAGCTTTGTTCATAGTGATGCTTCCTAAAGCATTTAGTGGTGCTTTTTTCCACATAGCAAATGCTTCAGAGATCCATCCACAATGCTGCATTATCAGTAGCTTGCTCTTACTAGTGTTGAATAGTATTCTATTGTATCAATACACCACAATATATTTATCCATTTACCAGTTAATAGCAATTTGAGTTGTTTCTGACAGTTGGCTATTATAAACATTACTAGTATATGCACGTGCATGCAGATCTTTGTGTGAACAAGTGTTTTCATATCTCTTAGATTAGAATTGCTGGACTATATGATAGATGTATATTTAACTTATAGTAAACAGCTCCAATATTTTCCAATATGGCTGTATCATGTCATCCAGCAAACATGTGCCTTGGAATTGCTTCTATAGATTTATCCACATTTGGTTTTACTAGTCTTTTTATTTTTAGATATTTGAGATGGTTAATTTTATGTCACATTGATTGATGGGGCCATGGTGTCCAGATAGTTGCCAAAACACTATTGTAGGTGTTTCTGGGAAGATGTTTTGAATGAGGTTTACATTTAAATTGGTGGACTTTGTTTAAAGCAGATTGCCCTTTGTAATAAGTGTGGGCCTCATTTAATCAGTTGAAAGCTGGAATAGAACAAAAGACTGACCTCCACTGAACAAGAAGGAATTCAGTCAACAGAGTCTTCATCTGCAATTTAAGCTCCTATTGGTTTTCCAGCAGTCTACTTTTAGACTCAAACTGTAACTTCTTCCTGAATCTCCAGCCTGTTGGCTTCTTCCATCAGATTTTGGTCATCAAGTCTCCACAACTGTAAGACAAATTTTCTTAAAATAAATCTCTTTCCCTCTATATATATATGCACATCCTACTTATTCTGTTTATTTGGAGAACTCTAATACAATGTTCAGGTAGGCTTAAGGTGATATATTATTATGGTTTTAATTTGCATTTCTCTGATGACTAGTGATTTGATTTAGGTCGTATTGGCTCAGATCATGAACTCCTTATTGCCAAATTCAGACTTAAATTGAAGAAAGTGGGCAAAACCACTAGACCATTCAGGTATGACTTAAATCAAATCCCTTATGATTATATAGTAGAAGTGAGAAATAGATTTAAGGGACTAGGTCTGATAGAGTGCCTGAGGAACTATGGATGGAGGTTTGTGACACTGTACAGGAGATAGGGATCAAGACCATCCTCAAGAAAAATAAATGCAAAAAAGCAAAATGGCTGTCTGAGGAGGCCTTACAGATAGCTGTGAAAAGAATAGAAGTGAAAAGCAAAGGAGAAAAAGAAAGATATTCCCATTTGAATGCAGAATTCCAAAGAATAGCAAGGAGAGATAAGAAAGCCTTCCTCAGCGATCAGTGCAAAGAAATAGAGGAAAACAATAGAATGGGAAAGACTAGAGATCTCTTCAAGAGAATTAGAGATACCAAGGGAACATTTCATACAAATATGGGCTCAATAAAGGACAGAAATGTTATGGACCTAACAGAAGCAGAAGATATTAAGAAAAGGTGGCAAGAATACACAGAAGAGCTATACGAAAAGATCTTCATGATGCAGATAACTACAATGGTGTGATCACTCACCCAGAGCCAGACATCCTGGAATGTGAAGTCATGTGGGCCTTAGGAAGCATCACTACGAACAAAGCTAGTGGAGGTGATAGAATTCCAGTTGAACTATTTCAATTCATAAAGGATGATGCTGTGAAAATGCTGCAGTCAGTATGTCAGCTAATTTGGAGAACTCAGCAGTGGCCACAGGACTGGAAAAGGTCAGTTTTCATTCTAATCCCTAAGAAAGGCAATGGCAAAAAATGCTCAAACTACCGCACAGTTGCACTCATCTCACACACTAGCAAAGTAATGCTCAAAATTCTCCAAGCCAGGCTTCAACAGTATGAGAACCGTGAACACCCATATGTACTAGCTGGTTTTAGAAAAGGCAGAGGAACCAGAGATCAAATTGCCAACATCCATTAGATCATCAAAAAAAAAAAAAAAAAAAAAAACAAGAGAGTTCCAGAAAAACATCTACTTCTGCTTTATTGACTAAGCCAAAGCCTTTGACTGTGTGGATCACAATCAACTGTGGAAAATTCTGGAAGAGATGGGAATGCCAGACCACTTGACTGCCTCCTGAGAAATCTGTATGCAGGTCAAGAAGCAAGAGTTAGAACTGGACCTGGAACAACAGACTGGTTGTAAATCGGGAAAGGAGTATGTCAAGGCTGTATATTGTCACTCTGTTTATTCAATTTATATGCAGAGTACAACATGTGAAATGCTGGGCTGGATGAAGCACAAGCTGGAATCAAGATTGCCAGGAAAATTATCAATAACCTCAGTAATGCAGATGACAATACCCTTATGGCAGAAAGCGAAGAAGAACTAAAGAGCCTGTTGATGAAAGTGAAAGAGGAGAGTGAAAAAATTGGCTTAAGATTCACCATTCAGAAGCTAAGATCTTGGCATCTGATCCCATCAGTTCATGGCAGATAGATGGAAAACAGGGAAACAGTGACAGACCTTATTTTTTTGAGCTCCAATATCACTGCAGATGGTGTCTGCAGTTATGAAATTAAAAGACTCTTGCTCCTTTGAAGAAAAACTATGACCAACCTAGACAGCATATTAAAAAGCAGAGACATTACTTTGCCAACAAAGATTCGTCTAGTCAAGGCTATGGTTTTTCCAGTGGTCATGTATGAAAGTGAGAGTTGGACTATAAAGAAAGTTAAACTCTGAAGAATTGATGCTTTTGAACTGTGGTGTTGGAGAAGACTCTTGAGAGTCCCTTGGACTGCAAGGAGATCCAACCAGTCCATCCTAAAGGAAATCTGTCCTGAATAATCATTGGAAGGACTGATGCTGAAGCTGAAACTCCAATACTTTGGCCACCTGATGCAAAGAACTGACACATTGGAAAAGACCCTGATGCTGGGAAATATTGAAGGCATGAGGAGAAGGGGATGACTGAGGATGAGATGGTTGGATGGCATCACCAACGTGATGGACATGAGTTTGAGTAGGCTCCAGGAGTTGGTAATGGACAGGGAAGCCTAGCTTGTTGCAATCCATGGGGTCTCAAAGAGTCGGACAAGACTGAGTGACTGAACTGAGAACTGAGATGACTAGTGATTTTGAATGCTGTTATTGTGCTCAGGGTCATTTTTATATCAACTTTTGTGAAGTGTCTGTTCAAATATTTACCCATGTATATTTTGGGAGAATGCAGAGGGCATGATTGTTTGCCTTCTCATTATTAATTTGCAAAAATTCTTTACCTAATCTGGATACAAGTTCTTTATATGATATGTGCTGTCCAATTATTTTCTCCCCATTAGTGGCTTGTGTTTTTATTTTCTTACTAGTATATTTAGAGAAACAAAAATTTAAAATTTTGATGAACCACAACAAATCAATTTTCTTTTATGGCACAAATTTGGGTCCTAGTTAAAAACTTTATACCCCTTCAAGTTTGCAAAGATCTTCCCCTATATTTTCTTTTATGTTATTTATAGTTTTAGATGTTATATTTAGGTTTATAATTCATTTAGAGAGAATTTTTGTACATATTGTAAGGTAAAAATTGAGATTCATTTGTGTACATATGGTTATCAAATTGTTCCAATACTACTCTTAAAAGGCCTGTTGATTATCTTTCACTTTTCAAAAAAAATTAATTGATATTTGTGGTTCTATTTATGAATTATCTATTCTATTTTATTAATCTGTAGCTCTACTCGTATACCAATAATACTGTATTTAGAACGAATCTTGAGGTCAGAGAGTATGGCTCTTTCAAATTTGTTCTTTTTCACAATTATTTTAGCTATGATAGGACTTTTGTATTTCCATATAAATTTTAGAATCAACCCTCAGTTTTTTAAAAAAAAAAAATCTCATTGTGGTTATCACTGAGGTTAAGTGGATATGTAAATAAATTTGTAAACAACAGATGTCAATAATAATGAATCTTCCAATTCATGAACTCTGTATATCTCTCCATTTCTCTAGGATTTCTTTAACTTCTCTCAGCAATGATTTGCAGTTTTCAGTGTGCATATCTTACACATATTTTATTAAATTTATCCCTAAATATTTTATATCTTTAATGCTATTGTAAATGAGATTTAAAAAAATTAATTTCCAAATGTTCACTTATTGTGTGGAAAAATATGGTTTATTTTGAATGTTGATTCTCTATTTTTCAAACCTTACTAAACTCATGTATTAGTTATAGTGGCTTTCAACTTTCTTAGGACCGGCTATATAAGTGATTTATCTTTTTAATATATTGTTAGCTCCAATTTGCTATTTTTTTGTTAATGATTATTGTGTCTATATTCATAAGATATATTGATTTGTGGTTTGTTGGATTATATTTATTTGCTTTTGGTTTAGCGTAGTATTAACTCAATGAGTTGGTGAGTATTTCATTTCTTCTATTTTCAAGAAGAGTTCATGTCAACTTTGTGTCACTTCTTTCTTAAATATTTGATAAGTTTCATTAATGCAACTGTCTAGGCTTTAAGACTCTCCACCCCATTCATATCTGTGATTGTTTGAAGGATTTAAATTATAAATTTAATTTATTTAATAGTTATAGGGCTATTCATATTATCTATTTCCTTTTGGTAATTTGTATCTTTCAGAGAATTTGTCTATCACATGTAAGTTTTGAACAAACAGAGAGTTGTCATAATATTTCATTTTTACTCTATTAACATCTGTGTTAAAGAGATGGGCATACCAGATCACCTGACCTGCTTCTTGAGAAATCTCTATACAGGTCAGGAAGCAGCCTGTATGGAGGCTGGAGCTGTCCATGGAACTGGACATGGAATAGCAGACTGGTTCCAAATCAGGAAAGGAGTACATCAAGGCTGTATATTGTCACCCTGCTTACTTAATTTATATGCAGAGTACATCATGAGAAATGCTGGACTGGATGAAGCACAAGCTGGAATCAAGATTGCCAGGAGAAATATCAATAACCTCAGACATGCAGATGACACCACCCTTATGGCAGAAAGTGAAGAAGAACTAAAGAGCCTGTTGATGAAAGTGAAAGCAGAGAGTGAAAAAGTTGGCTTAAAACTCAACATTCAGAAAACTAAGATCATGGCATCCAACCCCATCACCTCATTGCAAACAGATGGGAAAACAATGGAAACAGTGACAGACTTTATTTTTTTGGGCTCCAAAATCACTGCAGATGGTGTCTGCAGTTATGAAATTAAAAGACACTTGCTTCTTGGAAGAAAAGCTATGAGCAACCTAGATGGCATATTGAAAAGCAGAGACATTACTTTGCCAACAAAGGTCCATCTAGTCAAAGCTATGGTTTCTCCAGTAGTCATGTATGGATGTGAGTTGGACTATAAAGAAAGCTGAGCACCAAAGAATTGATGCTTTTGAACTGTGGTGTTTGAGAAGACTCTTGAGAGTCCCTTGGACTACAAGGAGATCCAACCAGTCCATCCTAAAGGAAATCAATCCTGAATAATCATTGGAAGGACTGATGTTGAAGCTGAAACTCCAATACTTTGGCCACCTGATGTGAAGAACTGACTCATTTGAAAAGACCCTGATGCTGGGAAAGATTGAAAGCAGGATGAGAAGAGGATGACAGAGGATGAGATGGTTGGATGGCATCACCGACTCAGGGGACAAGAGTTTGAATAAACTCCGGGAGTTAGTGATGGGCAGGGAGGCCTGGTGTGCCGCAGTTCATGGTGTCGCAAAGAGTCAGACATGACTGAGCAACTGAACTGAACTGAACTGAATATCTATTGGATCAATAGTGATGCTTTCTCTTTTATATCTGATCTTGAAATTTGAGTTTTCTCTCACCTTTAAAAAGGAATATTACTATAGCTAAAGTTTTATCAACAACATTAAAGATTTTTAAAAGCTGCTTTTGGTTTTATTAATTTTTTCTATTATTTTTCCTCTTTTCTATTTCATTGATATATTAATACTCATATATTTTTTTCTTGCCTGGAAAATTCCATGAACTGAGGAGCCTGGTGGGCTACAGTCCACATAGTGTCAAAATGTCTTTCATGACTGAGTGACTGAGCGCGCGCACACACACACACATCTGTATTATTTTCTTTTTTCCTCTTACTTGGATTTAATTTGCTTTTCTTTTCATAGTTTCTTTAGATAGAAAATTATAGTATTGATTGTATTTATTCTTCTTTTTTATTTAAACACTTCAGGCTGAAAAATTCTCTTTAAGCCCTGCTTTAGATGCATTCCCCCCAAATTTGATAGACTTTCATTTTCATTCAGTTTGAAATGCTTTTTTAATGTTCATTATGATTTTGTCTTCAAGATACTAATGTGTTATCAGAAGTATATTGTTTATTTTATAAACATTTGGAGACTTTCCTTGTATTTTTCTGGTAATGACTTTTAGTTAATTCCTTGCAGTCATAGAACATGTGTGTGTGTGTGTGTGAGTGTGATTTTGCTTTATTTATATTTGTTGAGATTTGTTTTATTTTTCAGAGTATGATCTATTTGAATGTCTGTCATCTATCTGATGGAGTAAGAAATGGCAACCTGCTTTGGTATCCTTGCTTGGAAAATTCCGTGGACAGAGACCGGCTGGCTACAGTCTATGGGGTCACAGAGTCGGACACAGCTGAGCATGGCTCAGTCTATCTGAATGTCTGTGGAATGTCTATTTACCATAGAAAAGAATATGCATTCTACTGTTATGAGCAGCATGTCTCATAAATGTCAATTAATTCAAATAATTTCTTAGTATGGCTCAGGGATTTTATATTTATACAGATTTTTTTGTCTACTTGTTCTTTCAAATACTGGAAGAGGAGTGTTGAAATTTTCAACTACAGTGGTTTATTTGTCCATTTATCCTTTATGGTCTGTTTTGCTTCATGTATGCTAAACACTCAATATGTATTATATTATCTATTCTTTAAAATAATTCTTTGCAAGACCACTATTGTGAACAAGTATTATTACTATATCCTCTTTACTGGTAAGAAAACATACAGATAGAAAAGTTTTATAACTTGCCAAAATAATATACAATGTGTAAGGGGTCTATTTGAACCCAGGCATTCTGACTCCAGAAATTATTTGTACAGTAAAATATTATGTAAAATTAGAAAGGTAAATTAATATGTTAATTGTTCAAAATGAGCAAGATAGGGTTAGGAAGCCAATACTGGGCATCTCTCTGTGGTGGATTATAGGTGATTTACTTCTTCATTTTAGAGTTCTGTGTTTTATAAGCTTTCTGCAATGAGCATACACAATTGTTATAAAAAGAAAAAGTAATTAAATCATTATTTTATTTGTTTTTATTTACTAGAATCATTATAAAGAAGGCAAGCTATTGGATTTCAGTAATTTACTGTGGTATTTATTTGCCCAGCAATTTGCCACAATCCTTTAAACTATATTCTTAATTTTCTTTTAAAAATGTATCCAATTTTATTATAAATAATGCTGTGCTGAATATTACTGCATATAATATTTTAGTATATTTCTGATTATTTCCTTAATATAAATTCCTGGAAATGTAATACTGGCTCAACTATATTGAGTGTGTGTGTGTGTGTGTGTGTGTGTGCACGCACTTGTCCTCAGTCGTGTCTGACTCTTTGTGACACCATGAACTATAGCCTGCCAGGCTCCTCCATCCATGGAATTCTCCAGGCAAGAATACTGGAGTGGGTTGCCATTGCCTACTCCAGGGCTTCTTCCCTACCCCGGGATTGAACCTGTGTCTCCTGCCTCTCCTGCATTGGCAGACTGATATTTTACCACTGCACCAACTTTACTATAGTTTTGTTTCTCTAAGCTTACTGAGGCACATCAGAGAGTGAATACACAGAATAATGTCTTATCTCAAACACCAGAAGTTATACAGTTTTCATAGTTTAAACTAAAGGACCTAGATAGGTGGAAAAGGAGGGAAAAAAGAGAGATTCTGAGATCTCATTATCTCTTGCTTAACTAATAGCCGCACATGAGAATGTGATTTTATACAATTACCTAAAATATTTTTTTACAATACTTGACATCTACACTGACATAAGTTTAGATGAAATTATTCTTATAGTGGATTAAAAAAGAGGCTGCAGCAATAGCAGCCATGAAATTAAAAGAAACTGACTCATTGGGAGAAAACCTATGACAAACCTAGACAGCATATTAAAAAAGCAGACATTACTTTGCCAACAAAGGTCCAACTAGTCTTTTCTGTAGTCATGTATGGATGTGAGAGTTGGAGCATAAAGAAAGCTGAGCACAGAATTGATGCTTTTGAATTGTGGTGTTGGAGAAGACTCTTGAGAGTCCCTTGGACTGCAAGGAGATCCAACCAGTCCATCCTAAAGGAAATCAGTCCTGAATATTCATTGGAAGGACTGATGCTGAAGCTCCAATACTTTGGCCACCTGATGAGAAGAGCTCACTCTTTAGAAAAGACCCTGATGCTGGGAAAGATTGAAGGCTGGAGAAGAAGGGGACAGCAGAGGAAGAGATGGTTGGATGGCATCACTGACTCAACGGACATGAGTTTGAGCAACCTCTGGAGATGGTAAGGACAGGGAAGCCTGGCGTGCTGCAGTCCATGGGGTCACAAAGAGCTGGACGTGATTGAGCAATTGAACAACAGAAAAAAGAGGCATAGTAGTTATTTTTCTTATTTCGAGCTTTGAGGGCAGGTGGGCAAAGGCTTATGAACATCATAAGAAATAAAAGAATACAAACATAACTAAGTCTGTGAAAATAAGATCAGAGATTCCTATGTGCCAAGGTATTCAAAATCTTCAAATCAGGTTCATGTGTTGCATTTCATTTGGATTAATCCAGTGTTCCTGAGATTTCTTCAAATTTTCTCTTTAATCAATGCAGTTTTTGTTCTTTTTAAATTTAAATATAGTTAATTTCCAATGTTCCAATCTCCGTTGTACAGCTCAGTGACTCAGGTGTATGAATATAAATATATATTCACTTTTTATATTATTTTCTAGTATGATTTATCCCGGGAGATTGGATATAGTTCCCTGTGCTATACAGTAGGGGCTTCTCAGGTGGCTTCTTTTTAGTAAGGAGACTTATGCTTTCCTATTTGTGAAAGAATAGTTGAAGAATTTACAGAAAACAATTTTCTAATCATTCTATCATCCAAACAAATGCATTCAAATTTTGCCATATTTTCTTCCACTTCCTTTTATTCCTTACCCACCCTTTAACCCTGATGAGGTGGCGTTTGTTTGGTATTCACAGCATTTTAATGACATTTATCTGTATTTCTAAATCTGACTCTAAAAGAGAGAAATTCTAAACATCTACTTTCTTTTCATTATAAGTAGTCTTATGATGAAAGATAAAGAATCAAAACCAAGTTTTTTTCATTTAGACTTTTTCTTTCCAGATGGTATTGTAAAATATCACCAGTGCCTCAACTTTTCATTACTGAGGCCAGTTCAGTCAAATTTATTTTATAAATTGATGTTCTTACTTAGAGTTTTGTGATGAGCAGTTAAGTTTTTGAACCAATGGATAATCATACAGGAATGCCTGTAACTGCTTTATACCAAAATTTGTTCACTATTCAAGTGTTAATTTTGTTTAATTTTAATTGACTGATGAGTACATGCTATCTTGGCTCAGTCTGCTATAACAAAATATCATTGACTGGGTGGCATAAACAACAGACATATAGTTCCTGAGGCTGGTAAATATGAGATCAGGGTGCAGGTTTGGTCAAATTTTGATAAGAACTCTCTTGTTTTCCAGACAGTTGCCTTCTTGCTATATCTTCACAAGGCAGAAAGAGGAAACAGAAAGTAAACTCTGATTTCCTCTTAGGAGGAAACTAATCCCATAATGAAGACTTCACCCTCATGACTTCTTCTAAACCTAATTGTATCCCAAAGCCCCCCTCCCCTCCAAATAACATCACATCCAGGGGTAGGCCTCAAGATATGAATTTAGGGATATGAAGACCTACATATATAGACAGAAAGGTCCATATGATGATATACTAATAGATAGATGAAGATAATGTGCGTATATCTATTTATATATTTTTAAAATGCATATATGTGTATATCTGTATCTTTATAGATATCTCCACACATATATATATATATATCAGTCAACCAAAAGTCAAAATGTATACACACACACAGATTCACATGTAAATATGAATGTAATGGTTTCTGAGTTTTCCTGTTCCTGAGAGTGTATTCTTCTTTCAAGCATGAAACGGAATGTGGTAGAAAGCTTCTTATAAAAACCCTTCTAAGAGTAACATGGAAACTTACATTACCATATGTAAAATAGAAAGCCAAAGGGAATTTGCTGTCTGGCTCAGGAAACTCAAACAGGGGTTCTGTATCAACCTAGAGGGGTGGGATGGGGAGGGAGATGGGAGGGAGCTTCAAAAGGGAAGGGATATGTGTATATCTACGGCTAAGTCATGTTGAGATTTGACAGAAAACAGCAAAATTCTGTAAAGCAACTATCCTTCAATAAAAAATAAATTAATTAAAAAAAATCCCTTCTACTGTAGCTCTGTAAATGTTGCCACATCACCTTCAGACTTTCAGTGTTTCAGAGGCAAACCTGGAGTAATTTTTAGTAATTAAATTTATTATTTGTTTCTATATAAATAATACTCCTCTATTTTGTCTGTGTAAGACAGTTTAAAAAATAATTGTAATATAAAATTTCTGCTAGAATGTAATACCAAAATTTCTTAAAGCAAATATGCGTATTCTTTTCACTTCTCATTTCTTTTTCTGGAAACTTGATAAAACTATGACCATTGTATTACAGTTCTATTTCTGTAGCAAATGACAAAACTAATATCTTAATACAATATCCACTTATAATCTCAGTTTCCCTGGGACAGGAGTCTGGGCACAGTTTGATTGAGTCCTATCTTAGGACCTTGCTAGGCTACAGTCAGGGGTTGACCAGGTTGTGTTCTTATCTGGATACATGCTCATGGAAGAAACTGCTTCCAATTCATTCAAGTTTTTGCAGAATCCATTTTTCCACAGTGGGATGACTAAATGCTCAGGGTTTTTGCTGCATATAGGCTGAAAGTTGCCCTCAGTTCTTAGAAGATTTCTGGTTCCATAGACCCTCTCACAACATGGCAGCTGGTTTCTTAAAACCAGCACAGAGAATTGCTCTTCATCTACAAAGACAGGGTTTTATATTATGAAATGTAATCATGAGAGTGACATTTTATCACCTTTGCCACATTATTTTGGTTAGAAGTAAGTGACAGGTTGATGCTTTTGAACTGAGGTGCTAGAGAAGATTCTTGAGAGTCCCTTGGATAGCAAGGAAATCAAACCAGTCAATCCTAAAGGAAATCAAGCCTGAATATTCATTGGAAGGAGAAGGGCTGATCCTAAAGCTGAAGCTCCAGTACTTTGGCCACCTGATTAGGAGAGCCAACTCTTTGGAAAAGACCTTCATCCTGAGAAAGATTGAGGGCAGGAAGAGAAAGGGACGACAGAGGATGAGATGGTTGGATGACATCACCGACTCAGCGGATTTGAGTTTGAGCAAACTCTGGGAAATAGTGAAGGACAGGAAAGGCTGGCATGCTGCAGTTCATGGGGCTGCAAAGAGTCAGATATGACTTAGCGACCAAAAAACAACAACAGTAGGTGACAATTTCTGCTGGTACTCAAGGCAGAGGGGTATAGAAGAGTCACGTTAGGGTGTGTCTACCAGAAACCCACTCAGAAAATATTTTCTTTAAGTCTAATGCTTCGAGTCCTTCATCTTCATGTTTCCTCTCAGTTGTTTTCTGAAACTCTCCATCTAGGACTAGATATGGAACAAGATGTTGTTTAAGTGGGAATAGTGTTCTATCCAAAAGAGCAGCATCTACACAAGAGGTGGGGTCTGGAACCATTTCTTTTTTTAATGCATTCAATATGTCAATGAAAATGCTGTGTTCTGAAGTTGCCATGGTCAAGAAGAAAAACATAGTTTCTGCCCTCAAGAAATGCACAATTTAGTATTGGTGAAAATGTAGTCCATTTTCCAGTGCTTCAAAATGATTTGGGGAACAGATTCCTGGAACTCATCCCAGAGCTACTAATTCATAATTTCAGAAACCTGGGTACTTCTTGTGAATTCTAAAGTTTGTAAAATGACTGATCTAGTGGTTAGTGTAGACATTTTATTTAATTAAGAGAAACTCAGAGAAAGAGAAAAATGATCTTCTAAGTAAACTGCTTTTCAATTTATTTCCCACTAATGTTAAATAATTTAAATTCAGTATTTTAATTTAGAAAGAGTCACTATCTTCTCTTATCATGTTTGAAAGTACCATTTTGGTATTGTTTCTTTCTATTGGTGTAATTCTGTGGCAATATATTCTCATGTACCTTCTAAAACTGGTGTGTGGGAAGCATTTCTGGAGCCCTTACTTAAAAAAACCTTACTCCCAAATTTTGTGGATAATTTGAAAGTGAAAGTCACTCAGTCATGTCTGACTCTTTGTGACCCCATAGACTGCACTGTCCATGGAATTCTCTGGACCAGAATACTGGAGTGGGTAGCCATTCCCTTCTCCAGGGGATCTTACCAACTCAGAGATCAAACCCAGGTCTCCTGCACTGCAGGTAGATTCTTTACCAGCCATGAGGGAAGCCCAAGAATACTGGAGTGGGTAGCCTATCCCTTCTCCAGAAGATCTTCCTGACCCAGGAATCGAACTGGGGTTTCCTGCATTGAAGGCAGATTCTTTACCAACTGAGCTATCAGGGAAGCCCAATAGCCAAGTGGATAATTTGGCTGGGTATAATACTCTAGTTCAAAAATAATTTTTCCTTAGTACACTTATGGCACTATTCTATTGCCTTCTAGCATCTGTTATTGCTGGGAAAATGTCAGTCTGAATTTTCTTATTTTTGTATGATCAGTTTTTTCTAAGAACTTTTGGGATCTTTGTTTTATCTTTGGGGTCTTAAATTTTACAAATTTTAAAATTTGGTGTGGTTTTCTTTTTATTCACTGTGTTGGAACTCAGTGGATCCTTTAAGCTTAAAGTCCTGTATCTTTTTGTATCTTGGGAAATGTCTTCTCTTATTGCTCTAATAATTGATTTATTTCTGTCTTTTAAAAAAATCTTTTTATTTTGTATTTTAAAACATCTATATTGGTATTCTATACATCATACCTTTTATTGCATATTATTTCTCTTTTATCCTTTGTTTCTCTTTACATTCTGAGGGTTTCTGAATTTTATTGATCATTTCTTATGTAGAATTTTGTTTAGTTTGACTTTTTCTTCTTCATGCTGCTGTTTTGCAAGTTTTCAATTTTTAATTCATATTTTAAAACAGCTCTGTTAACCCACACACATTTACTTTTCCTCTGTTGTATAGCTCATAATCCCATTGACCTCACTGAAGTTTTAATTCTTCTAAGAGTCTAGCAATAAGTTGACTTTAGTGTTAAATTTTGGTGGTGTTGTGAGACTGTTTTATATCCCTATTTGGAAAATTTCCTGGGAAATTTGGAGTGGCTACATCAAAAGCCACGAGTCATATGCCAATTAAAACCAGAATCAAATCCTGTGTTTTTCAAATTAAGTTTACAAACTTGGCTCTTAAATTAATAAACTATGTAAAAACATTGGCAGTGTATCAATCCCTCCCAATTTGTGTTAAGTACTCCCTCATTGGTAATTTCCTGGTCCACATATTGGTCCTGATTGAAAAAAATTTTCTACCTAATAAATGTGATGGGCTCATACTTCCAAGGCATTATTTGCCCATCTTGAGGAGTATTTTAAGTCAGAGGCTTAAAGCCAAGTGGCTTTAATCACCTGAAAAGGAAGTTATCCTGGGGTAATTTATTAAATGTTTGTATATGTTTCTTAATCTGTTTTTGGCCACTGGAATCCTTAAATAGAAGAAAAACCATCCAAGACAGATATTTTCAGGCTAGAATACCATGGAGTGCATCTGCCTAATAAAGTTGTTGTTGAAGTCCTTCCTGTTGACTTTTAACCTCAGGGTCTGTGTAAAGTCCCTCATTCATTAAGCAGTTGATTCCATTAGCAGCAGGCTGTGTCTGGAATCCTGGGGACCCTGCACCTGGCCTGCTTTATTTCTGACAAATCATCTGATTTTATTGACAGTCACCTGGAAAATTATATTTAAGGCAGGGGACTCAGGCGCACAGCTCAGAACCCACTCTTCACGAGAAGCAGCAAGAGGTAACCTACCTTGGTCACCTCTGCAGCCAATCCATAGAAATAGGCATTTTTGAAGAAATGACTCAATATTACTTTGCCAAGTTCACTCTGGTATTTCTTCCTCTAAGGGGTATTTTAAATGAGGCAAGTTTCTCTTCCAGTTTGCATTGCAGAGGGGGCAAGGACTGCTCCCAGCCTGCCATCAAAAGACTTCAGCAGCCCGTCGACTGGAGTCTCTTGTCAGTTCCTATATTAGTCTGTCCCCCAAGCCTCACATGGTGCTTGTGGGGTGGTGCCTGGTAGTTTGGGAATAGCAATGCTTCTGACCCCATAGCAAGTCTTCTTTCTGGCTGCCACATTAGATCAAAAACAGTGTGGGATTATCCCTTCAGGAGGCAGCTCTCCTTTTTCAGTTGTTAGCAGGTGTTGCTGAATAGATTCACACTCTCTGGGGAGAAGGGAACTGCGTCGGTGTCAGAGAGAGATTTGCTTTGGGTTAGCAGTGTTGATGGCACACCTACACATACTTCATGCAGCTTCCAGAGTTTCATCCAGAGCTCAGAAATGGCAGAGGCAACATTGGTGAAAAGCATTTCCTTTTGGGACAGAAGGAACCAGACATCTCCCAATTACTACAGGAAAAGGGAGAGGCTTTGTCAATTATTTTTCCAAGAAGATGGAAAGCTTGAGGGCACTCCCTGAAGTTGAGTCAGGAAACTTATTTTGAACAAGAAAAAAAGATTGCACATAGTCTTAGAAATGAAACCATATGTGACCCTGTTTCTTCAGATTTGAAAAGAACGAAGCTTGAGGTTTCTGTAGTTTTTCTAGCAGTTTAGATCTTGGAGTTCGCATCCTCAAAGGGGCTCTTCTCCATCACACTGTACAGTTGCATGTAACTGATCATCACTGACTGGAGTGGGGATTGACTTCATGAGAAATCAGAATGGTTAAATACTACCGAGAAATAATAGCTGTTGAATAGATCAGGCAGCCTTACTGTTTCAAGAGCAAGCAATTACTTAAGCTAGACCATATAAAGTTTTGCAAAGTAGATGTCTTTGGGAAACCTGTTTTAACATACAGCTTTGCATATTGTGTGTAGCCAGTGGTCCCTTGGAAAGAGTTTGAAGTGGAGGAAATGCCACTTTCTTTGAATTGAATAGATCTGGTTTTAAATTCCTTTCATACTACAATCCCTGAAATTTTGAGCCACTTTGCTTAAAGCTGTAGTTACATCTCAGTCTGACAAAAATGCAACCACATTACAGGGGTGTTAATAGGACTAAATTTTTGAAAAGTACATCGATAATGGTTGAAATATTTTTAAAAATGTAGGTTAGATTCTCATTGCACTTAGAATGAAATCTAAACTCCATGCTAAGACAAAGAATCTTGCATGCTCTATCTCCTGCCTCCATCTCCAACTCATCCACTCACCCTTTGCTCAGCTCCACATTTTCCTCAGTTTAGTTGATTCCTACCATAGTCTTCTGATACCAGAATCAATGATTTCCTCTCCTTGATAAATAGAATGTTTCCTGTCATATCAGTAAGCAAAAGATGTCATAGTCATTAGAAATTGCAGTCACCACAGATGGTGAGCTGGTGAGCCCTGGGGGAACTCAGGAAGGAAGGAAATAATACCTGCCATCTAGAAGCTATCAGACTACAACCACTCCCCACAATGAGCCCTGAGGAAACTCAGGATATGAAAACATAGGATACTGGCCTCAGAGAGCTGAGGTGCATATCTGAGGAACGATTTCAGTGAGCCCATATTCTTGCATCTTCCTATATAAAAATAAATGAAAAATTTTAAACTTGAGATATCTGGTTTTCTTTAATTACTATAATTTTTGACATTCAGACTGCCTACCCTTTGTTGCAAAACTTCTATATAACTTAGCTCCTGCCTCACCTCCCAGGAGCAGTTTTCTCAGGGTTACTAGAGATGCTTCCTCCTGGGCTTAAGTCCTAAAAATTTCCACCAAATAAAACATAACTCTCAACTCTTGGTTTGTGAATGTTTTTTAAGTCTACATTATATATTCTGCAATGTCATTTACAAGAGGTATGTACTTGGTCATTTAGATGATTAAAATATATTTCTCATAAATATTTGGTCTTAGTCATCATTTCTGGCTCATAGTTACCAAAACCCTTGGAATTTCCTTTGAAGAGAGTAATAAATGAAGCTTCTATTATGTTAGTGAAATGACTTTGGGGCTATACCTAGGGCAGGGAGGATAATTGTCCAGAGAATCAACTGTGTGTTTTATAGCCTTCTGGAAGGTAGAGAGGCTGGAAATAGAATCAGTCACCAATGGCCAAGGACCTAATCAATCCCGTCTGTGAAATGAAGCCTCCATAAAAACTCAAAATCAGAGGATTCAGACAGCTTCCAGGTGAGTATGTGGAGATCTGGGAAGAGTGGGCATGCTCCAGAGGGCATGAAAGCTCTTTCCACACCCTTCCCCCATAGCTTGCCCTGAATATCTCTTCTATCTGGCTGTTTCTGAGCTATATCCTTTTATAATAAGCTGATAATCAGTAAGTAAAAGGACATCCATTGTTGCAGAAACCAGTACTCAAGAAACCAAGCACCACAATCGGAGAGTTGGAGAATCAGGTTTATTACGGTAGCAGGCCCAGAGGAATTAACGCTCCAAGCTCTGAGCCTGGAACAGGTTACAGAGCTTCTTATACATGGACAGGCATGATTAAGTGAGTTTGAAGATTTGCAGGGACTAGGGCGATTGCAAAGAGCAGGACAAGGGTGAGTGAAATAAGATCCAGTTCCTAGTATTGTGAGTCCCCACATTCTGATACTTACATGATCTAGACTTTGCAAGGAGCAAGCTGGGTTACAGAGGCAGAAGGAACCAGAGATTATGTAAAATTTTAACTTTTCCTCTTCATTCTTTCCTCTTGATGCTTCTATCACTCATTGTAGAAAGCATCATCTCATGTTTTGGCAGGACATTCAGAGCTCCCCATTGTTTAGGGGGTATTACCGTTTGTAAATTTTTGGATTCGATCTGAGAGATTATGAACTGGTAATTAAATTGAGAATACAAGGGCCAAACAAGAGCCCTGCAAAGAGCATGAAGAAGGGAGACGCCATGATGTTAAAGGAGAGAACATTACAGGGATCTGTTAAAGGCAGAAACCATGATAGAACCCAGCTCCAGATATCATTCTAATTACCCCAGGAATTAGCTAGTTTCTCTCTCCTTTTTATGATTTGTTCTCTTAGCTGTTGGGCCATGTCCCTGACTATTTCTGATTGGTTTACATAAAAGCAGCATTCTTCATTTACAAAGAGGCAGAGTCCTCCCTTTCCAGATATCACTAGGTCAGGCCCTCTCTTATTCTGTAAAACCACCTCGGCCAGGGAGTCTAGTTTGTCCTGTAACAAAGAGCACAGTGATAGTACCGATTAGGGATAGAGGCCAGGGTTGACAATGAAAATCCATCGGTATTTTGGTAGCCAGATCCTTAAGCTTCTGCCGTGCGTTGACCAGCGAGCTGCCGGAGTGCAAGTGGAGCAAGGCTGAAGAATCCTCAAGCTTCTGCTGTGCATTGACTAGTCAGCTTCTGGACCTTCACGGGTGAGGGCCACTGTCCTTGGAACTGGACCTTGAGGAGGTTTCTGGGGTCCCAAACTGCTTTCCAGGTGTCTTCATCACAGGAAGCAGCTGCTTCTTTCACTCTGGTGTGGTGGATCCAAGGGATGATACCTATAACGTTAACAGCAGCAGGGGTCGCCAGGATAACTGCGTGAGGGCCTGTCCAAACTGGCTGAACTGTTGTTGTTGTTGTTTTTCTAATCTTTAACCCAGACCTCACCTCCTGGCTGATAGGGCTGAACCCAATTTTCCAAAGGAATGGGTGTCCTTTCTGAGGTTTCTCAGGCGATATGGCAGAAGACTTTTCCAGGGCCCAGAGGTGTCAGGACATCTCCAGGCCAGCTAGTTGGTGGTGGTCTCCCTTGAGCTTTTCTATCACTGGGGGTGGTCTCCCATACAAGATCTCAAAGGGAGAACAGCTTGAGGACCTCAGGGTGCATTTACAGAGGGAGATGAGAGTCCACAGAATAAGTCAGCTTGTTCTAGCATTGTCTGCGTGTTGGTCGGGGGATATTCTTGTCATACTACTACTTGGAGAAACAAACTTAATGGAATTAGAAAAGCTGCTGGGGGGCTAGCCAGGAGAACCAGGTCCAGACATTGGTTTGTGATATTAGTGTTTCTCTAGGTATGAGAAGATACAAGAATTTGGACTCTTTGGACAAATTCTTGGACAAAAATCTTTACCTGAAAACATCTGACTATCTGAAGGTCTGTTTTTCTGGGGTTTTCCCAGAGCACAGAGTGCCTTATTTTTTGTCTCCATCCTGAACTCCTTTCAAGGGGGGTGTTCAAGCTCAGCATCTTATAGTGGTCATGATTTAATCTTTGTAGAGGCAGCTGGCAAGGGCCAACTTCTAGTCAGCAGGGCCCCTTCATAGCCACACATTTGACCATATTTTGGGGGCATTTCATGGTCATTGTGTTCCACAGTGCTGGGAAGGCTCATTCCCAGATCTAACAAAGATTCCATTGATAGGCCCCTCAATGTGTTGTCACTAGACCAGGCCTTGTAAGTGGTAAAAGTCTCTGGACCATACCTGTCTTACTAGCCTCTTGGTCCAGGAAAATATTTCCTCTTGTTGCTTCTTCCCATATCTAGGGTTACATTATTACAATTATTGATCTCATATGGAACTGCATATCAGCAGTTTATCACAGCCTCAGTCACACATTTGGTAATGTAAAAAATAATCTGAAACAAACTACATTGAAAACAATACAGCTAGCAGTTAATAAGATCACAAGCAAGAACTTAAGAATGCTCATTGGGTATAGCCTGGTATACCCGAGGTCATCTGACTCAGTTAAATGATTATAGCCAAGTATTCATCTCCTGGTTGCACATCATGGAGCATCTGACCTTTATCCAAAGATTGGTTACTGAGATGAGCTTTAGAATCAATCTTAGAGTGTCCTTAATTAAACCTTTTAGCAATATAACATAACAAAGAACTATTTCAGAAGTGAGTCTTAGTAAGCACAGACCTTAACTAACAAAACTAGAACTTAATACTCAGTGAAACATAATTTTTTTTTTTTTTTTTTGAGAATGCATTGTGAGGGCATTAACACTGTAGCCAGGTAAGGCTTTAACCCATCAAATAAAAATGAGGTCTGTCAGGGAGCCGGGAAAAGCCAAGCAGCTGTCTTGGATTTCCCATAGCCCTGGCTCTTTGATTTTCAGCTGTTGTTTATCCACATTTAATTTCCTGATTTAGGAGCAGGCTATTGCCATGTGTTAAGGACATCAGGACAGCAAAAGTCTAACCATGAGGGATTATTTTTTGTAGAAGCAGAAGGAGCTTTGTCTACATGTACCATAATCTTAAATAATGTTTATTTACTTTACCAAAGTAACAAAAAGATTTTAAAAACAAATATAAATCGCTTAAAGGCAAAGAAATTCACAATATGTTATCAAAAGCTGCATTTTAAGAAAACTTTGTTCTTTAAACAGAGAGAAGACCAAACTCCAGTCTGGTACCAGCTTACTGTTAATAACAAAATCTGTTTATCTGCTTATTCTTAAAGTCTTTCCCGTAAATCTTGAAGAACTAGCAGTATTTTTTTAAAGGCATGAGAGAAAAACCATAGAAGACATGTTTAAAATCTGATTCTATTCCAATTGACAAAGAAACCTGGTCATAATACTTTAAAATGATAACTAGAATTATAATTGACCATATTTTATCAGGGCATATATGATCTATATGAATTTCACATAATTTTAGGATATCTATATTAGTAACATCAACCATACAGTATAACCTAAAAAGATTTATCACCCCTTCAACAGTACTTCTCATGTAATTTAACATGTCCAATGAACCCAGGTAGGTTAATAGCTCTTTGGGATGTCTCAGGGGTCCTCTGAAGCATCCCAAAGTTAGCTAGAAGTCAAGTTATTTAGGAATTTTTGTCAATAAATGTCAGAAGGGTTTATAGCACTCAGTCAGGTAAGATCATATAAGTTACTGTGAAATAATATTCACTTAGCCAAAGTTAACAATAGATTTCAAAGGTGAATATAGAACAATTAAGAGGTAAAGAAACTTAAATCTATTATTAAAAGCAGTTTAACATCTGAAGAAAATATGTCCTCTTAATAGAGAGAAAGGCCGAATTCCAGTTTTGCACCAGCTAACTTTAAACTCACTTAGGTAAATTTAATTAAATTTATTTTAAACTTAATCAGTACCAACCATGCTAACTGAAACTTTTTTTAGAGTCTACTTTCCACAAATCTTTTAATCACTTTCTGTAACAGCCACCTTTAAGTCAGACCTACTTTTTTTTCCCCCTTTATAAAATATAATTTCAATTTTATATCTTCTTTATTAAAAACATACATCCTACTTCCTTATTCGATTAGCAAACAAACATTAACACTAGATATTTAATATTGAATATTTCCAAGTTTATGTGAATCTGAAATTTATTTAGGTTAATTTTTCTTGTAGTTAGAATTGTTTGATTTATAAGCACTTACTTTTCTTTAGGCCAATTAAATTAGAACTCATTTACAACTTCAACAATATTATCAGAAAAAAACAAAAGACATACACTGAGACATACATAAATCCAGACAGACAGACAGAGATCTTATAGTTTTCTGTTTGAGATTTAAAATATCGTTTGACCCCTTTTTTTTCTTTGCTTGAAGCTTCTAATTTGCCCAAGGCTGACGTCTCAGGCAAAGTGGGCTGTGTATTTCAAGGACATGGAAAGGGTTAAGTTCAAGCTTTTTCCTAGGTAGGCCTTTTAACAAGCTAGTTGTTTTAAATTGCATATGCAAAAAGAATTGGCTTTGCAGTTTCAAAAAAAAAAAAATTTCTCTTACTCCCTTCAATCAGCAATCACACACTCACAATCATACAGAATCTATTACAATGCATCCCTTCTCCTGAGTCCCCAGCTTTCCTTAACTGTTCTCCCTTCCTGGGAGCCCAAGGAGGTGACCACTCTCCTCTTCTACCCGTTGGGGTAGGTTCCTGCCTGGGGACCGGCCCAGGAGCCTTACCTTCTCCTGGTGAGTTGGTCTGTCGGGGCTCGGCCATGGGGAGAGGCGGAACACCAGTCCGAAAGAGAACCTGGAATACCGTCAGGTGGCCTGCCTCCTCGTTCATCTCAGGGTTCCTTTGTTCCATCCAGCCCTGCCAAGCCACAAATCTGACTGCTCAACGGGCCAGTGTGGTTGGAATCTTGCTGGGGCCTCCAGAAATGTTGCAGAAACCAGTACTTGAGAAACCAAGTACCACAGACGGAGAGTTGGAGAACTCAGGTTTATTATGCTGGCGGGCCCAGAGGAGTTAACACTCCAAGCTCTGAGCCCCAAACAAAGGGGTTAAGAGTTTTTTATACATGGACAGGCATGATTAAGTGGGTTTGCGGGTTTGCAGGGACTAGGGAGATTGCAAAGAGCAGGACAAGGGTGAGTGAAATAAGCTCCAGTTCCTAGTATTGTCAGTTCCCACTTTCTGAGACCTACGTGATCTAGACTTTTAAAGGAGCAAGCTGGGTTACAAAGACAGAAGGAGCAGGGGATTATGTAAAATTTTAACTTTTCTTCTTCACCCTCATAGCTCAGTTGGTAAAGAATCTGTCTGTAATGCAGGAGACCCGGATTTGATCCCTGGAGAGAGAAATGGCAATCCACTCCAGTATTCTTGCCTGGAGCATCCAATTGACAGAGGAGCCTGGCAGGCTACAGTCCACGGGGTTGCAAGAGTTGGACAGGACTTAGTGACTAAACCACCACCTAGTAAGTGAGCTGCTCCAGCAAATTAATCCAATCCGAGGAGAGGTTGTGGGAATCTCTGATTTATAGCCAGTCAGAAGGACAAAGTAGCAACCTGGACTTGCAGCTGGTATTTGAGGTCCAAGGAGAGAATCTTTGGTATCTATAGTTTATAGTTTGTAGATCAGAAGTACAGGTGAATAACTTGGGCTTGCAACTGCTTTCTGAAGCTAGGGGAATAATCTTGTGGGACTGAGCCCTTAACCTGTGAGACCTGATGCTATCTCCAGGTAGATAATGTCAGAACTTACTAAAACTGGGACTTTCCTGGTAGTCCAGTGGCTAAGACTCTGTGTTCCCAATGCAGGGGGCCTGAGTTTAATCCCTTGTCAGGGAACTAGATGCCAGTGTAGCAATTAAGAGTTAATTTGTCACAACTAAAAGATCCTTAATGCTGCAACTAAGACCTGGCTCCATTGAAACAAATAAATGAGTGAATAAAAGAATGAATGACATAAAAAAAAAGAATTTACATGAATTGTAGGTCACCCAGCTGGTGTCCAAGCATTGCTTGCTGATATAAGGGAACCATGTGCCACCCACATGCATATTTAAATTGTGGACCAGAACTCAAATTAGATATCTTCCCTTACTACCTATTTCTATGTGACCTGGTGTTCACCAGCATGATCTTGTTGATTCACTCATTTACCCATACTTATTGAGCACCTACTACATGATGGGCATTGTTCTAATAGCTAAGAATATAGTACTAAACAACTACCAATAGGTCCATGCTTTCATGAAGTTTTAGTCATGTGGGAGATACAGATAAAGAACAAGTAAATAGCAGGATGATTTTACCTAGGAAAAATAACTATTAAGAGGACAAAAATTAAGAATGGAGCTGGTGTAGTCAGTGTCTCCAGTGAGGAAGTGATTCTGAGCTGAGACCACAGCTCAAGCCAGAATCCTATAACAAATAGGCAGTAAATCTCTGTAAAAAGAGGAATTTCCTATCCTGCTCTATGTTGAAGGAGCAGGAGGTTTTGTGAATAAAATAAGGCTGGATAAGAATGTACTTCTGCAAGACAGACTTGAGCTGCCACATCACTCTTTCCCACCGAATTCCTTGACTTTAGGGGAGCAATAAAACTTTCCCAGGGAACGATTGTGACAGCTGGGAGAAAGGACCTATAATAGGGTCCAAATTTATGAGGTTTTCCTATACACCATCTTAAAACGGGAACTTTTGAAAGCACAGAATTGGGTATGTGGCTATCGTTCTTTTTCACCGGCAAGAAAATTGCACTTCTTCCAGCCCCGCCCTTTCCTTGAATGTCCATGTCTCCAAAACAATCATTACGTGGCCAGCACTAGGGTCCTCCTCACTGAGTGTGAAGATGGGCTGTCCATGAGTTCCAAGGCTGGACCACTGTTTCTGGGTTCATTAGGCATTTATTCAACTGGAGCCAACACCATTCTGACTGCTCCAGGCCAATGGATCTGTCCACTGTGGCTGTTTCTCTCTCTCTCCACTAATCTCTCTCTCTCATTGCTTTAATATGTCTTCAAGGAGTTTCTTTTTCTTCTCTTCTCAGTGTGTTACTGGGAGAATGTTTTTCTTGAGTCCTCACTTAAAGAGAATTATGAGCCACTGGAAAAACGCTCATCTGTTGATTAGGTTTTTTCTCCATTTTGGGGAAAGCAAATGACTGAAATATAAATTTGATTTGAATAGTTCTTAAATATCTTCTTTTCAACATTGACAGGAATTTTGCCTCTGCATTTTGATTTTGTACATTTAAAAAGTGAACCAGAAAGACTCTTAACCACTAAAAGTAGAAATTGCAAGACACACTCTAAATACAAACCAGCAAAAGTGATTATGATAAAATGTCTTTTTGCATGTCTGCGCTGTAAACACATTTAATAGCCTACTCAGACTATGATGGTATTATTATTGCAAGCAACATATTCTTGGAAGGTGAGTCCAAAATTCAATTTTTAACTGTTTCGAAGATTTGAAAAAACTGTCAAATGTGGCTTTAAAAATTGCAACAACAACATATACCTACTTTTTTATATAAATAAAGAATTTGGAGAAAAAAAGAGAGGGAAAAGTATTTATATTTTTGCTAATGGGTGAGGCATGCATCAATCTAAAAAAATCATCTCACATTTCATAAAAAGCATAATATGGTGTTATTCCAGATTACTGGTAGGTGTCAAAATTATTCTGCCTATTCTCACATTGTTCAGGAGTAAGAGAATTCCTTTCCTACGCGGTCACTACTAAAGAATTCTAAATACTTTTATCCTCTGAGTGGTGCAATGGATGGATTCCTTTCCGCATGAGTTAGTTTGTGTAGAGCCCTATATCATTGTCAAAGCAAAGACACATCACTTCAAATGAGATGAACAACATAAAATGGACTGCTGAGGATGAAACTTGAAGGCAACTGAAAGACCCACTAGATGATGACTCAGAAAGCCGCCAGTTCCCTTGAACTGTGGTTTCATTCTCTCTGCAAAGACCCAGTATTTTTCAATGTCATCTTTTCTCACCTAAATGGCTCCTCTTTTCCACTTTTCTCTATTTTACAACATCTTAATATCTAGACACTGGGAGTGAGGGTAACTAGCTCTTCCCAGTACACAGAAATCTTTTACCTCCCTTATATAGGCACCAACTGAGCTTCATAGTGAAGTTTCTGTTTTTTGTGTCTCTGATTCTAAGCTGTGGTACTCACATTTAGCTGTTTAGGTTTAGGGGTTGGAGCTAAGCAGAATGAGTTCCCAGCTGAGCCCAAACTAAATATAGTTGTCACCAAGCATAAACCCAGAAAAACATTCAAATGACAACTGACCCTCATCAACTTTTGGTGACTTATTATTAGGAAAGAGCCAACTGACAGATATCTTCTTTTAGGACTTATATGTTAACGTATTTATAAACCCTAAACCAAAAAATTAGCATGTTTATTGACGGATACATTAAAGGATATTGCTGCACCAAACTACAAACCTCAAACCAAAGGCAAAAGAGGAAGAAAAAAAATCTCCCCAAGATGATTGTACTATAATTTTTGCTTTCGTGGCTCAGCTGGTGAAGAATCCTCCTGCAATGCAGGAGACACTGGTTCAATCCCTGGGTCAAGAAGATCCCCTGGAGAGGGGATAGGATACCCACTGCAGTGTTTTTGGGCTTCCCTGGTGGCTCAAATGGTAAAGAATACACCTGCAATGAGAGAGACCTGGGTTCTATTCCTGGGTTGGAAAGATTACCTGGAGAAGGGCATGGCAACCCACTCCAGTATTCTTGCCTAGAAAATTTTTATGGACAGAGGAACTTGTGTGGCTACAGTCCATGGGGTCACAGAGGTGGGCGTGACTGAGTGACTAAGCATAGCACAGCACAAGAACTTGATCATCACCAGCCCACAAATTTTAATGGAGGGAAGATTTGAAATATGCCCATGTGAAGAATGTATCCATAATGCCCATGGTGATAGTATCTCGCATTTTGAAAATTAGGAATAATTACAAATTAAAGGCTTCTTGTCTATGGTGTCTACATAATAGTCTGTTTATTGAGGTGTGGGCTCCTCAATGATACTGGGTAAAAACTGCTATTCTGTGTGAAAATAAGAAGAGATTGTTTGAGGATAAATAACCAGGGTCTCAGGTACAAAAATAGGAAATTAGGTTTACTTGTCTCAACCTATTTAGCCACATTTCTCATGGTAATATTGCTACTTGATACATCGTTTCTTTCTTGAATTCTAAACTGCCAACTTTGAAGACTGATTATTTATTATTATAGGACATCCTTTAAGTTCAGAACAAATCACAAGAGGAGAGGTAAGAGATATTCTTTTAATGCCAGGATTTACTATAAACCACAACTTCTTCTTTTCTCTGGAAAAAGAAAGGGATGGAAGACAACGATGACAGGGGGATCTGTTCTTAGTTACATATGATTTGAGACTAGAGTTAATAGCATGAAATATATTCATACAGTGAACTTCTGCAAATGTGAAATTTCTGTGCTTTGCGATCGAAATTCATTACCAATGGAAACGTTTGAAACCAGAGAAAATGACTGAGGAAAACTGCTTGGAAACATAACAAGCTTGAAAAACAAGAGATATGCAAGGTAAAACCAAGAAGAATAATCTGGTATTAAGAGTGTTTGGTAAAATTTTATATATATGTACATTTATAAAATCTTCACAGATGATCATGAATGTATGGATGAAACTATGATAGGAAAACTTAAAGGCTGAAATTATACAGATATTAAAACAGAATAATGGCAGCATTACTGGAAGAAAAAAACTACATAGGTTCAAATTTATGTTGGCACTAGCCATAAGACCTCTCTCCTTTCACATGTCACCAATTAAAAATATTGGTTCAAATTCACAGCACCTTAATTCTGACATGGAAAGTAGTTTAAAAATGTTTTGCCTAAGAGTAATTTGCAAATGATTCAATTAAAGAAATGAAGTACAATAGAAAGGGGGCAATTTTATGTCTTTTAAATCCACATTGTAATGACAGTTGGGCTACCATGTCAATGCCTCCCACCCCACCCCCTGCCTTTCATTTAAGACATTTATCCATGTATTTGGCACTGATTGCACTCATTCATTCCTCAATTGTTTATTCCATAACTATTGATCAAGTGCCTATTCTGTGAAAGTCTCTATAGAAGGTACTTGTGAAGCAATAGCAAGAAAAAACAGACTGTGTCCCTATCTTCTTGAAACAAACAAGCCAGAGGAGGTGATGGACATTAATTAAAAATTAGAATTAAGATGCATTCTCTGAAGGAAAGGGACATAACTGTGCAAGACTGTAGCAGAACTTGACTTGAGAAATCAAGGACAATTTACCTAAGGAACGAGACTCCAGAAGAAACAGTGGAGTTAATCACTATAAGAGAGGTATGGACAATTCACCAAAAAGTGTCTCAGACTCAGAAAACATCATGTGCAAAAGCTGTGATAAGAGGGGGAACTGTGTGTATGATGAATTAAAAGGAGAGTATGGCTGCCACTTGGGCGTTCACTGGAATCATAGAATCACAAACTGTTAAGGTTGGAAGGGCTCTGTCCTCTAGTTCAATCTCTTCGTTTTACAGGTGAGGAAACAGACTCAGAGGGGTTAAGCAACTTGGTCAAGGTGACACTGCTAATGAGTGGTGGACTGGGATCAGAGCCCAGGGCTCCTAATTACCCTTTTAATGCTCTTCCACCACACCATGCTGATTCTTTGTATCTGTGTTAATGAGTAGATCAAGATGCTGTGAAATTAGCATAATAATTATTTGTATATAAATACTGCATTTAAAATACTGCGGTATAACAGAACTTCTCCTTTACAATCCACACTTGCAAACTGTCAATGTATTAGTCCTTGAAACGTGACGAATAATTGACTTTTCATCATCAAACAGGGCAGATCATGCATGCTTGAGACTTGCATGAGTTAACACAAATCTTGAATTAGGAATTTTAAAATAATGATATTTAACTATAATGTACTACCTTATTCAGTAACTACAGTACTGGATGCTGGGCATTGTGCTAGGGTAAAATGGTCTCATTTTAGTGAACAAGATCCAATAACTTCTTTCAAGGGGCTTGCAACTCAGTCATAGCACTTCCACAATTTTTGTTTTTCTTTTGCATCTGAAAAATGACATCAGTGTTTCAAGGTGAGGTCTAGGACCAAATGGATGAAACTTCTGGTCAGAATTTTCAAAGAATACCTTCCGAAAGAATGTTTAGGGCTGATAACCATTCTAAGATGAGAAAGCTTCCAGCTTTGGGATGTGGAAGGTGGTTAGGGAGAGGGGAGTGGGAGAAGATTGCAATTGTTGCTTAATTAGACCTTGGTTAGGTCTCCAGATTGGAATTACCAATAGTATTCCTATGACAGATTGCACTACTTTGGAGCGCAGGTGATGAAATCTGGGTATTGAATTACACTGAACCATAAACTTCATTTGTTCTTAGGTGCATAGTGATTTGCTGTAATAATGATCATCCATTTGCTGGACAGCTGAGATTTTTTAAAAGCTTGATTGCTTTTGGCATTGCATTATTAGTCCCAAAAGAATGCAACACATTTGTAGCAATTCTCAATTTGTACAAGCTACAATATCCATCTCTTAACAAATGCTGGCCATTTAAGACCTGTGTGTTAGACCTCTGTGTTTTTCTTGGCCATTCTACAACAGCATACGTAGCTCTGGTTTTCATTAACACCATCAGGAATATGTGCATCTCTAAAATTTCAAGGGGATTAATTTGAGTTCTGTTTTATGGACAGAAGGGCCAAGAAAAGTCCCCCATAAAGGATACATGCTGTCGATTGTCTTTGTAAATGAAAGTCAAACAACTTCAGACAAGTCCTTTTCTCAGAAATGCACTGCATATCTCAACCCGAATACTCATCTGATGAGAGTCTAAAACCCCTACTGAATTACACTGTGAGAACCTTGGTTCTTTCCCGATCACTGTAGAAATCGACTCTCATCTGATTCTGATACTTTTTAGTCCATCCATCTTGAAAATGTCTATGGAATGATTCTGTTGTACCTTCAGAAATGAAATTCATAGGCATGGATTTTCTCACACAGCAACTTTATACACAAAGATGAGAATAGCAGAAAGGTCATTTCCAAAGAAAGTGACATTTATTCTGTATTCACTGAAAAGCCAAAAGAGTTTTCTCATTCACCCATACCGACTGAGCCCTGCATCTCGCCCAGAAGAGGTGAAAGAGGCTGCTCCTATCTGCTCTTGCATCGAACTTCAGGCTCAAGACCTGTCCAGACAATATGGCTTCTTTTAAGGCTGAACCTGCTGTGTTCATCAGAGGCTTTATTTTGTTTATAGTTCAAACTTGTTTGACAGGTTTTGTTTACTTTGTTCAATACAGCTAAGCAAATGCCTGTCTCCTTTTTGAATTAGTTTTGCTCTCGTGTTTCCCTCCACTATTTCCTCTGATAGGGTGAGGTATTAGTTGTGCAGAATATGTGTACATCATATATATGGATGCATATGTATGTTAGTGTATATACATATGTGGGTATATAGGGATATGTTGTGTATATGTGTATGTATATATATGTATCATTCAGAGTTAGTGGTTTCAAAAGAAATGTAGCCAGGCATCAATTATTGATGCTAATGGAGACACCAAGACCAAGAATAGTTGCATAAAGTCAAATCAACAAAGACTGTCCAAACCTCAGATTAACAATGGTTTTGACCTCATTTACAACCAAATCTTTCCCCAAAGCTCTTACAAACCAGACTACCTGCACAGAGTTTGGAACAGCCAGTGCTACAAAGGCCTCCAAGTGCCTTTCATGAACCTGAGAGACAGTTCTTTCCATTCCCACAGTGCTGCTGAGGCTGAAGGATGTGTGTGCTGGAGCAGAGAAAGGGGGAGAATGCCAACAGGTCAGAAAGATCTGTTTGTGTTTTAGCTTTTCCTAAATCAGAGCATTATAACCCCTCACCCCCATAATGAATAATTAAGGGTTTATTGCATTTTCCTCAACTGAAACTTATTTCGCTGAAAGACAGTGTTGCAGAATGATTTAGCACACAGACTCCAAATGTAAAGCATGGCTATGTCCCACCTGCTAGCTAGGAAACGTTGAGTATACTGCTTAGCCTTTGTACTTTTGAATCCTCATCTGTGAAGCAAATTTTATACTGGTCCCTGCCTTCCTGGGTTATTTTGATGATTAAATGAACTAAGACATGTTAGGGAATCATAACAAACCTTGACATATAGTAAGTGCTCAAAACTGTGAACCATTCGGGAATACCCCATCAGAGACAACTTGGGTTATTGGGAAATGAAAAAATTTGAGAGGTGAGAGACCATGTTGTTAAACTTAGGGCTGGCCAGGACCATAAATCTGGCTGTTAAAATAATAAGCAGAGTAATTATTAGAGAATTAACAGCAACTCTTATGAAATTACATTTAAGACTTGAACCTTGCTCGAACTTCTTTAATGTTTAAGACCTATAAATGTCAGAGCTCACTAATTTCTTTGGCTTTCAATAAATGCCAGTGACTTTGAGAATTGCTCTCCCTTTAGCTTATCTGGCAGGAACACAAGCTTAAAGGGTATCCAAGAGGGCAATGATCTGAGTGATGATCCGTCCTCTTCCCAGTAGAAAATGCAGGTTCCCTGAATTCAACAAGCCTTTCAGGCCACAGACCTTCTGTGGTCTGACTCCTTTTGTGCAGAGTCACATGAACTAGGTACTGAATGGAATTTCCAAGGACAGAGAAGACACAGCCCCTTCTGTTAAAGAGTGCCCTATTCACTAAGAGAAATGTGTTGATAAATATATACTACTGTCTAATTCCTCTGGAATCAGCAGAGAACAGGATAATTTTATCCAGTAAAATATTCCAAGTAAATCTAAATCTTGTCCGATTTGGGCCCCCAGAAAGTGATTTAAATATTTCAAATGGAAATCTTCCTAATAGAAGTTGAACACACTTGAGCAGGGACTCAGGAGAAGAATTTTGCATTCACTTAATAATGCAGGATCATCATTATGAACATCAATTATTAAACTGTACTGGAGTGTAGGGGGCTACTGAGGTATGAAGGACTGGTTGCCCCTGTCCTAAATGACCCCAAGTGGACATACTTTTTATAGTGCTTCTGTTTCTTTCCTTATGGAGAAGCAGTTAGCTTGCTTTCATTTTCTCTCTTTTCCTAGGGGGTTGGATATTCAGGAAAAAAACAAAAACAAAAATGAGAGAGAGAGAGATTGTCTGAATCTTGCCCAACAGAAATGAATTAGGTCTACAATTTTTTTTTTTAATGAAAGTAAATGCAAAGAGGTCATTATCTCTTGAGCACCTCCCATGTACTAACCATTTCTTTATACACCATTATCATTGAGTCCTCTAACAATTTTTGCAAGATAAAGGAAGTTACTGGGGCTCAAAGAGTGTCCTAATTTGACCTAGGTGAGTGCTTCTCAAAGTTTAGTGTACCTAAGAGTGATAAGAAGTGTTTGTAGGGCAATTTCCTGGACCCCCAACTCCAGAGGCTCTGACTCCATAGGTCCAGAGTGGGGTCCAAACATTTGCATTTCTAACAAGCTCCCAGATGATGCTACTGTTGATAGTCGCTGATTAAAGCTGCCCTTGATACAGCTGGGAAATGTCAGATGAAATTCCAACCAACGAGTGTCTAATTTCAGAGTATACCATTTCATGAAATCACACTGTCTTGAACATGTTGCCATAAATCTTGGCTAGTGAGACATACTTTTGGCCTGGTGTCTGAATTATGCTGCAAATAGGTGAATTTAGTAGAAAAATCAGTAGTTCTAGACTCAGAGATTCAGGGGGCTTCCCTGGTGGCTCAGATAGTCAAGAATCTGCCTGCAATGCAGGAGACCTGAGTTCAATTTCAAACCTCAGGTCGGGAAGATCCCCTGGAGAAAGGAATGGCAACCCACTCCAGTATTCTTGCCTGGAGAATTTCATGGTCAGAGGAGCCTGGAGGGCTACAGTTCATGGGGTTGCAAAGAGTCAGACACTACTGACCAACTAACACACAACAGAGATTCAGTTGCCTAATTAGCTCTTATGCATATGTTGATATTTATTTCATTTCCATAAATATTGTTGGCCTGATATTGTAGGTGCTGGTGATATAGCAGAAACAAGATGCTCAAATTCTTTTTCCTTATGGGACTTCCATTCTTGAAAGGGGAGTTAGATATAAAAAGAAAAGGAAAGAACAGAACAAGAAAATTTTGGAAAAAGATAAATGGTATTTGGCAACTAACAAGGGCTGGAATGATAGAGAATGGTGACTGGGGAAGTTACTGTGGACTGGGCAGACAGGAGAGGCCTCTCTAGGGAGGTGATATTTGAGCTCATACCTGTGACATGAAAGAAGCAGGACGTTTGAAAATCTGTGAGCAAATTCTTTCAGACAAAGTAAAAGATTTCTGATTTGGGAAATTAGCTTAGTGTGTTCAAGAGAGAACAAAAATGTCTAGTGTGTTTGTGGACTGTGCTGTGGAGGTGGGGGCAGAACAATAAGAGACCAGGAGAGAATTAGGAAGATGGCACAGCTGAGTTGGAAAACTGATCTTTGTGCAAGTGCTACAGAGTGAGAAGGAAGAAAGATAACATGAATATGAGTCAAATCACAGATTGGGAAAAACGCTTTGAGAAGGACTGTTAACTAATGAGAGCCTGAATAGTTACTTGATATGGCTGTGAAAGAAACAGCTTGAAGAGATTCACTGAGAAAAATAAGGTTCTGTAATGGCGTGAGCCAAAAATTGAAGGTATTATTCATTAGATATTAATATCTATTTATGATAAGCACTTAATACTGGAGACCTGGCAAGAGTGAAGGGCAATAGGAATAGCCTGGAATTTAGTTTGGTTATAGGTACATATATATTAATATTTAAATGGAGTTTAACGACAGCTGTGAATTAGGATCACCTGACGCTTAAAGGATACAGCTGCCTGGACCCCATTCCAGATAAATTAAATTGGAATCTGTGGGTATTTGGGCCTGAGGTGATGTGTTTAGTTTCGAGGCACACACCACCCCCAGTGGAGAATCACTACCCTAGAGCAGGTGTCAGGAAACTTGACTGAACATTAGAATTACTTGGTTAAGCTTCAAAAGAAAAAAAACCAAGGAACAAAAACCCATGCCCAGATCTCACTCACTCAGATCAATTAATTCAGAATCTCTGGAAGTTAGAGTGTATTAACAACAACAAGCCTTTCAGTTCATTCTAACATGCTGCTGCCCTTAAGGAATACTGTCCCGGGCTACAGAGATATGAACTCTCCACCCTGCCCTCTGAGTTTACACTCTTCTAGGGAAGATGTTGGAGTAGGAAATGGTGACCTACTCTAGCATTCTTGCCTGAAAAACTCCATGGACAGAGGAGTCTGATAGGCCATAATCCACAGGGTTGCAAAGAGTTGGACATGAATGAGCATGAACAAGAGCTTGAGAGAAGATGTGAATCAATGCAATGCAATGTGCCACGCATAGTAACGTTAAGAATAAAAAGTGTAGGAAAATTAGAGGTGAGAGACAGTAATTCTGTCAATGAGAAGTGGGGTGAGATAATCAACTCATCCCAGCTTACTTGGAATTCTCCTGGTTTCAGCACTGAAATTCTGAATCTCCACAAATCCCTTAGTCTCATGCAAACTGAGATGGTTGGTCACTGTATCTGGTAGTAGAAGTTGCAGATGAGTGATTCGAATGGTAAAAGGAGCTTGCCAAGTGGGCCATATGGAGGTATAGGTAGAGGTGGGGCTAGGCGGGTAAAGAGTCAGGTTCAGGCTACGGGAACAATGTGCAAAAAGGCACAGCATGGGTTGAGGGCTTGGGTATATAAGGTGTTTAGTTTCACTGGTAGAAATGTTTGAAGAGGTGGAAGATGAATCTGAAGACATAGTTAGAGATCATCAGGGTCTGCCTTATATGCCTAGAAGTTTCACATTTTATCCCAAGACGTTGAGGGGGTCCTCGATTATGTTGAAGCAACTGGTGGGAGAACAGAGCTGTGGGTTTTGATTTTTAACTTTCATTTGAGAAGAATCCCTGGATGAAGCTTTGAGGTCATGTGCTTATTTCCTTTGAACACTGCTGACTCATCAAAGGCTTCCTAGGCGGTGCTAGTGGTAAAGACCCAGCCTGTCCTTGCAGAAAATGTAAGAGACATGGCTTCTACCTCTGGATTGGGAAGATCCCTTGGAGGAGGGCATGGCAACCCACTCCAGCATTCTTGCCTGGAGAATCCCATGGACAGAGGAGATTCAAGTGCTACAGTCCATAGGGTTGCAAAGAGTTGGACACCACTGAAGTGACTTAGCATGCATGCACGACTTGTTTACCCCTCTGTGGGTTAGGCTAGGGGACTAACTCCTTAAACCCCTCTCTTCATGCAGACTCATTAGGAAAATGCTGGGGTCACATCGGCACAGGGCAAACCTCAGAAGACAGCACTTTTCATTACTTTTGTGTATTCTTTAGATGAAACAGCCTAGAAGTCACCGAGTATTCAAAAACTGAATCCATGAGTTAGGTCTGGAGCCCATTTTGGCTTAGTCACCTGCCCTAATAATCTCATCAACCCTAGTCTTGCATTAGCAGCTCTGAAGAATAGAGCTACCCCCCTAACACAGACGGTGCTGGGAAAGTTAACGAAGGTTAGTTTTAAAGTGTTTTTGTTCTCTTGGAGGAAATTTCCTACAAAGATGTTTCGTCTATAGTACACATAATAGTAGAATTGCAGCAAAATAAAACATAACTAATTTTCCCAAGTCAGTATATTTCTTTGTTAGGAAAGGCCACACTGCTAATAATTCAATTTTAATACCCAAATCATCATAATGCAACATTAATATTTGCTGGATAATACATTTTGATGTCACTATTTTGCCAATTTCTCTAACATTTCTTGTTAACTTTCAGCCATATCTCTTAGCTTTCTTATTCTTCCTATTTGAAAACAAAATAAATAAACAGTATACCATACCCTTAGTTAACAACAATATCACAAAGAGCATAACAGCAATAATAAAAATAAGTAAAAACATACAAAATTAAACATTAATCCTTGAAATAGATTAATATAAATTTTATTAATTATATTTATATATAATTTTTATATATTTATAAATGTATCATAAGTTAGATTAAGTAAATTGTATTAATCTATATAATTTATATAAATTATTTGGAATGCTTCTGTATAGGGGATTTGTTATATTTTCCCCATTTATTTATTCAATCACTTGTTTATATTAAAATGGACATACGGATATTTCTTTTTCATTTCTTTGGTTGCTTGAACCAGGATTCATGAACTCCAAAACCAGGTGAGGCTAGTTAGGGGCTATCATATTGAATCGAACAGATACAGAGTGATTCTACGACTGCAAAAATTCTACTGGGCAGCACCTGCGGAAATATCAGAATCCTAGGAAATAAGCAGCATCCTTCACGCTCAAGTGGGAAGGAACATGTACAGAGCCTGTGTCTGTGCTCAGTCATGTCCAACTCTTTGAGACCCCATGGACTGTAGCCCAACAGGCTCCTCTGCCCATGGAACTTTCCAGGCAAGAATACCGGACTGGAGTGGGTTGCCATTTTCCTCCTCCAGGGAATCTTCCTGACCCAGGGATCGAACACAAGTCTCTTAAGTCTATAGCATTGGCAGGCGGATTCTTTATCACTAGCGCCACCTGGGAAGCTCAATGTGCAGAAGATTAGTTTCTATATCCTACCTCTTCCCACATCCCAGCTGAAGCTGTTGATTCTTCTTAGTATAACTGGACACCTCCTGAGGGGGATGTAGCCCCTACCAATAATTGCCATGGCATCCCAAAGGTGCCCAGATAATGCCATCTTGTGTAAGCAAGAAAAGCAACCCATGAATCCGGGTTTGATGCTACTTTTCAATCAGCAGCGATTTAGAGGATGCATTCTGCTTTTCATTCTTGTCTCAGAATTCTTGTTAGCCTTGTAATATGGAAGCTTATCCAATTTACATCTGCCCTTCAAGGGCTTTTATTTGGTTGAGTTTTTTTCTTTTTAATCTCTAATTTGATCTGGGACTAATGTCAGATCATTTTTTTCATAGCTCCAGTATATACTTCTCATAAACACACATCACCCACAATATGAAGACGGAGACAAGGGTGTAACTCCTTGAATAATGTAGAGAGAGGTTGCTTGCTCAGTTGTTAGAATACAGAGTCGTCCTTAAAGGAGAAGAAGCTTGGTTCCTGAGTCAGTGCTTGTATAAACGTGGGGCTTACTCAGATATTCAATGGAATTCTGAAATGCTGACTTTCTAAATAAAAGCCTCTCTCCACAGAGCTGTCCTTTGGAGGAGGGAAGGGGGTTATGAATAAAGGGAGAAAAAATATGAAATATGGGATATGTGTGTGTGTGTGAGAGAGAGAGAGAGAGAGAGATCACGTCTCTAGGTTCCAGAAGCAGACAGTCACATGCCTCACACCTTTTTGTTGTTGTTATAGCTGTTCTTGGTTTTCACATTTCTTTTTAAGCAACTTTGTGGCCAGAAAGCTGTGTGCTCATATTGGGCATAGTTAACACAGTGGAGAGCGGTCAGTATTGTAAAGGGCCTTTGTTGTTACAAGAAGTTGGAGGAGTGAATATGATGGATGAACTTGAGGAGTGCTAGTGAAATGCCCTTGGAAGCTGAAAATGTTCAAGCCAGTCCGCTTACTGAACCTATCTTTAGGGCTTAGCAGACTCAGATTTCCCTGACATGATAGTCGAATACAAAGTGATTAGAAGCAAAGGAGAAATAACAACCAAAAAGATGAATTGCCTCAAGGAACTTAAATAGAACAATGAAGAAAGTCTCAAATATCATATTATAGACCTTGGTTTCTGAATGCCCTTAAAGTACCAGCTACCTGAGATGAGAAACAGAAACCCAGGAGCTTCTTATTAACAACTTAAATCAAGGCCAGGACCCCTTTAAAAATCTTCAGTTCGTTCAGGACTCAGCTGGAATCCTGTCTGATTCTTTCTCTGGCTAGTACTGAAGAAGCCCTGGTTTAGAAACACCACAATAAAACTAACTCAAATTCTCAAAGCAGAAAATGCAGAAGCAGACATTTATTTCTTCTTCAGTATAGTGGAGATTTTCTATAAATTTAACTTCTGATTAGAAAACTTCTTCCATTGGAAAATTTCAGCAATGAAACTTCAGTAATAAGCCAAATGCAGGTCTGCTTGAGGTCGAATGAAATTTAGATGAAAAGTCTGGGATTATCAAAAAGAATGAGGGAACTTCCAGTTTCTGTACATTCAAGGTCAACGGGTTGGATTCTTTCATTTTTGATTTTTATGGCAGCACATAATTTCTGTTCCTAGTTGGCTCCCTGCTTTTTTTAAGCAATAAATTTTGGGTTACGATAGTAAACCTCACTTGCAAAGTAGCCTGTACTTCTTCCTATCTGAATATTTCTATAGTACCCACCACTTCAGCTTGCCAGGGATCACTTCCTTTTACAGAAAATTTAAAAAAAAATGAAATATGGTCATTTTATTTTCTGGTAGTCGTTCATAACGGGATGTTATGAATCCATCTATTTAGCTATTGAGAGACTGAAACATAAAGAAATAAGGTCAATAGTAAACTCTTGTGACTGAACTCATCCTCCTCTAAAATAGGATGCAATACTCATGAAGCATCAACTTCTACATATATTTTCTCATTTAATTCATAGCACATACTTTGTATCCACTTTTGGAAAAGCGCTCTGTTACTGCCCGGTTCCTCTCTGTATTGTTGCCTCGAATTCTTACGTCATTACCATACCTTTCTTATAAACTCTTTTCAATCAGTTTGTGAGTTACTTAAGGGCAGAGATAGTGCTTTGAACCTGTGTGTTTCTCTGTCATAATGCCTAGATATACTCGAACACTGTCTAAACCACATGACAATTGTGACAAGAGATGCCCACTGGACCAGTTGCTGGAGATCTTTAGATATTATTCCAGGGGCCTCATTTGTTCTGTGTCTTTACAAAGGAGTGAATAGGGGCTGAGGGTTTTAGAGGAAACTAGAGAGAATCCTCACCTGCAAGATCTTTTCCTGAGATGGATGATGTCTACATTGTTCCTCTTCTGGGAGACTTACCCTTTATTCATTCCATATTGAATAAAAGGAAGGACTCTACAGAAGGGATTTATGGCTGAAAGCTTCCTTAATTATAGGCTAGTATAATAAGTCCTTCCTCTATCTTAATGATTGGGGAATTAAGACGCTCCTTAATAGAAATTGACAGGATCCATTGTCATTGCAAAGAAGGTTCTGTTATGGTCTGGAGTACCCTGCCAACCATCCCAGGATTTAGGGTTCCCCAAAGGCTCATTAACATCTCAGACCATAAGGTCTCTGAAGGAGGCACTAATGGTCCACCTCGTTATGATCTGAGGATAATGACTGTACGACATCCGTATCCATTGAGATGATAATGGTGCTGTAAAAACTGTTATGATGTCAGCAGAAGAAAAAAAATCTCATTTGCACCTTATAATCTTTGATTTCTAATATGCCATAGTATCTAAATTATTCTAGAATTATTTTACAAATCTGGCTTAATAGAGGCAGTGCATATGATGCTCTGAAAAAAAAAAAATCAAAATCCTCTCTTAAAACAGCTGTTATCACCCTTATATTACTGCATAAATGAAGGGTAAGATTAGTAATGCTCTCATAGTACTGAAATACTTATGAGTAATGGAATAAAAAACAAAAACTTAAATTTCCCTAATTTACATGCTCATTTACTCCTGGGGGTGAAAAGCAGTTCTGTTTTTAGATCATCCCAAAACAGCAGAGAGAAAACCCATAGTAATAATAATAATAATATTAATAGAAGTGATTGCCAACGCATACTGAGTACTTATTATGCATCATGTCTTAGGCTAAGTAATCTTCCTGCAGTATCTGCTTCTAATCCTTGCAAAACATCTCTGAGATGGGCATCTCCATCACCCTCACTGTACAGATGAGAACAGAAAAGTAGAGTGGTTCAGGGTTTTGTCTATGATCATCCAGGCATCCACAGTCAAGGTGGGATTCCAACTCATTAAGCCAGACTTCAGAGTCATGCCATGATGATCAGGATTGTGCGTTAAGAAGAGTTGTAAATTTCCGAAGCAAGAGAAATGGGCTCATGCTTGGCCATTGACTAACTGCGTGACTTTGAACAAATTATTTCACCCCAATATTTTTCAATTTCAACGTTTCTTCTGACAAAAACATACCCATAGTAGAGCTAAAATCAGAATTTTCACATCATTCCCGTAATAGCTACCGGTATTTATTGGTAATAATATTGTTTTCCCGTTAAAATCCAGTTTAGATGAACAGTTTTTCTCTTTAGTGGCAAATTGTGGATTTTAACATAACCTAACTGTTTATAGGAAGCATATGAGAAAAGCTATCCTCTGTTATTGTTTAACTCTGTAAAGTATACAACAAACCATTTTCCCAATCAATTTCTATTTGACTCTAAACAAAGGGAAAATGGAGATGAATATAAACAGAAATCTATTAGTCACATGCTAGTATTGCCTGTTTTTAGCTTTAAGCATTTTCCCGTGTATAAACATAAGAAAACAAATTAACATTTTAAGGTGATTTCTCTATTGGGTTGTGTTTAATCACAAACCAGCAGAAAAAGGAAAATCTTACGATAAAAAAAATGTCTGTAGACGTTCTTTCAACCTCAAGCTTAGATAGTTTTGAGTCAGAGCTCAAGATGTAATACCCACATCCTTCCACTAGAGGGGTGAATTGTTCCTAATGAATAAGGCCTCACTGTTTGGGGAGGGGGAATACAGAGGGCTGATAATTTACAGTACTCTGGGCTCAGAAGATCCCCTTGGAGTATCTTTTGGATACTTGGAGTGGCTAAAAGCCACTTGGAGTGGCGTTTACCATGGCATTCCTAGTCAGTGAAGCTAGCTATAGGATAAAGAGCTCTTGAAAAGAGATTTTAAAAGGCAAGTCCTAAGTCGGACACAACTGATCGACCGACACACACGGAGATGGACATATACTTATTTTGATATGAAATTATTTTGGTAACGAATGTAAAGAATTTGACCTCTATACCCAAGGTGCAGCTGAAGACAGCTTGGCTGCCTGATGACACGTGAAGATGGGGGCTGTGGGGTCACCCCTGGGTGATTCTGATATCTGAGAGGAGGCTCACAGAGAACCTCAAAACCTTTATGGACTCTACAGTTATTTTGCAGCAGGGGAGTCATTACCATTTTTACACAAAGCGTGATTCATTATAATAGCAGCAGGTCCAGGTATACAGTCCAAGACATTTGACTTTGTTTTTGAAGGTTTCAAAGGATGCCCTGCTGTAGAGTTTATACCCTATTTGCTACTGTGCTCCCCAGAGACAAACCTCTGACGGCAGCAGGCAAAATGTTGAACAGAAGTGCCATAATCTAAAGGTTTGGTTAACAATGTATATTACTGTATCCTGACAACCACTGTTTGAAAAGTAACAAGCCAAAACCTAGTTTCTAATGTATAGACAAAAGCAGAAATGCTTGAAACACATTTCAAGGTCTCCCCAGTAGAGCACTGTACATTGGCTGTATATACACAAATTGTGTTGTTCCTCAGCTGCTCAGTCGTGTCCAACGCTTTGCCACCCCCAGAACTGTAGCATGCCAGGCCCTTTGAAATAGGTGGCCAAATTATTGGAGCTTCAGCTTCAGCACCAGTCCTTCTAATGAACATTCAGGGTTGATCTCCTTTAGGGTTGACTGGTTTGATCTCCTTGCTGTCCAAGGGACCCTCAAGAGTCTTCTCCAGCATCACAATTTGAAAGCCATCAGTTATTCGGTGCTCAGCCTTCTTTGTACCTTCTGTACCCTTGTTCTATACAGTAGGTTCTTATTAATTATCTGTTTCATACATGGTGTATATATGCCAATCCCAGTCTCCCAATTTATACTTCTTTCCCCACTTGGGGTTTGTATCAGAAACTATCCCATGCCACCAACAGAAATGATAGTGCATTGACGGACAGTTCCATGTGAGGTTTTCTTAGAAAAACCTCTTTCGTAGAAAAACCTCTTCTGTACAAGGGTACAGAAGGTACAAAGAAAGAAGGTGCAATCTATTTGTAAGACATGTATAAAGTTAACCTTAAAAATGCATACCAGTATACATTTAGTTCAGTTGCTCAGTCGTGTCCAACTCTTTGCGACCCCATGAATCGCAGCATGCCAGGCCTCCCTGTCCATCACCAGCTCCTGGAGTTTACTCAAACTCATGTCCATCAGGTTGGTGATGACATCCAGCCATCTCATCCTCTGTTGTCCCCTTCTCCTCCTGCCCCCAATCCCTCCCAGCATCAGGGTCTTTTCCAATGAGTCAGCTCTTCGCATCAGGTGGCCAAAGTACTGGAGTTTCAGCTTCAGCATCAGTCCTTCCAATGAACACCCAGGACTGATCTCCTTTAGGATGGACTGGTTGGATCTCCTTGCAGTCCAAGGGATTCTCAAGAGTCTTCTCCAACATCACAGTTCAAAAGTATCAATTTTTCAGTGCTCAGCTTTCTTCACAGTCCAACTCTCACTTCTATACATGACCATTGGAAAAACCATAACCTTGACTAGACGGACCTTTGTTGGAATACTGTTTGACTCCACTTACATGAGAGACCTAGAATAGTCGAATTCAGAGAGTCAGAATGTACACTGGTAGATACCAGTGGCAGGACAGTGGGAGCAGTGGGGAGGGAGATGGGGACTCAGTGTTTAATGGGGACAGAGTTTCAGTTTAGGAAGTTGAAAATCTTGGGAGATGGATGATGGTGAGAGTTGCACAAAAAATGTTAACGTACTTACTGTCACTGAACTGTACAGCTAAATATGTTTAAAATAGTATGCTCTATATTATGTGACTTTTACTACAATAAAGAAAGCATTTAAAGAAAGAAATAATAGCTGGCACTTGGGGTAGCTTTTTTGTGTGTGACAAACATACACATACAGAGCCATTCCTCATTATTCACAGATTTTTTACTTGGGAACTTGTCAACTTGTTAATATGTATTTGAAAGCTCACAAGCAATACTCATGGCCTATTTTGGTCATTCATAAACCTGCACAAATGGGTGAAAATGTGAGTTGCCAAAATCCCAAGCTTAACCTAACAAAGTGATGCCCTGCTTCCTTGTTTTAGCTCTCATACTACAAATGTATCCTTTCTGTGGTCTATTTAGGGTCATATTTTTCACATTTTTGAGTGCGTTTTTTTTTTTTTTGTAATTTCACCATTTAAAATGGTCCCCAAGCATAGTGCTATCTAGTGTTCTTGCACTTATATACAAGAAAAATGTGCTGTGCATTAGGGAGAAAATACCCGTATTAGACAAGCTTTGTTCAGGCAGTTGGCCATGAGTTCAATGTTAATGAATCAACACTAGTATTGATAAGGTGTTTTTATTTATTTATTTATTTTTTATATTGTAGTGGTTTTTGTCATACATTGACATGAATCAGGCATGGATTTAAAATACAAATACACATAAAATATGGTAATGTGTTGATGGGTTGACCAGAGTCTCGTAGGAACCTAACTCATTTCTCCAAGGAGCAGTGGTTTGTAATTCATTGATTCAGTTTTTGTGGAGACTTTGTATTAGGAAATATCGATGGTGAATAATGAAAATCACCTGGAGAGCGAGAGAGACAAGGCAAGGGAGAACAGAGAAAAGAATCATAAATGTGAATATTAAACTGGTGTTAAAATGTCTTTTGTTTTGGAATATTCATCTCTGCTAACAAAAGCGTTTAATTTTTGCATTAGAATAAAAATCAACTGAAGTAGATCAAATACTCCACAACCATATGAGAAGAAAAAACAACATACAACAAAGGCTGGTTTGAAATCATTAACAGCAGCTCAGGGTCTATTTCATAGCTGACTATGAAGGAATTTCCTTAAATATGAGTAGTGAAATGCCAGAGAAGAAAGGAGATGAACCACATCAGCAATGATTAAAACTAGAAATGTGGTATTCTAAGGATATGTCTTCCAATCTTAGAGACAAACTCCAGGTTCAACTGAATTCCATCCCAGCACTGCCAGTTACTACAAACTTGACCTTGGGTGATAGATATAAAATCTTTAGCCTCAGTTTCTTCATATGATAAATGAAAATAATAAGATACTACTCAGGTAGTTTCTGTGAAGCTTATATAATGTTTGTAACACACCTCTCATAATGATCATTTTATCTAAGAGCATTGTTTCTCTTTTTTCCTATTTCCTAATATAATATTTTTCATGTCTCATATTTGAAGAAAATGAGACCATAATTCAAAACATTTTATTTAGGGAAAGTTATTTAAGGTGTCTAGCCTGCACCCAGGCCTGCGGCAATTCCCTGCTATACCTACGTAGTCTTCCCTCAGCTCCCATACCCGTCTCCTACAATAGCTATCTGGAACTAACTCCAGTTTCCTCATGCTTCTCTTCTACCACTTCCTCTGTTCCTCTTTATAGATAGACTGGATGCCTACTTCAGTGAAAGACTCTCGGAAGAAAATTCCCTCAACTTCTCCTGCCTCACCTCTTCATATACTATACATATACATATACAAATTATATGCATTCACCCCTATCATTTGGTATATATCTTTTATTAGGTTCTGGCCAATTTATGGTGTGGTATGCTAAGGGCTTCACATATTCATCTTATTTAATCCACACAATACCTCTTTTTAGTAGTTATGACCCTCATTACTCCAAGTGTGCTAAGGTGAGGAAGATTCTAAGTTAAATTGGAGGACAAAGTAAAGGAGGTCTGTGAAAAATTACTATGCATGCTGTGGGCACAAGAAGAGGTTTTGGTAGTCCTTTCATCAGACATTTGGCATCTCTATTCTTGCCAATGTTTCTGTCTCTAAATGGGACGTTTTCTCTCTGAAAACAAAACAAAACAAAGTTAAAGTGTTAGTCACTCAGTTATGTCCAACTCTTGGTGGTCCCATGGACTATAGCCCATCAGGCTCTTCTGTCCATGGAATTCTCCAGGCAAGAATACTGGAGTAGGTAGCCATTCCCTTCTCCAGGGGATCGTCCTGATCCAGGGATTGAACCTGGGTCTCCTGAACTGCAGGCAGACTCTTTAGTGTCTGAGCCACCAGGGAAACCCTTTGCTCTCTGCCTGCTCCTTAAATGTTGGCATTAGCCAGTGTCACATACTAACCATATGCGTCTTCACTGTATGTTTTCCCCAACTTTGACTGTTTCCATTCTTATAGCATCCCTTCCTCATGTGAGGGCAGATTCTATTTCTACATCTTTGGATCTAGCTTCTTTTCCTCTTAGGCCAGCTCCCTAATTCCATGTGCATTTTCCACAGGCATATGAGGCTCAATATATCCAAAACTGTATTCACAGTTTGACTTTATGAGCCTTAACTTTCCTTCTCTGACTACCACCTCAGTTGCATCAGTTGACTCAATCACCAATGCCAGACACTGGAATCATTCTCAAATTCTAACTTTCCCATTACCCTGTAGAGTCAATCACTCAAAAAATTCCTGTTGATTTGACCCACACAATATCTCTGAAATCTGTCCTTTCTCTTCTTTTTCTCTACCATTAGCTTAGTTCAGATTCATATCATTTCTTACCTGGATTACTGCCACAGGCTTCTAATGGGTCTCCTAGTTTTTTATCTTGATCCCTGCAATCCATTCTCCCCAGTGCTGTCAAACGTGAATCTTTCTGAAACAGAAATCTGATCATATCACTGCTCTGCTTAACTTCCCACAATGCCTCTTTATGACTTGCCCAAAGGAGCATCTCCTTGACTTAGCTCATAAAAATCTTTCTGGGCTGTCCCTTGCCTGCCTCTCCAGGCTTTCTTCTCACTATTTGCCCCTAATGCTCACTCTTTTATTTTAGGCACATCTGACCGCTTTCAACTCTTTAAACATGATAAGGTACTCTTGCCTCCAAGCTTCTGTACTGGTAATTCCCCCTTCCTGGAACCCTCTATCTTTGCTTATCTAGCTTACCTCTTCATACTTTCAAAAATGCAACTCAGATATCACCTACACAGGAAATCTCCTTTAAATAAAGCCTAAACAAAGCCCCTTATGATATGTGTTAAGTATTTCCATAATATCCTACTCTTAACTTCCATGTGTGTGTGTGCATACTCAGTTGCTTTAGTCATGTCCGACTCCTTGTGACCCTATGGACTGTAGCCTGTCAGGCTCCTCTATCCATGGGATTCTCCAGGCAAGAATGCTAGAGTGGGTTGCCATGCCTTCCTCCAGGGGATCTTCCTGACCCAGAGACTGAATCTGGGTTTCCTGCATTGCAGGTGGATTCTTTACCTCTGAGCCACCAAGGAAGCTCCAGCTCCTTAACTTATACATACATACATATATATGTGTGTGTGTGTGTGTGTATATATATATATATATATATATATATATATATATATATATATATATATATATATAAAATTAAAGTATAGCTGATTTACAATGTTGTGTAACTTTCTTATAGCACTTAACACGTTGTTTGGCAATGGTCTATTCACTTGTCTGTCTGTCTCTGAGTTCACTCAGAAGCAGATGCTGACATAGACTTTGAGTGTGAGTAGTTTATTATGAAGCTGAGTGCAGGCAACTTGGTAGGAGAGCAGAGAAATGAGTAAGGGGAGGAAAGAAAGCCAATAAAATGTGCATCATCATGCAAGTTACCAATTGGCAACATAAATCAGCTGAGGAACTCTGGGCATCAATGTGAAACACGGATCTCATAGTTTTTTCAAATGGAGAGTGAGGAGTTGGGTTACTTATGCACCAATATCCACCTGTCACTGGTTTGAGGGGACTGTTGCTAATGGTCTGAGGGTATTGGAGGGAAGTAGATAACTCTTGGATAACATCAGTCTGCTGTGTACACAAGCACTAAGCAAAAAGATGACATAGCCTGAGTCAGAAGTCAGGCTTGTGTGCATAGAAATGTAGGGCCTGATTGCACATGATACAGAAACTGACATCCCATGAAACCATCTCACCTAGTTGTGAAACAAACTACTTGAGAGCTAGGACCAGAAAACTGAATGCTTGATGTTATAATATTAACTTCTGCAATATCGCAGATGCAATAAAACTAAGTAAATATTGTAACCCATTTTTTTCTGACTTCAAATTCTGAATTCCTTTGCCTGCACCAAAGAGCCACCCATCCCGACACTAAATAGAAGAGAGTATGAAAACGAAGAATGTAAAGATAAGCTCACTCTATAAAACCGGTACACTGGTGCTTTAGGGATACTAAAATGTGCTTAGAAAAATTTCAGTTCAACTTAATTATGTGTAAAGAGCTAGGTTCTTCCCTGTGGGATCACAAGGATTAAGAGCGAGCTTCACCTTTGAGTATCTCACGATCATTAATGAGCATTTGTATTTATATATATGAGTGGGTAAATGTGTGTGTGTGATGGTAGAGTAGGCAGACATGCCAGTTCAAGAAAATTTTCAAGAAAAGGACGCACACTCTACAATCCAATTTTTTTATTTTTATCTTTTACTGCTTCACCATGGCCATAAACCCTTTTCTGGGATGAAATTGCTTATCAGGTTTAAGCCATAGTACAGCAAAAAGGGCAATCAATCAAGTGTCAAAAGCCGTGGATTCTATGCCTGACTTTGCATCAGGCTACTATGTGACTTTGGATTAATACTGATTTTCCTGGCCTCAGTCTCCTTATCCGCAGAATGGAGTGGTGGTGAAGGGACTTTATTATGTGAGGAACTCTTAAATTGCCTTCCAAACTTACAGCTGCCATGCCGTGCCTTAAAACAAGCTGTAAGTCAGGCAGCATCAAGTGAATATTTTTTCATTTCTTTTTTTCCAAATGAGTTTTGTGACAGTTTAGTATTTACTTTTTCAAAGAATCTTTGCATTTTCCTTGTAATGATTAAAAGTAACTCATTGATATTCCAAACAGGGCATTTGTTAAGCTTTTGTTTCACAATATGACCTCTTGCACATTAATAGTCAGAAAACTAAGACTTAAATAAATAGAAATTACTGTTTGTCCCAAGGATTAAAGGAGAACAAGTTTGTTATTGTCAAATAGTTTTCACAAAGAATATTAGAAGGCCATGCATAAGCTTTAAAATAGGACAGAACAAATTCAATTTTCCAGATTAAGGCCTCAGAACAGAAAGCTTTATGTATAAATAACATACATTTTAAAGGTGCATATACTAACTTATAATTAATTATGTATATATTTATATAAAATAATGGACATATATGTAAATAAATATTTACACAAGATGAATATTTTAGGGACTCAAATATGGCCTGTTATATTTGTCTGGCTTATTTCAGATCATTGAATAGTAATAAATGTCTAGTAGCCTCACAAAAATATTGATCATTGACAATTTTTTTTCTGGTATTAGAGGCATGTACTTAGTCATGTCTGACTCTTTGCAACCCCGTGGACTATAGCCTACCTGGCTCCTCTGTCCATAGAATTTTTCAGCTAAGAATACTGGAATGGGTTGCTATTTCCTACTCCAGGGAATCTTCCTGACCCAGGGATAGAACCCGTGTCTCTTGCATCTCCTGCTTTGGCAGGCAAATCATTTACCACTGGAGCCCCTTGGGACACCCTCTTGTATTAGGAATAACCCTTCCCCACCCCCAAAAAAAATCCTTTTAGGTAATAAGTTCACAACCTTTTAATTTCTCAGAATTTGGAGTTGAAAACAACTCAAAAAAAAAAAAAAAATAGAATTAGTTCCCAGAATAGCAGAGGGCATAAACGTGACTAGGAATATTGAAATTATTTATATATGTTATATATTTCATATATATTTTATATGCATTTTGATGTATGTATGTTATTAAAAGTGTATTAGAGGTGTTAAGATTGCTTTCACGTAAGCTTCAATGTTATGCAGATTCTGCCTCTGCAAACTGTTTTACAGTTTGCATTTGTTTCTCAGATATGCTCAATGACTATTATGTTTGAATTGTGTTTCTGTCTGGTAAACTGATGTGTAGGGTCCATCACCAGAAGCTGATATGTACTTTGGTTCCTTTGGTAGAGAGAACCCCATTTAGGAGAAGGAAAGTTTGGGAGAACGTAAAAATGGCTGCTGAGGTACTAATTTCTGCCTTGGACTCTAGAATTCTGTTTAAGCCTTAGGAGAGAAGATACAGACAGAAATCTAAGACAATCTTTTCAAATGCTGTTTCTTCTATTGAGAAGACCCCCTTCTCCAAAATTCATGATCCTTCATGTCTTAGGTAAAATTATGCATAATTCAGGTTTAAGCTCTTGCGGTCACTTCCTATAGGAAACATTCCCATACAGCCTTCCCAACTTCTGATCATAATAGGTATTTATATTACTCACAGGGCTTCCTGGGTAGCAGATGGTAAAGAATCTGTCTGCAATGCGGGAGATCTGGGTTCAATCCCTGTGTTAGGAAGATCCACTGGAGAAGGAAATGGCAACCCACTCCAGTGTTCTTGCCTGGAGAATCCCCAAGGGCAGAGGAGCCTGGTGGGCTACAGTCCATGGGGTTGCAAAGAGTTGGACATGACTGAGTGACTAAGCACAAGCTATTTCACTTTATAACTTCCCACACTTCTTCATAACTCTCATCACATTGATGACTGTTAGTGTCTTTCTCCTTGACAGCAGCAACCAGACTTATCTTATTCCCCGGTGTATTCTCAGAATCCAACAGGATGCTAAATTATGTTTGTTGAATGAGTGATAAATGGTCTAAACCTGGCCCGAAGAGAAAAGCCTATGAACTGAATATTTAATTAATCTTTGAACATTTCAAAAGTAAAGAGGTTGCTAATTTGTAAATCATTTTGATTTTGAATATTTTATAGTATTAGAAAGCAAAGGAAAATATAAAACAAGACCACCAGGAAATAAATTTTGCAACAATTTAACTGGCAAAAAGTAAAAGTTTGATAATGTCAGGTGTCAGATAGATTATAAATCAACATGATCTCAAACACATTGCTCATACAGACATATTGGAAGACAGGTTGGCATTCTCTCTTGTGGCCTGCAGTTCCACTCTTATGTACAGACCCAAGAGAAATACTTCCACATTTACCATAAAAGGCATTTATAAGTATGTCCATAAGAAGTGCTATGCATGATAGCAAAAGACTGGAAACAACCAAATGCTCGAATGTTCACTAATAGGGGAAAGAATAAATAAATAAATTAGAATATATTTATATAATGAAATATTAAACAGCATTAAAATAAACTCAGCAACATGCAAAAGCATGAATGAATTTCAATAATGAGATACTGACCAAAAAAAAAAAAAAAAAAATCCCAGATGACAACATGCTGAATAATATCCTTTATTGGTTAAAGGGTAAGATAAAGATATATAATTGAGGCTTATCTATGTACATAAGAATATAATTCTAAGAAACAAAAAAATTATAAAACAAGCCCCAAGATAGTTCTTACATCAGAGAGTGGACAAGGCAATCAGAGGTCATGGGGAATGTTTCAAATCTTAGGTTGGATACTGTGTTCACAGTTTTTCTATGATTGAATGAATGAATAAGTGCATGAATAGATGAATAAACCAACAAAAAAAATAAGCAAACAAGTAAGTGAATGAGGGACACGTATATATTAATACTATTATTCATAATCCACAATGTACTAAAGTTCGTGATGAACACCATTTTGTGCATCTGAAGTCCATTAACACTTAGAGTAAATTATGAGAGATGACTTGTTTTTAAACTTAAATCACCAAGATTTGATTATTTTTTAACAAAGACAAAGATCAACTATCAGTGTTTCAAATAAACAGAAAATTCCTGAAACATGATCTCACTCTATTCTTTTAGTTCATTCATTTATTTATTAAACCTCATTCTAGGAACATGTACTGATCATTACTATGCACTGGCAACTATGTTCAGTTTATTGCCATCAAGAACTTAATAAATTCAATCCCCAAGACACAAACTAAGGTTCAATTCCAGAGTCAGAATAAACTTGAAATTAATGCTTGAAAACCATGAAAAATGCTTCAAAAATAAAAGCAAAGCATATCTACTGTGGGAGAATTCTGAATGCTTTAAAAAGTGGAAACTCAAAGATTAAAATTAATCCTGGTTATCTGAGGAAACTTCTCAGGTTAAAGGACATCTGAACTGAGACTCAAAGAATCCGTGAAAGATATTCAGGGGAAAGGGAAAGTATTTCAGGTAAATAAACAGAAGGTAAGAACATCTGGAAGTGAGAGAATGACTCACTAAATAAGATAAAGTATCAGGTATGGGTGGGGGAGGGGGGGTGCTCCCAGGTGGTGCTAGAGGTAAAGAACTTGCCTGCCAGTGCAGGATACTTAAGAGATGCAGGTTCAACCCCTGGGTTGGAAAGATCCCCTGGAGGAGGGCATGTCAAGCCACTCCAGTAATCTTACCTGGAGAATCCCATGAACAGAGGAGCCTGGTGGGATACAGTCCAAAGGGTTGAAAAAAGTTGGATGGGACTGAAGTGACTTAGCACGCAGGCACACACAATCCTTTAAATATTGTCTCTGTCTCTTTGTATTGTCTCCTTCTGAAACTCCATCTAGATACATATGACCCCAATATCTTCCATATTCTTAAAACAATCTTTTCTATTTGACACCTCTGCTCCTTTGTGCTGGATTTTAGGTATTTTTCAAGTTCCTTCAAGGTTACATATGTTCTCTTCAGCTGTGAATCATCTTAATTTAATACCTTTATTGAGGTTTTTAATTTCAATTGATAATACTTTTGAGAATTTCTATGTTTTCAACTCTGGTTTTGATAGTCTAATTTTTGTTATGTTTCAATGCTAATTTTTGTTTATTTTTAAAAATGCTTATTTAAATTTTGTAGCTGGGAATTTCAGTATCAGAGGTTCCTGTGAAATCTACTTCTACTGTTGGTTGATTCTTCTGATGGTTTTTCTGGTGTTTTGTTTTCCTTTATGTTATTAACTTTGAATTGCAAATTCTTGTTCCAATGGCTGGGCCTTATCTGTAGAAATTCTGCAAGCCTTATATTAGAGCACATTTTTCCTGGGAATATCTATGTTTGCTTCCACTTGACATACTTGGGTTCTACTAACCTGAAATCATTTTTAGCGTGTAATTTGTCAGATCAAGTAGATAGTACAAATAATTCCAACTCTACTTGAGGGATGGCTTGCTTTTAATAAATTCTCAGGAGAAACTTCTGTTTTCATCTAAGTGTGCAACAAATATATGTTTCTTTGTTCCTCCCTTTGCTTTCAGGCAAATTTTTTTTTTTTTTCCTTCTAGTCCATACTTCCACATGGCCCCTTAAGGACTCTGTCTTCAATTCTAAACCCATAACTTGAGTGAGTCCAACACCATTGAAATACAAGTCTCTGGGTGACAGAAAATTCATACATGTAGTCAGGGTAGGTATGGTTTCATCACCCCCCTTATTTTCTTATTTTCAGCTTCTTTTATGAACTTGTGCCCCTAGAGATATCTCACTTTAATGGCAAACTCAGCTGTGTATTTTTGAAGATGATTATTATATTATTATTCAGTACCCCTAGATGTTTTATAGCAGAAAAATGTTGGGGTATCTAGTTAATCATGTGTTCAGATATGGCAGTTCTTTGTAAATAATCAGATACATGGAAATTCATTATACATATACTCCCACAGCTTAATTTATATTGTTGACTGCTAAACCTATGTTTTCCTAAACCACTGACTGCTGTTCCCAATTTCATCACAGTTACCTCAAACTCATTTTATTTAAAATAGTATGCCCTGGTGTCCTCTTTTCCCACTTCAGTTCTCCTATATCTGTTTTCTGCCTGACTTTCACATCTCATTCTCATAGCTAGGTCCACTAGAGCAAGCTCAGTTCTGCCACATTCTTTGTGGATATCTGACTAAGAATTCTTGTTTCAAGCAATCTAAGTGCCACTATCCAATGAAAATTAGAATTAAGCCCTACTTCCCAGTCTTATGATCAATAGGTCATTGCTAGTGAAAGAACATTAAAGATGCTCCTACCTGGTGAGTTAGGCTGAAACAGTGAATTAAGTTTTTTTTTTTTTTTTTTTTTTAGTATTCATTGGTAACACTGGGTGGGGATATATAGAGAGGGACCCCTTTACTTCAAAAAGGACCACTGATACTGACAAAGGGAGTGACAACAATGTGGGAAATGATAGCAATGTCACATTCTAGCAGCAATGTCACAAGGTCAAATCCCAAGGCAGAAAAGCAGCAGATTCAGGGTAATTGGTAGGGATGAGGTTAACACTAGTAGCTTTATCAGAATTTGAATGGCTGCCAAAGAAATCACATGAGATACTTGGGACTCTGCCTGAAGAAAGAGGGAGTTAAAATGCTTATATATTTAGAAATTATGTTGAATGGAAACTCAGAGTTATAGACCACATTTATTACTATCACGGACATTCTCTTTCAGGCTGGAATAATAAGTTATCTAAATATTACTCAAGTACACTTCAAGAGTAAAATTAGAGTATAAATAAATAGAATAACACAAGTAAGTCCTGTAAGAATATAGAGAGCTGGAGGTAAATGGTCTGTGGGTCCCTGAGAATAGAAAAAATTAATATATTTTGGCTATTTCAAGGTATGATATCAATAATTAAATTATATGTCTACAAAAAAACTTGGTTTGGGATTTCTGATTGTTGTTGTTTAGCCACTAAGTCATGTCCAACTCTTTTGTGACCCCATGGACTGTAGCTTGTCTGGATTCTCTGTCTATGGGATTTCCAAGGCAATAACACTGGAGCAAGTGGCCATTTCCTTCTCCAGGGCATCTTCCCTACCCAGGGATCAAACCCACTCTCTTAGTCTCCTACATTCTCAGACAGAATCTTTATCACTGAGCCCCCTGGGAAGCTCTTGTGATTTCTCACACTGAGATAATTTGAAATGGTTATTCAAGGTAGGATTTTCCTAAAATAACAGTATTCAGTTCAGTTCAGTCACTCGGTTATGTCCAACTCTTTGTGACCCATGGACTGCAACACACCAGGCCTCTCTGTCTATCACCAACTCCCAGAGTTTACTCAAACTCTTGTCCATTGAGTTGGTGATGCTATCCAACCATCTCATCCTCTGTTGTCCCCTTCTCCTCCTGCCTTCAATCTTTCCCAGCATTGGGGTCTTTTCAAATGAGTCAGTTCTTCACATTAGGTGGCCAAAGTATTGGAGTTTCAGCTTCAACATCAGTCCTTCCAATGAATATTCAGGACTGATTTCTTTTAGGATGGACTGGTCGGATCTCCTTGCAGTCCAAGGGACTCTTAAGAGTCTTCTCCAACACCACAGTCCAAAAGCATCGATTCTTCAGCACTCAGCTCACATCCACACATGACTACTGAAAAAACCATAGCTTTGACAAGATGGACCTTTGTTGGCACAGTAATGTCTCTGCTTTCTACTAAGCTGTCTAGGTTGGCCATAGCTTTTCTTCCAAGGAGCAAGCGCCTTTTAATTTCATGGCTGCAATCACCATCTGCAGTGATTTTGGAGCCCCCCAAAATAAAGTCTGTCACTGTTTCCACTGTTTCCCCATCTATTTTCCATAAACTGATGGGACCAGATGCCATGATCTTGCTTTTCTGAATGTTGAGTTTTAAGCCAACTTTTTCACTCTCCTCTTTCACTTTCATCAAAAGGCTCTTTAGAGATACCCTACATCTGCTGCTCAGTGCTAAGCGATGGCTGTGCAGCGCTGGAGCCACTGTGAGGAGATACCCCAGGTCCAAGGGCAAAGGAGAAGCTCCAGCAAGATGGTAGGAGGGGCGAAATTGCATTTAGAATCAAACCCCATACCTGCCAGAGATGCCCAGAGGGCTCAAACATACCTTGCATGCACCAGGATCCAGAGACCCCACAGAGACTGAGACAGAACAATGTTTGGATGTCTCCTGGGAAGGTTCGGGTCAGCAGTGGGCTGCTGAGGGGGCAGGGGCTCTGGGTGCAGTAGACCTGGGTATTGCATAAAAGCCCTCTTAAAGGAGGTCGCCATTAACCCACGATAGAGCTGCCAGAACTTATGCAGGACTGGGGAAAGAGACCCTTGGAGGGCACAAACAGAACCTTGTGCACCAGGACCCAGGAGAAAGGAGCAGTGACCCCACAAGAAGCTGACCCGGACTTGCCTGTGAGTGTCTGCGAGTCTCTGGTGGAGGTGTGGGTCGGCGGTGGCCTGCTGCAGGGTGGGGGGCACTGAGTGCATGGGACCTTTTGAAGGAGGTCCCCACTGTCTTCATTACCTCCACCATAGTTTGGCCTCAGGTCAAATAACAGGGAGGGAACACAGCCCCGCCCTTCAACAGAAAATTGGATTAAAGATTTACAGAGCATGGCCCTGTCCATCAGAACAAGACCCAGTTTTCCCCTCAGTCAGTCTCTCCCATCAGGAAGCTTCCATAAGCCTCTTATCCTTCTCCATCAGGGGGCAGACAGAATGAAAACCACAGTCACAGAAAGCTAACCAATCTGATCCCATGAACCACAGCCTTGTCTAACTCAATGAAACTATGAGCCATGCTGTGTAGGGCCACCCAAGATGGACGGGTCATGGTGGAGAGTTCTGACAAAACGTGGTCCACTGGAGAAGGGAATGGCAAACCGCTTCAGTATTCTTGCCTTGAGAACCCCATGAATAGTATGAAAAGGCAAAAAGATAGGACTCTGAAAGATGAACTGTCCAGGTTGGTAGATGCCAAATATGCTACTGGAGATCAGTGGAGAACTAACTCCAGAAAGGATGAAGAGATGGAGCCAAAGTAAAAACAACACCCAGTTTTGGATGTGACTGGTGACAGAAGTAAAGTCCAATGCTGTAAAAAGCAATGTGGTATAGGAACCTGGAATGCTCGGTCCACGAATCAAGGCAAATTGGTAGTGGTCAAACAGGAGATGGCAAGAGTGAACATTGACATTTTAGGAATCAGCAAACTAAAATGGACTGGAATGGGTGAATTTAATTCAAATGACCATTATATCTACTACTGTGGGCAGGGATCCCTTAGAAGAAATGGAGTAGCCATCATAGTCAACAAAAGAGTTGAAAAGCAGTACTTGGATGTAATCTCAAAAATGATAGAATGATCTCTGTTCGTTTCCAAGGCAAACCATTCAATATCACGGTAATCCAAGTCTATGCCCCAACCAATAATGCTGAAGAAGCTGAAATTGAACTGTTCTATGAAACCCTACAAGACTTTCTAGAACTAACATCCAAAAAAGATTTCCTTTTCATTATAGGGGACTGAAATGCAAAAGTAGCAAGTCAAGAAATACCTGGAGTAATGGGTAAATTTTCCCTTGGAGTACAGAATGAAGCAGGGCAAAGGCTAACAGAATTCTGCCAAGAAAATGCACTGGGCATAGCAGACACCCTCTTCCAACAACACAAGAGAAGACTCTACACATGGACATCACCAGATGGTCAATACCAAAATCAGATCGATTATATTCTTTGCAGCCAAAGATGGAGAAGCTCTATACAGTCAGCAAAAACAAGACCAGGAGCTGACTGTGGCTCAGATCATGAACTCTTTTATTGCCAAACTCAGACTTAAATTGAAGAAAGTAGGGAAAACCACTAGACCATTCAGGTATGACCTAAATCAAAACCCTTATGACTATACAGTGGAAGTGACAAGTAGATTCAAGGGTTAGATCTGATAGACAGAGTGCCTGATGAACCTGGAGGGAGGTTCATGACATTGTACAGGAGGCAGTGATCAAGATCATCCCCAAGAAAAAGAAATGCAAAAAGGCAAAATGGTTGTCTGAGGAGGCCTTACAAATAGCTGTGAAGAGAAGTGAAAAGCAAAGGAGAAAAGAGAAGAAATACCCATTTGAATGCAGAGTTCCAAAGAATAGCAAGGAGAGATAAGAAAGACTTCCTCAGTGATCAATGCAGAGAAATAGAGGAAAACAATAGAATGGGAAAGCCTAGAGATCTCTTCAAGAAAATTAGAGATACCAAGGGAACTTTTCATGCAAAGATGGGCACAATAAAGGACAGAAATATTATGGACTAAGAGAAGCAGAAGATATTAAGAAGAGGTGGCAAGATACACAGAAAACTATACAAAAAAGATCTTCACAACCCAGATAATCATGATGGTGTGATCACTCACCTAGAGCTGGACATCCTGGAATGCGAAGTCAAGTGGGCCTTAGGAAGCATCACTACGAACAAAGCTAGTGGAGGTGATGGACTTCCAGTTGAGCTATTTCAAATAAAAAAGATGATGCTGTGAAAGTGCTGCACTCAAAATGCCAGCAAATTTGGAAAACTCAGCAGTGGCCACAGGACTGAAAAAGATCAGTTTTCATTCCAATCCCAAAGAAAGGCAATGCCAAACAATGCTGAAACTACCGCACAATTGCACTCATCTCACACGCTAGCAAAGTAATTCTCAAAATTCTCCAATTCAGGCTTCAATAGTACATGAACTATGAACTTCCAGATGTTCAAGCTGGATTTAGAAAAGGTGGAGAAACCAGAGATCAAATTGCCAACATGTGCTGGATCATTGAAAAAGCAAGAGAGTTCCAGAAAAACATCTATTTCTGCTTTATTGACTATGCCAAAGCCTTTGACTGTGTGGATCACAGCAAATTGTGGAAAATTCTGAAAGAATGGGAATACCAGAGCACCTGACCTGCCTCCTGAGAAATCTCCATGCAGGTCAAGAAGAAACAGTTAGAACTGGGCATGGACCAACAGACTGGTTCCAATTCGGGAAAGGAGTACATCAAGGCTGTATATTGTCACCCTGCTTATTTAACTTATATGCAGAGTACATCATGAGAAATGTTGGACTGGATGAAGCACAAGCTGGAATCAAGATTGCCGGGAGAAATATCAATAGCTTCAGATATGCAGATGACACTACCCTTATGGCAGAAAGTGAAGAAGAACTAAACAGCCTCTTGAGGAAAATAACAGTATTAGGATAGACATAATTATTTTGTAGTCGTTTTCTGCCCAAAAACATTGTAGGTCATATCTGACCACAGCCACTGGGCAGATATAGCCTCATGAATTCCTTCAATTGCATAATGGCTAAAGTTTAAAATGGGAAAAGAACCAGACATTGGTTTACACAGGTAATGGCTACCAAAAGAAATTATCACCTTAGTTAAAAAATAATGAGCTCTGGCTTTGATTTCAGGAGGAAATATATAACATACTGAATGTTTTTCAAAAAACTCATAAGAAGGAATTTCTTGAACAATAATGTCATTTTCCTACCAAGAGAAGGCAGTCTTAGGACTTCAGTCGTATAATGGGAACATGTGATGTGGCTACAAGCTACTTAAAATACTTTGTGAGACCATGTTTTTAAAATGTGTTCACATAATGTCAATTAAAAATTATATACCTTGGAGAGTTACTAATCAACGAGCATAAAGCTTCAGTTAAGAAACAGAATAGGTGCTAGAGATCTTCTGTACAACATTGCTGTAGTCAATAGTGCTGCATCGTACTCTTAAATTTTGTTGAGAACTAATTTCATGCTACGTGTTCATGTAGCCAAAAAAAAGTGGGAATTTACATGCCAGAATATTGTCATTGGTTATTGTTTTAATGATAGGTTTAATTTCCTTCTAATTCCTCTGCATTTTCTAAATTGTTGACAATGTTCGTGTATTCATACATATAATGTATCCCTGTATGTAACACTATAATGTGTCTTCATTTCTATAATATACATGTATTACTTTCACAAAGTAAATATAAATGTATGTGAAAAATAAAAACATGTTCTTGATTCAGATATTAGAATTGTGCAAAACTCTTCTAAAATATGACTTAAAAGTTGGTTTTATTTTAAAATCTTGAATGGTACACTGTTACTTATGCATTAGAATGCATAAATATTGTAAGATATGAAGTGAAAAGACCTTTATATTTGATCATGTTAAGTGACAGTTCCATTTTTATCTTTTTTTTTTTCTGATTTTTTTTTTTTTTATTAGTTGGAGGCTAATTACTTCACAACATTTCAGTGGGTTTTGTCACACATTGATATGAATCAGCCATCCCGATCCCCCCTCCCACCTCCCTCTCCACCTGATTCCTCTGGGTCTTCCCAGTACACCAGGCCCGAGCACTTGTCTCATGCATCCCACCTGGGCTGGTGATCTGTTTCACTATAGATAATATACATGCTGTTCTCTTGAAACATCCCACCCTCACCTTCTCCCACAGAGTCCAAAAGTCTGTTCTGTATTTCTGTGTCTCTTTTTGCATATAGGGTTATCGTTACCATCTTTCTAAATTCCATATATATGTGTTAGTATGCTGTAATGTTCTTTATCTTTCTGGCTTACTTCACTCTGTATAATGGGCTCCAGTTTCATCCATCTCATTAGAACCGATTCAAATGAATTCTTTTTAACGGCTGAGTAATATTCCATGGTGTATATGTACCACAGCTTCCTTATCCATTCATCTGCTGATGGGCATCTAGGTTGCTTCCATGTCCTGGCTATTATAAACAGTGCTGCGATGAACATTGGGGTGCACGTGTCTCTTTCAGATCTGGTTTCCTCAGTGTGTATGCCCAGAAGTGGGATTGCTGGGTCATATGGCAGTTCTATTTCCAGTTTTTTAAGGAATCTCCACCCTGTTTTCCATAGCGGCTGTACTAGTTTGCATTCCCACCAACAGTGTAAGAGGGTTCCCTTTTCTCCACACCCTCTCCAGCATTTATTGCTTATAGACTTTTGGATAGCAGCCATCCTGACTGACGTGTAATGGTACCTCATTGTGGTTTTGATTTGCATTTCTCTGATAATCAGTGATGTTGAGCATCTTTTCATGTGTATGTTAGCCATCTGTATGTCTTCTTTGGAGAAATGTCTGTTTAGTTCTTTGGCCCATTTTTTGATTGGGTCATTTATTTTTCTGGAATTGAGCTGCAGGAGTTGCTTGTATATTTTTGAGATTAATCCTTTGTCTGTTTCTTCATTTGCTATTATTTTCTCCCAATCTGAGGGCTGTCTTTTCACCTTACTTATAGTTTCCTTTGTAGTGCAAAAGCTTTTAAGTTTCATTAGGTCCCATTTGTTTAGTTTTGCTTTTATTTCCAATATTCTGGGGGGCGGGTCATGGAGGATCTTGCTGTGATTTATGTCGGAGAGTGTTTTGCCTATGTTCTCCTCTACATTTAGATCTTTACATTTAGATCTTTAATCCATTTTGAGTTTATTTTTGTGTATGGTGTTAGAAAGTGTTCTAGTTTCATTCTTTTACAAGTGGTTGACCAGTTTTCCCAGCACCACTTGTTAAAGAGGTTGTCTTTTTTCCATTGAATATCCTTGCCTCCTTTGTCAAAGATAAGGTGTCCATAGGTTCGTGGATTTATCTCTGGGCTTTCTATTCTGTTCCATTGATCTATATTTCTGTCTTTGTGCCAGTACCATACTGTCTTGATGACTGTGGCTTTGTAGTAGAGTCTGAAGTCAGGCAGGTTGATTCCTCCAGTTCCATTCTTCTTTCTCAAGATTACTTTGGCTATTCAAGGTTTTTTGTATTTCCATACAAATTGTGAAATTATTTGTTCTAGTTCTGTGAAAAATACTGTTGGTAGCTTGATAGGGATTGCATTGAATCTATAGATTGCTTTGGGTAGAATAGCCATTTTGATAATATTGATTCTTCCAATCCATGAACACGGTATGTTTCTCCATCTGTTTGTGTCCTCTTTGATTTCTTTCATCAGTGTTTTATAGTTTTCTATGTATAGGTCTTTTGTTTCTTTAGGTAGATACACTCCTAAGTATTTTATTCTTTTTGTTGCAATGGTGAATGGTATTGTTTCTTAATTTCTCTTTCTGTTTTTTCATTGTTAGTATATAGGAATGCAAGGGATTTCTGTGTGTTAATTTTATATCCTGCAACTTTACTATATTCATTGATTAGCTCTAGTAATTTTCTGGAAGAGTCTTTAGGGTTTTCTATGTAGAGGATCATGTCATCTGCAAACAGTGAGAGTTTCACTTCTTCTTTTCCTATCTGGATTCCTTTTACTTCTTTTCCTGTTCTGATTGCTGTGGCCAGAACTTCCAACACTATGTTGAATAGTAGTGGTGAGAGTGGGCACCCTTGTCTTGTTCCTGATTTCAGGGGAAATGCTTTCAATTTTTCACCATGGAGGGTGATGCTTGCTGTGGGTTTGTCATAGATAGCTTTTATTATGTTGAGGTATGTTCCTTCTATTCCTGCTTTCTGGAGAGTTTTAATCATAAATGAGTGTTGAATTTTGTCAAAGGCTTTCTCTGCATCTATTGAGATAATCATATGGTTTTTATCTTTCAGTTTGTTAATGTGGTGTATTACATTGATTGATTTGAGAATATTAAAGAATCCTTGCATTCCTGGGATAAAGCCCACTTGGTCATGGTGTATGATTTTTTTAATATGTTGTTGGATTCTGTTTGCTAGAATTTTGTTAAGGATTTTTGCATCTATGTTCATCAGTGATATTGGCCTGTAGTTTTCTTTTTTTGTGGCATCTTTGTCTGGTTTTGGAATTAGGGTGATGGTGGCCTCATAGAATGAGTTTGGAAGTTTACCTTCCTCTGCAATTTTCTGAAAGAGTTTGAGTAAGATAGGTGTTAGCTCTTCTCTAAATTTTTGGTAGAATTCAGCTGTGAAGCCATCTGGTCCTGGGCTTTTGTTTGCTGGAAGATTTTTGATTACAGTTTCGATTTCCTTGCTTGTGATGGGTCTGTTAAGATCTTCTATTTCTTCCTGGTTCAGTTTTGTAAAGTTATACTTTTCTAAGAATTTGTCCATTTCATCCAAGTTGTCCATTTTATTGGCATAGAGCTGCTGGTAGTAGTCTCTTATGATCCTTTGTATTTCAGTGTTGTCTGTTGTGATCAAAAATTATTAAAAATTCAAACATATGGAGGCTAAATAACACGCTTCTGAATAACCAACAAATCATAGAAGAAATAAAAAAAGAAATAAAAATATGTATAGAAATGAATGAAAATGAAAACACAACAACCCAAAACCTATGGGACACTGTAAAAGCAGTACTAAGGGGAAGGTTCATAGCATTACAGGCTTACATCAAGAAACAAGAAAAAAGTAATATAAATAACCTAACTCTACACCTAAAGTAATTAGAGAAGGAAAAAATGAAGAACCCCAGGGTTAGCAGAAGGAAAGAAATCTTAAAAATTAGGGCAGAAATAAATGCAAAAGAAACTAAAGAGACCATAGCAAAAGAAAAACTGTATGTAAGATGATAATTTCAAGATACTCGTGAGGCTTCCAAGTGAAGATATAATGATATTTGAGAGAAAAGGAAAAGAAAAACACTATTGGAAAAATAAAATCTGTCAAGATGCAAGAAACCACTTTTAAAGTTGGTGGTAGCCTAATACACCATTCCTCTGGCCTACATAAATGCGAAAACCACAAATATTTTACTAAGCTGGAAATTAAAACAAAGGTAGGCTAAAGAGTCATTTTATCTTGAGATTTAATGCCAAGTACACACTAAGCATTGAGTCTCTTCTCCCTGCTATATTTCTATAAAATGCCTCACCCTTTATCTGTTTTTTTTTTTTTTTTTATTTTTTTTTTTATGATTCCCCTATCCACCAGCTCAGCCACACCACAATTCTTGAGCTTCAAAGTACATCAGAATTATTTGCAGAGTTTGTTAATAATCTAGACTTAGGACCCAGTCCAGAGAGACTCTGCAACTGGGGGCAAGTATTACAGTTTAAAGAATTTTTTCCAGAAGATTCTGATAAATCCATTATTTTTCAAATCAGTCATTCATTCAACAAACATTCGTTAAGCCTTGAATATGTACTATAGCATTGAGCAATAAATAAAGCAGATAAAAGTCCTTGATTTTTCCTTGGGGTGGTGGTAGAGGAAGAAGTGATCATTAAAAATATATAAATACAAAAAGAACACTGTATTTGAAAATTCTAAGTGTAATGGTACAAATGAAAGCCATATTGCCTTGTGTTCAAGTTCTTCCACACAGAATATTATTTTGTCATCATTGGGTGGGTCCTGAATGAGAATTTTATATTCTCATTCAGCAAGTACAAAAGTCACTATCACAATATTCAACGAATGCAAAGTGCAAAGACTTACTTTTCTTTGTTTCTCTATGCCTGAAATAAACTTACTTCTCAGGGCTCCATTTCTCCCACTGACCTAAAAATGAATTTTGTCAATTCCTGATCCGTTTGGGAACTTTCATTTCCAATGAAGCCTCTCATTCAGGACCCTCCTCTCCCTCTTCTCTATCCTTAAGCTCTGCAGCAAGGTTTTCCTATCATCCTGGCAAAAATGGAGAGCAATGTTCCTGTTGGTTGCCCTTGGGTTAGGCTGCCTGCTTGTGAAATTTATGTACTTTGCACCAGGGAAGCTGAGTAGAGAGCTCACTTTCCCTCCCTGCTGGCCGGACTCTCGCTTCCGCTGATCATGTTCACCCCAAACCTTACCGTAGCAAGGCCATGGGGCATCCCCTGAGTCTGTTTTAACCACCATCTGTGCCTCTGGGCAAGTGGGAATTTCTGTTAAACCCCTCCCTCAGGGCAAGCATTCTTAATAAGAAAAAGTATGGAGGTGATCATTTAACCACAAAATAGGAAAGAATAATTCTTAGAGGATACTTTTTAAAGAACATCTTAATAAATTGTCTGAATCAGCGATATTGATGCTTGGGATAGTCTCTGGGGTATTTCATAAAGTAGGCCAAGCTCTCCTTTGTGAAGAGAACTCATGCAAGTTTGGTGCTCTTCGTGAAACACTGCTATTATATCATTATCTTTGAGGTGAAAAGTAAGTCTTTACCCCTTGCATAGCATTTCCCAGTGTTGTTGGAGATAGTCTAATAGTCTAAAGTGTGTTTTATGTTGCAACTATGAATAATTTTTGGACCTTATTCAAAAAAAGAGAAAAAGAAAAATCAGTGTTATCCAGGGTTGGTCAAAAAATTCATTCAGGTCTTTCATAAGAACGTACAGAAAAATTTGAAGGAAACTTTTGGCCAATCTAGTATTTTTAAAATCAATCAGTAAGTACAGATTATATTCTATTGTAAATAGATAAAATTATTATGTCTATTATTTCTCTTATAATGAATATATTTAATAAAGTATAATGGGGAAATATGAACTGATTAGATATATGTTAAATCAAATCATTTTAAGCCAGACAGGCTGCTTTTATTTCCATCAGTTTGATTATTTTTAAATCTGAGCTGAGAGTTCTGAAAGGTTTATGCTCATAAGCAGTTGCCTGAATTGAAAGTTTGCCTGTGAGTAGTTATAATTCGTATTTGTATTTTTGAAAGCCCTTCATAAAAATAAAGTAATATTAGTTACTAACGACCTAACTTAGTGGTTCTAGAGTCTTGGGATACCTGTGAGGCTTCCTCAGTGGCTGAGCAGCTAAAGAATCCAAGGCAGTGAGGAAGACACAGGAGACTTGGGTTCATTCCCTGGATCGGAAAGATCCCCTAGAGAAGGGAATGGCATGAAATGTGATGATATTGCTTTGATGGTTAAAGGCATCACACATATATTCTAGTATTTTAAAGCTTCTCTTTTAATTTCTAGTATAGTAAATATTGATGGGTACATTCTATATAAGCAAAAACTGTTAAGAGATTCTCATTAATTTTAACAGTTTAAAACTTGGTCAAAATGTTTGAGAACTGATGAACCTAATTTATTGAGTTGACATATCTTCTCCCCTTAAATTAACAGAGACCATATATTTTCTTTGGAGCTTGTAAACTCAAGGCTTATTTTTGTCATCATTGTTTGCTTCTTTTTCATTCTTTCCCATTCCATGTCTCTTCTAGACCATATCTTTTTTTTTTTTTTCCAGTTTTTCTCCTGCTGCACAGTGCTTCCAAATAAAAAAGTGGGATCTCGGGAAGAAGGTTTTTTTTTTTTTGAGGAAGAAAATATACTAGTTAAAAAGAGTTTTTAAAGGTGCTGAATTATTGAAACAGAAATTTGGTCTTCCTGGGTGGCTCAGTGGTAAAGAATCTGCCTGCAGTGCTGGGGACCCAGGTTCAATCCCTGGATTGAGAAGATTCCCTGGAGAAGGGAATGGCAACTCACTCCAGTATTCTTGCCTGGAGAATCCGATGGGCAGAGGAAACTGGGGGCGCTACAGTCCGTGGGGGTTACAAATAGTTGGACACAACTGAGTGACTAACACTTTGACAATCTTGATATGTACAAGTTTGGAAATTGTATCAGGTGAGATATTAAACAGTATTCAGAAGAACTCACAGTAGTGTCAGAGGCACAGATAACAAATTCTCTCACATTTCACTCAAGGTGTACAAAGGAATCAAGGGGATTACAAAAATGGGGGAAAGATGTCTTTGAGGAATGCTGTGCTACAAATCCCAGACTTCACCCTTCACCTCCAGCCAAGAGAGAGCACCTTAAAAAGACCACTAGAAGCCTAATCTGAAACTCTGCATTTTAAAGAGGATGTAATTAATGACATCTGACCTTCATAAGATAAATCTGGAAGGCCTGAGATTGACAAACCACTGCTGTCCTGGAGGGTAGACTAAAGCAGAGATGTTCAAGGTGGAGATAAACCTTCATACCTGGGGAAGAATGTGTGAGTGATTCTACTGGACCCTACATGAACATGTGTATGTCATATACATGATTTATTATACTATGATATGGTATATCATGGAGAAAACAAATATTGAGGATGCAGATTGAGTTTCACTGAGGGAAGCTTACTTCACTTGGGCAGAAGTCAATTTTGAGAAGATAATATTTCAGTTAAACTATGAATAACAAGGATTGAGCTAAACAATGATCAAGGCAAAGAACATTCTAAACAGAATGAACAGCCAGACTATGAATGGGTTCTGCATTCTCAAAGAAAAGAAATTCACTGAGCCTAGAACCTAAGCTGGCTTGTTCAAGATGATATTGGAAATGAGGGCAGGGACCTGATGATGCAGGGTTTTATGAGCCAAAGTAAGACTGACACAGCTCTGCTGATGTATTCTTCATGTTACAATAATGTTTCAAACCCTCAATAAATCTGAGGTTCCATATTCATTTTTGTCTTAGAGTTTTCAAGCAAAGTCATGGAAGCTCTCATCTGGTGAATTTGGGGGAAGGCTGAGTGTGTCAGCCTCTTAAGTTTTATTAATGTCTGACTAATACCATAAGTCCTCTAATGGTATAAAACATTAATTTTAGCAAAGGCTGTATTCACTACATGAATGTGGCAAATAGCAGTAGAGATTTGGGGCTGGGTGTTGTAATTCTTACTCTATTTTTGTTTCCCTGAGCACCGTATTATCTCTTGATTTAAGTAATGTTTCTATTCAAAAGTATCCAGTACATTTGGCCAGTCCATCCAATTTAGAAAAATTAATCCAAGTCAATCAATTTCCTCGGTAATATCATCATTATAACTTTACTTTTTATATTGAATTTCTTCTATATAATATTCTTAAAGGATTTGAAAAATTCTTTAGTTGGTATTATTTTAACCAATCAAAAAATATCTATCTATTCTTTAAGGTGATGTTGCTCCTGCTTCTGCTGCTAAGTCACTTCAGTTGTATCTGACTCTGTGCGACCCCATAGACGGCAGTCCACCAGGCTCCCCTGTCCCTGGGATTCTCCAGGCAAGAACACTGGAGTGGGTTGCCATTTCTTTCTTAAGATGATGTTAAATATATATAATATATATTAAAATATATATTAAAACTAAAGTAATTTATTATAATGATAGAAAGATCAAAGATACTATAGCTAATAAAGGAGGGCTTCCCTAATAGCTCAGCAGGTAAAGAATCTGACTGCAATGCAGGAAATGTGGGTTCGAGCCCTGGGTCAGGGTAGAGAAGGAAATGGCAACCCATTTCAGTAGTCCTGCCTAGAAAATTCCATGGACAGAGAAGCTTGGTGAGCTACAATCTAAAGCGTTGCAGAGTCAGACATGACTGAGTGGCTAAATACATACACACATAGCTAGTGAAACCTGTAGAATTTGATAGAGAGACAATGGAACATCTTCCTTGAGAATCAAAAATTTGAACTTGGCCGTGAAGGAATGATAGGAGTTGAATAGAAGATTGTGAAATGGATGAAGTATGTGAGCATGAGTTGACATAAAGGTGAAAATGAAACTACATGAAACTTATTTTAAAGCAACACTGAGAATATCAGTTTGGAAAGAAGAATATATTGGTGAAAAGAATTTTGAGGAATAAAAACATTGGAAAGGGTATTTCAGGCAAAAACAAGTCATCTTCCCAGCTTTAACTGTGGATGTGACAGAACATTTAGAAGTTACTATAAGTAAATATTTTGGACCTGCTGGAAATTCATCTTTTTTAGTAATATGTCAGTCACCATGAACAGCCTTTAAAATGCTCAATCAAGATTTTCCATTTACTTGTGACCTTTCTGAGAAACATGTTCACAAAATAACATTTAAAACATTATGGACCATACTGCCAGACTGGCAAAATTTCATGGGATGATCATTTCAGCCCAACCATTATAAAGTAATGATTCAGCTTTGGAATTCACTAGAATTATTTATGAATGCCACAGATATTAACACCTGATCTCACGGTATTTCATCATTAAGTGTCACATAAGGAGAAAAATGAGGTTGAAAAATCTTGTTTTCTTTAAAGTCAACATACATCTCTTTAAACTAACATTGGTAAGTTGATAGAAAACTCTATTAAGTAGTCACAAATTACAAGAAAATGATACTTTTAAATTTAGGATACAACTCTCAGAGCTATATTTGAAGGGGCAATCACACACAGCTGTGTCTTGCCTCAGTTCTTGGCATCACAGAATTTAAGCACTATTGTGTCTTCTAATATTCCTGCTGAAAATTAGTTTCTCTTATTTTGTCTTATGAAGAACATTAATGTTGCCACCAGTTTTGCTCTCCTTCAACTCTTTATACTTTCAACAGAATAGTCTTTCTAAAATTTGAAGAAAATGTAAATCTATTATACTCTATCTTGTTTAAAATCTTCCAATGATTCTTTATTCTTTTCAGGATAAAGGTTAGACTGATCATGGCAAAAAAGATCACCTCACCAGCTTTCAGATTACAGCTTATTTATTACATCCTCAGGGAGGCTTTCCCCCATCTCTTCAACCAGGTCAATATAGCACCCTGCATTTTTCAACTTCAGCGTTTATCACAACTGTAAATGTACAGCTGTGGCCATTATTGATAAAATGTCTGTCTTCTTCTCTAGACTGCAAGTTCCATGAAAGCAGGAAAAAAAACACGTTTTTCAAACCATTCCATCCTCAGCTACTACCACAGCTCTTGATGAACTGAAGGAACTCCATACATATTAATATTGTTATTAATATTGTTGACATTTCATGAGCCTATGATGTGTGCAAAAGCTATACAGTCATTACCTGCTACATTCACAGAATCATAGTGTGTTTGAAAAGAAAAGTACTTTTGAAACCCTTTATTTTAAATCTCTCACTAGTTAGGGAAATTAAAACCTAGAAACCAAATGACTTGCCTGAGATTGTGCAGTTAATTACCATGACAGCGCTGGCCTGAGAATCTAGGTTTTCACTACTACTCTGAACTCTTTATTATGTTGCAACTTATCTCTTCCAAGCTCTTCATTCCCTAAGTGCAAGCTAAAAGCCAGAATCAGAGAGTTAGTGCAGAGTTGGGTGGCTTCAGTGTCTCCTCTCTGCTTTATACTCAGGGACCATCAAGCAAATATTTGAATGTCAGTGGTTTGGTAAAGGTGTTTTTTGGCTTAATCACTTCATAGTTCCAGAAATTCTTACTGTCTGCTCTCTTTGTCTAGTCATTCCTAATGCACATATATCATGGTCTTAGAAAAACTAGGAAAATAAGTCTGAATAGAACAGGGAAATATCCATACTTTCAGCCAAAGAAGTCAACAATCAGGTCCAGTAATGGTAATCACAGTCCAGTTCTGAACACGTACAAAGAAGAATAACCATACATGAGAACTTGGACCCATTAATTCACATCTTCAGCTTTAAGTTTATCCATCTCTAAATCCATTGATGCTTTGATTCTGAAAATGATTTAAGAAATAAACTTCCTCATCATTGCTTTTTTTTTTTTAACTTCCCTTTTTTCTGGTCTCAATTTCCATAAATTGTTGCTTCTTAATTATAGCAGTGGAGCTCAGTGTGAACAAAACACCACTCAATGAGTTCCCCATTCATCATGATGTCCCATTACTGTGAGGGTCAGATCACCTAATGTCTTTGCTCCCTTGGGTAGCTCGGGGTTACCCCTAGGTAGTCAGGTAGAGTAGCAGGTTGGCCATTTAATCGCCCCCCATTCTCCATTTCACTCCTTTTCTTGTGAACACAAAGGAACTTTAAGCGATCTGTCTGCGGCATTGAAATGCCAACCTTAGTTGGTACTTTGAAAACTCAAAGCCTTTTACAAGATGAATAGCAAACTGTGGATGACAGCTCCTGTGGAGCCATTATTGAATTGCAGCCCTGATGACTGCATTACTTTGGATTTAGATAAAAGACTCCATACAAGACAAATGGTGGGAGGACATCAAACAAGACTGTGTCCATACAGTGACAGAAGCAATCAGATTGAAGAAGCTGTTGATTTCCCCAAGGCTCCATACTATATCTTCCTCAGTAATTTATATTAAGGAAGTAAATTTTGTATATTCATCTTCTGTTTATATTTTTCTTTAAAAATATGAATGTCCAGTTGTCACATCGAAGTCTCACTTCTATTCTTGCCTGGAAGAGAAATATCGATATAGGAACGTGTTAATTATTTTGTATTGCGTTTTATTTAACCACAATAGCAGTGTGTGTAAAGGTTATAGACTCAGGGTTACAATCTATAATGATCAGATAAAAAGATTAGTCAGCAAATCGATAGTTCCCTGTACCGACAGGAAACTTGGTATATTCAAGGCAACAATGAGTACAAAGGGTGCAGATAAACATCGGGCACCTTTATTTAGATGAAAACTAATTCTAGACAACTTTCACTACCTCATTAATTATGTACCAAGTTTCCGGAGGCTGAATTGGGTGAAGTATCATTAGGGGCTTTTGGAATGTGTTGAAATACTTCCACCTCTATAAAAACTGAATACAATAAAGAATTTTTCTTTCTGTTGGTCTGGCAGATGTTCATACAAACCTAGTTCCTCAAAATGGCAAGGGTTCCATGGGTAGAATTTGCATTCATTTTTTATATCCTAAACATTGGGAGCAAGAACGCATCATTCTTTATCTTCAGAAGTACCATCAACATTGTTTAAAACAGAGATTTAAATGTTAATCTACTTAATCTACTTAATAAAGAAATAGCACCCTTCATATAACTTTTATCCTAAAAAAGCTATGGTGACATCTTCTTAAAATTTTAATTCTATGTTTTTATGATGTCACTTTTATACTAAGAATGTCCTTTGCTTTTCCTGTTTTATTTGGGATTATCTGCTTCCCCCCCCCCCCTTTTTTTTTTCCATTGAAAGAAAGTGAAAGAGTAGTTGTTCAGTCATGTCCGACTCTTTGCAACCCCACGGACTGTGGCCTACCAGGATCCTGGGTCCATGGGATTTTCCAAGCAAGAGTACCGGGGTGGGTTGCCATTTCCTTCTCCAGGGGATCTTCCCAAAGGAATCAAACCCAGGCCTCCCACATTGTAGGCAGACGCTTTGCCATCTGAGCCACCAGGGAACAAGCTAATCCATTGATAAGTGGATTTGGATCTGCTGAACTGTCAACTTTGAATAGAACATTTGTTGTGCAATGGGGAGAGTTGTTTAAGATCTCTTCTGAGATTATATGTAACTTCATTCTTTTGCACACATGCCAAGTTGCTTCAGTTGTGCCCAACTCTGTGTAACACTGTGGACTGCAGCCCCCCAGACTGCTCTGTCCACGGGATTCTCCAGGCAAGAACACTGGAGTGGGTAGCTGTGCCCGCCACACTCCCTGCTTAGCCTCTTTGACTTTGAGTATTTTCCAAGATCAAACTTATTCTCTTCTGGACAATTATGCAGTTTTTTATGTCAATTATGTCAATTCTGGACAGAAATTCATCCAGATGAAAGCAGAATGTCATTTGTTTGGAATAGAATCGTGTAAAAGAACGAGTTTCAATAACCTCAAAATGCTTTAAAATAGCTTCAATGGTGTCTAATAGGTGATTCTCTCTTGACATCAATAATTAATATAAAAGAGGGAAGAAAAAGAACTGAAGAACTGACATAATTTAGCTCAGTGAGAACAGTTTGGTTCTCTTAAAGCCATCTTCAGATATCACTTGGCATTATTGCTTTTAGAAAGCTTTTTTTCCTTAAAATTTTCTGTGTTAGAACGGGCATGTATTAATTTATTTCTTCTGAGTCAGAATATACCCTTAGATGTGCTCCTGCAACTCCCTTGAATCTACCATGAAATACAGCCAATATTATGCTCTTTAAATACAAAGTTCCAGAAGTGTGTGTGTAAATGTGTGGGCTGTCAGTCTCTGGAGACTTGTAAACAAACTTAGCTACTGCTAACTGTCAGAAAAGAAATTGTGCCACATTTCCTGTTTCCTTTTGGATGTGTATTTGGCAACAGGTTCTGTTCACTGAGCTCACCTGGGTTGTGGCTATTTGTACAACAATTGAACCACTGAAGAAGGATTCTGATTAGTTTTCAGTGGAACCAATCAACAGCCATCTGTCTGATTGGCTGAGACTTGGTGTACTGGTAATCCTATCACACCTCAGGCCAGACTAACAGTTGTGATTGTAGTTTAATGAAACACTTTGATTTCAAATATCTGCTTAGTGGAAGACTCAATTCCGCTGTCTCCCTTCTCTCCCCGTTTTCCTTCTGTTTCCCTCCCTCTCTACTTCCTTTTCTCCTTCCTTCTTTCTTTCCCTCTTGCCTTCTCTCAGCATCACTGTGATATTTTACAACGTACAAAGTAATTTCACACTCTGCCACTGCAATGCTTCAGGCCCTGTTTTTTCTTGCCTGGATTGCTACTGAACAATCCAGTAGCAAAGAGCTACTGGATCCAAACAAAGAGCTCCTAACAGCTCTTCTTCCTCCCCTGACTGCCCCCCACCAACCCTACAATTGCTACACCCCAGTATTCATCCTTCACAATACACTCAAAGTGATCTTTCTAACACAAATCTGCTGAGAGCATCCTTCTGCTGAAAATGCTGGAATGGTCCTGCCCCTCATCTAGGGTAATTATCAGATGCCTTCACGAGGCATCTGGATCTTTCCCTGATCTGGCCCCTGTTGACCTTCATGGCCTTGCCCCCCGTGCTGTTGCCCATACATGTTGCCAGGCACACCCACCCTTCTCACACACTCCTGCTGGCTGTGTAATGTCCATCTTCTCTCCCTCATATCTTATCCTCACTTGACCTTCAGTTTGGCCTGGCTGATTCTCACCTTCTCTTCAAGGCTTAGCTAAAGCATTTTTTTGCCATTGAGATTGTCTAAAGTTAATCTCCTAAATCTGCTCTCCTCCAAACCCCCACTGCGTGCACACACACACACACACACACACACACACACACACTCACTCACTCACTCAGCTAGACTGTGACATTATTCATATCATGACATTAAATATACTACTGCAATAAATTAGTTATAATGTATTAGAATAGTTGATTTATTTAAGCATCACTTTTTCTAGAGCCAGGATTCTTAATCCTTTCATACCATGAACCCCTTTGGTGATGTGATGAAGCCCAGAGACCCATTCTCCTAATCATGTTTTTAAACTCAGAAGACAAAAGGAAAAAATTAATTACAAAGAAAAAAAGTTATAATGATACAAAGTTACCAAAATATTAACAAACTGTATTCTAGTATATTATACATTTAAAAATATATTTTATAAAAGGAGTAAAAATTAAGAAAGTCTAGCAGTAAGTCCACTAATGTACTTTGGAAGTAGTGGTGAGTAAAAACAATATTTCAGAATATCTTCTGACACTCTAATGTGATGTCTGTCATCTTTATTGTGACAAAGTACTACTGTGGTTTTTGTCTACAATCCTAATTTTAAAAAAGGCTAAATTTTACTAAAGGTAAGTGAAGCTATAGATATAATTATTATTTCAAGCAAAGTTCAATTTTAGAATCTTTATTTCAGTTGTAAACCATAAGTTCTTTAAGGCTTTCATTGTAATAAGTCTTGTGTAGTACTGGAACATGGTAAGAACTTAAATGTTTGTTGGCCAAAAGAAGGAAGAAATAGTTTAACATTTCATTTAACTTAAACTTGACAATCCCTTCTCCATTAATTAGGCTTTATTCTTCCAGTAATATATTTAGAAGGTGAAACTAAGAAAGATTAAATGTATTTCCTTAGTTCATATAGGGCTTTAAAATATCTATTCTACAATAAAGTCACCTCCCAGAATGCTGTGCCCAGCTTATCAGATAACCAAGAGGAAGAACACACATATGGAATTACTGCACTCTCAGTTTCTACAAGGATAAGTGATTTCATACCTTCGATAACTCTTGGCTTCCCTAATATTATGTTCCATCAACCTGGTCAGTGGACTAAGTGGTGTTCATCTGGACTTGATGAGAAAGGCTGAGCACTTGGAGAAGATGATCTGTCATCCAGAAGAGTCTGTCTCACCAAGAGAATGCTTACTGAGGCTCAGAAACAATCTGAGAAGAGCAGGACTAAGGATGGGAATGCCACTTCGTGCATAATTTGCCCAGACAGCAGTGCTTGCTAGACCTCTCTTTTTTGTTTCATTAGCACCCTTTGAGCAGAAGAATAAAAGCAAATGATTGAAACTAGGACAACCCTTTTCACATTTCAGGATATGAGCAAAGGACAGTTTGGGGCACTTTATTCTGCCCTGTGCATGGAAATACTCAGACCATTGTAGGCACAATGACTCACCTTTTAAGAAGGGAGCCAGTATTGTGTCTTTCTGTTGTTCTGTTTCTCTTCTCTTCTTTCGCTTGCTTTAGTTTTTTCACTATCTAGTCTACAAAAAAAAAAAAAAAGACAAAAACACTCATCAGCAATGCCTGGGCAGACTCCTTAAGGAAAAGAGAAAGAGAGATCCTCTTTCCACTCCCCAACATACACACAAGGGAAAAGAGAGAGAGGAAGGAGGAAGGCAGTGTCGGCCCTGGGATGCACAAGCTGTGTGGATCCAGCAGTCCAAAGTCACTCCAAATGCTCCAAACCCTTGTTTCCCTGGCAGTGAAAAATCAAACCCAACATGAAACAACTTATACTGTCAATCCCTGGGCACTTGCTATAAGAATAGGTGAGCTCTTGACATCTGAAATGTCTCTGGTTTAGGTAATTCTTGATCTTTTATTTTGCACCTATATATTGGATGGATCAAAATAGTGTATCAGCAATCACACAGTGGTCGCTGGGGGTGACTGAGGGCTCCAACAATAAGAAGTGTTGTATAATATTGTTTATACAAGATAGTGAGAACTTGAATGATTAACATACTTTGGGGCAACACTAATTTAATTGTGAGGTCTTAAAATAACCCCTTTTAGCATCTTCACATATTACTATAATTTTTAAAAATGCATTATCTTTTTCTATTTTACTACTCAGAACTGTACTCACAATTTTTTTTTTTTAATTCTAAGGCATGTTACTGTAATTCATGGGTATCATGATTGCAATCATGATACTATAGAACAAGACTTAGATAAAGTTATGGTGCTAGAAAATACAATGAAAATTGGTTTCTTTTCCCAGAGAAGGAATTGTGTTGGTGTTAAGAAAGTACATGAAGTCAGATAGCTCTGAGTGTGAATCACAGGCCTGGCACTCTGCACATCCTGTAACAAATGACTTAACATATTTTATCTACTTTTCTCTTTCAAAAATTGTGGTGGTACAGTTTTATAACCTCTTTGATATGGTTGTCTTGAGAATTAAATGGTACTATGCTTAATTTAGTGTCTGGCACACAATAAGAATCTAATAAATATAGGGTAACTGGTATTATCTTAGTCCTGTTGTAAACTTGTTTCATAGTGATCTGTCTTCAAATGGCATGCCCAATAAGGATTATTTAATATGAAGTACAACTAATATTTGTCTACACATCACTGCTTGCAAATTATATTTACAAAATCATTACCTTTAAGTTTCATAAATTCCAAGAGTTAGGTACTATTATCTTCCTTATTTTACCCATTGGGAGGCTTAATCTTAGACAGAATGTGATTTCCTGAGGGTCCAAGCTAATACACAGTGCAGAAAGAACTAAAATTGTCTTTAGGATTCCACTTAATTGGCAGTTGTTAACTGATGTTTTACCTTAGATGCAATTGACTCTCTGATAAGTAGAATTATTTTTTTCTCATTTCTCATTTTTCTCATTTTCTCATTACTTGTATGGGCTATTAAAGACTATGGCTTCAGTGTGCAGAATGGCGATCTGGCATGCTTATTAAAACTTAGATTCTCTTCCCCTTTCTCTTCCAGAAGGTAGAAATTCTGATTCTAGAGATCTGGAATGGGGCAGAGAATTTGCTTGCCTAATAAGCTTTCATGGGATAGAGAATCTCTTGTTGCAGGGACCACATCTTCAGCAGCAGGGTCACAGCTGATTTCACCATCAATGGATATGTTGAGATATGTTTGTCACAATCCAGAAACCCATTTGCATTAGAAACTTCACAGCAACGCTCTATTGTAAACATGTATATTTTATTTTTTGTATATTATGATATTTTGTCATCTTAAAAAAACTTTCTGGCTGGGGAAAGACTGTCCCTCCTGGGGCTAGCCAATGCTTAGAGACAGCAAAGGACTCAGTTGGGAGTATACCTTTGATATGTAAACTAACTATTTCAGAGCCAAACCTCCTCTACGGGCCCATGCATCCCAGGAAACAATATTCCTCTGACTGAATTATCCTAGGGTTAGGTACCAGGCAGCTAGAGACCACCATTATAATCCAAAGCCCACCAAAACCATTCAAACTAGCCAATCCTAATTGTTCACTCTACTGTTTTGGCTTTTTCATGGAAACTCCAATAAAGCTTTTTGCCTCATCTTTGCCCTTACTCTTGTCATCTGCTACCTGACCAAAACTTGCCATTCCCCTGTGACTCTGCATGGCAGGTGATCCCTTCTTTAGGAGCTAAGACTAGAATGAACGTGTTTTCTTCTGTCTCTTCTGTGTGCACCTAACTGAGCATTTGCTAGAAGAACACAGAAAATATGCTACGTGTGTGTTAAATCCCTTCAATCATGTCTGACTCTTTGTTACTCTAGGGACTGCAGCTCACCAAGCTTCTCTGTCCATGGGATTCTCCGGGCAAGAATACTGGAGTGGGTTGCCGTGCCCTTCTTCAGGGATCTTCCTGACTAGAGATCGAGCCCGCATCTCTAATGTCTTCTGCATTGGCAGGCGGGTTCTTTACCACTAGCACCTTGAGGCTGCACCTGACCGACCATCAACGAAAAGAACACAGAACACATGCTGTGTTCAGATAAAAAGGAAAGTGCATCTCTCTTTTCCAAATGGGTTCTCCTGAGTTGTTCATTTCTGGCAATCTGTCTGTCCAGCCTGTAATCAAGCACGTAGAGAATAATGCTATTAGGACACTGGTGATCATGGCACTCCTGCAGATTTCAGGTGCGATTTTGGCACACAGAACTTGCCGTTGTCTTCTGATGTCATTTTCAGCCTCCTACCACCCAGCCCTTGTCTCTCATTAAGCCTTCATGGTAGCCTTGCTGCAACCATGAATCATACACCGAGGGCTTCACACAGGCCGGGTTTATTGAGCTGCGTTATAGGAGACTATATCTCAGATGTCCCCAGTGAAGCCAAAACAATCTGTCACTTTTAATTCTTCCTGTCACCTCATTAAGTATATGGCAACGTTGACAATAAAACACATTTTCACACAAATACGCAACACACACACTGTCCCAAAATGTAGCATTTCCTCCTCTTGTATTCAGATGTGGTTGTAAATATTCAGTCATTGAAAGATTCATTGAGCAAACATATGTGCCAGGGTACTGTATATAACTGACAGAGGCAAAGAACAGTCTCTGCGGACACATAAAGCAATTAAAAATAACTGTGCTTCAAAGCAGGCTACTATAATACAAAGGTCAGGCCCATAAATATGAACAGGATGGCAGTAATGTCTCTATCCAAATATACCCCCAAACATACAACTACACCAGGTCAGAACTCAAAGGTTAGTGTAAAAAAAAAATTCTGAAATTTTGCCATATTCTTCTTATGCCTTTTTCTTCTTGTCTTTTCATCAAAGGTTAATATATGTGAATCCAGTGGGAAAACTGTATCAGGGCCAAATGTGTGTCATCAGCCCATATTTTATTCAATGCAAAATATTTACCCTTGTACATATGACAAAATGAAGGAGCGCTAGCAAAATTTTGTGGAAGGTAAATGTCTATCTAACAAGCAACTAGGTTGCTTGTTTTTACATTAACTGCACCGAAGTTTGAATTCCACTCAAAGCTGTAGAGAGACTGTTCTGAGGACCAGGATAATTTTTGCCGTAACACACTGAGTGTGATAATAAGGTTTATGCGTGGCTGTAAAGAATGTGCTGACAGATGGAAAAGGAGCCACCTCAGTCTGCACAGCATTCACTTTTTTATATATTAAAAAAACCATATTACACCTGATGCTGGTTCAAGCAGCAGTTCTTCTCCTGCTGTCTTCCAGGAACAGAAATATTTTAGAGTATATAGAAAAATCCCAACCCCCAGTAGACTGATTCACTAAAATTTCAAGTTCTCTGCACATCAGAGTATCATAGGCTCCTGTATTACAATTCAAGGTGTCATGTGCAATGAAAAACTTATTCCCTCCAACATGAATCTCTGTGTAGTAAGTGCCTTAGATACTGAGCAAGTAAATGCATCAAGGAAAAAAGATGTGAACAGAATGACTCCCACGATGGAGAGGCACTTCACCTCTGAAAAGCAAAATGCTGGCTAATTTGCCAAGGATTAGTCTTCACCAAAGGAAATTAAATATGAGTGCAGAGTATACTAATACTAGAGCTTCAGGCCATCTCTACACCTCTATGATGCTGTGATATTTGAGAGAACATTGATTAAGAGAAAAAAAGTGCTGGGAGGTAAATTTCTTACCCTTAATGATGTTGTTGAAGTTTAGTTGCTAAGTTGTGTCTCACTCTTGTGACTCCATGGACTGTAGCCTGCCAGCTCCTCTGTCCATGGGGTTTTCCAGGCAAGAATACTGGAGTGGGTTGCCATTTCCTTCTCCTGGGGATCTTTCAACCCCTGGGACTGAACCCCCATCTCCTGCATTGCACGCAGATTTTTTTTTACTACTGGGCCACTAGGTAAGCCCACTATTAACAATAAGAAAGCAATAAGGACTGCCCCATTCATTTCTCCTTGCTTCTTTGAAGATGTAGTGTCAGCTTTCTAGGGCAGAGAAAACCAGCTATCCTCTCTCCCTTGGATCTTATAACTATGTTCTTTCAAAAGCTCACTTCATGCTGATAAAAAAAAAAGTAGGAAAAACAAGAAGCCCAACCACTTTCCATTCATCATCATCCTTTTCAGCAAATGTATCCAGGCTAGAGTCCATGGGGTTGCAAAGAGTCAGACACGACTGAGTGACTGAGTGTGAACACGAGCTAGATTTGTGTTTTCTAGGGCTGCCATTACAAAGCACCACAGATTGAATAACTTAAAACAACAAAATTGCTTGTCTCATAGGAGGTTAGAAGTCTAAAATTAAGGTATTGCAGATTTGGTTCCTTTTGAGGGTCATAAAAAAAAATGATCTATTCTAGGCCACTCTCCTTAGTTTATAGATGGATGGCATTTCTCTATGAGTCTTTTCACATCATGTTTCCCCTGTGTATTAAGTTTCACTTTTTCCATAAGGATATCATTTATATTGGATGAAGGCCTGTCCCAATAACTGTATTTTCACTCTGTAAAGACTCAGTCTCTAAATAAGTTCACGTTCTTAAGTATAGGGGGATTAGGATTTCAGGATGAATTTTGGGGACACACTATTCAACCCTCAATGACTACGGGATGTCAGATTACTTCGTGTATGTATGGGCGAAGCATCATATTTGTGTAGGCAAAACATCCAATGATCTACCTTCAGTTGCAGTCCACTTACACTGACTAATCATTTGCATGCACTATCTAGCGTTCTCTTTGCATATATCTGTCAGGTCTAGAAATTTAAATCCACCGAGATTCTCCCTCCCAGTTTATGGAACACCTTCATCTCTTGAGTCTCTTCTTAGTGCTTTGGTTGCTCTTGTTTCTTTCACGCTTAGTGTGGTTATCAGTCAGATGTTTTCTCTCCAGGATTTTTGTTCCTTCTCAATCTAAATCAAAGTTTCAACTAACATTTTCAAGTAGTAGTGTTAGTCACTCAGTCCTATCTGACTCACTGCGACCCCACAGACTGTAGCCCGCAAGGCTCCTCTGTCCATTGTATTCTCCAGGCAAGAATACTGGAATGGATTGCCATTCCCTTCTCCAGAAGATCTTCCCGACCTAGGAATTGAAACCGGGTCTCCTGCACTGGAGGCAGATGTTTTACTGTCTGAGCTAGGACTTTTTACAAAAAGTCTGCAACCTGAGCAATTTGTCTAATTCCAAAGAGTATATCTAATCATTTACTGAGCATTCCTCCTTAAATGTCTTATAGGAAATTCAAATATAAAATGTGCAACAGGGAATCCATTATCTGTTTACACTATAAAGCTGTCCCCTTCTTGTTTCTTTGTCTCCATAAGTGACAACACTATTATTATATACTAGATAATTTTAGCTGCTATACAACCATAGCAATAGATACCATTAAGTTACATAATGAAATTACATTTAATTACACAATTTTCATTTTTTAAAATTCAAATCCTTCAGATTACATCAAGGAGAAAGTTTCTTTTTTGGACTTATTAGGTCTTTAGTGCTTCTACAGTACTCTAGAAACTCCCATTTTAACAAATAGAGATTTTCAGAAAATTTCGTTAAGTTAGATCTTGAGAGAGCTGACTTTGCCAATTTTGTGTTTAAATTCTATTTATGATAAATTATTCTCATTTTGCACTTGAGGGGTTGATATGTTTTTAATCAAAATGTATTTGAATGATAGTCAATTTTAAGGACTTGTGGCAGAAAGTGAAGAGGAATGAAGGAGCCTCTTGATGAAAGTGAAAGAGGACAGAGAAAAAGCTGCCTTAAAACTCAACATTCAGAAAACTAAGATCAAGGCATCTGGTCCCATCACTTCAAGGCAAATAGATGGGGAAACAATGGAAACAGTGACAGACTTTATTTTCTTGGGCTCCAAAATCACTGCAGATAGTGAGTGCAGCCATGAAATTAAAAGACGCTTACTCCTTGGAAGAAAAGCTATGACAAACCTAGATAGTGTATTAAAAAACTGAGACTTTTTTTGCTGACAAAGGTCTGTATAGTCAAATCTATGGTTTTTCCAGTAGTCATGTATGGAAGTGAGAGATGGACCATAAAGAAGACTGGGTGCTGAAGAACTTATGCTTTTGAACTGTGGTATTGGAGAAGACTCTGGAGAGTCCCTTGGACTGCAAGGAGATCAAACCAGCCAATCCTAAAGGAAATTGATCCTGAATATTCATTGGAAGGACTGATGCTGAAGTTCCAATACTTTGGTCACCTGATGTGAATAGCCAGCTCACTGGAAAAGATCCTGATTCTGGGAAAGATTGAAGGCAGGAGGACAAGGGGACGACAGAGGACTAGATGGTTGGATGGCATCACTGACTCAATGGATATGACTTTGAGCAACTCTGGGAGATGGTAAAGGACAGGGAAGCCTGGCATGCTGCAGTCCATGGGGTCACAGACAGTCGGGCACTATTGAGTGACTGAACAACAACAATAGCAATTTAGAGGAAAATATGAAATAATAATGCATCACAATACCAATACAGAGAAAATCATGAAAAGGATATGCAAGCAATGGTGTTTGGGAAATATACCATGACTTATATTTTTATATCAAGACCCACCATTATTGCCTTAGCTTAATTTTTCATAAGTTTTTACATGAGATACTACAATGATTTTCTACTTGGAATTGTTTCCTCTTGTCTAGTCTTCCTCCAACTTACTGTCTAAGTTATTGCCAGGATAAGTACTAAAAAGCCTGGATTACAACACAATGCTTCTTGTGATTAATATTCTTCCCTGAGAACTTATTGATTTTTTTCTTCTCAGCACCATACTGCATTTTGGTAGACTGCTTGCTGCACTTTACATGTCCTTAGCTCCCAAAGTGTCTGCCTGTCTTCTATTGGTTCTTCAGCGCTTCAATCAGAATCCCTGAATAAAAATAATAGGGTAAATACATCTATAACCTGTTTCATTCCACTCCAGATTCACAATAAAATGATTAAAGAAATATTAATGCTTAAGTAGAAAAGTTTGTTGCTGTTGTTGGAGAATAAAAATAATTGGAAAATATGTAAAGGACTCAGAAAATAAACACTACCCAAATGTACTCCTACTGACATATCGACCAACTTCCTCAAGACATACTATTAGCTAAATAGTTGTGAGGAATAAACCAATAAAAGTTTCCAAAATGGCCACTTTAATATGGATTTTAAATTGTAACATTTTTGAAAGAAGTTATTTGGATACAGTAAAATGTTAAATAATAATCATAATCTAAAACTTTAGATTATAAAAGATAATTTAAAAAGTAATTTTGTTTAAATTATCAAGGAATAGTGATTAGAGATATGCTGTTTTTAAAAAACAATCTCTCTTTTTTAGAACAGTTTATACCTACAGAAAAACTGTAAAGATAGTATAGAGGATTTCCATAGAATCTGCTTGGTTTCCTATGTTATCAGCATCTTACATTTATTACATTTAATGGTGCATTTTACAATTCATGAACCAATATTATGTATTATTATTAAGTTCCACTCTTTATTCAAATTTCTTTGGGCTTTAACTAATATACTTTTTTTTTTTTTTGGTTCTAAGATCCCATTTTGGCAATATATTACATTTGTTTATCCTGTTTCCTTAGAATCCTCTTGACTGGGATATGATTTTCCTCATTTTTCAAGACCCTGATAGTTTTGAGCAGTACTGGTTACATATTTTGTAGAAAACCCTTCAGAGGGATTTGTCTGATGTTCCTTTCATGACTAGATTAGGGTTGTGGGCTTTGAGGAGGAAGACCACAGAAGTAGAGTACCATTTTCATCACCTCAGGTCAAAGGAAACTTCTATCATCAGAACTTATAACTGTTGATGTTAACTTTGGTCATCTAGCTAAGACGGTGTTTGTCAGGTTTCTCCACTGTAAAGGCTTTTTCTTCCCTTCATTTATACTATATTATTTGAAAGGAAGTTACTATGTACAGGCCACTGTCAAGATATAGAGAGTTATGGTCCACTTAAGGTAATCTACGTAATGTATGAAAATAAAAAGTCATTTATATGGTTGGGAAAATCCCAGGATGGAATGCAGATTATGACAAAACAAAATGACTGTATTGAAAATTTGGGAAACAATCACATTGAAGGAGGTGAGAGAAAATGTGCTGATCTAAGTAACTTTGGAAATTAGTAGAATCTGTAAAACTAAAGTATAAAACAGTCCATAATTACAGTAATTTAGTTGATAACGTTGCTTCCTACAGAGCTATTAGTTAAAAATGATCACACTGCTATACATGTATATAGGAATTGAAAAATTAAGTAAATGAAATGCAGATGGTGAGAGCCAGGTGGAAAGTGAGAATTTACAGATAAGTATGTTGTAATAGATTAGACAAGATCACTATGAACTCATGTTCATCACTATGAACTCATGAACTCATGTTTATGATACTAACATAGAAATATTTACAGATATGTGTACATACAATGGTTATTATACATACATATATATGCCTGCTGAGATAGCCTAGAAGCAACATGTGTATCTGGTATCTAGGTCTTGAAGTGAAGTGAAGTCGCTCAGTGGTGTCTGACTCTTTGCGACCCCGTGGACTGTGGCCTACCAAGCTCCTCCGTCCATGGGATTCTCCAGGCGCGAATACTGGAGTGGGTTGCCATTTCCTTCTCCAGGGGATCTTCCCGACAGATCCTAAATAGGGTTCCTTGGAGAAATGGCTGATTTAAAGACTGGAGCAGGAAATATAAAAGATTAGCCTAGCGTGTTTTGTAGTGCTAGAGTTAAGGAAATGCTAAGAAAAAAAATTAAAAACCCTATTATGCAACACAACAGGGTATAGCAATTATTCTTGATTACAAATAAATAAATTAAAAAAACTATTATGATGGGACAATGTCAAAGGACACAAGAGATGTTGAAAGAACTCCCAATGGCTAAAGTGACAACAATGTGAGCAAGGAAGATAAAGTAATATTGGACTATAAAATAAATATCTATGAGTACACATGGGTATAAATACATTTTTGAATATATAAATAAATGGAGAGAAGAGACAAGTCTCCTTTATAGAAGAATTACAAATAATATATGTGTCATTTTAGCATTTGTGATTTTGTAAATGTTCAATATTTTTCTTAAATATTTTAAGGTTAATATGGAGGAAAATATGTAATGAAAATAAGATTTCCAAATTCCAAAGCAGTATTAAATATAACAAAAAAGTAGATCATGAACAGCAAAAAAGAATACTCACAAAATAAATTTTTAGGACAAAAAATCAAATTCAATATTCATATTTATCACCTTATGTCAAAAATGTTAATTCACTAATTCTATGAGCTCAGAGAAGTTTATATTGAAAAACTGTTCAGCCTATTACAAATTATATTGGACATTGTGAGCTACTGACATTGAGAAAAATTTTTATAAAAGTAATGAAGATAAAGATATAATGCATCTAAGTTACATTAGGAAATAAAATGCAGCCTCAAATATGGAAGAAATTAAAGGAAACCTAAAATTCTATGTATTTTTAAAGCATCAATGAAATAAAAAATTTTCTAGAAAATAATTTATTATAAAAATAGATATTTTATGGAGAAGCTTAAAAGTAATCTCAAAAACACCAGCGAAATATTATGTAGGAAATAATTACCAAAATATTATTCTTATCAAATAGTTCTATATTGAGTTCTTTGAAACTAGCTTTAAACTATTTCTTAATACAGTAGTTGATGAAAAGCTTTCAATTTCAATTATGAGCTAAGCAAAATTATCAAAACATGAGAAAGATGAATCATTAAAAAAAAAAAAGACTATAGACCTTTAGAACCATCACTGCAAAATATTAGCAAATCAAATGTAGCTATTTATTATAAGATAACACGCCAATGGGAATTTCCTAGTGGTTCAGTGGTCAGGACTACATGCTTTCATGGCTAGGGGCCAGGGTTCAATCCTTGGTTTGATCGCTAAGATCCCAAAAGTCATGTGGTATTCCCCTCCCCACCAAAAGATGACACACCATGACCAAACAGGTTTTTATGCCAGGAATGCAATAATAATTCAATATTAGGAAGCTAAGTAATGATTCATAACAATAACTGATCAATGGAGAAGAAAGAAGAATTCTATCTTGATAGGTGTGGGAAAGACATATTAAAATAATTCAAATCAATTATTGATTAAAAATGTTAGTCAACTAGGAATAGGAAGTAAGAATAAATCCCCAGATGATGAAGGCTATCTATTTCAAACTGGTAACCAACATTACTGGTAACTGTAAAACAACAGGCTTTTTCTGCATAAAGTTAGGAATGAGACAAAGATCATTATTACTGGTTTTTTAGTTAATTTTTAAAAGTTGAGTTTATTGATGTATATTTAATTAACAATAAAATTCACTTTTTTACTCTTTAAAGGGTACAATTTTATGAGTTTAGATAGTTATATAACCATCAGAATGATAAAAAAGAGTATTTTCTTCATAATGTTTTCTCTTGTCCCTTTGTTTTTCTTCCTCTGCTCCCAGACCTCATGACTACTCTTCTACTACATATCCTTGTATATTTATCTTTTCCAAACTACCTGTAAATGGAGTCATATAGTCTATATCTTCCTATCACAATGCAAAATGTTTTTAAAATTCATCCATGTTGTTGGATTTGTCATGAGTTCATTTTTACTGCTAAATACTATTTTACTATATGGATGTACTACAAATTATTTATTCATTTGTAAATGATGCATATTTGGTTTATTCTATTGTTTGGCTACTATAAATAAAATTGCTTTAGATGTTTTCATACATGCCTGTAAATGAACATATGTTTTTGGTTCTCTTTGGTAAAAATCCAAAGGGAAAATTGCTGTATTTTATCTATATTTTTATCTATATCTATGTCTATACAGCTATATGTATCTATATCTATGTATCATTTATGAAAAATTGCCAAACCATTTTCTAGAGTGGTATATTATTTTATGGGGTTTCCCAGTGGTAAAGAATCTGCCTGCCAATGCAGGAAGTGCATGAAACATGGGTTTGAATCCTAGGTTGCGAAGATCCCCTGGAGAAGGAAATGGCAACCCAGTCCATTATTGTTGCCTGGGAAACCCCCTGGACAGAGGAGCTTGGAGGGCTACAGTCCAGAGGGTTGCAAAGAGTTGGATGCAACTGAGCAAGCACGCATACCTGTACTATTTTACATTTTGCAAGCAGTATGTAAGGAGTTCTAGTTTTCCACATTAACATCAATTCTTAGTGTTGTCAGTCTTTTTAGTTTTACCTCCTTTAGTTTAGTTTTACCTCCTACTATTTCAGTAGGAAGTAGTGATATCTCATTGTGTATGTGTGTGTGTTTGCTATGACATATGCCTTATGAGCCTAGTTAGCCAACCTGGGATTGAAACCAGCCCATGGCAGGCAGTGAAAGTGCTAAGTCCTAACCCCTGGACCACCAGGGAATTTCCTCTCATTGAGTTTTTAATTTGCACTTCCACAATGACTAAGGACAATAAGATATTTTCACATGCATATTTTGCCCTCTGTGATTTTCTGTGTTCACAGTTATGCTAATTATGAGTAAATACAGTTTCCTTTTCACTCACTGTATCACTGTATCTTCATCTTAAAATCTTGACGTCCAGTAGTGAGAATTATCTTTTTCTTTTCATTGAATTTTCTGTGCAAATTTTAAAATCACTTCAATTTCTAAAAACAAAGCAAAAATACACCTGATGTAATTTGAATTGAGATTGCTTTGAGTCTATAGATCGATTTGGCAAAAACTTACATCTTGATAATATTTAGTCTTCAGACCCATGGATGGTGTATTTTTTCACTCAATGAAGTTTTTAATATTTCTCAGTAATGTTTTATAGTTTGTAGTGTACAGGCTTTGCACATATTTTGTTAAATTTGTTCCTAAGTATATAATGTTTTATGATGCTACTACAAAAGATATTAAATTTTCTTTTTCAGTTTCCAGCTATAGACTGTGAGTATATAGAAACATGATTGCTTTTGTTGCTTTTGACCTTGTATCCTGTGATCCCGATAAAGTCAGTCATTTCTTCTTGAAACGTTTTTTGGTAGCTTTGGTGTTTTTCTGTTTAGAAAATTATGTTATTTTTGAAAAAAATATTTTCTTTTCTTCTTTGAACATTTTTCTTTTTCTTACCTACATTCTTTACTTGAACTTCTGATTCAGTGTCAAATAGAAGTGGTAAAGGCAGACATATCTTAAGGCAAAATCAGTCTTCCACAGTTAATATAATGTTACATGTGAAAGTTAAGAAAAGTCAATTTTTAGTGGTAAAATTTCCAACACTAGTTGTGAATGTATAATAAATATCATTTTTATATTTCTATAAATTCGTTTATTTTAAGCTCAGTTTTCTCTTATATTTTTGTTTTTTTCTTGATATTTCTTGATAACTCTCCCCATTATTTTTACATAATGTAACATTTATTTTTTTCTCAAAGCTAGCTTGTCTGATATTAATAAGCCATTCCAATTTATTTTTGATCAGAATTTGTGAGGTACATTTGTGCATTTTTCTACTTGCAACAAATTTTAAAACTTTGTCTTTATATTTATCATTGATCTTTTCGTAGATATTGAATATTAGATCTTATTTTTAATCTGCCTTTTAATTTAGTGTTTATACAATTTGTGCTTAACATAATCTATTGTCTTCCACATTTTTTAATATTTGTTCCATCTATTTTTTGCTTCTTATTTTTACTTTCTGACTTATTTTACATTGAGTTCTTTTCTATTTCTTTTTATCTTTGATATTAACTTATCTATTATACTTATTTTATCAGTTGCAAACATTATTTAAAATATATGTCTTTAATTGATCATAGTCTGCTGCCAGGTTGCTTTACATAACTATCTAAAGCACAAGAAACTTAAAGTGGAGTACAGTTTACTCCCTCCCACATTTTATGCTACTTTTTGTCATATATTTTATTTCTACATATATTATAAGCTCCACAATATTTTGGTATTATTTATACCTTAGATAATCACTTAAAGAGATTAAAAATAATGAAAAAACTTATGTTTACTCACATATTACTCCTTTTCAGACATATCCCCTTTTTGTGTAGATTCATATATTCTTCTGGTCTCTTTATCCTTCTGCCTGAAAACTTACTTTTAATACGTTTTATAGTGCATTCTGCAGTAACTTCTTTTAACGTAAACATTCATTAATACGTTTTTATGTCAACAAACTTAATTTCTAGAAACATTTTTGATGTACAGACATTTTAGACTTTCAGAAAAATTGAGTGGGTATATAGAGGATTCCCATATACTTTCATACTCACTTCCTTCTATTAATAGCATCTACATTTGTCTGGTACATTTTGTGTAATTCATGAACCAATATTGATATATTAGGGCTTGTAATTCATTTAGATTTCTTTAGTTTTCAATCTATTATTCTTTTTCTGCCCCAAGATCCCATCTAAAATGCCACATTATATTTAGTTGCTACGTCTTCTTAGACTCTTTTTGGTTGTGACAGTTTTTCAAACTTTCCTTGTTTTCTGACCTTAACAATTTGAGAAGTAGTGGTCAGGTTTAGAAAAAACCCTTCAACTGGTTTTTATCTGATGTTTTTCTCATGATTAGACTGAGGTTGTAGCACTTGGGGAGGAAGATCACAGAGGTAAAGTGCCATTTCATCACATCATTTCAAGAGCACATTCTATCAGCATGACTTCTTATCACTCTTGATGTTACCTTTGATCACCTTGCCGACATAGTGTTTCTCAGCTTTCTCTGCTGCAAAGTTACTATTTTCTCTCCCCTGTTTTTATACTCTCCCCTTTGGAAGGCAGTCATTTTGTCCTGTCCATACTGAAGGAGCGAGGAGTCAGGCTCCAACTCCTTTAGAGTAAACTATCTGAATAATTTATTGGCATTCTTCTGCATGGAAGATTTTTGTTTTCTTTCTCATTTATTAACTTATTCAGTCATTTATATGTGTATGGATAAATGTATTATCCATAAATAATTATTTACACTTTGGTTTATAATCCAACACAGTCTTACTTTTTTGTTCAGATTATTCTAAATTTGGCCATCAAAAGCTGTTTATTATAACTCCATTGCCCTTTTGACATACCTACATTAATTTTTAAAATTTTTATTTTAAGCACTTTCTTACTTTCTGCCATTATAAGACATTGTTGTTCAGTCACCCAGTCTTGTCTGCCTCTTTGTACCCCATGGACTGCAGCATGCCAGGCTTCTCTGTCCCTCCCCTTCTCCTAAAGCTTGCCCAAGTTCATCTCCATTGCATTGGTGATGACATCTCATCCCCTGATGCCCTCTTCTCCTTCTGCCCTGAATCTTTGCCAGCATCATGGACTTTTCCAATGAGTCGCTGGTCACATCAAGTGACCAAGATACACATCAGTTCTTCTAATGAGTATTCTGGGTTGATTTCCCTTGAGATTGACTGGATTGATCTTCTTGCTGTCCAAGTGACTCTCGGGAGTCTTCTCCAGCACCACAATTCAAAGGCATCAGTTCTTTGGTGCTCTGCCTTCTTTATGGTCCAGCTCTCACAACTGCATGTGACCACTGGGAAGACCATAGACTTGACTATACAGACCTTTGTTGGCAGAGTAATATTTCTGCTTTTCAACACACTGTCTAGGTTTGGCATAGCTTTCCTGCCAATATAAGATATTCCAGGCTAAATTTTTAAGTCATTTATTTTACTTTTTTATTTTTGATTATGCTGGGTCTTCATTGCTGCTCTGGCTTTTCTCTAGTTGTGGCAAGTGAGGGCTCCTCTCTAGTTGTGGTGCACGGGCTTCTCACTGCAGTGGCTTCTCTTGTTGTAGCTCCTGGGCTCTAGAGCACAGGCTCAATAGTTATGTGCACGGGCTTAGTTGCTCTGCAGCATGTGGGACCTTCTTGGACCAGGGATCAACCCATGGCTCCTGCATTGGCAGGCAGATTCTTTACCACTCAGACACCAGGGAAGCCTTCCAGGTTAATTTCATGCATTTCCTATCCCAGTCAAGAATCAACAAGCCCTGGTTCCTTTTATTGGAAAATGACTTTAGAAACAAATATCTGGAAGTTAGATCTGGTCATTGCTACTAGAGTGTTATTTTTTTCCCTTTCAACTGACAAAGCATGGAAACAAATGTGTATATACTAACATGTGTATACAATACATATAAATATTTCTTTATGTAGGCGTTTGTTCCTCTTTTAATTTAAACATGACTTCATACTGATGGCTCCAAATCTAACTATTGAAACATGAATTATTCTGTCTTCCTCTCTTCATCAATCTAAATTTCCATTCCGATAGTTACAAATCTAGCTTCTGCCATCTCCATTCATTTGTTTGTTTAATTTCAGCATACATTCATATCAGTATCACATTCATTATTCTGTACTTCCATGGAAACTACTTTATCTATTAATGGGCTTATGTACAATTTCTTTTGCCTTTTGGGCTTCCCCAGTGACTCAGATGGTAAAGAATGTGCCTGCAATGCAGGAGACCTGTGTTTGATCCCTAGGTCAGGAAGATCCCTTGGAGACAGGAATGGCAATCCACTTCAGTATTCTTGCTGGAGAATCTCATGGACAGAGGAGCCTGGTGGGCTACACTTCATGGGTTCGCCAAGAATCAGACATGACTGAGCAACTAACACTTTGCCGAGTAAACATTTTAAATTTTAATCAAGTCCAACTTACTGCTTTTTTTCTATCATGGTTCATACTTTGGTTGTATCTGAAAATGTGTTAGGAAATCTAAATTCACCTAGATTTTATTCTATTTTTTTCTAGAATTTCAATTTTTTACATTTTAAAATTTAAGTCGATGATTAATTTTGAGTTAATGTTGTAAGAGGCAGAAGTTATGTGGCTAGATTAGTTTTTTTTTTTTTCCAGATGTGAATATCCAGTACCATTGGTTGAAAAAAAAAGGATTCTTTTTCTTACTATATTACCTTTGCTTTTTTATTGAAGATCATTTAATTATATTTATGTGGGACAAATTGTAGGCTCCTTATCCTGTTTCTATTCTTTTGATAAAATTGTGCTGTCTTTATCACCATATCTTGAGTTAAGTTTGACATTGGGTAACATTGGTGCTCCACTTAGTTCTTTTTCTTCAACATCATGTTGGTTACTCTCTATATTTTACATTTTCATATAAACTTTAGAAGGATTTTATAAATATCCATGAAATACCTTGCTGATATTTTACATGCGTTGAATCAATAGATAGAGTTGGGGAGAACTGACATCTCAAAAATATTGAGTCTTTTGATCATAAACATGGACTCTATCTCCATTTATTTAGATTTTAAAAATTCTTTCAACAGAGTTTAACAGTTTTCACACATAGAACTTATGTGTATTTTGTTAAATGTGAACCTAAATATTTTATTTCTGATATTAATGTAAATGGTACTGCATTTTACATTCAAGGTCCAAAAGTTCTTTGCTGGCAAAAAAAGGGAAGCAATAGAGTTTTGTATATTGACCTTGTATCCTACAACCGTGCTATAATCACTTATTTGTTCCTAAATTCTTTTTAATTCATTGAGATTTTCTACATAGACAACATGTCATCTGTGAAAAAATAGATAGTTTTCTTTTTTTTAGATTTGCATAACTTTATTGCCTTTCCTTGTCTTATTGCACTACTCCTAGTATAGTGTGGGAAAAAAAGTGGAAGAAAAAGATATGCCTATTCCTGATCTAGGGGGAAATTATGCTGGTAACTCACTATTAAGTATGATGTTAACTGGAGGTAGTTTGCAGATGTTATTTGTGAAAGTTACCTTCTATTCTTATTTATCTGAGAGTTTATGTCATGAATATATATTGGATTTTGTCCAATGTGTTTTCTGCCTCAATTGACATAATTTTTCTTCTTTAGCCTATTGATATAGTAGATTACATAAATTGATTTTCAAATGGGGAACTGGCCTTGTGTAACTAGAATAAATCCCACTTTGTCATTTTGCATGATTCTTTTTGTACTTTGTTGAATTCAATTTGCTAATATTTTGTTGAGGATTTTTGATCTATGTTCATAAAAGATATTGACATATAGTATTCCTTTTGTAATGTCTTTATCTGGTTTTGCTATTAGTGTAATGCTGGCATTATAGAGCTAGGAAATATTCTCTTTTTATTTTCTGGAAGAGAATGTAAAGAATTGGTTGTTTCTTAAATGTTTGTTAGAATTCACCAGTGAAGCCATTTTGGTCAGGTACTCTCTAATTTAAAAGACTATTAATTATTTGTTCAATTTCTTTAATATATATAGGCCAATTTGATTATCTGTTTCTGCTTTTGTGAGAGCTTTGATAGTGTGCCTTTTTCATAGAATTGGTCCATTTCATCTAAATTATCAAATTTGTGGACCTAGAGTTGCTCATATTTCTTTATTGTCATCTTAACTGAGAAAAATCCATGGGTTCTGTGGTGAAGACACTTCCTTCATTCATGATATTAAAACAATCTGTCCATTCTTTTTTCTCCATTAGTCTAGCCAGAGGTTTATCAGTTGTATTGATCATTTTGAACAGCATTCAGTTTTGTGAAATGTTTTCTACTGACTGTCTGATTTTACCTTCAGTGATATCTGCTCTAACTTTTACTAATTTTTTCTTCCATTTGCATTAGGACTAAATCGCTCTTCTTTCTTAGGTGCAATCTTAGATTATTGATTTTAGATTATTCTTCTTTATAGCATACACATTCAATGCTATAAATTTTCCTCTAAACACTGTTTTTGTGGCATTCCATAAATCTTGGTTAGCTCTATTTTCATTTCACTTAGTTCAAATTATTTAAAAATTCCTCTTGAGGATTTTTAAAAATTTTGACCCATGTGTTATTCAGGATTTTATTTTTCAAACCTCAAATATTTTGGGATTTTCCAACTATCTTTCTGTTATTAAATTCTAATTTAATTCTATTATGGTCTGAAAATATATTTCATATGATTTTTATTCTTTTAAATGTCTAAAGTATTTTTATGGCCAAAATTTTAACTTTATAGGTGAGTGTTGTTTTTGAGCTTTAGAAGAATGTGTATTCCACTGTTTTTGAAAGCATTATTCTGTAAATATCAAATAGATCCTGTTGATTAACTGTGGTGTTTATTTCAACTCTTCCTTGATTGATTTTCTGCTGGATTTACCTATCAGTTACTGAAAGATAATAAAGTCTACAACTCTAGAAGAAAAATTATCTACTTCTCTTTGCTTTTCTATCAGTTCTTATCTTATGTATTTTGATGATTTTTTAAAAATTGCATACATGTTAATGATTTTTATGTCTTCTCAGAGAATTAATTCCTTTATCATGATGTAATATTCTGGCAATTTGTGCCTAGTTTTTCTTCATGGTTAGTATATTATTCTCATTTTCTTTTGATTAATGTCATTGTGGTATATGTTTCTCCACTCCCCCCTTTTTAAAACCAATTTTCCTTTTTGCATTTAAAGTGAGTTCTTTTAGGCCTTTTTAAAAAAATTATTTTGACAATTTTTTAAAAATGTCAATTTTTTTGTCTTTTAGTTGCATTTAGACAATTCACATTAAAATTGACTACTGATATATTTTGATTAGTATCTATCATGTTTATAATTGTTTTATATATGCTGCACTTGACTTTTTTCTTTTTATATTTTCTTTTTATTCCTTTTTTTAGTTGAGCATTTTCTATGATTATACTTTTTCTCCTCTCTTATCATATTGAGTACAATTCTTTTAAAAGCTTTTTGGTGTCTAACCTAGAATTTGCAATGTATATTTAGAACTATTCTAAGTCCACCTTCAAATACTATTCCAATGTCATCGGTAATGACTATTGTGCATTCTTTTTATATTTACACAATAGTTACAAACTTTGTAACAGAGTTTTCCCATTTTCTTTCTTTTATCCCATTTAAATTGCTGTGGCTTCTTTTGCCTATCCATATATTATTATCACTCAATACATTGACACTCTTATCTATTAAGAAGTTTAAAATAAATGATTTTATTTTACCTATGTTTATTCTTTTGCCACCACTGTTTCTTTATGTAGTTACCATTTTTGCCTCTGTATTTCCCTTCTATCTCAATAACTTCTTTTACTATTTCTTACAGGATGAATCTTCTGACAATAAATCCTATCTTTTCTGTTTGTCTGAGAAAGTCTATTTTTTCTTGACTTCTGAGGATAATTTCTCTGGATATAAAATTCTAGATTGGTGGTTCTGTTTTCCTTTTTACTCCTTATATACTTTACTCCACTTTCTTCTTCTTTCCCTGGTTTCCAATGGAAGGTTCACTTTGTATTCCTATTACTTATTTCTCCATAGGTAAGGTATATTTTTTCCTCTTGGGCTTTTGGCTTTTTTCAAGATTTTCTGGTTGTCTTTGGTTTGTTTTTATTACAGTGCTATTTGCCTACATGTGGAGATTTTGTTTGTTTGTTTACTTTTTATATTTTTCTTGCTTGATGTTACCTGAACTTATGGATCTATTGTTTTGTGTCTGCCATTAATTCTGGAAAGTTTTCACCCATTATTAATTCAGATACTTCTTGTTTTTTTCTCTCATTCTTCTCCCTCTAATATGTAACAATTGTGCATATGTAACATTTTATAATTGTCCCACATTTCTTGCATAGTGTGTTTTACATTTTATCTTTTTTTTCACTTTGCATTTACTTTGAGAAGTTTCTATTACATATATTCAAGCTCATTGATTCTTTCTAGTCTACAGATGAACCCATCAAAGAAAGTCATCATTTCTGTTACAGTGTTTTGATTTTTAAAATTTCCTTTTTATTTTTTATACAGTTTCCTTCTCTCTGCTTACCACTTATTCCTATAGTTCATATACCTTTTCCACAGAATATATACAATATTAATCATGGTTATTTAAATTTCCTATTTGATAGTTCCAAAATCTGTGTCAATATCTGAGTCTGCTTCTAATGCTTGTTTTGATTCCTCAGATACTGTGTTTTTTTTTGTCTTTAATATACTTTATACATTTTTGTTGGAATCTGGATACAATATATTGAGTAATAAGAACCAAAGTAAAGATATCTTTACTGTGAGCTTTAATATTAATCTAGTTAGGAACTAGAATGTGTTTAATACTTTCTGTATATCTAGGTACCAAAGGCTGCAGTTTCATTCAGGGTTCTTATTTATTTATTTAAGCTCTATCCTGTTGTCTCTGGGCTCCCTAAGAGCACCTTCTTAAAGAAAGTCTATATCTTCCAGCTCTTTCAGTTATAATTCACTGTTATTGTACCACAGCCCTGTTGATGTGGTGATAAGAATTGGGAGAGAGGAAACATTCCATAGCATTATGATTAATTCTCAGGTTTCTAGTTGAACTGAAGCCCTGGGTTGTGACCTTCAGAAATATTTCTTAATTTTGCTTCCTTTCTAGGTGAGTCAGGAAAACAAGTGTGGGGTGGAATTTCCTCGTTACTCTTCTTCCAGGTACACAAGGCTTTTGTATGCAGGTACCCCTGGAGAGCAGAACTTCTTTATGAAGGGTGTTCCAGGTATATTTCAAATGGTTACTCTTATCCTTTCCCTACCTAAAACCCAAGGGGATGTTTCTTGGTTCTTTAATTCAAGAAACTGACGGTGTTCCTGGAGGTATATTTCATGAAATTATGTGTGAGTAGTAGAGAGGTCTCTAACCCCTAGGAGTTTTTCATTCCCACCCTAGGGAATCCGTGGTTTGTTAAAATTATTTTTCAAGCATTCCTACCATTTTATGGCTCCAGTGGATTCTGCTACAAGTTAGGTAATCATGGTTGTAATTTTCTGAATTCTCTTGTCTCTCCAGCTTTGAGGGTGGTAGTTTTCTTTATGATCTCACTTCTCTGATGGATCTAAGAAAAATTCCTGATTTTCAGTTTGCTCAGCTTTTTTCTTGTTGTAAGAATTGAGAGTGATGATTTTCAAGCTCTCCATATGTTGGATCAAATACCAACAGTCTTGCTTTTGTTTTGAAAAAGCATCTTAACCAGATATAAAATTCCAAGTTGACAGTTTTCTCTCTCAATGCTTTAAAGATGTTTCACTATCCTCTCATTTGATTTGTTTCTAATGAGAAATATATTCTCATCCGTATTTTAGAGCATATAAGGAGAAATAAAACAAGCTGGGTTCGGAGAAGAGGGAGAAAATTCTTTAAAATCACACTAAACATTTGTTTAAAGATGAATTACCACATCTGCAACAAGAAAGATGGGATAATATGTCATTTTGAGGAGGACAACTCTGGCAGATTAGGTACTAGGCTTGGGATGATTTTGTCACCTTAAATACATTTTGGGTCCACAAAACTGAGTAAAAGGTGAGGTTTAAACAGGTTTTTTCCCCCATGCTTTCATGGATAAGATGGTGAGAGTTGCTGATACTTGGGGAAATAAAGAACTCTTCTAAAAGAAGTGATAAAGAAATGTATAATAAAATATGGTCAGTTTTAGAAGCACTCTCAATAAATCAGATATGCAGGCCCTGAGTTCAAGAACACGACAGAAGAAGTGATGGACATGACAGTGGTATTAAAACTCTGGTTTTCTGTGAGAGTAAAACAGCAGAATCCTATAAATCAAGCATAAACTAAACAGTACTTAATCACAATAGAAACTTGCAAAGTAAGCAGTGGTGTCCCAAAGATTCTGGATGCTTACAAAATTCTTGAATTAGATAATATTTCCAATTATTTACTTATAAGTGAATTTCCTCAATTACAGGATTAAGTTTCAGAGATTTAAAACAAACTCATAAGCACAGCTTCTTAGACCAATAACATTAAAGGGCATAAGATATTTTATAAAACCATTAGTGGATATTCTGTTAATGAGTTAAATGTACATCATATATAATATAAGCATAATATGCTTAATTTTTTATAACATTTTGCTTGATGACAGGAAAAGTTTGACATAATCTCCACTTTGATCTCCAAAAACTTACACACTAAGAAAGCCTAAGAACTTTGGAGACATAATAAATGTATTATAAATATATACCTGAAAGCAAAGTATTGTAATATGGTCTTGTTGCATGCAGGCATCCAAGTGAGAAATATTAATAAGTCTAGAGTAGAGCATAACTCAACAGGGAAAAGGTCTAAGTGTTTAGATCAGGTTTGCAAATTATGATTCTTTTGGCAGATAGTTTTATTTATTCAACCAAAGTTATTGAAAATCTGATATATCACATACATTTCACTGAGAGAAACAGTGATTCCAGATCTATTGCTTATTTGCAAGGAGTTTACATTGTGAAGGAATAGGTAGACTAGTAAGCAAACAATTAAATATAGAAAATCAGTTTCCCTAATAGGAATAGTTACAGGCTGCCATGAAAGTGTATACAAAATATGTGTGAATGAAGAGGGAGGAAAGAAGGTCATCTAATTGAAATAATAGATGCTAAAGTGAAGAATAAAAACACGTATTCCCCATCATGCTGTGTTTCTCAAAGTCCAGTTATTGTCAAACCACCTTTTCAAATTTGACCATGAACTACCAAGTGTACTGTTACTTAATATTTTTCTTTACATTGATTTAGTTTTTCATTTAAATCATTTTGCATAAAAAGGAGTTTTTATTTCTAGAATAAACGGAAGTCAATTACACACAACATAACCATATAAAAGGTGAGATAAAAACAGTAATATTTTAGACATTAGTTTTAGATATTATTGTTTTGTCTAGAAAAGACTGACCACGAAACAATGGGTAAGAATTTAAGATACATTAAAGAGGAAAAAATTACACTGAGCTTCTCCTTGACTTAATCAGACCAAAAGAATCGAGGTGATTATATTTTTCTTCTTGATTTGATGTTTATGTACCACAAACAAAATCCATTGCATATACTTGCTGTAATCATAAATCTCTTTAAAGTGTTCCATATTTTGGGAAAGGCTGGGATATACACAATAAATATTCAGGAGGAGTAAGGTAAATCCTAAAGCTAAAGAAAGGAAAGAAAGTCAGAAAGTCTCAGTTTTTAAAATAAAAAACATTTTACTGAAAGTTAGACATCAAATCTAGCCACATACTGAGTACCAGGATCCATCTAATAGCATCTGTGTATTTTCAGGTTACATTCTGACCTTTCTATTATTAGATCCTGTATCATTATATTGAATTGAAGTCAGATTTTATGTTATTCCAAGACACTGGTTCTAACTTCCTGAGTGACTCACAGTCCCTTGAGAATAACAGAGTGTAATTCCTCTTACACTGGATATAAATTCACCTGTATCTTTCTCTCAATAACAAATGAATGAAAGTATGTTATAAGAATAGCCCCAATTTTCTTTAGTTTATAACAAGTAAGACTCAATCCAAGACTTGTGGTTTTTAATTATTTTTAGTCCTTTGAGATCACCTTCCAAATGGAAAACAGTGTGTCCCACTGGGAGATGCTTGGGAGAACTATAGCCCAAGGGTGCAAAGCAAGTCTATTTTTGGTTTCTCAATGCTTTGTAAGGATCTTGAGATCACTGTTTTCCTAGGTTTCTCTTTTCTGGTATAAACATCCTCAGGTATTTCAAGCTCTGATTTGGAGTTTATATATATTACCCTTATCACTTGGATTGTCCTCATTTAGTGGAGCTTCGTTTTCTAATATCTCTCATTATGTGCAGCCACCAGAAAGAATCCCAGTTCAATAGCTGTCATGTGGCCAGAGTAGAGCATGGAATAGCTGCCACTTCTTGGGTGTTGTATTATCTCTTGATTACTACTGTCTAATATTTCATATTTCTGATTTTGGTGTTGACCATCTGGTGATGTCCATGTGTAGAGTCTTCTCTTTTGTTGTTGGAAGAGGGTGTTTGCTATGACCAGTGCGTTCTCTTGGCAAAACTCTATCAGCCTTTGCCCCACTTCATTCTGTACTCCAAGGTCAAATTTGCCTGTTACTCAAGGTGTTTCTTGACTTCCTACTTTTGCATTCCAGTCCCCTATAATGAAAAGAACATGCTTTTTGGGTGTTAGTTATAAAAGGTCTTGTAGGTCTTCATAGAACCGTTCAACTTCAGCTTCTTCAGCGTTACTGGTTGGGGCATAGGCTTGGATTACCATGATATTGAATGATTTGCCTTAGAAACGAACAGAGATCATTCTGTCATTTTTGAGATTGCATCCAAGTACCGCATTTTGGACTCTTTTGTTGACCATGATGGCTACTCCATTTCTTCTAAGGGATTCCTGCCCACAGTAGTAGATATAATGGTCATCTGAGTGAAATTCACTCATTCCAGTCCATTTTAGTTCACTGATTCCCAGAATGTTGACATTCACTCTTGCCATCTCCTGTTTGGCCACTTCCAATTTGCCTTGATTCATGGACCTAACATTCCAGGTTCCTATGCAATATTGCTCTTTACAGCATCAGACCTTGCTTCTGTCACCAGTCACATCCACAACTGGGTATTGTTTTTGCTTTGGCTCCATCCCTTCATTATTTCTGGAGTTATTTCTCCACTGATGTCCAGTAGCATATTGGGCACCTACCGACCTGGGTAGTTCCTCTTTCAGTATCCTATCATTTTGCCAGCAAATTTGCCAGCAATATTTCATTCATATCCTATCAATATGCCAGCAAATTTGGAAAACTCAGCAGTGGCCACAGGACTGGAAAAGGTCAGTTTTCATTCCAGTCTCTAAGAAAGGCAATGCCAAAGAATGCTCAAACTCCCCCACAATTGCACTCATCTCACATGCTAGTAAAGTAATGCTCAAAATTCTCCAAGCCAGGCTTCAGCAATACGTGAACCATGTACTTCCAGATGTTCAAGCTGGTTTTAGAAAGGGTAGAGGAACCAGAGATCAAATTGCCAACATCCACTGGATCATCAAAAAAGCAAGAGAGTTCCAGAAAAACATATATTTATGCTTTATTGACTACGCCAAAGCCTTAGACTGTGTGGATCACAATAAGCTGTGGAAAATTCTGAAAGAGATGGGAATACCGGACCACCTGACCTGCCTCTTGAGAAACCTGTATGAATACATCTTGAGAAACGCTGGGCTGGAAGAAGCACAAGCTGGAATCAAGATTGCCGGGAGAAATATCAATAACCTCAGATATGCAGATGACACCACCCTTATGGCAGAAAGTGAAGATGAACTAAAAAGCTTTTTGATGAACGTGAAAGAGGAGAGTGAAAAAGTTGGCTTAAAGCTCAACATTCAGAAAACTAAGATCATGGCATCTGGTCCCATCACCTCATGGGAAATAGATGGGAAAAGAGTGGAAACAGTGTCAGACTTTAATTTTTGGGGCTCCAAAATCACTGCAGATGGTGATTGCAGCCATAAAATTAAAAGACGCTTACTCCTTGGAAGGAAAGTTATGACCAACCTAGATAGCATATTAAAAAGCAGAGACATTACTTTGCCAATAAAGGTCCATCTGGTCAAAGCTATGGTTTTCCCAGTGGTCATGTATGAATGTGAGAGTTGGACTATAAAGAAAGCTGAGTGCCGAAAAATTGATGCTTTTGAACTATTGGTGTTGGAGAAGACTTTTGAGAGTGCCTTGGACTGCAAGGAGATCCAACCAGTCCATCCTGAAGGAGATCAGTCCTGGGTGTTCATTGGAAGGACTGATGCAGAAGTTGAAACTCCAATACTTTGGCCACTTCATGCGAAGAGTTGACTCATTGGAAAAGACCATGATGCTAGGAGGGATTGGGGGCAGGAGGAGAAGGGGACAACAGAGGATGAGGTGGTTGAATGGCATCATCGACTCGATGGACATGGGTTTGGGTGGACTCCGGGAGTTGGTGATGGACAGGGAGGCCTGGCGTGCTGTGATTCATGGGGTCGCAAAGAGTCAGACACGACTGAGCGACTGAACTGAACTGAACTGAATATTTTATATGATCATTTGAGATACCAATTTCTATTGTTGGCTCGTATAGAGATTGTAGTCAATGAAAACCTTAAATTATTTAATTTTGTTATGAATTGCTGGTTTTCTAAACTTGGCTCCACATCTGCTGGAATTTCCATACAAAAATTAAGGGAAAAGTAGAAGGAAGCTGACAGAAGGGCTAAGAATAACAGAAAACAATGCAGTGAATTTCAAGTGTGACATATATTAAATTATCTATTTATTGTGTATTAAAATACAATTATCAGAGAAATCTGTGGTTTCATAGGCATATTTAGTTAGAATTAGTCTATGTTTTAAAAGACAATTGAGCCAACAGCTATCAGGAAAATGCAATTCAAAACCACAAGAGATAGTACTTTACATCTGCTAGGAAGGGCTGTAATCAAAAAGTCAGGTAAGGGGAGAACAAGATGGCAGAGGAGTAGGTGGATGTGGAGTACATCTCTCTCCATGGGTACATCAGGAATATACCTCCAGACACAGAAGTGCATGCAGAACACCAGCTGAGAGCGGACAGGAGTACCTGACCAGTGGAAAAGAATATATAGAACTACGCAAAACTCAGTAGGATGAAGGAACTAGGGGAAAAAACAGGAGTGTTAGAAGGACTGGACCTGCCCTTGGCAGGTGGGTGAAGTGAAGCAGGAGTCTGATCCTCATAGCAGGGCAATTGTCTGAATCAGAGGAGAAACTTTTAAGGCTGAGAGTGAAACAGGTGATCTGTGGAAGCCTAAATGGAATGAGAATCAGACAGTCCTTGCCGCAGCCATACATACCCCGGGCAGTAACAGAGTTTCTCCTCAAAGGAGCAGCAGCTGGGAGCTGGAGTTAAGGGATTGTGGAGCAATCCCAGGGTGAGGGCTGCTGTTGACTGCAGAGAGTTGGATTGAGGGGATGTGAGGGCAGAGATTACGGTGAGAAATGAGGTGGAAAAAAGCCAGGCAGCCATGGAAGCAAGGCGATACTGCTGAGCCACACGTAGGGGGTGGAGCCATCACCATAGCCTCTCTCTGAGGACATGCCAGCTTGCGCAACTGAACAATAGAGAGGCTGGCCCACCAAATGCCTGACGCACTGAACTACAGAGCAAGACCCCACACAGGGTGCTCATTTCAGGGACTGATTTGCAGATCTACAGGGTAGGACCCCAGTCAGGGGGGCCCCTGTATGTGCCTGACGTGCTGGACAACAGAGAAAGACCCCAGGCGAGGTCTTTAGAGGTCTTAGACCCCTCTAAATGCCTGAGCGGGCAGAGCTACAAGAAAGACTGGCCAAAGAGGCCTTCTGATTGCCAGCCACAAAAGGGTCAAAAAAAGACTCTGATAGGGCCATGACGCTTGCAACAAAGGCAGTCTGTATCCCTGCACACTTGGCGCTGCCAGGGTCCCTGCAAGCCAAGCAGCTGCACCTTTTTCACACTCAACTCTCACTGGGGCAGAGCTGCCACAGGCAAAAAAAAAGTCTTGTGTTTATGCACATAGGGTCACTTCGGTCATGTCCGACTCTTTGCGACCCTGTAGACTGTGGCCTGCCAGACTTCTTTATCAGAGAAGGGGGCTCTCCAGGCAGGAATACTGGAGTGTATTGGACAAGATTGGTTGCTATACCCTTCTAGAGCACTATATTTCCTGCTACCCCCCTGCCAACCCTCCTGAGTACCTGGTGCTGCCAGAACCCCTGTGACCCAAGCAGCTGCAGCACCTCCACACCTGGCTCTCAGAGGGGCAAACCCAAGTCCTCCAGGGCAGCCTCAGGGCAAAGCCCAGTGGACAACACACGTGTAGAGGTGGAAATAAAACCACAATAGAAACCCAGGGCTAGTGTGGCTAAAGAAGAAGATCCAAAACCTTCCCACTAGCTGTACAAACTGTAGATTAAACCCATATGATCAACTAAGCAGACTCCATGTCTATGGAATATATAAAAGGCCATTGAGAGTGCCCACAAAAGAAAAACGCACTAGCTTTGATACCTGTGGACATTGGAGACAAGAACACACAGGAGTAGGAGCAGATTAAAATCTGAGCAGCCCCTAGAGCAGGTCCAGAGATCAGCACAGTGTTGGAGGGCATCCTAGGGAGGTTAGCTGAACTGCGATTCCAGCATGGGAAAGGACTCTGACAGCAGTAACTCAAGAAAAACATTTATTATTCTTACTTTTTGACTTGTTCTATAGATCCTTTTGGATTTTTTTCTTTCCTTTTTTTCTCCCTCTGTTTTAGTTGTCAGTTTTATTGGCATTAGAAACCCAGTTAAGCTTTTGAGCTTTTTTATTTCCTCAGTCACATTTTTTTACTGTTGTCATAAACCTCTGCCTCTATGTTGGGCTTTTGTAGTTCTGTGGAGTTTTCCTCTTTTCTTCCCCCTCTCTTTTTAAAATTTAAATTAAAAAAAATTTAAACCTATTATTATTTTTTCTACATTTATTCCTTTGTTTGCTTTACCTACTGTTCTTTCCTCTTGCAGTTAATCTTTAATGTATATAAATCTACTTTTATTTAACTTTGCACATCTTTCTTTCTTTTCTTTCTCTCCTTTTTTCTCAACATATATGTTAGTTTTATTTTCATTCATTTATTCCCCAGTTGGCACCTTGCTTTAGTTTTGTTTTCCAGTTTGTGCTTTAATTAGTTTTGTTCTGGTAGATATAATTTTTGGCATTCTTTGTTCACCAGGTCAATCCAGTGTACTTTAATTTTTTGAACTGTTTTGATTTTGCTTATGGCTGTATATGTATATGTGTATATTCACTAATATTTTCTATTGTTGGTATAAACCTCTGCCTTTATATTGGGCTTTTGCAGTTCTGTAGAATTTTCCTTTCTCCCCCACCCCTTTTTGCTTTCTTCTTCCATTTTCTTCTCTTTTCTCTTTTTTATAATTTTAATTTTTTATACCTATTATATTTTTTCTACATTTATTCCTTTGCTTGCCTTTCCTACAGTTCTTTTCCTCTTGCAGCCAATCTTTAATGTATATAAATCTTCTTCATCTACCTCTATTTAACTTTGCATATCTATTCTTTCTTTCTTTCCTTTCCTCTCAACATAGTTGTTAGTTTTGTTTTCTTTGCTTTATTCCCCACTTGGCACCTTGCTTTAGTTTTGCTTTCCAGTTGTGCTTATTTTAGTTTTGTTCCTAACTGGTAAATATAATTTTTGATTTCCCTTATTTGCCAGGTGAATCTATGGTACTTTATCTCTGTTGGACTGTTTTCACTTTGCTCATGGGTGAATATGTATATGTGTATATTCCATTATTTTAGCTATTATTTGCCTGATTTTGTAACCACCATTTGTCTGGGCTTCATCTTTGGTTTCTTGTTTTTGGATACTTGCTTTAATCTCATTTAAGGCCATATATATCAATGATTACTTTAAATGTAAATTGGTTAAATGCTCCAACCAAAAGAAACAGGCTGTATGAATGGATACAAAAACAAGACCCATATATATGCTGTCTACAAGAAACCCACTTCAGACCTAAAGACACATACAGACTGAATGTGAGAGGAAGGAAAAATATATTCCATACAAATGGAAAGCAAAAGAAAGCTGCTGTACAATTCTCATATCAGACAAAATAGACCTTAAAATAAAGATTACAAGAGATAAGGAAGGACACTACATAATGATCAAGGGATCAATCCAAGAGGAAGACATAACAATTGTCAAAAGGGAAATAAAAAATTTCTAGAAACAAATGACAATGAAAACATGACAAATCAAAACCTATAGGATGCAGCAAAAGCAGTCCTTTTTTTTTTTTTTTTTATTAGTTGGAGGCTAATTACTTCACAACATTTCAGTGGGTTTTGTCATACATTGATATGAATCAGCCATAGATTTACACGTATTCCTCATCCCAATCCCCCCTCCCACCTCCCTCTCCACCCGATTCCTGTGGGTCTTCCCAGTGCACCAGGCCCAAGCACTTGTCTCATGCATCCCACCTGAGCTGGTGATCTGTTTCACCATAGATAGTATACATGCTGTTCTTTTGAAATATCCCACCCTCACCTTCTCGCACAGAGTTCAAAAGTCTGTTCTGTATTTCTGTGTCTCTTTTTCTGTTTTGCATATAGGGTTATCGTTACCATATTTCTAAATTCCATATATATGTGTTAGTATGCTGTAATGTTCTTTATCTTTCTGGCTTACTTCACTCTGTATAAGGGGCTCCAGTTTCATCCATCTCATTAGGACTGATTCAAATGAATTCTTTTTAACAACTGAGTAATATTCCATGGTGTATATGTACCACAGCTTCCTTATCCATTTGTCTGCTGATGGGCATCTAGGTTGCTTCCATGTCCTGGCTATTATAAACAGTGCTGCGATGAACATTGGGGTACACGTGTCTCTTTCAGATCTGGTTTCCTCAGTGTGTATGCCCAGAAGTGGGATTGCTGGGTCATATGGCAGTTCTATTTCCAGTTTTTTAAGAAATCTCCACACTGTTTTCCATAGCGGCTGTACTAGTTTGCATTTCCACCAACAGTGTAAGAGGGTTCCCTTTTCTCCACACCCTCTCCAGCATTTATTGCTTGTAGACTTTTGGATAGCAGCCATCCTGACTGGCGTGTAATGGTACCTCATTGTGGTTTTGATTTGCATTTCTCTGATAATGAGTGATGTTGAGCATCTTTTCATGTGTTTGTTAGCCATCTGTATGTCTTCTTTGGAGAAATGTCTGTTTAGTTCTTTGGCCCATTTTTTGATTGGGTCATTTATTTTTCTGGAATTGAGCTGCAGGAGTTGCTTGTATATTTTTGAGATTAATCCTTTGTCTGTTTCTTCATTTGCTATTATTTTCTCCCAATCTGAGGGCTGTCTTTTCACCTTACTTATAGTTTCCTTTGTAGTGCAAAGGCTTTTAAGTTTCATTAGGTCCCATTTGTTTAGTTTTGCTTTTATTTCCAATATTCTGGGAGGTGGGTCATAGAGGATCTTGCTGTGATTTATGTCGGAGAGTGTTTTGCCTATGTTCTCCTCTAGGAGTTTTATAGTTTCTGGTCTTACAGTTAGATCTTTAATCCATTTTGAGTTTATTTTTGTGTATGGTGTTAGAAAGTGTTCTAGTTTCATTCTTTTACAAGTGGTTGACCAGTTTTCCCAGCACCACTTGTTAAAGAGGTTGTCTTTTTTCCATTGTATATCCTTGCCTCCTTTGTCAAAGATAAGGTGTCCATAGGTTTGTGGATTTATCTCTGGGCTTTCTATTCTGTTCCATTGATCTATATTTCTGTCTTTGTGCCAGTACCATACTGTCTTGATGACTGTGGCTTTGTAGTAGAGTCTGAAGTCAGGCAGGTTGATTCCTCCAGTTCCATTCTTCTTTCTCAAGATTACTTTGGCTATTCGAGGTTTTTTGTATTTCCATACAAATTGTGAAATTCTTTGGCCTAGTTCTGTGAAAAATACCTTTGGTAGCTTGATAGGGATTGCATTGAATCTATAGATTGCTTTGGGTAGAATAGCCATTTTGACAATATTGATTCTTCCAATCCATGAACACGGTATGTTTCTCCATCTGTTTGTGTCCTCTTTGATTTCTTTCATCAGTGTTTTATAGTTTTCTATGTATAGGTCTTTTGTTTCTTTAGGTAGATATACTCCTAAGTATTTTATTCTTTTTGTTGCAATGGTGAATGGTATTGTTTCCTTAATTTCTCTTTCTGTTTTTTCATTGTTAGTATATAGGAATGCAAGGGATTTCTGTGTGTTAATTTTATATCCTGCAACTTTACTATATTCATTGATTAGCTCTAGTAATTTTCTGGTAGAGTCTTTAGGGTTTTCTATGTAGAGGATCATGTCATCTGCAAACAGTGAGAGTTTCACTTCTTCTTTTCCTATCTGGATTCCTTTTACTTCTTTTTCTGCTCTGATTGCTGTGGCCAAAACTTCCAACACTATGTTGAATAGTAGTGGTGAGAGTGGGCACCCTTGTCTTGTTCCTGATTTCAGGGGAAATGCTTTCAATTTTTCACCATTGAGGGTGATGCTTGCTGTGGGTTTGTCATATATAGCTTTTATTATGTTGAGGTATGTTCCTCTATTCCTGCTTTCTGGAGAGTTTTAATCATAAATGAGTGTTGAATTTTGTCAAAGGCTTTCTCTGCATCTATTGAGATAATCATATGGTTTTTATCTTTCAGTTTGTTAATGTGGTGTATTACATTGATTGATTTGAGAATATTAAAGAATCCTTGCATTCCTGGGATAAAGCCCACTTGGTCATGGTGTATGATTTTTTTAATATGTTGTTGGATTCTGTTTGCTAGAATTTTGTTAAGGATTTTTGCATCTATGTTCATCATTGATATTGGCCTGTAGTTCTTTTTTTGTGGCATCTTTGTCTGGTTTTGGAATTAGGGTGATGGTGGCCTCATAGAATGAGTTTGGAAGCTTACCTTCCTCTGCAATTTTCTGGAAGAGTTTGAGTAAGATAGGTGTTAGCTCTTCTCTAAATTTTTGGTAGAATTCAGCTGTGAAGCCATCTGGTCCTGGGCTTTTGTTTGCTGGAAGATTTTTGATTACAGTTTCGATTTCCTTGCTTGTGATGGGTCTGTTAAGATCTTCTACTTCTTCCTGGTTCAGTTTTGGAAAGTTATACTTTTCTAAGAATTTGTCCATTTCATCCAAGTTGTCCATTTTATTGGCATAGAGCTGCTGGTAGTAGTCTCTTATAATCCTTTGTATTTCAGTGTTGTCTGTTGTGATCTCTCCATTTTCATTTCTAATTTTGTTAATTTGGTTCTTCTCTCTTTGTTTCTTAATGAGTCTTGCTAATGGTTTGTCAAATTTGTTTATTTTTTCAAAAAACCAGCTTTTAGCTTTTTTGATTTTTGCTATGGTCTCTTTAGTTTCTTTTGCATTTATTTCTGCCCTGATTTTTAAGATTTCTTTCCTTCTGCTAACCCTGGGGTTCTTCATTTCTTCCTTCTCTAATTGCTTTAGGTGTAGAGTTAGGTTATTTATTTGGTTTTTTTCTTGTTTCTTGATGTAAGCCTGTAATGCTATGAACCTTCCCCTTAGCACTGCTTTTACAGTGTCCCATAGGTTTTGGGTGGTTGTGTTTTCATTTTCATTCATTTCTATACATATTTTGATTTCTTTTTTTATTTCTTCTATGATTTGTTGTTTATTCAGAAGTGTGTATTTAGCCTCCATATGTTTGAATTTTTAACAATTTTTTTTCCTGTAATTGAGATCTAATCTTACTGCACTGTGGTCAGAAAAGATGACTGGAATGATTTCAATTTTTTTGAATTTTCCAAGACCAGATTTATGGCCCAGGATGTGATCTATTCTGGAGAAGGTTCCGTGTGCACTTGAGAAAAAGGTGAAGTTGATTGTTTTGGGGTGAAATGTCCTATAGATATCAATTAGGTCTAGCTGGTCCATTGTGTCATTTAAGGTTTGTGTTTCCTTGTTAATTTTCTGTTTAGTTGATCTATCCATAGTTGTGAGTGGGGTATTAAAGTCTCCCACTATTATTGTGTTAGTATTAATTTCCTCTTTCATACTCGTTAGTGTTTGCCGTACATATTGCGGTGCTCCTATGTTGGGTGCATATATAATTGTTATATCTTCTTCTTGGATTGATCCTTTGATCATTATGTAGTGACCTTCTTTGTCTCTTTTCACATCCTTTATTTGAAAGTCTATTTTATCTGATATGAGTATTGCAACTCCTGCTTTCTTTTGGTCTCTGTTTACATGAAATATTTTTTTCCAGCCCTTCACTTTTAGTCTGTATGTGTCTCTTGTTTTGAGGTGGGTCTCTTGTAGACAGCATATATATGGGTCTTGTTTTTGTATCCATTCAGCCAATCTTTGTCTTTTGGTTGGGGCATTCAACCCATTTACATTTAGGGTAATTATTGATAAGTGTGGTCCCTTTGCCATTTACTTTGTTGTTTTGGGTTCACGTTTATACAACCTTTCTGCATTTCCTGTCTAGAGAAGATCCTTTAGCATTTGTTGAAGAGCTGGTTTGGTGGTGCTGAATTCTCTCAGCTTTTGCTTATCTGTAAAGCTTTTGAATTCTCCTTCATATCTGAATGAGATCCTTGCTGGATACAGTAATCTAGGTTGTAGGTTATTCTCTTTCATTACTTTCAGAACGTCCTGCCATTCCCTTCTGGCCTGGAGGGTTTCTATTGATAGATCAGCTGTTATCCTTATGGGAATCCCTTTGTGTGTTATTTGTTGTTTCTCCCTTGCTGCTTTTAATATTTGTTCTTTGTGTTTGATCTTTGTTAATTTGATTAATATGTGTCTTGGGGTGTTTCGCCTTGGGTTTATCCTGTTTGGGACTCTCTGGGTTTCTTGGACCTGGGTGGCTATTTCCTTCCCCATTTTAGGGAAGTTTTCAGCTATTATCTCCTCGAGTATTTTCTCATGGCCTTTCTTTTTGTCTTCTTCTTCTGGAACTCCTATGATTCGAGTGTTGGGGCGTTTCACATTGTCCCAGAGGTCCCTGAGGTTGTCCTCATTTCTTTTGATCCTTTTTTCTTTTTTCCTCTCTGCTTCATTTATTTCCACCATTTTATCTTCTACCTCACTTATCCTATCTTCTGCCTCTTTTATTCTACTCTTGGTTCCCTCCAAAGTGTTTTTGATCTCATTCATTGCATTATTCATTTTTAATTGACTCTTTTTTTATTTCTTTTGGGTCTTTATTAAACATTTCTTGTATCTTTTCGATCTTTGTCTCCAGACTATTTATCTGTAACTCCATTTTGTTTTCAAGATTTTGGATCATTTTTATTATCATTATTCTAAATTATTTTTCAGGTAGATTCCCTATCTCCTCCTCTTTTGTTTGACTTGGTGGGCTTTTTTCATGTTCCTTTACCTGTTGGGTATTTCTTTGCCTTTTCATCTTGTTTAGATTGCTGTGTCTGGAGTGGGCTTTCTGTATTCTGGAGGTCTGTGGTTCCTTTTTATTGTGGAGGATTTACCCAGTGGGTGGGGTTAGATGATTGGTTTGTCAAGGTTTCCTGGTTAGGGAAGCTTGCGTCAGTGTTCTGGTGCGTGGAACTTGATTTCTTCTCTTTGGAGAGCAATGGAGTGCCCAGTAATAAGTTTTGAGATGGGTCTATGTGTTAGGTGTGACCTTGGGCAGTCTGTATGTTGACGTTCAGGGCTATGTTCCTGCGTTGCTGGAGAACTTGCATGGTATGACTTGCTCTAAAACTTATTGGCTCTTAGGAGGTGGTTGGTTTCAGTGTAGGTATGGAGGCTTTTGGACGGTCACTTATTACTTAAAGTTCCATGTAGTCAGGAGTTTTCTGGTGTTCTCAGGTTTTGGGCTTAAGTGTCCTGCCTCTGGATTTCAGTTTTATTCTTCCTGTAGTCTCAGGACTTCTCCAACTATACAGCACTGATAATAAAACTTCTAGGTTAATGGCGAAAAGATTCTCCCCCGTTAGGGACACCCAGAGAGGTTCACAGAGTTACATGAAGAAGAGGAGAGGGAGGAGGGAGATAGAGATGAGCAGGGGGAGATAAGGGGGGACTCAAGAGGAGAGAGACAGATCTACGCAGCTGTCTGTTCCCAGAGTGTTCTCCGTAGCCCAGTCACCTACAAAGATTCACAGAATTGGATTGGGGAGAGAAGGGGAAAGGAGGAAATAGAGGTGTTCTGAGGTAGAAAACAGAGAGTCAAGATTGGGAGAGAATAATCTTCGGTTTAAAAATAGGGCTTCTCTTCTTTTTTTTTTTTGTAAGGTTATAGTGTATTGAAAATGAAAATTAAGGAGTAGTAGAGGAGTACTAGAGGACTTTAAAAGAAATAAGAGAAAAAGAAAAATAGAAAATAGAAGGGAAAAAGGAAAGAAAAAAAAAAAGAAGAAAAAAGAAAGAAAAAAAAGAAAAAGAAAAAAAAGAAAGAAAAAAAAAATTTTTTTTCCCTAATTAAAAAAATCGTAAAAATCTATGGAAATGAAAGTTAAGGAGTAATGGGGGTGTAATAGGGAATTTTAAAGGAAAATAAAAGAGAAAAAATAAAAAAGAAAAAATAAAAAACGAGAAAAAAGTAAAATTATATCTAGGAGTTTTTCTGGAGCTGTTGTGGTCAGTGTGGGTCCGGCTCAGTTTCAGATAGCTCCTCGTTCCAGCTTACACGTCTAGATATCTACAGGCCCCTTCCGGTGTAGTCGGTGTTTTCTACAGGGATTTTAATCTGTTGCACCAGTCCCTTCTGAGGCGGTTCCCTTTGTTTATTTGGCTTCTGTTTGCCGGTCTCTTCAGAGCCTCATTTCTGCCCTGACACAGGCGGGCGGAGGTGGACTCTTATTCAGGTAGCTAGTTCCGTCGCTCCGCGGGGAGGGGCTTGCGCTGCAGGGAGGGGCTGGCGCTGTGGGGACGGGCTTGCGCCGCGGGGACGGGCTGGCGCTGCCAGGAGGGGCTGACGCTGCTTTCTCCGTCTGCGCTGCTCAGGCTCCCGGCTGTTCTATATGGAGCGCGCCCCGCGCTGCGCGAGGTTCCAGCCCTCGGGTGTTCCACAAAAGCGCGGAAGGAAAAGCTGCGCCTGCTCTCTGTGCCTTCCGCGTCAGAGCAGTCCAGGCAGCCAGGGGCTCGGTGGGCGCACTCTCCCCAGGTGTGGCGCGTCCCCTCCCCTCCGCGGACCCAGTCTCAGTTTCCGCTGGCTCCAGTCGGGTGCGCGCGCCTTCTGCCCTCCGCGTCCCCAGCCCCGTCCCCGCCCGCGCCGGTCGGGTGCCTGCGCCCTGTGTCTCGCCGCGACCTTCCCCTCCCCCCTGCCTCCTGCCTCTGGCGGGGCTCGGCGGGTCCGCAGCCTGCGAGCTCCTCTCTGGACCCTCTCGGTCTCTTTGTTCTGCGAACGGCCGGCAGTGTGTTCGGGCCGGTTAATTTACTGTCTCTCTTTTGGTCTCCCACAGTTCAAGTTGGCAACTCACAGAAGCTCCCTCCGATTGTCCTCAGGGCACTCAGGCCTGGACCCTACCCCAAGCAATGCCGCCTAAGACTCCCTTCCTGGGGCGGATCTCCGTCCTTAGCTCTTTTGTCTCACTTTTTATCTTTTATATTTTGTCCTACCTCCTTTCAAAGACAATGGGCTGCTTTTCTGGGCGCCTGATGACCTCAGCTAGCGATCAGAAGTTGTTTTGTGAAGTTTGCTCTGCGTTCAGTTGTTCTTTTGATGAATTTGTAGGAGAGAAAGTGGTCTCCCTGTCCTACTCCTCCGCCATCTTGGCTCCTCCAAAAGCAGTCCTAAGAGGGAAATTTATAGCAATATAATCCTACCTCAAGAAGCAAGAAAAACATTGAATAGGCAGCCTAATGTTACACCTAAAACAACTGGAAAAAGAAGAGCAAAAAACCCCCAAAATTCATGGAAGGAAAGAAATCATAAATGTATGAGCAGAAATAAATGAAAAAGAAATGAAAGAAGCAATAATAACGATTAATAAAACTAAAAGCTGGTTCTTTGAGAAGATAAACAAAATCGACAAACCATTAGCTAGACTCATCAAGAAAAAAAGAAGAATCAAATCAACAAAATTAGAAATTAAGAAGGAGAGGTTACAATAGACAATGCAGAAATACAAAGGATGTAAGAGACTATTATGAACAACTATATGGCAATAAAATAGATAACCTGGAAGAAATGGACAGATTTTTGGAAAAGTTCAATCTTCCAAGACTGAACCAGGAAGAAATAGAAATTATGAACAACCCAATTACAAGCAGTGAAATTGAAACTGTGATCAAAAATCTCCCAAAAAACAAAAGCCCAGGAGCAGATGGCTTCACAGGAGAATTCTATCAAACATTTAGAGAAGAGCTAATGCCTATCCTTCTAAAACTCTTTCAAAAAATTGCAAAGGAAGGAACACTTCCAAACTCATTCCACGAGGCCACCATCACCCTGACACCAAAACCAGACAAAGACAACACAAGAAAACAAAACTACAGGTCAATATCACTGATGAACATAGATGCAAAAATCCTCAACAAAATTTTAACAAACAGAATTGAGCAACACATCAAAAAGCTCATACACTATGATCAAGTTGGGTTTATTCTAGGGATGCAAGGATTCTTCAGTATATGAAAATCAATCAATGAGATACACCTTATTAACAAATTGAAAGATAAAAACCATATGATTGTCTCAGTAGATGCAGAAAAAGATTTTGACAAATTTCAGCACCTATTTATGATTAAAACTCTTCAAAAAATGGGCATAGAAGGAAACTACCTCAATATAGTAAGGTCCATACATGGTAAGCCTTGATAAGCCTACAGCAAACATTATTCTCAATGGTGAAAAACTGAAAGCATTCCCCCTAAGAAGACAAGGGTGTCCACTTTCACCACTATCATTCAACATAATTCTGGAAGTCCTAGCTATAGCAATCAGAGAAGAAAAAGAAATAAAAGGAATCAGACTGGAAAAGAAGCAAATCTCTCACTGTTTGCAGACGACATGATAGTGTATATAGAAAACTCTGAAGATAGTATCAGAATATTACTAGAGCTAATCAGTGAATTTAGCAAAGTTGCAGGATACAAAATCAATACACAGAAATCACTTATATTTCTATATACTAATAACAAAAAATCAGAAAGAGAAGTTAAGGAATCAATCCCATTCACCACTGCAACAAAAAGAATTAAATATCTAGGAATAAACTTACCTAAAGAGACAAAAGAACTGTACACAGAATGTTATAAGACACTTATGAAAGAAATCAAAGATGATATAAAGATGGAGAGATATTCAATGTTCCTGGGTAGGAAGAATCAATATTGTGAAAATGACTATACTACCAAATGCAATCTACAGATTTAATGTGATCCCTATCAAATTACAAATCGTTATTTTCCCCAGAACTAGAACAAAAAATTTCACAATTCATATGGAAACACAAAACAAACTGAATAGCCAAAGCAGTCTGGAGAAAGAAGAATGGAGTAGGAAGAATTAAGCTTCCTGATTTCAGATTATACTACAAAGCTACAGTCATCAAGACAGTATGTTACCAGCACAAAAACAGAAATACAGACCAATGGAACAAGAGAGAAAGCCCAGAAATAAACCCATGCCCCTATGGGTACCTTATTTTTGACAAAGGAGGCAAGAATATAAAATTGGGAAAAGAGAGCCTCTTCAATAAATGGTGCTGGGAAAACTGGACAGATACATGTAAAAGAATGAAATTAGAACAGTTCCTAACACCATACACAAAGATAAATTCAAAATGGATTAAAGATCTAAATGTAAGACCAGAAACTATAAAACTCTTAGAGGAAACTATAGGCAGAACACTCGATGACATAAATCAAAGCAAAATCCTCTATGACCCGCCTACTAGAGTAACAGAAATAAAAACAAAAGTAAACAAGTGGTACCTGATTAAACTTAAAAGCTTTTGTACAGCAAATGAAATTATAAGCAAGGTAAAAGTACAACCCTCAGAATGGGAGAAAATAATAGCAAATGAAACAACTGACAAAGGATTAGTTTCCAAAATATACAAGCACCTCATACAACTCAATACAAGAAAAACAAACAACCCAGTCTAAAAGTGGAAAAAAGACCTAAACAGACATTTCTCCAAAGAAGACATGCAGACGGCTAACCAACACATGAAAATATGCTCAACATTGCTCATTATTAGAGAAATGCAAAGCAAAACTACAATCAGGTATCACCTCACATCGATCAGAATGGCCCTCGTCAAAAAGTCTACAAACAATAAGTGCTGGAGAGGGTGTGGAGAAAAGGGAACACTCTTGCACCATTGGTGGGAATGTAAATTGATACAACCAAATGGAAGACAGAATGGAGATTCCTTAAAAAACTAGGAATAAAACCACAATATGACCCAGCAATCCCACTCTTAGGCATATACCCTGAGGAAACCAAAATTGTAAGAGACACATGTATCCCATTGTTCATTGCAGCACTATTTACAATAGTAGAACATGGAAGCAACCTAGATGTCCATCGATAGATGAATGGATAAAGAAGTTTTGGTACATCTACACAGTGGAATATTATTCAGCCATAAAAAGGACACATGTGAGTCAGTTCTAATGAGGTGGATGAACCTAGAATCTATTATACAGAGTGAAGTGAGTCAGAAGAATAAATACTATATTCTAATGCATATATACAGAATCTATAAAATGGTACTGAAGAATTTATTTACAGGGCACCAGTGGAGAAACAGACATAAAGAATAGACTTATGGACATGGGGATGGGGGAGGAGAGGGTGAGATGTATGGAAAGAGTAACAAGGAAACTTACACTACCACATGTAAAATAGATAGCCAACAGGAATTTCCTGTATGGCTCAGGAAACTCTAACAGGGCCTCTGTGTCAGCCTGGAGGGGTGGGATGGGAAGGGTGATGGGAGGGAGGTTCAAAAGGGAGGGAGATATATGTATACCTATGCCTGATTCATGTTGAGGTTTGACAGAAGACAGCAAAATTCTGTAAAGCAATTATCCTTCAATAAAAAAATATATATAAACTAAAAAAAAACCTTGAAAGGGTTCTAAAATTATTATTTTCCTGGTCATAGGGTTGTAAATGTTGAAATATTTCAGGATATATCCTAAGGAGTGACATCAGTGTTAATAGAACTAGTTTTTGTGTTTTTGTTGATTTTTAAAATAAAACTTCAATGTTTTTTCTTAAAAAGTCAGATAGTAACAAATATTGTTGAGGATGTGGCAAGATTGGTATCTTTATAGACTATTGATGAGAATATTAATAGTAACATTTGAAAAATGGTCTGGAAATTCCTCAAAAGGTTAAACATAGAGTTACTCCATGACCCAGCAATTTTACCTCTAGATATGAAAGGAAAATAAGAACATATGTCTACACAAAAACTTGTACATGCAAGAACATAGCAGTAATATGCATATCACACTCAAAGTGGAAACAACTCAAGTATATTCAAGGTTTTCAAGGGGAATAGTGACTGCTAATGAATATAGAATTTCTTTTGAGAATGATAAAATATTTTAAAATTGATTTTACAGCTCCAAATGTACTCAAAATACACTGAATTTTACACTTTAAATGGGTAAATTATATGATATGTGAATTATATCTCAAAAAGTAATAAAATGGATTGATTTTAAGTTGATTTTAAGTTGATATATATTGATGTAACAAAAATATATATATGTTACAAATTCAGTGAATAGATAGTATACCTTTGTAACAGTTCAGAGATATTTCACTGCAAGTGAGAAAAAACCCAAATAGTTGTGGTTTAACAAGTGGTCCAATCAAGTAGGTATTAATATTTATACATAAGAAGAGTTGTTGGTGTATGGTGGTTCACTTGCTGGAATTCTATCAACAAGGACCCAAGTATCCTTTTGCTTTCCATTTGTGGTATGTTAATGGTTCATCCTTAAGCTCATGGTTACAAAGGGGCTGCCATCTATCAAAATGCTCCAGGTTGTCCATACATTGTCTGCTTCCTGTTCCTCTGAATGAGAAGGAAAGAGTTCATGAACCTATATAGATGAGTCACTGCTCAGAAGAGGTCCATTCAGAATAGCCCAATCAGGAATAGCCACACTGGACTTTGTGAGAATGAGGAATACATCTTTGTTTGCTAAGCTACTGAGCCTTAAAATTTTACTTTTTTCCATGACATCATGTAGCCTTCTTTAACCAGTGCAGCATGGGAAATATGAGTAGGGAAGTAAGTGAGTAGGGAAATAAGTAGTGAAGTAAGTAAGCTCTTCTGCTTTGAATATTTTCCTTGATAACAAGAGGTAGGCTTTGACCAAATTTTACCACTTTGGTCACTAAGGTGATTTTTTTCTTTTTGGAATAGTGAATACGATAAAGCTTGCTTCTCCTAATCTTCCCCGCTTTATTTTTCCAGGGCATCATTTTTCTTCATTAATAGAGTCCAGCTCTTAGAACACTGCCCAGAATCTAGAAGACACATGATAAGTAAATGGTGAAACAAAGAAGGAAGAAAGGAAGGTGATGACAAGTCATGAGCTGAGCATCCCAAGGTAGGGAAGCGTCATGGTCAAGAAGAATAATTCTGGAGCCATGTTTTCTGGCTTCAAAAATTCAGTTCTTAAATAAATATTTACTAGCTGTTTAGTCTTGGAAAAATAACCTCTCCATTCATTCTCTTCCTCATCTCTAAAATAGTGAGAATAATTGTGCCTGTATCATAAATTGTTTTGAGGAAGTGAGTTGTATGTAACATTCTTGGAAGAGACTTGGCATTTAGCAATGTTATTAATATATAAGTGCTAGCAATTATTATTATGGTGTGAAATCCAGAAGTACTCTATCTTGATTCCAATGGAATATTCCATAGAGTTTCTTAAAAATCAATCTCTCTTCTTGTTATACCAATAAAGTGTTAGTCACCCAGTCATCTCTGACACTTTGTGACCCCATGGACTATAGCCCACAAGACTCCTCTGTCCATGGAAATCTCCAGGCAAGAACACTGGAGTGGGTTGCCAAGCCCTCCTCCAGGGGATCTTCCCAACCCAGGGATTGAACCCATGTCTCTCACCTCCTGCATTAGCAGGTGAGTTCTTTACCACTAGAGCCACCTGGGAAGCCCTATTATACCAATAAAGTCATAACATAAAACAGGTAATGAAAAAAATAGTTCTAAAATTTTAATCATACATGTTCACTATATGTATTTCCCTTTCTTCATTCTATCTGTAATTAAAGCTTTGTTGTCAGCTTTAGGGCCTCCAGAAAAAGAGAGAATAAGCACTGTAAAAGTCATTGCCAGAGAGTAAGCGAAAAAAGAAAACTGGTCCTGCCAGCTGGCAACTTGGGAAGGAAAAGGAAGAGTTAGTAGGAAAAAGTCTGATTGTCTTCCCAGGGGAAAGAGAGATGGTAACCAAAGGAAAGATATAAGCAACAGTGCTTTGATGAGCTCCTCCTTCTGTTCCTCAGAGTTCTCTGTGTTATCTGGCCCTCTTCCAACCTGCAGAAGCAGAATGAGCAAAGGTGGGCCAGAGTGAGCCCAGGTTAATAATCCAGAGCTGGACACTGAGATCCTGAGTGGAAAGAGCCTGTAATAGGTCTGGAAATGAAGAGAGCTCATGGACTGGTTAGGAAACCTAACAAGGAGTGTGCTGTGACAGGAGGATATTACACGATGTCTGAGGCAACTGAGCAGCACCCAGACCAGGGATGGTCTAGCTGTCACAGTCTGGACTCTGGAGGCAGCACTAGGGAGAAGTAAGATGGGGCTGAGAACCTGATCAAGTCAAAGAAACAGAAAAAAAGAGCCTCGGCAGCAGATAGCAGCACCTCATCCCACAAGGGACCCCAGAGATGGGGGCAGATGTACGTTTCAAAAGATGCCTGACAATGCTCACTCAGAGACCAGCTGCCTGGATGTGGAGAACAGGAGCCAGAAGTGAGATATCACTTCATCACCAGCACCTACAGGCTGAAAGCTCTCTCCTGTTCTCAGACACTATCTTGGTAAGGACCAGGGGAAAGGATGGTGATCTTGATGGGATATTTGCAAGACTGAGATGACCTTAAGGAAGAGGAGTATATTTGCAATTAATATGTTTTGTAAACCTTCCTGACTATCCATTGATCAAGGTCTTCTGAAAATGATTAGATTTTTACAGAAAAATAAAGTTCTTATTATCCATTTGTTTGCTTGTTTAACCTCTGTTATAATAATGTGGTCAATTTAAAGTGCTTATTTCATATGCTTGTATTTAACTTTCAGATTCATTTTATTGAAAGCCGATAGACCAAAGTAACACTCCTTCTTTACACCTTTCTTGAAGCATCTGGATATTACTTTCTCATTGTCAAACGGGAAGCAGGCCTGATGGTAGATTGATCAGTCAGTCAATCAAGTCTCTTCAGTTATGTCTAAAGAGGCTTTTTGCAACCCAACGGACTGTAGCCCACCAGGCTCCTCTGTCCATGGATTTCCCAGGCAAGAATACTGTAGTGAGTTGCCATTTCCTACTCCAGGGGATCTTCCTGACCCACGGATTGAACCTTCCTCTCTTTCCTCTTGCCTCCTGCATTGGCAGGCGGATTCTTTACCACTAGCACCACCTGGGAAGCCCCATAGCCGGCAAAGCCTCTGGAGAGAGAGAGCTAAAGGAAAGGTATTGTGTGTGCTGCCTCCAAGGCAGGAAGAAGACTGGTCCCACGTGGAGGGATGGGAAAGACCAAAGGAAGTGGCAGTTTACAGAGAAAACCGAAGGATGAGATCCTTCCTTCTCCAAATAAGACTGGAGAAGATTCTGGAGAACTGAGATACGATGGCAGTGGAGATGAGGACCTGTTGAACCAATAGTGTGAGCTCTACCCAGCAGGAAGCAGGGCCCACAGGACAAGACAGGTGGGGAGAAGCAGGAAGGCTGTGGAACAGAAGAAGCCACTTGCTTCTCTGAGCTCCTGGAGTGAGTCTGGAAAGTGGATCTGCTACAAAGAATGTTCCTTGAGGGAGATTTTCAGCTTTGAGGTAATCTATAGATTTAATATTTTTTCCATTATATTCTATTGATTAAATTTCTGTGATAAATTTGTATTTCTTATGTTTGCAAGCAGAGAGCTTCAATATAACCTGGTAGATTTTATTTTAGCTCAGCTTGGTGAGAACTTTGCAAATTGAATTGTAAAAATCTCTTTCAAAAATGATGCATTAAAAAATCTCTATACTCTTAGAATGTAGTTCTCACTGAAAATATTAAACTGTTGATACAGTATTACTACCTACTAGTCCAAATGAATGCTAGAAGATACACTATTTGAATGCATAGTAGTTAAATACTAGACTTGTCTTGGAGTTAGTGAGCTCATTTTTTGAGATCCACTTTAAGGTCGCAATATAAATTAGATAAAAGTTTATAACATCAATATATAAGTTGCATCACTAATGCTTATAGAGAAAAAGTTGGAAACAATCTAGCAGATTATATATATATAAACTATTTATATACACATGCATTTTACATATAAGTATTAATATATTTACATATAGGGGCATCCCCTGTGGCTCAGCAGAAAAGTATCTGCCTGCAGTGTAGGAGACACAAGAATGATCCCTGGGTTGGGAAGATCCCCTGGAAGAGGAAATGGCATGCCAATCCAGGATTCTTGCCTGGAAAATCCCATGGACAGAGGCGCCTGGCAGGTTATAGTCCATGGTGTCACAAAGAGTCAGATACAACTGAGCGCACACAAATGAAGGAATTGAATCCACTTCCCTGTGCTACGCAATAGGACCTTGTTGTTTATCCATTCTGTATACAGCAGTTTGCATCTGCTAGACCCAAACTCTGAATCCAACCATCCCCTGCCCCCTTCCCCAGCTTCAATTTCCTTTTAATACCTCTTGAATCATTTCCTTTCTTTCCAGAAACCCTCTTTCCGTCCAGGAAGAAATAGCATATTCTACAATGATGTTCTAATGTATCAATGTATGAATTTATACTTACCGTCTGATACAATGAAATAAGAGAAGATGCACTTATTACAGGAAGTAATTTTCTGTACTTGGCATGTGACTTACTGATTCCTGTTATAGTTTGACTGAGGCTTACATGTGAAATAAATGTATATTTTTAAAACCAGTTTCCCTTCTAATCTGATTGAATTATTTATTAAAAATTGAATGGTTAATAATTGAGAGACTGAAAAGTCACTTATTTTAGGTTCTAAAATTTATCTGACTGGATTTTCTTTTGAATACCTTGTTCTTCCTAATAGCATTTCCCTAATATTAATGCTGAACTGAAACCAAAAATAGCAAGGGGGTAAGGACTCAGAATAGCAGGAAACTGAGAATATCAGTGTAATCAGCAAATTAGGGCTATGTACAAATCATGCAATTGGCATCATGGGAGCAGCAAGGACCCGCCATGTGGAGAAGAGAACACTCGACGTTGATAACTTTGATTAGCATTTACATTGATCGCATAATTCAGTCACTGCCAGGATGTTTCATGATGCTAATAAATAAAAGATGACACTCTTTAAGAATGGTGGCTTCTATAGTATTGTAGCCAGAGACAGCTGAAATGCAGGGTAAGGTGATAACTTATTTCACCAGAATTCTCTTGATGGAGCTCTGACTGGCAAACCCAGATAGAGCTGTTTCTCAAAAAGAGGGTGGGAGAGATGTTGCTAGAAGTCTCAGGTGGATTTATGCAGCAGATCGTTTTGTTTCCAAGATCTGGAGCTCCTCCATTTCTGTGCTTTAATATCCTAACTCAGCCTCTCCAGCAAACCAGTGTCCTCATGGTTCTCTGCTTGTTTAGCTTTAGATCATCCTGGGCGGTGTTTCACACTCTAGGCCTTAGCTGATTCCTTCTTTCTCATAGTAAATGAAACCCTTATCTATAGTTCTTTATACATCCTAAGTTATATACCATACCCCAGAGCATCTCCCTCCCTCCCTATGTGTGTGTGCGTGAGAAATTCAAAGCAGTTAAGGAATTTCCCCAAATTGCAAGGTCAAAACCTCTGCTGACTTAAGCCTTTGTCTCTTTTCAGCACAGCTCACTATTCTAACTACTTTAGTTCTTCATTCTCTTGTACTAACTGGCTCTAATGTGGCCATCATAGATAAAGATCACAAAGGGTCACAGAAGCATAAAATCTCCTAATAAAACATCAGTTTCTAGTGAGCTGGCCTGAAGTGACCCAGTCAGTAAGACCTCTCAGAAGTTATACCAAATCTCAGTTTCTTGGATGCTTCCAATGATGAGGAGCTCATTTCTCCTAGTTCCACCTTTGGACAGTCTTTTTTTTTTCTTTATTTTTTCTTTTATTAATGTCTATTTAAACCAGACTTCCACTTTGACACATAAAACAGCCTCTTTCTTTCACACTTTCAAGCTACCCTAAAAGTCAACATAGTTTAGCACTTTTTTAAACTGACACATTAAAGTTTAGATAAAAGGCAGGGCATTGGGTGAAGACAGAATGCTCTGGTAAATTTGGGCATTAAGCATCTATACTAGAATCAGGCTGTCCAAATTCCTAATCTGATTTTGCCTGTTTACTAGCAGCAAAACACTGGACAAATTATTTAGCCTATCTATGCCTCATTTTTAAGGTGAATATAATAACATATCTAACTCAGGATTTTTTAGCTTAAATCAAACACTTGGAATATTGCCTGGCACACTTTCAGCACTCAATAAATATTAACTATTATTTTTAATACTGACATGATTAAATAATATTGGTAACTATCCTGTGACAGTTCATGCTGCTTAGAAATCACTCAATCTATACTAACTTTTATTATTCTGTTTACTATTTTTATTTTATGCTTTCACACATTTTTTAATATCCAAGGTCATACAAAAGTGAATTTGGAATCTCAGGGTCCATAGCACACCCAGTGGGTAAATCACTTCAGGTATCCCGGGCAGATTTTGTGTTATCCTCCCAGTAAACACCCAATATCTCCTAACAACTTCACTTAATGAATCACATTTTAGGTTCAGTTAAGATACCTGTACCCATTTTTTCTTTCCTTAGAGAGTCAGAGATTCATCTTCTTTTCTTCAATTATCTAAAGTGACAGCTACCCGAAGTAAGTTCTTAAGATGCCCTATCTTTTGTGATTATAATGGCTATGTCCTTTTACCCCATTTCACAGCTGAGAAAACTAAGGGTTGGAGAGGCTATCCAAGTAGCTGAGGAAGTAACTCAAAGGGAATTAAAAAACCATATTCTAAATAGCATGCTTCACATTTGCAGGTACCAAAAGCTCTCAGTGCCCATCTTAGCTGGAATCCCAGTCATAGAGTCTGATACTGTGCTGTCTCTCCTGACCTAGAGACCAGGTAATGTGCCTGGAGCATCTGTCTTAGTGATATACACTTTAGATATCCAAGACTAAAGATACAGCAAAATAAAGATGCACTATAATATGGAATAAAAATAAGTGTACCCTGAAGACTACAGATAGTGGGATGTGCTTATATTTCCACCAAATTAATGGATATTTTGATTACCCATTGACAAGGCCAGATTTCAAATCCAGAGAAGAGTTTAGTCACTGTGCAGTTGAACTTAGTGAACTACCAAGGTGGTAAATGATATAAACTTGCTTATGACCTTCTCCTCATAAGTGACAGCCTCCTCTGTCACTCTCCAAGTCTCAAGTACTATGAATGAGAATACTGAAGATTAGAGACCAGAAATAACAGTTTTCAGGTCAAACTAAATGAAGTTGACAGACTTTTCAGGAATTCCAAAATTTACATAAATTACAAATATCTCTTTGGGAAAGACTGAGGGCAGGAGGAGAAAGGGGCGACAGAGAATGAGATGGTTGGATGTCATCGCCTACTTAAGAACATGAGTTTGAGCAAACTCTGGGAGATGGTGAAAGACAGGGAAGCCTGGCATGCTACAGTCCATGTTGCTGCAGAGAGTCAGATAAGACTTAGCGACTGATCATCAACAATAAACATCTATGATAAGTATTCTGAAGTTAATTGACTGGTTTGGCCCCAAATATAACTTTATTAGATATTTCTGTGTACCTGAAAGTGAGGAAGCAGATAGCATTTGTGATTAGGCATGCTCATACACACACACACATAAAACATTGAAATGGATTAAATCTTCTATAGGCATGTTGTCACATTCCTCCAAAAACAACATTTAAATACCAACTTGCTTGATTCCCTTTGAGAGTTAAAACTGACTCCCTTACCTTTGATAACAGAGCTGTACTTAGAAGCCCTTTTATACCCCGAGAATCTCAGGCTATTCCATTAATGCTGCATAACACACCACAAAATACCAGGAGATCAAACCAAGTAGCAATTACTGAAAACATTTTCCTGATACCTTCCCAGATTTTCCTATGGGGAGTGCTAGCTCAGTAAGTGTTCACTATACATAAACAAAACATTTGCTATAACTCTGCAAAGAACTTACTACAATCTTTTCTAAAGGGTTTGGCTTTGTTTGACAAAATAGCCTTTAGGGAAAACTCTAATGGACTAAAGCTAAAGATCCAAAGAAAGGAAACATGATCCATTTGAAAGTATAGGGGGCTGCGGAGCAAGGTAAAAAAATATGCTTGTGCGGACTCAAAAAGTGCTGACTTCCTCTGGTAGGTCATCTTATAGGTCTACCTTATACCACATAAGAGTGTAATTAAAAAGCGCTGATGGTGGGTGCCAGGAAGAACATGCCCTCCCCAAACCTTGTTGAAGCTGCAATGAGTGCAACCCGCGAGAGTCACTGTGTTCCATGGCATTGCAATTTTATCAATAGCCCAGGACACAATCAAACCTCATTAACTCGGATTTTGATTCTGAATTTACAAGAATTTCGATATGACTTAAGAATTGATTCTTGCTGAGCTAAAATCTCCAAATAATTTCTTCTTTTGTGAGTATCAGAGTCTTATTCACAAGACCAAGATAGTCCAATGTTGTAGTGTTTGCATCAACAAAGAGCTTCCTATTCAAAGTTTTGCTGAAGTTTTGGAATCCTTATTTCCCACAGAAACTTATTACTATGGGAAGCAGAAATGTTAGGCAGGCCTAGTTACGTCAAACACAAAAATCGCTATTATTGAAATGATAGTGCTGAATACACCACAAGGTGATTTAGTGTTTGCATTTAAATTCTGGGATTATGGATAACTTTAGATTCTACATTTGTTTATCTTCCAATTAAAAATATAGCAGATATCATCATATAATGTGTAAAATCATCAAAAAGCATTCTTTAGAAGTTGGAAAATAGTAGGTATCTACAAATATGACTAATCAGAGGTGTGATTCCCCTCATGCCTAAGTTCAATAAGTATATCCATTTTATCCTAGTTTATAAAAAATTGGTAAGTGATCAAACACATTTCTTTTAGTTATATTTATAAATGTTTATATTTATAAACACATTTATAAATATGTTATATTTATATAACATATGATATACTATAAACATATAATATAATATAATTGTATATTATAATCATGTAATAATATTATAATATATAATATATTTTATATAATACGTAAATATTTATAATTATATTATATCATGTATAATTATATTATAATAAATAATAATATATTATAATAAATTGTAATATATATAAATTATAATAATATTATTCTAATATAATAATATATATTATATATAATATAATTTATATAACATATAATATAATAAGTTATATTTATAAATATGTCATAAGATAGTTTATTAAATTTGTCTTTATGAAAGATGACCCCTAAGATACGATCTGATTTTACATGGTTGATAATCTTTGGGAACAAAATGAATAATTTTAAAAAAACAGTATTAACTTTTTTCAGAAAAATGATTAGTAAATATTCTGTTTCATATATATTAGGATATTTAGGGTACTAAATATTGCCGTATATCTACTACTACTATCATCAACCCCTTACCCTACCCTCAACTGAAATCTAATTATTTTCCATTTTTGTTTCTGAGTCTTTCATAAAAGCAAGATGAAAACTTCCTCCCTCAACTTTCTCACACAACAGCTGTAAAACTTTTATTTACTGTGGAGGGTTCAATGGACCTGAATGAAAGAACACTTTATTTGCTGTGGATATAGATGCACATTAGTGTTCCCAGTATGAACAGGGTGCAAACAGTAGACACTCTATATGATACACAGTCATTAGAATGGGAAGTTTTCTCCTCTTCCGCCTCCACTCATTCCTTCACAGTAGGACCAATGCACATGGTAGGCTTATTCCCATATTAATGTAATTTACATCAGAGCTACTAGCCATGTAATCTTCACAGGAGTTAGTACACCCACTGTTTGTAGCTGGTATACAAATGAAAAGTGTCTAGAAACTTTTATGGCAATTTGCTATCACTGTAGCATTCAAGCTCATAGTCTACAGCTTTGTGTCACTGCACTGGTTACTAATTGGTTTTAGTGTTGTCTATCTTGTGTGATGGATTGTGTGTAGTGTGAACTGCCTATTAATATCAACAGGTTCAAAAAGAGAACTGGTCCTTCAGCCCTCACAGTTTGAGAAACATTGGTCCACACAGAGAAGATATAATATATACATACAAAGTAAACTTCAGATTGTATCTGAAAAGGTCATCTACAATAATATTGAATATAGGGGAAGGATATCAAGATGTGGAGTAGGAGGAAATGGACGTCATTGCCATGCATGAATGTATCAAAAAACATTTACATGAAGAGCAATTCTCACTGAAAATAAACTGGAGACTGGCAGAAAGACTCATATAATCAAGGCTATAAAGAAGATACATACAAAGTCAGGAAGAAGAAGAGCAGTGAGTAGATTGGGACCTGTACCTTTCTTAAAAAGGGGTAAGTGGCAAAGAAAGACAAGATTACAAAAGTTCCAAGATCCTCCCTAGGGAGTGAGTGGCTCAAACCACACATTGAGCACCCCATCCTTGGAGTCTGACATCAGGAAGACAATTTCTCTTGGCTGGTTTGAAGACCAGTGGAACTGGCAAGGAGACTGTGAGAAACTCAAACTCTGCTCATGGAGAGTATGTATACACTTGCTTACTCCTAAAACCAGGTGGAGGAATTAAATTGAGATTGCCTGTTACACTACACATGGACATCACCAGATGGTCATACTGAAATCAGATTGACTATATTCTTTGCAGCCAAAGATGGAGAAGCAAAAACAAGACCAGAAGCTGACTATGAGTCAGATCATGAACTCCTTATTGCAAATTCAGACTTAAATTGAAGAAAGTAGGGAAAACCACTAGACCATTCAGGTATGACCTAAATCAAATCCCTTATGACTGTATAGTGGAAGTGAGAAATAGATTCAAGGAATTAGATATGATAGACAGAGTACCTGAATAACTATGGACAGAGGATCGTGACATTGTACAGGAGGAAGGGATCAAGACTATCCCCAAGAAAAAGAAATGCAAAAAGGCAAAATGGTTGTCTGAGGAGGCCTTACAATTAGCTGTGAAAAGAAGAGAAGTTAAAGGCAAAGGAGAAAAGAAAAGATATACCCATCTGAATGTAGAGTTCCAAAGAATAGCAAGGAGAGATAAGAAAGCTTTCTTCAGTGATCAATGCAAAGAAATAGAGGAAAACAATAGAATGAGAAAGACTAGAGGTCTCTTCAAGAAAATTAGAGATACCAAGGTAACATTTCATGCAAAGATGGGCACAATAAAGGAGAGAAATTGTATGGACCTAACAGAAGCAGAAGATATTAAGAAGAGGTGGCAAGCAGAACTATACACAGAAGAACCACAGAAGAACTATACAAAGAAGATCATGACCCAGAAAATCACGGTGGTGTGATCACTCACCTAGAGCCAGACATCCTGGAATGCGAAGTCCAGTGAGCCTTAGGAAGCATCACCACAAACAAAGCTAATGGAGGTGATGGAATTTCAGTTGAGCTACTTCAAATCCTAAAAGATGATGCTGTGAAAGTGCTGCACTCTATATGTCAGCAAATTTGGAAAACTCAGCAGTGGCCACAGGACTGGAAAAGGACAGTTTTCATTCCCATCCTAAAAAAAGACAATGCCAAAGAAGGATCAAACTACTGCACAATTGCACTCATCTCACAGGCTAGCAAAGTAATGCTCAAAATTCTCCAAGCCAGGCTTCAGCAGTACATGAACTGTGAACTTCCAGATGTTCAAGCTGGATTTAGAAGAGGCAGAGGAACAAGGGATCAAATTGCCAACATCTGTTGGATCATTGAAAAAACAAGAGATTTCCAGAAAAACATCTACTTCTGCTTTATTGACTATGCCAAAGCCTTTGACTGTGTGGATCACAACTGTGGAAAATTCTTAAAGAGATGGGAATACCAGACCACCTGACCTGCCTCCTGAGAAATCTGCATGCAGGTCAGGAAGCAACAGTTAGAACTGGACATGGAACAACAGACTGGTTCCAAATCAGGAAAGGAGTACGTTAAGGTTGTATATTGTCACCCTGCTTATTTAACTTATATGCAGAGTACATCATGAGAAATGCTGGACTGGATGAAGCACAATCTGGAATCAAGATTGCCGGAAGAACATTAATAACCTCAGATATGCAGATGACACCACCCTTATGGCAGAAAGCAAAGAAGAACTAAAGAGCCTCTTGATGAAATTAAAAGAGGACAGTGAAATGTTGGCTCAAAATTCAACATTCAGAAAACTAAGATCATAGCATCTGGTCCCATCACTTCATGGCAAATCATGGGGAAACAGTGGAAACAGTGACAGACTTTATTTTGGGGGGCCTCCAAAACCACTGCAGATGGTGATTGCAGCTATGAATTTAAAAGATGCTTACTCCTTGGAAGAAAAGCTATGACCAGCCTAGACAGCATATTAAAAAGCAGAGAGATTACTTTGTCAATAAAGGTCCTTCTAGTCAAAGCTATGGTTTTCCCAGTAGTTATATATGAATGTGAGATCTGGGCTATAAAGATAGTTGAGTGCCGAAGAATTGGTGCTTTTGAACTGTGGTGTTGGAAAGACTCTTGAGAGTCCCTTGGACAGCATGGAGATCCAACTAGTCCATCCTAAAGGAAATCAGTCCTGACTATTCATTGGAAGGACTGATGCTGAAGCTGAAACTCCAATCCTTTGGCCACCTGATGCAAAGAACTGACTCATTGGAAAAGATCCTCTCGCTAGGAAAGATTGAAGACAGGAGGAGAAGGAGACGACAGAGGATGAGATAGTTGGATGGCATCACTGACTCAATGGACATGAGTTTGAGTAAACTCTAGGAGTTGTTCATCAACACGGAGGCCTGGAGTCCTGCAGTCCTTGGGGTCACAAAGAGTTGGACACAACTGAGTGACTGAACTGAACTGCCTGTTACTCTGGCTGATTTCCCACGCCTACCCCAGCTTGCATCCTGGCCCAGACCAAGTGCTTGCCCTGGCCCCTCTTACTCTCCTATGCAGCTCCCAGCTAGAGTGAAGCCTGTCATTGGTGAGGACAATGCACAGTTGTGGTGTGAAGGAGCCGGCTTGGACCTGGCATTACATCTGAACGTGTCAAGGGCAACCATTGCTGATGCTCTTGGAATGGTCTGGGGCTCTGATTGTGTGCTGAGACTGCCTCAGCAAGTGCCCTGGCCCAGACTGGACTCCCACTCTGCCCCTCTTGCTCCAGCATTGCCACCTCTGGGCCAATGATGCCATTGCTGAGAGTGAAGAGAGCACACACTTGAAATAGAACAAGCTAGAATCCAGCCCTCAGGGCTTCTGCTCCAGTACCTTAGGACCCAGCCCAACCTCTTATAGGGTGTTGTTGACCACTGAGCGTAGCAGAAATCCCAAGCTCATGCATGGCTCTGGCTCTAGCCCCTCTATCTCTGTCCCTACCTCCCAACAAGATAATAGATGTCAGCACACCTTGCAAGGAGACACAACTCATTCTTTCTGCAGATTCAGCTCTCCCACCAAAGCCAGAGGTCACACACAGAACAGATAATGATTGTTGTTGTTGTTTAGTCATGTCTGACTCTTTGTGATCCCATGGACTAAAGCCCTCCAGGCTCTTCTGTTCATGGGATTCTCTAGGCAAGAATACTGGAGATAGGTTGCCATGTCCATCTCCAGGAAGATAGGGGTGCTTCCACTCAAAAACACAGCTTAAAGACCAGAACTGATAACTGTTTCACCTAGTTTAGTAGAGACCAAGAAAGTTAAAGCAAAAGCAAGGGCACAGAAATTTGTTTCAAGTGAAAGAACAAGAAAATAACTGAAAAAACAACTAACGGAACGGAGATAACTAGTTTATCAGATAAAGAGTTCAAAGTATTCGTATAAGAATGCTAACTGAACTAGGGAAAAGAATAGATGAACACAGTGAGAATGTAAACAAGGAACCAGAAAGATAAAAAAGAACGTCAGAGCTGAAGTATACAACAGCCAAAATGAAAAAAACAAATTAGAAAGAATGAAGGGGAGACTACATGATATAGGAGAACACATAAATGATCTGGAAGATAGAATAATGGAGAACACCCAATAGAACATCAAGATGAAAAACAAAACAAAAAGAACAGTTTAAGGGACCTCTGAGACAAAATCAAGTGTGCTAACATTCACATTCTAGGGATCCCAGAGGGAGAAGAGACAGAGAAGTTTGAAAAAGTATTTGAGAAAATTATGCTTGAAAACTTCCTGAACCTGAAGAAGAAAACACATATCCAGTTATAGAAATCATAGAGAGCCTCAAACAAGATGAACTCCAAGAGATCCACATCAAGACATATCGTAATTAAATGGCAAAAGTTAAAGAGAGCATTCTAAAGGCAGCAAGAGGAAAACAAAGTCACACACAAAACTCCCATAAAGCTATCGACATGTGTCAACAGAGAGTCAGGGGTTGGGGTGTGGGCACAATTGCCACTAAACTGTAAGCTCCATGACACATTTTGCAGCCCTTAGCATACCCAACAGGGGCTCAAAAGTGTAATTGACTTGAATTAATGCTTACGTTATATCAGCATTATAACTGTGCTTCGTGCTTTATACGCACAGCCCCACAGTAACTTGTAGAGGAAAGCACATTTTAAAATTTGTTTTATAAATGAAGAAAGTGAGACTCAAGAAGGGTAAATAATTTGCCCAAGATCATCCAGTTAGTAATTGATTGAATAGCTTTCCACATGTATTCTGTTTCACTGGAGCCTGTATTTCCAACCATGCTATTATCCTGCTTAATGGTATCCGAAACTTTAGCCCAGTGGGGGACCCAATTTGTTACACTCAAGCTGTAGTTACTCTTTATGCCAAGAAATGAAATATAAAATTCCTTTCTTCACTCAGAAGCAGGGTGGACACACACAGAAGCAGTTAGATAAGAAAAAGAACTAAGGACTTTGGGATTATTTTGACAGAGGTCATTCCCAGGGTAAAGCAATTAGCATCTTACACCAACCATGGCTTCCAAAGCAGAAGATCAGTCACAGATAAAAGAAAACAAAACAAAACAAAGCAAAACTCTGCATGAACAAAAGTAGGGGAGAAAAATAATAGCTGAAGATAGAATTTCAGGTGGTGTTTCAAGCCATTTTGGCTCAGTATTCTTGAGTATCTGTCATATGTAAAGGAAGCATACGTGTTATTAAACTTGTTTGTTTATCTCTTATTAATACCTTTTATTACAGGAGGGTCTCAGCCAAGAACCTAGAATGGAAGAGAGTAAATTATTTCACTTTTCCTACAATAATAAACAAAGAGAATATCCAGAATTTCACAACCACTTAATGAAGTGTGATTAGAAATAAATATCAGAGACTTATTTGCCATATTTGGTATATGTATTTTCACTTATTCCAATTGAATATCATTTACCATTTTTAGTCTATGAATATAGTTTTTAAGTAACCATTAATCTTTCTTCCATGATAAAGTCCCAAGTTAAAACACCTCTTAGAGTCTTTTGATAAATAGCTATAAAAATCTAATGAACCCCAAGTTAAAATTAAAATCTAGTTCTGTGCTATTCTTATTGGTAGCCACCAGGCATATGTATATATTCACATTTAAATTAATTAAATTAAATTAATTAAATTGAAATAAGTTAAATATTTAGTTCCTTAATCATATTAACTACATTTCAAGAGATCAATAACCACATATAGTCAACGTATGACACACTTTGGACAGATTGCCCATAATGGACACAAGAAAATCGAACATTTCCATCCTTCAATCGACACTGTTCTTGTTGTTTCTGCCTAAAGTGGACAAAGCCAGTGAACAATGCCTTTTGTATAATGTTGTCATTCTCAAGATTATTGCATTCTTATATACTAAGGATATGATAAACCAAGAATACTCCTATTTAAGCCTGTGGTCTGAGCAAAATAGTAATGGCAAGACTTTCACTCTCAAAAATGTTCTGATTTGGTCAATAAACTATGGCCACCCTAACTGACTCATTGGACAGTGCTCATGATTTTCATTTCTTTTTATTCAAGCTGTGTAACGTGGTGTGTTATATGACTTTTGTGGCATCTCCTTCCTTGTATGTAACTCAAGCCCTGTTTTTGGTTTTTGGTTCTATCTTGTACTTCTTTTTCTTACTTCCTGCAGTAATTAAATGTATAAAATAAATCCCTAAAAGGCAGAACTTCCAAAAACTTTGTGGTATTTATTATATAATGTTAATATATATTATATAATATTTTTATATAACAGACACTCAAAAGTGTTTGTTACATAATAGACATTAAGAGGCACATGCTTCCTAAGGAAAGTTTCAGGTGACATATTCTGCCTCTCTGTCCTAGTACAATGATGGATGTGCATTCAATTTACCATCAACCAATCAGATGTTCTCTCCTGGTACTTTGACTCTTGGTCATATGGTAGGTACTGGTTAGAAAGTGTGCATTGCAGCTGAAATGAGAGTACATTACCCAGGACTGAGGCTTCCCTGATAGCTCAGTTAATAAAGAATCCTCCTGTAATGCAGGAGACCCAGGTTTGATTCCTGGGTTGGAAAGATCCACTGGAGAAGGGATAGGCTACCCACTCCAGTATTCTTGGGCTTCCCTTGTGGCTCAGCTGTTAAAAGAATCCACTTGCAATGCAAGAGACCTGGGTTTGATCTCTGGGTTGAGAAGATCCCCTGAAGAAGGGAAAGGCTACCCACTCCAGTATTCTAGCCTGGAGAATTCCATGAACTCTATAGTCCATGGGTTCGCAGAGAGTCGGACATGACTGAGAGACTTTCACTTTCACTTTACCCAAGCTATTCCTGCTGCTTTGTCTTACTCATTTTTACAGTTCTATCCTTGTATCCCCCAGTAATGCTGTGAGCCCCTTGTATCTCTCCATTAAATTCTATTTTTGCTTAATGTAGACAGGATCTCTTTCTGTCCTTTGCACCCAAGACCCTAATCAGTACTGCAAACTTGAAGAAAACTTTTAACTTGAAACTATCGGTGGTACTAGCTGTACTAAGCAATTCTACACATTTTTATTGCAATTTGCTCAATGCTGAGGCTCATAAAGATATCATACTAACTCCACTCCAGATGTACATAATAACATCTACGTAATCATATGTTCCTCCACAAATTAAGATTGTAAGGTTAAGATTAGAGAGTTCCCTTCTTCAGAATATTCTTCTTCAGATATCATCACAGCTTCTCCAGATGTTTATTAAGCACACATTCCCTTTATAATCTGTTTCCAAATGCAAGCCCGTTTCCGTCTTTGCTGATGCTCAGCTGTATTATTATGTGGGTCACAGTTAACTCTCCACATTTTCACTATCTAATTATTGTTTATGGTTTTACTTTGAATCCTGTACTTCAATTACCTACTCTGTATTGAACAAACATACTAAATTTCCCTCTATTTATTATATCTTCCATAAATTGTATCGCCCATCTAGGATAATGGGTATTGCTTGCACATTTGTAACATTTCAAATAGCCTAAATTTCTTGATAGCTTAAGTGTAGGGTGTGCTACTGCGGGGCTTGAACACTGCATATTGGAAAAATGATAGACTTCTTGAGTTCTCCTAGCTGTGTGTTTTTATATTTAAGTTAATATCCCCCTTGGTAGAGACTGCCACACAGTCATGACTATATCATTGAAAAGTCTATGAAATAAAGGCGTACTATCCTCTCAACTAAAACTCCTAAACATTTCTATGTAACTCCATGGCTGATTTATGTCAATGTATGACAAAACCCACTGCAATGTTGTGAAGTAATTAGCCTCCAACTAATAAAAATAAATGAAAAAAAAAAACAAAGGAAAAAATCTAACGACAGAGAAAACCACGTTTGCAAACAGAAATTTCATTAGCGTCTGACTGGTGGAAGGGGGTCATTTCTTTCTTTGAAGGGACATAGAAATATGGCCACAAAGACTCAGGGCATCACATTATCCTTCTTATTCTTGAGATTTGTAAAGGCAGATCTGTAGCTGCCAGGAAGTCCCTGGGCTGCCTATTATAAACTGTAATCAGCTAGAACTGATTACTCATCTCTGGTCATTTTCATCTACAAACAAATTCACAACTTTCCCAGACAAATATGGATGGGCTGGCAAATTTAAATTTCAAATGAAAAAATATCCTCCTGTAATGAGTTCACATACCTTTTATTCAGGCTTCCAAATGCCAGCATAATGTGATTAGTTTTGATGTTGTTTCTTTCCACCTCTTATGAGAAATCACATCATCAATCATATTATCAAAATTAGATGAGAAGACCTAGCATGTCACCAGGACCCTCCCCTGTGCTAGTACAGACTCATTTTAGCCAGTCTGCTGTACTTTTTAATATTTTCTTCAATCTTACATTTAACTTCCCCTGTGATCATGCATCTACCATTTCCATTGTAATGACATAAATATAAAGAATGAGAGTTGGTTTTCTTAAGAGGATATATCTATGTTTATTTTCTCTGGCTTTTAAATAAAGAAAACTCAGGGTAAATGTTTAGGAAATAAAGATAAATTCAGTATAGTTTGGTCAATAAGTTCAATTATGATCAATAATAATCTCTAACATTTGCATAGAATTTGCACATATGTTAGGTAAATTATACACATTATGGTAGTTGTCATATGAGTAACATTCTTTTAAGAAAAATTTACTAGGTGCCCTTATAAGTGTTAAATTTGTTTCATATATATGTGTGTGCTTTTGTTGTTTAGGCACTAAGCTGTTTCTGACTCTTTTGCATCCACATGGACTGTAACCCACCAGGCTCTTCTGTCCATGGGATTTCCCAGCCAAGTATACTAGACTAGGCTGCCATTTCCTACTTCAGGGGATCTTTTTGACCCAGGGATCAAACTAGTATCTTCTGCATTGCAGGTGGATTCTTTACCATTGAGCTACCTGGGAAGCCCCCATATCCATGTACACACACACACACACACACACACACACACACACACATATAAGGTGCTTCTCTGGTAGCTCAGTTGATAAAGAATCTGCCTGCAGTGCAGGAGACCTAGATTCGATCCCTGGGCTGGGAAGATATCCTGGAGAAGGTAATGGCTAGCCACTCTAGTATTCTTGCCTGGAAAATCCTATGGACAGAGGAGCCTGGTGGGCTACAGTTCATGGGGTCTCAAGAGTCGGACATGGCTTAGCGACTAAACCACTATCACCATATATATATATATATACATATATATGCATATAAAATGCATGTATATTATATATCATCTATATATATTTTCCTATGCTTTTAAAATCATGAGAGTTTATTGAGCAGTTTTAACTCATTAAGGTATAACTATGAGATGCTTCTATTCTTCTCCAGGATCTGTCTTCACACTTACTCTGTCATATTCTCTTCTCACATCCTTCAGTAAAAACTTGTGTACATTTTTTAATTAAAATTTCAGTCCTGATTACAAATTTTGAACTCATGTCTGGGAGTGCAGATGCAGGAGCCATATTCTATTGATTTCAATCACAGAACCTCCAACTACCAGTTTTGGTTCCTTAAGGAAGTCACTCAAACTCAAATAGGCTTCATTTCCTTAGCAAGCAAATGGAGATAATAAAATAACCTACATTATACAGCTCTTCTATAAATGGAGGAGAACTTGGAATATTGCCTGGAGTAGAGTGAAAGAAATATGGATTACCTATTAATATAATAACTTATTTTTATTGTCATTTTAATCACTTAATACACACTTTCTTTTCAAAGAGATCTGATTTGGGGATGGGCCTTTAGTTTCCTTCTTCATTCTGTTCTAAAGCAACTGCCCCTTTTCAAAACTTCAGGCATGAGGAATAGGCAGAGGGATAAATGAGAAAGAAATCATTTTCTCAGACTTGGTTGCAGGAAAGTTTCCCTAATTTCACTCTGGCTTGAGTGAAGTCGCTCAGTCGTATCCAACTCTTTGTGACCTCATGGACTGTCACCTACCTGGCTCCTCCATCCATGGAATTTTCCAGGCAAGAGTACTGGAGTGGGTTGCCATTTCCTTCTCCAGGGGATCTTCCCAACCCAGGGATTGAACCCAGGTCTCCCGCATTGCAGGCAGACACTTTACCATCTGAGCCACCAGTACATTGTTGGTGTCTCTGTCAATGTATTGGTCTCCACATGGAGAGTGTGTGTATTTTACTACAGCAGTGATCAGCTGTAACCTGAGACTTTCTATTATTGTGGCCCATTTAGAGATGAAATTCCTGCCTCTCTCCAGCTCTTACCAGCAATTCATGCCTCTAACATATTCTCTTAGTTTTGAACATTTGAACAGCCCAGGGTATCTGCTTCTACCTCAGAGCACTGGACTCCTTGGAATCTGAAATAGTTGTTTTCTTTTTTTCTTTGTTAAATTATTACTAGTGTATAGTTGCTTTACAATGCTATGTTAGTTTCCACTGTAAAGTTAAGTGAATCAGCTCTCTCTTCCTACACACACACACACACACACACACACACCCCTTCTTTTTTGGATTTCCTACCCATTTAGTCACCACAGAGCATTGAGTTCCCTGTGATATGCCATCAATTCTCATTAGTTATCTATTTTATACATAGTATCAACAGTGTATATATGTCTATCCCTGTTTTCTTTATCAATATTCTTTGAGGGCTGCAGAAAATGGGATTGGGTAGAAAACTGTCCCTGTCTCATTTCTGGGCGTACTACATTGACATTCCTTTTTGCCACGTTGTCAAAAGCATTTCTCACTTTTAGAAATCTCCAGACAATAACCAGACCTCAGTATCAGTGCTCTTGTAAGCCTCTAAGCTTCAGAAAATGCAAATCATTCTCTCTCAGCAACTGTTTTACGCTAGTTAATCAATCATCTAACAGGAAATGGAGATGTAAGTCCTTCCTCCTTTCAGACAACACCAGCCTCTAAGAAGAGGTTTCTTCCTAACACCATGAGTTAGCTTTGCAAAGGAGTGGAAGGACAGTTCCTTTCAAACCTTAGACACTACCTTCCCCAGGGTGTCAACTAACTTTTCCTCTTTCCAGTATTATTATTTAGCTAGAAGTGAATTGTGGAGCATCTGGTTTTGGCAGCTGGTGGCAGGGCCAGTTTTGCTGCCTTAAAGTAAGACACAGAAGGAGCTGTTAGGACAGGACAGAGTTGTTACAAGTTCTCTTTTGCATGTAGGAGACTTAATACCAATTTTCTTCAGCTTTGGACCTCAAGCACTAAGCCTAGGAAAAAGGAAAAATCCCACTCAATTTTCTGTTCTATTTTTATGTGTGACTGATAAATCTTTACACAATCATTAAGCATATGCCTTATGTTTGTACAGGTTAATACCAACACTTTAAAGACTATTAGATGGCTGGCATTGTAGTAGACACTCTACAAATGTTCCATGCTTAATCATCAAATCAATGTTATTAATCTTTTTTATACAGAGGAGACAGCTGAAGCTGAAGAGGTTTAGTGTTTATTCTTGGTCATGTGATCAATAAATAGTAGAATAAGGACTTAGATCCAGGGTACCCAGTTCCAAAATTCAGATTTAGTATAGCACTTCCATATATATGTAAAAAATTAGCAAGAATAATATACAGGGATAGATTTTAAAAATTTTATAGCTAATGCCCCATAACTAATATTTATATTTTGAGATTCACATAAAAGAATCAAGTCAATGGATCTAACCAAGATGCTTGGTTCTGCTGAGTTTCTCAGCGGCCTTTAATAAATGCCACAGCATCAGCCTCTTAGGCCTTGATGGCTGAAGATAGAGTATCTGTGTTCTCAGGCACCATAATCACCATAAAAGTGAACACAAGGCCCAGTAGCCTCCTTTTTCAGAAACAAGAAATAGGAAGAACACATCTTCCTGATCATATTAGGAGAGGGTCCCTGGTGGTTCAGGCATTAAAGAATCCTCTTGCAACGCAGGAGACCTGGGTTTGATCCCTGGATTGGGAAGATCCCCTGGATGAGGGCTTTGGTGATCTTCTCCAGTCTTCCTGCCTGAAGAATCCCCATGGACAGAGGTGCTGGGCAGGCTATAGTCCATGGGGTCACAGAATTGGACAGGACTGAGCCAGTAAGCAAAGATGGGAAAGGTTTCCTTTTGGCAAAATAGGAACACCATCAGGACGCACATCGGGGAGTGAGAGAGAAGGGCTTCCTAGGTGGCACGGTGGTAAAGAATCCGCCTGCCAATGCAGGAGATGCAGGTTCAATTCCTGTGTCGGGAAGATCCTTCTGATAAAATGGCAACCCACTCCAGCATTCTTGCTTGGAGAATCCCATGGACAGAGGAGCCTGGAGGACTACAGTCCATGGAGTGGCAAATGAGCATGAGTCCATGGCTGAATGAGCATGCATACATGTGAGAATGAAGGGGATTTTTCTCATTGTTATAGAATGTGATGCTCTTTATGAATAAATAAATACATACATTCTTATGACCAATGTAAATGTCACATTTTTGGCTTCCCAGATGGCTCAGTGGTAAAGAATCCATCTGCCAATGCAGGAGACCTGGTTGGATCCCTGAGTTTGGAAGATCCCCTTGAGAAGGAAATGGCAAACCACTCCAGTATTCTTGCCTGGAAAGTCCCACAGACAGAGGAACCTGGCAAGGTACAGTCCATGGGGTTGCAAAAGAGTTGGACATGACTTAGTGACTGAACAACAACAACAAAATATCACATTTTATCCCTTGGGACAGAAAGAAAATGCAGATACAGAGCTTTGTAAGCCTGGTGATTTTCAATAAATCATAATTATACAAGTAAATTCATGAATAAATTTTAGGTAAGCAATCAAGCAACAAATAATCTTGCATATATAATTGAGTGCTCAAAGAGATGGCCATAATCCCCAGCCTATGGCCAAAAGAGTGCTTGGCGGCTCATGCCAAAGTAAGAGTTAATTTCATTTCTCATGGGTCTTACCTGCTGGAAATGCTGATATGTTGGCAGAATACAATCATGTGCCCAATTAGGCTGGCATTTGCCAGCTTTACCCAATGCAATACAGGTGCACCTTCTTGAAAACAGAACAATTTTGTCGTTTATTCATATCACAAGGATACTGTTGAAATTCAGTCAAAAAATGAAGAGGGCAGAGAAGGTTATCAGAAGGCCGAACCATTAAGTGAAAGAAATCTCCAAGTGGGGTGGTTTTTTAAGTTAATTTTTTATTGGAGTATAGTTGCTTTATAATGTGGTTAGTTTCTGCTGTACAGTAAAGTGAATCAGCTACATGTGTGAGTATATATATATACATCCCTTCTATTTTGGAGTTCCTTCCCATTTAGTTTACCACGGAGCACTGAGTAGAATTCCCTGAGTTGTCCAGTAGGCTCGTGTTAGTTACCTCTTTTATACATAACGTGGGTTTGATCCCTGGGTCAGGGAGATCCCCTGGAGGAGGGTATGGCAACCCACTCCAGTATTCTTTCCTGGAGAATCCCATGAACAGAGGAGACTGGTAGGCTACAGTCTGTAGGGTTGCAAAGAGTTGAACACGACTGGAGTGACTGAGCACACAGGCACATCACTAGTGTATGTACCTCAATCTTTCAATTAACCCCACTGCCCTTTTCCTCCCTTGGTGTCCATACATTTATCCTCTATGTCTATGTAAGGATTAGAATGTATACAACGCATCCAGCATACAGTAGTTCCTCAACAAATGATGGCTACTTTATCATCTCATAGCTCAGCTGGTAAAGAATCGGTTGCAATGCAGGAGACCCTGGAATTCCTGGGTCAGGAAGATCCCCTGGAGAACAGATAGGCTACCCACTCCAGTATTGGACTTCCCTGGTGGCTCAGACGGTAAAGAATCCACCTGCAATGCTGGAGACCTGGGTTCGATTCCTGGGTTAGGAAGACCCCCTGGAGGAGGGCATGGCAACCCACTCCAGTATTCTTGCCTGGAGAATCCCACGGACAGAGGAGCCTGGCGGGCTGCAGTCCACGGGGTCACAAAGAGCCGGACTCGACTGAGGGTCAAAGCATAGCACAGCATTGTTTTGAGTTTGTATAACCTAAGTGATATAAACATATATTTTCATTTTAAGAGAAACGGTTATAGAAGATCCCCTCATTGCCCTTCTGGGTAATCCAGAGGTAAGTCACAGAGGAAATTGCTGTGAAAGGAAATGCTTACTCCATTTTACTGATGAAAAATTCAAATAGGAGTCCATTTAGTCCTTTAGGGTTCCTAGAACAAATTACCACAGAAAGGGTAGCTTATAAATAATAGACACTTAAATCTCATAGTTCTGAAATTCAAGATCGGGGTGCCAAGATGTTTGGGGACTGGAGAAGCCCCTGTCCCAATATGCAGACTGGTGACTTCACACTGTTACCTCACACGGGGAAGGCATGAGGGAGCTCTGTGGGGTCTCTTTCATAAGAACATGAATCCCACTCAGTGACTCCCATTTATGTGCAGAATTAACACTCCAGGGCAGTGTAGAGAGCTCTTCATACTCTGGCCTTGCTTTCCTTCTAAAATAGTAATCGTCTACCTTTCACGCCATGTTCATAACCCTCTATATTTCTCGTCTGTGTCTTTGTGACAAAGAAGCTGGTGTCCACTTAAGCTCATATTGCTCCTTGCACAATATGTAGTTATCACCAGGATGTCGCTTCCTAGATAAGATCAATATTTCCTGGTCCATCTGCATCAAGATACAATGTGAGACCAGTGTTTACCCATGGAACATAAGCAGAAGTGTTTGGTATCACTTCTTGGCTAAAGCTGTTAGAAGCGGATGTGTCTTCTCCAAGCTCTTTCCCCTTCCACTTCTGCATGCAGAGCCCTTGAAGTCCCAGGGGATGCTGAAGTCACCAGTTGGAAGGACCCTTCATTTTAGAAATGTCAAGTTAAAAATAGTTAACTCCTGATTAGGAATAGTCGCTGTAGAATATATTGTGTGTGAGAGATTAATTTCCATTTTGTTAAGCTCCTAAAAATTTAGGATGTATATTTAGTTACAGTAGCTGGTATTACTTAGTAAATATCCTGTTCCATCTATCCAATCTATCCAGCATGTTCTTGCCACTTTTGGTTTCCATCATTCAAAGATGAGCTTAAATACAACTTCTTTTGCATCTCCTCCTGAATTCCTCCATCAGTTACTATCTTCCTCCATTACAATTACCTAGGTGTTTGTCTTAGGTTATAATTCTGTCCATGAACGTATACACCACTAAATTATGAACTTCTATCAGTGGAAACTCTGTCTTAATCACTTCGTACCCCCTGGAGTGTCAAACACAGTATCTCACAAACAGTTGGTGCACAATAAATGTCTGTTACATTAAACCAAATGAAATTGAATTCATATATCTGAATGATTAATATATTTCTTTCATTCAAGATCTTAGGGCTAGGATAAAAAAAGAAATCTATTACTTCAGTCTGACTCTTTAACTTGGCAGATTAGAGTGAAATAAAAATGTGTCCTGAATAAAATGAAAATGCATTGTTTTACATAAGATATAGCAATTTTGAGAAATACATTGATTTAATGTACTTAGGCCAGTGAAAAATCTGTTGGTTTAAGCTAACCGCCATTAGTTTCAATTAAAATGTATCGATTTGGGTAAATGTTGGTTAGGATAAATGTTGCCTGACTCTGGGGAAAAAAAAAAAACAAAAAACATTTACTTAAGCTTGCCTTGGAGCACAGGCAGAGAGAAAGAAGGAGGTGGCAGAACAGTTGTGGAGGAGCTAGGGAGGGAGTAGGGGTCAGACGCCAGATAGAATTCCTCCCTGTGCCTTTCTCCCAGGGGAGAGGGCTGATGGGGTGGCCAGTTAGGGGGTCACTGTCCTTTGACTTTATATCATCTACAATCCATATGTTAGTAAAGTGGCATTGAAACAAAAATTTACTTAAATTAGAATGCTTCTACAAAAGACCCAATCAGGTCAATTCTATTAATTCACTTAAGAAGTGAAATCATTCAAAAGTGGCAAAACATCTGGGTGTAGCTGGGAGACATTTCTCACATTTTGATCAATGGTTTTAATGCTTTTATTAGATTGAGCAATATGACAAAGCTATTTTTGTGGTTATGAAAAGTGGAATATTGGCAGTTTCATATGGTTCAGCCCAGTAGATACTGCCTAAGGGTCATTAGAGAAAGAAATATTGATACAATAGCTTGCATTTTTTAAAACTTTTTATTTTGTTTTGGGGGATAGCTGATTAACAATGTCATGATAGTTTCAGGCGAACAGCAAAGGGACTTGGCCGTACATACACATGCATTTATTCTCCCCCAAACTCCTCTCCCATCCAGCTTGCCACATAACATTGAGCAGATTTCCATGTGCTATACAGTAGGTCCTTGTTGGTTATTCATTTTAAATATAGCAATGTTTACATGTCCATCCCCAAATACGCATGATCTATCTATCTGTCTATTATCTGTTTATCATATTTGCATTTACCATCCCAAAGATGTAAGGGTCTGGAGCAGCAGAGAAAATACCCAGTAAATATCTGAGAATGGAGGGCAGAAATGAAGACATGAAGATGTTAGATGATGGTAGATCAGATTAGGATAAAGGGAACAAAAATAATGAAGAGTTTCAATTTATTTAACCATTTAAATGTTTGTCATTAGAAAATGAATACACTTCTTTTTCTATGTTTTTTTGATGACTAGAAGGAACCAGATGTCTTGGCAATGAATACTGTGTAAAACACACATAAATTAAACAAATGCATACAAGGAAGTCTCAGTGTCAAGGGTGCAGAGATGTCAGTGAGAATTGGAGAAAATGATGAAGACATCTGGGTAATGCAAAAGTAGGAATTGGGTGGGTTGTAACTGTAAGGATCTATATGTGGGGTATCTGGGCAGGAAAAGGTCATTCAGGGAGAGGAGTCATAATGTACTTAAAATATATGAAGTAAATTATTGCAAATAAAAAAGGAGAATATTTCAAAATATGAATAGGAAAAGAAAAAATTAAAGGCAATATGTTAGTAAATTTAATTTCTTACCTCAATCTTCTGTTTCTGCGATGGGATGCAGTTACTGTTTTAGTTTATTTGTTTTCATTCTGTTTAATTGCAGAGACTATTTTACTTGCAAATCTCTCAAGCCTACAAAAAAGGTGTTATCTTAACTGGTTGTAAATGTCAAAATGGTTCATCAGGCCCAAAGTTTATCTCCATAGTTACTAAAGAGCAACATCTCTCTCTGAACACTGATGAGACATAAGTTCTACCATTTCAGGTTCTGACTACCTATTTCTTGTTAAAAATAATTGTACAGTGGAGTAGAAATTAGGAGGTCTCACTTTTTATCATAGATCCTATTGCTAATTTCTGGGCAACATTTGATAAGTCCCTCAAACTCTGAAGTTTTTGATCTAAAAATTAGAGATAAACATAATTCCTTTGTTTTTTGATTATTATAATAATAAAATGACGTTCAGTATTTAAGAGTATTCAGTAAATATAAAAATCACCACTGAGTTCCCATACTGAGCAGGTAATATGCAGGACAATTTCACATACTTTGTCTTATTTAATCCTAATGGTAGCCCTGTGATAGACATTATCTTCATGTTTAAAGAAACGAAGCTCACTTGTCAGAAGTTAAGCAATTTGTCCAAATGTAAGATAGGCATTTAGCAAACATTTTATGAATCAATTGATGAATTACTCCCTAGTCCTCTTCTTTGACATTCCTCATATTTAATTATTTACATAAAGTAGAACCTTACCAGTATAATATAGTGTGTCTAGGGCGAAATCTATACTAAACAGAAAAAGTCCAAATGAAACATTTGATGAGGATAAATTCACCAAAACTTCCTTCCAACTTTAGAGTTCTACTTATTTGATAAATTTTATGGTGTACATAGTCAGAGGATGCACATGGTACATACTGATATCAAATTTGGATTTTTATTATCATTTTAATTATCATCCAAGATTATTTAATGTTTATTGACTCATTCAGCCAATACACAAATGTTTGAGGGGTATTGTGTTAAGAAGTAGGAATTCAGTGGGGGACAAAACTAGGTAGTCCCTGACTTCAGAGGGTTTTTAGAATAGTGAAAGAGATGGCTATTACTCAAACTGTCATAAAGAAAAAAAAAAAAAACTTGTGAACTTGCTATTGTGGTAAATGTAACTCTGCTGAAAGAGGACATAAAGGAAGGTTTACCTCAGTGAAAGAGAGAAGGGAAAACTTGAACGGCAATATGAGAAGTGCTAAGAGAAAGGAAAGATGTCCAGGGCAGAAGGAACAGCATAAATAAAGATCTACAGCAGGGGAGAAAGATGGAGTGGTGAGGAAAAAGAACTTTATGCTTCCATGTTAGAGGCTTAACAGTGGTAGCCTGTCTTTTTCTTTTCCACAGAACCAATCAAGAGATGCAGAGGCAGCAGACAGATGGAGATCAGAAAGGGTAGGAGTGGCACAAAAGGATGGAGTGCTACTCGTAGAGGAGTGCCCTTCACAAGGAAACAGATGAGCAGGGGATGAATAGTCCTCTGCACCCAACAGTGAAGGAAAGTGTTTTCAGGTAGAGAATGAAGAGGCAGGGCTGGACTGCAAAGTCTTGCAGGTGACTTTAAAGAAAACTACCTTTATCTTAAGAGAAATAAGAAATTAGTGAAGGATTTAAGAGTATAGGTTGTAAATAATATTTTGAAAGTCAATTTTTAGCTATTGCGAGGGGAAAAAAAAAAGATTGGGAAGAAGTTAGGAAATTATTGTGGAAATATAGCTAAGAGAGTAGTTGAACTAGGATGGTGATGGTGGTGGCGATGGGGAGACATAGACAGGCGTGAGAGCTGTTTAGTACATAAAATAGCCAGGATTTGTTAAAGGGTTTGGAGTGGGAAATAATGGGGATGTTGAAAATGATGTGTCATGGAAAATGATGGATGGTGGTTTGATTTAATGAAACAGAAAACTGAAAAAGAACCAAGGGAGGGAAGGGAAGATTATTTGGAGAGGGAAGATTGTAAGTGAATGTTTGAGTTGACCGAGTACTAGATGCCTTTGAAATTGGTCAATATCATTTGCCTCCTTGTTAATATTTCAAAATTAATTCACACACTTGATTTATCCCAGCCATATTGTTTATACTAGCTAATTACATGGCAATTTTTTTTCAGATCTATCTGTCAAGTAATCATTATAAACTTTATAATAGTGGAATATAAATCAATGTACCTTTAGTGTGCTTATAACTAAATTGCTGCTTTATTTGGAATTATTTTAGATTTTGAAAGCTGATTTTTTGCGGTTCTTACTTAGATGTTTTATTTCTGTGATATAATCACCACTCCTTCCCAGTAGCTCTTATGGAAATCCTATTTGAAATAGCATGGTGGAATTTGATGGCAATCTTTCTTGAGTCTAAACAAAGGTAATTTCTTTTACACTATCATGCATTTGAGGGTTCATCAGCAATGTTGGGAAGATTTCACAAAGGCAGGGAATCATGTGCAGTCAAGTTTTTTTCAAGAAAAGAAGCTTAGAATGATTTGCACAGGACCACTGAGTTTAGAAGGAGCTGCAATTTCCTTGCCTTCCAGTAAAGCCACAGTAAAAACATCCCGTTAAAGTAGAATGTGCCCTGTATTTACATAAGGTTTATAAGAAAACTCCTTTCTTTCCCTAGATTTTCCCCAAAGTTTATCCACTATTTGTCAGCCCAAATGTTAGTCTTTACTTCAAATCTAAGATCAAATTGCTGATGGCGAAATTTAACTCTTTTTATTTTCCTTCTCCTTCCATTTTTTCCCCCGAATGAGTAGTTTTATAGAGGTAATTTTCTAAGTTCAAATCTATCAACTGTTCTAAGGCAAATAGACAGAGCTGAAGGATATTGCACTTTAAGCAGAATCTAAAGAAAATTTTTCACTCATGGTAATAGCTTAAAATATTTTCATGGAATTTTGAGGGGAATATTCAAGTGCAAAGAAACATCAATTTCTAAGTAGTTCATGGAACTCACAGAGAAGGCAATGGCACCCCACTCCAGTATTCTTGCCTGGAAAATCCCATGGATGGAGGAGCCTGGTGGGCTGCAGTCCCTGGGGTCGCACAGAGTCGGACACGACTGAGCGACTTAGCAGCAACAGCAGCAGCAGCATGGAACTCTGACATAGGCAGCACTTAATTATACCTACTAATGGAGGAAAGTCTAGAGATATGAAACCTTCAAGCGGTAATTTCAATGTCTTCACTAAAATTTCCACTAAATTTCACTAAATTGAACTGGTTTTCAAAGCTCTCCTTTTCTTTAGCCTCTGCCCTTCTTGTTAAGGAGTTTCTAACAATCACATTGGCATGGTTAATATCAAGAAGAATAAAAGAAGGAAAGTGAAAGAAGGGACACAGCTTGTAAATTGAATTATATACAAAAATCGATCTTCAGATCTATTTGTTTTTATTCAGTCACAGAATCTTGTCGGACTCTTTGAAACCCCATGACTGCACCACTCCAGGCTTCCCTGTCCATCACTATCTCCCAGACTTTGCTCAAATTCATGTGCCCTGAGTTGGTGATGCTATCTAACCATCTCATCCTCTGCCATCTCCTCCTTTTGCCTTCAGTCTTTCAGAGTATCAGGGTCTTTTCCAGAGAGTTGGCTCTTTGCATCAGGTGGCCAAAGTATTGGAGCTTCAGCTTCAGCATCCACCCTTCCCATGAATATTCAGGGTTGATTTTCTTTAGGATTGACTGGTTTGATCTTGCAGTACAAGAGACTCTTAAGATTCTTCACGAGCACAATTTGAAAGCATCAGTTCTTCGGTGCTCAGCCTTCTTTATGTTCCAATTCTCATATCCACACACGATTACTGGAAAAAACCAAAGCTTTGACTATACAGATCTTTGTTGGCAAAGTGACGTCTTTGCTTTTTAATACACTGTCTAGGTTTGTTATAGCTTTCCGTCCAAGGAGTAAACACCTTTTCATTTCATGGCTGCAGTCACCATCCTCAGTGATTTTGGAGCCCAAGAAAATAAAATCTGTCACAGCTTCCACTTTTTCCCCTTCTATTTGCCATGAAGTGATGGGACTGGATGCCATGATCTTAGTTTTCTAAATATTGAGCTTTAAGCCAATTTTAATTTTTAAGTCAACTTTTCACTCTCTTCTTTCACCCTCATCAAGAGGCCCCTTAGTTCCTCTTACTCTCTGCCATTAGAGTGGCATCATCTGCATATCTGAGGTTGTTGGTATTTCTCCGGGCAATCTTGATTCCTGCTTGGGATTCATGCAGCCTGACATTTTGCATAATTTACCTTGCATATAAGTTAAACAAGCAGGGTGACAATATACAGCCTTGTGGTACTTCTTTCCCAATTTTGAACCAGTCTGCAGTTCCATGTAAAATTCTAACTGTTGTTTCTTGACCCACGAACAGGTTTCTCAGGAGGCAGGTAAGGTAGTCTGGTATTTCCATCTCTTGAAGAATTTTCCACAGTTTGTTGTGATCCACACAGTCAAAGACTTTTGTATAGTCAATGAATTTTTCTAGAAATCCTTGGTTTCTGTATGATCCAATGAATGTTGGCAATTTGATCTCTGGTTCCTCTGCCTTTTCTAAATCCAGCTTGTACATCTAGAAGTTCTCGGTTCACATACTGCTGAAGCCTAGCTTGAAAGATTTTAAGTATAAGCTTACTAGCATGTGATATGATCTCAGGTGTGTGGTGGTTTGAACATTTTTGCACTGCCCTTATTTGTGACTGGAATGAAAAACTGACCTTTTTCAGTCCTGTGACCACTGCTAACTTTTTAAAATTTGCTGATATATTGAGTACCGCACTTTTTTAAAATTTGTTTTTTAATTGAAAGATAATTGCTTTATAGAATTTTGTTGTTTTCTGTCAAACATCAACAAGATTCAGCCATAAGTGCACCCATGTCCCCTCCCTGCCAAACCTCCCTTCTTCCTCCCTCCCCATCCCACCCTTTTAGAAGGTTACAGAGAACCTGTTTGAATTCCCTGAGTCATAGAGCAAACTCCCATTGTCTATGTATTTTACATATAGTATTGTGAGTTTCCAGGTTACCTTCTCCACACATCTCACCCTCTTCCTCCTCCCCTCCCCCTGTGCCCATGAGTCTGTTCTCTATATCTGTTTCTCCACTGGAGTGCAGCACTTTAGCAGCATCATCTTTAATATTTTAAATAGCTCTGCTGGAATTCTGTCACCTCCAGATCTATTTATTAGCTCTATTTGCAAAATGCTTAAATATGCAATTTCATATTAAATACAAAATACATTACAACATTATTCTTTATCATGTAGAAATTGATGTGAGAAGATACATTATTGGGCCTAATAATTCCCACCCAGTGGCCTGAAACTTGGGGGGAAAGAAAAATAACAACTCATCTGTGCTGTAAAGATAATTCTACATTGGATTTAAGTAATACTTCCTCTTAAAGTCTTCTCAGGCTGGAAAATGTACGGTACTCCCATTGTTCTATTAGGATAAACACATTTTAGAAACACTTCGGCTCTGTTTTTGTTTTGTCAAAACAGCAACAAAAACCAGTAACAGACAAAAATAGAAAGTGTGACTACAAGATTACTCAGGATGCAATTATTCTGATTGTTATTTCCAGGGCTATGATAAATTATCTGCAGTTATATGGAGACGCTATTACTACATAGGCCAGGAGATTTGGTCTGTCTTAAAGACACACTTTACATTGGTAGTGAAAACCATTGCCAAGAAAATGATAATGAAACAGTACTATTTTACCCTACTGATACTGATTAATGTGTGTCATCCATCACATTTGAATCCCATTCAGATCCAAAACCCATGAAATCTAAGATTTCAAGCTTTAACAGCACAGAATCATGATATCTTAAAAACAGAGTACACTGGTTTCCCTTCAGTGCAGTAATTCTTTTTGAAACATCCAGGGGTAAAAGCAGCTGAAGCTTCTGTTTGATAGTCCCACTGATGGAGAACTTACTACTTCACCAAGCTAATTGTTTTTCTGCAGTATTGCTATGTGTCAAACACTCTACTTCATGTGCATGCTAGTTTATCCTATCTGTTGGTCCTATTCCACTGGGGCATCACAGAATATAACTTTATTTTCATATCTCATTTTCAAATGTCAGAAGACAGCTAGTCTAGTTCCTCCAATCATTTCCTAGAGAAATAAACACAATTATCTCCAGGATTTTATGTAAGATGTGGTTTTCAGCTTCTTGGTCATTCAGATCTTTTCTGATCTAGACATGTGTTATTTGGTCACTGTCATTCATGATGGCCAAGATAATACCCTGGAAGTGGCTATAACTACAGGCAATATTTTGAAACTGTGATCTCCCTTGTGTTGTTCAGTCGCTTAGTTGTATCTGACTCTTTGTGACCCCATGGACTGCAGCATGCCAGGCTTCCCTGTCCTTCACCATCTCCCAGAGCTCGCTCAAACCCATGTCCATTGAGCCGATGATATCATCCAACCATTTCATCCTCTGTCGTCCCCTTCTCTTCCTGCCTTCAATCTTTCCAAGCATCAGTGTCTTTTCTAGTGAGCTGGCTCTTTGCATCAGGTGGCGGGAATATTGGAGCTTCAGTTTCAGTATAGGCCTTCCCAGGAATATTCAGGGTTGATTTCTTTTAGGATTGACTGGTTGGATCTCCTTGCAGTCCAAGGGACTCTCAAGAGTTTTCTTCAACACCTGGGCTCAAAAGCATCAGTTGTTTGGGTCTCAGCCTTCTTTATGGTCCAACTCTCACATCCATACATGACTACTGGAAAAACCACAGCTTTGACTATATAGACCTTTGTCAGCAAAGTGAAGTCTTTAATTTTTAATACACTGTCTAGGTTTGTCATAGCTTTTCTTCCAAGGCACAAGAATTACATTAAAATGTCATTAATCACAAAAAGTTGACATGACTGAGCAACTAACAAAACCCTCAGGTGGTTTTAAAATTAACACTATTCAAAACAGGATTATCTTTTATATTTTTCTTTTTATAGTTCCTTTTAAAAATGATGTGAAATGTACATGCTTTAAAATGTCTAGATACTAACTTTGCAATTTTGCCAAGGTAGCACAGCTGTTTAACCAATGCCCTCTCACAATATCAATATTTCCATCCATCAGAATGTATCCTAATGTCTCTTTTGAAACAATTTCCTCTAGTCCTACTACAGGGACAATCCCTGTTCTTATATATTTTTCTTTATCTTAGTTTTTTCTGTTCTTGAGCTTCAGATATAGTAAGTTTGTCGAGTCTTATTTCTTTTGCTCAAAATTAAATCTGTGAGATACATCTATGATGATATTTGTATCAAAAGAGTTTTCCTTTTGATTGCCCAGCAATATTGCATTGTATGACTATATCACAGTTTGCCAGTCTTTCCTCTAGGTGATAGAATTTGGGTTGTTTATAGTTTTCCACTATTGTGAATAAAGTTGCTATGAATTTTTGTATACAAGTGTTTGTGTAAACATACATTTTCTTCTCTTGGAAGCGGCAATGCTCGATAGTATGAAAAGTATATGTTTAACACACAAGAATGACCAAACTGTTCTCCAAAGCATCTGTACAAGTTTGCATTCCCACTATTATTTATGAGATTCCAGTTGATCCACATCCTCAGCAGCATTTGGTAGTATAAATCTTTTTAATTTAGCCACTTATTTGTTTGGGACAGTTCAGAGTTATGCTTGATGTCCAAGTTTCATTCTCTTTCTCTCTTCAGTGAGAATATTTGAATTCTACTCTCTTACCAAATCTTAGTTATAAAATATAGTGTTAGCAACAATAATCACCATGTTATCTATTATTAATAGATTCTCAGACCTCATTCGTCATATATCTGAAAGTTTATATCCTTTTACTAAGCTCTCTCTATTCCCCTTTTTATCCCACAGCCCCTGGCAACAATTTTTCTACTTTATTCTCTATTTCTGTAAATTTGACTTTTTAATTTTTTATTTATTTTTTATATTCCACTTATAAGTGATACTGTGTTGTATTTGTCTTTCTCTGTCTGGCTTATTTCACTTAGCATAAATAAAATAATTACAGGTTCATGTATTTTGTCACAAATGACAGGGTTTCCTTCTTTTTAAAGACTAGTATTACATTATATACATTATTTTTTTCTTCCATTGATAGACACTTAGATTATTTCCATACCTTGGTTATTGTGAAATTATGAATAATGAATGCTTCAATGAACCCAGGAGTACAGATAATGCTTTAAACTACTTATTTGTTTGGATTCCTTTGTGGCTTAGATGGTAAAGAATCTGTCTGCAATGCAGAAGACCTGGGTTCAATCCCTGGGTCAGGAAGATCCCCTGGAGAAAGGAATGGCAACCTACTCCAATATTCTTGCCTGGAGAATTCCATGGACAGAGGAGACTGGTGGGTTGCATGGGGTTGTAAAGAGTCAGACACAACTGAGTGATTAACACTTTCTCTTTCAGAGGTGGGATTGATAGATCAAATGGTCATTCTACTTTTAATTTCTTGAGGAACTTCCATACTGTTTGACATAGTAGTTGTACCAGTCTACATTTCCACCAACAGTATACAAGTGTTCCCATTTCTCCATATCCTTGTCAACATTTATTATCTCTTCTTTCTTTGTAATGGGCATCTTAACTGGTGTGAAGCCAGTTTAATTCTTAATAGTGCTCCTTTTGTTCTTAAGATTGTTCCAGTTTGGACAGTGAATTATATGGTCAATCTGGCTAATCAGGGACTCTGGTACGACCTATGCCCTAGTGGAAGTGGTAAAAAGGTCATGACTGCAAGTGCCAGGAGCTATTTGAGGGCAGAAGAAACATGGAAGGTCATATAATCCAGATATGCTACTGAGAGAAACAGTTTCTGCCCACTTTCTCCAGTGAGAGTCCATGCTTTCTCCAGTGAGAGTTGGAAGCAGCTGAGCAAACTGCTAACCAATTTATGGCATTAAGAGTCATCACTATTAGAAGAAATATAACTAGAATCAACAAATAGTGTAAGGTTGGAGATTCCTTAATAGCTAAAGCTCTTTGTGAGTTTCCAGCATGGCAAACATGTTATTTATGCTGCATAAAAAATTTCCAAAAGCTTGGTGGCTTGAAGTAACACATAATTATTATCTCACTGCTTCTGAGGGCAAGAGTCTAGGCATTACATAACTGGATTTACTCCATCAGGGTCTTACTAGGCTGCAAAGTGCCGGTAGACTGACTTCTCATCTGAAGACTTAACTAGAGAATTCACTTCCACATTCACTCAGGTTATTGGTAGAATTCATTTCCTTGTAGCTGTAGGACTTGCACTCTGCTTGTATTGCTCTTATTGGCTGGAGGTCACTAGATCTAAGAGACTGCCCACTCTTCTCTGCCAGACAGATAGGCAGCTTACAACATGGCAGTTTGATTCTTTAAGGCCAGCAGGACAGCAAAAGCTATCAACTGGCAAGCTGAAGTATTATATAACATAATATAGGAGTGATATCTCAACACCTTTGCCTTATTTTACTGGTTATAAGTAAGTCATGGGTCCCACCTACTCTCACACTTGAGCTACACAAAGACATGAATTTCAGAAGGTGGGAATCATGGGACCACCTTAGAGTTAGTTCTTTTCCATATACCAAAATATTATGTTAACAGGGCATTAAAATTACTAATTTTTTTTGTCATCTACACTTCTCTTAGGAGGAAAAAAGATCAGTTTTCAAGATGGAAATTGGGATAGAGCCTTGAATTATATTTTTAATTACAACCAATGGCTTAGTTTTCCAGGGAATTCTATCTGTATGTCTATCTATCTATTTTACATTTTTTCCATACTTAGTATCAATCTTATTCTTCCAAATGTCTTTTAATATTTCTTCTATTAGGCCATGGTCAAATTGCATTAAACTTTTCTTGATTATCTTAGTTCACAGGAATTTCTCTCTTTTCTTCACGTCAGAAACATGTGGTTTTGGATTCTGACTATCACTGTCAATATATCTGGGAGATATATGCAATGATGATGCATTGCATTTTGTTGGGTTGATAATTTGAAGGTGATTTTCCAGCTATAGTGATGGATTTATACTGGTCCATTCACAGTCTTTTCCCAATCCCCAGAATAAGTTACAGCAAATCTATGAGATGGCTACTAGGTTACTTTTATCCAATATTTGACCACTTTGTTATAGAATTCTTTTATAGTGTCTGTCCTTATTATTCTGAAAGTGAAAGTGTTAGTTGCTCAGTTATGTCTGATTCTTCGAGACTCCATGGGTTATAGCCCACCAGACTCTTCTGTTCATGGTATTTCCCAGGCAAAATTACTGGAGTGGGTGGCCATTTCCTTCTCCAGGGGATTTTTTCCAACCCAAGGATTGAACACGTGCCTCCTGTATCTCTTGCACGGCAGTCAGATTCTTTACCTGCTGAGCCATCAGGGAGCCTATTATATTCCAAATATAATTATTATTCTGGGTCCTGTTATATTCCAAATTTGGGGCCTCTTTCTCTCCCATGTTTATTAACAGCCTTATGAAACTCTGCAGGGGGAGAAATGTTCAGGGTCCTAGTTTATATTTTTAGGTAGCAGAAAGCTTTTTTACAATACCTTCCAGAAAAGTTTTAATTATGCAAGTTCCTCATTATATAACTCCAATGGGAAAGCTATATTCTTTAAGGGACACTCTGGTACTTCATTTTTAAGGTCCATTTCCCTAAAATTAATATGAAATAGCATAACATATTCCCCTTCAAAGAATTACTTTCATGAATTTTCCCTGAGAGTATTTTAAAAATTACATATCATTACATAAATAAAGGCATAGGCTTAACCTTGTGACTTTGTAATTTCAAACGAAATAAATAAGATATAGAGACCTACATTCTAATTCTGGTTTTACAACTGTGCATCTGGTTAGTCAACTACTGAAATTTGTTTTTATAAAATTGCATTCACTCATATTTTATTGTAACTCTAAGTTTTCTTTCTTCATTCTCAAGCTTGTATATGTGCTTATTTGAGAACAGGATAAGTCTGTTAAATTCACACCAGGAGTTTATACATATAAATTTGTGCTGGTCAGGAGGTATCGAAAGATGGAGAATTCCGACTAAGAGTAGTTAATTAGGAATCCCTTTTGAACAGAATTACTTCAAAGAGAATAGAGCCTCTCTTTGTTATCAACACCAAGAATACAAACCAGGACACCAAAATCAATTAACAAGAATTTCAGGACTGACTCTAAAGAAAAAAAAAAAAAGGTAAGTTACTTTCTCAGAAGTAAAAAGAGGTAGTCGTGAGGGAAGACCATAGTCTCTTTTGACATTAAGGTGCCGGAGGTTTGCATTTGAAGATCAAAATTGTCTAGCCAAATCTGAGGACATCCAGTACCTGACTTCTAAATTCCTGAGCTACAGACATTCTTCCTGAATGCCTAGAATATTAGTGGATGGGAGATAGCAAGCCTATGTCCATCACTATTCTCTGTAGTGAACATGCACACATCTGACAAGGCTGCTATCCAATCATTCAAGTGTGGCTAAAGGGGCTCATTTCTGACCTGCAGTCTGTTCCATACTGACTGCAAATATAGTTTGTCTTCTGGAGTCAGCAGGGCCACCCGTGGAGCCTGTCACTCAGCAATCGGCAGAGACACAATCACTTTGCCTTCAATGTTGCATCACATTTTAAATCAAATTTATGCTCTCTACTTCTGGGAAACTTATGATCCCCCTACTGTTCATTTCTAAATTTCAGAAGGGCATCCCTGTCTTCTTTGCTCTTTTGCCAATTGATAAGGACCAGTAGAATCTTCAAGACCACCAGCACTGGCCCCTAGGCAACTGCTTTCCACAGTGTCCTTATTTCAGAACAAATGAAGAAAGATTCACACAAGGAAGTGACTTGCTTAAAGTCAAACATCAAAAGGCAGAGCTAAATGGTAACTCTGATTTCTAAATTTCTAGTTCCAAGGGCTTTCTCTGACTCCATGCTACATCAGTGTGATCCCTTGGGTGAGCTTCATTCTGATGTTTTTTTGTAAGCATCCTACTATGACTGGCCCAATATGACCTTCTCAGCTCATTATTATCATTGACCCTTATTTGATGAACTTCATAAATGAGCAAAAAGTAAGGTAAATAATTATGGTTAGACATGTTGTTTTGAATTTGCTCAAATTAGTAATCTCATATTGTAAGGGTACTTTATAGAATTAAAAAGCACATTTATATATTGGACCATTTTGATATATATATATTTTTTCCATTAAGGCAACTTGGTGAACTCAGCAAAATGATTGGACCCAAAGGCTGACAATGACTGAGGTAGCAGATTCATCTTGTCTTACAGAAATATCTATTTATTCAAGTGTAAGTGTGAAATGTTTAATATAACATCCTAGTTAACAGTGATGACTTAGATATACTATCTAAACTTGCTTGCTTGTTGTTGCTTTAAACTTTTAAAATGCACATATTTAAAAAAATTATCCAAAGCCATTTCAAGTATAGGATTCATTCAAATTCCCATTCCACTCTACAATCCAGTTATCAAAGGTTTTGGGTAATGCTGAAGTAACAATATTTAACATTGAACTGAAGTGTCGGACATTTAATTTAGTATACACTTTACTTATGTCATGAAGAATTTTAAGCTTCTTATGACAGAAACTATAAGTAGAAAATCAAGCACATGCAAAAATTTAAAACCACAGATCTATCAAGGCCAGGTTAGATGTTAATTGAATTTCACATTTACCTCTCAACTTCCAGGAAACAAAAGCCAAAAAATAAAAAAAAGGGAGAGAGAAATCATGTGTGCATTATATAATGTTTCTAAAATATCACTATCAAAAAGAATCAGGCAATATGAAAATGTTTTAGGCTTCTTAAGACAAGGATACATGGAAAGACTCGACAAAAATGTATTGGAAATGGTTTACTCTTTCTTCCAGTAATTGAAAGGTTCTTTGGAGTATGGCAAAGTGATAGCATGTTGTATTAAATATCTCCTGGATAACTGCAATATGGAAGCCACAGACTCCATATGCCTGCTTAACCAAAATATTGGCATTTTTGAAAGACTAGAATAGATAATTTCTAATGTCTCTTTTAGTTCTAATCATTGACTCCGATTCATATGGAAGATATGAGTGAATAACATTTGTGAATCTCAGATTTAGATCTCTTTGATCCAGGCCTCCAAACACTGACAGACCTACCTGAGCAGGGATTCAACAAATGAGGCATTGATGGGTTTAGTGACCTCCCTGGATGGCTCTTGCCTTCTGATGTTGCACTCAGTAAAATCAGGGTCCTCCTACTTGGAGTTTCTTCATTTCTGGCAATTCCCAAAGCCCTTCCTCCCTAGGATGCTTTCCTTCATTGCTCCAGAAGGCAAGCTACGGAATAAGTGCTTCCCAGAGGGAGGGAAAAGTTATTTGGAAGAGGCTGGACTCTGTCAGATAAGTAAAAACTTTTATAAACACCTGGCTTGGAACTGAGAGAGAAGAACGTTTTCAAATCAAAGTGCTAAATTAAGAAGCTTAATTTTGGTACTTCAGCTGACTGAGTTGTTTATGGGAGGGTTTATATTAACAATTCCCCCGAATCCACAGGGGATCAAGAGTGGAAACTGATAAGATAGCTTCAGCGGGAGGAAAGGACTGTCTCACGCCAGTAGCTCTGTCTTCAGAGAGCCTATGAGGAGTGCTGAGTGCAGGTCTGCTTTGGTCCCACGCTGGTACACAGATAGCTACAGCATACTGCCTTTCTCCATACGGTGCTCTCCTTGGAGGGGCAGAGCCTATACTTATGTTTCTTGACTTCTCCAATTTATCACTATAAATGCAATAATGAAGAGAGAATTCTTTGCTGGGGGAAAGACATTGGTTTTGAACATAAAGGCATTAAACTGGGATTTATACTGTGAATCTAATTTCATATTCTAACAACTTGCAGAGGAAATTATTTGCTTATTCTGAAGCAGTTTTTCCCATCTGAAGATGGGAGTGAGAACTTTTCTATGGTCTCCATCATACTTTGTACTCCCAGAAGTTCCTTATTATATCATCTTAATGTTAAATATATTTCAAGAATAGCCCAGTATATGCATGTACTGAAGTCCTAAAAATCAAGTTTGGCACTGGACTTAATAATTTTACTTTTTGGAAATTTACATAAAATAAGATATTTGCATAAGTATTTATATGTCAGAATGTTTATTTCAATGTTATTTAAGTGGTAAAAGTTGGAAACAAACTAACTTCACAATAAAGTGATTGAATGTATAAATTATTGTTTACCCATGTGAAGGCCTAAGAAATATTTTTTAAATTCAGATCGCTGAAAAATATTTAATGACATAGAACATGTTCACAGTGATCTCCAAATATTAAAATCAGCTTACCATCAGTAAGAAGATATCTTAATTTTTTTTAAAGATAAAAATGAGTGTTAAAGATTTAAGTGTGTGAAATGGAATAGAAAAAAACCCGAAGAACTCTATTTCAAAATTTCAACTGTGTTTATTTCTGCTTTGGTAGTTGTTGGTAGTTTTTATTTATTATTAGAGTTTTCTATATTTTTCAATGTTTTTACAATGAAGGTTGATTCCTTTTGCCATCAGAAGTAAACATGAATTAATTTAATTTAAATGTTGCAGAAAAAAAGAATGTATACACCCTCTGTTTCTTTACTTTCCTACCTCCTAACAGGCTCAGAAATTTGAAAAAAAATTCAAATATTATGACAAATAATATGCTCCCTCATTAGTTTCAAAACGTTGAGATCACCTCCATTTATTTCTTGAGTGAACCATAGACACCAGGGCTAAAAGATACTTCAGAAGCCCTCTGATTTTCTCAGTTCATGTTATTGGGTCTCAGGAAAACTAATGGCTTGTCAGCTGTTATAAAACAATGATCCAAGTAGTTACAAATATGAAGAATCTAAATTTTACAGACCCGATTCTCAGCAAGGTATATAGCATAAACTCATCTGAAAGGAATGTAGTAATGTAAATGCTGCTGCTGCTGCTAAGTCGCTTCAGTCCTGTCCGACTCTGTGTGACCCCATAGATGGCAGCCCACCAGGCTCCCCCATCTTTGGCTTCATAACCCTTGGTGACTATGCAATGGTCCATTCCCCTAGTTTTCTGCAGAAGCTTACCTGGATATCATGGTACCTAAAATGCTTTCCTTTAAATCATTTAGCAACCTAACTAAAAAGGCGGCTTTTCATTACTGAGTTTGGACAATTCTGTGCACTTACCTCTACCTATAAGCTCATGATACATTTCCTGATCATGAGGTGTTGCAGCTCAATGACTGTGCCTCGACCACTGTGGCTCGTGTTTGTCGCTGGGACACAACTCACATGGGGCGCAGTGTGGTAACATCCAGAAGGATCACAAGAGCCACACAACTGTTTTGGCACCCCTTCAACTGCTTAGGAAGGCGCTCATGATTGCTGACCATCTGGTTGGAAATCCTGGCAATAATTTGTTTAATAGTATAGTTAATGCGATGTCTGTTAGAAGGAAGAATTTTGCGGGATTGTAATCACCAGGGTAGTTCATGTTAGGTAGACTCCTACTATTATCTTTGTTTTCACTTGCTCATTAGTTTCTGGGAAATTAATTCTGGGCTATCATCTTTCATAGTCAATGTTTTCTTATTAGAAATTAGAATTCAACATAACCTTAATTTATAATCTTAAATGTTAGGAGACAAGATGAGTTAAAAGGATAACATAGAATTAACAAATTTTAATGCATCTAAGGATTTTGGAAATTATAGGAGCCATTAGTCCTGATATTTTTCAACATGATTCCAAATATGAAAAGGTTTCTGTAATGTTCTTTATCTTTCTGGCTTACTTCACTCTGTATAAGGGGCTCCAGCTTCATCCATCTCATTAGGACTGATTCAAATGAATTCTTTTTAATGGCTGAGTAATATTCCATGGTGTATATGTACCACAGCTTCCTTATCCATTCATCTGCTGATGGGCATCTAGGTTGCTTCCATGTCCTGGCTATTATAAACAGTGCTGCGATGAACATTGGGGTGCACATGTCTCTTTCAGATCTGGTTTCCTCAGTGTGTATGCCCAGAAGTGGGATTGCTGGGTCATATGGCAGTTCTATTTCCAGTTTTTTAAGAAATCTCCACACTGTTTTCCATAGCGGCCGTACTAATTTGCATTCCCACCAACAGTGTAAGAGGGTTCCCTTTTCTCCACACCCTCTCCAGCATTTATTGCTTGTAGACTTTTGGATAGCAGCCATCCTGACTGGCGTGTAATGGTACCTCATTGTGGTTTTGATTTGCATTTCTCCAATAATGAGTGATGTTGAGCATCTTTTCATGTGTATGTTAGCCATCTGTATGTCTTCTTTGGAGAAATGTCTGTTTAGTTCTTTGGCCCATTTTTTGATTGGGTCATTTATTTTTCTGGAATTGAGCTGCAGGAGTTGCTTGTATATTTTTGAGATTAATCCTTTGTCTGTTTCTTCATTTGCTATTATTTTCTCCCAATCTGAGGGCTGTCTTTTCACCTTACTTATAGTTTCCTTTGTAGTGCAAAAGCTTTTAAGTTTCATTAGGTCCCATTTGTTTAGTTTTGCTTTTATTTCCAATATTCTGGGAGGTGGGTCATAGAGGATCTTGCTGTGATTTATGTCGGAGAGTGTTTTGCCTATGTTCTCCTCTAGGAGTTTTATAGTTTCTGGTCTTACATTTAGATCTTTAATCCATTTTGAGTTTATTTTTGTGTATGGTGTTAGAAAGTGTTCTAGTTTCATTCTTTTACAAGTGGTTGACCAGTTTTCCCAGCACCACTTGTTAAAGAGGTGGTAACGATAACCCTATATGTAAAACAGAAAAAGAGACACAGAAATACAGAACAGACTTTTGAACTCTCTGGGAGAAGGCGAGGGTGGGATGTTTCGAGAGGAATCGGGTGGAGAGGGAGGTGGGAGCGGGGATTGGGATGGGGAAGACGTGTAAATCCATGGCTGATTCATATCAATGTATGACAAAACCCACTGAAATGTTGTGAAGTAATCAGCCTCCCTCCAACTAATAAAAAAATTAAAAAAAAAAAACTGAAGCTGACAGATAAATATTAAATGCAAAAAAAAAAAAAAAAAAAAAAGAAAAGGTTTCAAGGACCTAAATACTTCAAAATATATTTACTTATTATAGTGACTAGAAATAATGTGTACCTTAATTAAATGTTATTTAGGCTAGCATCTTATACCAAAGATTGAGAAACGGAAGCTTAGGAAGAGGAAGGAACATTCCTAAGGCCATAGTGGCAGAATGGGACCCAGTGTCTCATTTTTAGACCTCAGCTCCATCTGCTTTCTTTTAGGCCAATCATACTTGCTCACACTTGAAAGGTTTTTGGCTCCTGGGGGCTGGGGGAAATACAAAAACATTTTTTGTTATTGTTGTTGCAATTTTTAGCACTCTTCATTTTACATATTTTTATACAATGTTTAAAGGCTACACTCTATTTACAGTTATTACAGAATATTGACTATATTCCCCTATATATTTTACTATATAGTAAAATATGTCCTTGTAGTCTATCTTAAATCCGTTAGTGTGTCCCTCTCAATCTCCACCCCTATATTGCCCTCCCCTCCAACTGGTAATTGCTAGTTTTTTCTGTCTATGCGTGAGTCTGTTTTTATTTTTGCTATGTTCACTTGCTTGTTGTATTTTGGGATTCCACATATAAGTGATATTATACAGTATTTGTCCCTTCTCTGTCTGACTTATTTCACTTTGCATAATGCCCTTCAAATCCATCCACTTTGCTGCAAAGAATAAAAATTTCATTCTTTTTTATAACTGACTAGTATTCCCTTGTGTGGAATATACATATATATATATATATATCATCTTCTTTACCCATTCATCTGTTGATGTTTACTTAGGTTGCTTCTATGTCTTCCTAATTGTACATAATGCTGTTCAGAACATTGGGGGTTGATTATGTTTTTGAATTAGTGTTTTGGTTTTTTTCCCTCAGATATATACACAGGAGTGGAATTGTTAGGTCATACAGTAGTCCTATTTTTAGTTTTTTTACCTCCATATTGTTTTTGACAGGGCTGCACCTATTTACATTTTCACCAACAGTATTGCAAGGGTTCCCTTTTCTCCACAGCCAATATCTGCAAATCAATCAGTGTGATACATCACATTAAAAAACTGAGGAATGAAAACCATATAATCATCTCAATAGATGCAGAAAAGTTTTTTGATAAAATTGAATATCCATTTATGATAGAAACTCTCCAGAAAGTGGGAATAAAGAAAATGTACCACAACTTAATAAAGGCCACATATGAAAAACCTCCAGCTAACATCATTCTCAACTGTGAAAAGCTGAAAGCATTTCCTCTTAAAAGAGGAATAGGATAAGGATGCTCACACTCATCACTTTTATTCAACATAGTTTTGGAAGTCCTAGTCTTGGCAATTAGACAAGAAAAAGAAATAAAAAGAATCTAAGTTGGAAAGAAAGAAGTAAAACTGTCAGTATCTGCAGATAACATGATAATATATATATATAAAGATCCTAGATAGCACTAGAAAGTGACTAGAGCTCATTAATGAATTTGGTAAAAGTGCATGATATAAAATTAATATACACGAATTTGTTGCATTTCAAAAATAACCATGAACTTCAGAAAGAGATATTAAGGAAACAGTCCCATTTCCATTGCATCAAAAAGGATAAAATACCCAGAAACAAATGTACTTAAGGAGGTAAAAGACTGTACTCCAAAAACTGTAAGGTACTGATGAAAGAAATTGAAGGCAATATAAGCAGATGGAAAAATATACAGTGTTCTTGAACTGGAAGAATTCTTATTGTTAAAATGACCATATTGCCCAAGGCAATCTACAGATTCAATGCAATATTTATTAAAATTCCAATAGAATTTTCATAGAACAATAACAAATAGTTTTAAAATTGGTATAGAAACGGAAAAGACTGAGTAGCCAAAACAGTCTTGAGAAAGAAGAACAGAACTGGAGGAGTCATGATCTCTGACATCAGAATATACTACAAAGTCTACAGCAATCAAAACATTATGGAATTGGCATAAAAACAAGCACATAGATCAAAGGAACAGGATACGGAGCCCAGATATAAACCCACACACTTATGGGCAATTATTAATAATATATAAGAAAAGAATCAACATTTACAATGGAGAAAAGACAGTCACCAAGTTCCTGATTTAGGTTTCCCTTTTTAAATTATTTCAAAAGCAGAATAAAAGTGGTGATGGAAATAATCTATTGCACACTCTCTTTTGTTCTTATGAATTCTCTCAACATATGTAAGAGTATCATGACTAGGCCATGACAGATATGGAGAGAGAGGCAGGTAAGGAAAATAGACGTGGTCTGCTTTGCGTTGTTTTGAAATGTCACTTTCAGGTTGCCCTGCCACAGCGGGTAACTTCGGCAAAATCTCTCAAGAAATCTGAACAAGGTAAAGAAAATTTCTTGTGGAAGAGAATGGAGGAAGCACAAAATAAAATGAAAGAAGAAAGAATGTTAGGTCTCTTAATGATTGCAGAGAGTAAAATAAGAGATTATTCTTTTGATGTAGTGGTCACATTTTTACAGTTCTGTTGAAAGATTGTTTTCCCTCAAAGAAGTTGGTTGATATAGGCACTCCCACTCCCACTCAACTGAATCTACTTCTCCTTGATGGCTTAGGTCTTAGTCAACATATTTTATCAATATAAGCCATGAAAAAAACACTAAGTCACATTTCTCTAGATGTTAATTTTAAAATAATTATAGACTTTCTGATCATTAGATTTGGGATACAAAACAGGAGAGAAAAATGACATGAGCAATTGGAATGTGTCATTCTTGAGACAGGGGCCATTAAAGGTGTTAGAGACACAGATGTGAATAATGGAAACTTCTGTTGTATAGTTCAGAGGAAAAAGTTATCCATACAGTTAGTTTTCATTGACTTCTGAGCATTGCGGTAAACAATTTCTATGCATTATTTTATTTGATCATCAGAAGAATATTATGTGGTTGCTATTGTTTTCACTATTTTGAGGGGTGAAGGAACTAAGACTAACAAAAGTTTTAAAGAACATTCAGAGACACACGGCTTACGGCAGACCTCAAGTTCAAACCTTTCTGATTCCACCATTCATGTCCTTAATAATTCTGCAATGCAGCGGTTTGTTGACGGTGGAAGAATGCAAAAAGTACTGGTTGGTTTTTAAGAATTAATAAAGCTGTTGAACTTATCTCAAGTTTAAACAAGGTAATGCATAGTAGTAAATTAAAGTATAAGAGAAGGAAGCAAACAGTGATATCAAAACTGAGCTTTGAAGAATAAAAGATCATCAAGCATTGCAAACAGTGTCAAAGGCATGTTGAAAGTTCTGAAATAACATGGTGTACTTGAAGAATAGTTAGTTGTGAATATGACATAATAAGGTGCATGTTGAGATCATGGTGAATGTGAGCTATGAATTTTTCTTGCATTGTGACTTAGGATAAGTCAATGACCACTGGAAAAGTGAATCGTTTACTGGCTGAATTTCATTGTGTTAATCCCACAAGGTACTTTTGAAATATATTTATACATCATTTTCTTTCTCCTCTTCTGAAGAAGAAGACAATATCATATGCAATCCTCTCAGTTATCCTGGCTCTTATTATGCCATTTCTGGATTGCTTTGGTTCTCTACTTTTTCACTATTTCTCTTCTATTACCAGTCAGGTAACCATTTTATTGCTCATTTCCACCTCCACTAGAGGGAAAAGATGTGATAGCCAAATCAGTCAACATTTTATTTGCTTGCAATTCTTGTAAAAAGTTTAGTAAGGGAAAAAGCATTAAAAAGGTAATGAATACAAAGAAATCTGAGAATGTTTTGTACATTTTATTTCTCTGTACTTGGTTTCCTCCCATTAACCTCGTACAATCAAGAGTTTGATTTAATTATTTTACCTTAGACATTATATTATATTGTTTTCCCTCCCTTCTCTATTTCATTTTTCAGATAATGCTAACTGAAATATATTAAATGTTATGTGGATTAAGTAAGTATTATATCAAGTTATTGGAAAAACTTCAATTAGAATCCAAAACTAAATTCTTGATCAGTTCAGTTCAGTCACTCAGTTGTGTCTGACTTTTTGCAACCCCATGGACTGCAGCATGCCAGTCTTCCCTGTCCATCACCAACTCCCAGAGCTTGCTCAAACTCATGTCCATTGAGTCAGTGATGCCATCCAACCATCTCATCCTCTGTCATCCCCTTCTCCTCATGCCTTCAATCTTTCCCAGCATCAGGGCCTTTTCCAATGAGTCAGCATCAGTCCTTCCAATGAATATTCAGGACTGATTTCCTTTAGGATGGACTGGTTGGATCTCCTTGCAGTCCAAGGGACTCTCAAGAGTCTTTTCCAATACCACAGTTCAAAAACATCAATTTTTTGGTGCTCAGCTTTCTTTATGGTCCAACTATTACAAGGCTTTGGCTAGATAGACCTTTGTTTGCAAAGTAATGTCTCTGCTTTTTAATAAGCTGTCTAGGTTGGTCATAGCTTTTCTTCCAAGGAGTAAGCGTCTTTTAATTTCATGGCTGCAGTCACCATCTGCAGTGATTTTGGAGCCCCTCAAAGTAAAGTCTGTCACTGTTTCCATTGTTTCCCCATCTATTTATTTGCCGTGAAGTGATGGGACTGGATGCAATGAATTAGTTTTCTGAATGTTGAAATTTTTGTTGTTGCTGTTTTTTTTTTTTTAAATTTATTTATTTTAATTGGAGGTTAATTACTTTACAGTATTGTGGTTTTTGTAATACATTGACAAGAATCAGTCACTGGTGTACATGTGTCCCCCCCATTCAAACCCCCTCCCATCCTCTTTCCCATCCCATCCTTCTGGGTTGTCCCAGTGCACCGGCTTTGAGTGTCCTATTTCATGCATCGAACTTGGACTCATCATCTATTTCACATATGGTAATATACATGTTTCAATGCTATTCTCTCAAATCATCCCATCCTCGCCTTCTCCCACAGAGTCAAAAGTCTGTTCTTTATATCTGTGCTTCTTTTGCTGTCTTGCATATAGGCTCAGTGTTTTCATCTTTCTAAATTCCATATATATGCAATAATATACTGTATTGGTGTTTTTCTTTCTGATTTACTTCACTCTGTATAATAGACTCCAGTTTCATCCGCCTCATTAGAACTGACTCAAGTGCACTCTTTTTTATAGCCAAGTAATATTCTATTATGTATATGTACCACAACTTTCTTATTCATTCATCTGCTGATGAACATTTAGGTTGCTTCCATGTCCTAGCTATTGTAAACAGTGCTGCAATGAACATTGGGGTACAATTCTTTCAGTTCTGATTTTCTTGGTGTGTATGCCCAGCAATGGGATTGCTGGGTTGTATAGAAGTTCTAGTTCCAGTTTCTTAAGGAATCTCCACACTGTTCTCCATAGTGACTGTACTAGTTTGCATTCCCACCAACAGTTTAAGAGGGTTCCCTTTTCTCCACACCCTCTCCAGCATTTATTGTTTGTAGACTTTTTGATGGCAGACTTTGTTCTGACCAGTGTGAGATGGTACCTCACTGTGGTTTTGATTTGCATTTATCTGATAATGAGTGATGTTGACCATCTTTTCATGTGTTTGCTAGCCATCTATATGTCTTTTTTGGAGAAATATATGTTTAATTCTTTGCCCCATTTTTTGATTGGGTCATTTATTTTTCTGGTATTGAGCTGCATGAGCTGCTTGTATATTTTGGAGATTAATTCTTTGTCAGTTGTTTTGTTTGTTATTATTTTCTCCCATTCTGAAGGCTGCCTTTTCACCTTGCTTATACTTCCTTTCATTGTGCAAAAGCTTTTAAGTTTAATTAGGTCCCATTTGTTTATTTTTGCTTTTATTTCCATTATCCTGGGATGTGGATCATAGAGGATCTTGCTGTAATTTATCATCAAGGCAGTATGGTATTGGCACAAAGACAGAAATATAGATCAATGGAACAAAATAGAAAGTCCAGAGATGAATCATGCACCTGTGGACACCTTCCTATGACAAAGGAGGCAAACATGTACAGTGGAGAAAAGCCAATCTTTTCAACAAGTGGTGCTGGGAAAACTGGTCAACACCTGTAAAACAATGAAACTAGAACACTTTCTAACACCATACACAAAACTAAACTCAAAATGGATTAAAGATCTAAATGTAAGACCAGAAACTATAAAACTACTAGAGGAAAACATAGGGAGAATACTCTCTGACATAAATAATAGCAAAATTTTGAATGTTGAGTTTTAAGCCAACTTTTTCACTCTCCTCTTTCACTTTCAGCCACTTTTCAAGAGGCTGTTTAGTTTTTCTTCACTTTCTGCCATAAGGGTGGTGTCAGTATCTGAGGTTATTGATATTTCTCCCAGCAATCTTGAGTCTAGCTTGTGCTTTATCCAGCCCAGCATTTTGCATGATGTATTCTGCATATAAGTAAAATAAGCAGGGTGACAATATACAGCCTTGATGTACTCCTTTCCCAATTTGGAATCAATCTGTTGTTCCATGTCCAGTTCTAACTGTTGCTTCTTGACTTGTATACCGATTATTTAGGAGACAGCTAAGGTGGTCTGGTGTTCCCATCTCTTGAAGAATTTTCCAGTTTGTTGTGATCCACACAGCCAAAAGTTTTGGCATAGTCAAAAAAGCAGAAGTAGGTATTTTTCTGGAACTGTATTGCTTTATCTATGATCCAACAGATGTTGGCAATTTGATCTCTGGTTCCTCTGCCTTTTATAAATCCAGCTTGAACATCTGGAAGTTCACGGTTCGTGTACTGTTGAAGCCTTGCTTGGAGAATTTTGGACATTACTCTGCTAGCGTGTGAGATGAGTGCAATTGTGCAGTAGTTTGAACATTTTTGGCATTGCCTTTTTTGGGGATTGGAACAAAAACTGAACTTTTCCAGTCCCATGGTCACTGCTGAGTTTTCCAAATTTCCTGGCATATTGAGTGGGATATTTTAATAGCATCATCTTTTATGATTTGAAATAGCTCAACTGGAATTCCATCACCTCCACTACCTTTGTTCATAGTGCAGCTTCATAAGGCCCACTTGACTTCACATTCCAGGATATCTGGCTCTAGGTGAATCATTACACTATTGTGGTTTTCTGGGTCATGAAGATCTTTTTTGTATAATTCTTCTCTATATTCTTGCCACTTCTTCTTAATATCCTCTGCTTCTGTTAGGTCCATACCATTTCTATCTTTTACTGTGCCCATCTTTGCATGAAATGTGCCCTTGGTATCTCTAATTTTCTTGAAGGGGTCTCTAGTCTTTCCCATTCTACTGTTTTCCTCTATTTCTTTGCAGTGATTGCTGAGGAAGGCTTTCTTATCTCTCCTTGCTATTCTTTGGAACTCTGCACTCAGATGGGTATATCTTTCTTTTTCTCATTTGCCTTTAGCTTCTCTTCTTTTCTAAGATACTTGTAAGGCCACCTCAGACAATCATTTTGCTTTTTGCTTTCCTTTTTCTTTGGGAATGGTCTTGATCTGCCTCCTGTACAATGTCACCAACCTCTGTCCATAGTTCTTCAGGCACTCTGTTTATCAGCTTTAATCCTTTGGATCTACTTGTTACTTCCACTGTATAATTATAAGGGGTATGATTTAGGTCATACCTGAATGGTCTAGTGGTTTTCCCTACTTTCTTCAACTGGAGTCTGAATTTGGCAATCAGGAGTTCCTGATCTGAGCCACAGTCACCTCCCAGTCTTGTTTTGTGCTGATTGTATAGAGCTTCTCCATCTTCTGCTGCAAAGCATATAATCAATCTGATTTTGGAGTTGACCATCTGGTATCCATGTTTTGAGTTGTCTCTTGTGTTTTTGGAAGACAGCGCTTGCTATGACCAGTGCATTCTCTTGACAAAACTCTGTTAGCCTTTGCTCTGCTACATTTTGTATTCCAAGGCCAAATTTGCCTGTTATTCCAGGTGTCTCCTAACTTCCTACTTTTGCATTCAGTCCCCTATAACGAAAAGGACTTATTTTTTGGGTATTAGTTCTAGAAGTTCTTGTAGGTCTTCATAGAACCATTCAGCTTTTTCAGCATTAGTGGTTGGCATAGACTTGGATTACTGTGATATTGAATGGTTTGCCTTGGAAATGAACAGAGATCATTCTGTTGTTTTTGAGATTACACCCAAGTACAGCATTTTGAACTCTTTTGTTGACTATGAGGGCTACTCCCTTTTCTCTAAGGGATTCTTGCCCACAATAGTAGATATAATGGTCATCTGAATTAAATTCTCCCACTCCAGTCCAATTCCTTGATATTGCAGTTCTAAATTAGTTAGTTCAGTCGCTCAGTCGTGTCCGACTCTTTGCGACCCCATGAATTGCAGCATGCCAGGCCTCCCTGTCCATCACAAACTCCCAGAGTCCACTCAAACTCATGCCCATCGAGTCAATGATGCCATCCAACCATCTCATCCTCTGTCATCCCCTTCTCCTCCTGCCCCCAATCCCTCCCAGAATCAGGGTCTTTTCCAATGAGTCAACTCTTCGCATAAGGTGGCCAAAGTATTGGAGTTTCAGCTTCAGCATCAGTCCCTCCAATGAACACCCAGGACCTATCTCCTTCAGGATGGATGGGTTGGATCTCCAAGTTCTAAATTAGATCTACTCTATATTCTCTAAATCTGGGGGCTCAGATAGTAAAGAATCTGTGTAATGCAGGAGACCTGGGTTCAATCCTTGGGTCAGAAAGATTCTCTTGAGAAGGGAATGACAACCCACTTCGTAAGACTTGTATTATTCTTGCCTGGAGAATTCCATGGACACAGGAGCCTGGTGGGTTACAGTCCATGAGGTCACACAGAGTCGGACACAACTCCGTGACTAATACTCACTTTTCACTTTCTATACTCTAAATGTTCTCCTAGATTAGGCACATAAATCTAATAAGAAATGACTACAGCTTCAGGATAATCACCTAATTCATCACCCAAACAATAGCCCCTTTGGCAGGGAAAAGAGGTACAAATAAAAATGAATCCAGGACAATAGTCATAAACCAGATTTAGTCCAGGCAATCTGGAGTGTATGGGTAATCTGTACTTCAATGAAATCACAGGATACCCAAATATGTTGCCCAAATATGTAGATTAGACAGTCTCCAGAGCATAATACATGCTCACTTGATCCAGTTGGTATCACTCTATTCTGGTTAAAATTTTGTTTTAAAAAATGGCAGGTGACATGTAAAGATATTTCGTAAGGGAGCGTGGATCATTGGCATTCTGTTAGTGCTTTTAAAGGCTGGGGTTAAAAAAATAAAAATAAAAAAATAAAGGCTGGGGTTGTTGGTCTCTCATTCCCTTATACATAACCAAAACCTTCTACAAGTTCATCAGTGAACCAGGTACAGTTCCTGTCTTAGAGTCATTCACAAACTAATGAAGAAGTCAGATTATTAACAAATATTTGCTGTGCAGAGGAATAAATGCCATCAGAGTAATAAACTATGGTTTGTGGAACACAAAAAATAGGTGAAAACCTTACTATTCCCTGGAAATTGTCCAAGACTGCAATAACGGATCCTCTAGATGGAGGGGAGAAAAGTAAAACAAAAGGACAGCTATATTAAACAACCCCTCTTAGGTACATTAGGTGCAGCCGTGCGGGTTGCTTATCATATCCATTAGGTTGTGGCCAGGTTCTTTGAAGGGTTGGGGATTCTGGACTTTATCCTACAGATAATAAAGAACCATCAGTGCTCTTGTTTTTTCTTTAAAGCAGCTAAGTGATACAAACACACATGTGTTTAAAAATGTAATTCCACTGATATTAATAAGGGCAGGTGCATCTATACAATGTCCTTCCCGTGCTCACATGGGTCTTCAGAAGCTTAAGTGTAATAATGTGTTAAGTATTTAAACATCTCAACTACACAAAAGCTTGGTATTTGTTTCTTTTAAAATATGCCTCTAACCTCTTTTCTTTCACTTTGGTTCCTTCTATCTTTCATGCTCATATTTTCATTTTAAACAATTTTTTTTTTTTCAGAATCCCATGTCACAGTGTTTCCTTTTAAGGTTATCAGCATTCCTTCTCTCCTTCTTTTCCAGAAACTACACTCGGGATTTCTCTTCCTTTGGTTTCTTTTTATTGACAAGATGAAGCCAAATATATTTTTCCTCCTTTTTTCTTTTGCTTGATTTCCATACATTCTTGTAGTCTTTGATCAGGAAGAGAGAGCTGTCTGCATTATTATTAAATTTGCTGAATCATTTGTAATTTTCTTTGAATGCTAAGGGCTTCAGTGTCATTAGAGATGGGGTCCAGTCTGGTTGGTTTTTGAATATAATTGAGCCAAATTACATATTCTAATTGTACATCCTAATTTTTAATGAAGCTGAAATGAGAAGGGGTCATAAGGGTGCATGTAGTTACAAAATCTTTCATGAGGTAATAGGGAAATAGTGATTAATATCTTTCAATATTGTATTTTCAAGGAGAAAAGCTATTTTAAAAAGAAACCAGAAGGAAAACATTAATTGGGAGAAATATGGGAAAATCCAAGCTTTAAAATGAATGGTTTAATTATAAAAAATAACTAAAAGTGTTTTTTTCCCATAAATTATAGAATCATTGTTTGCTTTACAGAAATAGAATACATGTATATATGTGACATTGTTGTACTCAGTAACCTTCCTTATGCCTTGTTGAACTGACTTTACATTTTTAATGGGTGTGGCAGATTTAAAAAGTGGCTATAACATTTTTCAGCTCTTGCAATTAGGGATATATTTGTCCTTGTCTTGAATCTTGGCTTGGACACACAACTTGCTTTGACCAAAAGATATTTAAGAAACATGATAGAAGCCAAGCTTTCAATTCCTCTTCCTTCTTCTGAAAACCAGTTACTTTGTGAAGAAACTGAGGCAGCTTTCTAGGTTCTGCAAAAATGTGACTTAGTTGCCCCTTTTGCACCCCTAACCCCAATCACCAGAAACCTGAGTGTGACCGTCTACAACCAAGATGTGGTGAACTCAACAGTTCACTTCAATTTTATGAGTAAATCCAGCTGAGGATTGGAAGAACTGCCCAACTTGGTTCAGTCTAAATTGCCAACCCTCAGAACCATAAGCTAATAATCAGCTATTTCTGTCTTAAACCACTAAGTTGGAGGGTGGCTTATAAATATCAAAAACTAATAGAATGGGTTAACATGTCTCTAACTGTGATAGGCTGAATTCTCAGTTCTCAAGATTCCAGCCCCATGCAGGCCCATTTGGAAATGGAAAGGGATATTACTCTTGTGATTAGACAAATATAAAGGGATATTGCAGATGCAACAAAGGTCTCTGATCATTTAACTTTGAGTTAATCAATGGGACTACTATCCTGGATGACCTAATAAATTGCATCCTTAAAAGAGGTCAACAGGACCTGAAGCAGAAGCAGATATGCTTGTTTTGTCTTTGGGAAAAAAAAAAAAATAATCTGCAATCTTGTAGGATGATTCCATGACAAGGAATAGTGGCCAGCTTTCAGAGATAAGAATAGACCCAGATGACAGCAAGCAAGGAAATGGGAATCTGAGTTCTCCAGTTGAAAATTTCAGGAACTAAAAGTTTGGGAGAAGACTTTGAGCCACAGATGAGATCAAGGCCCCAGTCTGCCCCTGAATTTTAATTGATGAGGCCAAACAAAGCTCCCAGATTCCTGGACTTCGACTCATGGAAACTGTGAGATAATAATTTAAGTTAAATTTATGGTAATTTGCTATGCAGCAGGAAAAAACAAATATACCAATCTAGTCCTTTGACTTTTAAATATAATCAGAATTGTGACTTGCCGAGATGGTCTGCTTACAGGTTTCTTTGCCAGGTTGTAAATCTTAGTAAAAGAGCGAAGTGAGGTTCTTTGACTTGAAGAAAGCTATTTTCTCTTCCTCTAGGCTCACAGAAAATGCAGCCCCACTCAATGTCATGTGAATATAAAGTAAAGAGGAAGATTTTATCTATAAGTGATGATCTCTTCAAAAGCTAATGTTCAGTTGGAGTCAGAGGATTAGATTATATGACCTCTTGAGGGAATTTCTTGCCCCCATAACGTTGTGGCTCAGAATAATGTCATCTTTTCTTGCTCTTAAAAGTGCTGAAAGGCACTCAGAATTATAAGTTAAAGTGCATGACTGATGGGCTTGTTAATGTTGAAAAGGAAATGGCTTGTTCTCTATTATAACACAAACAAAAGGAGCACAACTTCCAGCAAGGAAAACAAAGACTAGAGGAAAACTGTCTACTGATAAAATAAATGGCATAATGAAGCAAGTGTAAGTCCCAGCTGGTTACAAACACAGATACAGACTAGCCAGATTTCCATGTGGCAGAATGGATGCAGCGCTTTCTCTGACAGAACAATGACAAGAGATTTCAGTGAATATGCATTGATTTAGCAGGGCTTCGGACAAATCCATCTTTACTGAGTGGCATATACAAGTTCCCTGTCATTAAGTACAAATCAAAGCATTTAAAATGCATGCAAGAAAAAATTTTCAATCCTGCAAGGCTTAGCACCATGCAGAGAGCACCATAGGGCATCAAATTTTTATAGTGTTATTCCTGTACCACTTGCCTGGATCCATCTGACTCTCCACACCCTAATTTGCACTTGATTCTTCTAACTTCTGACCTTTTGATATGTTCACCCTGGCACTTCTGTAGTTATAGCCTTTGCTTCCTTTCTTGAATATGATTTACATTTTCCTGTGAATATGGCATCTTTGTCCCGTAATGCATAATGCTGAGATTTTCAACTTTTTTAGGTGGCCATCTTCTTCATTAAGAATGCTTCCACTGAGTTCACACTAGCTTCTCAAACAAGACTGAGACAAAACTCAGACACTATCGTATTTCAGGCAAATACTGTTCTCTTTCTCACATAATCATTCTAATGTTTTGAAAACTCCTAAAGTTGTCTATATGGAGAATGAGGACTTTGAACTAGGACTAGCGGGAGGAGTCACTCACTCATTCAACAAATTTTAATTAAGCGCCTACTGTATTTTTGGCACAATTTTAGGGTGTTTTACTATTTCAGTGAACAAAACAAATGTCACTGACATCTTAAATTATTAAGATGCAATATTTATAGGTACAATGATACTATAAAATTGGTAGCAATAAAAATGGAAGATTGGAATCCATGAAAGAATGTAAGAGCAGAATTGAGGTTCTTATTAAGTATAATTGATTGAACTAGGAACTTCGTCTATGTTATCTATTTCTTTGAATCCTTCCAAAAACCACTTGAAGTAGATATTATTATCTTCAAAGCCATACACACATTAAGTGATGAAATTTGAATGTGAACCCATGAATAAAGTTTTCATTATAGTGGGTTTCCCTGAAACCATGAGTAAAGAGTGTGATAGAAGTTAGAGAGCACAAAATTTCCAGGCAAGACCCAAAGTTAAAATTTTTCTCTGCTAGTTATTGGGAGTGTGAATGTTGTGGCCTTTTAGATAATATCCTCTGTTAAGCATAATCTTCTGTGCCCTGAACAATATAGATTTGAGACAGTTATGCTTTTCTCTCCCAATAACTGGATTTCTAATTAGGATAAACTTGAAAGAGCTTATTCACATAGCAGTTATAGAAACTTAAAGAGCTTCTGATGATTCATCTCAACTCTAAAATAAGGGATTTATCCCCATTTTCTTACTCTCTATCATTCCAATCTGTACCTTCTTTTTCAATGATTCCCAGATTTGTAGTATGAGAATCATCTGAAATCCTTATTAAAACACAGAAGACTAAACACCACTCTTGGAGTTTCTGATTCAGTCTGTCTGGGATGGGATCTTAGATTTACATTTTTAACAAGTTCCCAGATAACCCCAATGCTTCTGATCTGCTGATCACTTTGTAAATGAATGTCCTATGCATTTTTTTCTCTTCTCACCTCATTCCCTTCTATGTATCTTCTAAGCCCTAGTTGGATATATGCAAACAATCTTCTGTTTGATGGTTCCAATATGCATGAACTTCAGTTACCATGATTTAGTTAAAAAATAACAGTCCCCAACAACATGGCTTAAATTTTAATTATTATGGTATATAATTGTGAATAATTGCATAAAGTACAGACTTCAATGACTAGTTTTTCAGTCCACAAATCACCATATGAATAAAAGATGTGCCTAATGACCAATCATGTCAATTCTTTGAAAGTCTGTTGGTGGTTGTTCCCATGAGCATTGCTGGTTTACCTGCAGACAGCAAATCATAGAGTTGTTTTACCTTCTTGTCCTCCAGTAATAGAGCAATGTGGCATTTTACAAAAATGAATACTCAAAAGAGAATTGGCAAACAAAGATAAAAGTACAGCAAAGAAATGAAGTAATAACACTGGAAGTGAAATTGCAATCAAATTTAAATGGAGTACAGAAGAAATTGCTGACTGTGGAATATAGACACTGTCACTGTTTGAAAGACTCTAGATAAGAAGTCAGGGGGAATTAGTGAAGATGAAATTATCAACATACATGATGAAGACGATTATAAAGACATGAAAAAGAGGACCATATCCCATAAAAGTAGTGCCAGAAGAAGCTTCACATTAAAGAACATCTCAAAGATATTTCATGACATTGAAAGCACAAAAGGTAAAATTTTGGAAGGTGATCCAAAATTAGAAAGGTATATGGCAATTTGCCAAGGCATAGAAAAGATGTTCACTTCATATCTTAAATTATAGGACAAGAAGGAAAGCACTGTTCAAGCTATTCTTAATTCAAAGAAATAAAACAGTTTAATTCTCAGTCTTTCTCATGTTTAAAATTACAATGTACTAAATAAGAACTAGTTTATTATGGCTTTTCTTTTCATTCCTCTCTACATCTACAATAGACAGTAGGAATTTAAAAATTTTTGACAAAAATATTTTAAAGATTACAAAACAGCTATAATTTTCCATCGATTATTGTTTGCCTTACAGGGTTTCAGTTTGCATTACCTTTTTATGGTTCTGCACTGCCACAAATATCGAGAATTGTCTGTACCTGTTTCTCTCTTCCTTAGTACACAGAGATCTCTTTTTGGTTATAGTGGATCAACTGGTAGCTATATTTACAACTTTACCAGAGTTCCCTGTCTTCACCTCTTAATCACATTCCTCAGGAATAGTTCCATGTGGTTGGAATTTATTGCTGTGGTCTAACCAATGCCCTGTTTTTGGGAACCTGCAATAATATATTTCTTACTCATCTTTATACTTTTGCACTCACCCTACATGAAGCACACAGCCTGGAGAGCACATTCCCCACTGAGCCATTACTACATATTCATCTGGCTTCCCTGGTGGCTGGGATGGTAGAGAATCTGCCTGCCAATGCAGCAGACACGTGTTTGATTCCTGGGTTTGGAAGATCCCCTGGGGAAGGAACTGGCAACATGTTCCAGTATTCTTGCCTAGAAAGTTCCATGGACAGAGAAGCTTGGTGGGCTACAGTCCATGGGGTTACAAAGAGTCAGCTGAGCACACATGACCACACACACACATATACTCATCACTTGTTACATTAGTTAGCTAGAGCTTTTTAACAAAGTACCACAAATTGAGTGGCTTAAATTTATTATCCCACATTTCTTTTAGTTTATGAATACAAAAATCAAAATTTTGGCAGGACTGTACTCCATCTGAAAACTGTAGGGGAATCTTTTCTCACTTCTCTCTAGCTTCTGGTGATTTGCTGGTAATATTTGACATTTCTTGGTTTTCAGTAGTATAACTCTAATCTCTGGCTTTGTTATCACATGGAGATCTCTCTGTTTGTGCCTGTATTCTCATTGCTGTCTTCTTATAAGGACACAAGTCATATTGGATTAGGGGCTCATATTATTCCACTATGAATTTATCAACTAGTTATCTTAACTAATAATCTGCACTGACCCTATTTCCGAATAAGGTCCCTTAGCATTTATATTTACTGTCAATGCATCTTATGTACCAGCCATAGTTTAAATACTTAGTCCATGAGACCTATCCTCTCTTAGCCTCCATTACCTCAATAGTATACTTGGGATATTAATGCCTAGTCACCAAGTAGTTATAAGGATTAATAAACAAATTTTAATGCATATGTCAAAAGTTCATGGCTCCTTAAACATTAATTCCTGAATACATCCCCACCCAGCATTTAGAAATTAACATTCACTTGACACTTGACACTTGACACTTGACACTTGACATTGAGTGTCTTATATTACTGATAAATGCCTCTGATTATATTGGGTCACCTAATAAGATTGCAAAAACACCAAAATAATTATGGGTAATCTTATGATTTTGTATCTCCAAAAAACCTAGGAGATATGGTTGCACATTACAGGACCATTTAAAATAGTTTTATTGGCTATTCCACCACTGAATAAAGTTAATTACATATGAATATACATTATGATCCCAGTTCCTGACTAGAGTAATACAAAATCAAATTTCATAAGTGAAATTTAAAAAAGAAATAAAAACCAGTAGAACTACTGGATATACAACTCTTTTTCCTTTTTCTTACGGGATAAGATGGGAATATGATTATCGAACTATTTTCTGCAAAAAGCTTTTGTTCAGGTGAAAGTATACATATTATTACAGTTTTGAAGGATGACAGGTACCTTACAAGTGAATGATTTTGGGTGGAAGTATGAGAGAATCTGATTTCAGATCTTTCTGATTATAAGTGTTTCAAGACCATAGTTTGTCTCATACAGTGGAGTTGTAGGATTATTTACTGAGAAGCCTTAAAAGTCTAATGATAGAATATCTAGACAAATATATAGAAGATATTAGTGAGGCTAGATAAAATAATTCAAAATAGCTTTGAGTGTATATGAGCAATCAATATATGAAAAACCTATCACCGAAACTTTGGAAGTGCTATAGTTTCATGTGGACTGTTTTGAGATTTAAATATTCTAAGAGGGTTCAGGGATGCTCCTGCACGTCCATGAATTCTGCATCCAGGAGCCCTACCAGATTTGCAGAGTGATGGTCAGGGAAAATTTCCTTGTGCTTCTGATACTGCAAGGAAATAGCAATCATTTTCATATATACCCAGAAAATTTTATCCTTCTCAGTAAGACCTTTATTCAAAGAAAAACAGCCTCATTGAGGTTAGGCTGGGATTTCACCAGAGCCTAACTTATCTGAGGGAAGCGAAATACCCAGTAATAGTTCCCACTAAACTTGCTGTCTCACTCAAGAGTGGGAATGCGAAGCTCTTTTAAAGGTCACAGCCCAGGGGCACAGGCTGACTAAGAGACTGAGACCTACTTCTAGGGCTTTAGAATACTTCCCCTACCTCATATCTTACCACCATATCAGTCAGTCAGTCAGTCAGTTCAGTCGCTCGGTCGTGTCCGACTCTTTGCGACCACATGAATCGCAGCACGCCAGGCCTCCCTGTCCATCACAAACTCCCGGAGTTCACTCAAACTCATGCCCATCGAGTCGGTGATGTCATCCAGCCATCTCATCCTCTGTCGTCTCCTTCTCCTCCTGCCACCAATCCCTTCCAGCATCAGGGTCCTTTCCAATGAGTCAACTCTTCGCATGAGGTGGCCAAAGTATTGGAGTTTCAGCTTCAGCATCAATCCTTCCAATGAACACCCAGGACTGATCTCCTTTAGGATGGACTGGCTGGATCACCTTGCAGTCCAAGGGACTCTCAAGAGTCTTCTCCAACACCACAGTTCAAATGCATCAATTTTTCGGTGCTCAGCTTTCTTCACAGTCCAACTCTAACATCCATACATATCAGTAGGGCTCCTGTATAGCAACAAGGGATTAAATAGCTAGAATTATGCATTGAAAAGAGTTTCCTAGGTGGCACAGTGGTAAAGAATCTGCTTGCAGTGAAGGAGACCTGAGTTTGATTCCTGGATCGGGAAGATCCCTTGGAGAAGGGAATGGCAATCTACTTTGTAAAATGTGAATTATTCTTGCCTAGAGAATTCCATGGACAAAGCAGCCTGGTGGGAAACAATCCATGGGGTTGCAAAGTCCATGGGGTCAGACATAACTAAGCAGCTAACACACACATATACATTGAAAGCCTTATTCAAGAAGACATCTCTAAGATAATATAATTATGAAAGGGAAAACAAATGTAAAAATGCTAGAGGAAATTATAACCCCTGATAACTACAGATAAAGCAGACAGTATGCAGCCTAACTTTTAGTCACACACACAAAGAAACCATATAAATCCACCCTCAGTTCAGTTCAGTGGCTCATTTGTGCCCAACTCTTTGCCACCCCATGGACTGCAGCATGCCAGGCTTCCCTGTCAATCACCAAACCCTGGAGATAGCTCAAACTCATGACCACCAAGTCAGTGATGCCATTCAACCATCTCATCCTCTGTCATCCCCTTCTCCTCATGACCTCAAACCTTCCCAGCATCAGGGTCTTTTCCAATGAATCAGTTCTTCACATCAGGTGGCCAAAGGATTGGAGTTTGAGCTTCAGCATCAGTCCTTCCAATGAATATTCAGGACTGATTCGTTTTAGGATGGACTGGTTGGATCTGCTTGCAGTCCAAGGGACTCTCAAGAGTCTTCTCCAACACCACAGTTCAAAAGCATCAGTTCTTCTGTGCTCGGCTTTCTTTATGGTCCAACTCTCACATCCATACATGACTACTGGAAAAACCATAGCTTTGACCAAGATGGACCTTTGTTGGCAAAGTAATGTCTCTGCTTTTTAATATGCTGTCTAGGTTGGTCATAGCTTTTCTTCCAAGGAGCAAGCGTCTTTTAACTTCATGACTGCAATCACCATCTGCAGTGATTTTGGAGCCCAAGAAAACAAAGTCTCTCACCATTTCCATTGTTTCCCCATCTATTTGCCATGAAGTGATGGGACCAGATGCCATGATCTTCGTTTTTTGAATGTTGAGTTTTAAGCCAGGCTTTTCACTCTTCTCTTTCACCTTCATCAAGAGGCTCTTTAGTTTTTCTTCACTTTATGCCATAATGGTGGTGTCAGTATCTGAGGTTACTGTTATTTCTCCCGACAATCTTGATTCCAGCTTGTGCTTCATCCAGTCCAACATTTCTTATGATGTACTCTGCATATAAGTTAAATAATCAGGGTGACAATATACAGCCTTGATGTACTCCTTTCCAAATTTGGAGTCAATCTGTTGTTCCATGTCCAGTTCTAACTGTTGCTTCTTGACCTGCATACAGACTATTCAGGAGGCAGATCAGGTGGTCTGGTATTCCCATCTCTTGAAGAATTTTTCACAGATTGTTGTGATCCACAGAGTCAAAGGTTTTGGCATAGTCAAAAAAGCAGAAGTAGATATTTTTCTGGAACTGTGTTGCTTTATCTAAGATCCAACAGAGGTTGGCAATTTATTCTCTGGTCTCTCTGCCTTTTATAAATCCATCTTGAACATCTGGAAGTTCATGGTTCATGTACTGTTGAAGCCTTGCTTGGAGAATTTTGAACATTATTCTGTTAGCATGTTAGATGAGTGCAGCTGTCTGGCAGTTTGAACATTTTTGGCATTGCCTTTCTTTGGGATCAAAATGAAAACTGAACTTTTCCAGTCCTGTGACCACTGCTGAGTTTTCCAAATTTGCTTTCATATTGAGTGGGATACTTTAATAGCATCATCTTTTAGGACTTGAAATAGCTTAACTGAAATTCTATCACTTCCACTACCTTTGTTCGTAGTGCAGCTTCCTAAGGCCCACTTGACTTCGCATTCCAGGATATCTGGCTCTAGGTGAGTGACCACACCATCGTGGTTATCTGGGTCTTAAAGATCTTTTTTGTATAGTTTTTTGTGTATTCTTGCCACCTCTTAATATCTTCTGCTTCTTTATGTCCATACCATTTCTGTCTTTTACTGTGATCATCTTTGCATGAAATGTGCCTTTGGTATCTCTAATTTTCTTGAAGCGATCTCTAGTCTTCCCCATTCTATTGTTTTCCTTTATTTCTTTGCAGTGCTCATTGAGAAAAGCTTTCTTATGTCTCCTTGCTATTCTTTGGAACTCTGTGTTCAGATGGGTATATTTTTACTTTTCTCGTTTGCCTTTAGCTTCTCTTCTTTTCTAAGCTGTTTGTAAGCCCTCCTCAGACAGCCATTTTGCCTTTTTGCACTTCTTTTTCTTGGGGATGGTCTTTATCACTGCCTCCTGTACAATGGCATGAACCACTGTCCATAGTTCTTCAGGCACTCTGTCTATCAGATCTAATCCCTTGGATCTATTTCTCACTTCCACTGTATAATTATAAGGGGTTTGATTTAGGTCATACCTGAATGATCTAGTTCTTTTCCCTACTTTCTTCAATTTAAGTCTGAATTTGGCAATCAGGAGTTCATGATCTGGGCCACCATCAGCTCCCAGTCTTGCTTTGCTGACTATATAGAACTTCTCCATCTTCGGCTGCAAAGAATATAAGCAGTGATTTTGGAGTTGACCATCTGGTAATGTCCACATGTAGAGTCATCACTTGTGTTGTTGGAAGTGGGTGTTTGCTATGACCAGTGTGTTCTCTTGGCAAAACTCTATTAGCCTTTGCCCTGCTTCATTTCGTACTCCAATGCCAAACTTGCCTATTTCTCCAGGTATCTCTTGACCTCCTACTTTTGCATTCTAGTTCCCTATGATGAAAAGGACATATTTTTGGAGAGTTAGTTCCAAAAAGTCTTGTAGGTCATCACAGAACTGTTCAACTTTAGCTTCTTGGGCATTAGTGGTTGGGACATAGTCTTGGATTACTGTGATATTGAATGGTTTGCCTTGGAATTGAACAGAGATCATTCTGTCATTTTTGAGATTGCATCCAAGTACTGTATTTTGGACTCTTTTGTCGACTATGAGGTCTACTCCATTTCTTTTAAGGGATTCTTGCCCATAGTAGTAGATATAATGGTCTTCTGAATTTAATTGGCCCATTCCAGTCCATTTTAGTTCACTGATTACTGAAATATCTACATTCACTCTTGCCATCTCCTGTTTGACCACTTCCAATTTGCCTTGATCATGGACCTAACATTCCAGGTTCCTATACAATATTGTTCTTTACAGCATAGGACTTTACTTCCCTCATCAGTCACATCCACAACTGGGTGTTGTTTTCACTTTGGCTCCGTCTCTCCTTTGTTTCTCGAGTTTTTTCTCCTTTCTTCTCCAGTAGTATATTGGGCCCCTACCGACCTGGGGAGTTCACCTTTCAGAGTCCTAGCTTTTTGCCTTCTCATACTGTTCTTGGGATTCTCAAGGCAAGAATACTGAAGTGGTTTGCCATTCCCTTCTCCAGTGGACCACATTTTGTCAGAACTCTCCACCGTGACCTGTCCATCTTGGGTGGCCCTACATGGCATGGTGCATAGTTTCACTGAGTTAGATACGGCTGTGGTTCATGTGATCAGTTTGGTTAATTTTCTGTGATTGTGGTTTTCATTCAGTCTGCTCTCTGATGGAGAAGGATAAGAGGCTTATGGAAGCTTCCTGATGGGAGAAACTAGTTGTGGGGAAATGGTCTTGTTCTGATGGGTGGGGCATGCAATATATACTATGCAATGGTATAGTGGTAAAACAAAAAACACAGTGAAACAGAAATTTGGAACCCTGGAAAAAACCTGAACATTAAAACAATAGGTAGTCAAATCATTTGTGGTAAACCTATACTATAAAATATTTTGCAATTATTATGAGTTAGCACCATTCCATATTTTTTGACCTGGGTAGACATCAATAAGAGTTTTAAGTGAGAAAAGAAAGTTCCAATGTTATATATAATATATGACCCTCGGTTTGTAACTATAAACATTGACAACAATCATCCCTGTACAAAAATGTGTGTAGATATTTCTGTATGAATATAGTGAAAGGCGTAGAGAACATACCACAGGCTAATAACAATGCCCATTTCGGGGGAAAAAGAAAATCATGACCTACGTGTGAGTAGTGGTGGGTGGGTGATAGTCACATTTATTAACATAGGTCTTCAGATGCTGAATCCATTGCATGTTTTTCTGCCTCTCCCACTAGGATAAACCAAGCAAAAAGTACATTCTTACCTCAATCAATAATTTAAATTACCTATACCAATTGTTATCTAAAAGTAGAAACAAAAACTAACTACATTTTTTCTGATATGTGGTAAGAGAAAGACAATACTTTATTTTTCTTCTGTTGATTGAGATGATTCTCAGAGAGTTTAAATATTGAAAATAACTTCATATTTAAAATATTTTATATTGAAAAATATACATATAAAAAGCTTTTCACTTAGGTAAAATTTTCTCTTTTACTTTTTCACTGTGTCTGTAGTAAAATGATTTTCATTAAAAACAATGACCACACTGAAAAATCCCAAAGTATTTTATGAATAAAGCAAACTTTCAAATGTGTTTCCTGTGTTTGTAATGTTAAATGTTACTTTTCTGCATAACACTTCCATATAACACTTCTGTTGAAATTTGATGAGCATGTAACTCTGTATTCACACATTCATTCATTCATTCAACAATTACTTGCTAAGTGTGTGTGAAGTCCTAGCATCCAACTTTTTGCTAGGGATATGATTCTGCCTGCATGGAGCTCACAATCAATCAGAGAAGACAGACTTTAAACCAGAATTGTATGAATAGTGTATTACGATATTAGAAGCATTCGTTCTGGCATTCATCATGAACTCAGATCTACAAACAAGAAAAATTTTAGAGAAAGAGAGTGAAGTTAAAGTGAAGCCCTGAAGGGTGAGTAGATAATAGCTAGAAAATAGGGTGACAGGGAGGAGGCTCCATGCAAAACCAACTGTACATGTGAAGGTCCGAAGGAGAAAGAGAACTAAGCACTTCTGAGGAAATAGAAGTAGTCAGAATGCCTTGAATCTAGAGAACAAAGAGAAGAATGAAGATGGGTAAAGCCAAAGACGAGGGTCCAATGTGGAGGCTACATCAGGTCTGTTAAAGACCTGGAACTTGAATGGCTATTTCCAAACTTGTTAATGGGGCTTCCCAGGTGGCACATTGGTAAAGAATCCACCTGCCAATGCAGGAGATCCAAGACTCAGGTTTGATCCCTGAGTTGAAAAGATCCCCTGGAGAAGGGAAGGGCAACCTACTCCAGTATTCTTGCCTCGAAAATCACATGAACAGAGGAGCTGGTGGGCTAGAGTCCAGGCAGAGTCAGACACGACTGAGTGACTAAGCAAACTTGTTAATGGACTAATCAAATATGCCTATATGAAGGATGTTTTTTGCTGCCTTCTTTGAAGTCTAACAGGTATGCTAACCAACAGATTTAGCTTTGACTTTTACATTTTGTAGATGCTTGATACACTTTCATTGAGTTGAGTATTTCATGAATAATCTCCTTTGTTTTATATTTAGAGCCTGCCACCTTCCAAAAAGATTTGGGACACAGTGCAGATAATAAAGTTATGATAATGTTTTTATTTTCTCAAAAACTCATAGATTTCTAAAATCAGAAGACTTGCAATGAATTCCTTACTTCCTCCTAAGTGATGCTTGTGGAGTTCTACTCATCTCTGAGCCTGGGGATGATGCTTAGTATTAATAGATCTCACTTAGTAACAAAGGAATAAATGAATGAATGTTTTATTGAAGGTGTAAAGTATAGAAAATTTGCATTTAATGGCAAGTATTAGATAGAACACTGAGCAGCCTTGTAGTTGGGTGCATGACATAATCTGTTTGCAAAGGCCCTTGCAAACAAATAGGGGAGATTGGATGCCCCACAGACACATAAAAAAAAACTCTATCACAAATGTACCATAAACTGAAGGTTGAGCATGATAAGCCCTGTATAAGAGGAATAATGTATACAGTGGCTAATGCAAGACACAATATATTTTATTTTTCCTCAAATCAACCCAGTTTGCCAAAGTTCAGATGCTTTTCCAAACCAAATCCAAACTCTAAAGCTTTGGGGGTTTCTTAGTCATTGCTTATATTACAGTTTTGAAAAATCACTGCAGGATGACTTAATTAATTGTCCTGTCTTTCAGTTTTTCATCAAAAGTAGATGAATACCTATGGATCTCACAAATCAATGAGCCCTGGAACTTCCTACAGATAGATTAGCACATCTGTAGTTTAAAGCCAGTTTGCATTAGGAGGGAAAAATATATTCCCATGAGGAATGTTTAAGGGATCAATTCATAAGCAAAGAAAACATGCTATTCTCAGCAAGGAAACAATGTATTTTGCTTCTGTTGCTATGATTAATTACACACCACAACTCTGAGAATGTTTTTAAAGGGCCATAGTCAATCTTTTAAGACCCACAAGTTGACCTGCATTAAACACTGAGGAGGAACCTCACACTAATTCTAAGCAGCTTTGGCTAACAGGCCTGTTGTGTGAGAAATTATGGATAATAATAAAAAGACACAGCCTTTGTATAACACTTAAAGTCAGCAAAGTTGCCCCACCTTTCGTGACTGATGTCACTAATGAATCACAGTTAAAACAGTCCAAGCTCTTTCCAGTGAGTCCCACCAATTACACTGCAGTGAAAATGAGAATAAAATGGGCTTCAGCAAAATTTCAGGGAGGCTCACATTCTTCCAGATTCCTCCTTCTAACCAATACATGCACAAATGTGTTTCTAAGAAAAAATAGAAGAAAAAATACTCATTTTGTTGTTTTTTTTGTCCTGAAGTGGTGTGTAAGGCCTTGTTCAATCAGTTACACTTTGCATCAATGACCAAAATGAAAAAGGAAAAAAAGCATAGTCTTTCAAAGCCAGGACCTATGTGCAATTTCTCTCTTTTCACCTCTTACTATCTGACCCGTCTATCTTCCATTTTCCCTCCTCTGCTGAACTTTTCACTCCCAGGTAACGAGTCAGAGCTCCCTCCAAGTGCTACACCTTGTCTTGAAGCAACCTGACAATCTGTTGCACCAACTCTGTGGTCTTCACATTTTGAAAATGAAGGTTCCTGGCCACATCTTCTCAGTGGAGTGTTCCCACTGTGACCTCCTACCTGCTCTGTGCCGCCTTATTTCATTTGTTCTTTATCGTGCTGTACTTGCAAGAGTAGGAAGTGGGCCCCAAGTGCTGATTTTTCACTCTTCACCTCTGAACAACTTTCCCCTACCACACAAAGCTATGTTCTCCTACCTAGGACTATATAAATAATAGTCAATTTGGTTTCAATTTCAGGCAGATGAACCCTGCCTTTACACAGTGACCCCTGGCAATCATAAGAAATGAAGCATGTGCTCTGCCCACCCATTTGTGGAGAAAGGTTGGAGACACCTATTCTGTCAGCTTTTTTCCCCATCTCTCAAGCTCTGTTGGCACTGGCGCATTCCTAGCAATGACCTGGAATAGGACCTTGAAAAAATACAGAATCAATTCCCACTTGTCTACTTCACAGACATCTGGATAAAGGGAAATTATTTGAAAACCCTGAAGTTTTAAGACCTACAACCTTACTACCATAAAGGCTTAAGGCTTCATTTCCTGCTCCTTCAAATCTACCATACTGGGGCAGTGTGGAGGCTGATAGAGAAGAAGGATTAGTGGCCTGAAGAAGTATCCTGTGTTGTGGAATGTTGAAGTATTTTACATTTCTATTACCTGGTATCTTAGCATAAGACCCTCAACAGCTTTTGGTGCTCTATAAACTTTTGCTGTATAATTTAAGGTATGGGTATGGTCCTTGATTTTTCAGAATTTAGGATCAGACAAAAGCACAGATGCATGCAAATGCATAAAATACTCAAATTATCTGGCCTAATCTTAACATGAGTCTGAGAGATTTAAAGAGTGCTAAATTGTGAAGAAAAAAGATAGATACTGGCAAGGTCTCTATTAATAATTTCATTCCTTCTTGCTTCACTGACCTTGCAAGTCTATCTAGCATGTTCTTCCTTTTCCCTCTACTTATCCTTCAGGAATTATCTTGGCTCTTTCTTTTTCTTAGGATTCTTCCTATTCATGTATTTGATTTACAATTTCCCTTTTTCCAAAGGGGCACTTCTCAGTTGATATAATCATCCCTCAGTATTCCCTGGGAGTTGGTTCCAGAATATCCCCATGGATATCAAGATGCATGAATGCCCAAGTCTGTTATATAAAATGACTCAGTCAGTTGCCTATCTGCATCCACAAGTTACACATCCATGTTTTCAACTTTGCTCTGCATTTGCTTGGATTTTCTGGCTTGGAAACCAGGGATGTGAGTGTGTATGCGCTGAGTCATTTCTGACTCTTTGTAACCCCATAGATTGTAGACTGTCAGGCCCCTTTGTCCACAGAATTTTCCAGGCAAGAATACTGGAGTGGGTTGCCATTTTCTAATACTGTGGGTCAACTGTAATATGAGTGCCAAATTCTATGTTGATTTCAAACTATAGACCTGAGAACCTTGAGGAAAGAAATTTTGTCTCATTCTTTCTTTTTCTTCTCTTTTATTGGGCAGTAATCTTCCCATGTGTTATGTTAATGAGTATTAGCTGAAAGTACATCATGAAGACATGTAATTAGAACATGATACAGTAAATATTTAAGACAAGCTCAGTTAAGGGTTAGAAGTGGGAACCAGTAGAGATTAAATGGAAATGGAGATGGAAGAAGAATGCCGCTTTGTTAGTGTTGGAACAGAGGTGACATCCTTCACAGGATTGCCGTTTTACTTTTTACCACGTTAAAGAGTATAATTCTTTAGTACAAAGATGAAAGTAAGAAATTTTGTCAAACTTGCTCTCTAATTATAATAACTCAGAAAACTGAAACAAATAAAAGTTGTAAAATGAAGGGAAGCCAAGGAAAATGTGAAAAAAATAAATCTGAAATTATTCTTCCATGGAGAGTGTGGAGAAAAAGTCCATTTGCTATACATTACTTTGTCAGTATTTTTTAATAAGTATTGGGAATGTAATTAGGCTGATGGGTTAAACACTCACCCTGATAACAGGAGCATGGACAGGGCATAATATGGAGAAATTATACAACATATTTACCAAATGTAATGGGCTGATTCTATCACCATATTTGTAGACCATAATAAAATGTGCGTTTGACTAACAGGTATTTTACCTTAAAGTGCTTTTCTTAGTGTATTATAAACTTATTTTCTGACACTGGTTATTACTTATTTCTACAGCTTTTATTATAGGAGCAGTTAAAGAGTAACTTCCACTCTTAAAAAGGTAGATTTGTTTTGCTCCAGGAAGGAGTCTGGTGTGAAATGTTGAGACAAACTCTAGTTAAGGGCAGCTGCCAGGGAATGATAGAAATCATTCATTTCCTTTGCATGCTACCCGTTCTTTTATTTGCTCATCTTTCTTACACTGTAAGTAATTGGATACAAAGTCAATATTCTCACTTGCCTATTTTCAGTACTCTTTATTTAATTATTATTTTTTAATCCCCTCAATTCAAGAGCTGGCCAATGGTAGGCACAATCATGGACATCTACAGAGAGAAGAGTAAAACGACACAGCACAGTGATTTCACCCATCTTAGTAGATTGGATAATTTCCTCTCATACACTGAGAAGTTGTGTTAACTTATTTAATTGTTTGGTCATTGCTAAAACATTTACCTTATATGGACATCAATTATGTGCTTAGAGAAATTCTTGAGTTAATAGATGAAAAGACTTTTATTCTGCATGCTTTAATGTATTTTAAAATATTTTGGTTATTGAGGTTTCTTGTACTTAATCCAGTCTTTTACTTTTTCTTTCATGGGAGAAAAAAAGGGCAGGTCTAAATGCAAATTAACATTACTGTTTAAATATCACAGACCATTTTCTCTGAGCCCAGTTACAATAACTAGTAATTATAAAAATTGCTTGCCTTCGGCTTCCGGCTAAGCCAGTGCTAAACTTGTCCTTTTATTAGATCTGTCAGACTGAGTTAATTATCTTTATGATAATAGATGTGCCTTACCTCCAACAAAACAAATACACTTATAATTAGCTTTTTAGTTAGAATTTTAATTTATTTATAAAGAATGTTTGTTTTCCTTCTTTTTTGCTGCTTTGAAAGAGACAGGATAGAGAGTGGGGGTCTTTCTGTTTATCAGGTTACCAGCCTGCTTACTAGTTTATAAAGGAAGAGAAAAAAAAAGGACTCATTGTGTTTAATCACCAAATTCAGTATTCTGTAGCACATCACACCCCTTCCATGTTACATCAATTCAACTCCAAGGCATTTTACTTTATGTCACATACACAAAAAGGGACTCTTTTTATCTGCCTTCTTAACAAAGTAGTGTTATGGAAGCTATTATATGGAAATACTAACAAGTATGAATTGAAAATCTTCCTGTATCACAGCATAGCTGCCTTAAAAATCAAATCATCTTATACTGTCCCCACATTTTTATGGCTCTTGCTCTTCTTTCATCTATGCCCAGCATGTTTCAGAATATTACACAAATGCCTGCAATGAATTCTTAGAGGATATCTGTGCCAAAACAGAGTATAAAGGGAAAACATTCTTTGGTGTCACATCAAGCAAAGCTGGGTTTTGTCCTTGGTTCTGCTACTCACAAACTGTGTGACTTGTATGAGTTATTTAACCTCTCTGAGCCTTGGTTTCCTCATCAGTATAATGAGAATAATGCCTAATTTAGTAGAGGATGTTGGAGGAATTAAAGAGAATGTATGTAAAAGTCTCAGCAGGGTGCCTGGCAGAGTTTACAAGCTTAGTAAGAAGTGGTTGCTACTATTGGTATTAGAGTCATAGAGGGGTGTAGGTGTCTAGAGAATGTGAAATGAATATTACAAACTAAATATCATTTCATAAGTTTTATTTTATATGGAGATATGTTTTCTACTGGGTTGTAAAAACAGATATCCTGGGTTATCTAGAAATTTGCTCTAATGCAAATGAAATAATGAAAATAGACTGCAAAGAAACAATTTCCTACAGTTGCCATGAAGTCAGCCTGTTCTATGCTGGAAACAGACTGCCTTCTTTCTCAACCTTTTTACAGCAGAATACAACTCATTTCTTTTTCTTTCTGTAAACTTACCAACTCACTCATTTCACTTTGAAAATTTCCATTGGTGGAAAGTTCCCCTCCAGCTACTTTTGATCTGCCAAATACAGAGATCTTTGTTAGGATAGCAAAGATCTTTATTCATTCAATGTGGGTCCCAAAGATTCCACGTCAGATTTATCCAGGGTAATGCTCATTCTATTTGCAAGTTATTAGTAGTGAGTGATCATTACCCTGATTTCTGGCCAGAAGAGTGATCCCAGGTGATAAACCAGCACTTTGACCTTGTTGCCAGGTGCTGGGGGACACTGACAAGAAAGTATGGGTGGGATGTAAGAGAAATAGGCAGAGGGCAGTAGAGAGGCTCCTAAATTCTCTTAAGCCAAGCACCAGTGCCTGCGTGCCAAGTGTGGACAGTAGCCTGCCAGGCCCCTCTGTCCATGGGATTCTCCAGACAAGAATATAGGTCCTCCTCCAGGAATCTTCCTGACCCAGGGCTCAAAACAATCTCTCTTACTTCTGCATTGGCAGGCGGGTTCTTTACCACTAGCGCCACCTGGGAAGCCCCTGAGCCCAGCATGCTGGTACCTAATCCTGGACTGATCTGTTTCTACAGCTGCTTTAGGAGTTTGGGTATCAAGAAGCCAGATGTGCCAATTCAGAGACCAGAAAATGTCTATGATATCAGATATCCAAGATTTCTGCACCCAGGTTCTTACGCCATCTACATCATATTCTCATGAAACTAGTTGACTGTTTTTCTTGTAACTCGGAACCATAGAAACTACTCTCAAATTGTTCAGTTTCATTCCATCATGAAATTGGGCTCAGTGGGTAAAGAATATGCCTGCAATGCAGGAGACACAAGAGACATGGGTTCGATCCTTGGGTTGGGAGGATCCCCTGGAGAAGAAAATGGCAATCCACTCCAGTATTCTTGCTGGGAATTCCCATGGACAGAGGGGCCTGGTGGGTTACAGTCCAGTTTGTCACAAAGGCAAAGAGTCGGACATGACTGAGCACACACTGGACCGGAGCATGAAATTATATGGATTTTTTTCTTAAAATCAAAGGTCTCTGTTGTTTCTTATTTTCCCTAAATAGGAACATACGTCTTTATTCCCAGGTCCTCTTCTTGGTGTTGACATTGTGACATTTGGGGGAACATTCTATAATCCGTACTTTAGCCCTAAGCGCCTAGAACTGTTCATTCATTTACTCAACAGGTTTTTTTTGTCAAATCAATGTGCTGGTTACAGGGTGTATAGCATTAAAACGTTACACACTTTCTGTGTTCTCTCTCTGTACCCCTACCCTTGCCTGTTTTTGAAAAGGATGAACTGTGACATAAAGAACATCCAGTACCAACAAAAACAGCGTGGTGGATGCACACTGGATAATAATCCTGAGAAAAAGAATATTTGAGTTTTAGATAATGACATTAGAAGAAAATTTTATCAGACAGGTGCTGGATAATTGGAATTTGGGATGTTGTCAGTAACTTCAGCATTTTTTAATTAGCAAAATCATCTATAAAACAATATAAATATTTTAGCAGCAAAGAAAATAAAGCTAGGTGCCTAGTACAGATACCTAAATTTTATATTATCCTGAAAATGTATACATATATCATCTACTCAATTTAAAACATACTAATTAGGATTCTACTATATGTCAAGCACTTTTAGTCACTGGGTATTATTAGTGAACAAGGAATTACTGAACCAAGCTGCTGTATCATCTCATAGCTTTTTATTATATCTGCATATAAGATGGCGTCATACAAAAAAAGTGAAAGTGAAAAGTGAAGGTGGAAGTCACTCAGTCATGTCCGACTCTTTGTGACCTTATGGACTATATAGTCCCTGGAATTCTCCAGGCCAGAATACTGGAGTGGGTAGCCTTTCCCTTCTCCAGGGGATCTTCTCAACCTAAGGACTGAACCCAGGTCTCCCGCATTGCAGGCAGATTCTTTACCAGCAGAGCCACAAGGGAAGTCTGAGAATACTGGAGTATACAAAAAAAAAAAAAAAAACAACCCTATCAAACTAAACCAACTTGTCAGATTAATCAGCCCCTCCATTCCTCTTTTAAACATACAGACCACTGCCCTCAGCACACTGAATGCTTACAATTGGTTGATAAAGAACCAATTCTGTGTATTTCTAAAAATTTTTTCTGTGCTTCTTGTGCTTTTTAGTATAATTATGTGAGTTAATTAAATTGGTAAACCAATTACACATGAGTGTAAAAAAGAGAACTGTAGGTTCTATAAAGCTAATTGAAATGCTTTAAAGACTTGAGGAGGATGAGTCACTAAAATACACTTGGTGTTGAAATCAGCATGTGTACAATAAATGCTTATGCACCATTACATGTATCTGGTGATGGGGGTAGCCTCTGGATATCTATGATGGCTATGTCTACAGATTACTGAGGTCTGGAAGGTAGAGTATAGATCTTAGGGAGCTTGAAATATGGAAGCCTTCTTCAAGTAATTTTGATGAATATCCTAAAAAATGAAAAGTAATAATTCACATTCTCAGTTTCACAAGAAATTAAAAATGTCTTCATTTATCCCTCATGAATTAATTCATGAATTAAATATTTTGGTGAAAGAATTTTTTAATAGCTGCTAGTAAGACTAAGTAAAGGAAATGTAGCTGAATGTAAAAAGGCCAATCTTGCCTTCCTTTTCTTTCTTTTGTGTAAATCATTTGGGGCTTTTCTTTGCTACTGCTGTGCTCCAGTGAGCCAATCTGATCTCCAAGTCATTATTACCTTTTTTGCCTGAATGGCAGGGCTACATACAAATAGAACTTGTAGTGTAATGCTACACTTGTATTAACACTCATTCCTCTCCACTTTATTTAAAAGTAATGGTGCAGAGAGGCCCAAAAATAATATCAGACTCTAGTAGCTTGCTGGCAAGACCATTCATTTCTTTGTGTCCTGCATTTCCTTAGCTGTCAGTCCCATGGGCTTAAACAGAGACTCAAGCTCCGGCAGCTAGTTCCACTACTGATGCATTTTAGAGATTTATTAGATAGAGGTGGGGGATGGTCTTCCACGTACTTTTAACAAGTCCCATCTCCCGGTGTCTACAATTTCTTTCTCAAAGCTAGGTCTGGCATCCTTTCTTTGTCTCTTTTACATTTTCTGGCTACTGCTTTTTCCTGTTATGTCATTTCCTGAAGGGCACTGTTGAGGCCCTTTGCAAATTTGTGGGACAACTTTCTGGTCTTCTGGAGACCTCATTAACAGAAGCTGTGTTCCAGGCAGTGGTGGGGAGAAAACTGCTTTCCCCTTTAATTCTAGGTATACTTTGTTATGTTGGTATCCATTCAGAACTCTTTGTGCCCCCAGGAAAATTCAGAATTGATACCAACCCTTTTGGTTTACAATTTTATTTATTTATTTATTTATTTTTGGTTTACAGTTTTAGTACCTGCCTCTCTACAAATTTCTGAGAGGAGTGTGATAAGATGAACATGAGACACATTTAAGCAAAAATTCATGCACCACACATTACTTCCTTGTAGAAAATGCCTCCTATCTGAGCAATGATTATCTACTTGACTCTCTTTCCATGGGCTAAGCATAACATGGACCTACAAAGTCTAACACAGTGGAAAAATGCTTGAGCCAGGCTGGGAGGGGGCGCTAGCAAAGAAAGAAATCCCTCTCTCTATTTAAAGGGAGTATCCTTCTATTTGAGCCAATTGTTGTCATGCTGGGATGTGAGCCAAATATAATCAGATCTAAATTTTTTGGTAAAGCTCAAATCCAGACTTTTATGTGTACTTGCTTGATTTTTGAATCTTGGCAACTAATTCAAAAACTATTAAAAGTCCTGGCCAAGCACAATGCATCACCATTTGGTTCCTAAGTACCTAGTAAATGATGTCTGACTTAGATCATTATTTCTCAAGCATTTCCACCCCAAATCCCTTAGTTAGAGAATCATGGACGTTTTCTCCTGGGAGACTATGAAGTGATCGCCCCTCCAATTTTTCTATTTGGGTACAGTTGTTTTACAATGTTACATTAATTTCTGCTGTACAGCAACATGAATCAAACATATGTATACATATATCCCCTCTCTCTTGAGCCTCCTTTCCACCCCTTCATCCCACTTGTCTAGGTCAGTCTAGATTGCCACAGAGCACCTAAGTCGCTGCGCTATACAATGTGTTCCCACTAGCTATCTCTTTTATCCACAGAAGTGTATATATGTCAATCCATTCTCCTGATTCATCCCACCTCCTTTTCCCCAACCATGTCCACATGTCTGTTCTCTCTGTCTGTGTCTCTACTCCTACTCTGCAGTAGGTTCATCGGTACCATTTTTCTAGCTTCCACCTGTATGCACTAGCAAAATGATGCCTCAGGATTCTATAGTTTATCTCATGACCTCACACATTCACCCTATCAGGGTCTTTACTCAGCTTTCTTTTAGGAGGCTCTTTACTCCTCTATAACTAGATTTCTTCAACTGGTCAACATTGCCACTCAGAACAACATGACCATGCCCAAGGTCTTACATTAGTAAGATTAGCTTAGGGTTAAGCTAGAAGTGAATACATTCAATAAATACATCTGAAACAACTTTTTTGTGCAAATAACAAAATTTAGTTTGGAAATCTACTCCTTAAGGATTCTTTGGCCTGGTAGAATATGTAAGGATTTCCCTGGTGGCTCCAAGGTAAAGAATCCTTCTACCAATGCAGGGGGCATGGGTTCGATCCCTGGGTCAGGAAGATCCCCAGAAGAGAGAATGCAACCCATTCCAGTATCCTTGCCTGGGAAATCTCATGGACATAGGAGCCTGGCAGGCTACAGTCCTTGGGATCCCAAATAAGTAGAACACAACTAACTGACTAAACAACAACAGTTAAAAAAGAGAGAAATTAAACTTTATCACATGCCTATTATGCAACCGGTACTTTGTAATTTCATTTAATTCTAGAAACTGTCTTATAAAATAGGTAAGATGAAGCCCCTTCGGAAGATGAGAAAGCTAAGTGCTAAGAATATTCAACCAGCATCAGACAGTATAATTGGAAGCCCAAATTTTCAGGGTTCAAAATCTGCCACTTAAATGTTAAGTACACATATATCTGGGCTTCCCTGGTGACTCAGATGGTAAAGAATCCGCCTGCAATCCTGGAGACCTGGGTTAGATCCCTGGGTTGGGAAGATCCCCTGGGGGAGGGCATGGCCACCCACTCCAGTATCCTTACCTGGAGAATCCTATGGACAGAGGAGCCTGGGGAGCTACAGTCCATGGGGGTCGCAAAGGGTCTGACAAAACTGAGCTATTAAGCACAGCACAGCACATAAGTATCTAAGTGGCAGATTTTGGACCCTAGCAGTTAATGTGCAGCTCACCAGGTAAATCACACCACATTCAGCTGGTGTGGCTTACCTGCTACTACAGGTAAATCCTCCTGCAATGTGGGAGACCTGGGTTCAACCCCTGGGTTGGGAAGATCCCCTGGAGAAGGGAAAGGCTACCCACTCCAGTATTCTTGCTTGGAGAATTCCATGGACAGAGGAGATTGGAGAGCTACAGTCCGTGGGGCCACAGTTAGACACAACTGAGTGACTAACATACACACAAACCACAGAGGCTAATCCTTGACTGTGGCTCCCTGACCCCAGGGCTGGAGTTTGTGTGCCTTAGAAACAACATATGTATCTAATCCAATGTCCTTAGGTATTTCTATATATCTGTCTATACATACGGAGAAGGCAATGGCAACCCACTCCAGTACTCTCGCCTGGAAAATCCCATGGACGGAGGAGCCTGGTGGGCTGCAGTCCATGGGGTCACTAAGAGTCGGACACGACTGAGCAACTTCACTTTCACTTTTCACTTTCATGCATTGGAGAAGGAAATGGCAACCCACTCCAGTGTTCTTGCCTGGAGAATCCCAGGGACTGGGAAGCCCGATGGGCTGCCATCTATGGGGTCGCACAGAGTTGGACACGACTGAAGTGACTTAGCAGCAGCAGCATCTATACATAGATACAGACAGTAAAGATATATATGCATAGATAGAGGTAAACATGTGTCTTAAATATACCTATTATACTTATAAGTATTGTTATTATATAATAATACACACACACTTATAGGATATTGTATCCATTTGATTTGATGTCCTTCAGGCAGATGCAGAAAGGAATAATTACAACTTGAATAAATCACAAGAGAACTCTTTCTTTTCCTTCTTTGTCTCCCTTCCTTCCTTTATTCCTATTTTGGGTTGGGGATTTTTGAGAAAGTACATTCACTAAATATATGTAGCTTGATGATCATGGGTAGCAATATTTACTTCAAATAAAACTTTTGCATTTGTTGCAATAAACTGTGACTTTACAAAATTCAGGTTTTAAAGCATTTTTATCAAATTCCAATTCCATGCTCTGCAGGACTACTTCAGCACTCACATTAACTTCACATTATCAGCTTGCGAGTCCTTAAAACGAAAGTATCCATATTTTTGGTCAACTTAGAGAATGTCTTCATATCTGCGTTTGTTTCCACATAGTGATAAATGTGTAGTCAAAGTGTTATTGCAAGTTTTCTAAAAGCAGTGATAATGCTTGATGCATTCTGAGTTCAATGAATTAGATTTAGAGATTTTGATTTATGTTATCATGGCTCTTTTTATATTTCTAGTGAGAAAGACATTTCCAACAGATGTTTTGCTAACTTTCTGTGTGCCTCTCATGTACAAATAGCTCCTATAAATTAACCAGGTAGATGCTGAAGGTATATAATCCCCAATAAATATTACAGTTATTCTTTTTGTTCCCATGTCTTCCTCTAAGCCTCTGTGCAGTTTAGATTTTAGGAAATCTTTGGTCATAATGGGCTCTTGCATAAAGTTTCCAGCCCACTTTTATTTACCAGGAGAATATCATTCATTTGTGTCTTTGCATCTAAGTAAGAGAAGATAGAACACAACCCGGGAAGAATCCCTTAAAATCTGATTTCAGAGATTACAGGGCTTAAGACTCATCATTTCTCCTTCCCTCCATGTCACAAAAATAGGGACTAGACACAAGGATCTCTAGCTAAATGTGACAAGATATTAACTTTGCTAACGGCTAATCAGGTGCCCAATTGTCCTCCAACTGCAGGGCTTCTGATAAAGTGTGTTGGAGAATGCAGCTTAAAGCTAAAACCTAATGAAAACTTTTATTTTCATTTCAAAATTAGGCCTGTGAGGAGAGCTGGGTCAGCAAAACACACTCTGATGATACAAAACCAGCCTCCTGAAGGAGCTTAGCCTTGCCACACACATGACTACCCGAGAGGGAAAGAGAAAGAAAGAAGGAAGGGCAGGTCTCCTTCAGAGCACTTATCTCAGGGGAACAGAGAGGAGAGAGGGAAAGATCACGGCCCAGAAATGCACGCAGTGCCAAGAGAGCAGAAGCCCATGCCCAGAGTGAGCGGTGATCTGTGCCCTCACAGTGACCTTGCTCATGAGGAACAGTGTAGCCTTGCCAACGCTGGGCTCTCATTGATCTAAGTTAGCCATTCCCCTCTGTGGGGAAGCGAGAGTAAGAGTGATGTGACATGTGATGTGACTGACACGTGGTGTGAAGAGTTATAGGATGACGTGCACACTGCCACACATGTGTTTGCGTATTGCTGTAGGATCCTTTCTTAGAAAGCCTTAGAACCCTTTGTTTTCATCAAGGATGATGACAACTAGGAGGAAAAAGGTGACGGAAGAGAATGAGGTCACTCTGTTCCTGTGACTTTTAACGGTTTGTTCTAGGTGTAGGGTATGGGACTGGGACAGACAGATGGATAAAATATTCCTCAAGTTTCCATTGGCTAAATGTACGTAAATCCAGGGTTTCACAGGGCTTTATCTTCATGGGTTAGTTCATGCTGCCTTTATCCCCACCTGCTGTTCAGTCTCCCTGGTCCCTCTCCAGCTCTACTTTGGCTCCTGCCGTCTCAAGGCTGCGAAACATAGAAATTGAAACGAAATTGAGGACTCCCTATTGTCAGTGACTGATGAGTTGGGAAGGATTTGGGGAAGGGCAAAGTCCCAAATTCTGCCACAGGGAGAGCCATTCTCTGAGGAGAACTTAATCATTTGCTTATTCAACCAACATTTATCAAGTAGAGTGTAGTGATACTCAGGGGTCTGCAGACGCCAGTTTGTGAAATGCTGCAATAAAAGTTAAGGGCTGTCATTTCAGTTGTTCCCCTGATACCAATGTTGTTGAAAACAGACTCAAATGTGAGTCTTTGAAACATTATACCAGCACCAAGATATAAGGTGATCATCAAGGATATGTTCTTATTTATATTTAATATCATCATTGAAACAAAAAATTTACAGAGATCACGTGGACCTAGAAAAATTTATCTTAAGAATCCCAAAGACTTTATTCTGCACTTCAGAAATGCTAGCATAGAGGGAAAATAAATAGTTTTGAGATTAAAATAGACCAGAATTTTAATCCTGGCTCTGGAATTTATGTTTTATTTTAGTCAGATTAGATGACTTGACATATTTATATATAAAAATGAGAATAATATTGCCTGTATAATGGAGTTTTTAGGAGGAAGACAGAGTATGATGTATATATGTCACACAGTATTTTACACATATTAAACTCCTTATCAACATGGATTCTTTTTTCTTCCAAAATGCCCCCTTCATTCCCATTGTGTGTAAGGAGGCAGCTGAGGAGATGCAGTGATGAATTAAATATTATATACAAGATGATCTCAGACTGGTGAGATAATAGACATTTAAGTGTGTTTATAATACATTGTGATATATATTATACTAGAATATATTTCAAAAATAAATGAGATACAGAGGATGATTTTTTTCCTGATGCACCTAAAAGAAACTAAAAATTGTTTCCCAAGGAGCATATTCCTGGTGAATATTCAGTTAATGATAATAGTGATGATGATGATGATAAAAATGAAGTTTATGATTATGCTGACAATAATGATGGAGATAGTTTACATTTATTGCATATCTGCTGTGTTGTAGGAACTCAATTTGCATATATTACTTGATCCTCACAACACTCTCGTGAGGGAGAAATATAATTTCTGTGTTGTAGAAAATCACAAGGTGACACAGGTAGCATGGGGAAAAGCTGGGACTTGACCCAGTTCTGTCTGATTAAAAAACTCAAATCCTTAACCGCTATAACGCATGCTCTTTCCATGAATTAATTACTGAATGGTAATTAGGTTCTATTTGAACTGTAGTTCATTTGAATTTAAATAGGCTTCTGTGGGTATATTGAGCACCTTTCCCAACTCTATCCCTTTTCCCAATTCTTTGGATTTAGCACCCTGAATGGGATTTGGGGAAATAACACTCCAACACTCAGTACATGTCCTTCAGGAGGTGAGTACTTAGCCAGAGATCCTAAATATGGAGCACATGGACACCCAGAGCAAGGGAGAGTATTATCTGCTCTGGGAACAGTGAGTGGTTCATCGATGGACAAGCATATGGCTCAACTCAAGAAGCAAACCCCATCAGAATCAATCCCAGAGGTTTCCTCTGTGAGATAATAAACAGGGGTCATTCCTGTTATCTCAGAATGGAACCTGAGAGATTACAAAATTGGAGATACTGCAGCTGTATTACTGTCACAAAGAGGCTAAAAATGAAGCCAGTAGATTGGAGGAAGCAAGAACCAGCAAAGAGATCAAATCTCCAGAACATCATTTCCAGCCTGCAATTTCGGTTATCTGAACCAATGTATTTTATGATTATCTCTCTCACAGCTGGAGGATTCCTGAATGGTGAAGTAGGCTTGCCTTGATGTCTAGTAAAAATATTTTTAATTATTATGTATGTTATATATAAGATATATAAATATATTTTATATTGTATGTGGCTATATATGCATGCATAATATTATGACAACCTTTTCATAATATAGGCTGAAGAGGCTGCACATTATCAAGGTCATTATAACATCATCTACTGCATGGATTTCTTCATCTCCATCTTTACATCCCAGAGATAAACATGTACTTAAATTTTGTTTATCTTAAACTAGATGTTTTTTTAATAATATCAAAATGCTACAATATTTTTAGAAATGTACTTTTTGTTATAGATTATATGAATAGTCTACATAATTTATTTTCACAGTTCTATAGTATTCCATTGTATGAATAGACCACCATTTATTTACCATTCCATTGTTAGTGACCTGGAATGCGTCTAGGTATGGGCTATTAATAATGGGCTTCATCAATGTTCTTGAACATGGCCTCTGGTTTAAATGAGTAAGAATTTTCCCATCTATACCTAAAGGAAGCATTTTAGGACTATAAAATACACACATCTTCAACATTACTAAAAATATCAAGTTGTGTTTTTTTTTTTTTCCAAAAAATACTGGCTGTGGTAGTGTTACTTCCACCAAGAGTATGTGAGATTACCCATTACTTTGTATCTTGCATACCTGGTGAACTGTCAAAATTTAAAAATTTTTGTCCAGTCTGTACATTGGAGAAGGAAATGGCAACCCACTCCAATATTCTTGCCTGGAGAATCCCATGGACAGAGGAACCTGGTGGGGCTACAGAAGATGGGGTTGCAAAGAGTCGGACACAGCTGAAGAGACTTAGGATGTTCAGTCTGTAAAATGATACTTATTGAATTTTTTTATTATTTATCTAATTATGTATCTTCTAATATATTTATTTACCCTGCATATTTCATTTTTTGTTAAGTCTTTGTTCATACATCTTATCCATTTTTCTGTTGGATTGTTTGTGTTTTAATTATCAATTTATAGGATTTTTATTATATTCTAGTCCTTTGTATCTGCATGCATGCATGCTCAGTCACTGTGGTCATGTCTACCTCTTTGAGACCCTATGGACTGTAGCCTGATAGGCTCCTCTATCCATGGGGATTCTCCAGGCAAGAATACTGAAGTGGGTTGCCATGCCCTCCTCCAGGGGATCTTCCCGACTCAGGGATGGAACCAGCGGGCTCATGAATCTTCAGTCAATTTATGATTTATCTTTGACCTCTTAAGATTGTTGTTGCACAGTCAATAAATTGTGTCTGACTCTCTGTGACCCCATGAACTGCAGCACACCAGGCTCCTCGGTTCTTCCCTATCTCAAGGAATTTACTCAAATTCATGTCCATTGAGTCAGTGATGCTATCTAACCATCTCATCCTCTGCCACTTCCTTCTCCATTGCCTTCAATCTTTCCCATCATTAGAGTCTTTTCCTGTGAGTCAGTTCTTCACATCATATATCAAAACATCAGAGCTTCAGCTTCAGCATCAGTCTTAACAATGAATATTCAGGGTTGATTTCCTTTAGAATCAACTGGTTTGATCTCCTTATAGTCCAAGAGGCTGTCAAGAGTCTGCTCCAGCACCACAATTCAAAAGCATTAATTCTTTGGTGCTCAGCCTTCTTTATGGTTCAACTCTCATATCTGCACATGACTACTGGGAAAAACCATAGCTTTGACTATATGAACATTTATGGGCAAAGTGATGTCTCTACTTTTTAATACACTGTCTAGGTTTGTCGTAGCTTTTCTTCCACAGAACAAACATCTTTTAATTTAATGGCTGCATTCACCATCTGCAGTGATTTTGGAGCCCAAGATAATAAAATCTGTAACTGTTTCCACTTCTTTCCCTTCTATTTGCCATGAAGTGATGGAACCTAATGCCATGATCTTAGTTTTTTTAACACTGAGTTTCAAGCCAGCTTTTCTACTCTCCTATTTCACCCTCATGAAGAGATTCTTTCGTTTATCTTCACTTCCTGCCATTAGAGTGGTATTAACTGCATATCTAAGGTTGCTGATGTTTCTTTGCTGATATTTCTCCTGGCAATCTTGATTCCAACTTGTGACTCATTCAACCCAGCATTTTGCAAGATGTGAAAGTGAAAGTTGCTCGGTTATGTCCGATCCAGGCCAGAATACTGGAGTGGGTAGCTGTTCTCTTCTCCATGGGATCTTCCCGGATTGAACCCAGGTCTCCCACATTGCAGGCAGATTCTTTACCAGCTGAGCCACCAGGGAAGCCTTTGCATTATGTACTCTGAATATAACTGAAATAAGCAGAGTGACAATATACAGCTTCCTTATGGTACTTTTTGATAACCAGAAGTTTAAAAATTATTAATATTTACCTCATTAATTCTTTACTTTTACATAATATATTATATATATATTAAAAATCCTGCTCTACACCAAGTCATGAAGATAAATTTTTATATTTTATTCTAAAGGTATAAAAATGTACCTTTAAAATTTGTCTCCTAAACCAAAGAAAGTTTTTGAGGTGGAGATATAATGGCATTTTTTCCATATAAATGCCAATTGCCTCAGCAGATTTTTTGACAAGTGCACTGTTTTTTCAATGCTCTGAAATGTTCAATTCAGTTCAGTTCAATCGCTCAGTCATGTCTGACTCTTTTCGACCCCATGGACTATAGTACGCTAGGCCTCCCTGTCCATCACCAACTTCCAGAGTTTGCTCAAACTCATGTCCATTGAGTAGGTGATGCCATCCAACCATCTTACCCCCTGTCTTCCCCTTCTCCTCCTGCCTTCAATCTTTCCCAGCATCAGGGTCTTTTCCAATGAGTCAATTCTTCACATCAGGTGGCCAAAGTATTGGAGCTTCAGCATCAGTCCTTCCAATGAATATTCACGATTCATTTCCTTTAGGATAGACTGGTTGGATCTACTTACTGTCCAAGGCACTCTCAAGAGTCTTCTCTAACTTCACAGTTCAAAAGCATCAATTCTTCAGTGCTCAGCTTTCTTTATAGTCCAACTCTCATATCCATACATGACTACTGGAAAAACCATAGCTTTGACCTAGATGGACCTTTGTTGGCAAAGTAATGTCTCTGCTTTTTAATATGTTGTCTAGGTTGGTCATAAGTTTTCTTCCAAGGAGCAATCGTCTTTTAATTTCATGGCTGCAGTCATCATCTGCAGTGATTTTGGAGCCCCCCCCAAAATAAAGTCTGTTACTGTTTCCACTGTTTCCCCATCTATTTGCCATGAAATGATGTGGCCAGATGCCATGATCTAAGTTTTCTGAATGCTGAATTTTAAGCCAATATTTTCACTCTCCTCTTTCACTTTCATCAAGAGACTCTTTAGTTCTTCTTCGCTTTCTGCCATAAATGTGGTGCATTTGTGTATCTGAGGTTATTTATATTTTTCCCGGCAATCTTGATTCCAGCTTGTGCCTCATCAACTCCAGTATTTCTCATGATGTACTCTGCATATAAGTTAAATAAGCAAGGTGACAATATACAGCCTTGATGTACTCCTTTCCTGATTTGGAACCCGACTGCTATTCCATGTCCAGTTCTAACTGTTGCTTCTTGACTTGCATACAGATTTCTCAGGAGGCAGGCCAGGTAGTCTGGTATTCCCATCTCTTTCAGAATTTTCCATGGTTTGTTGTGATCCACAGAGTCAAAGGATTTTGGCATATTCAATAAATCAGAAGTAGATATTTTTCTGGAACTCTCTTGCTTTTTCGATGATCCAACAGATTTTGGCAACTTAATCTCTGGTCCCTCTGCACTTTCTAAATCCAGCTTGAACATCTGGAAGTTCATGATTCACGTACTGTTGAAGTCTTGCTTGGAGAATTTTGAGCATTACTTTGCTAGTGTGTGAGATGAGTGCAATTGTGCGGTAGTTTGAACATCCGTTGGCATTGCCTTTCTTTGGGATTGGAATGAAAACTGATGTTTCCCAGTCCTGTGGCCACTGCTGATTTTACGGTTACAGATTTTCCTAATTTGCTGGCATATTGAGTGCAGCACTTTCACAGCATCATCTTTTACGATTTGAAATAGATGAACGGAAATTCCATCACATCCACTAACTTTGTCTATAGTGATGCTTCTGAAATGTTACCTCATATATTAAGTTTGCAAAAGTATGGGTCTATTTTTGAACTTTCTATTCTATTCCATTATTTTCTTTGTCTCAATATTGGCCAATAAGTATATTTTTATAAAAAGTCTTCTTGTATATATACATATATATAAGTCCCTTCAATTGATTCTTCTTCAGAAATATCCTCTAATGTTGGACCTTTCTTATCCACAATAATTTTATAATCAGCTTATTTAATTCATGTAAAAAACTCTTGAAAATTTTACTAAAGTTAGATCACATTTATACCTTAATTTGGAAAGAGTTAACATTTTAAAAATGTTGGGATGTCTATTCATGAATATGGTATATCTCTCCATTATTTAAGTCTTTGTATCTAATAGCAAATTCTGAAATTTTCCCACATAAAGCTCATTTTATCTTTTACTAATTTTATTCCTTTGTAGCATCTATTTTTATCATGGTAAAATTACATTTTTTATCTTTTGTGTCATAGAAATGAAATGTAGATTTTCATACTTAGTCTTGTATCTAGCAACTACAATAAAATATCTTTAATTTTAATTTAATTAATTAATTTAAATTAATCAATTAATTTAACTAATTTTAATTAATTTAAATTAATCAATTAATTTAATTAATTTTAATTAATTTAATATTTTAATTTTAAGTAATTGTTAGTGTTTTCACATTTGTTTTCTGTGTAATCTTATTAACTGTGAATTATAACATTATTGTCTATTGTCTTTAAATCCTTAAACTACTTTTTTTTCAATGTCTTATGACTATGAGCTCAGCAAATGATGAAAAGGGGAGTAAATAATGTAAAGAACAGTTACCTCCTCATCCTCAGCTTGTTTCTGTGTTTGAAGGGAATAAATGTACTCATATCACTATATATGATTGCACTGTAGTTTTTGGTTAGACAATCATCATCTTTTTAAGACGTGGCTTGTTAAAACTTTTTATCATGAATGTGGATTAAATTCTACCTACTATAGTTTATGCCTCTATTTCCATGTTAATATAGCTTTTTTCATCTTTGATATGCTAATAGGAAGAATTACATTCAGAACTTTCCTAAAATTAAATGATCCTAGCATTCCTGAGATGAATACTGATGGATTATTTTGTCAATGTACATTTTTGAAATTTTTGTAGGTGTAACCATGATTGATATCAGCCTATAATATTCCTCTGCAGTGCTACCTCTTGTCTGTCTTGTTTTAATATAAAGGTAATGCTGACTTCATAAAATTTAATGAATTATTTCCCTGCCTCTTCTGTTTTTATTAAAAAAGAAAAACTTGAATGATTCTGGAATCAACTATTTCTGGAATGTTTAACTGAACTTGCTTATAAAATTTTGGAGATTTGGTTTATTCTCTAATAGAGGATTTTAACTACTGATGTGTTTTTAAAATATTAGAATAATTATTTCTTCTACCCTCCAGAGAGTTTGGTGAGTTCTACTTTGCTAGGAAATTGTAAGTTTAATGTAAAATTTCAAATTTGTTATCCTGACTTTTAATTGTACATTCTTTTTGTCTCTTAAACCTTGAGTGTGTTATTTAAGCTATATTCCCTTTTTACATTCCAGCAATGGTTTATTCAGTTTTTCTCTCTCCTTTTCTGATCAATTGTTAAGCACATTTACCTACTTTATCAGCCTTTTCAAATAATGTAAATTAGCTTTAAAAATTCTCATTATTTTATCCCTTATATTTATTAAATTCATTTACTTTAATATTTGCTGAGTTTATTCTAGTGCTCCTCATCTAATTTATAATAAACATTTAGCTTTTTCCAATATAAACATTTGAGTTAATATCTTTAAATGTAGCCTTCAATTATTGATGTGTAGCATTTTAATTATCAGTCAATCCTTAGAATTTTTGGATTTTCATTTTTATATTTTTCTCTGATCCATGAGTTATTTGGGAATGTGTAGCTTTCAATTCCCAATTTTATTATCACTTTAAAGTTAAATTTTATTATTAATTTCTCACCTAATTGCACCGTGGTCTTAGAATGTGCTCTGAATGATAATGACTCTGAGGTTTGCTGAGACACACATAATTCATGGCCCAGTAACTAAACAAACACCCTTACTGGGTGTTGGAAGCTGAGTTGTTTATATGTTTAGCTAATCAAATTGTACAAATTCTTTGTAACTTTTCCCCTAGATTTATTGAGGTATATTTATTATAAAAAAATTACAAGTATTTAATGTATACATATTGAGTTTGGACATATGCATTCTCTCACAATACAATCACTAAAATCAAGGTATTAAGCATATTCATCACTTCAAAAAAATTTCCTGCGTCTCCTTCCATTTTGTTTTAAAACTGTTTTTAATGGCAGTTTTAGGATCACAACAAACTTGAGAGGAAGATATAGAGATATGCTGTATCCCATATGCTCCTTAGCATCACATATCCATAGTCTTTTCCATGATGGACATCCCCAGCAGAGTGATACATTTGTTACAATTGGTAAGCTTATGGTTACATATAATAGTCACTCAAAATTTATAATTTACTTTATGGTTTATTCTATGGTTTTGGAAAAATGTGTAATGAAATATATCCATCATAAGGTGTCATACAGAGTATTTTTGCTGCTCTTAAAATCCTCCCAGAGCTTCCTTGGTGGCTCAGCTGGTAAAGAATCCACCTGGAATGCAGGAGACCTGAGTTTGATCCCTGGGTTAGGAAGATCCCGTGGAGAAGGGAAAGGCTACCCACTCCAGTCTTCTGGCCTGCGGAATTCCATGGACTGTATAGTCCATGTGGTCACAAAGAGTCGGACATGACCGAGTGGCTTTCACTTTCACTTTAAATTCCTCTGTGCTCCGCCTATTTATCCCTCAACTTTAACTTCTGGAAACCACTGATATTTTTACTTTTCCATATTTTTGCCTGTTTTAGAAAGTCAAATATTTGGAATTACAAAGTATACAGGCTTTTCAAATTAGCTTTCCTCATTTAGTAATATGTATTTATGGTTCCATTTAAGCATATCTTTTCATGGCTTGATAGTTCATATCTTTTTAGCACTGAATAATATTCCATTGTCCGGATATACTACAGATTATTTATTCATTTTCCTACTGAAAGATGGGCTTCCCCTGTGGCTCAGCAGTAAAGAACACACCTGCAGTGCAGGAGACACAGGAGATGCAAGTTCATCCCTGGGTCAGGAAGATCCCCTGGAGGAGGGCAGAGCAACCCACTGCAGTATTCTTGCCTGAAGAATACCATGGACAGAGGAACCTGGTGGGCTACAGTCCTTGGAGTTGCAAAGAGCTGGACTCAGCTGAAGTGATTTGGTTATTTTCAAAATTCTGGCAGTTTTGAATAAAGCTGTTATAAAATGGGCTTGCCTGGTGGCTCAGACAGTAAAGAATCTGACTGCAGTCTTGGTTGCTTTCAAAATTTTGATAGTTTTGAATAAAGCTGCCATAAACTTCTATGCACAAGTTTTTGTGTGTATGCAAGTTTTTTTTTTTCATTTATTTTTATTAGTTGGAGGCTAATTACTTTACAATATTGTAGTGGTTTTTGTCATTCATTGACATGAATCAGCCATGGATTTACATGTATTCCCCATCCCGATCCCCCCTCCCACCTCCCTCTCCACCTGATTCCTCTGGGTCTTCCCAGTGCACCAGCCCCGAGCACTTGTCTCATGCATCCAGCCTGGGCTGGTGATCTGTTTCACCCTAGATAATATACATGTTTCGATGCTGTTCTCTCAAAACATCCCACCCTCGACTTCTCCCACAGAGTCCAAAATTCTGTTCTGTACATCTGTCTCTTTTTCTGTTTTGCATATAGGGTTATCATTACCATCTTTCTAAATTCCATATATATGCGTTAGTATACTGTATTGGTCTTTATCTTTCTGGCTTACTTCACTCTGTATAATGGGCTCCAGTTTCATCCATCTCATTAGAACTGATTCAAACGAATTCTTTTTAACGGTTGAGTAATATTCCATGGTGTATATGTACCACAGCTTCCTTATCCATTCGTCTGCTGATGGGCATCTACAGCCGCTATGGAGAACAGTGTGGAGATTTCTTAAAAAACTGGAAATAGAACTGCCATATGACCCAGCAATCCCACTTCTGGGCATACACACTGAGGAAACCAGATCTGAAAGAGACACGTGCACCCCAATGTTCATCACAGCACTGTTTATAATAGCCAGGACATGGAAGCAACCTAGACGTATGCAAGTTTTTAACTCCTTTAGGTAAATATCAAAGAGTTAATTGCTGAATTTTATGGTCTTGCTAAGGGGTTGTACCAGTTTGCATTATCACCAGTGACAAATGAGAGTTCCTGTCGCACATCTTCACCAGCCTTTAGTGTTGCCAGTGTTCTGGATTTTGGCCCTTCTAATACTTGTGTAGTAATATCTCATTGTGGTTTTAATTTGCATTTTCCTGATGGCATAAGACATAGAGCATCTTTTCATAGGCTTATTTGCCATCTATATATCTTTTTTGGTGAAGTGTTTGTTAAGGGGTTTGACACATTTTAAAAAAATGTTATTTGTTCTCTTATTGTTGTATCATATTTCCTTTGTGTGTGCGTATGTGAATGTTAAGAATTGGTAACATGAGATTGAGGGAGTCAATTTCTAGGTAGGTTGATAAAAAGTCCAGGATCCCTGAGGAGGAGAGAGGGGTCTGGAATTCTCAAGGAGGGTTTATCAAAAAAGGATAAATGCTTTTTTCCTACATTCCTTAGTCTTAGTCATATAAAACGTTGTTTTGTTTTTTCTTTTTCTTTAATCCCAGAGTTGTTGATTACACAACAAAACAACTCCATTTAAACTCTGTACTAAGGATTATATAGCAACAAGGTATCCTTCTTGAAGGCATGTTCCCCCTTCTTGAGAACCTTCAGACTAATTCTGTTATCTTCAAATGTATATTACGGGAGTGGGTCTGGCAAGATCTTTACAACCTTGAGACATTCTTTTGATTTATTGTAATAACCAATTTTAAAAGTATATAGCTCCCTTGCTAAGACTAGTGAAGGGGCACTCTCCCTCCCCTTTGTGATGTCTGTGTCAAAAGATTTCTCCGGCCCATTTTCACTGTAAATAAAACTCTGCTACACAAAAGCTCTTGAGTGATCAATCCTGGCCCCAGGTCCCGAAACTAAATCTTCGGAGATCACGAATCTGACACCGTTCACCCTAAGCTATCAAGATCTAGCCTCTTAAAATTTTTAAGTGCACAATACCATATTGTTAAATATAGGTGCTGTGTGGCACAGCAGATCTCTAGAACATATTCACTTTGCATAACCTTAACTTTATAGCCACTGAACTTCACTGATTTGTCCACTTGGTTTAACAATGGCTGAATAAATGAATATTAAACTCTCTTGCTACAATGATATTTTCCTAATTTGCCCTTTCCTTTTTAAAACTGGAAGTATTTATTTGTGTATTATGAAACTATAGCATAAGGTTTATAGCATAAGGTTTTTATGTCTCGAGTTGTCATATAGTTCTTTAAATTAAAACAATTTATTCTTATGGAGAGATCCTCTCAGTTCGGTCCAGTTCAGTCGCTCAGTCGTGTGTGACTCTTTGCGACCCCATGAACCGCAGCACACCTCCCTGTCCATCACCAACTCCCAGAGTTTACTCAACCTCAAGTCCACTGAGTCGGTGATGTCATCCAACCATCCCATCCTCTGTCGTCCGCTTCTTCTCCCGCCTTCAATCTTTTCCAGCATCAGGGTCTTTTCAAATGAGCATAAGGTTTTCATGTCTTGAATTGTCATATAGGTTTTTTTTTTTTTTTTTTGTCTATCATATAGTTTTTTAAGCTAAAACGATTTATTCTTATGGAGAGATACTCTATTTCTGCCAAAACTTTCTGGCTCAATGTCTACTTTTCTCTATATCAATATAACTACACTTTCTATATTTTGGTTAGTAAATGCCTGGAAATTTTTAGATAATGTTTCACTTAACATTTCTGTTTTATTTTGATTTGAGTGTATCTTCTATAAGCAGTATATAACTGAATACTTTTTTATTTATATTTCTGTTGTTCAGTCGCTCGGTTGTGTCTGGCTCTCTGTGATCCCATGGACTGAAGCATCTAAGACTTCCCTGTCTTTTACCATTTCTCTGAATTTGCTCAGACTCATGTCCACTGAGTCAGTGATGCCATCCAATCATCTCATCTCTGTCAGCTTCTTCTCCTCCTTCCCTCAGTCTTTAGTGATTATTTTAGTGATGATCTAGTGGTAGTTCATGGGGTCACAAGGAGTCAGAAACGATTTAGCGACTGAATAACAACAAGTGGTAGTAAACTCTTTTTTTTAATGCTGGTATTTTGCTTGTAATGAAGTTGGGTTTAAGTTGGCAATTATTTTCTCTCAGCATTTTAAAGTTATTATTGTAAATTTATTGTACTATACCCTAGATGCTATTTCTATTCTGAGAAAATATAATTTTCATGTCTTTGAGGCAGTTGTTTTTCTGTATATGTTTAATATTTTAACCTACATTCCAAATAAAGGACAGAAATGGTAGCGACCTAACATAAGCAGAAGATATTAAGAAGAGGTGGCAAGAATACAAAGAAGAACTGTACAAAAAAAGATATTCATGACCCAGATAATCACGATGGTGTGATCACTCACCTAGAGCCAGACATGCTAGAATGTGAAGTCAAGTGGGCCTTAGGAAGCATCACTATGAACAAAGCCAGTGGAGGTGATGGAATTCCAGTTGACCTATTTCAAATCCTAAAAGATGATGCTGCACTCAGTATGCCAGCAAATTTGGAAAACTCAGCAGTGGCCACAGGACTGGAAAAGGTCAGTTTTCATTCCAATCCCAAAGAAAGGCAATGCCAAAGAATTCTCAAACTACTGCACAATTGCACTCATCTCACATGCTAGTAAGGTAATGCTTAAAATTCTCCAAGTCAGGCTTCAGCAATACATGAACCGTGAACTTCCAGATGTTCAAGCTGGTTTTAGAAAAGGCAGAGGGACCAGAGATCAAATTGCCAACATCCACTGGATCATCAAAGAAGCAAGAGAGTTCCAGAAAAACATCTATTTCTGCTTTATTGACTATGCCAAAGCCTTTGACTGTGTGGATCACAATAAACTGTGGAAAATTCTGAAAGAGATGGGAATACCAGACCACCTGACCTGCCTCTTGAGAAACCTATATGCAAGTCAGGAAGCAACAGTTAGAACTGGACATGGAACAACAGACTGGTTCCAAATAGGAAAAGGAGTATGTAAAGGCTGTATATTGTCACCTTGCTTATTTAACTTATATGCAGAGTACATCATGAGAGATGCTGGGCTGGAAGAATCACAAGCTGGAATCAAGATTGCCAGGAGAAATATCAATAACCTCAGATATGCAGATGACACCACCCTTATGGCAGAAAGTGAAGAGGAACTAAAGAGCCTCTTGAAAGTGAAAGAGGAGAGTGAAAAAGTTGGCTTAAAGCTCAACATTCAGAAAACTAAGATCATGGCATCCAATCCCATCACTTTATGGCAAATAGGTGGGGAAAGAGTGGAAACAGTGTCAGACTTTATTTTTCTGGGCTCCAAAATCACTGCAGACAGTGATTGCAGCCATAAAATTAAAAGATGCTTACTCCTTGGAAGGAAAGTTATGATGAACCTAGACAGCATATTAAAAAGCAGAGACATTATTTTGCCAACTTAGGTCTGTCTAGGTCAAAGCTATGATTTTTCCAGTAGTCATGTATGGATGTGAGAGTTGGACTATAAAGAAAGCTCAGCACCGAAGAATTGATGCTTTTGAACTGTGGTGTTGGAGAAGACTCTTGAGAACCCCTTGGACTACAAGGAGATCCAACCAGTCCATCCTAAAGGAGATCAGTCTTGGGTGTTCATTGGAAGGACTGATGTTGAAGCTGAAACTCCAATACTTTGGCCACCTGATGTGAAGAGCTGACTCATTTAAAGACCCTGATGCTGGGAAAGATTGAGGGCAGGAGGAGAAAGGGACGACAGAGGATGACATGGTTGGATGGCGTCACCAATTCAATGGACATGGGTTTGGGTGGACTCTGGGAGTTGGTGATGGACAGGGAGGCCTGGCGTGCTGTGGTTCATGGGCTCACAAAGAGTCAGACACGACTGAGCAACTGAGCTGAACTGAATAGAACATTCCAAAAATTCATGGAGAGTGATTGAGGGTGAAATTTTAAAAATTCATCCTGATTTGACTTCACTATATTTCCTAATATCTTGTTTGATGTCATCATTTCAGGGAAGTTTGAAGGTATTATGACTTTAACTACTGCAACTCTATCACCTGTATTATGTCCATCTGGAAATTTGTTTAGATTTATGATAGACACTATCATTCTGGTCTCTGTATCACTTAATCTCCCTTGTGACGTTAGCTTGTACTGAGAAGGAGTTTTAAAGCAGAATTTTATGAGCATATTTAGGTTTTAGTAGCTGTAGAATTTGAGGATACCTGGAATTTCTTAATGCTGATCAAGGAAGCTGACACCAGGTTTCAACTCTTTCTTTGACTGTGACATTTTAGCATTAAGTATAAACAATTAAGGGGCTTCCCTGGTGTCTTAGCAGTAAAGAATCTGCCTGCAAAGCAAGAGTTGTTGTTCAGTTGCCAAGTCATGCCCAACTCTTTGCGACACCATGAACTACAGCACGCCAGGCTTCCTTGTCCTTCACTACCTCCCTGAATTTGCTCAAACTCATGTCCCTTGAGTCAGTGATACCATCCAGCCATCTCATCTTCTGTTGCCCCCTTCTCCTCTTGCCCTCAACCTTTCCCAGGAGGGCATGGCCACCTACACCAGTATCCTTATCTGCAGAACTGAGCCTGGCGGGCATCCATAGAGTGACAAGAGTCAGATATGACTGAAGTGACTGGGCATGCATGCATACATGCATAAAAGATTAAAGAATATAAAATGTATTCTAGTTATTATGAAATTAAGAATTCTGTCTCCACTTGCTCACCAGTGCCATCTCACATATAGTTGGAGGAAGTTAACAGAGATTGCTAAAGTAGAACAATAGTTCTATGAGCGAGTAATGTTCCCAAGTTATTAAAATTTATATCACAAAGGCACATCTGAAAAATACCCCATTTTTATATGTTGGACTACCCATCTTGATTTGTGAATATCATGGACATGGACCTCCGGTGTATCTTATTGTTGACTTGAATATCTCAATAGTGTTAGCCTCAGGGATGTTAGCAAATGTAGTCTGCAAGTTTAAAGTGGGAAACCAATTCCATTTTGAGAAGAGATACTTTACAGACTATCTGGAAACTGAAACAGAATAAGTGTTTTTCAGAGGATTGAGCTACTTTAAAAAGCATATGGATATCCGCTTCCTGCAACGTCAATAGCTTTCCATCTCAATGAAACAACAACATGGATATCAAGATTTACCTGCATTTTATACCCATCAAATCAATATAAAAAGATGAGGGTGGAATTTCTGCTGCTTCTGTGGAATGAGAATGAACCATGTTTTACAGTAATGCCGATAAGATGAGCAAAAGAGCAAATGCTGAGAGTTTTTATTTAGGAGCTCTATCCTAAATGGGGTACGCATAAGATATCAAGTGTTGAGACGTGCTGCAGTTGTAGGAAAATCTTGTTGATATAAAACATAAAAAGAGTCTTTTACTCCCAAGGAGACTGGCTATTCCATACATCCCACACAGTCAAGAGTAGTCCAAACTGATTAGCATAGATTTTAAGTAGCAAAAATAAAGGCAATATCATTTAGGAAACTACTTAAACATCTGAATGTATTTTAAAACTGACTTAGTGAGCATCAAGATATAAGAGATGAATGACCAAAATGTAAGAAATATGGTGGCCTTCTTCAAGGTAAGATTGGCTTTATAACCCCAGGGAAAATGTTCAAGAGAGTACTTGGTCTTTACTACCTCTCATCTTTTAGAGCCCTCATCTTCCTGTTTTTGGATTCTTGGATTTTAACACTGCCTAATGTCGCTCGTTGATTGCTGAAATTAATTCTGCACCCCAGCATGGCTCACATTCCCTCATCTCACTTGTTTTTTTATAATGTATGTTTCTCAATTTGAGAAATAACTTAGTGATTTGGCTAAAGCAATAGGTCATTCAGAAACTTGCAATCAAGATGAATTCTCTCGAGAAATTAAATAATGTAGGAAATGTATTATGAGAATTTTAGAAATCATATCATTTTTTCTGATAAACCACAATAATAGGAAGCATAAGAAAACAAGTTATAGAAAAATTAAATATAATATGTATCATATGTATTTGTATAAAATATGCATGCACCCATACATGCTAAGTGGGATCAGTCATGTCTGATTCTGTGTGATCCTATAGACTATAACTCACCAGGGTTCTCTCTCCATGGGTTTCTCCACAAGAATACTAGGGTGGATTGCCATACCCTTCTCCAAGGGATCTTCTCGACCCGGGGAGTGAATCCACATCTCTTCTGTCTCATGCATTGGCAGGCAGGTTCTTTACCACTAGCGCCACCTGGGAAGCCCTGTATAAAATATATAAATCAATAAAGCAGCATAAATATATATGTGTGTGTGTGTGTGTATCTGCTGATTAAATGGTCTTAGATGATTGAGCTATGAATGGCCTTAACTAATATGTGCTAGGTCTGTTTCTCTTCATCTTTACTGTTTCTGGAATTCAAGTCTAAAAGTTTTTTGTCGTGCATTGCATTCATTCTTTCTTTTTTTCAAGTTGAAGTATAGTTGATTTACAATGTTATGTTAGTGTCAGGTATACAACAAAGTGGCTCAGCTTTATATATATGTAGTATATATATATATATATATATATATATAGTATATATATATATACTATATATATACTTTTTAGATTCTTTTCTATTGTAGGTTGTTACAAGATACTGAATATAATCCCCTGTGTTACAGAGTAGGTCCCTGTTGTTTATATATTTTATATCTGGTAGTGTGTACCTGTTCATGAAAAACTCCTAAAATAACCTTTCTCTTAATTTTTATGTAATTTTCACCTAACTGTTCCTCCTCCTCCTGAGAATTTTGAGTCACTGGCCATATACACTGCTGTGAGCATCTCTATTTTGAGTCCGTGAGGCCCCTCCTTTTCTCTTCTTTAAGACCTCTTCCTTGATATTTCATGGCAAGTGTCTATCCTGGATTGACTTGAAGTAAAATAGAAAACCAAACTGACAAATGAAACATCAACTGGAAAACAGAGACATTCACAAAGTATCATCAAATCCTATCAGAAAAGCATAGCTTCACACTGTTCCTCTCACAGTGTTAGTTTGTTTGGATGTTTAGCATTATCTCAACCATCATCTTTCATTTGCTTGCTTGTTTACATCTGTGAAATCCTGCTAGACTGGAAGCTCCATGAGAGCTGGACCTTTTCTATTTTTCTCCTTCTGAAATACACATGTCAATTATAGGGTCCATCAGAGGCCACATGACCAAAGATCTATGTTGAATGCATCAATGTCTGGGGGAAGATGGATATGGGCCAGGAATGCATTTTCAACAATTCCATGAAATATGGAAGACTTGGCAGTAGTACTGAATTGTGCTGCCAACAGAAGATCCTAAAGGCCCTTCTGAGCAGTTTAAGCAATTTTATTTTGAAATTAGTGAATGTACATTTTAAAAGGTGCTGATATTTCTGTCACCTTTCTCCAAAAATGTATGTATAATTGAGCAGCAAAGGAAAAGTAGCTAGCTACATTTCTTCTAATGATTTCAAGTTCTGTATGTTTTAAGGAAATCATAAACATAATAGAATAATTTCTCTGCTCTTTTAAATCATGTTTGAACAATTGGCACTCAGGTTGAGTTTTTAAATAAAGAGAGAGTAAAGTAGGAAAAAATAAGTAAAAAGCAGAAAGTAGGTACATGACCATAGACACATACATGATCTTCCCATAATTTGCATTTTCCATCAGGTTTTCTTGCAATATATGTTTGGAACTGTACATGCCATGCTGCTTTAAATATGATGATGATAACACTAGTAATGATCATAATAGCATCAGAGTATAAACATTACATTTTACACATATAAATTTATACTAGGCATTGCACAGCCATTTTATAGGAAAAGTAATAGATTTGTGGAAGTTTACCACCACCATTACATCTTATAAACTCAACTCTAGGGCTCCACCTACCATAGGATTTCTATTTTCAAACCTTCTTTTTTTTTTTTCCTGTGCAACACAGCTTGCAGGATCTTAGTCCCCCAACCAGGGATCAAACCTGGTCTTCTCACGATGAAAGAGAGGAATCCAAACCACTGGACCACCAGAAAATTCTCTATTTTAAAACATTCTAACAGAAAAAAATACCCAAAACATTCTCGTTTTTTATATCACCTATTTGTTACATGTTATCTTACATAATGGGAATTTCCAATATGTATTAAAACAGTAAAAACATCTTTGTTTTGAAATTATGTGGGGGCGGTGCGCTATGTATCTTTGGAGTGTATCTTTGGCTACCCCCTCTCTGCTCTCTTTAAATAACCTCATTTGCTTTCATTATCCCACTATGCTTTATTGGTTGATGACTTCCCAATCTTTATCTTCAATTTAGACCTCTCTCTCAATCTCAGGTCAATACAGCAAATCCAGTTAAACTACTGCAGATGTCTTAAACTGAAGTCATTAACCTCTCCCAGAAATTCACCTCTATTCTGATTCTAGATGTTCAATCAAAAAATTTTAACTCTCTTTTAATGCAAATCTCATCAGTTTCTTTGGCAAACTATAAAGATAAATTCATAGTTAACCTCGGAAAGTTAAGAGAGGTGTCACTAGCACAACAGAATGGTAAGCATTTCTGGAGCTTGACACTGAAACTCAAGCAGGTATAAAGCCTCTGTAACTTCATCAGGTGTCAGGGAGTATTTATAAAACAAAGGATTTATCTGGAAGAATGCAAGGATAATGAGAAGAGATCTAAAAGGGACAGAATCTGAAAGAAGGATCTGGATATTTCACCTGGGAATTATTTCTAAGACAAATTTTGCATCAGTTCCCCAATCATACAGCATCTGACTCCAAAAATTTCTCAGAAAAAGAAATCCCAAAGTAATTGTACAGGCCTAAAAAGTAAGCAAGTGATAAAGGCAGACAGAAATGATAAGGAACTTCCCTACTAAGAGAAGGAATCACTCACCTGCCAGGAGATTCAACCTATCTTATTTGAGAAAATGAAAATTTTGTTTTCAGAACTAATAAGATATCTCTGGCTGAATAAACTCACCAAGTGCTAGGGGAAAAAAAGAAGAAATTCTAAAACTAACTAACTAAATAAAGATGAACACAGATTATCTAAATGGGCAATGAGAATCCAACGGCAAAAGCAACAAAGACAGCTTGAAGCAAGAAGCATCGTCCCAGCATTCTAGGGAAAGAGTGCTTGGAATCTTGTTTCCTGTCCTCAGCCAGAACAGCAGTTAAGTGTGAGGACCAAATAAAGACATTATTGTTATGTAAGAAAGGAACATTTTCCACTCACAAAGTTTTTCTTAATGAATTATTTGAGTACGTATTCTTAAAAAACCAAAAATAAATCCAAGAGAAAAGATGTGGACTTTATAAATATTATGGAATGAAACATCTATAAATTATATGACTAAGTAATTATTCATACACTAATTGTGAATTGTAATATAACAATTCAGGGATGGTTTGTAAAAATATGGAGACAGCACAAAATTATATCAAAATGAAAATAAAAACCTAGATGACTTCAACAACATGAAATGGCCTTGGACACAGGAAAGAGATATAAGAATTTTGTCTTGGTTTGTGGGAGAAATTGAGATATTTTAAGCACCGTGATTGTGTTTATTAGTTTCCTAGTGCTGCTATAATAAGTGAAGTGAAAGTCGCTCATTTGTGTCTGACTCTTTGCGACCCTTTCTACTATACAGTCCATGAAATTCTCCAGGCCAGAATACTGAAGTGGGTAGCCTTTCCCTTCTCCAGGGGATCATCTCAATCCAGGGATTGAATCCATGTCTCCCACATTGCAGATGGTTTCTTTACCAGATGAGCCACAAGGGAAGCCCAAGAATACTCGAGTGGGTAGACTATCCCTTCTCCAAAGGATGTTCCTGACCCAGGAATTAAACCGCTGCTATGATAATTTATCTCAAATGGCATGACATAAAACAACAGGCATTCATTCTCTCACAGTTCTCCAAAACCAAGGTGTTGGAAGTGTTGGTTCCTTTTGGAGGCTCTGAGGGAGAAATACAGCATGCCTCTCTACTAGTTTTTTTTTTGTGGAAGCCAGCAGTTCTAGGTGTTCCTTGGCTTGTAGATGTGCCATTTCCATCTCTACCTTCATTCTTCCTCTTTGTGTGTCTGGTCTCTTATAAAAACACCCATAACTGGCTTTAGAGCCCATCCTAACCCAGAATGATATCATCTTTAGATTCTTGTGCAAATTATATATACAAAGGCCCCTTTTTCAAATAAAGTTTTATTCACATGTAGACATGTCTTTTGGGAGGTCACATTTCAATTTCTACAATGTGTTAACATTTACTGAAAAAAAATTTTTAGAGTACTTAAAATATATCAGGCACTATGAGCTTTATATGTATAAGCTGATGTAACCTTTCCAATAAACCTATGAATAATGTGCCGTTATATCGACTGATAAGGGAACTAAGGCACAGAGAGTTAATTTGTCACAAATCACAGAGGTAGTTAAATGCTAGAGCAAGGATTAGAATCTTTGAATTTGACTCTAGAATTTATGCTCTTAATCACTATTTTTGTTAAATTTAAATTCCACAAATTGCATATAGGAAGAGAAGTGGAATGTATAATATACAAGCAACTAGAAGAAATTAAACTTCAACTAATAGACCTTCATTGATTATATAAAAGGTGGGAATATTCAGGAGGAGATCTCTTTAAAAAAGAGATAGCATGAAGAAGTCAAAATAAGCTTGTTGATATCAATTCAAGTAAAATAGAGAAATGTTAAGAAGAACAAAAAAAAAAATTAAATTCCTACAACATGCTGTTCAAGAGATTGTTAAGTCAAATATGTGTGGGACATAAAGTGATGCAACGGTCCATATAGTCAAACCTATGGTTTTTCCAGTAGTCATGTAGTCATGTATGGATGTGAGAGTTGGGCCATAAAGAAGGCTGAGTGCCAAAGAGTTGATGCCTTCAAACTGTGGTGCTGGAGAAGACTCCTGAGAGTCCCTTGGACAGCAAGGACATCAACCAGTCAATCCTATTGGAAATCAACGCTGAATATTCATTGGAAGGACTGATGCTGAAGCTGAAGCTCCAATACTTTGGCCACATGATGCAAAGAGTTGAACATTGAAAAAGACCCTGATGCTAGGAAAGACTGAGGGAAGGAGAAGGGGGAGACAGAGAATGAGGTGGTTGGATGACATTGTTGACTTAATGGACATGAGTCTGAGCAAACTCAGGGAGATAGTGAAGGACAGGGAAGCCTGGCATGCTGCAGTCCATGGGGTCACAAACAGTCAGACACAGTGGAGCAACTGAACAATAGGAACTAACAGTTGTAATGTTCTTTAAAGATTGGCTAGAGAATATTTTTGAAATATACATCAGAATGTGTCATGCCCATGTTCAGAGCTCTACTATGACTTCTTGCTATCTTTTGAATAAAATATTAACTCCTTCAATGGCATAAAATGTCACAAATGGTCTGGTTGGTCCCTGCCTAACTTTACATCTCATATCCTCCTCTCTTAATTCTACTCACACTCTGTATTCTGAGTCCACTGAGGTTTTTTTGTTTGTTTTGTTTTTTTAACCCAAACTTATCTGCACACTCTCTCTTCTCTCTGCCTAAGATACTCTTCCTATGTTACAACCTTGAAGTGATTTCTTTTCATCACTCAAATATAAGGTCACGGCATTTTTTCAGAGATACCTTCCCTATAGAACCTAAAGTAAACCATCATTACACTCTAGCACTTTGCCTTAACTATTTCTACCCCAATTATTTCAACTACTTGATCTTGTTTGTTAAAATCATTTAAAATCACAAATTCATCCAATTTACAGCATGATTACCTATTAAATTAATCCTCCTTTAGTGACACTGTAATAATATGTGCTTCCAAGGATCCAAGAAGTCTTATACACTATGAAACCTAAGGCCAGTCTTAGAAGGTGAATGAGCGTTAGCTTCAAGTTAGGTGAATAGCAGTAATTTGTGGTTATGTGTGTATTTGCTCAGTCATGTCTGACTCTTTGTGACCCCATGGACTGTAGCCTGCAGGGCTCCTCTCTCCATGGAATTTTCCAGGCAAGAATACTGTAGCAGGTTGCCATTTCCTACATCATGGGATCTTCCAGACCCAGGGATTGAAACCACATTTTTGCGTGTCTTACCTTGGCAGGCAGATTCTTTACCACTCTGCCATCTGGGAAGCCCAATTTGTGGTTTTATATTTAAGCAATTTAAATATACATATTATGACTATGAAGAGCAGTGGTTGAGATGTTCAGCTGCTTTCAGTTATATCATTTAAAAAACACCAATGCTATTATTCTGTATGTCATCTATTGACTCATTAGGTCTACGCTACATCTTTCTCCCTTTTGCTTGATGCCTGGGGACAAACCAAATCTTATTCTCTGGTTTCCATTTGGAAGGCTGAGAAATGTTAAAAGTATGTATTTTATTCTTCCCCTGCAATTATTGTGTGCCTGCCATGTGTCAAGACTTATAAGCCACAAGAACACTGCAATGAATAAGTAGATAAAAACTGTTGGCCTTGTAAAGCTTACATCTCAGTTGGGAATGACAGTGAATAAAATAAATCCACAAAATCAATGAAACATAGCAATAATAATTATAAATAGTAAAGCAGGAAGGATAGCAATGTTGGAGAACTTTGAAATTTAAAGTGGGGTGGTCATAGGTTCTGTAAGACCTGAAGGACCACTGTAAAGACTGCGGCTTTTACTCAGTGTGAATAGAAGAAAACCATTGACAAGGTAGGGGATGAAACTGTGACACAATCTGATTTAACTTTAATTTATTATTATATTTGGTTGTTTTATAGTGTGTGTATGTATTTTAGAATAGATTAAAGGAGAGCAAGTAAAGGTGTAAATAAAATCTATTCAAGAAATTAATAGCAATCATCCAGGCAAATGATAATGGTGGCTAAAACTAACTTAGTTGCAACAGAATTGTTGACAGTATAGTGTGAAATAGTCAGATTCAAGACATAGTTTGAAGGTAAAGTCAATGTGATTTTCTGGTAGATTAATTCATTCAGCACATTTATTTAACAGATTATTCATAGCAATAGACATATTAGGATAGGATATCAGATAATACTTTGTAAGAACTTGGGTTTATACTCATTGCAGTGAGAGCCACTGTAGGCATTGTGTGGAGGTGCAGCAAGATCTAACCTTTGTTTTTAAAGGAGAACTCAAATTGTGGACTTTCCCAGTGGCTCAGCAGTGAAGAATCTATCTGCAATGCAGGAGACCCAGGTTCAGTCCCTGGGTCAGGAAGATCCCCTGGAGGAGGGCATGGCAACCCACTCTAGTATTTTTGCCTGAAGAATCCCATGCACATAGGAGACTGGCAGGCTACAGTCCACAGGGTTGCAAAGAGTCGGACACGACTGAAATGACTGAGCATGCACACATTCAAACTGCAAAACTGAGAACAAGTCCTGAAGTCAAGGTTTGAAACAGGTAGAGCTGCTGTGAGGATGAGTGTGTGAGAAAGAGAACAAGGTATGAAAAAACTGGGAGGAAAGTCAGTTATAGGGAGGATGGTAAGAAGATTGGGATTTATCATAGGCTTTATTAAGATTGAAATGATTCATAGAGATTCACTCTTCACTTTTTTTCCATGTGAAGGGATTTCTCTATCAACACACAGCAGTAAGTTATTTAACAGATGACTTTGGAAAAAGCAAGTGGACATGCTCAACTTAGTCATCACTTTCATTCTCCTATTTTGGGAACCACTTTACTTGCAGCAAAAAAGATGCATTCTCTAATTCTCTGTAATCTGAGTTCAAAAAAGTCAAGCCCCCAATGAAAGTGTCTATGTCTGTTCAACAATTGCATTTGACCAAATGAGCAAACTTAAATCTTTGGTGAAGCATTAGTAAGTCTTATTTGCTGCAGTTTGATAGGTACTTTCTCTAAAGCCCTTTATATAGAATGAAATTAATGTTTGAATCACCATAGATTGTCCCCATGGCAATCTGTCAACCGTTTTGAAACTTGGGAGTGGGAGAAAAATGGCATTATTCCTTTTCTCCAACCTAAAGATTTTAAAAAATGAATATGGAGTGAATTTTACACTAAAGATTATTATTAAGAGGCAACCTTCACATCCAAGTCTTCTCAATTTTGAAGATAAAATTGAATTTGACCTTTAACTAAAGATCAATTCCACTGGGTAACCAATTTGGACTGATTCCACTGGAGATCACCTAAGAGTATTCTGGCATTGCAAATGGCCATTAAAAGCCATCAGTGCTATAATTCTTTTGGAAACATATAGTTATGTGAGAGTCATATGATAGTTATTGCTTTATGATTTAGATATTATTTAATGAATAGTTGGAAATATCTATCAAATCTAACTTGACAAAAGAGGACAGAGAGGACCTCCATCTTAGCCAAGACTACTTGGTAAAAATGCTGTAATTTCCAAAATCATACCCTTCATACTGACAATAGTGGCATATTATACACTTTTTTTTACATCTTTCACTTAAAATTATCAAAACACTGCAGTACCTGACTTCAGTCTTATGTGTTAACTAGAGTCACAGCTATAAATCATTAAGACTACTCAATACCATCATCAGAGGTCATTATAAGTGAGGGGTTTTACCCTGTTTGTGGCATGGACATTTTAGCAGTCTTTTAAAACTGTCTAAGAATTATAGTTTTAGATGTATAGGAGCCCAAGATAAGAACCTTAATATATATGGCACTTTTTCAAGTGTACCTAATTTCTCATGCTTAAATGTTATACCTATTTGCAGGTTTGTAAACATTTTTGAACAAGAATAGCATTATTTTATTAGTTACTAACCATTGTCTTACCATATTTTTACTTTATCTATGTTGCTCACAAAACAGTACAAAAATTACATTGGTTGAAAATATCTCATGGCTGATGTAAACAAGCAACTTGTTGATTAATTGGATTATTTTTTGTTTTAGTGATCCAAGTCCCTATAAAGTAATATTACTGGTAATTTACAATTTACATAAAGCATGATTGTTTTTATATCTTTTATTAAATATGTGCACATTTACATTTCTTATTTGTTTAATTTGTGCTTCTTGAGTACATGATCATACTCATGAACACAGATACTCTTCCAGATGCTAGGGATTCAGCTCTGAATAAGACAAAGTTAACGTACAGGGAAGAAAGCAAAACAATGGAAGAAGCATCAAAGCAAAGAAGCAAAGAGGAAGGGAAGAGAAACAAATAAAATGTAAGGCATAATGAGAAAATAGAACGTAATAGGAGCTGAAAGTGAAATAGGTGGTAAGGAAAGGACCCTGAGGAAATGACATTTGAAAAAAGAAGTTAATACAGCAACCTCATATATGGATTAATGATTAAAAAAATTTTTGTTTGAGCAACGCATGATCATGTTTATAGGCAAGATCAAGCATTCTTCTTTAGACCAAAAAAAAAAAAAAAAAAAGAAGCTGACTATGTGAAGCAACATTGAAGACACTTAACTGCTGAGTCAGTCTGGCAAATTGAGCCAGTGACTGCCCCACTTTCAGTCTACATTTAAAGAGGCAGTGGGGGGAAAATAGGCAGACTCCCCAGAAGCATTTGACTTGAATGTCTGTCCATGGTTTCAGTTATGATCAAAGGACCTGTAGTGCCTTTATTTTGTTTTCCATTCCTCCTAGCTACATTTGCTCCAAAAAGTCAGCTTCTGCATCTGCTGGTAAGGACCATACTCCTTCTGGGATCCATAGAGAAGAACCCTTCCTGGTCTATTCTAACATCCAGTGACTTGTACGCAGTCCTTGGCATTCCTTGGCATGCAGCTAACAGCACTTCTACTTTTGCTCAGTTACCACATGGCATTCTGCCTTCATGCGTCTGTGCCTTCACATTTTGTTTTTTACAAGGACAAGAGCCATGTTGAATTAAGGGTCCATTCTATAACTATATGACCCTATCTTAACTAATAACATCTATAATGATCCTATTTTAAATAAGATCACATTCTAAGGTACTAGAGGTTAGGACTTCAACATACATTTTGGAGAGAACACAATTCAAATGACAATTGTCATTTCTAGAGTTCACACAAAAATTTGAATTACTAGAAGTAAAACAGAGTACAGAGAATATAGGCTAGGGATTTAGATAGCTAATTAGTTACCTTTGGACTTACTATTTGTTATGTTAACTTTAGGAAAGTTGCTAAAATGTCTAGATTCTGTTTTCTGATCAATAGAATGGTGACATCATCTACTTTGCAGAACTGTTGTAAAGACAGAGATAATGTAAATAAAATGAGAATACCTAGAAACTCAAATTCCCATTCAGTTGATTCTTATAAATATTTTTGATACTTGAAAATTAATATAAGACCAAACAGAAAGGTATTGTAATTTGTCATACTTAGGAAAAATAGTGGTCCTGAATCAAAATTGTATTTAAGTTAAAGCGAAAAATAAATGTATTTTTCTGTTTCAAGTTCAGAACTCCAAATTAAGATGTAACCTTGATACATTTCTAGAGCAAATTGAATTGAATAAAACTCATTAATGATATCAACAGTTCAGGAACCACTAGGAAAAAACGTCCTAGTGGTTGACCTGAGAGATAATAGCCACTATAGTTGCTAAAGAGAGATCAGCATTTCCCAAAGAATTATTTATCTGGAAGTAAACCCGTGGCCTGTAATTAAGAACATACTCTACAACAGGCCTGTGCTGACCACCCAATATAAATTATGTCTATCTTGGAAGTCTAACATAGCAGCTTGGTCTTTCCTTTATAGCATCTATCTCAATTTATAATTATATACGTAAGTCTGTGTTTACCTGTCCTTTGTTTTCCACATTAGATCTCAAATGTCTAGAGCATAAAGACTATGTCTTTAGCCCCTATCACAGTGACTGTCACACAGAAAGGGCTCAATAAATATCAGTTTAATGATTAAATGAATTCACGAGTATACAGATGAATAAAACATTATTACTCTCTCCAGACATTTTGACATATTTGTCTTCAGCACAGACAATACAATAAATTGTACATTTGTTTACATATCCATTATATAGTGGTAGTGGGGAAAAAAAAAATCCATGAAATATTCTTGGCAAAGTACTTTAAAATTTCCAGTGACAATATATTGTGTATATCAGTGATATCTGTTACTTTTTATTATTCTTTCTTTTGTATCCAAAGAAAGGTAGACATCAGACCCTTGGACATGGAATGTTGAAAAGTAGAAAAGCAAAGCAAACTAACAACAAAAGTAGGATATGGGAGAAGAAAATGAAAATGAGCAATAAAAAGTCAAATAAGATACAGGTAAAAGTGAGAGGCAAATTGAACCAAAATCTGAAAGAAAAAAAAAATCAGATCATTATAAAGAATTGATAAAAAGGACATTAGTATATAAGTAAGCCAGCTTAAAAAAGTTAACATTCCACGTTTCCACAATTTGGCACAAAGTATTATGTCCTAACATTATGCTCTATTGTCTAGCTTGTTGGTTAATACCTGCAGTGAATTTCTGTCTTGTAGTACTTGATTCTGCACTCCTCTGTGCCTAGAACCCCTTCAGCTGCCTGTCACTACACTTCTTATTGTATTCATCTTTCAAGATCCCAATGAGACACCAATTTCTCCATTACAACATATCCACTTTATGTGTTAAAGAAGTTGAGACTCAGGGATAAAGAGATAATAGAAGTTTACACATTTGGTGATAGGACTAGAACACAAAGGGAGTGTTCTTTCCACAGACCACAAAGGGAGTGTTCTTTCCATAGTATTACAAGGCCGAGGATTTGTAGCATTCTTTGCTCCAAGATTTGAAATAGTACACATTATTCATCAACTGAGACGTATCATGTCTACCTGGGTCAACATAAGGAACAGAAAATCTTAGTAAGAATAAGCACTGTGATGCTGCTGCTGCTGCAGCTGCTAAGTCACTCCAGTCGTGTCCGCCTCTGTGCGACCCCATAGACGGCAGCCCACCAGGCTCCCCCGTCCCTGGGATTCTCCAGGCAAGAACACTGGAGTGGGCTTCCATTTCCTTCTCCAATGCATGAAAGTGAAAAGTGAAAGTGAAATCGCTCAGTCGTGTCTGACTCTTAGTGACCCCATGGACTGGAGCCTACCAGGCTCCTCCGTCCATGGGATTTTCCAGGCAAGAGTACTGGAGTGGGGTGCCATTGCCTTCTCCGGATGCTGTCTGCTCTATCTTCCCAAATATGCAGACTGAAGTGAATGGAAGAAAATTTCAAAGCCGTAGAGTTGCTTAACATAAAAATGGCTCCCAAATTGCATAATATGTGATAATATCATATCAAAGGATACATTTGCAGGGTATGCAAGCATATTGGATGAGCAAATTCCTATTCAACCATGAAATGATTTGCAACACAGTAAGAAAAACATAACGTTAAGGAGATGATTTCCTTTTTCCCCTTAATACTGAACATAATTTTCATTAATTTTAATATGTGACTTTCAAGGGCAAATATGCCCATGGGCATACGAGAGAGACTCAACAGTGTTTTTAATCTAGAAAAGTAGTATAGTTGCACAATATAAAATAAATTTATTGGTTATTAAAACATTTCATTCAAGTTTGACATTTATAGGATTTGGTTGGTGTTTTTCTTCATTTACTTCATTTGAAGATCTTAATGACTATAAACCATTGGAACTTATTTAGGAGATATCTCTCAGGCCTACAAGGGCAAACCACTCATCATTTTCTGATGTTGCCTACAGACACTTCTATCTACTCATTTATTCACTTATTTGTTTCATAAGTATTTATTGGCATCCATTATTGGATACTTCAGGAAAAAAGTCATAATGGTTGTCTTCAAGGAGAGCAAAGCTACCGTGGAAAAACATGAATGTGATAATAAAATTACCATGAAGAAATTGTGAATGAAGTGCAGAGAATGCAGTTTAGGGTAGAAAAGACAAAATTAAATCTTCAAGGAACGGTCACTCTATGGAGGAGTCTCAGGAGAGAACACTGAAAAAGCTGTAGGGCAAAGGCTTGGAGATTTTGCACTGGATGAATCCTGGCAGTGTGGCAAGACCTGGCCTATGATGTGAATTAAAAAAAAAAACCACTTAAAGATAAGTGAAACTCAGTGATTAAAAACATAAGATAGGTAAATATATGTTCAAATAAGTGTAAATGTCAGGTAAGCAGGGATCACAATATTAATGACAAAAATAGTCATTTTAAGGAAATAAAGTCACAATAATATAAATATCTCATGGCAAATAAACATGGCTTAAAATTTATACAAATTGAAAAGTTATATTGTGTGTTAGTCCTTCAATTGTGTTTGACTCTTTGCGACCCCATGGGACTGTAGCCCACCAGGCGTCTCTGTCCATGGGATTTCCCAGGCAAAAATACTAGAGTGAGTTGCCATTCCCTTTTGCAGGGGATCTTCCTGATCCAGGGATCAAAACCGGGTCTCCTGCATTGCAGGCAGATTCTTTACCATCTGAACCATCAGGGAAGCCCAAATGTTATATTAGTGGAAATGAATTATGTATGTTTGACAAACCTAGTTAATCAGGATATTAGAATCATGAATTTATAATATATATTATATACTACATACTATTTTGCTTTCTGCTGATTAGTTATACTAAAAAATTTAATATCTATTACAATATATCATTTCATCATAATATATCAAACAATATAATTGTTATCTTATTATATATAATGTATATACATCCCAAATATTCTATGTGTGTGTGTGCTCAGTCACCTAGACATGTCCAACTCTTATCAACCCCACAGGCTCATCTGTTCATTAGATTTTCTTAGCAGGAATACTGGAGCAGGTTGTCATTTCTTCCTCCTCCAAGGGATCTTCCTGACTCCGAGATTGAACCTGTGTCTCCTGCATCTTCTGTATTGCATGTAGATTCTTCACTGCTGAGCCACTGGGGAAGCCCAAACATCCCATACTACAAAGAAAACTACCTTTCTGGGCATCACAGATATTTTACAAAAACTGTGAATATAATAGGTATGTGTGTACTTAGTTGCTCATTTGTGTCCAACTCTTTGCGACCCCATAGACTATAGCTTGCCAGGCCCCTCTGTCCTTGAGGATTCTACAGGCAAGAATATTGGAGTGGGTAGCTGTTGCCTTCTCCAAGGGATTTTCCTGACCCAGGGATCAAACCTGGGTCTCCTTCATTGCAGGCAGATTCTTTACCATCTGAACCACCAGGGAAGCATACAATAGGCCACTCCCCCAAAAAAACTCTCAAGAAATTTAAAAAGAGACTAGTTTATGGGCTACCTTGGTTATAATGCAATGGAACTAAATATTAATATGAAAAGTATATGTTTAAAAATACTTAGAAGGTAAAAATATCATAAATAACTCAGGGTTCAAAGCAGAAATTAAATTTGTCATAACCACTGTATAGGGTACAATGCAAATGAGAGTGTGGTCTATTACACTAATGGAATGCAGACAAATTACCACCTAGATGAAACTTTATAAACTTAAATGAACATATACTATGCAAGAAATAATGGAAATGAAAGAACTGAATGATTACTCAAGAATTCATGGCAAAGTAAAACAAAAAAATCAGTAAAGCAGAAAAGAATTAATAAATAAGAAATACTAACAGAAGGGAATGAGGTAGAAAATAAAAAAGTATCAGAATCAAAAATAAATATAAAGATGAAAAATAATAGCCAAACCTGGCAAATTTAATTGAAAGAACGAAGAGGAAAAGGAAGTAAGTCATAAATATGAAGCATTAAGAATAAAAGAATTATATTAAAATCACAGACAATATTAATTTTGATGTAAAAATTACCATAAGCTAAAAATTGGAAAATGTTAGATAATATAAAAATATATATTGATTATCAAAGGTAACTTAAGACATAAAAATCAAATGAGACAAATGGCAAAGATGAAACTATTAAAAAAAAAAATGTCTGTTAAAAATGGTGCCAGGGAAAGGCAATTCAAATGATTTCATGAGAAAATTCTGTACAGATCATTCTAATGTTAGACTGTTTTATGAAATAGAAAATAATTATGAAGCGAACAAAAGGACATAAAGAAACTTCAATTTGCATACAAAAGTGTACCATATTGCCACAGTTTTAGAATTGTAGATTTGAAGACCTTCAAGAAAACACTATCAGTTTGTGCCTAATATCATACTAAAACAGCAATGTTAGATATGGTTCCAAAAATTTCAAGAGCAATTGCTTATCATTTATTAATATAATTATATATATATCATCAGTTGTTCGTGTGAATATTTTGATAGTTGCCCAAAATGCATTTCATAAAATTAACTGTTTCTGATAAACATTTGAGAAACCACTTCCTTATAAATTAAAGAAAATCTATGTCAAAGATATTTTATTTACTAGCAAGACAACATAAAGAGAAATGGAGACACAAATGTTGATGAATATAAAAACATAATTGTTATGTATAGATGATATAGGGGCTTCTCAAGTGGCACTAGTAGTAAAGAACCTGCTTGATCAATGCAGGAGAATTGAGAGACATACATTAGTTCCCTGGGTTGGAAAGATTCCCTGGAGGAGGGCATGGCAACCCAGTATTCATGCCTGGAGAATCCCCAGAGGAGCCTGGCAGGTTACAGTCCATAGGGACAGAAAGAGTCTGACAGGACTGAAGTGACTAAGCACACACGCACATAGATGATATAATTAAGCAATAGAATCAAATGAAAATCAACTACAATAAACTGAAGTCCTTTTAGAATTGCTAAAATGTTAATACTTCAGTGGTAAGGTACATCCATGTCTTATTTGTAGTTTCAATGTGAATGCTCACACTCAGTATTTAAATTTGTCCAATTATCTACCTGTCCAAGATATTCTCATCCCTTCAATTTCTTGTCTTTCATCTTAATGACTAGTCTTTATTTACTTTTTTTCCTGTTAATCTTCCATCTTTATTTAAAATAGCTATTCTACAACCTCAGCCTTTTTTCCTGATCTTATTCTTTGTACCTGATTTAACTACAACTTGGCCTTTCTGAGAAGATTCCACTGTTTGAAGTGGATTTAAAATGACTGCTGTTTTTACACTCTTGCAGAACATCTCAAGGTATAGATTCAGAGTCCAGCTACCTCCAACATGCTTCTTCTTATGCCTGTGGCTTCATCTCCATAAGCATAAAGCAGCAACAATGACAAAACAAAAACAAACCCCCTGTTCTGACATACATGCTATTCGGCTAAATCATTCTGAGCTCCTCTTCCTTGCTATCTTCCATAAATGTATGGGTTAACCCGCTTATTCAACTAAAGACTATGGCCCTTAGTTCACACTTTTCCTTTACAACAAAATCCTACCATGATCCAGGGTGACTTTTAGGCCAGAGAAAGGACACTGCCAATACTAGCCAAGAGCCACAGTGCGGGTGCCACTTGGACTTTGTCCCCATCCTGGCAAGCCTTATCTCTGAAATAATGATGCCAATGACTTCACTCTCTCCCCAGCTTCCCATTCCTCCAGTTCCAGATCTCTGCTCTCTCTACATCACTTCTCCCCCACTAACTGGAATGCCCCAGGCTGTGATTGTGGTGGAGGCACATTCACATCAACCTGGGAACTTGAAGAAAATGTACTATAGGTTTTTGTCTTATCAGAGATCAACTGTTTCCTAACTGCTGGGCTTTGGATTTATGTTCTGATATTTTACACAAGCAACTGAAGTGCTGGGCAGGCAGATGAGGAACTGCTGCTCTGGGTTACTTATGCCTCTGCTTACATTTGTATCTTGACAGCCTTTCTTATCCAGGTTGGATTCCAAGTGTAATCACTTCAAATTGGTCTTTGGTCAGTAGCATCAATCCATTCTTCTGTGATCCCTTCTATTGTTTGCAAAGTTAAGTCCTTAACTACTGCTCTGATCTTCTAAGTACTGCTAGAAGAAAGACATACAGTCTTGCACACTGGAATTGTCACTAATTTGCAGTCATTGATATAAAAAGGCTCATAGCTGTCCTGCAGTCCTACTGTGTCCATAATAAGCTCATTTTTTCTTTTCTCTAGGTAACAAGTCAAACCATTTGCTTCAGATCTCTAACCCTATCACCTCACTCATTTTTCACAGGTGTCCTTAAATGACAACTTCACAGTAAGAACAGAATTCTTTTCATGGAAACTCCCTGAACTTTCAGCTCCACAGCCTTAAACATTCATGCTTCTGTTCAAGATTACCTTTTTCCTTCTATTGCAATGTAAGAAATGCTCCTCTCACTAAGACTCGTCTTTCAGCTTATTGGCTGAATTCCTTTGGCTCTTTCTGAAAGGCTTTACTTTGTTACTCATCCATAGATAATTGGCCTAATGGACCAGTCAAAGCCTGGATTTGAACTATGACTTCTCCTTAATTGACTGAGTAACCATGCGCATTTGACGTCACCTCTTCATACTCACAATTTCACTGTAAAATGAAAAATAGAAATATTCCTTTTGCATAGAGTAGTGGTGAGAATTGCAAATGTTAATAAACATCTTTGAAGAGCAAGTACAATGAAAGTGGGTGACAAAATTTCCCCTTGCTCCTGTATGTTTAATTTCTACCATTATATTTCATTCTTCTAATCAGCATTTACCACACTCTTTGTGGGAGGGGGGGGAATTTCATCTCCATGTTCTCCTTCAGTAACCAATGTATTTTTCTCTTCCCATTCACAACGAAGCATATCAGAAAAGTGTGAATTCTATCTCTACTTCTGCTGCCCCTTTCACGCTACGACCTTCTGAAATCTGGATTCAACGGCCCCCACTGAGCTGAACCTGCTCTTGTCAGTGTCAGCAATGATGGCCTTGTAGTTAAATCCAATAAATAATTTCCAGGCCTTATCTACCTGAACACTTGGCAGAGTTTGACACTATTGACTGCTCTTTCTTTCTTGAAATGCCCTCTCCCTATGACTTATCTGTTGCTGAGCTCTCCTTGTCTGCCTTATACTTCCTTGACCGTTTCATTTTCCTCTTTTGTGAGTTTCCTTTCTCCTTGGCCTACCCTTTAATTATTGGCAATCTTCAGATTTCTGCCCTAAACTGTATTACCTTCTTATTTTAAATAATCCCTCTGGCTAATATTTTCTCCTTCTAGGGCATCAATTTCCATCTATAATATGATGGATCCCAATCTATAAATCTCCATCTCAGATGAAAAATTTGAGTAACTGTGTTTAAGAACACACATTCTAGAGACAGCAGACCTATGTTCAAGGTTTGCATTCTTATTCTGCCAGTTCCTAAGTATGTGGTGGGAAATTACTTGTCTGTGTCTCAGATAAGTTATTTGTAAAATAAAGATGAGAATAATGTGTTTTATGCATGAATGAAGAAAACATGTATATATTGCTTAAGAAAATCAGTGATATATAGAAAATACTTAAAAACATTTTACCTATTGCTGATTGCCTTTTCCTATAAACCTTCCTGTAAGCCTGTAAAACAACAGGCTATCTGACACTATTATTTGGTTGTCTCCAAAAGCTTCTATTGCAATGTCTGACTATATTTTCCCAAGTCCCCTTCTCTTCATGTGTTTCTTAGTCACCGAGTGGCATAGTTACCCAGTAAGAACTTTTTTTTCCCAACACCATCCACTTATTTAATATCTTTAAAGCTTCTGTGTACTTATGTCACTATTTCATTTCTAATACTGGTTATTTTTTCCCTCTTTCAGTATGCTCCTCCTCCCAGAGATTTATATATGGATTAGTACCTTCAAATAACCAACTTTTGTATATTTCTAAAATAATTTTATAATTATTTTGCATTTTTAATTCTGTTCTTTGGTTTATTATGTCCTTTATTTTAAACTAAGGATTTTGTTCTATTATTTTTGTTTGATCTGTTAATATCTGGCTATTTTTCATTATTTATTTTATTTTTTTTTAGTGAATAAGCACTCGATAAATTTCTTTCCAAAAGTTTAAACATACAGGTTTTTTTTTTATTATTTAGAAATAATTTTTTTAAATAATACATAAGCTATTCAGAAGTGGGTATGCGCTTAATGTCTGTGAGCTCTTAATGGACTTGTGGTCAGAGCATATGGTCTTTTTATCTTGCTATATTTTGAAATGTGTTGAAAACTACATTAGAGCTAGGATATAATTTTTGTAATTGTCTAAGATGTTTGAGAAAAATTCATATTCTCTTATTTTGGGATTCAGATTTCTATCTGTATTTTATACAGATAACTCCATTAACATCAGATTTATAATTTAGTTCAATTTTACTGCATTTTTACTGATTATCATTTCCAGTTTAATCTGTCAAGACTTGAGAAGAGTATGTCAAATTTGCCACAGCATGAAGAATTTGTTAACTTTTCTCATTAGCTTTATCAACATTTTATTTACTTATTTTGAGATAGTTTTATAGAATCATACAATATATAATTATTAGAGAACCCTGGTATATTTACTCTTGTATCATCAATTTATCATTAAATTAGGGACAGTATGTTTAACAATGTTTTTGATCTTAAGATATATTTTTTAAACTAAAATAGTTATGTCAGCTTTCTTTAGTTTAGTGTTTTTGAATATATTTTCTCTCATTTTACTTTTAAGTCTTTCTGTATCTTTAATTTTTAGCCATGTCTCTATAAACAGCATATAATTGCACATTAAAATTCATTTTTATAATTCCTGTCTCTTGATGGGTATAATACATATATTTATTTCTGTGATTAAGATATACTGAGCCTTTTTCTTTCATTTCACTTCTTAATTCATATTTTTCTTTTTATTGTGCTTATTACCTTAAAATTTGAATTCATATTTTTCCTTATTCCATATTTTCTTTTTCCACAGATCCTTAAAATTTTATCATTCCCATTTAATCTTAGAAAGCCCCAAATTAATCAATATATTAATTCTCTTTGAAAACAATTTAAGAACCAAGAACTCTTTAAATGTGATCACTTTCCTCCTGACTTACATAATGTACACATGCTATGTTTCCATCTGGCTTTTCTTCTTCTCTAAGTACATCCTATAGAGTTTTCTGTAGTTATTAATTTTTTTTTGTGGAAACATCTCAGTTTTATTCACCTTTACACTGTTTTATTTCATGCTTTTGTTCAAAGGTGTATTTTGCTGCTTATAGGACTCTAAGTCAGCAGTTATTTTCCTCAGCACTTTGAAGAGATCTTGCAACTAATCTCTGACACCCAATGATGCTCTAATTATTCATGTCAGTCATCTGCTCTTTCTGTTTGAGTGCTTTTTAGCTATTTAAATTATTTTAAGTTTTAAGATTATAGAAAGATGATACCTACTTCTTAAGTTGAAGATATTCTAATGCAGGCCTCCCTATAATAAGGAATAAAAGATGTGCCACTTTTCAACTTTGATTTATTTTATACAAGAGACAATGTTCAGAGGAACATGGGTCTGGAGTCAGAAGTCAGGGATTTTTGCCTCCAGATGATAAAGAGTCTGCATGCAATACGGGAGACCCAGGTTCAATCCCTAGGTCAGGAAGACCCCTGGAGAAGGGAATGGCTACCCACTCCAGTATTCTTGCCTGGAGAATTCCATGGACAGAGGAGCCTGGTGGGCTACAAGTCCAAGGGGTCGTAAAGAGTCAGAAATGACTGAGCGACTAATGCTGTGTCACTTCTAGCTACACAACCATGAACAAATCACAAAACCTCCTCAAGACTAGACATCCTGTCTTTCAAGTGAGGGTGGCAATATCCACCTCAGAGAGTTGTCAGGAGGACTGAATGAAACAGCAAGTAGAAATAATGAGCTCAGTGCTTAGTTCAGAGAAGTGCCCAAAAGATTATGCCAAGTCAAGAAAAGTATACGTCTATAAACTGTAACTTGGATTGCTATTTGTTGCCTTTGCATGAGCTGCTAGAATTCTCAAGGTTCAGAGAAGCAGTTCATAAAGTTAAATAAATTAATCTTCAAAGTAGCAACATTATTAAACAATGACCATGTCTCAGACTGTTAAAAGTTTCTCTGTCTTTATTCTTCTGCAGTGTCACTACAATGTTTTTAACTTTTGATTTCTTTTTATTTGTCATTTATATTATATTTATCATTTCCTGCACTTGGGGATCTATGTTTTTGTCAAAATTTTAAAAATCTATTTTTGCTTTAAATATTGTTTTTATTATTTCCATCTGATATTGAGTTACATGTATATTGATATTGCTCATATTACCCTTTATATCTTGCACACATACATTCATATTTTCCCTGTTTTTGTTCTCTGTTTCCTATTAACTACTTTTGGACATATATTCTATTTCATTAATTCTCTCTTCAGCTGTAACTCTTCTGCCATTAATATAGTCAATTGAAATTTTTACTCCAAACACTGTATGTTTAGGTTTAGAATTATGTCATTTAAAATGTTATTTGTTGACCTCTAATAAACTTTAAATTGAAGACCTTTAGATTGCAGTTTGAAAAAACAAAAGAAAAAAAAAGGTTGCAGTTTGTATCTCATTATATCTCAAGCAAATGTAATTCTCTATTCCGTGTCTAAAATTTCCATTAACTGGAGGAGTATTTGGTTTAATTCCTCATTCTTTTTCCTTCTTGTTGATGCTTAGACATGAAGGACTGCTCTCTTCTGTTGAATTATGTTTGTTAATTGAATTTAATGAGTTATAGCTCTATGAACATAGGTTTGGGAAGTTTTTGTGTTCATAGTCAATGGACTCTAGAAACCTGGAAGCATTTCAGTCCTTTCAGAAGTACTTTGGCTCAACACTGGACACTCAAACTCTCTGTTAGCCTCTTACAGTTTTTTTATGGCTTTAGTGCTACTGCAAATTCCCCATGAGATCACAGCTATTGACCTTACAGCAATTCTGGTTTCTCCCTGACTTTTTAGCCTTACCTCAGTACTAAGTTGGGCTTAGGAGACCCCGGTTCAATTCCTGGGTCGGAAAGATCCTCTGGAGAAGGGATAGGCTACCCAATCCAGTATTCTTGGGCTTCCCTTGTGGCTCAGCTGGTAAAGAAACCACCTGCAATTCGGGAGATCTGGGTTCGATCCCTGGATTGAGAAGATCCCCTGGAGAAGGGAAAGGCTACCCACTCTAGTATTTTGGCCTGGAGAATTCCATAGACTATATAGTCCATGGGGTCACAAAGAGTCGGGCATGACAGAGTGACTTTCACTTCACCGTACTAAGTCAGTCCAAGGTTTATATATATGTAGTTTGTATATATATGTATATATATATATACATATACATATATATATATATATATATATATATATATATATATATATATATATATATATATATAGTTTCTTTGGTTGTAGCTTTCTTCCTTTTTTTGTTCCTTCCTCTACCCTCTCTTTCTTCCTTTTTTTTTCCAATAAAAGGAAATGGAGAATTTAGGAATTGTCTCTACCTCTTGTAAAACTGGTGATGCTTCAAATAATATGTTTATTATCAGCTTCATTGTTTTGCTGCCCATTTTGACTCTTCCTAATCCAATTGACTACATAATCATATCAACTCATCTTCCAAACAAACAAAAGATCAAAAGCCAAAAACCTTTAAAATCTACTACATCTCCCTACACCCACAGCCAATATTCTTGTTAAGATTACCACCATCTCATTCCCAGAGTGCTGGAACAGTTCCCTAACTTTCTTCCTCTCCCCAATCCGTTTTACATCCAAATCATTTTCTCCTATGTCCTCAGAACATTCTTACAAAAGTGCAAGTCTAAATTTATGTTTGCTGCTTAAAACCATCCAACAGCCCCTGTTTCTTTCAGAGGAAATGTCAAAGTCCTTCATCATGGTTTCTCCTAAGGCTCCTCCGTTAAATGACCATTGTTTACACTCTGATCATCTCTCATTACCACCCCCACTCCACATGTCACATTCTACAAACAGTTCATCTTGTTTACTTGTGTCATACAATCTCTTCGCTCTTGACACCTGAGCAAACTCTTTCCTCCTCCTGACACTCTCCCTCCTCACAGATGCCTATTTGTATTTCAGCCTTTCATTGCTAAATAGCTTCTGCTGAGTAGATTATTCACTCTCTATGGCTCAATTTAAATAAAACTTCTTTTAGTGAATCTCTGAACTCCCAGCTAGATTAGGTGTCCCTTCTGGGTGCTTCCATGAAGTTCCATATTTATTATAGCACTTAGCATACTTCATTGTACTTTCTCTATACTCGTTTGCATTCCCAGTTAGACTAGACACCCCATGAGAACAAGTACTGTCTATTTTGTTTATTCTTGTGTCCCAGGTTCCAAGACAAATGTCTTGCCTTTGAATGCTCAATAAATATTTATTGAATGAATGAAAACAGTAAGGACAGTCTTATAAACAGTAAGAGAAGAGCTCTGGAAGGGAGTAGAAATGAAAATTTCAGCCACTAGTATGACGTCTCTAATTCTTTTTCCGTTATCAACTATAAACCTCAATAGAGATTTCTTAAGTAAATGCCTTGTGTATAATAATGGCTCAATATTTTTATTAAATAGGTAAATAAAATATTCACTAGCTACAATTCATGATAGCCTTGAACTTCTTGAAATAAATCTTACAGTACAAATGAAATGATAAAAGCCCTCGCTTACTTGATACATTGACGTAATTTTTCCCTTACAATTTAAATACGACATAGTCATCATTATTTTATCTCAGGTCCATTTTCACACAAATTATCCTAATTGGTATTTGAGCCCTACTATTTTCAGTTTTTCACAGAGTCCAGCGTAACCACAGTTTCCCACATTCTGTGCCACCTGCTATCTTTATCCATTTTGTCCTGTCAGAGGCACATCAAGCAGGCTCAGAGTGTAATCACATCAAAATCGATTTTCATGGCTGAGAGAAAAATAATGGAAATTTCTCTAATGTAGTAAATGTATGTGTTCCTTTTGGTTAACCAAAATAGACTATACATCAGACCTGTCAAAATTAAGTTTTCTTGATTCAGTGCTCTTCCACCAACTTGTATACAAATGATAGAAGCATGCTGTGGAGCACCATGATGCAATCTTCCTGCTCTCTGGTCTGTTCCTCTTGCATTTCTCTCTCAAATAAACAATCTCACCAATTTATCAAGTTACCAGCCAGTCTAAATACTCAGGCAACCTGCTCTATGTTAGAATACCATAAACCTACCATTGCTTAGATCAATGAACACTCCCATTAGGAGATGTTCCCAAACAGTAGCAATGGTAATATTTGGATGGGTGCACAACCAAAGCTAAATACTATCTTTATGATTTTTTTTCCAGATCCTAATTGTTTTTTTTTCCCTTTCTATAATCATTTGACCCAAGGAATCACATGATTTAATATTAGTGTTTAACTCCCTGAAGCTATTCAAGAATGATAAACTATATTCAAATTATAAGCTACCAATGAGGTGTTCATACTACATATACTTTCTCTATCATGTTCTTGTAAAGCATATGTATCTTGAGAACACTTGTAGAATTCCTCTTTTTTGGTTCTTGATAAATGTGATCACAGTTGCATGATTATATTAGGAAGGAATTCTAACCTGAATGATCCAGATTAACTACATTTCTTAATGTACACCAGCCTCAACTAAATTTCAACTACTAGAATAAGCACTGAAAGATATCTTATAATCATTGGCACTGCTTTCATTAGGAGGAATGAAAAACAGAATCAGTATATTCAAAAACCGGCCATGACGTTTTTATGAAAATTGCTAACCAGTAAGTCAATTTTTTATTAGCACCCAAAAGCCACTCATAACCAGCAAGAAGTCAACCAAAAACTAATTCAAGTTCAGTATCTGTAATGTATTACAGTCAAATTCTGGGATTTTCTTTCTTTTGCCTAAGAGTGGTAAGAATGAGTGTACATGGAAATGTATATCTTATTGAAAATGCCTAAATGTATTCCAAAAAACTTTAGGCAGTATGGATATTCCCATAAAAAATAAAGTTTTCCTAATATTCATCCTCTTAAAATCAAGGTTATTCCTTAATTCAGTTTTCTGTAATCAAAATAAATTCTTTTAAGACTCAGATGTAAACAAAACCAATTCTAAGCATTTCGTAGTCATGAATAGTAATAAGAAATGGGTTTGCATGTCTGGTAACAGAAACACGCTTAAAGTCAGATTGCTGTTTTAAGCTCCTGGGATATTTTTAACAAGGTGTCATGGAGATATACAGGAGTAGCCAGTGGTAGTGTTCTTTTTTTTAACATTGAAGTTAAGTGAAAGCCTCTCAGTCATGTTTGACTCTTTGAGACCCCGTGGACTATACAATCCATGATTGGAGTGGGTAGCCTTTCCCTTCTCCAGGGGAATCTTCCAAACCGAGGGATTGAACCCAGGTCTCCTGCATTGCAGGTGGATTCTTTACCAGCTAAACCACAAGGGAAGCCCAAGGATACTGGAGTGGGTAGCCTATCCCTTCTCCAGCAAATCTTCCCAACCCAGGAATCAAACTGGGGTCTCCAGCATTGCAGGTGGATTTTTTTACCAACAGAGCTATGAGGGAAGAATCCCTTCCTTAAAATTCAATTTTAGTAATTTTTAATAATTTGATTCTGTAATACATTGCATTCACTAGGACTTGTCTTTTTTAAATAGAAGGTAATATGGCATAGAAGAAAAAAAAATGGGACTTGGAATTAAGACTTCTGTGTATCAAATTAAACTTCCCATATCCTGGTCATTAAACAACTCTTCAGTTCAGTTCAGTTCAGTCACTCAGTCGTGTCTGACTCTTTGCGACCCCATGAATCGCAGCACGCCAGGTCTGCCTGTCCATCACCAACTCCCGGAGTCTACTCAAACTCATGTCCATCGAGTTGGTGATGCCATCCAGCCATCTCATCCTCTGTCGTCCCCTTCTCCTCCTGCCCCCAATCCCTCCCAGCATCAGGGTCTTTTCAAATGAGTCAATCTTCACATGAAGTGGCCAAAGTATTGGAGTTTCAGCTTCAGCATCAGTCCTTCCAATGAACACCCAGGACTGATCTCCTTCAAGATGGACTGGTTGGATCTCCTTGCAGGCCAAGGGACTCTCAAGAGTCTTCTCCAACACCACAGCTCAAAAGCATCAATTTTTGGGCACTCAGCTTTCTTCACAGTCCAACTCTCACATCCATATATGACCACTGGAGAAACCATAGCCTTGACTAGATGGGCCTTTGTTGGCCAAGTAATGTCTCTGCTTTTTAGTATGCTGTCTAGGTTGGTCATAACTTTCCTTCCAAGGAGTAAGCATCTTTTAATTTCATGGCTGCAATCACTGTCTGCAGTGATTTTGGAGCCCCCCCAAAATAAAGTCTGACACTATTTCCACTGTTTCCCCATCTATTTGCCATGAAGTAATGGGACCAGATGCCATGATCTTAGTTTTCTGAACGTTGAGCTTTAAGCCAACTCTTTCACTCTCTTAGCAGTGAACAAACCCCTTCAGTTCTTCCATTTAAATCTTTATGAGAGAGAGCCAAATTTCTGATGTTTTAATTCTACCTGTAGCTAACAAAATATTCCTTATAGATGTTTACATGATTAAAAACTTTCAATTTTGTTGTTGCCATTCCTTAAAATCTCTTTGATGCATTCAGGATTTTAAACTTCTAAGAGCAGAACTTTTTTGGATATATCGTAATTAACTGTTGACTGAAGTGTAATATAAACTGGGTTTGGTCATGTTCTCCTTCAAAAAATGGATGAAAATGCTGTACAAAGGATAATCTAACCAGGGTGATGAGAAATCCATTCATACCCCTTAACAGACTTTCAATTCTAGACAGTCCCGCTCCTGGGTGGCAAGTCTTGATGTGATGCACATTAGCATAATCGACAGGGAAATTGATCCAGTACAAAGATGAGAAGTAAGAACCGACAGCGGAGGGTTTCTTTCTTGACACACGGATTTGAAAAATATAATTCCTGGCGAGTATTTAACTGTAGGAATTTCTTTACCTGCCTGAGCTTTCATAATGAAAAATATCCCTCACAATCTGCAAATTTTTTTCTAACTCAGCAGGAGTATAAATTAATAGTTAACTGCTGCTATAATTTAATTCATTAGATTGTAGATACTTCCGTGGTTGTATGGCTATATATTTCAACCCAAGTGTTCAAGTCCTACAGGAAAACTCGGGTAGTGCCTGGTTGACTACTGTGTGAGTTCAATACATGAGCATTATGGAATAGATCATTAATGCACTTAATGAAGTTGTTCAACAAACATTCACTCATTCATTTTTATTTATTGAACATTCACTTTGTCAAACAGGGCTTATGTGCACTTATCTAAATTTCATATTAATTTTGCAATGACAAGAGTTGAGCAGATTTCTGATATTTTGCTACCTGGCTTTACTACATTAATTTGGACAAATTGCTCAGCCTTTCCCTTCCTTCGTCACTTTTCCCATATGTAAGATGGAAATAATAAGAGCATGAAAATTCACAGGAGTTTTGTGATGATTAAATGAAATAATATATTCAAATATTTAGCACAGCAAAGTGTTCTACATGGTAACTGCTCTTATTGTCTTCATTTTACTGAGGCCATAGAAGACAAACACCTTGCTTGTGGGCAAACAGGTAATAAGCAGAGGAGTGGAAATTTAGACTGTATTTCTCTAAATTCCAAGTATTTACTTTTATCTTTTTAAAATTAATTTTATCAGTATGATACCTAGGCATTATTTTTAAAAGATAGGTCATACTTCAAGACTTAAGACAAATGCAAAAACCATCAACCTATTCCTTTTCCTCTTCACTCCTAATTCTAATAATATACTAATATTTCTGTTTCTTAATTTACTAAGTTGAGGCATTATTATCTTCCTGTTATGAAATATGGAGACTTATCACCCAAATGTCCCAGCTATCTACTTTACATTTTTTCATTCAAATTATATCAAATTTGTTCAGATAAAGCAATTTTTAATATCTATATCATGCTTGCTAAGTAGTTGTTTTTCACCCCTGAGCCAAGTCAAGCACTATGTTTTAAATATCTTTCCTGTTCCATCTTTTTTTTTTTTTCAGACTTTAATAATTTTCTTGAATTAATTTTGGCTTAATTGTCTATGTCCCTAACATTTTCTTTACAAGGTCTTAAAAAATATGAAACCACTTTCAAATTCTCTGTTTTACATAGACAAACACATTAGATTATTTGTTTCTCCATTTCCCTGGAGACACTGCTACTAAAGGTTTCCATGCTCCCACTCCATTCTCAACTCTTGTCTGAGACCAGCCTCTTGCTCATAGCCTGGGACTGCCTTTCTTATCTCTTGATAATGAATCTACTCTTTCCTGAATTCTGGGTCTTCTTTCTTGCTTACCTCTTTGTTTGGATAAAAGATACTCTGAGATTCTAGAAAAATGGCCTCTAAAATGACCTGTGTAAATATATTGGCATACCTCTCCAAAATTTTTTTCTCTCCCCTCATCTGTGATTAACATTTGGCTGAGTATAGAATTCTCTGTAGAAGTGTTGAATTACAAAATTCAGGATTTTGAAAATATTATTCAATTGTTATTTAGTTTCTAGTTTTCCTTAAATTGTCAATTGCCATTCTGATCCTCCATGCTTTACATATGATCTTTTTTTTCCCTCAGTGGAAGTGGTTGGATCTTAATTTATTTTAGTTTCATTAATTTTATGATGATATGTCTTAGTGTGGGCATTTTTAAATTTTCTTTTTCTTTATCATCATTCTTCTGTACACCAGTGGGTCTTTAATTCTGAAAAGTTTTCTTAAAATACTTCTTGGACAGTTTCTTCTTTTAAATTTTTCTTGTTCTTTTTTTCCTAGAATTTATATTAGCCATATGATGAAACTTCTGGATTATCATTTATTATAATTTTTCTTATCTACTTTTAAAAAATGTTGGCCTTTTGATTCTACTTTCTTAAAGGTTGCAGTTGAGGTCAAAGGATATGTGGAAAGATGCTCAATGACACTGATAATCAGGAAAATGCAAATCAAAATCACAATAAAATACCACCTTACACTTGTGAGCATGTTTCTTGTTTTTTTTTTTTCTTTAAAGACAGTATTGATGAAATTGGAAGAGTACAAAATGGTATAGCCACTATGGAAAACAATATAAAAAAATTGAAAATAGAACTACCATATGATCTGGAAATCCCACTTTTGGGTATTGAAGTTATATATATAACTTCAAAATAATTGAAGTTATGATCTCAAAGAGGTATTAGCACTTCCAGGTTCATTGCAGTGTTATTCATAGTAATCATGTGTAGAAACAACCTGCATGCTCAGTTGCTCAGTCACGTCTAACTCTTTGCAACCCCGTGGACTGTAGCCCACTTGCAACCCTGTCCATGAATTTTCCGGGCAAGAATACTAGAGTGGTTTGCCATTTCCTACTCCAGGTAACGGGTGAATGGATAAGGAAAGTGTGTTATATACACACAATGGAACATTACTCAGCCTTAAAAGAGAAGAAAATCCTGTAATATGTGACATGGATAGCCTTGAGGACATTATGACAAGTGAAATAAGCTAATCATAGGACAAACAATGCATGATTCCACTTACATTAGGTATCTAAAATAGTCAAACTCAAAGAGTTAAAGAATGAATAGCGGTTTCCAGGGGCTGAGGGAGAGAGAAATTGGGAGTTGTTAATTAACATGTACAAAATTCACTTCTAAAAGATGAATAAGTTCTCGGGACCTGCTGTACAACATTATACCTATAGATAACAATACAGTATTATATACTTAAAAATCAATTAAGAGAGTTAACTGTCTTTATCATAATAATTTTTTTTAAAAAAGAGATTTCTTTCAAATTTTTAGTGTAAGTTATTCTTTCAAGTCATTTATTGTTCTCTAATTATTTTCTTTTTATGTTACTGTGTTCTTATTTCAGAAATGCAATATCTTCTCTTACTTCTCCAAGATTAAAAGTGAAAACTGAAAGTGAAAGTTGCTCAGTCGTGTCCAACTCTTTGTGACCCCATGGACTATACAGTCCATGGAATTCTCTACACCAAAAAACTCAAGTGGGTAGCCTTTCCCTTTTCCAGGGGATCTTCCCAACCCAGGAATCTAACCAGGGTCTCCTGCATTGCAGGTGGATTCTTTGCCAACTGAGCTATGAGGGAAGCTCTCCAAGATTAAAGACACAGGGTAATTTGATTGCTTATTATTTTTTTTTTAAGGTGCAAAAGTGGAGATATTACATTTTATTTAAAATATTTTGTCTATACTCTCTCCAGGGCATTGTTTTGCTCCCCTGAATAATTTTTTTCTCTCTGTCTCTCTTGCTCTCTCTTTTAACTTTCCTTTAAAATTATATTTCATCCTTTATATTTAATTGTATTCAACTGGCTGAAAGATTCTATGTCTCTAAACCACTCTCTGGAGCCATAAATTCAGCTAGGAATTAGAAATTCTTAAGATTATTATGCTACATCTCAACCTATCCAAATCTCACATGCCATTATAGGCTTCTGTTCTATTTTCCCAAGTTAGGACTACCGTCACATTGGTTTCATCTATCTTTTGAAATAAAAAAGCTCAATGAATTGCTTATTTTAAGATCTATTTTGTTCACTGTTTGCCTGTGTTTATGAAAACTTCTCTCTACTATTTGCTTCTATCTCATTTCATGTTGAGATTTTTTTTCATACATGTCTAATAATTCCTGGCTATGCACTTGCATTTAAAATTAAAGCACTGGAGAGATGACTAACTGTGTGAGACGGCTTCACTGTGGAGTGGCTGCTTCGGGATGATAACACTTTTTGCTGCACATTCTCTAGGCCTAACCTTCTTAGTGGTCATCCTCGTGGCCTCAGAGAAAAATCTTACAATTCATTGCCTATGGGAGAGAGTAGAAGGGAAAGGATGAAGAACAAGCCTCCATCCCAAAGTCCTTGGAGCTGACAAGGAAAAGGATGAGGATTTTACTGTTCAGTATGTAGACTTTTCTTAATATCTTTGTTTTCAGGATTGTGCTTCTCATCTGCAAGATCTTGAAAATCTTGGCTTAATTTGTTCAATATGGAAAGCTTTCTCCTATCAGAAGTGAAAGAGACAGTTACCTAGCTATACAGGATGAGGAAATCGTCCCGTGAATTTAACTGCTCCTTCTTCAAAAGTTCAACCTACTATAAATCTTAAGAAGATCTTCCAAGGAGGCCCATGCCTCAAATACCTGAACCTTATAAATCTGAAACTTAAACTAGTTTGCTTCTCATTTACTACCTCCTCAACTGTATATCACCATCAGGTTTATTTGTTCTAAGATAATTTTTTAAATTATTCTCATGTTTCTGAATGGGGGGACCTGTATTACTGTTATTTGCACTGTGAAAGATTAAATTTTCCAAAAACAGCTGCAACAACATCTTCCATCCCACACATCTTTGTTTCCCTGCGACCTTGTCTTTCTTCCATGAAGACACAGAATGCATGTCTTCTCCCATGGAATCTGGTTAAAACTTTATATGACTACCTCAGAGAATAGCATGGGGCGAAAGTGGGGCTGTGTAACTTGAAGAGAGCTTGTAACGAGCAATAGGGCACTGCCCAGCTATCTCTCTTGGGATGTTTGCTCTGCTAACTCAGCTACCATGCTCTAAGGAAGCCCAGGCCACATGAATAATGGTGTATAAGTGCCTTGGCCAAGTGTCAATAGCCCCCATTGAAATCCCAGAGGATAGTGAGTAGTGATCATTATCCGTGTGAGTGGAGAAACTTTTGAATGATTCCACCCCCAGCTGATATCTGATCACAATTGAATGACTGATCCTGATTCATCAAGGCCCAGTCACCTCCAGAACTGAGAGATAATAATAAAATTATTATTGTTAATTTGTTACTGGGATAACAGATAACTGGATGTTTACAAGCATACATTTATAATTATATTTGTGAGTGATTTTTCTTTCCCTTATGAAACAAACTAATGGTTCATCTTACAATAAATGACAACTTCAGTTGAGAAAATATATCTGTATTCTACTTTCTCAGTCTTGTTAACTCCTCACTCCTCTCTGCTTCGTATGCTCCAAAAATTTGTTGTCCTCTCTGTTTTGCTGGTGGTTCTCCAGGTGGTTTTATATCCTTACTTCCTTCTCATGTAACTGAGATTTCTGGAAGGAATGGTGACAAGTGTGTGTTCAGTCTGCTATATATAGTTGAACTCATCATTCTGTATATAAGGTTCTAAATTTATAGATACATTTTATCTTTTCTGTATTATTATTCAGATTTCATTTTTTTTTTACTCTAGTTAGTGCTAATGAACAAAATTTGTGCTTTTTAACCATTACTTCAATGAAATCACTCTTCATAGATAATAAAAATACAACTCCCAAAATGGACAAATAATAAAAATATAAACAAAAATGGACCACAATTATGTATGGAATGACAGGAAACAAGAGTGCATAATTTCTGATCCTCAGTTTCCATAAGTATGAAATAGAAATATCAATTTTAACGGAAATTATAAGTGACAATTTAATGAGATAATAGCGGTGAAACTTCTTATTATATTATAGTATCTAATACATAGTATATAATGTATCCATGATAAATATTGGCTCAATATGGATGCATTTACTATAATTTCCTTCATTATTTTTAATTAAACAGTTATAAATTACATTTTAAAAAGCATAAACTATCCCTGAACTATTCATAATGCTGTTTTTCATAACATTCTGTATATTAGTCTCTGATTATGAATGCATTTAAACATAGGATTGCTTTATGTCTTCCCACCATCTATTTCCTTTTCTTCTTATAACAGAAGCTCTATTTCTCTTATTGGCTACTGCTGCTAAGTCATTTCAGTCGTGTCCGACCCTGTGTGACCCCATAGACGGCAGCCCACCAGGCTCCCCATCCCTGGGATTCTCCAAGCAAGAACACTGGAGTGGGTTGCCATTTCCTTCTCCAATGCATGAAAGTGAAAAGTGAAAGTGAAGTCGCTCAGTCGTGTCCGATTCTTAGCGACCCCATGGACTGCAGCCCACCAGGCTCCTCCATCCATGGGATTTTCCAGGCAAGAGTACTGGAGTGGGGTGCCATTGCCTTCTCTGCCTTATTGGCTACAGTTGTGGTAATCTGACCAAAACATGGCTTAGCCTTCCCATTGGCAAGAGGTAGATAAACGGTTTAAGCTAGACCATAACTATGTTCAATGCCAGGAATTTGAATATTAATCTGAGCAACATAGAGATTTTAAATGGTTAGATTTCACTCATATCAAGGAGAGCACTTTGAAGAAACTGTCCATCAATTATCATTACCTAGATTCCGGGAACTGTTTTGTCTGCCCTTGCAGATACGCGTTTCTTCCATTATTCCTTTGAATCACTGAGCAATTCTATCTCCTTAATAAATTTCTGTTTTTGCTCAACTTATCCAAAATTGATTCCTGTTGCACACCCCTGAGGAATACCAATTAATATACTGATATTCAGAGAATCTGTTTCTAACAAAAAGATAGAGAGCATAGTTGAAGGTAGACTCAATGTGATATAAATGAGGGCAGTTTAGCAAGCTTTTTAGTTTTCATAACTGTTCCGTAAAATATCTCATTTTTCTCAGAATAGGTATTTCTTATATATATAAAGCCAAGTTTATTCACTTTCCACTTCATTGAAATTTCAACAAATGCAAGGATACATAAGAATATATTTGGGAATATATGAAAGCAAGTTCTAAAATAAAGTAAAATTAAATAGCCATAATTGAAAGCAAGATTTGTATCAAATATGCAAGAAAATCAAAACTGCCTTCACTGGACAGGTAAACATATTAAACACTCTGATGTAAAAATCGGGTTGGAAAATTTACTGTAACACATTAAATCTACTTACAATGTTAAATTCACACATCATTTGGAGGTTTTCTCTTTCTGCAAGCGTTTCCTTGGCATGGTAGTAAACTGAAGTCTTTTATGAGCTGTTGCTTAAATAAAACACAAGGGAGGCATTCATATGATGGGCCTCTGAACACTTTGCCAAGTTTTAATTATCCATAAACAAAGACCAGAAACCCAGAAAAAAATCTATTAGTGTTGTCATGCCTTCTTAAAGCTCTTCCTTTTGATTATTTCTATTGCTACTCAGAGTCACATTATTACCAGCTGATGGGTGGCGCAGATGGCTCAGAGCGAGAGGTTTGTTTCTGTCATGGTCTGCACTATTTCTTCATGCCTTTTCTTACAGAGTTTTGGTGGGTTTCAATTTCGTTTATTTCGTGGGTAATTGTTTTGCTGCTTTTGTTGTTGTTTTTACTTAATTAGTCAGAAGATGGTTATGTGAATAGGGCACTTGACTGGCCCCTGTTGAACTCATGGTAACTGGAGATGGCTCTGTGTATTTCCCCCCTGCAGACTCTTTGATCAATGCCCTGGATCATTTGACTTTTACTATGTGACAAGAAGCCTTGTGTCTGAGCACATGGGTAGATTTGGCTTTCTAAGGTTTTCTCAACTTTGGTCTGCTTTCCCCTTGTCCCTCCTCCCTTTCCTTTCCCCTCCTCTTTATCTCTCCATACACATATACGTGTATTTTTATCTTTCAGGGCCAATTTGGTCATTACTATGTACGAGAGAAATTCAATGCAGAGTAAAACTCTTAGCCCCAAACTCTCCTACTTGATTACTTTTCAGCTTCTACACATGCTGTTTGTTTGTTTGTGCTGTGTGTTTTTCTGCTCTCTCATTATCCTTAGGAGTTCCTCTGCATTGCTACAATCTTTAACTTGATTGGGAATTTGACTGTAGAAAATTTTAACATAAGCTTCAGGCCTCTCCTACATTTGTGAATCCACAGATTGCATTAGGAAGACTTCAGTGACTCTATCTTTGCCCCATTCGTATGATCTTTGATAGAAAATTTCCAATGTTAGCTGGCAATTCAGACTGATTTCTCTTCCTATAGATTTCCAACTCTTTTACACTTTAAGAATCAATTTTCTGCCCTAGGATTATTTTATGTCACCTTCCTGAAAGTTTCATTTAATATACTCTCCTTTTTAAATTTTATGTATATTCAAAAGTTCATAAGCAATGAATCTGTAGAACATGTGCACATACAGTATCTCCATGTAACTTCCACCATATCCTTTATATGTGAGTGTCATAATTATATTTCAGAGTAAGAACCAAAGAGGCTTTAGGAGAATGGTGTTTCATTAACTCACCTTCTGGCATTTTAACTGTTATCATCTGTACAGTTTAGTTTTATTACAACAGACATTATTATGATAACTTTTCCTACTTTATCTTTGCAATTTATTGGAGCAGTTAATTTCTCAAAAAGTAAGAGCATTTTTTCTCATTAGAAATTCCTTCATGGCCTCTTTAGTACATGTTCCTTGCTATTTAGATGAACTGCTGATAAGTGATTTTGACTTGTATCCTCAATAATGTGAGATGTTTAAAAGAAACTTGGCAAACCACTTAGAGGCTGAAGCCATTTCTTAAAACTGGCCCCTACTGATTAATTTCTGTCCCATTACTGCCACCAATGGTGAACAAGTTCCCATATTAGCAACAGTCAAGCAAATAAACCTATAAACTTCCTAAGGACAAAGCTTTTACTTTGTTTAACTAACTTTTTTCCCCTAAGATGACTGTTTCTCCTTTCGATTTGTAAATCCAGAATTTGACAACATTGAGATTTAAGGACTGACTCTGTTAGCTTAAAGGAAATGAGAGAGATATCAGTTATCCAACAGATATGTGCTCCACAGAATTCCAAACCAGGTAGCTCATGATCCAGGTTATTGTCTTTGATCAAATGAACCAGCAAAAGTTAATCTTCCTTTCTCTTTGTCACACCAAAATTAGTCCATCTGTTCAAATTTTATCCCTAACCTCTCTTTTGTATCTATTTTATATTTTCAGCTATTTTCCCCTTTTGGACTTTGATTTCCTTGTGTTTATTTCTCCAATCCTCACCCAACTTTAGCGCAATAAAGGAGAAGACTTTACTTCCAAAAACATGACCCAAATATGACAGCCTTTAGAAAGTCTTCAGTTCAGTTATTCAGTTGTGTCCGACTCTTTGTGTCCCCAAGGACTGCAGCACACCAGGCTTCCCTGTCCATCACCAACTCCCAGAGCTTACTCAGACTCATGACATCAAGATGGTGATGCCATCCAACCATCTCATCCTCTGTCATCCCCTTCTCCTCCTGCGTTCAATCTTTCCCAGCATCAGGGTCTTTTCTAATGAGTTGGCTTTTGGCATCAGGTGGCCAAAGTACTGGAGTTTCAGCTTCAGCATTAATCCTTCCAATTCAGGACAGATTTCCTTTAGGATGGACTGGTTGGATCTCCTTGCAGTCCATGGGACTCTCAAGAGTCTTCTCCAACACCACAGTTCAAAAGCATCAATTCTTTGGCACTCAGCTTTCTTTATAGTCCAACTCTCATATCCATGCATGACTACTGGAAAAACCATAGCTTTGACTAGACGGACCTTTGTTGGCAAAGTAATGTCTGCTGCTGCTGCTAAGTCACATCAGTCATGTCCAATTATGTGTAACCCCATAGACGGCAGCCCACCAGGCTCCCGTCCCTGGGATTCTCCAGGCAAGAATACTGGAGTGGGCTGCCATTTCCTTCTCCAGTGCATGAAAATGAAAAGTGAAAGTGAAGTCGCTTAGTCATGTCCCACTCTTCACGACCCCATGGACTGTAGCCTACCAGGCTCCTCTGTCCATGGGATTTTCCAGGCAAGAGTACTGGAGTGGGATGCCATTGCCTTCTCCGAAAGTAATGTCTAGTAAGTGCTAAATGGGAAGCAAGAAATACTCAAGAATGATATTAACAGGGCAAGTACTCACAAAAAGAGAGAAAATGCTGACTGTGATGAGCCTACACCCTAACATGAAATCTCTTTTTAAATATAACTCTTCAGGTCTCTTGTCATGTTTCCCTTTCCAGAGGAAATATTTCTCTTAAAACCCAAGAAATGGTTCACACTAGGAACTCAGTGATTGCAGATCCTACCTCCTGAGTTTAACAACAGTTCTGACTAGTGAATATTGTTTTTTAAGTCCAGTTGGTAAGTTAGTTTTAACTAATTATATGATATTAACATCAACGACTCCAACATTTATGGATGTTTGTGAATGCTTGCTCAGTCGTATCGGTCATGTCTGACTCTTTGCAGCCCTATGGACTGTAGCCCACCAGGCTCCACTGTCCATGGGATTCTCCAGGCAAGAATACTGGAGTGTGTTGCCAAGCCCTCCACCAGGGCATCTTCCTGACCCAGGGATGGAACTTGCATCTCTTATGTCTCCTGCATTGTCGGGTGGGTTCTTTACAGCTAGCCCCACCTGGGAAGCCCTAATGGATGTCTACCATATAGTAACAGATATATGGTATTAAGGGTGTTTTACACACACTATTTTATTTATTTCCTTATGCAGTCCATTAAGGTAATTATCATCCCTATCTTATAGTCAAGAGAACTAAGGTGAATAACTTTTTCAAGATTGTAGAGATACTGAGCCACTTCCTGCTCTTTGGATTTTGGTCTTTTCCATTCTGCTCTGCCTAAGTACTTTAATATGGTAGTTGTGCTTCCTCTTCTCTCCTTGCTACATGTCATAATCCACCAAAATTGTACTCTGTTTTCCAGTTTGGGCAAAATAATGGTAAAATTTAGATACCCTATCCTATTAAGGTTATTTACTGTTACTTCCATAAAGTCCACTTTAGGCAGCCACCCATATTTACAATACAACATTCACATATTATTAGTAGCATTATACATTAAAAAAAGAAAAACTAAGTGTGTCTAAAGGTTTGGTAATTGAGTAAGTTTTCTATCTATTGCCATGCTACTCTCAAGACACTGGGTGATAAAAAAGACCCACAGAGTCCTGCTTTAAGCAGTTGATACTAAGAATCCAATGCAGAGACCCAGCAGGGCCTGAAATAAGTCATCAGCTGAGCACTGGTGAGTTTCATGGGCTTTCTCTGAAAGAGATACCTTTCAAGAATGCTTCTTGAATATTAAGTAGGGAAAGGAACCTGGTCTTTGGGAAGGCCTGAAACCACACCCCAAACTGAGTTTTCATGACACCAAAAAAAATTTCAGAGAGACTGAATGGATAATGTACAAAATCAGAACGGTTGAAGAGGCAATCAAAGAATCACCCCGTTTATGAAAGGCACTGCAAAAGGGGTGCTACAGGTTCAAGAAGAACAAATGATTGATTGGAAGCATGGAAGACAAAAGCAATCTGGATAGCATTACTCTGAATTGCTGATGAAAGAGCTGAGACAGTCTACTGACACCCGAAGCCAGAGTATTTCTAAGCAGTTCCTGTGATGATGCTCCCTGAGTCTTGGGAGGAAGAATAAAGCATGGTTCAGTCTCTGATTCCACATAACAAGCCACAGGGCAGTTGGACAAATCTTTTTGATTTTACAAAATTCTGAAGGTCAGAGTTAGGAGAGGATTTGTTCAATCCAACTTCATTTAGCAGATTAGGAAACTAAGCTTCAAGCCGAAAAGTGACTCAATACAGTGGATGTATGTTTCAACATTGAATGCATTACTATTTGTTACTAGTTAAACCTCTGTAGCAAAGAATTCCTAAAACATACTGACTTGATTAACAACCCAGACTAGGGAGGTCACAAGTTCATCCAGGGACTCTTCCAAAGCTAATCTCATCAACACATTGTCTAAATAGTGGGAAGTGACAATGTGAAACTTTGCCTGAACCCCATGAGTCTGGAAAAAAAATGAAGGTTAAGAATTCTTCCTACCTTTCTGTCTTCTAGAGATACGCCAGTGCAAAGAGTTACCTTTTCTAGGTGAGATTCACGGATGGCCCCCTGTTTACCTATGATTAGTGCATTTGTGCGTGCGTGCTCAGTCACTCCTTGCAAACCCATGGACTAGAGCCCGCCCAGCTCTTCTGCCTGTGGAATTTTCCTGGCAAGAATACTGGAGTGGGTTATTTCCTCCTCCAGGGGATCTTCCCCACCCACGGATGGAACCCCCGTCTCCTGCATTGGCAGGAAGATTCTTTACCTGGGAAGCCCCCAACCTATGATTAGACAGATTCTAAATTTCTAATTTTTGCCTCATAAATAATTAGCTGAATTGCTTATTGACAGTGATCAGCTGGAACAAAATGTTTGCAATTCAACCTCTGATTAAATTTCTTTCCTCCCCCAGGTCCCTGAAGCTTGACCCACCCTTAGCCTGAACCAGTACACAGCCTCCTTCTGAGAACAGGATGATCTAATATCAAATCATACAACTTGTAGCCCACATTCGTTCCCTCCTCTCTATAAAATAAACTCTTTCTTTGCCTAATCTTAGACACACTTGCTGTTTTTATGGTCCCATTCTCCCCATTGTACTAGTCCTGTCCTACATCACATTCCCCCTCCAAAGAGAGTTTTACTGACTAGGTCCAGATTTATTTTTACTTGGCAGAAGGAAGACAAAAAACGGAAGGCTCAAAAATGTTAACATTACCTTTTAATCATACCCTATCAACAACTGGATTTGAATCTTAGTTTTGCCATGCATTAGCTCTGTGATCTATGACAAATCGTACCTTCTTACATATCAGTTTTCTCACTTACAATAATTAGAAATGATTATGATCTGCCGCATAGAATTGGGGAAATACCTAAAAATAAGGAAATTCTGGTCAAGTGCTTAGCTATTATTTCCACACAATAATTACCCATAAATGATAATTTACCATATACTAGAACAATGTCCCACTCCAGTGTTCTTGCCTGGATAATTCCAGGGACGGGGAAGCCTGATAGGCTGCCGTCTATGGGGTCGCACAGAGTCGGACACGACTAAAGCGACTTAGCAGCAGCAGCAGCAGCAGAACAATGTCTGCTATTTTTATATCTATTATAAAATTCTAGCAATAAAATCATAACAGTATTGCAAAACTGTTATTATTATCTTTTTACACAGAAGGCATCTGAAGCTCACTAAACTTAAGGAATTTCCCCCCAGATCATACAGAGTAGTAAGATATCTGGGATTCAAGCTTTAGTTTATTGCCATCTTTTTCATCTCCTTCATGTCATATCATGCAATTTCCTAACTTCTAGGGTATATTCCACAATTAACATCCCTGATTTTAAAGGGAGAAAACATCCTTTGTATTATTGAATCACTTTTCTGTAATGAAAAATAAAGATATACTTCCTCAATAATGCATAAGAAAGTAAGAAAAATCTCACTTATTTTTCTCAAACTAAGTTATTGAGCAACACAAAACTATGTAGATTATCCTATTGAAGTTTTTAAATCTGTTATGCCTAGTCAAATGACCAATGTCTACAGCATAGAGTAGTCGACAAAGATGTGCTGAGTTTGCTGAAAGGAAAGAAAAAAAATATGGCAGTATTTTTGGGAAACTGACAATCAAATGTGACCACTGAATAAAGGAGTTAGAAGTGATGTTAATTCCTTTGTGCGCAAAGTACTATTTCTGTTTTGCTCTTGAATCAATGTTTATTGTAGACAGTCTCTAAACTATCTAATATGTTCTTATTCCCCTCAATTTCATTTAACTTGAGGAAAAGGAACAGCATATTAAAATAGTTTAACGGGGGGTTTGGGACTGTTTTTTTTTTTTTTTATGAGTTTAAATAGAAGACTCAAGAATCAGTACTTTTGGAGACTTAAAAAAATCAAGCTTCAACTAATGTAGAATAGAGAACCATTTCAAACTCTAAATATCCTTTTTTATTCTGTCTTTAGGATCATGGTAAATTGTGGCATTACAACAGTAAACCTAAACTGAAAAGCATTCCTAATTAACTATGCATGCTTGATTTGTACTAGACTGTAGGATTCATGAGGACAGGAGAAATTTCTTATTCAGGTTTCTCTCTCACCAACCATCCATCCATCCATCCATCCATCCAACAAACATTTACCAAAACCCTGGTGTATCTGCGCCATTGCCTGAATGGAACACAGGGATGAGGACACAGTTCCTCCCTTCAAAACGTCGCAGTCTACTTGAGGACATTCATATACACAACTCACAGTGATAGACTCAAATTGTAGTAAATGTTATAAGGGGGTGGGAAGAATGGAGATAAATGTTTAAAGACAGTGGTGACTAAGTGTGACTAAAAATGAGGTAAGTTAGGTACTTAGTACAGTGAGTTTCATGGTGCTGACAAACAGCAAAGGCTTACTGAAAAACTGAGCAAATGAATGATCACTAAAAGACGCACTTGGTCATGGTGCTGATTTCAGGCTTCACTGAATCATTCACACTCCGTCTTTTTTTTTTAAAGTCAGGCCATATGAGTCCCAGGTCCAAGAATAAAGCCAATTCAATTCATCAGAATTTGCTTTCATAAGGTTCTTGTTCATAATGCTTGATTGGCTCTCTTGGAAGTTGACTGATGGTCAGACCCTCTCTGCAGGATGAAATGGCCAAGAACCTTGTGCACATATCTGAGGTTGTTAACAGTCTATGTGACTGGAAAGCAAATAACTCTGCATCAAGTTCTCAAAATACAATTTCCACCCTGAGTCTTCCCATGTGTATAGATTTATTGACTGACCCTCCCACCCAATAAACCTACACACATATACACACACATGCCACACACACAATTTGAAGTCACTTTCTGTAGAATGTTTTTCCTATGATTGCAGAGATAGAAAAGGTATTCCTCCTAGGTGCTACCCTACTTTCTTATGTCTTATGTGACACTTTTATGTTTTATGGCACTGCTTTCTGTTTAATTTTTTTGATTATACTTTTTATGAAAGCAGAAAATGAGTCATATTTATCATATATCCTCATCACTTAGTGTAGGTGCTAGCAGATGATAACAAGACAATAATTATTCGTCAAAGGAGAAACAAAACATTGGATAAAGTAGTTTAATGTTTTGATAGACTAATATTTCCAAAGGAGAACACTGACTATATTTAAGTGAACAAAACTCCCTACTGAATATCAAATAAAGTTTAAACTCCTTCGATTGTCAGTGAAAGTCTTCTATAATCTAGTCTGCTCATTCATATGTCAAAAATTCCAGCAACACTGGCATTCTGGACTTACTCTCTGCTTGAAGGCATCACATGTCAGTATTTCCAAGGTTCTCATATTTGTGTGTTGAAACTTTATCCACCTTCCAAAACCAACTTAACTGTTTTCTATAAAGATACTTCTCTGATCTTTCTTTTCTCTAACTCAGTCTCCAGCTCTAAGAATTATTTTTTTCTAGCTACCCATAGCTTTCAACACACTTGTGTTACAGAGTTTACAACAAACCACCACGAATTATATTTGGATTTTTGATGCACGTTACATTCCCTTTTCAAACTGTGAGTTACTGCAGGGCAAGGGTTATATCTTATTCATCCTTATAATCACCACAATGAAAGATGAATATAATGTTATCAGTATACAAACAAAGAAATTTCCAAGGAGATAAAATTTATGATACCTTTTGGATCATTTATCAAGAGGTCATAGATAATATACACACTGAAATATTTTAATCCATCTTTAGTTTTTTTTTTTATGTCTTCATGTGTATCAATAGATCTTACTTCTTTAAGTCTATTCTAAAAGTATAGCTAGTAAAACAAAGTCACAAGGTTCTTAAGAAAATCTAAAGAGATGATGCATATATTTAACAAGTGTCTGGCCTATGGCAAGTGATAATTAGATATTATTTCTACTCAGTAATATATTTACTCCTTATTTCCATATTATCATCATTAACTATATTATGAATATTTGGGTCGACATTTCAAAGACAATTTGAGCATGCTCACTTTGGATTCTCAATCCTTTCTTTTTGTGGTAATATTTTCAAAGACTTGTATGTTGCATGAAGTCATTGCCTCCAAAGCCAGGGCTTCATGTCTTACTAGCAGAACTGTATGATTCTTAACTCCTTATTACTTGGGAGATGTATGCTTCACTGAAGGGCCATTGATTTTCAGCTAAAGTGAAATACTCTCATTTAATGCTTTCTTAAGAGAAATATAACAGAGGTTGAAGAGGGTTGGCTTTAGATAAATCCATTATTAATTTTACTTGGCAAAATTGAGATTTATATATTGAAATTTAAATTCAGAGGTCCCTCCCAACTGCTAAATCAGTGTTGTTCTAAAATTGTCTTTTTTTTTCCTATGAAATGGAAAGGCTGTTTCATCCTAGATTTTTTAATTTCATGCTTTACTCAAACTCTTCTTAGTGTTTACTTTGAAGGTATACTAACTCTTTGTTCAGCATAATGAGTATAATCTCAGATTTCTTATCTATGTTATTTTTTTCTGAGCAATCTTAAAAAGTTTGATCATCTTAAAAAAACTCTACCCCAGCCCTCCCTCCATGGTAAAAGAAAACATAGAGTAAACCAGACATATAAATGCATTCATAGTCCACCTTGAATGGGCCCCATTAATTTAGGTTTTCCATAACTAAATGCTAGCCTTAATTCTGTTGACTCACTTTGGACACTTGTAACACTAATTGGGGGCATCCTTCATTTCTTAACAGGCTTCAGTCCAACATAACCCCTTTAAATCAAGAGGAGATGGCTTTAATAGCATCCTCCGTTCCCCCACTCAAACCTTAGTAACTTGAAAAAAACTTAACCTTGTGTCTGTTCACTGGCTTACACAATAAGGAAAGTAATACCATAAAGCTGGATTTTTCATTGTTAAGTTCTTTCTAAATAATAGGAGCAAAAAAAAAAATTTCAGTAGAATGTGATATATTTTGTCCACGTGTGCATAGCTTAAAGGCAGCAGAAAGAATTCAGTTCAGACTATTCTCTCTGTTCCAACCCTCCAGAAAATTTCCCTTGGGCTAAATCAAGCATAGAAAAATTCTGCCTAAATGCATTTTTTAAAGGAAAAGTCATAATCAATTGAAAAAAAAAAGGAACTGATAATGAAAATGGTTTTCTCAAGCAAAGCGATAACATTTGCTGCTGTGCATTCTATAAAAAGCCTTTAGATTCCTATAACAGGGACAGTGGTATTGCTTTGCTTCCTGCTGCTGATTATAATTTTAAAGATGGAAAATCTAGATGTTCTATTTTGTCCTATGAAGCAATCCTTGACTCTGTGGTCAGTCTGGTTTCATATTTCTCTATCAGGGACCAGAAATTTTACTAGGAAAGAAGAAGAGAATTTACATTGTTCATTTCTTCAGATATTAACATGCAACTTCTAGTCTTGTTTCTGGGATATAGTAACTCAAAAATTCTGGTTAACTGGAAGTTGGATAGGTAAGTAGACAGTTGAAATATCTTGCGGTTAGAGTTTCAATTGATATTATACCCACCATTATAAAGACATGAAGAAATGGAATTTCAATCTTGCAGAGTCTTCTAAATGATAGAAGTCTCGACAACAGATATTCACTGTCTTTCTGTCTAGAATGCAGGATGATCAGACTAGACGATTCTCTTTAGGGTCAAAAAGAAAAGTTGCCTACAGAGTCAGCAGTCTGCTTGCTTTGTGTGCCTCAATAAATTTGGATCTAAAGGCAATTTCTAATGGTGCTTCCAAAATGTTTTGAGCCAAAGTGGCATCACTGGGCATTAGGGTTTAATGGTTAAAGGTTGGTAGCATAGCATAGAGATGGAGGGCATATTTTGATTGAGGACATGTTTTTGAAATCAGATATTTTGGTTCAATCTTGTTCAATCCAGGCTAGCAGTTACTTAGGCCGGCTATTCAACCTCTGTATAAGACTCAACTTCCTCATTTATGAAATGGAGATGATGTGACCTATTTTAAACAATTGTAAAGATTTTAAAAAGTGTGAAGCTTTACAGAGTATCTGACAAGAGTAAGTAGTTCATACATGGCTAATATTATTCTGATAGCAATATATGTTCATGGTACTTTAGAGTTTACAAGGTGCATTCAAAAATTACTTTCATTTAATTTTTTGCACAACCTATTAATTTAAGTCATTAATTATTCCTACATTAAAGATGAGGAACCTGGAGTTCAAAGATTAGTGGTTAACAGCAGACCACAAGCTAGAAAGCAGACAAGAGGAAACTAAGTTCTATTTTTTGATGGCTATATTAAGCCCTGTTCTTCTTCTCAGAATATTAAATCTGAGCCTGTGTGGATGATGATTAAAAGGAGAAAAAAAGGTTCATGTTAGAGATTACCCTTGTATATCCTAGCTATTGTTCTTTCGAATAACAAAGTTGAAGACTGACTAACAGAGAAAGGTAGTCATGGACCTTTTAAAAGTAAGTCTTAGTATTAAGGCAACAGCTTTCAGTAAACCACTGTTATTTAAAATTCTTTGTGGCAGCCGCTCGGGCGGCCGCAGCCACAGACACCTCTCTGGAGGAATCTAGTTGGGGAGGAAGCCGAGGTGTCGCTGGCCCTGGCCTGTGCCTGGACACTCAAAAGGGATTACAGATGAAGATGGAATCCCAAAGAACATCCAAGATTTAACGAGGTTGAAGAATTGGGGTGATGGCACAAGACTACTCAGGTTATGGGTGCTACATGTGTGCTTTCAGAGCAGTAGTGTGAGGAAGCTTGAAGTGGGATGGCAGGACGGCCTCATCCCTATGACAGTAACTCCAGTGATCCAGAGAATTGGGATCGGAAATTGCATAGTAGACCTCGTAAACTTTATAAACATTCAAGCACTCCCTCACGTGTTGCTAAAGGAGCTGTCGACCACACCAAAATGAGTCTGCATGGTGCTAGTGGGGGACATGAGAGATCAAGAGATAGACGAAGGTCAAGTGACAGATCACGAGATTCATCTCATGAAAGAACAGAATCTCAGCTCACTCCTTGTATTAGAAATGTTACTTCTCCAACACGACAGCACCATGTTGAACGTGAAAAAGATCACAGTTCCTCTCGTCCAAGCAGTCCTCGTCCTCAGAAAGCCTCTCCAAATGGATCCAGTAGCAGTGCTGGGAACAGCAGCAGAAACAGTAGTCAGTCAAGTTCAGATAGTAGCTGTAAGACGTCTGGGGAAATGGTGTTTGTGTATGAAAATGCAAAAGAAGGAGCTCGGAATGTAAGAACATCAGAACGAGTGACACTTATAGTGGATAACACTAGATTTGTTGTAGACCCATCCATTTTTACTGCACAGCCAAATACAATGTTGGGCAGGATGTTTGGATCTGGCCGAGAACATAACTTTACACGTCCTAACGAGAAGGGAGAGTATGAGGTGGCAGAAGGAATCGGCTCTACTGTATTTCGAGCAATTCTGGATTATTATAAAACAGGAATAATCCGTTGTCCTGATGGCATATCTATTCCTGAATTGAGAGAAGCTTGTGACTATCTTTGTATCTCTTTCGAATATAGTACTATTAAATGTAGAGATCTCAGTGCCCTAATGCATGAATTATCAAATGATGGTGCTCGCAGACAGTTTGAGTTTTACTTGGAAGAAATGATCCTGCCTCTCATGGTAGCCAGTGCCCAGAGTGGGGAACGTGAATGCCACATAGTGGTGCTTACAGATGATGATGTAGTTGATTGGGATGAAGAGTATCCACCACAGATGGGAGAAGAATATTCACAAATTATTTATAGCACAAAATTATATAGATTTTTCAAGTACATTGAAAACAGAGATGTGGCCAAATCAGTTTTGAAGGAGAGGGGTCTTAAGAAGATTAGACTGGGAATAGAAGGTTATCCTACCTACAAAGAAAAAGTAAAGAAAAGGCCTGGGGGCCGCCCTGAAGTGATTTACAACTATGTCCAAAGACCCTTTATTCGAATGTCTTGGGAGAAGGAAGAAGGAAAGAGCCGGCATGTAGACTTTCAGTGTGTGAAGAGTAAATCTATCACCAATCTTGCCGCTGCTGCCGCAGACATTCCCCAGGACCAGCTGGTAGTCATGCATCCGACTCCGCAAGTGGATGAGCTGGATATTCTACCCATCCATGCCCCTTCTGGCAACAATGACCTCGATCCCGACGCACAGAATCCGATGCTGTGACAGTGATGTTCCTTGAAACCATAGCATGCTACTCTTCACAGTGACGCTGCACTCTCCTCATCCTGCACTGCAAGGCCACTCTCTTCATTGTGAGATGCACAGAACGATGTTTAGGATATTGCAGTGTAGGCTTTTTTTAAAGACCAAAGGTAGCTGAATGGTTTTTTAAATGAGTACAACTCTAGCATCTTGAGGTTCCAGTTATATAAATGTATTTGTTTACTAGTAGGTTTGTGAAATTGGTTCTTTGTATGGGGGACAGTCCTTTTTCACACATCTAGATCTTTCCAGAAGTGGTGGAAATTGGCAGCTGGGGTACTTTGTCTAGATATTCATCACACCCCAGATAAATTGTAGAATATTATATAGTTGCACTTTATAAATGGTGGTTAAGTGGAACTGTTCAAGCCATTTTTATAGTTGTGATGCACAATATAATTTAAATAAGTGCTTCTATCAAAGTATTCCTTCAGTAAAATGTGTATAGTTTGCTGCCCATGATGAGCAAAAAATGAGTATCACTGGGCTTATTTGAATAATGAGGATGAGATTCAACCATATCTTATCAGTTATCTCAGTGCCGTTTTCATCCTTTTCAAGTGAGTTACATGCAGACAGTGTAAACATCAGAGGTGGGTTATTATCCGGTCTGCCTTACCCTTAATCTGTTCACAGATATTTATTTACTAATGATTTTTTTTTTGAAAGTTATGGGATAGGCAAATGAAGTGTTTGCTCTTCATTTACTAAATGATTGTAAACTTGTTTTTCATCAAAATAAAATTCCATTGTTTTAATGTTAAAAAAAAAAAATAAATAAATAAATAAATAAATAAAATTCTTTGTATATACCTCCAGGATATGTAATAGCTTACCTCATCTATGTTCTTTCTTCTTCATTCATTCTCAGTGGACAAAATTTCTAATTCCTTCAGTCTCTCCTGACACATTGTACTTGGCAGGTAATTTGTAATAAGATTTAATTTTGAAAATGAACATTTGTCATTCGGGACCATCATTTAGATACTTTAAAAACACTGAACCCGCTGTGCAAACATCTGGAAAATTTGATGATAGGGGATTGTATGTTGCAGTCAACAAATCTACCAAGTAAATGACAGAATCAGACTTGGGAAAGGTCTGTTGTCAGAGATCACCAATAACAGTGATTTGTCTGGGAAGAGGTGTTGGTTAGAGGTGAAAGAAAGGGTCCTATTCTAACCCTTCGGCAAGTGCATTTGCCATTGCAGGCTAGTTGTTAATTGATGCTTTAAATGATCCAGTGTACTGTTAAATATGAAATCTGTATGCACAGCTTGACACCCACATGAAGACAGACATCTGAAGTAAATTTAGAGATCAGAAAATTTATGCAAAATTCCATACCTTGAAAGTCACTGCTTTGGGAATTGGCAAATGTCAGTCAGGCACTTGTATAAATCAACTTTCATGTGAAGACTGGGGAACCAGGGGCAGGAAAATCTCTGAGTTTAGACTACAGTTTCTTTAGTGATACATGCAGATAATCAGAGAAGCAACATAAGGAAAATTTATGATTTTAGCTTTGAAATATGATAATCTATTCTTTAAATAATTATCGTAGGACTTAAAGATTTCTTGTTCATCTTCTCTGAAAAGTTCCATTTTGAAAAGGGCTAAAACCTCTCATGATATTTTCAGGATATTTTCAAGGGAGATTCTGGACTTGAAATATGTAAGTATCAGAGACTTGTTTTCATAGTAATAGAAAGAGGTCAAAAACAGCACTGCAGAACATTCTGGGACCTACCTCGAAATGGGAGATAGGTGGGCTCCAGAATATTAAAGGAGTATGTCTAATACATACTAAGGATAAACTATTAGATATACCTGAACTATGACTGCTTTTAAGTAATGGAGAGGGACAGACATGAACACATACTCTAAAAATTGCAATATGCAACTGCTTTTGCAGAGACAATTAAGTACTAGGTACTTTATTAAATACCAAGAAAGCACTGTAGACAGAGTATCCAACAGCTGAGTAGAAATACAGTATTCACTGAGAAGCTAGCATTCTGGCTTGTTCTTGAAGGAGGCAGTGGAGTTTGTCTGGTGAAGGGCTTTTCTGGGGAAACGAAGAACATATGCAAAAATGAAAGTCATTATTTGAGGAATGGCGAGATTTCTCCGGACATGACACCAGTGGGATTTCTGTCTCCAGGAGTTCTTCAGTGGTGAACAAAACTAAGCCAGAATTTTAGGGAGTCAGTGACTCAGGGGAATTTCTTTATTAGTTCTTCCCATTGTGTGTGTGTGTGTATCTTATGATGTGAACTATGGAGAGAAAAAGAACCTTGATTTTTAGGTTGTCTGATGGAAACTGTGAATGAAAAGTATATTTTATTTTCCAAGATGATTCTCATTGATTTGCCATGTCTTCCTAGAGCACTTTGTTAAGAAGTATTCTCATGTTTTCTGATGTCAACAGAAGTAAATGCTAGGATGAATTAGTAATGACTGCCATGGCATGATAATGACAATCAGACCAGGTTTTCCCACACATAGTTTAAAATTTCCAGGGCATCTCCAAATAGTTTTAAGAAAAGCAACCAAGACATAGACAATTTAGTAATAAACATCTCACATTACACCTTTCTTCAATGACCAAGGGTTTTTCCAAACTTAAGGTATGAAACTGAGACAGAAAACCATACTTCTTAATCCAGGGAGTGACTTGATGCCAAAAGATTATGTGAGCACCACTAATGTGCTTACATGGGAAGATATTGTTGCCAATTATATTTCTATTCTGACTATGTTACTCAAATCTTAAGATGATGTCACTCTGTGTGTGTGTGTGTGTGTGTGTGTGTGTGTCTTATGATATGAGACCTGGAGAGAAAAGGGAACTATCCAGGCTGATTTCAATAGAAGCTTTGGCATTCACATGCCACTTACCTGAATCATTTAAAAATGATTCAGTCAAACATACACAGTGAAGTATATTTTGTCAATGCCATGGTTATTCTCAAAGTCTTATAAAAGCTGTTCTGGGCTCATGAAGGCTGAATTAAAAGAAATTCACTTGTGGCAGCTTTAAACCGCATAGGATGACTCATCATACCGGTTATATCCACTTGCGCTGAAGTTTGTCTTTAGTAACTATTGTGTTAAGTGCTTTCCAAGTAGCATTCATGCAAATCTTTTTTTTTTTCTTGATCATTAAGGCGCTTTAACACAAAGGGGTAAAACTCTACCTTGTAACCACATCCTGGGTTTGTTTCTCTACAGGAAGATTGCTTTGCACCTAAAAGCTATACAGGATATTTAAAGACTTGAGCAAATGATTAAAATTACCCACAATTTTTTTTTTTTCCAAGACAAAGCCCAAGCCCTACTATGCTTTACCTGTCATTCAACTTTTCCAGATGCTAAAGGAAAGGGCTGAGACCTAGTGGAAATCTTGTCATATGACCTCACCTTCTTCTCTAATCTCTTTTTTAAGGGATCCTACGATCATCATTTACATTGAACTTCTGTACTTAGGACTGCTAGTAGAGAAATGTGCTTTTCTTGAGAGTTTAATTTCTGTTACAGGTAAGAAAACAAAAATTTTGCCAGACATCAGACTGTTTTCTAAAGTGTTTCATTGCCAACATTTTCTAAACAGAGAAAGAAAGCCAGAAAGCCAGACAATTCTTGAAATGTTAGTACAATATAAAAGTTCCCTTAAGAAAATGAACAACTTGGTTCTCAGGTTCTTTTGGAATCTGGAGTTTAAGAATTTAATGGCATCTATACCAATAGTATCTAGAAGGGATTAAAAGGAAATGGAAGCAACTCACTGAATTCTACAAGCATTTATACAGTATTTATAGGCAATGCACCACATAGGCTCCATTGGCATGAGATTGAGTTAGACCACATCTCAGGCTTCATGTAGCCCCGTTGCTAGTGAGAACAATTTATGTCCTACTGACTGTAACAGAAGTGCAGTCTCAGGGTATGGAAGGATTGAAGGGCAGTTCAGAGTAGGATGACATGGACAGAATAGAATGTTCTTCTCATGTCTCATCCTTTTCAAGTCTATTTTGACAACATAAATATAGACATGTGCAATGTAGAGAAATAAGTAGGGACTTTGGAAGAAGTGTGTCATCAGATAATTTCCTGTCTGTATGATCTTGAGTTGGCAAATGGTTAGACAATGCATATTAACCGGAGGGTATTTTCTATGTCTCCTGGAAATACAGTTTATTGTCCTAAGACTGTAGGAGATATCAGAATTTAGTTGAAACTTTGGGCCATATTTTATCTGAGGAATATATCTTGTTAAATTATATAATCTGCTGTCATTTTCTTTGCTTTTATTTTGGTAGGGATTGTGAATCTCCTTATTTTCTCTAACCTTGCTTGTAATTAAGTTATTTCATTGGATTGCAAAACTAATGCATACTTTTCTTGAGACATTCACAAAATACAGAAAAGTTCAAAGAAGGAAATTAATCTATAAACTTACCATTCCACTACCCAGACTTAGTCACCGTTACTCTTTTGAAGCACCTTCTTTCAGAATTTTTGCATAACCTAGTTTGTTTTTATAAAATCTATCATATCATTGTGATGTGTTATACAGCCTTATTTCAATTTATTGGTGGAGGTGTTCATGTTTATAATTTATTTAACCAATACTATATGGTTTATTATTGCAGTTTTTTACATTTCTTCACTAATATAATTATTCATAAAAAAAAAGAAGGCTGAAATAAGCACTGCCAGTCAAGATGAGGAGATAATTTGATACATTCTACAGAAAAGATTTACAAACAAACTTCATAAAATCTTCAACTAACAGCAATATATTTGAAATCAAGATCCATGTCCTACATTTTGTATTCTCAGCAATGAAAACTTACAAACCAGGTAGCCACAGAGTAGCTGGTTTAAATTACCTAGAAATATCAGAAAGAGAATTATAGAATATGAAATGAACTACTTAGCATGCACACAGTTAAGACTTGTTAAGAATTCACATGCTCCCATCCTGAAAATATGTCAATGATTTTACTTTGAAATTAGAATAAAATCTATTTGGCTTAATAGGGGCAATAATAATAATATTGTTAATAATAATGGTGATGCTGGAACAGTTATTAAGTGCTTTTTATGTGTAAAGCATTGTGTTTTATATACATTAACTTATTACCTATTAGAACCTATCCTCAGATAGCAGCAATAAAAACCATTACTCAAAGAATATATGTTTCTTGCTTTAGGTCACACAGGTGATCAAGGGGTGGGGATGCTAGGATCTCTCTGCATCCAGATCTTTTTTTTTTTTTTTTTTTGCATCCAGATCTTTTTGTCTTTTAGGTTTCACTTCAAATATTGCCACCCTCTATTATAGACACTTTTTATTATAAGACTCTGGTTTACTTTTCTCAAAGCACTTTCCACTAATGCTGCTATTTTCCTCCTAATTTGTTTGCTTATTGCCTATTTGCTTAACTAAAAGGCATGAATTTTTACCTATTATGCTTATTACTGGATCCTCATCTGATAACTAGCTGGTGATTTATAAATATCTTGTTGAGAGAAAAAGCACATGGAGTAAAGGGCATGGGGTCTGCCCTCAAGATATCAAGCCTAGTCGATTCTAAGATAGGCACCAAAGTTGTATTGGGTAAATGGGTGTGTTTGAGCATGTCTAAGGATTGTAGTTCTTGGGATGCAAAGGTGAAACAAGTTCATACCCACTTGCAGAAGCTTAGAAAATAACTCAGACAGAGACTGTGATTAGGCAGGGCCTTGAACATATAAATTGCTTGAAAAAGTCTCTTTAACTTTGTCCCAGTCATTTAATCCCAGCCCTGGTGATTTAAGAAATGAAAGAGAGCCTCTTCAAAGGGACAGCTAGGAAACCCCATAGCCTTGATAAAAATGCATCAAATGAGATGCTAACGCCCCACATTGATCACCTCAGAAAGCCTGACTGAAGATGTTTATCCTAATCCTCCAATCCAGACACTTTCTGAGATATGGTCAGGAGGGCTAATTATTCCAATATATAAAAACGGAAATGCTCTCAACCCCAACAGCCAGAGAAATTTACATTAGTGGCAACAGCACAGCAGTGAACCCGAAGCTGCATCCTTGGTGAAAGAATAAAGCAATGTTGGACCAGTGACAGCAACATCCATAAAAACCAAATTGGATTCCTCCCTTGAAAATGAGCCACGGACTTCATCTCTCCCCCGATTGCTGCATATTAACAAACATGTAAAAAAAAAAAAAAAATCCAACCAGGAGAAGAGATTTTCCTTGCTTTATTGGACTTTAAAATCGCCCTGGACTCAATCTGGCATCAGAAGTGAATCCACAACTGCTACAAAGGGAATGGATGAGAAAACAAATGACGTATTTAAGTTTCCATATCAATTCATCAATTGAAGGATGGAAATAAGCACAAATGGATGTCTTCAAGCAGGAAAGTGACACAAGGACTCACATTTCATAGCTTAATAGGTACTAGGATGAGTTACTTCCAGGGCCGGAGCTGTGCCCAAGCTCAGGCCTGTGATAAACCAGAGACATCATACTGGGCTGGATTTCTTTGCAGCATTTAGATCATTCACGTGGAGACTAAAAGAAGGAGGTTAGTCACACATTAGTGTGTGAACTCTCTAGATCCATCTGCATAGCAATTCTTAGATATTTTATTGATGATGGACTGATAGAGTGATGATTAATAACAATGCACAATATGGAAAACAACATGCCTGGATGATCATTCAAATGTGAATGACAAAGAATAAAAGATTACAGTGGACTTAAATTCCAATTTTTCCTGTTACCAGAAACATATCACATCATTCTAACTTTGAAAGTGCATTTAATCTTTTAGAAAAGAATAATGTAGATTTAGAATCTTTTCTTAATAATCTTCTTAACAAACCAATCCTTGGTATTTCAGTGGAATGCTGCCAATGACTTTCTCCAAACTGAGAATATCCTTGGAACATATAAAAATACCCAATTCACTTGACCTTTAAGGACTCAATAACACTGACATGTATTAGCTTAAATTCAACGCTGCCCAAAACCTGGAAGGAATCACCATAAAATGAACCATGATGTCACTGGTGTGCCAGAATTTGAGTCACAGGTTGGGGGAAGAGATAGTAGGGAATCTGGGACTGACATGTACACACTGCTATATTTAAAATAGATAACCAACAAGGACCTACTGTGTAGCAAAACTGAACTCTGCTCAGTATTATGTAACAATGTAAATGGAAAAATTTTTGAAAAATAATAAATATATGCACATGTATAAGCAAGTCACTTTGCTATACACCTGAAACTAACACAACATTGTTATTATTCATTTATTTTTAATCCATGCCAAATGGCATGTAGGATCTTAGTTCCCCAACCAGGGATTAAACTCTGAGCACCCTGCAGAGTAATCACTGAGCCTCAACCACTGGACTGTCAGGGAAGTCCCCTAAAACAACATTGTTAATCAACTATACAGCAATATAAAATAAAAAGTTAAAAAAAGAAAAGTAATAGTCTTTAGCTACATTATACTTGGACTTTCCAAGTGGCACTGGTGGTAAAGAACCCACCTGCCAATGTAGGTTAGACGTAAGAGATGAGGGTTCAATTCCTGGGAAGGGAGGATTCCCTGGAGGAGGGTAGGGCAACCCACTTCAGTATTTTTGCCTGGAGAATCCCATGAACAGAGGAACCTGGCGGGCCACAGTCCACAGGGTCACAGAGTCGGACACAACTGAAGTGACAGCATTCATGCGTGCACGCACCTTATCCTTTCTAGATAAATGTGTTCATGAAGATAATTTTATTCCAACATAGCTCTGATTTGCTTGCAGTGAGCACTTATATTCCTGCATAGACTCCTTCACTTCAGTGTACTTCGTACTTCTAAGAGGAAGCACTCCAGAAGCAACAGGAGTTCAACTGAAAAAGTTATTGAGATCCTGCTATCTGCCGGGTATTGCAAAGAGTAAGTAGGCAAGGTTCCTGTTCTTGTGGAAGTAGTGTTCTAGTAGTGGAAATCCTGGAATTAAATAAGCAAATAAGAATTTTACACAGTAATAGGTACTCAGCTGAGATAAATAGTACATGGCATGTCAGAGAATGACATTAAGATCTGAATTACCCAGTGGATTGAGCCATTTTCAAAGAAAGGATAAGAGCATTTAAGGCTAAAGGAAGAATAAACACAAAGGCCAAAAGGAGGGATAAACTTTGGCTTCTTATGGAAAAGGAAAAAGTCCAATAAAAGAAGGGGGGAAATGGTGTGAGAAAAACTTAAGGATTTAGACAGGGATCATTCAGGGTTTTGTTAATCAGAGCAAGGGGACAGAATGATACTCCAAAGGAGAGAAACCACTGGAGAATTTTCCCTAGAAAAATTACATAATATGACTCATAGTTTTCAAGAATCACTCTGGCTTTTAGGTCAAGAATACACACACATGGGTGCAGATATAGGAGTTAACCAATTGCAGTGGTCCAAAGGAGAGATAATAGAGGCTTGGACTAGGGTGAAATTGTGGAGTTGGTGATAAAGAGTCATATCTAGGACATATTCTAAAAGTAAAATACAGGGATTACTAATGACTTCACATTGTCTTGAATGTTAAGTCAAATTTTACATGTGATAAATGAGTTCAACTTTTAGAAATGTATCTAAATTGGAATAGCAGACAGAGATATATACAGGAACAAAAACATCACTCTTAAGGTAAAATAAAAAAACAACTGGTAAACTGAATGGGGAATTTTTAGATGTTGATTAATATGAAGATACTTTGATAAGTTGTGGGCAAAATATTATTCAGTTATTATTACTGATGTTGTCAGTTTATATTTACTGACATGAAAGTATATCTGTTGTATGTTGTTAGGTGAAAAAGTGGGTTAAATAACAGTATATGTTCTGTTAAAACAAAAAGTTAAATACATATATATATGCATGCAATGTGTGCACAGAAAAACACGGAAAGAAACACACAAAACTCTTTATATTGATTCTTTTGTATGAGTGCATGTTACATTGATCATTTTAAAATATCAGCAGTAAATATATTTCCATTGGAGGAAAATGGATATTGACTATCTACATTAGCACCTTCACTATCCATAGCTTTGTTTAAACTATTTGTGTAAACTTTTGAATATCCAAGTGTCAGTTCTATGTCAGGTTAGGTTTTCTTAGCTGCCATGTGTCTGCTAAGTAATTAATAATTTATCAGTTTGCACCAGTGCCCTCATGAGTTGGCTTTAAATACAAAGTACCTGCTGACATGACTCGTTAAGGATATTTAATGGTAGGACGTGAGCTCTAAATTATTATCTCTTTGGTATGACATCTTATATTTTCATCAATGGAGTTTTTTCATAAAAGAGGAGACCCAAAGATTGTAATCTGTCAATTTTTGAACTTTTCAAGTGGCTTAAACCATAATCAACTTTGGTTTTCCAAAATTGTCAAATCATGCTAAAAGATCAAATTATACAGAGAGGATTATAAATGTTAGTTATTTAAAATAAAAAATTAAAATTCTCGATACTTTATGTAACTTATTGTGGTAATTATTCACTATAACAAATCATTTTCTTAGATGCCACTCATTTATTCATTAACACATATTATTCTTATGTTCCCACCATCTTCTCACCCTCTCTCTACTATTTCTTGCTTTCTTTCCTTCTTTATTGTGTTCAATCTTTCATTTATTTATTCACTTGATAGTTACTGAATTCTATAATATATCAGACATTGCTGCTGCTGCTAAGTCGCTTCAGTCATGTCTGACTCTGTGAGACCCCACAGACATCAGCCCACTAGGCTCCTCCATTTACAGGATTCTCTAGGCAAGAATCCTGAAGTGGGTTGCCATTTCCTTCTTCAGATATGAAATGAGTGTGACAGAAAATGATTTTTCAAGGGACCTAGAGACTGTCTAATGGGAAAGACAGAAACATAAAAATATAAAAACAACTACAGTGATAGAGTGATTTTTAATTTAGAAAAATTGAGTTTTAAAAGATAAAAAAGGAATTTTTCTTTTTCACTGAATGAAGAATTCTTTAAATTGTATAGTGCCTTACAATTTTCAGAAGTTTCACTCACATAATTTTATATAATCCCTAATAATTCTTTTTACCTCCTATGCCTATATTGCTTCTCTCCTCTTTCCTCTCCCCACTGGCAACTACTAGTTTATTCTCTATATTTATGTCTGCTTATTTTTTGTTTTAGTCAATAGTTTGTTGTATTTTTTAGACTCCACATATAAGTAATAGCATACAGTATTTGTCTTAATCTGACTTATTTCACTTAGCATAACTCCCTCCGACTCCATCCATATTGCTACAAATGGCACATTTCATGCTTTTTTTATGGTTGAGTGTGTAAATATATATGCCTATAATATATATATACATATACATATATCACATCTATTTCATCTGTTTATCTGTTGATAGATACGTGGGTTGCTTCCATACTATGGCAACTATAAATAATGTTACTATGAATATTGTGGTGCATGTATCTTTTCTAACTAGTGTTTTTGTTTTTTTCAGATATATACCCAGGAGTGAAATTGCTGGGTCATGTGTTAGTTCTATTTTTGAGAAACCTCCATATTGTTTTCCATAGTGGCTGCACAAATTTACACTCCTAGCTACAACATTCAAGTGTTCTCTTTTCTCCACCTCCTTGCCAACATTTGTTATTTTTGTTCTTTTTGATGATATACATTCTGATATGTGTGAGGTGATATCTCATTGTGGTTTTGATTTGCGTTTCCCTAATGATTGATGTTCAGCATTTTTTTTTTTTCATTTATTTTTATTAGTTGGAGGCTAATTACTTTACAATATTGTAGTGGGTTTTGTCATACATTGACATGAATCAGCCATGATGTTCAGCATCTTTTCAAGTGCCTGTTGGCCATCTGCATTTCCCCTTGGAGAAATATATATTCAATTCTCCTGCTCATTTTTTAATCATGCCATGTTTTGTTTTTTGATGTTGAGTTGTATGAGCTAGTTATATATGTTGAATATTAATCTCTGACCAATCATAGCATTTCCAAATATCTTCTCCCATTCAGTAGGTTATTTTCTCATTTTGTTAATGGTTTCCTTTGCTGTGCAAAAGATTTTAAGTTTAATTAGTTTCCTTTTGCTTATTTTTGCTTTTGTTTCCTTTGCTCTACAAGATGGATGGAGAATAATTTCCCTTTGTGGACCTATATTTTAGGTCTTCAAAAGTACGATCAGTATGCTTTGGGTTAGGAAAAGTTGGTACATAAATTTGGGAAGCTCCTTCAGGACGTAGCCTTTCAATGTCTGAAAAGTTGAGTGGACATCACCCAGGCACAGCATGGACCAGGAGTAGGAAAGAAAAGAGTTGTTAATGTAGAGTAGGAGAGCAAGTGAAGGTAGAGTACTGAGATATAAGACTGGACCTCTGAGAGTTTTATTGCATCCAGGATACCTGAAACAAAGTGACAAAAGATTTGTGGGATACCCAGATGGTGCTAGTGGTAAAGAACTTGCCTGCCAATGCAGGAGAGGTAAGAGATGCAGGCTTAATCCCTGGGTCAGGAAGATCCCCTGTAGAAGGACATGGCAACCCCCTCCAGTATTCTTGCCTGGAGAATCCCATGAACAGAGGAGCCTGTCGGACTACAGTCCATAGGGTCACAAAGAGTTGGACACGACTGAAGTGATTTAGCATGTATGCACGATGGAATAAAATTAAAGAGGGTGTTGGAAATCATTTCCAAGGCTAGACATGGTTTCTCTGAAACAGAAGGATCTCGGGGTCTTCTGACAGGTCCTTCTGCCCCATGCCTAGGTGCTCCAAGCTAATGAATGTTGCTGCTGCTCCCATAACTGGAGCATGATGTGATATCACACTAGTGGTTTGAAACTAGCCATGGGAAATTATTTACACCATAGAAATCAACAAGTGCCACAAATCAGCATCCCCACCCTTCCTCAAAGACCCAGTTGTTAAACTCTGATTCTCATTCTGCTGCATTAAATCATGATTATTTAATATATTGTGATTTTAAATTATGAACTTTTATACACATGGTACATAGGTCTCTATTTATACTCTACAAATGTCAGAAGGTCTCTATTTATACCTACAAATGTAAGGTAAGCCTGTGTTGTTGCATAGCTACTTAAATTAAAGGATATGTATGGTTGTCTCTCATTAGATAAAAAACGGTGAACATTTTGTCTTGGTACTATATAGGAGTCACAAATATCTGTAATAATTCTCATGCTCCATTTCTTCTATATCTATGTAATAGTGAGAGGATGAATAATCACATTTTGTGTTTATGGCTTTAGACTCCTCATCCCTTTGAGAAATGAATAAGAAGGTGCCCTTTTGAATTCTCTAGAACTCAGAGGTAACCAGGGCCATATTGGAGAATTTTATAGCATGTCATACACCATGATAAGGAACATGTTTTGTAGGGGGCATTCTGGAAGTCTCCCTAACATAGATCTAGACATTTCCCAGGCCATAGTATATGATTTATATTTCTATTTCAGACTCTAGGAATGGTTTTTGGTTTTGTTTTTAACTAATATCTTGAAATTCATGTCTAAGTAGATATAGGATAAAATGCCTATAGCTGGTTTTCAATATTTTAAAATGTATATATAAAATGTCTGGGAGAGTAATTTTAAATGATTCTCTTCTCTCAGTCTCAGAAATTCTGACTCAGCACATTATGTATTGGGTGAAGTCCAGAAATTTGAATTTTTAATAAACGTCGCAGTTATTTTTAGGAACATGGGATATAGATAGTACTTAAAAGATATTGGCTCATAATCAAAAGTATTAATATAAAATTTTATAATTTCTTTTCATTTTTTGCTATCATAGAAAAGAATTGACCTTAATGGATAGATTTTGGCCCACTCACATATACCATGGGTATTATGGATTGAGTTGTATGCCCTCAAAATTCAAATGTTTTAGTGCTAACTCCCAATGTGACTGTATTTGGAGATTAGGTATTTAAAGAGGTAATTAAGGTTAAGTGAAGTGCTCTTGTAAAAAGAAGAAGAGACACCATGAGCACATGTGCATAAAGGAGAGGCCATAAGAGAACACAGTAAGAAAGTGATGTCTGCAAGTTAGGAAGAGAGGTCTCATCAGAAACCAACCCTGTGAGCACCTTGGTCTTGAGCTTTAAGATTCTGGAACTGTGAGAAAACATACTTCTGCTGTTTAAGGCACTCGATCTGTGGTATTCTGTATGGTGGTCTGAGAAGACAAACAACACAGGCTAAAATAGTTAAAAAAAAAAAAAAAAAAAACCAGTAAGTGGCAGATGAAGTCAATATGATGGTCTTTAGCATGATAAAAATATTTCCCCTGGAACTTGTATTCCATCATTATAGGAGGACCTTTGTTTAATTTATCAGATTCTGACAAGAAAGCCATCCATACTTGCCAAAGTAAATGCTCTGACATTGAAGGTTCTTAAATGGGCATTTCCAAGGACAGACTCTCAAACTCCTTTTTCTTTACTTCATTGGTTGACCCATTCTTCCTTTGGTGGATTCATTCTTTTTATAAGTTGTTTTTTAACCCTGAATATTAATTGGAAGGACTGATGCTGAAGCTGAAGTTCCAATACTTTGGCCACCTGATGAGAAGAGCCTACTCACTGGAAAAGACCGTGATGCTGGGAAAGACTGAGGGCAGGAGGAGAAAGGGATGGCAGAAGATGAAATGGTTGGATGACATCATGACTCAATGGACATGAGTCTGAGCCAACTCCAGGTGAGAAGGAAGGACAGGGAAGCCTGGTGTGCTGCAGTCCATTTGATCACAAAGAGTCAGACATGACTGAGTCACTGAACAACAAAATTAACACAATCAACAAAATTAGAGTTTTTCTTACTGACCAGAGACCTTCTATATTTTTCTAGAATAACTTGGCGCTTCTATTCACGTACATCCCACATGAGTCATGCAGTCAATTTGTAGAGAAAGATCTTTCTGTGCATGTGTGTGTATTCAGCAGTCAGGAAATCAGGGTGAGCAGTGGGGCTACCATGAACCCTCCGAAGTGAATTTTCCTCCAGGGAACTTCCATAGTCGGCCAAAGAAAGAAAATGGAGATGAATGATGCACTAAACCCTCTTTTTTAAGGCAATTGGCAACAGATTTTTAAAAAGTATTTTCTCAGAAGGCAGAAGTGTTGATTAAGAGGGTAACTTCACCTCATGACCACAATGGATAACTGAGTGTTTATGCTGATTAAAATAGATGTACTAGCATCTATAAGATGCAGGGCCAGGGCCTCTTCTTCTGAATTCAGATTAGTTTTTCCCTAGTCACTTTTCAATTGTAAGTATCTATTATAAATAAGTTAGTTTTAAATAAGCTATTTCTAAAAGCCCGAGGAAGTATATTTTTCACATTTCTTTTTATTTGCTGTGGTAAAAAGGGAAACCTCTGTCTCAGTCACTGTGATTATTAAGTCATTTCTCCACAGGTTTCCAGGGACCCTCTGCTAACTAATTTCCATTTTCAGTTGCTGATGACTATGTTCATTCAACTAGAGTGATGGAGTTTCTTTTCATTGGTTTTAAAATAGGGTCTTTTATGGAAGGTTTCTGCATATCACTGCTGAAGGTGCGGTATGCCATTTGTTTTCGTTAAAAGTTTCATTCGGGTCATACATGACTGAAGACACCTGGATGGCAAATTTTGCCCTGAATTTCCTAAATTTATTACTAAAGTGATGTAGTCTTCAAGTATCCCATGGAGGGGAGGGAAATAATAGTGATCGTTAATAATTATCCTTTCTCTGTACCCAGTACTTGGCACGACACCTTCTAATATTATTTCTATTTTCCAGATGAATAAACTGAGGAACAATAGGTGAAGCGTATTAGCTTGGGTGTAGAATGGCATGAAGAGGAGAATTGTACTAGCTTCCTCCATTAGGAAAGGAGATACCTGACTTTAATCCCTGTTCTGTCTGAAACAAATCTAGGGTGACCTGTTAGTTCTGATTTTCCCAGTCCTTCTTATTTTAGCACTGAAAATCTTTCATCCTGTCAATATTTAGTAATCTGGGCCAGTCACCTTACCAAATCTTAGGCTCTTCTCACTGTACCACATTGTTAGTTCATGTTAGGCTTTAATCTATAGATTTGCTAAATCAATTATTTTTTAAAGTAAATATTAGCATGAAGTGGACACTAGTTAAAAAATATTAACCAAAGTTTTTCTCTGCTATGTTTGCTTATACACAGTGCCCTTTCTTATAATCAATGAGCTAGGGCACTCTGTGCTCATTGTTTTCAAGGTAGAGCTTTCAATCAAGAAGAGTTGTTTATTTGTCTATTTAAAGTTTAGTTCCTTTAAGAAATGGGAAAGTCTTTAATAAGGACAATAAATTCAGTGATATATATATGATGAAGTATAAATAAGAACTCACATCCTGGAAAATCATGATGACGTCGGTAGCTAAGTTACATTGGGCACTTGTTGTATTTGACATTTTTCTAAGTGTTTTACTAAGTGTTTTTCTAAGTGTTTTTAAGTGTCATCTTAAAATTTCTATATGACTTGTGTATGCCTTATTTACAGATGAGGAAACTAAGGCACAGAAAGACTGAGTAAAGTTTCTAAGTTCAAACAGGCAGATTCAATATTCAACATCAGACAACTGGATTCCAGACCCTGTGCCCTTCATTACTGTGCCCTGCTCAACAGAAAGTGATAACACTGATTGGAGACAGAGAGGGTCGATTGGAGGGAAAGAGATGAGGAATTAGATGGTAGTCATGGCTTGAGAAGAGGCTCAATAACTACTCAATCTTTCAGGGAAAGCTTGGGAAGAACAGGTAAAAAATCAAGATGTGTTTTGAGGGAATCTGAAAAAGAGTAGATTTATATTCCATTCCCAAGTAGACCCAACATAGGGCAGGATCCCAGAATAGAAATCACCTTATGGTTGATCTAAGAGTTTCTTTCTGAGATAACAGGGATCACTCAGGATTTGGTCCATGTTCACATAACAAAAACTCAAAATAAGACAGGCTCAAATGAGTAAGAGGGTTTTTTCTTTTTGTTTGTTTTAAAATGACTATACAAGCCATAACATTTATATTTAAAGGCAGGAAGGAGGTTAAAAAAAAAAAAAGAGCAAAAGAATATGCCCTTTTTCAAAGTCCAATTCAATAACTTTCACTTATATCTCAACTGGCCAGAATTTATTCACATTGCCACATTTGGTTGCAAGGCTGTAAATAAGTATAGGCATTTATTAGGCATATTGTTACTCCTAAACAAAATACAAGTTTTTTAACTAAGATAAGGAGAGAATAGATATTGTCTGTGGACTGGCCATTTCAACCATGGTCCCATACAGCATCAGTGGACAAAACCAGTTAATTGAAGGAATCCAGTGACCCAAGAATGGCAGAAGAAGCAAAACAGCTCATTCATGGTTCTCAAGAAACAGCATGGCCCAGTAAAGTTGGAGGGATTCCTGAATGTCAGATGATCCAAAGTTAGCTGAAAGATATTCAGACCCAGAAGGCCATAAGGCCAAGACAGAGGTACAGCATAGCAGCAGTATTCCTGACAGTTGAAAATAAACATATTGAGAAATGATCTTCCCTGATATGTGATACTGTGTAAGCAAATACTTCTTAAGTCCCTGAGAACTTGACACAATTCTAGGGAAAGGGTAAAAGGGCCCCAGCTTGGCTGAAATTCCATTTAGTCCACCACAACAAAATGTTAGAGAGAGATTGATTTCACTTTAAGAATAAAGTTACATCTCTTTCACATCTAAAATTGTTGACCAAGATTCAGAAAATTACACACATAAATGAAAAAAGGAATGCATCATTACATGTTAGTGACAAGGTTGTACTTGGAACCAAATGAATATTTATGGTACCCTTTGATACAATTTGATTATATCCAGCCTCTTCAGCCCCTATGAGTGTTACTTGAAATACTTGCACATAAACAAGCAATTTCATTATGAATTAGAATGCACGTCTTTGAATTTAACTGTGCTAGTTTGCTGGGGCTGCCATGACAAAGTACCACAGACGGGTGATTTAAACAATAGCAGTTCATTTTCTCGTAGTTCTAGAGACTAGAAGTCTGAGACTGAGGTGTTATCAGGGTGGTTGGTTCCTTCTGAAGCTTGTTTTTTTGGTTTGTAGGTGGCCATCTTCTCCTCTTGGCTTATCTCTGGGCGTTGTCATTATTGTTTAGTTGTTAAGGTGTGTCTGACTCTTTGCAACTGCATGGACTGCAGCCCACCAGGCTCCTCTATCCATAGGATTTCTCAGACAAGAATACTGGAGTGGGTTGCCATTTCCTTCTCCAGGGGATCTTCCTAACCCAGGAATTAAACCCATGTCTCCTGCATTGACAGGTGAATTCTTTACCACTGGGCTACTAGAGAAGCTCCCACTTCTGGGCATGTCTGTATCTTAGTCACCTTTTCTTATGAAGACACTGATCATAATTGGATTAGGGCCACTTTAATTACCTAATTTTGGCTTAATTGCCTCTTTAAATACCCTGTCTTCAAATATGGTCCCATTCTGAGGTCCTGGGATTTAGGACATCAACATATAAATTTGATGGAGACACAATCCAGATCTTTCCACAAAAATGATCTTGTGCTTATTAACATTATTGCATGGCATTTCAAGACCATAGAAAGCACCCAGGTCATCATTATGTTAAAAAATTATTGATTGATCTCTTTGCCACACCCTGTTAGGAGTTCTAGGATCATAAGACCCCATCACTGTGCAGACCTTCTCATTGACTGAGGTTTCCAGATATGGAAATGTTGCCCAAGGCAATTTATTCTACCTGCTCTCTTATTGAAGTTTATCCTTCTATAGAGGTAGGGAAGAGTCCAAATACTTAAATTATAAATGAGATCAATGCTGTAAATATAGTAAGTATATAATTGTGGTGTGAATAAATGTGAGAACAAAGTATTGTTGCTGAAATTCCTTGTAACTGAGTCTGAAAGTGAAATTGAAAGTCGCTCAGTCATGTCCGACTCTTTGCAACCCCGTGGACTGTACAATCCATGGAATTCTCTAGGCCAGAATACTGGAGTGAAAAGCCTTTCCCTTCTCCAGGGGATCTTCCCAATCCAGGGACTGAACCCAGGTCTCCTGCATTACAGGCGAATTCTTTACCAGCTGAGCCACAAGGAAAGCCCAAGAATACTGGAGTGGGCAGCCTATCCCTTCTCCAGCAGACCTTCCTGATCTAGGATATTCATGTTACATTTTCTTTTTAAAACGGGGATACTAATTATTTATAAAGCTTTGTTAAATAACATGCCATATGACAAGAGCAGTTTTTAAACTCTAATCATACCATACTATATTGCAGTTATTTTTGAAATCTATATTAATATTAATTATAAATTATGAATTGCAGGGAAGAGAAACTCCCCATTATCTCAATGCATGTTCATTTCACTCATGAGGGCCCCACAATACATCAGAGATTTTTGCAGAGCTCATCTGATATTACTGTCATTCTTCTTGAATTGAAGAACACAAGGATGATATTTGTAGAGTCTATAGTGCTCACCAACTTCTATGTACAGGATTCTCTCTTTATCCAATTGACTTAAAAGAAACTGTGGAAGGGCTTTCCTATTTCTGTTTTTTTTTTTTTGAGAAATATGCATACCTTTTTAGGCTGCTTAAAATATCAGAGGATTATTGTGTTAGCAGATAAGGAAGAACACCTATATGTGAAGGAATATTAAAAATGATTTTGTATCAGTTAGGTTTAGGTTAGCTTATGTTACAAAAATAAAATAATCCCAGATATCAGTGGCTAAAAAATGTATCTCTTGTTCACACTATATGCTCAACCAACATAGGCAGGAAAGGTTTTTTTCTCCTGTAGTCATTCAGGAATGAACCAAAAAAGAAGTTTTCCTTTGATATACATATCCATCGAGAGAATGCTGTAAATTGCATAAATTGTACATTATATCTTTAGAGTTGCTTCCAGAAAGCGGCATATGCCACATTTGCTTACATCTTCTTGACTAAAGCAAGTCATATTGTTGTTGTGCTCGTTGCTCACTCATGTCCGACTCTATGTGATCCCATGGACTGTAGCCAGCCAGGCTTCTCTGTCTGTGGAATTCTCCAGACAAGAATACTAGCGTGCACAGCCATTCCCTTCTCCAGGGGATCTTCCTGACCCAGGGATTGAACCCAGGTCTCCCACATCGCAAGTGGATTCTTTACCATCTGAGCCACCAGGGTGGCCCTCAAAACAAGTCACATGGTCATGCCTGACTCTTGCCATGTGCCTGGAGGTAGATGGAAAGGGTTGGTGAAATGTAATGTCGATCTCTTTTCAATTTATTAATCTCTCCTACATGAGCAAAGCCTATCATGTCTCAAGAAATGGTCTAAGTGTTGAGGATATAGGAGTTTTTATAAACCTTATGCTCTAATAATTATATAGCATGTTATGAATATGCATGAGATAGATAATATCATAGCAAGAAAATGGATAGAAGTGGTCTGAAGTAGAAATACTGCAACTGTATATAAGCTGCTAGGGGGGGTTTAACTGAGAATATGAAATTTTATTAAGTTTGTGGAATAGCTAAGAGGGTAACTAAGGCATATGGGTAATTATCTATTGAACAAGCATGCTAGACAGAGGGAACTGAATGTCCAAAGGCCCTGAGGCAGGAAGATGCTTGGTATTCTTGCAGGGAATTAAGGTTAACATGACTGGGAAAGGGTGGGAAGGGAGGAGAGTAGTAGGGACTGAGGCTGGAGAGGAATGTAGAGGAAAGAACATATCACACAGGGCCCCGTAGATCATTAGAAAGGCTACGACTATGAGTGAGATAAGAACCTACCTTGTGTTTTGAGGAAAGGGTGACCTGATCAAACATATTTTAAAGTCTCAAGACTTGGGAATAAGCAAGGCAAAAACAGATCAGGAAGCATCTCATTATTCAGATCAGATAGGATGGAGGCATTGACCATAGTAGAAATGGAAGCAGTAAGAAGTTGGATTCTGAATATTTTTTGAAGTTATACCCAATATAATTTGCTAATGGCTTAGCTTTCAAATAAGGATTTTAATTGAGTCTCGATATTAAAAAGTAATGAGAAATGTCGGGCTGGATAAGTTACAAGCTGGAATCAAGATAGGTGGGAGAAACATCAGCAACCTCAGATATGCAGATGATCCCCATCTAATGGTAGAAAGCAAAGAGGAACTAAAAAGCCTCTTGATGAAAGTGAAGGAGGAGAGAGAAAGAGCTGGTTTAAGACTAAATATTTTAAAAAACTTAGATCATGGCATCTGGTCCTATTACTTCATGGCAAATAGAGGGAGAAAATGTGGAAGTAGTGACAGATTTCTTCTTGGGCTCTAAAGTCACTGCGGATGGTGACTACAGCCATGAAATCAGAAGACAATTGCTTTGGCAAGAAAGCTATGATAAACCTAGATGGTGTGTTGAAAAGCAGAGACATTACTCTGCCAACAAAGGTACATGTAGTCAAGGTACAAAGGTACACATGGTCTTTCTGGTGGTTACCTACAGGTATGAGAGCTGGAATATAAAGAAAGCAGAGTGCCAAAGAATAGATGTTTTCGAACTGTGGTGCTGGAGAAGACTCCTGAAAGTCCCATGGACAGCAAGGAGATCAAACCAATCACTCTTAAGGGAAATGAACATTGAATGCTCATTTGAAGAACTGCTGCTGAAGCTGAAGCTCCAGTATTTTGGTCATCTGATGCAAACAGCCAACTCATTGGAAAAGTCATGATGCTGGGAACGATTGAGAGCAGGAGAAGAGGGCGTCAGAGGATGAGATGGCTGGATGGAATCACCAATCAATGAACATAAATTTGGGCAAACTTCAGGAGATGGTGAGGGACAGGGAAGTCTGGCATGCAGCAGTACATGGGCTTGCAGAGTTGCACATGACTAGGTGACTAAACAACAACATTAAAAAGTAGAGACTGAAAAAAGATACTCTGACCTATAAGAAAACTTGCATGATGTGGACAGAATTTTCCCATAGTAATAGGAGAAATCAAGGCAATATCAATGCTTGTTTCCCCCTTCATTTCTCTGCCTCTCATATATAATCTTATATGACCATGTGCTTACTTCAATTTTAATATTTATATTACTTAATTTCCTCTCTGGCTAAACAGAATAACAGAGAAAAAAGCTATTTTTTTCCTGCTCTATTTCCTTTGAAGTCTAGAACTTCGTCTAGGACAGAATGTGTACTCCATAGAAGACATTAACTGAAGGGAATACTAAGAGTGGCGTTAGAGGGAAAAAGAAGTCACAAAGCTGCTTCTTGAATCATAGTAAAATAGGGTAGAAGGCTTTGCTTATTCTGATGTGTACCCTTTCCAGATGGTGGTGATGTTAGAACTGTTTTGCAAACTACTGGTATCTAGTTGCAGATCTTTTAATTTTTCTTAGATTATCTGCTATTATCCACTTCTTGAAAGTTATGGGTTAACCCGCAAAGGAGTGCATCATGTATTATATTGGAATTTATTGAATGAACATAAGAAAAAACATATGGCTCCTGGTGACTCAGATGGTAAAGATTCCATCTGTAATGGGGGAGACTCAGGTTTGATCACTGGGTAAGGAAGATCCCTTGAAGAAGGGAGTGGCAACCCACTGCAGTATTCTTGTCTGGAGAATCCCAGTGGACAGAGAAGCCTGGCTGGCTACAGTCCACGGAGTTGCAAAGAGTCAGACATGACTGAGTCATTAACACGTTCACTTTTCACTTCCAAGAAAATCATGCAATTCTATTTATATAAAAAATTGTTTCTTAATGAGAGTGAGTAAAAAGAGAGCCATTATGTATTCCCAGAATCCTAGGTCATGTTTATATTCTTAAGTGATATACCTCACATTTAGATTACATTCTAGTACCTAAACCAGGTAACTCATTTGTCCACAATTATTTGTGCTATTTGATTATGAACCAGAGACTGTGGCAGACACCATGGTTACAGAGGACATGACCAATCCAGACACTAACCAAGTAATTCCAAGTGTGATCTATGTTACCAAAGGGAATGTAAAGAGCCCTTGGGAATCTAAAATATAGTTCCAGCAGAGAAGAGCAATATTTGTAAAGTGCTTAAACTCACTTATGAATGGAAGATCTACACCATGAAGTTGGCAAACTGTAGCTTGTGGGCCAGCTGCCTGTTTTTGTAAGTACATTTTTGGAATCCGGCTCTATTCATTCTTTTAAGTGTTATGTATGTGTATTTTCTCACCATAAGGGAGAGTTGAACAGTTGTGATACAAAACTTTAAGACTTACAAACCTAAAATATTTACTATCTAGCCCTCTGAAAAAAATGTTTCTGAACTTTGGTCTATAAGTGGTTATTAACAACCACAGAAATACTCATAAACTTAAGTGTAATGAGCACCAAAAGCTATTCTTTCTCGTTCTGTCACATAGGGTTGATGCTGACAATATTCTTAGCTGGTTGGCTTATGAAAGCAAATCTGGCAAATAAGAATATTTCTCCATGCTGAACTGAAGGTGAGCATTGGTCTTGATGGATTACTTGTACACAAGGCCAAAAAACCCTTTCTGAACATGTGGAAATTGGTTTACACCCCACTATTAATACTGAGAAAAATAGCACAGAAGTTCTCGCCAATTCAAGTGTTGATTTATTGACACTGGCAATTTTTGAGCTCATGTTTACCTTGTCATAACCATAAAGTTATTGAAATTAAAGTTGAATTGAATTGACAGACAGCAAAAAGTATAGCTAAACTGGCCCAAGTACATTTTTTATTTATAAGATTCAGCATAGTGTATTATATTGGCATTTAATGAAGGCCAAAAACATTCCCAAACTGAGAAACAACCTAGGACAGAACAGAAAATTTCATATATATATGTAACCTGATAAGTGGTTACCTACTAGGCTGACTGTGGCTCGGATCATGAACTCTTTATTGCCAAATTCAGGCTAAAATTGAAGAAAGTGGAGAAAACCACTAGACCATTCAGGTATGACCTAAATCAAATCCCTTATGACTATACAGTGGAAGTGAGAAATAGATTTAAGGGACTAGATCTGATAGACAGAGTGCCTGATGAACTATGGATGGAGGTTCATGACATTGTAAGGAAGACAGGAATCAAGACCATCCCCAAGAAAAAGAAATCCCCAAAAAGTAAAATGGCTGTCTGAGGAGGTCTTACAAATAGCTGTGAAAAGATGGGAAGCAAAAAGCAAAGGAGAAAAGGAAAGATATACCCATTTGAATTCAGAGTTCCAAAGAATAGCAAGGAGAGATAAGAAAGCCTTCCTCAGCAATCAAAGCAAAGAAATAGAGGAAAACAATAGAATGGGAAAGACTAGAGATCTCTTCAAGAAAATTAGAGATACCAAGGGAACATTTCATACAAAGATGGGCTCAATAAAGGACAGAAATGGTATGGACCTAACAAACAGAAGCAGAAGATATTAAGAAGAGGTGGCAAGAATACACAGAAGAACTATACAAAAAAGATCTTCAAGACCCAGATAATCATGATGGTGTGATCACTCACCTAGAGCCAGACATCCTGGAATGTGAAGTCAAGTGGGCCTTAGGAAGCATCACTATGAACAAAGCTAGTGGATGTGATGGTATTCCAGTTGAGCTATTTCAAATAAAAAAGATGATGCTGTGAGTGCTGCACTTAATATGCCAGCAAATATGGAAAACAGCAGTGGCCACAGGAGTGGAAAAGGTCAGTTTTCATTCCAATCCCAAAGAAAGGAAATGCCAAAGAATGCTCAAACTACTGCACAATTGTACTCATCTCACACACTAGTAAAGTAATGCTCAAAATTCTCCAAGCCAGGCTTCAGCAATAAGTGAACCATGAACTTCCAGATGTTCAAGCTGGTTTTAGAAAAGCAGAGGAACCAGAGATCAAACTGCCAACATCTGCTGGATCATCTAAAAAGCAAGAGAGTTCCAGAAAAACATATATTTCTGCTTTATTGACTACGCCAAAGCCTTAGACTGTGTGGATCACAATAAACTGTGGAAAATTCTGAAAGAGATGGGCATATCAGACCACCTGACCTGACTCTTGAGAAACCTATATGCAGATCAGGAAGCAACAGTTAGAACTGGACATGGAACAACCTACTGGTTCCAAACAGGAAAAGGAGTATGTCAAGGCTGTATATTGTCACCCTGCTTATTTAACTTATATGCAGAGTACATCACAAGAAATGCTGGGCTGGAAGAAGCACAAGCTGGAATCAAGATAGCTGGGAGAAATATCAATAACCTCGGATATGCAGGTGACACCAACCTTATGGCAGAAAATGAAGAGGAACTAAAGAGCCTCTTGATGAAGGTGAAGGAGGAGAGTGAAAATGTTGGCTTAAAGCTCAACACTCAGAAAACTAAGATCATGGCATCTGGTCCCATCACTTCATGGCAGATAGATGGGATAACAGAGGAAACAGTGGCTAACTTTATTTTTCTGGGCTCCAAAATCACTGCAGATGGTGATTGCAGCCATGAAATTAAAAGACGTTTGCTCCTTAGAAGGAAAGTTATGTCCAACCTAGACAGCATATTAAAAAGCAGAGACATTACTTTGCCAACAAAGGTCCATCTAGTCAAGGCTATGGTTTTTCCAGTGGTCAGGTGTGGATGTGAGAGTTGGACTATAAAGCAGCACTGAAGAATTGATGCTTTGAACTGTGGTGTTGGAGAAGACTCTTGAGAATCCCTTGGACTGCAAGGAGATCCAACCAGTCCATCCTGAAGGAGATCAGTCCTGGGTGTTCATTGGAAGGGCTGATGTTGAAGCTGAAACTCCAATACTTCAGCCACCCGGTGCGAAGTGCTGACTCATTGGAAAAGACCCTGTCACTGGGAAAGATTGAGGGCAGGAGGAGAAGGTGACGACAGAGGATGAGATGGCTGGATGGCATCATTGAATCGATGGATATGGGTTTGGATGGATTCTGGGATTCGGTGCTGGACAGGGAGGCCTGACATGCTGTGGTTCATGGGGTCGCAAAGAGTCGGACATGACTGAGTGACTGAACTGAACTGATATATAAAGTTGTGACCAACTTAGACAGCTTATTAAAAAGCAGAGACAGTACTTTGCCAACAAAGGTCCGTCCAGTCAAGGCTATGATTTTTCCAGTGGTCATGTATGGATGTGAGAGTTGGACTATAAAGAAAGCTGAATGCCAAAGAATTGATGCTTTTGAACTGTGGTGTTGGAGAAGACACTTGAGAGTCCCTTGGACTACAAGGAGATCCAACCAGTCCATCCTAAAGGAAATCTGTCCTGAATTGGAAGGACTCATGCTGAAGCTGAAACTCCAATACTTTGGAGTTTGGCCACCTCATGAGAAGAGCTGACTCATTTGAAAAGACCCTGATGCTGGGAAAGATTGACGGTGGGAGGAGAAGGGGACGACATAGCGTGAAATGGTTGGATGGCATCACCGACTTGATGGACAAGAGTTTGAGTAATCTCCAAGAGTTGTCAATGGACAGGAAGCCTGGTGTACTGCAGTCCATGGGGTCACAAAGAGTCAGACATGACTGAGAGACTGAACTGAACTGAACTGATACACACACACACATATATATATACAATAACTGCACCAGATCCTAGTTTCAGGACGTCGAATCTTCAGTCTTTGTTGTATGTGGGATTTAATTTTTTGACCAGAGATTGAACCCAGGCCTGCTGCATTGGGAGAGCAAGATCTTAGCCACTAGACCACCACAAAGGTTCCAGAGGTTTTTTTTTTTTTTTTTTTTTTACTGAAGTACAGTTGGTTTACAATGTGTTAGTGTTAGTTTCAAGGCAATAGCAAAGTGATTCAGTTATATGTATCTAGATAGACAGATAGATAGGGCTTTCCTGGTGGTTCAATGGTAAAAGAATCCAACTACCAGTGTAGGGTTACTTGCGATGCCAGTTTGATACCTGGATTGGAAGACTCCTTGGAGTAGGAAATGGCACCACACTTTAATATTTTTGCCTGGAGAATCTCAAGGACAGAGAAGCCTGGCAGACCACAGTCCAAAAAGCTGCAAAGAGTCAGACAACTGAGCAAGCCCACACATTATCTATGTACATATATGTGTATGTATGAAAGATTGAAGTCAGGAGGAGAAGGGGACGACAGAGGATGAGATAGTTGGATAGCATCACTGACTCAACAGAGATGAATTTAAGTAAACTCCGGGAGTTGGTGATGAACAGGGAGGCCTGGTGTGCTGCAGTCCATGGGGTCACAAAGAGTCTGACGCAACTGAGTGACTGAACTGAACTGAACTGATATATGTATGTATATGTATATTCTCTTTCAGATTCTTTCCCTTTATAAGTTATTACAAAAGATTGAGGGTAATTTCCTGTGGTATTGTTAGGTTTTACACAGCACGCAGTGTGAATGGTGTACCTTGGAGGTGTTGATGCAATGATACAGCAACTATTATTACTGGGAAAAGAACTACCCCTCCAAAAAAAAAAAAATAACAATAACATTTATGGAGCTCCTTACCAAACTACGAGTTTTAAGCAAACGTCAATGATCACACTTGAGTTTTATTACTTTCATAACTCTAAAAAGAATTTCTGTTATTCTTCCCACTCAAGTTTTACATTTCCCCTTTTTAAAAATTTGCAATAGTTTTGAACTCCTTTATTCCCTTTCAGTATTCAGCCACATTTACTGAACATTCATCAGTACAGTGGAATGATCATCGGAGCAATCCCAGTAGGAATGGTAGGACAGGTCCATTGTCTTTAAAGAAGATACAACCTAAAAAGGGAAGGAGAATAAATTCTAAAATATCTTGTAAAGAAAACAATAAAGCATACAATGCACACATGTGCATACATGCTAAATTGCTTCAGTCACGTCCAACTTTTTGCGACCATATGAACTGTAGCCCACCCGACTCCTCTGTCCATGGGATTCTCCAAGAAAGAATACTAGGGTGTGTTGCCATGCCCTCCTCCAGGGGATCTTCCTGACCCAGAGATTGAACCCATGTCTCTTACGTCTCCTGCAGTGGCAGGCAGGTTCTTTACCACTAATGCCACCTAAGAAGCCCAATATATGCATACTGAAAGTTGCTCAGTCTTGTCTGACTTTTTGCAACCCCATGGACTATACAGCCCATGGAATTCTCCAGGCCAGAATACTGGAACAGGAAGCCTTTCCCTTCTCCAGCGGATCTTCCCAACCCAGGGATCAAACCCAGATCTCCCATGTTGCAGGTGGATTTTTTACCAACTAAGCCACCAGGTAAGCCCAAGAATACTGGAGGGGGCAGCCTATCCCTTCTACAGTGGGTCTTTCTGACCCAACAATTGAACTGGGATCTCCTGCATTGCAGGTGGATTCTTTACCAGCTGAGCTACCATATACTCACACAAAACATTCATAGAAGGTGTGGGGAAATGGGATTTCCTGGAATATTGGATTGATTGTTGCTTACAGCATCTCAGAAGAAATTTGATGGCAGTGAGCTTTAAATGGAATTTGGAAGGAAAGACTTCAAGACATTTGAAAGATAACTTAGGTCACGGTTGATAAACTATAGTCCAGATTTGGCTTGCTGGCTGTTCTGGTAAAATTTTAATGGAACATAGTCATTGCCATTTGTTTACATTTATTCATTAAAGGTTGCTTTTATGTCACAAGGGCAGAATTGAGTAGTTGCAACAGAGTTGACATAGCCTACAAACCCAAAATGACTTACAATCTGGCCCTTTACAAAATGATTTGCTACTCTGCCTTAGAAGAATAAGAAACGAGAGGCAGACATACAGACTATCAAAAAGCTTTTATATCTGCAAAATGGGACATGGATATTCATGTATTGTCTTCCTTATTTCTGGCACAAAGGTAGATACAAATTAAAATTAATATATGAGATGATAATCACATAATTGCTTGAGCTTTGATTCCTACTTGACAGATAGGAATAATATCACCTACAAACAGATCTTTGAGAGGATTATATGGAGAAAGTCCCTTTCCCGTGAAATGTGACATGGTTATTACTCTGGGGTTGGCTTTCCACTGGGGCTTCCCAGGTGGTGCAGTGGCAAAGACTCCACCTGCCAATGCAGGAGACTCGAGAGACTTGGGTTTGATCCCTGAATCGGGAAGATCCCCTGGAGGAGGGCATGGCAACCCACTCCAGTATTCTTGCCTTGGGAATTCCATGGACAGAGGAGCCTGGTGGGCTACAGTCCATGTTGCAAAGAGTTAGGCATGACTGAGCATGTGCGCGCGCACACACACACACACACACACACACACACACACACACACACACACACGGCTTCCCACTGTCACTGAGTTGTGAATCTCGAGCCGTCATTTTGCTGAATCAGGATTTACTTACATAAATATTTCTAGCTTTTACAAATATTTAAGGCACCTTCTTCTGATTGAGAAACTAGATCTTTCCTCAAGATTTTACTTCTGGACTCCTCAAGCTATCCCAAGCATAAATTGCATTTTAGTCTGTGCAGGAAATATACATATGAAAGAGAATATAGGACATTTGACATTAGATGAAACATGTCCTAAGCCAACTTGGGATTTGTTGGGAATGGAAATGTCATACTTTGGTCTTATTTGTTTTGCAAAATTTAAAGTGAGAAACATTTAAGAGAACTACATTACCCACAAAAATATTCTAAGTACTGCCATGCTATCCAGTCCAACTGTGAAACTAGTTTTACCTCATGTATAATGCACCAAATACCAAGCTGCAGAATTCAAATTCATTTTAAGAATTATGGGTGGAGATGAACACATTTCTTTTTAAAAGTACTACTAAATTGAAGGTCATGCAAATATGCTACAGACATTTATATTCGTACATTCTAATCCCCCAGCTCCTGCCTAGGACTTGAAATGTGCTTTGTGTTTCCAAGTACTTTCATATTATTGGTTTTATCTCATAATCTGGTTTGGGAGAGAGGGTGAAACTAGTTTTTATCTTTCTTTTTCTTATAGAAAGACTAAGGTGAAGGGACTTCTAGATACACATCAGAATTGTCATTAATGTACAGGTCTTTGGCAATTATTCTGAGGTTCTTGGGAAGGCAAATTTCATATTGCATAAAAGTTTTTCTGGATGTTGAACATTTTACACATATTGAAACATATATGGAGAATTATATATATATGCGTGCATGCTTAGTTGCTTCAGTCCTGTCCAACTCTTTGTGACCCCCTGGACTGTAGCCTGCCAGGTTTCTCTGTCCATGGGATTCTCCAAGCAGGAATACTGGGTTGGGTTGCCCTGCCTTTCTCCAGGATATTTTCCCAATCTTGGGAACAAACCCATACACACATACATATATGTGTGTATATATGTGTGTGTGTGTGTGTGTGTGTATGTGTGTGTGTTTATGAAGAGAGAGAGAGAAAAACTATAGAAATCACATTCACCCTTTGTTATGCAAGTGGTCATCTTCAAAAGGTCATCTTCAAAAGGAAATTTCCTGGATTATGCTTCTTTTCTTGAGTCACAGCAAATATAGGGCTCAATGGTTAAGTTGAGAAGAATGTTGCATGTTCCTCAGTTCATGGAAACTTCAAGTCTAGAAAATGGAAGAGTCAAGTTAATTTCTCTAGAGACCCACAGGGAGTGTCACGCTCCATAAAGTTGTTTGTGCATTTATATACAGTGCATAATCAGCACCTCTTGGCAAGGGGACATAGGTTAACTACCTTCTATATGCAGCAGTGAAAAGGCCTTTGGCAAGGAGGTCTACTTGTTGGCATGCACAAATTATGCTAGCTTAAGTTTCACCATGTCAAAAGGAATGTTTACCATGCTTAATAAGAGGTATTGGGTTAATGCCACACTGAGTTTTTTTTAGCAGGGGAGGGAATGTTCAGATGCTTGAGAAAATAAGGCACCTGGAGGGTGGAGTGAAGGTCACTTACTCGTATTGAAAAATCAATTATTTTTATGGCTACAAATAGAGTCTACACTATGCCTATGGTGTGTGGGGTGATAAATACACAGGTACAATTTAGGTACTTTTATAGCCATTCATATTTAACTTACAAAACTGGGGGAGCAACACTATTTTGCCAGAGATGACCAGTAGATCCTTCATATAGTCTTTTCCAGTCTTTTTCTCCCTTTTAGGAAGGAAGTCTGGAGAATACACAGTAGTATCTGCACATATCCCCAGAACTTCTGCTTTATGTGCCAATTTGTTCTTTCCATTAATTTTTTGTACAATTACTCTAAATTGGCAACTAAAATCTACTAAATGACTAGCCATGGATTTCATGTTCAAGGTATTCTCATTTTAAAGATTCAGAGAGTGTAAGAGACCCTTTTGTCCTAAGAAGATAACATTTTGAAAGCAGCTCTTGATGGATTGTGGTCAAATTCCAAAACTGACTTAAAGATATGTTTCTGTTCTGAAAAATCCATTTCTTTGACCAATCTTCTATGATGCTTATCATTTCTATCCAAAGAACTATCATTTCTTTAGCCTGTAGTACTTTTCCAAAGAATGTCTAATATTGCACATCTTCTATAAAGTCAAGACATTTAGAGTTGTGCATGTGTGGACACTTGAGTACACTGATAGATTTAGTTTGTCCATTAAAGGAAGTTGAATATGGCAGGTAAGATTAGACTGATAGTAGGGAGGATTCACTTACTCAACCACTCATTTTTTTCAAGCATTCCCTTTTCTCTTTATAAACATGGTTTATTAATTTTCCACCGTGGAGTTGGATGTCCACAGGAAATGCTGATTGCTCATCTTAAGTCGGATGAACGCAATAGCACCACGAGACATCCTGGTGCACAAAGCAAAGAGGAGTCTAAATTAAAGGAAGGAATTCAAGATTCCCAAAAAGAAAAATAACATTAGTCATAAAGTCAAGTCCCATTTCAATTTTGATTCTGACCACTGCCTGCATCACTGGGATAGCCAAAGTGGCAGAAGAGACCTCTGGGTGTCTTGAAATAGTTTTCACCATAAAGGAGCATTCAAGGCAGCACTGTTACCTGCCCAGGAAACACACATCAGGGCTTCTTGTCTGGTGACTGCATGAAATGGTCCTCTAATACCTTTAGGGTTCTAGGTTGTAGATCGTGGGTCTGAATCTTAATGTTAAAACCAATACGATGATTATTAAAGAAAAAAGAAAAAGACCATCAAAGGAAATACAAGGGTCCTGCATTCTTCTGAAAGTCAAAGCCATGATCCTTACAATGGCCTGCAAGATTCTCATGAGTTGCCTTACAAGGCCCAACCTTTCTAGTGCCCCCAATGCCACTCTGAACTCAGCTTTCTCTCCACTCCCTACAGGGTAAGCTCTATGAAGATAGGAAATAGGGGTTTCCAAAGCACCTAAAACAGTGCCTGGCAAAGAGTAGTAGTATACGTTTCTTTAAAGCAATGCCTGAACAGTTGATGGGTATAACAGCTCTATTTCAAAAACCTCTCAGAGCCTCAGATCTCTCACTTATACAGATAATAATCACACTGCCCATCTTTCAGAGAAGCTGAGAGAATAAAAAAGAATAATACACATAAAGGATCTGGCAGAGTGACCTACATAGTCAGTACTCAATATATTTTTGCTTTGCTTCCTGCTTACTTTTATTCTTCTAGATGCAATAATAGTAGTTAATATTTGTTGTATTGTTACTATATGCCAGGCTCAAGGCTGAGCATGCTGCAAGCATGGTCTCATTGAATTTTCTCAACCCTGTGAGCTAGGAACTTTTATTAGTCTCATTTTATAGGTGAAGATTAGAAAAGTTAAATTATTTTTCCAAGATTACACAGTCAGTAAGCAGTCAACCCAGGATGCAAATTAGGTTTATCTGACATCATAATTCCACACTTTTCCATGATGCTACAAGAGGGATAAGGAATACTTAATTGCACTCTTAGGTTCAACCACACTGTAGATAGATGACAAATATATTGTCTAGGTTCCACTAGCTGGGGTTGCTTACCAGTGGACATTGTTTCTTTGTTTAATCTCAGGAAAGTTTAAATAGCACAACTAATTTGGCAAGTGTGCCTGGATCATCCTTGTAAAACTCTTATTCCTGACACTAAAGCTTTAATTTGAAGGTCTTCATATATATAAAATAGATTTGTTATTTTCCACTGATCAATTATTTGTAAGGAGCTATAATATAAAATTATATTTACATCTATTATATTGTGGATAGCATGTTTTCAAATCCTCAAACCAACCCTATTATTTAGGCATTATTATCGCAGTTTCACCAACAAGGTCATTGAAGAGATGAGAATATTTGCCTGAGGCCACACAACTAGTAAGTAGCAAAGCCCTTAAAAATTATGGAATCTGACTTTTAGCAATTGATTTTCATAGGAGTTAACATAACTCAAGGATCTATATCAGTCTAAATCTAACACCTGTGCTCTTAACCATTATATTAAACTATAAAGTGCTGTATAAATGTAAGGATTTATTATGCCTTTTCTTATACCATTATTCCACAAGGAAATTTCTTCTCTAGAATGCTTCATAAGAACTTTGAGTTCCCATCTAGAGAAACCCTCTTTGCAATCAATTATTCAGTGAGTTGACAATTGCTTTTACTAGTGTCCAAAAACAAAGGCCAAAAATGACTTTGGCATCACAACCTAAATACTCATCAGGTGTCTATCTGACCACTTTGGCTGAATGGTGAAGCCCTTAGCCATGAAGTAATAGACAGTTCAGATCAATCATTTAAATGGGCTGTCTGAAATCCAAAGTTGGCAATCTTCCCGAAGTGAGATGCCAAGGTTCTAACCTCTTCCTGGGCAAAGGGGAAGGTTCCAGGCTTTTTCTTCATTGTTGATGTTCCCAGTTGCCAAGGGTGCCTGCCTGCCAAATCAACTTCTGGTTGAGATTCGAGGTAAAGACCACTTCTGTGGAGTAAATTAGGCAACTGGAGAAACAGCATGGATTTTGTTAAGCTGATCAAAAATAAGTTAGGAGCACTTCAGCATCCCATATGCTGCTTATGTGATCAGGCAGCTGCATCTTACAGCCAATGTTATTGTTCTCTTAAAAAAATTTTTCCTGACATAGTTGGAAGACTTCTTGCTTCTCCTCTGTGATCATTTGCTATGTTACAATCTCCAGTCTCCACACGAATTACTCAATGCCACATTCTCTGAGTTTAGAACAACGTAAGTTTCTTGTTGAGCTTAGTATGACTCCTAAACATATTCATTAATATTGATTTTAGTCTTTCAATGCATTCTTTACAATACCACACATCCTTTATGGGATCTCTCCACTCACATAGACACTAGCTCATCTCCCACAAACACACAGAGAAAGAGAGAGAGAGAGAGAGCAAGAGAGAGGCTTCTATATTGTGTCTCACAGCCCCATCACAGGACAGTAATACTTCTTCAGGGGTCACCAACAGCAAGATCAAAGGCATGATGAAGTAACATAAAACTAGGCTACTAGATTCATGATAGCATCCAAAAGTTTGGCAGGAGGGCATCATTTATATTTGAGAAGATTCCCTGCTTTTTGGCAGGAATTCTGCCCACAGCTTTCCAATTAGCATGCTTTATGTCTGGGGAGAAGTTGGTTTCGCAATTGTAAGTACCTTGCCTGACTGAAATCTTATTCTCCCAGACAAATTACAAAGGGATTTGTACAACTTTACCCAGACTCCAACTTAGCCACAAGATTAATATGAAAAAAGGGTCTTCCCTCAAGTAATCTTTGAGTTCTTCTGAGAATTTTCTTCATTATGTCTTCCAAATGTTCTGTTTTGCTAATGGAACATTAAATGGTATTCTTACCGGGAGGTGTGGGATGGAAGCTCCAACCAAATCTTCTCTGAAGAAAGATCTAGATTGTGACATAGCATTAGGGAATATGAGGCAATTATTTACCGTGATGCATCCTTCTTAATCTCTGCTTGCTATGTGTTGAAACACAGTTAGTGTAACTTAAGCTGAGAAGAACTATGCCTTAATTTAATAAACAAAGCCTTGACAGCATCTCTTCAGTTTTATGATTTGCGCCCTCCGGGCAAAAAGCCTCAAACATCAATAGGAAAATTTTCTGAGGATACTATATTGTTTGGAAATATTTTAAATCTTTGTCTGAGGCTCTGTGCATGCATGCTAAGTCACTATAGTCGTGTCCAACTCTGTCATCCCATGGACTGTAGCCCACCAGGTTCTTCTGTCCATGGGATTCTCCAGGCAAGAATACTGGAGTGGATTGCCATGCCCTCCTCCAGGGGATCTTCCCAACTGGGGGATCAAACCCACATCTCTTAGGTCTCCTGCACTGTCAAGCAGTTTCTTTACCACTAGCGCCACCAAGGAAGCCCACTTAAGGCCCTACAAGGTCCTCTTTGGGATGGCTTGTTTTTTAAGAATGTTCTTGACTTATTGTTGCATAAAGGGTGCCTCAGACATCTCCTATTAGAAAGGACATTTTCCTACTTTAGGCAACTTTTTACCATAAATATACTTTTAGTGACAACCTATGGGCTTACACTCTAGTTATTCTAAATTTGTAACATGTTGGTAGAAAATATTTTTCCTTTGTGATATTTATAGCTTAATTTGAAAATCAGACACAAAAGTATATTCTGCATTAACACTATATAGACACTCATAAAAAATTTCTTGAGATGTCCATTATAACAAGTGTCCCTCATTCTATGATTAAAAACACTAATGGATATGCATCATTTTAAAATTATGATGTTATATCCAATAGCTCATCTAATTTTCCAGTGAATTTTGAGTAGAGGTAAAATATTTATTTTCCTATAAAACACATAAAAAGCCTGAAGAATATAGGACTTACAGTAGTGATCATATTATGTTTCTACCAATGTCTTATCATCAAAAAGATTGCTATGAAACCATACCTTTTTTAATATGAGAAAACAAGATGCATACTGGTAATATTGAACAAGTCAAAATGTCTTTGACAGTCATGACACCGAACTAGGATTTTTTCTAGACTGTTGCCTTCCATTCAACTATAAATACCTCAGGACTAGGACTAGTTAGATTCTCTCTCCAGGCATAAAATGTAAAGAAGCTCCAAATTGCAGTCATCAAGATGAATAACATTAAAATTTTTATTCTATTGAAGCATAGTTGTCTCATAATGTGTTAGTTTCTGGTATACAGCAAAGTGATTCAGTGACACGTGTATATAATAGTTTGCATCTGCTAATCCCTATCTCCCAGTTCATTCCTCTCCTGGACCCCCACAGATAAATAACATTTTAAGATGATATTTTAAAAGTCAAAATTATAGTGCAGCCATTATGGAAACCGTATAGAGGCTCTTCAAAAAATTTAAAATAGAACTACTATTTCCAGTATAAACCCAAGGAAATGATAAAGAGATGTCCGCATTTCCATGCACATCAGAGCATATATACAATAGCCAACCTACGGAAACAATCTATGTGTCTGTTAACAGATGTACACACACACACACACACACACACACTGGCATGCACAATGGAATATTACTCAACCATGAAACACAAAAAATCCTGACATTTGCAACAATATGGATGGATCTTAAGGGCATTATATTAGGTCAAATAATTCAGATAAAGAAAAATACTGTATGATATCACTTGTATGTTGAATAAAAAATTTTTTTAATATCAATATCAAAATTTTAAGTCAACTCAGGATTAGTATTCAGATTTTCCCTTAACTCATGCAATTTTTAATTAATGGCAATTATGGACCTATATTATTTGCATAATATTTTTGGCCTTGATATTGCACTAATTTTCAAGTGTTAACTCACTTTAATACTTGGTTGTCTCTTTCTACCTGGATGATAAGCTACTAGAATTCAGGAATTCTGAGTGCATTTATCCACTGCAATAGATTATTGATTGTTGAGGACTATCTAGCTCTATTAAAGCCACTTTTGGACAAAGAAAAGAACATTCTTCTTCAGAGGCTGTTTATTGTAATGAAAAGGTCATAGGGTAGTAAGGTACAGGGGAAAGAGGGCAGTGGTTTGATTATTAGTTCTACCCGTGGAAACTGCTTCTCTGGACCTCCATTTCCTCACTTTCAAAATATAAGCATTTGAATATTTAACTTGCTGGTGACTCAGGATTAAATGAGATAATCAATGTGAAATACTTAACCCAAATGAGGACACTGAGGAATTTTTTTTCCATACTATTAAGCATCCTCTCCATCCCATCTCTGGAAAATTTAAACTTTCATCTCCAAGATGCCAACCAAGAGGTGATCATTCTTGTCTACATAGCATCTTGGTAGTGTGTGAACTCAAATGCTAGCTCTGCCTACCCACCTTTCTGGCCCGCATCCTCCCTGGCTGTCTAACCTGGGGCATACACCAGATGGCAGTGTCCCATTGAGGACAGGATCCTTCTGGCTTTTCGGCTCACTGACCAAACGACCAGTTGCTTTGCCACGTCTCTATGCATGTTACAGGTCAATAGCATTAGCCTTGGGGTCTGGTTGATGTTCAATGTAAAAATAAACACTGCAAAGTCTCGGTACACATTCTCTTCCCTTTCAATGACAAAGTGTTTTCTTTCCAAGGTCAATTGGAAAAGGTACATATGTGATGTTGGAGTAAACATACACTTCAAGTAGATTTTTGTCAATATTTACATTTCCTTGCACTTTAATCAGTATATAACAACCCCTTACAGTATATCTGGTCCACAGTTTCAGGTATCAGGGATACAGACGTAGCAATGCAAGTCTGCTACCTTCAAGTAACTCGCTGTTTGGTAAAAGGGACAGAGTTTTATGCAGCTAATGCAACAGTGTGACCATTGTTTTACTATTTACCTCATCTGGCTTTGCAATTTTTTTATCCTAACCTATATCTGTCTTGGAATTAACTGTTTCATGGGTTTTACTAAGTTAAATTCACTTGCTTTCAGTTAAGAGCTCTCAAATCTCATGGATGTTCTCCATTTAAAGATACAATGAACATTTCTATCTTGCTACAGTTCATCCTGTAAATGACTTTGGAGGCTTTTTATCATATCCATCGTTCAACACTAAGAGAGAATGTACCCAAATAGTTTCTGGTACCTCTATTAATTTATCTTAAAAACCCTTGCTGCAGAGTTCCAGGTACTGTGGTGCCTAAGGAAATATAAATGTGAATGAATTATAGTTCTTGGATCCGAAGGCCATGTGTCTAATAAAGGGTTAAACATTGGTTTGAATTTGAGGTTCTGCCAAAGGTGGAGTGAAGTATGCTCTGAATATATGAGCATATGTGCGGGGAGGTGGTGGGCAGCGGTGTTTATATATACGTTCAATTTTCAGTTGTGTTGCTACTTTGAGTGAGACTCATGAACTCATAGCTGAGTCATTTATGAGGGGTGTGTGTGTTTGTGTGTGTTGTCCCTTGATATGTGATTATGGCTGCTGAGATTAAAGACCACCTCTCTGGGTAGTACTTGAGACACACGTACCTTCTAGAGAAACTGGAAAAAGGATAATGAGTCAGTTTCTTCTGCTCCTATTTCGTTCCCCTTTTCCCCAATCCATTCCCTTCCTGTCTCTGTCCTGAGCCACCCTGTCTCTGACCAGGAGCAATCACACACCCTCCTGTGACCTCTAAGGACTCACAGGAATCTGATTTTCCTACAGACCCGCCAGCTGGGGCCTTGGGAATCTGATCTACTCTTGGATCCTTCACAGGATCAGCAGTGGCATTTCAGAGTAGGCGCCACACAGATCCCTGCCTCACTGTGCCCCAGCGTGCACAAGAACACCACTTACAGGGGTTTTAAAGACCAGCTCTGCCCTTGAGAAGGCTTGCAGTCCCCAGGAATTTTGCTGCCAACACCAGTGGAAGCTAAGCAAGGAGGCAGCTCATTGAGTTGCTTGGCCAAGTGGAGCCCAAAAGTGCCTGTAAGAGCTGTGCATGGCCAACAGATCAAAGTTCAAGTTCAGCTGGATCATTATCTAAGATTTAGATGAAAAGGGTTAGTGTTGATATCATGCTATTCCCTGAGTTCCTGACTTATCTATGGCTTATTGGAACTGCCATCTGCTTTTTTGGCTGTTGGTGATGCTTTGGGCAACATCATCGTGACTATCTGTCTCTTCCTATGATTCACAAGATCTGAAACTGAGCCTGAAAATTTGGTTAAAAAAAAGAAAAAAAAGTCATTTGCTGTATGGCTCAGGAAACTCAAACAGGGGCTCTATACCAACCTAGAGGGTTGGGATGGGAAGGAGATGGGAGGGAGGTTCAAAAGGAACGGGATATATGTATACCTATTGCTGATTCATGCTGAGGTTTGACAGAAAATAGCAAAATTCTGTAAATCTATTATCCTTCAATAAAAATAAATTATTTTTTTTTAAAAAAAGGTCTATCATTATTTTCTTATGCAATCCAACCACATGGAAGTCATTGCTTAAAGTTTCCACCTAACATATTGCATCGTGAATCCATTATTTCCAGAATACAAAAATGTAAGAGTATGATGCAAGGTCAGATATGAAGAGGGGAACAGGTTAAGATTAGAACTTGAGTCTCCTGACACCTAGTCAACTGCCTGCTCTGCCCACTCTGTACAGCACGTGAGCCCAGCACGTGGTTCAAAGGAGTGATGATGACGGGACTTGGCATGAAAAAGGCAGATGGGTGCTTACAAAGCTGCCATGGGGTTCCAAAAACAAACAAACAAAAAATCATTGTTTAAAGCTGCAGAAAGAGAACCAAAGAAAAGGGAAAGTCATGACCTCTGAAAATGAGATGACACAATACAAATTTCTAAAAAGGAAGGGAGATAGGAAAAAATGAAGAAGGGATAGGCTCTTAGCTGAATCAGATTATGTGTGTTAAGAGGAGCAGCTATGGTCAGTCTGTAAAGCATGGCATGGGACCTGAACATGGAGCCCAACAGAACAGGTTCTGGGGAAGAATAACCTCCCCAAGGAAGAAATGGGAGTGCTGGGGATGAATAGGTTGGGTGCAGGTATTTTAAAGGCAGCAGTAAACTTCAGCATGACTCATCCAGGTCTCCCACTGCTCCCATCTTGAGTAGTATACCTCAGGGTCACTTTAGAGATGACATAAACCAAAGACAGTAATCATAATGATAATGAGTTATCACTCAAGTACATGTTGCCAGGCAAAAGTTTCTTGCTAGCATGTCCTTTGCAGAAGCAGAAGTCCTTTACTGTGAAGATAGTGAAGGTCACACTTCAGGGCCCTCACCTGCCCAGACTCCATCCATAGTCCTGGGAAGGACCCTAGAAATATGTTCATATAGTCATGTTTTCTAAAATGTACAAAACAGGATGTTTTTCTATTGTTATTTATATTAAATTCAGCTCCAATGCCCATAGAATCTGTGACCACCTTGGTGAGATAGGTCTTGATGGTTTTTCTGATATTGATGTTGCTCCTAACCAGCTGCACCATCTTAGACAAATGGCATCCTCACTGAACCTCACTCTTCTCATCTGTTGAATGGACTTATCTGCCCCATCCAACTTTATAGAGGAAACTCAGAGGGTTGAATTATATCACAATGATGGGGAATTCTGAGAGATAAGCATAAATCACTCTTTTATTCAAGATTTTTGGAATTTGTCTCAAAAATGGGAAGGAATATTTAGACTCAAATGTAAAATAATATTCTCTACTGTAACTATTGATAGACATGTAAAAACCCACTCAGCTGTGCACTTGGATGGGCCTGAGTCCAGCCCTGGAATAGAATACTTATTGACAAAATGATCTTTAATACTCATTTACCCCAAAACAACGAGATCCCCAGCTTCACCCCACAAATAGTAATCTTCCCTACTTCAAAGACTGCTTTAACAACATCCCTGTGGACCAGAGGCAGTCCACACGGAGAAAAATTAGAAATGAAATAGTCTGTTCTATTTGCATTGCACAAATTGCTTATGGTCCAGGACCAAGAAGGAAGTCACTGCCCATAAAGCCACTTTCAGTTCATCAAAGCCCTTTTTCCACATGTAGTGAGGTTAAAGCAGCTGTCCCAGCTTTACTCAGCAGAGGGAATATCATTTGGCCTTTTTCAATGTTGTGCTTTGAAGATGCAGAAACACTTTAAAGGAAATGTCTTCTCCCAGCATGAACCTCCTCAGTGTACAGCTGTTTCAATTGGCCCAGGTCCCCATGGATTCTTTTGTGCTGCCTGTAGAATGTTCATCCTTGGAGGAAAGGATTCTTTGCATAACTAATAAATTCTTGTTTTCCCTTGTCTTCTACCTTCTCTTTCAGAAAGGCCTGCAGGTCACCCTCAATAGAACACAATGTACTTCTGTGCTGAGATAAAGGAGCAAGGAGGACACAGATAAATCAGTGGTAAATAAAAAAAATTAAACAAGCAGCTACAATACAGCAGATACTTCATGTACATCATCTCATTTAATCCTTATGGGCAGAGTGAGAGGAAGATATTATGATACTTATTTTGCAGAAGAGAAATTGGAGTCTCAGGGATGGGAAATAACTTTCTGAAGGTCAACAATGAATGAGAGAGGAAGCCAAATATCAGACCCTGGTCTTTGGAATTCAAAACCTATGCACTACTTCCTCTCCTCTGCCACCTCTTTTAAAAGAAAGGACTGGGGAGACCTAGTATTTTCTCTCCCTCAGAATTACAAATTGGATTCTCCAAGTAAAAAGCAATGCAAGCATGCTTGCATGGTCACTTCTTTATTTGTTTTTAATTTTGTGTAATCATGATGGCCATAGCACTTAATTCCATAAATGTTCATTATATACATTGCTGGTTCCAACCAACCTCTAGAGCTCAGACACCATCTAATGCAAGCATATGACTCCCAGGCTTTGAAAAATGGCTTGACTTCCCTTGATGGGGACTGGCGGTTAAGGTTCATTATCCAGAAGTCCTTTCCCAGATAAGGATACCTTCAGCTGCAATGGAGCAGCAATACTGCCACTTCAGCCTCACACAGAGCGTTCTTTATGTGGTTCTAAGGCCCCCTTGTCAGTAATGAAATGGCCGTGTGTGCTATTATGAAGGGATCTAGATAGTAGCCTGGCAAGCCAGCTGCACTGGAATGTTGGAGTAGTTGGGGTTTATTTGTAATGAACTCAAAGAGTGTAGTTATTTTCTCTGAAGTGGACCACAGTGAATCGATCCCAGTTTAAGGGAGAGTTCCAGAGCTCTCTTTTCCCTTTGCTTGTGTGTTTCAGGGGAATGCTAAGTGAACATGTCATAATTATCTATACAGTATTGGATTTTTCCCTCTGCTTTTATTCACCCATCCATTCTTGTGATAAATATTTATTAAGCAAGTACTATAATCCATGCACTATGCTAAGAACATGGGAAACAAGTAAAGCATAATCTGTCTTCTCAGTAATCTACAGTTCAGACAGAGAGGAATGGAATGTGAGTGGCAAAGTATTCTATGTTTTACAACAGAAGTATATTGAGGACTTAAAGGAGAATGTGATCAATAAAATCTGGGAAGGAGAAAGAGGAGTATACAGAAAGACTGCAGAGAGGAGGCCTTCCTTGCAAGACAGCATTTCAGCAGGAAGAAAAAAGGCTGTTGAATTAGGTCAACAGGAAATTAAATCCTAATTCTGCTAACATCCAGGTATGTAACCATGACCTTGATTTTTACCTTTTGGAGCCTCATCTGTAAAATAAGACTGACACCCTCTGCACCCACCTCAGAGATTTTGTGAACATTGAATGAGATTCACATTGTTAGACAATTCAAAGTGAAGTTTTTATAGTTGGATATAATTTAGTAATTTTCCAAGAAGATAGTCTCTCTGGGTCAGATGGGTGCTTTTCCCAGTCATGCTGCCTGAACTTTGGTATGTGAATGCTTCCTTTTACCCATCCAAGATGTGCCAGGAGCAGAGAACCTTGACCTTATAGATTGGAAATGTGAACTGACAAAGGAAAGACCTTAGCAACACGCAGACACAGGTGGTAGAGGGCAACGCCCACTGTCCCCTTGAGCAATGATGATGTAGTTTACAACACAAAAGAATGTGTTAGCCTTCACCCCATGCTGTCCCTCTGGAACAATGAGAGTGTCAAATATTCATACTTGTGTATGGAGGCCTGACAGAAGGCAAACAAATATGACTTATCCATGCAATCTTTTTCTTTTCAGATTAGTTAATTTTCTGTTATATTTGGGATGCATAGGCAGCCTAATAGACATATCAACTACTCAATCAAATATAACAGTCATTATTATTACTGCATCAGTCAGGGTGCTACAGTGCAAGCAACAAATCCTCACTCTGAGTTATTAAGAAAAGCCTGGAAAGATATTGGGTTGCCCACAGAATCGGTGAGTAGGCTGGAGAGTCAGACTAAATGCTAACCTGTTAGGAACTTGTCTGATAAGAAATGCAAGAATGTGCTGGTTCCACCATGGACATTAGAGTACCACTGCCCTCTTGGAACTTGCCATTGCTAAGGAACTTGAATTTACCTAAAATACCCCCAGCATCAAGGCCACATCTTTGCCAGAATTTAACAGATAGCCATTGCTACTGTGACCACTACAGGAGATAAAAGGAATTCTCCATCTGTTCTTTTCTGTATCACTTGGTTTTTAAATTTTTGCTTTTATTGAGCCATGCACTACTTATAAGAGAAATTGGAGGAGTTTGGCCTTTTATTTTGGGAAAATTGAATTTTTTATATTCTAATTTCCAATTCCTTGGAAAAAGGAATTTCCAACCTTAGAAAGAATATGGAAAAGATGTCACTGGACCACAAACAGGACAAATATCCACTCTAAAAATTATCACGATCATCATCATTATTACTGCCTCTAGTGATACAATAGCACTTCCCAGGTGGTGCTAGTGATAAAGAATCTGCGTGCTAATGCAGGAGATGCAAGAGACGTGGGTTCAATCCCTGGGTTGGGAAGATGCCCTGGAGAAGGAAATGGCACTTCACTCCAGTATTCTTGCCTGGAAAACTTCATGGACAGAGGAGCCTGACGGGTTATAGCCCACTGGGTCACAAAGAGTCAGATGTGAATGAACACATGCACATACAGTGATTTGATAAGTATATATTGATGCATTAACAAGTGTGAGGCATTATGTGGAAGAATAATTAGAGATAAAGCCTGGAATACTTGCCCTCAGCTTTCATTTGGGAATAATAAGGCATATACCCCAAATATAGAAAATTTGATTCTGTTAAAGGAGGAGTTTGAGGTATTAGAGTGAGTGAGTTTTAGAAAGGATTTCATTTATCCAGTTAGGAAAAATTGAAGTCTTGAAAGACTTGTAAGACCAAAGAATCCCTTTCTTCATCCATTAAGTTAGAATTGTGGTTCTCAAACTTTTTGATGCATCCCAGTCACCTGGAGAACTTGTTAAAACAGAGTGTAGAACTCACCCCCAGAATTAGTGAGGAGAAGCACCAAGAATCAGCTCTTTGACCAAGTTCTCAGATCATAGTCTGAGGACTACATTTTGCAAACCACTGAGTTAGAGGAGTCTTCAGAACTGGAGGCAGGGAAGAAAGAATGTCAGTGGGATTCACAGGTAAACATGGTAGCTACCTAGGGAAGATAATTTGTGTAAGAGAAAAATTAGGAACAATGCTGCAAAAATAAATTAGACCAACCATTCAAGGATGGATTGTACTGGAATGCCCTTCTGGGGGTGCATTTACTTAACACTACAGGCAGAAGAAAATGCTAGATGCCTTTGGGCAGTTTACCCCGAGTAACTTGTAATAAGATACTATTGTCCTAGATATTTTGCTAAGTGCTGGGAATAACAGAAAGAAATTTGATTTTTTTTTCCCAATAAGATAAGTCATTCAGTTATTATCAACAGAAGGGAAGATTCACGCCAACGTAGTCTTGTGTCATAACATCCCAAAGGGGAATGAAGGGCCGAAGTAAATGACATTTGAGGGAAAAATATACAAGATGTCTAGATACAGACCACTATCCTTATTACTAACTTGCTGTGTGAGCTCAGGCATGCTGTGTAACCTCTCTGATTCTCAATTTCATTAGCCAGAAACAAATGATCTGCCTCTCTGAGGTGGTACCTAAGTCTATGATTAGATAGACTACTGAAGAAGAGAAACTACTCAAAAGTGATTTCCACATGAAAGGACTGGAGAACTGGGGAAATTATGAATCTAGTGACAAAAACAAAAATAACGTCAATATTTTTCATTTCAAACTAGAAAGCACTATGACCTTGCCTCAAAGTGGAATAACAATAACAAAAAACTAGCACATCAGGATATCTTCATTTAAAAAGTTACATTCGGTTTTGGAGGTTAAGAATAGATAATGTATTGGGAGGCAACAGATATGCATATAGATGAATTCTAATTTAATGCAAACCTGTTAGTTTATTTATGTTATTAATATGATACCCTAGAGGATATAAACTAATTAAAAATCCATTTCAATTATTAATTGGGTCCCTTAATTGAAGGGACATAATAAATTAATTAAAATGTCCTCAGCTCTATTCACTAAGGAAAACACCTAAGTTAGGAAATAGATTGGACAAATAGATCAGTGTTAAACTCTTCAACTGGACCCTATCCAACTCCACATGGAAAAAATAGCCAAATCCACAGTGGGAGGTGTTTGAAAGAGAAGACCAGGGAGAAAAGAGATGCAAAGATGGATATATCTCTTAGTTCTGTGGATGTGGTGTCAGAGAGGCCAATCAAACATTTTGGGCCTCAGTTTACTTAAAAATAATGTAAGATCATTGAATTAAATAATTTAAAATGTTCCTCTCTCATTCTGGCTGTTATAACTCATGATAAATACGTGGGCCAAAGTGTCCTAAAACTCTCAATGATAATGAATCATTAATCGAGCATTTACTAAGTGCTCTAATCCTAATCTGGGTCAGAGTTAAGGGCTCTGAGGATGAAATAACATAGCTATTTTTTTTTTGAACTTTTTATTTTGTATTGGGGTATAGCCAATTAACAGGCTTTCCTGGTGGCTCAGACAGTAAAGAATTCACCTACAATGCAGGAGACCCAGGTTTGAACCCTGGGTCAGGAAAATCCCCCAGAGAAGTAAATGGGATCCCACTCTAATATTCTTGACTGGAAAATCCCATGGACAGAGGAACCTGGTGAGTTATGGTCGCACTAAACCACCAGAGAATTTCCATGCCTTACCATTTTTAGTCAGACACCCCTGAGCGACTTACTCACTTTCACAGCCGATAAACAGTGTTGTGACAGTTTCAGGTAAATGGTGAAGGGATCCAGCTATACATACACATGTATCCATTCTCCCCCAAACCACACTCCCACAGTTCTTGCTCACAAGTAGCTCATGATCTCAAGGTGTCAGAAATAAATGCTAAATTTGTGAAAACAGGGAGTGAATGAAAGTACGCAGTTGATGTCCAAATAGCCTGGCCTCAAATCACAGCTCTGCATGTGGATGACCCTCTGATTCTTCAAGTGAAAATGGGAATAATAATACCTCAGGATATAAGTATGCTAATTAAATAAGACAGATGTTAATTATATAGCATACCTGCTAGATGGTAAATTCTCAGTACAGGGGTTGGTGTACTTTCCCATATCCTTTCTAAACAATTAAAGATGTCTTGGCCTTCCAAGGAGGTCTTTGGAGGGTATCAGATGGCTAAAAGAAAGTATTTTGTACAGAACTGTGAACAAGTGTTTAGGAATGTACAAAACAACAAAATAGTTTTAGCTCAGTGTTCAAGAGATTAAACTGAGTTCTGGTAGAAGAGAAAAATACTTTTTTCACTGTGTAAATTGAGAAATATATCATATCAAAGAAAGTGTATAAATATGTATATAGTACATTTTAAAGCACATTAATAAAAATAAATAAACACCCCTGTACCTAACACCAAGCTTAAGAATCACCTGGAAAACTCCTACATGCCCTTCTGCTAACATTCTATTTATTCACCATCAGTGAAAGTGAAGTCGGTCAGTGGTGTCCAACTCTTTGCGACGCCATGGACTGTTGCCCACCAGGTTCCTCTGTCCATGGGATTCTCCAGGCAAGAATACTGGAGTGGGTTGCCATTTCCTTCTCCAGGGAATCTTCCCGACCCAGGGACCGAACCCAGGTCTCCCGCATTGCAGATAGGTGCTTTAACCTCTGAGCCACCAGGGAAGCCCATCACTATCAGAGGTAATTGAAATTTTTGTGCTAACGATGCAATTTTGCCTTACCATGTTTAAAAATATTTAGTTATTTGTTTGCTGGATGCATGAGACAAGTGCTCGGGCCTGGTGCACTGGGAAGACCCAGAGGAATCGGGTGGAGAGGGAGGTGGGAGGGGGGATCGGGATGGGGAACACATGTAACTCCATGGCCAATTCATGTCAATGTATGACAAAAACCACTACAATATTGTAAAGTAATTAGCCTCCAACTAATAAAAATAAATGGAAAAAATATATATTTAGTTATTTGGCTGTGCCAGGTCTTAGTTACAGCATGTGAAGTCTTACTTACATATAGGATCAAGCTCCCCGACCTGGATTGAATGCAGATCCCCTGCAATAGGAGCATGGAGTCTTAGCCACTGGACCACCAGGGAAGTCCCATGCCTTAGCATTTTTATCACATCTGTATTTATCCCTAAATATGTATTGTTTAGTTTTAGCTGGTTTGGGACATTAAGTCGAGGGGAAAATATTCTATATTCTATGATGAATTGCTTCTTTCACACAACATAGGATTTTGAGATTAATCTGTATTGTACTAACTCATCTTCACTGTTGTATCCCATTGAATGAATAGTCCATTAGTTATTTATGTGGTACACTATTGATGAATAATTTTTTTTAATTAAGTGCAGTGCTACTGCACATGTTCTTTTATATCTCTTCTGGTAACTACACAGAAAAGTTTCTCAAGGCTATGTATTTCGGAAAACAGAACTGCTGGGTCATCAGATATTCTCAAGCTTACTAATTATGCCAAAATTGTTTTCCAAATCAAGTTGGACCTTCACTTTCAGTGACTACTTCACATGCTTAAGAGTATTTGATATTTTCAGGTGTTGCAATGTTACAAAAGTGATAGTTTTAATTAGTTGTTCTCTGATTTCTAATAAAGTTGAGAGAATATTTTCATATAATCTTGGGACCATTTGTATTTTCCTATTCTGAAATATTTGTTTGGACATGTCATCCATTTTTATATTAAAATACTTGTCTTTTTCTTCTTGATTTAAAAAATAGGTTATCAATTTCTAACTCTAACCCTTTTCTGGTTTTACAGATTGCAAATAACATTTTTAAGTTTGTGCTTTCTCTTTTCAATCTCTATATGACATCTTTTGAGAAACAGAATTTAATTTTAATTTAGTTTTTATTTTATGGTTTTAGCCTTTATCAAGTTTAAAGTCACAAAGACTTTATTCTAACACTCCTTTGTAAAGTTGCCTATGCATGTTTAAGTGCTAGATCTATCTGGAATTTTCTTTTGTGTAAGATATTGGGTCAAGATCTATTTTTTGTTCTTTTATTTTCTTTTAAAATAAGCAATCCAGGCATTATTTAATAATTAACCCATCTTTCACCCTTGACAATGCAATGAAGTACTGCCATGAATTAGTCTTTTAAATACTGGGTGGATATGATTCTGACCTCACAGTCTACCCTAGGCTTATAAAATATTGTTCTAATTTTTCATGTATTGACACTAAATTTTTATATCCGGGACAGTGAATCCTCCTCTGGCCCCTTTTTTTTTGAAAAATCTTAGCTGCTTTTTGTCCTTTATTCTATTATTTATATTGCTAATTCAACTTAATAATCCTTTCAAATAAGTTTTAGAATTAATCTCTAGATCACTTAAGAAAGAAATTACCTTTAAGATATTGAATATTTTCATACACAAATGTGGTATTTACATCCTTACGTTTATGCTTTATTTTCTATTATTCTGTAAATTCTTATAATTTTCTCCTAAAATTTTTATACATTATTTTGCTCCTAGGTGCATTTTGGTGTATGTCATTTCTATTGGAAATGTTGCTGGTATTGTGTACAAATAAAATCATATTTTATGTATTGAGTTGAGTTTGTGTGTTGGTATTATGTCTGTGTATTAATATTACATACTAAAAAATGGTATTCGTACATACAAAAATTAAATTTTATATATTGATATTTTATCAGAAAACTGCTAAACTTACTTTATTCTAATAATTTGTTTGAATATTTTTTTATTTCCTTTATCAGGTTAAGGAGGTTTACTTTTATTCCTAATTTGATAATATGTATATATTCCATATATATATATATATATATATGTATATGGGCTTCCCTCATAGCTCAGTTGGTAAAGAATCTGCCTGCAATGCAGGAGACCTGGGTTCAATCCCTGGGTTAGGAAGATCCTCTGGAGAAGGAAATGGCAACCCACTCCAGTGTTCTTGCCTGAAGAATCCCTTGGACAGAGGATCCTGGCAGACTACAGTCCATGGGGTCGCAAGAGTTGGACATGACTTAGCAACTAAAACACCACCAATGTGTGTGGTTTATATATACACAATATATAAAGTTTGTTGGATTTGATCACAGATCTATTTAAGCTTCCATTGAAATGATTATGAAATGAAATGATTTCTCTAGATTTGATACCAGGTTTATGTTATTGTTGTTTAGTAGGTAAGTCATGTCTGATTCTTTTGTGACCCCATGAACTGTAGCCCACCAGCCTCCCCTGTCCATGGGATTTACAGGCAATACTGGAGCGGGTTGCCGTTACCTTCTCCGGGGGATCTTCCTGACCCAGGCACTAAACCTACATCTCCTACATTGGCAGGCAGATACTTTATCACTGAGCCATCTGGGAAGCTCCCATCAGATTTATACTAGGCTCATAAAATGAATTTGATGTTTTTCCCTATTATTTTATTTTCTGAAATACTTTGTATATGGTTTTTATGTGAATTTTGGATAGAATTCACATAGAAACACATTTGGACTTAGTTTTCTTTATGAGAAGATATTTTTATCTAACATCTTTGTTCCTTAGTGGTTACATGATGACCCAGGTTTTCTATTTCTTCTGCAGCAGTTTTAGTTGAAAATAATTTTTTAAGGAAGGTTAGTGAATACACAAATATAATGACAACATAACGCAGGATGCTTGCTGTATCACGTTATATGTTTGGTCCTGTTTTCCAATTCTCTGATGATCCTTTAAATTTTTTTCAGTCTTATATAGTAAACTAATTTGCCCTACCTGTTATAGAGGACTTCCCTGGTGGCTCAAGAGGTAAAGAAGCCACTTGCAATGCAAGAGCTGCAGGAGAAACGGATTCGATCCCTGGGTTGGTAAGATCCCCTTGTGGAGGGCATAGCAACCCACACCAATATTCTCCACTGGAGAATTCCATGGACAGAGAAACCTGAAGGGATGCAGTCCATGGGGTCGCAAAGAGTTGGGCACAGCTGAAGTCCTATAGCAGGCACACATGCATGTGTTATGAATACCATTGTCCAGAACTGTTTGTGTTTTATTGCCTTCATTCACAGCAATTTTTCCAATGGAAAAGTAATTTTCATGAAGTTTATTTGTCAATAATTTACTTTATGGTATTAGGAAAATTTTTTTCTTAAAATGTATTACACATTCCAGGTATATATATATTATATAGTGCTATAGTGTTAGTAACTTAGTCATGTCCGACTGTTTGTGATCCCATGGACTGTAGCCCACCAGGCCCCTCTGTCCATCAAATGCTCCAGGCAAGAATACTGGAGTGGGTAGCCATTCCCTTCTTCAGGGGATCTTCCCAACCTGGGTCTCCTGCATTGAAGGTGGATTCTTTACCGTCTGAGCCACCAGGGAAGCCCATAGAGCCTCCTTTTTATTATATCCTAGATTTCAATGTGGAGGAAAGAAAGAATGTTATACAAATCTAGATTATTTTTTTCTAAGTAGAAAATAATTTTGAAAATATAAATCCTTTTACTGAATTCAGTAGACTGGAATGTCTTCAGGGAAATAACTTTGTCTTAGTATTATTATATACAAGGAACTAATCTCAGTGGGTTTATATATACTTTGTGTATTTTCAAAGTAATTTTATAAATAAATTAATGACTTTCAACAATGTATGTATTAATAAATTGCCTCTAAGTTTCTTTCCTTGGGGTTTTTATGGAAAAAATAATACAGACTAAAGTAAATGTGAATCACATATTGCACAAACCAACAATTTTGTGTTTTCATATACCATCCATGTTTACATATTTGGTATAATTTTATTGATTGTTTATGTATTATTTTATTATGATCCTTATAAACATTTTGAATAATAATTGTACTAAATTTTATTTTAACAGCTTTATTCATTTTTATGTTTATTTACAAAATTTCATTTTACTAGTTCTTTGATGAAGTTAGTGAAAGTGTTAGTCTCTCAGTTGAATCTGACTCTTTGTGACTCCATGGTCTGTCCATAGAATTCTCTAGGAAAGAATACTGGAGTGGGTTACCATTTCCTTCTCCAGGGGATCTTCCTCATCCAGGGATTAAACCCAGGTCTTCTGCATTGCAGGTAGATTCTTTTGACTCTGGCTATTAAATTGTTTCCAATTATTTTACTATAATGATTGTGTTTCTTAAACTTATTTGTGTAGCTAGAGATGTGTTTCTACTGTGGCATGACTAATATTTATATCAAGAATCTTGACCTTATAATGTTATGAGTTGAAAGCTAATTTTACCTATTACTCACTAGCAAATTATTTACCTATCTGGAACTCATAAGGGCTAAATCACAGGGTTTTCATTGGAGTTATTATTATTTTTTAATGCTGTGGACTTCACTCAGTATAATAATCTCAACTAGTGTTAATGGAGCCTGCCCCTACTCTTCTTGCTTATAATAAAAACATATGAGTAGAATTCTTTAGTCAAAGAGTTTGAATGTCTAATGACTCCTGCTAAATATTTAACTTCTTGCAAGTGTCTAAATTATTGAGTCATAGCATACTTAGCTTTAGAGCAACATAGCAAATGTGAGCATTGCTCACATTACATATATGGTATATACTAGGAATAAACTGCCCCCAATTTACAGATGACAAAGCAAGGCACAGAAATGTTAAGAGATCTAAAATCAAACAGCTGATAAATGGCAAATAAAAGGCAGATTTAAATCCAAAGTATCTAACTCCAGAGACTATATTTAATGTTATGATGCCTGAAACTTGTATAAACATCTCCCTGACACTAATTACTTCTTATATTTTGGAGACAAACACATTTTAACTAGATTTCTTAATTTAAATGCACAAGATTTAGGGCTACCTTATTTTCTGTGCTAGCCATTTTCCACTTAATCATACAGTGTTTCAGTGTTATTCATTTCACAAATATATATGCCTTCTCAGCTCATTTTAAGCTTCTTTAAGAGTTAGACTAATTTTGCATGTTTCTTTTGAATACTCTATAACATCCTCCATAGTGGATAATCAATAAACACTTACTGCCTGATGTTTAGACAGTCTAAATACTTTATTTCTCTGTGAAATTGTCTGTTTCTAATCAACAAATGAAAATAAAGTTTGTCATAAGAAAACAAATCTTAAGAGAGGAAAAAATATAAACAAAAATATTTAAAGGTCACTTTAGACTCATTATAAAAGTGACCAGTTCAGGATTCTTTAACAAGTTTGGAAGAGAAGCCCACTAGTTTATTTCCCTGGATATCTGAGATTAGAAGAGAGTACCAGTGAAAGACTCTTCCTTGCTAGGAATCTTACCAGTCATGAATGCAGGTGGGTAATAACTAACAAAATGGACAGCTACCAGGTTCTACTTTCCAATAGTGCATCCCATCTCAATCCACCTTAGGAATGTGGTCTGACTAGCACCACATCTGACATGGTGAATCTTTGTATTATTGTTTCAGATCTGGGAGATTGAAGGGTTAACTCCAACCTTGACAGGGAGCAGCATATATGTAAAGAAATTCAAACCAATTTGATGACTGACTTGGTCACCAACAGGCTGAATAAGCTGAAGCTGCTTTATGATATATGGAGCTTCAATAACAAAGTGCAGGGCAACTCCCTTTAACTTAGTGGGATATTGTAAAAATTAATGTAAAAATATATGATCATCTGGCCTATAACAGGCACTTAGCAAATGGTGCTAACACCATGATTAAAAGATTACTTATGGGGAGCACCTCCTTTCCATCCTTACTATAGCCATCTGGGTTTCGAATGTTTCTATTTACTACAATATAAATTGAGATATACTCAAATGTATAACATACATATATATATCCCCCCATCAGGTCACTAATCATTTCTCATACCCCTGTCATTGTGATTAAACCTATTAAATCATACTCATATGTATGATTTTTTTACATACTCAATTTTTTTACATACTCATATGTAAAAATAAAACCTTAAGTAAATCAATTATAGTTATTTACCATGTAAGTTCTAAAATAGATAAAATTTCCTTGAGATGAAGCTAGAAAAATTATTGGCAAGGCAAATTTTTTTCTCATAAATTGTATATTTACTTTTGGGAAAGTACTCCCCAAAGTACTCCTCCATTGAGTAAGCTAATTTTTTTCAATGAATTTAAATAAATCAACACTTTAAAAAATTAAAAAAAAAACCCAACACTTCAAAATTTTTTTCCCAAATCTGGCAAATATGTGACAAGGAAAAAAGCTGTCTGATATACCTTTATGCGTCAGTAAATTTAATACTTTCATTGAGAAAAATTGATATAAACCTGAAGCTGATCTACTACCAAAGTAGATATTTTAGGAGGTTTGTGGTTTATTTTCAGCACCTGTTCCAAGATAGGTTGCATTCATGCCCATGAAGTTTAACACAGTTAAGTGCTGAGACTTGATTTTTATTCCTGAAAACCAACTGGTTTTACATACACAGATCTGCATACTGTTTCCTTCTAGCTAATGTAAGTGCTACCAGTCCCTCACTGGCATGTCCCTTATGCCCCTCTCTCATATTCCATTTATTTTAAGTGTCCAGGATAGGCAAATCTATAGCACTAGAAAGTAGATTAGTGTTTGCCTAAGGCTGAGGAGGTATTGAGTTGGGGATCTAGGATAGATAAAGGGTATGCGGTTTCTTTCGAGGATGATGAAAATATTCTAAAATTCATTATGGTGAAAGTTGGAAAACTGAATATATCAAAAATCATTGAATTGTACACTTTAAGTGGATGAATATATCTAAACTATATTTCAAGAAAACTGTTATAAAAAACATAAAACAAGTTTTTTAGAAATAGCTAAAAGGAGAGAGGTGAGATATGGATGTGAGAGTTGGACTATAAAGAAAGCTGAGGGAGGGTGGCTCGGGATGGGGAATACATGTAAATCCATGGCTGATTCATGTCCATGTATGGCAAAAACCACTATAATATTGTAAAGTAATTAGCCTCCAACTAATAAAAATAAATGGAAAAAAAATAAAAATAAAATGTAAAACCTGAAAAAAGAATACAAAAATTAAATGCCATTTTATTGCCCACATAACTTCAGAAAACCTGTCAACAAGGATTTAATTTGTATTCTATTACACATATCATTTAAGCTATATACAATAAAAATAATTGTCCAACCGAAAAAGAAAGCTGAGTGCCGAAGAATTGATGCCTTTGAAGTGTGGTGTTAGAGAAGACTCTTGAGAGTCCCTTAGTCTGCAAGGAGATCCATCCAGTCCACCTTAAAGGTAATCAGTCCTGAATATTCATTGGAAGGACTGATGCTGAAGCTGAAACTCCAATACATTGGCCACCTAATGTGAAGAACTGACTCATCTGAAAAGACCCTGATGCTGGGAAAGATTGAAGGCAGGAGGAGAAGGGAACGGCAGAGGATGAGATGGTTGGACTACGTCACTGACTCAATCGACACGAATTTGAGTAAACTCCGGGAGCTGGTGATGGACAGGGAGGCCTGGCATACTGTAGTCCATGGGGTTGCAAAAAGTCGGACATGACTGAGCGACTGAACTGAACTGAACTGAAAAGGAGAGAGGAAGCTTTAGGACTTTCATCGGCAGTGTTGTGCCAAGTTTTACTGGCATCTTAGCTCATTGTGTCTTGATTAACAGACATAGAAGGGGGAAATAAAAAAGCAGACTAGAAGTCTCCCTGTGCAATATCAAGGCAAAGAAAAGCTATTTTAGTGATGCCAAAATATCTACCATAATTTTTCTGCTTAACCAGATCTAGTGACACAATTCACACATAAGGCAATGAGTGAAAGTGAAGTCGCTCAGTCGTGTCTGACTATTTGCGACCCCATGGACTGTAGCCTACCAGGCTCCTCCATCCATGGGATTTTTCAGGCAAGAGTACTTGAGTGAGTTGCCATTTCCTTCTCCAGGGGATCTTCCCGACCCAGGGATCGAACCTGGGTCTCGGGTGAATGAAGGCAATGAAGGGTCAAGATAGAAAACCCCTTTGTCAGACCCTATAAGTTCCTACATTTGACGTGCAGAAGTTTTGTGTATGGCCTTACTGCTTTTCAAGTGAATGATCAAGAGATATATAGAGATACAACTTTGTTTTCAGGATAGTGAGCACTTTCATCTTGATACAGGGTACAGTCACTCACACACGTACTCAACTCAATGGAATCTCGTCATAAGTATTTAAATGGGCAGGAAGGAAAAGAAGCAAAGAGAAATATCTATTTAATTGATACATTGAGCCAAATAAGAGGCTAGTTCAGTTCAGTTCAGTTCAGTCTCTCAGTCGTGTCTGACTCTGTGACCCCATGAATCGCAGCATGCCAGGCCTCCATGTCCATCACCAACTCCTGGAGTCTACTCAAACTCATGTCCATCGAGTCGATGATGCCATCCAGCCATCTCATCCTCTGTCGTCCCCTTCTCCTCCTGCCCCCAATCCTTCCCAGTATCAGGGTCTTTTCTAATGAGTCAACTCTTCGCATGAGGTGGCCAAAGTATTGGAGTTTCAGCTTCAGCATCAGTCCTTCCAGTGAACACCCAGGACCGATCTCCTAGTAGGAGTATTTAATTGATTGTTGTTGCTATTTATTTGCTAAGTCATGTCCGACTCTTTTGCAATCCACTGGACTATAGCCCACCAGGTTCCTATGTCCATGGGATTTCCCAGGCAAGAATACTGGAGTGGGTTGCCATTCTGTGAAAATATCTCAGAAGAAGCCTAAACTGAAAGGCTAGAATACAACTTCTGCCAGCGTCTTAGTACCCATGTGCTTCTCAGAACCCAAACATCTTATCCCATTACCCGTGTTTTAAGAATCTCTCTACCTGGACTGTATAAAGTAGCCAACTACTTTATCTGTGGTTCTCCCGAACAAAGAGTGCATAATTCCAATTATGGTTGAAAAATGGACTTTGTTCAACTTTGTTAAGGAAGATCTCCTATCTAGAACCTTCGAAAGGGAGTTTCAAGGGTAATTTGATAATATGCAATTGTCTTCTTATTTATGCTCGAACCTTAGACTCTAGCCTTCATGTAAGTGGTACCTTCATTTTATTTCCTAGTCTGCTCAATTGATAAAGCTTTTGCACAGATGATAGGGGCTTCCCAGGTGGCACTAGCAATAAAGAATTTGCCTACAATGCAGGAGATGTAGGCGCAATCTCTGGGTCAGAAAGATCCTCCATTGGAGGAAATGGCAACCCCCTCCGGTATTCTTGCCTGGAGAATCCCACCGACAGAGGAGCCTGGCGGGTTACAGTCAATAGGGTCACCAAGAGTCAGACAAGATTGAGCACACACACAGCTCAATGACAGCTCATAAATGAGATATAGCTGTAAGAAGCTACTAGAGCATCAGATACAAAATATTATGTAGATAAAAAGAAGCTTGGAGCAAAAGAGAAACAGTGCAAGAGAAAGAAAATGTAGTGCTTAGAAAATATAAAAAGGAAACTGACAATAAAAATGGAAACATGAAATGAAAATCTGTAGGCCTTCTTGTACCCTTGACTCAAGTAGCAAATAGAATTGTTTCAAATATACACTTTATCTGTATCAATGGTAGTACTTTAAAGCCTTAACTTTCAGTACTCAAGTTGATCTGAAATTTGAAATATTACTCTCAGTAAGTTAATTGCACTCTCAGTATTTAAATAATTATTAAAAGGTTCCATAAGTTCTTCCAAGTTGAATCACTGTTTGACTAAAGGAACTTATTCAGTTTTGTTTTATTTTGGCTTCTCTTAAAGAAGTTATGCGGGTTTCACAGGTGGCTCAGTGAGCAAAGAATCTGCTTGCAATGCAGGAGATGTAGGAGATGTGGATTTGATCCCTGGGCGGGGAAGATCCCCATGGAGGAAGGCATATGGCAACACATACTCCAGTATTCTTGCCTAGATAATCCCATGGACAGAGAAGCCTGGTGGGCTGCAGAAAGAATCTGCAGAAAGAATTCCTGGTGGGAATCTCAAAGAGTTGGACACAGCTGAAGTGACTTAGCATGCATGCAGAGGAGTAAACTGGGTAGAACTGAGGAACATAGGAAAAATATATTGCACTTTTCCTTTACAATAAGAATTTCCATTACTGTTTGGTAAAAACAAAGCTGAGATAGAAGAAACAGAAAATAGAAGATTAGCATCACATTCCCTTATTATGACTTTCCTGATATGAGTGCTATAGGACTTCAAAAATGGGAGATCTACAGCTAGGCTCTAAGAGTCAAGATCAACTTTACGGAAAAGGTCAAGTTTTAATTTGGCCTTGAAGAATGGGTAGAGTGGGAATAAGCAGAGAGTGAGAGGCCGGGCTTTTCAGATGGTAGAAAAGCCCGACTTACTGGCTCAACAATAAGTCAGGTAACAGAATGCTCATAGATAACATTTGCAGAGAGTGGGAGAGAGACAGCAGAGTCTGACTCTAATGTCCTACATCAGGAGTGGGGGCCCCAAGACCCTGTGGGTTCTCTTTATGACAGGATAGCAACCTGTTGTGGCTACACTTTTCTTTCATATCCAAATACAAAACTGTGATCTGTCTCAGCTGTGAGAAGACTGCCCTCTTCCCTACCTCCTGAGGATTCCCAAGGTGAGGGCACTGATGTTCTCCTTCCCTGCTCATGTGCCATGCATTCCCCACCTTCTTGATTCTGAATCTCCTTGCAAATTTTTGCTTTTGAAATTCATATTAATTTCTTTATCTCCTGAACCCTAGCTATCACCTGGTAGATACAGCTCTAACCTCTCCATTCCCAGAGGAACCAATAATTCAAGATGGGATAGAATATAGCATATTCTAACTGAAGATTAGAGAAACAATACAGAGGTATTTGGTTGGGTGGGGGTATTACAGTACAATGGGAAACATCCTAAAATTGATATTACACATACCTATTTAAGTGTTTCAGCCAATTTTACCCCAAGAAATTTCTTCCAGATCTTCTTTCTGCTCAGAATCCAGATGGCTATAATTTCCTGATGTCTGTATGTAACCATGTGTGAGTGTGTGTGTGTGTATAAACACATACATATATATTTATACACACACAAAATGTGTGTCTCTATTTCCATCTTCTCCTAGTTCTAGAATACACCACTACCCCTCAACTTCCAAAAGCAGTGGTGCACAAAAGCAAAATCCTTGACACTTGATAATGCAGAGTAATTTTGCTTTCTGTCTCCACTTCCACCCTGTACTAGTCTTGGGGGCCTAATTTTGCATAATCTAAAAATCCCACCAGTAAGTTTTTCTAAACAAAAGAGTGTCTACACCAGAGCTGAATTCTGCTGTTCCCCTCTAATCCAGAAAACAGCTGCAACCATTTCTATTTTTTAGTGGTCTTTTTTTTTTTTTTTCCTGCTTGTTACATATTATTGAAGACTGATTAGCTAAGCAAATCATTTAGGTTCGGGAAGAGGTAAAACAAACACGGTGCTTGAGGATGACAAAGCGCATTTGAAGTAGGCTCCCAATAGTGCTTGGTTCATACATGGAGAAAAAACAAAGAGACTTTGCTTTGCTTTTCCTTTCTTTTTTTTATCTTTCCACCATATTCAACAAAATAAACTCAGCAAATAAAAAGAAAATCACTGTATGAAAACTATAGACGATAGCACTCAAAGTGTAGAGTGGGAAAAACTGGCAATGCAGATAGCATGGCTCTTTATTTTCACAAAATATTTTGCCCTTCATTGGTGACCCTTTGCATCTGTTGCCTATGGTGCTGAGCCAGGGACATTAGGAGACTCAATGGGGATAATGTAACAGACTCCCGTTCCCTAACGGGAGAGAAGCCCTAGTTTATGTCGGTGTAAGTGCTCATTCTAAAGACATACAAACCTGTCTGGATTTTCTGTGGCTTTTAGATTTCCCTAAAAATCACCAAACCACAATCTTCATCTGGGTAATTTTTGTCTATCATTTGGAAATGTGTTGATAGCAGTGTTTCTGAAAAGGCAGGTCTGTGTGAGTAAATGGCTTGATTTGTCCTCTACCGGTCTCTGGTCAGAGCACTGGACTGTGAGGTTGGTTTGACAAATACCTAAGTATTTGGTTAATGCAGCTTCAAGGAAGTTTTTCCTTAATTCAGCTGCCAGATTAGGACCTGGATATAAATGCAGGAGCATAAAAAATGGAGCTGCCTTCTGCCATACAGAAGCAGGGTCACGAACCCAGAGAAATCACATGATGCCAAGTCCATCTGCCCCCCTGTTTGTCACATGGATAAAATCTAAGTAAGATGAACCTGGCTGGCAGCCTTGATCAATGAAAGTAGAGCACAAATATCACAATCTGTTATGAGTTGGAGAGAAGTGGTGTGGGGTCAAAGCCAGTTTCCAAGAGAAGGCCCTGTGATTCATGCGCTGATGCTGAATTTTATGTCAGTGACCAGTTGATAGCTATGCCTTTTTCTTCTTCCCCGGTCCCCAAAACACAGAACTCAGTGGAGACAGCTCTGTGGTCAAGAATGAACTTGGCATAAAAACTTTGGCCACCTGTTGCTCTCAAGGCATGGCCAAGGAGCCGAGATGGGGGGAAAGTCTAAATGCCGCCTACAGAAAAAGAACTTCACTACGTGCAGATGTAGTGAGTTGTAGTCAGGGTGCTTGGTCCATTCGTTGCAGCAAAGTATCAATTATCTTTTAATGTCCTGAACAGTCTCTCTCCTTGGTGATGCCTATGTGTATCAGCTGCTTGGCTACAACTGAAAATCTTTTGTCTTGGAGAAGGAAGTACTACCTTCTCTTGTTATTAAACGTCTTGGTCTGCGTCTTGGTGCACATGACCCCATGATGGATGCACATGTAAATTCAAACTGCATGTCTTTTATGACTTGCATGCTGTTTCTCCAGCTTTTTTTTATACAGCATCCTCCTGCTTGCAATGAAAGAAGCATATTGGATTTTATATGGTTATAAAATCCCACATAAGACAAACTATACAAAAGGCTTTCTATGTAGCTTGGGACTTCACAATGCTTTTTTCCCCCTGCCACTGCCACACCTTCTACCTCCTCACGCTATTTCCTTCTTTTCTTCTCTGGTCTTGAGGCCTCCTGTTCAAAACATTGTGGAGCCTTCTACTTTTTTCTGTCCATTTACTGATTGCTTTTATGAGTCAATGCCTGGGAGTTATTCTTTCACTATGAAGGAGCACACTGATGAAGGTTTGTAATGACAACATCTGTTTGTCCCAAACAGATGTTAGAATAATCTCTTGGTATACACTTAGCATTCTGGTCAGTACAAACCAACATTTATCCTGAGAGTAAGGATCCTCTGGTGTTCTGGGGGCTAAGATTGATATTGGATCATTTAAATTATAAACTACTCTGGATGATATACATCATTTGGGGGTAAAAATTTATAAAAACACTACAGTACTAAACCCCATCCACTGAAGAACTCAACTTAGTTATCTGTATAGTAGTATAAATTATTTAGTATATAAAGCTACTGCTCACAGTGTGAAATTTATTCTAAAATAATATGCATAAGTTCTGCATTGCCTTGAGACTTGTTTGTTTACACAGTAAGCCCAGATAAACATTCCACTACATTACCTGCTATCCTTATTAACAGTAGTCAAATATTCCAAAAGGCTTTTTTGAGTTTAAGTTAATCCATCATTAATCATGACCTTCAAATGAAAACTTGGCTTCAGTATTATTTTCAAAAGAAAACTCCAATATCAGCCGTGCTTAGCCAGTGCCAGAATGCTTACAACATGATCAACAAGTTGCACACGTACCCTTAAGAACAGTCAAAGGGTTATAATTTAGAAGCAGGGCTGGGAATGTACTATTATGTGAATGTAATTCAAGATGCCCATGCAATATGAAGCCCATGTCATCCTAAACTTTACACTCAGGAAAAACAACTTTCAGAAGGAAGTGAAGCTTGAGCAGAAACCTACATGCAAGAAAGGCACCAGTCATACAAATATCTGGTGAAGAGAACAAGAGGCATAAGAAACAGCAAGTATGAAATAATAAATGTGGGAATGTGCATGAAAATAGGAAGAAGGTCAGTGTTGCTGGAGCAGAGTCAGCTGGGGAGAAGATGGAAGAAAATGAGGTCAGGAAAGTAGCCCAAGGCGAGATCACAGCCTTATAGACCAGTAAAAGTCATGTGAATTTTATTCTAAATGTGAGAAGCCCAAAATACAAAAGCCAAAGGAATGAGGAGCAATTATCAAAATAATGCAATAATTATGTTTCAGTGTAATAAGTACAAGGTCTTTAAAAAATAAGAACCTGGAGAAGGAAATGCCTAATGTTTCTTAGGATGCCAAAAAGAGTAAAATTGTTTTTTGATTTGGAAGTACTTGGTTGAGAAGGGAGAAAATGTGATTCAGGTGGAAGTGACATTTCTTTGCAGAGAGAGCAATATGCATAAAAGTGGAGGAGGGGAAATATGATATATTGAAAAATAGTTTATCTGGTTGTGTGTATGGAAGGAAATGGCAGGAGATGAGGTTAGTATTAGATCTTCAAGGTCTTTGCATGTCACCCAAAGGAATTTGGACTTTAACCAGTGGGCTAGGAAGCCACTGAAATATTTTAAGCCAGGAAGTGATGCAACATGATCATAGTTTTATTTTGGAATAACAAATCTGTCAGTGGTGTGAAGAATTAATTGAAGTCCAGAGGAGTGTCTGAGGTCAAGACTACCAGCTGGGTAACTTGAAATAATCCATATGAGTAAGAAGAAATGAACTAGTGTCATGACAGTAAAGAGAAATATCCTGGAGATTTATTGAGATGGTAGAGTCTTCACAATTATTTGGATGAGTGGAAAAACTGACAGTCATCAAGGATAACTTCTTGGCTTGTGGTTTGAGGAATTTGGTCAATGGTGATATCATTACCCTGGAGAAACAAGTGTGAGACTAAAACATCATCTCAGATTTAATTAAAAAAATGCAATTTGTCAAATAGAAGAGGTCCCCAATGGACAAAAGACCCAAAGAAGGTAAGAGGATACAGATACATGAACATACGTGTGACTGTTAGCTTTGGCAAAGAATGAAGGATGACTTATCTATAAAGGAGAAAAAGATATAATAGTTGATGAGAACATAGATAAATTATGAGATGGAAGGGAAAAACAAGCTGAGAGAGTTCACTCAATATAGCCCTCTCTCTTCTGCTTTATCTCAATCTCCTTTAAAGGTAGATATAGATAGATAAATAGACATAGATAAATAATGTAACTTTATACGTGTAACAACTTAATGTGTATGTATACATACATATACACACTAATTGTGAGAAAGGCTTCATGGAAGATACTAATATGTAAAGCTGAGTGAAGTGAAAGTCACTCAGTCGTGTCTGACTCTTTGTGACCCCATGGATTATACAGTCCTTGGTATTCTCTAGAATACTGGATTGGGTAGCCTTTCCCTTCTCCAGGGGATCTTCCAAACCAAGGGATTGAACCCAGGTCTCCCACATTGCAGGTGGATTTTTTTACCAGCTGAGCCACACAGGAAGCCCTTCTATATACGCTGGAGCAGACCTAAAAGGATGAGTAGGCTTTACTTAGGTCAAGAAGATCAGAAACAATGCTGAAATTTCAATATTGGGTGACAAAAGTATAGCGTCAACATTTGAAGCTGAGGAAAAAATTTGGGCACTATTTTGGGCCCTAGCTTGTTGGTAGGAGACAGAACAATGATTAATTCATTCCCAATGTGTTGAATTTAAGGTGATGGTAAGAAACCAAAGGGTATATGCTCATTCTAATTGAAATTACATGATTGGAGCACAAATGGGTGGTCTGGGCAAAATGGATAAATCAGCAAAAAAGATATATCTGCAAAAGTTAGTGGTTAATGCAGTCGAGTTACATTGGTAGCAAAAAGTGAGAATGGTAAAGGAGAAACCCTTGGACAATATTTTCTGTAGTTAGCAAAGAGAAATAATCAAAGAGGGGTCTGTGCTTATCTATAGTCTCCAAGATCTCATCCCTCCAAAGCCTTTTATACTGGTTCTGAACTGGTTAATTACTTGAGAAGGGGAAACCTCTCCTAAAAGGCAGGTGTTTTACACTTAAATAATTCCCTAATAAGAACTGATGAAAATGGGATGGAAAATGCCTGCTTATAGAGAGTATGATCAGAACACCACTAGAAAGATCTGTGCAGGACAATTAAAATATGAAATAAAAATAGAGATTTTGCATAGGTTAAATGAAAAAGAAAGACATCTTAGATAACTCCTGGAGACTGAGGCCATCAACGTTTGCAAGTTGCTCAATTTTGAAAGAAAAACAAGACAGTATAATGACACTCAATGGGAAAAAACACACCATGTGCACATATATGTCTACCCCATCATAGATAAACTGGCAGTGTTAACAGTAATTTTTTGCTCAGAGTTTTCTCCAGAGCTAAGGACTGTGCATTTTAGAAAAAGAACTAACTAGCATTCAGAGATGCCAACATGCTGACATCCAATTTTCTTTATCTCTCTCTCTTACCCCAGTGCTACCAAGTCTCTGCCAGTCTCTGACAATACAGATCTGGGTTCTTGGAATGTGATTTTGCCTGGGATAACTACCCTTGAGGAAGAGGATTACCTCATTCCCCAGTGTGATGGTTGTGGGGCCAATGCTGTGAAAACTCATGTGTCCCATTAATTCTCTGTAATCTTTAAAGGTTAGAAACATCAGAGTCTTGGAAATAAGTTAACACATCTTCTGAGGCTCTGAAGAAACTACACAGATCTTTTTGAAAGACAGTCCAGGTTACAGCTGCTTCTGAAACCTCCCTGCCACCAGGTGGAAAATATCTCTGATTGAAAACCATGCAGAATATGAAACTGTGGAAAACAAAATTCTTTGAACTTTAAACACACAAAGAAAAAGAATTAGATTTTTTTCTTTCACTTTTAACTTACAAAGTGCCGCTATATTTGTAGCTTTATTTCTTTTCAAAACTTTTATTGTAATGAGGTGGGACTTACACTCAAATTGAGATAATGCTGGTCATGCTATAATTCTATTACACATTTTGCTATTGGAGTATCTTACTGGTGTTATTTAATTGACTGATGAATTTATGATACGCTGCATTGAATGACGTGACTGGCCAAAATAGAGAAACAGAACAAGAAGTGAATTTTCAACTCTGGTTAAAGACTGATCTTAAAGAAAAAGACTGATCTTAAAGTTAATTATGTGTATATGTGTGTGTGTGCTCCGTGGCTCAACCATGTCTGACTCTTTGCAACCCTATGGACTGTAGCCCATCTGGCTCCTCTGTCCATGAACTTTTCCAGGCAAGAATACTGGAGTGGGTTGCCATTTCATACTCCAGGGGATCTTTCCAACCCAGGGATCGAACCTGTGTCTCTTGCATCTCCTGCATTGGCAGGCAGATTTTTTACTACTACGTTACCTGGGAAGTCTCAAAATTTGATTATATAGCATAAAATTCTGAACAGTTTCATACAATTATGTGGACAGTCTCAACTGCACACAGTTGGCCCAAGGACAAAACACAAAATAGTTCTAGTTGCCATTGAAGTAGCAACTTTTTGGATGCAAGAGCAGAGTAATGCTGATCGAGGCCAAATTGCTCCTATGCAGTCACCGGTCAGTCACATCTTTAATTGACAGAAGGCTTAAGAGTTAAACTCAGTGGGTAAAGAAAACAAAAAGATGGGGAATTTTAGAGAAGGGCCTATCCTGTCCATTCTTTCACTCCTGGTTTCTATAAAAGAAGATATGGTGAGCAGATTAATATCCCCTTTCTCCCAAAGGTATCCATAAACTAATCTTCAGAACCTATGAGTATGTTACATTACATAGCAAAAAAGGACTTTTCAGATGTGATTCAGTTTAGGATCTGAGAGGGAAAGACCACCCTGAATTATTCAGGTGAGCCCAATGTAACCACAAGAGCCCTTGACTCAAAGAGGTGTGCAGGAAAGTCAGTGTCAGAGTCAGAAAATAAGATGTGATGGAGAAGCAGAGGCTGGGGTGAGGCAGTTGTTGGCTGGGGGCTGAGTTAAGGGATGCAATTAGCTACTTAGAATAGGAAAAAAAAAAAAAGAAAAAAGAGAGCTTCCAAAAGGAAAATAGCCCTGCTGACACCTTGATTTTAGTCCCATGACATTCATTTTAGACCTGTTACCTCCAGAAATGTAAGATAAATTTATGTTGTTCAAGCTACTAAGTCTGTGGTGCTTTGGCATATTATATTAGCAAGAGGAAAGGAATACAGAAGGTTTTACCTATATCTGTGGCCTCCTTTTAGCATTGCTCATACTTCCTGGGAGGAGAAATGCCTCCCTAGATTTGTATGTTTAGGAAGTTAAAACAGAAATGTTTAGGCTCAGCTCTTCTGTTTCTCTTCTAGCAAGTATACCTGCATAAGCTCATTGTTGGTATTCCATGCATGCATCTTATCTGGGTACTTGGGTGGCCTGTCCTTATCCATGATGGAATGTGGTTTCATGAACGAGTCTTTGATATCTGGAACTCCGTGAACAGGGCTGTTCAGCTCTCACATTTAGTCTTTATCAGTAATTAAAGTACTATCTTGATATCAACCTGGCATTTCTTTCTGGTTTTTCATTTTTAAAATCTGGGTGAGGAAGTGGGCTATGATTCACTGGGTCTTGAATTCCCAATAAATATAAAAAAGTAGGTGGCAAAACCTATACAACATTGTGGGAAATGTTGAGACTAGTAAGGAAGACTAAAGAAAGTCTGTTGGATTTGGTAATGAGGTTACTTTAACATAATATAAACTTATCACCTTCAGCCTGAAAAACAGCATCACTGTTAAAAAATGCTAGAAGCACTTACATTGATGTCAGAAGACATGAGTATCATCTCATGCTGCTATTACATAGCATTATTCTTGAGATTTTAGCCAACTCTATTAAAGAACAAAAATAAAGTAGAAGTATAGAAATTACAAAATGTGAAAATCTATAAAAACTGAAACCATTATAATTTGCTGATCATATGATTAAGTACCTAAAAAAAAAAAAGGAAAAAATTAAAATGACTAAAAACATTGATATTTTGAAATTTTAGATTTTATATATTTGCAATCATATCTTGTATATTATATATATCATTTCATTTCAACAATTATACTATTTTTTTCTTAATTGCATTGCCTAGGAGCTTAGTACAATGTTGAATAATAATGATCAAAGAAATTTTTTGTCATATTCCTAACTTGAATAGCCAGCAAGCATGATATTGTTATGTTATTTTAAGAATACTCTTCATGAGGTAAAGGAAGTTTACTTCTATGTAACTGTGTTTAATGGGTTGTATACACTTCTGGATGTGATTTATTACCCGTGTAAGCAGATTATTGAAGCTATAAGTATGACTGGTCTCTGTACATATTTCCATTAACTGTTCTTGCCTGATTTTGATATTATGAGTTACACCAATTCATAAAGTTTTCCTTCTTCCCTAGTCTCTGAAATATTTTATTTAAAAAGAGGATTATCTTTTACTTAATTTTTTAGGTAAAAAGAGCCTATGATCATATCTGAACTTAGAGACTGGGGTAGTAACATTTCTATTACAAGTCAGTTTCATTGTTATGTCTACCATGTTTTAAATTACTTATTCACATTTTTATTTCTTTGTATTTCTGATTTAGACTTTGGACAAACTCTTCAATTAATTCATTTCAATTCAATTTTATTTCTTTAAATTCCTCTTGAACAGTATCACACTAGAATTGATGTAGAATATTGAGATTTTAAATTTTCAGTGAACATATTTCCATTTCTATAATTTTATGTATACCTATTCACAATTCACTTGTGGCAGCCCTAATATGTTATTTTTTCTTTAGACATATTTTTGTTTTATTTCCTTGAGGATCTTACATTACTTATATTTAAGATATTTTAAGAGTGCTTTTTATTTTCATTTTTAGAAGTGATTTTAATTCCTGACATTTGTTTCTAGTTTCAAACAAAATCCTTCAAAAGCTTTTGTATTTCCAACCTTATCGAATATGACACCCTTATAACTACATTTCTGTCTTTACTTAGCCTTCCCTTTACTCCAGGTCCATAGGTTCATTTCATATTCCTGTAGCTCCAGTCGAACATGTGGTGTCGTGTCCAAGTCTTGAAACTCTATCCCAAGGTGCTGCCCAGTTACGCAGACAGCGAGGAGCTTGATCACCGTCTTTGTTGTTGGCCTGTGTGCTTCTGTTCCAAACATGGTGCTTGTAGCTAAGACTCACAGTCCCACCAGTTTTTTAATTTCAATTCTTCCACGAGGATGCAAACTACAGGCAGACAATTTTAAGCAGTGTGACTTGCTCTATTCTCTAAAACAAATGGAAGTCCACCTTTCTGCCATTTCAGCATTCTCTGGTACCTTGAGGCCAGCACATCCAAAGCATTAGTCTTTTCTCACTATAGACCTTTGCTGCAGGGGTATTTAATTTTTAAGGATGACTATGTATTTTTATAATGTATATTACAATAATTAAGTGATTAATAAAGGAAAATTTGAAAATGTAAGCATATTTTTGATATTGACTTCAAATATTTTTTCAAAAAAGATATGTTTAATTTTTGTAGTTAATTCACATTTTTTTTGCCTTTTATTTTAATTTGCATCATTATTTCTCCCTTTACTGTTATAATTGACATATCAAAATTAGTCTTTATAAAGATAAGCACTGCTGTGGTTATATACTTTACATATGGATGTGCCTGTGTTTTCCTTCTTTTACTTTCAACTACTCAGAACTGTTGAATTTAGACATGTCTCTTTAAATCATTATATGGTTACATTTTATTATTCAATCTGAAAATTCTTACGTTTCACAGCAGTATTGGTATATTTATATTTTATGTAATATAGATGTATTTGGTTTAAATCTACCATTTTAGTATTTATATATATAAAGTACAAAGTATATATAAAGGAATGATGATATTTATGAATGAAAGATTGTATTTTATAAATTCATAAATTTTATTGTATATTATATAAAATAATTTTATATATGTATTTAAACATTTATATATAGACATTATATATATAGATACAAAAATATACATGTATACATGTATCTTTATAATTTTTCTATTGTTTAGTGTTATTTTATTGAAATTATAGCACAAATCCTTACGTTAATACCGTCTAATATAAATTAGTACTTTTTCCACTTCCAGAGTAATGCAAATGTTTTAAAATGTTTTGACTCCACTTCTCCCCTCCTTGATCTATAGGCAGACACTGTCATTCTGTGTCTAAAATCCAACAATATTTACTATATTGTCTTAAATAGTCAAAGTCCATTTGTATCTAGAAATACATATACTCATTTTATTTGTTTTTGTTTATTCTGGGATAATTTTCTTTCCGATTGACTTTCAGTATTTCCTTTCCTAGATGATGAAGGCAGCCAATTCTTTGGCTTGTTTGTCTGAAAATATCTTATTTTTTAAACAATATCAAACACTGAATATTGAATTTTAGATCTGCAGCTATTTTCTCTTTCCTCTGGCTTCTTTTAAGATTTTTTGTTTGGTTTTCAACAATTTTACTAGAATATGCCTGAGTGTTTGGCTTGTGTGTATGTGTGTTTTTTTTTTTTCACATTCGTCCTGTTTGAGGGTTGTAATTCTTCTACCATTTATATGTAATATCTTTTGTAAGATTCTTGGCCCTTTGTCATCAAATATGCTTCTACTTTAATCTCTTTCTCCTTTCCTTTTGATATTCCAATTACATATATGTTAGGTTTTTCACTTTCCTCTCCATATTTTCTCTATCTTTCATCCATTTATCTCTTCCCAGTTCAATTTGTGTATTTTCTTTCAACAGGCCTTCCAGTTTATTAATTTTCTCATCAGCTGTCATTTCTCAAAACATCTACTAAGTTCATATTTTAATTATTGTATTTTCAGCCCTATAATTTTAATTTTCAATTATATCTTTATTTTCCTAGAGTAGATCTCTATCTTGTTATGTATTTACTTGAATTTAGAAATTATAGATATATTTAAATCTCTGCTAATAATTTTGATTTGTGCATCTCACATGGATCTACTTCCATTTCTCATTTTATTCTTTTCAGTTTTCAGTGAATTATTGTTTTTCATTATAATATATTATATTTTTTTGGAGAAGGAAATGGCAACCCACTCTGTATTCTTATCTGGGAAAATCCATGGACAGAAGAGCCTGGCAGGCTATAGTCCATGGGGTTGCAAAGAATTGGACATGACTGAGCCACTATCACTCATTACTCACTCATATTATATTTAGTTATCACTATTGCATAAAAATTATAGTAAAAATAATTTTTGGATTAAATTATATTTTTCCTAGTAGGATTTACATTTTCTTCTTCCTAGCAGTATATTGGGTTTCCAGTGGTAAAGAACCTAAGAGACAACGGGTTTGATCCCTGGGTTGTGAAGATCCCCTGAAGGAGGAAATGTTCCCCGATTCCAGCATTCTTGCCTGGGAAATCCCATGGACAGAGGAGCCTGGAGGACTACAGTCCATGGGGTCCCAAAGAGTTGGACACAACTAAGCATCTGAGCACAGCCGCTATATTGGGTGTAAATCACCTTAACTCAATTAGTAATTGAAGTGATTAGAAATCTGGCTTAGTCTTGATGATTATTCTATTTCTGTTTCACATCCTTTCTAGGATTTAGCCAGTCTTCGTGGCCTTTGACCATCATATGACTTTCAGAATTGGTGATAAATCAAGGAAGAAAATGCTCCCCAATCTTTATTCACCTTTCTGAACTTTCCTTATTTTAAAATTTTTGATCCTGAAAATTCTCACTGCTTTGATAAGCTTGCTAGTAATTTCAAAGTCATTTTTTACATAAACAAGTCACACAGTTTTATTATTTATCAATAGGAGAGTTGGTTCAGAACAATATTCCCTCATGTTTGGAAAGAGAATGCTTAAAACTTTTGTGTGGAGTCTCATTTTATCTTCAAATTCATGAAATATTTTTACTATTTGCAAATAATATCTGTACATACCTATGTTTGTGTGTTTGTGTAACTCTGCAACCCTATGGACAATAGCCTGCCAGGCTCCTCTGTCCATGGGATTATCCAGGCAAGAATACTGGAGTTGGTTGCCATTTCCTCCTCCAGGGGTTCGTTCTGACCCATGTGTCAAACTCAAATCTCCTGCATTGCAGGCAGATTCTTTCCCACTGAGGCACCAGGGAAGCGCATATGTAGGTATATGTACATGTTTATATATATATACATATACATATATGCTCTTTATATAGTAACATTAATGACTAAAAAGATGCTACCATTTAATCCTGTGGTTCCCCTTCCTCACAAACACACCAATACATATCTCCAGGAATCAAATATCCCATTTCCTGAAGTCAGTAAATTAAATGAAGAGTTAAGTGAGCAATGAGTTGTTTATCTCAAAGTGTTGCATACCAGTTTTATAGTTTGAAGCTGAGTACTATAGAAATGATAATGGATTAGATTAAATTATCATTTGTAAATATTACCTTTCTACATCTTTTGTTATGCTCATTAACTCAGTTGTCTACTTCTGCCTAATTATTCACATTTTAGGACTGACAGGGAGGAAAGAAGATCCGGAATTCACAGAAGCTGGAAGAGAGAAACAGAATATAAATAAAAATTGTATTCAATTAAACTATATGCTATGATAAATGACATTAGAGAGTTGTAGACTCTTGCAAGATATAATCTACTTCATTTGACATTATTTATGAAATTAATTTAGCACTAGATGTTGGCACATGAATAACAGTGTCATTTATTGCATACTTAGAAGTTCCCTCTGAAAATGAAAGGGAAAACTGGGCAAAACAAATGATCTAATGTGGTATTTTCCAAAATGTAAGTCAGGTGTTTCCAAAGTATGGAATTAAATAATATTAAATCACAGAAGAAAGAGTTACTCCTTTTTGAACTTTTTCCAATACTGTTTATCTCAAGAAAAAATCTTGGTTTAATTTTTGTCATCTGAATCTAACTGCCAGTCCCTCCTCTTAACAAAGAAAGTGCAGACTTTCAGCTCTGAGCATTTGGCAGGCTGAAGTATCTAGCTAGAAATTAATGGCATTGACCTTTCCTGTTTTGTTTTTATTGCATTTGTCTGTTATGTTACATTTTATTTATCACAAGTGGTACAAGTTTTCCTTTGGTGGCAGTGTTGTTTTTTTTTTTCACTTTTAAAGATAGTATGTTAGGTAAAAAGTGAATGGATAGAATATTAACAGATTGAATTATATAAAATTATCAGTATTCAACCATTGTGAGACATGAAAATGTCAATATTATGTCGTTCAAACTAATATAATATTATAGGTATTATAATACTATAATATTATAAACCTGTTATACTATAGGCAAGAAATAATTTGTGACAATGTTATGGGAATGTCTAAAATCTGGGAATACCAATATCATAATGAGTCCTAGCAGTGGACAAGAAGAGCTTCTTTTGACCTCTTCTTCATGCGTTCAAGTCATTTTTTAACAAGAAGAGTAATGCTCACTTTGATTCTAGCCTTGGAGCCAGCAATGACCCATATACTTTCATTCTCTAATCTAGCATAGTATTTCAGCAGATATTAAAAAGAACTAGCCAAATTAGAGGTTGAACTTTGTGCCATGGGCCATGAGCCCAAACATGACTTCAACAGATAATTGGCTGGCATACCCAAAACTTTGAGATTATTGAGTGAGTGTTACTTTATAATACAAAAGGCATAATATTCTAATTAAAACCACCATGTGAACTGTGCAAAGACCAGAGAAAAGATAAATTTGTTAGCAAGGTTGATCATCATCAATTATCAAACGTCCACGAGCAAAAGCCTATTTCTATTATAATTCATCTGCTTAGTCTTATTGTTAGATGAATTATGTCAAGAAGTTGTAGAACTTCTTGATTCAACAACCAAAATGCCTGGCACAGAATACAAATAGAAATAATTCAGAGCTATCAATATATAATCTCTGAAAGTGAGAATTCAGAGCTAAAATTCAAAAAGTGATGGGATTAAAAATAAAATTATAAATGCATTCCAAAATCACGAGAAAATGAAAATGGAAGAGAACTTGAGAAGAAGTTTCTTAGAAGGGAAATAATTAACTCCTCTATCACTAGACCATCTTTTCTTGTCCATAGAATCCACCCTGCCCTTTCACCCGTGGCCATGAAAATTGATGCAGTGTTAATATACATTTTAAATGTAAAATGAAGGAAGAAAATAAATAACCAAGGCCACAGTTTCCAAACCAACAGGAAAGAGAAAATGGAACATCATAAAACTATACAAGCAAAGAGAAAAATCAATAAAATTCAGTGCAGCACATCTTCTCGCTCACTTCTGAGCACACAAAGTCTGCTCATCTGGAATGCGCCAGGGGTACGGTACGCGTTATGAATTTTTCAAGTCTTCAGAAATATGATCTATCATTAGAAGCACTGAAAAATACCAGTTGGCTTCACTAATTCTGTTCTTTGCTTTCTTCCAAACTTGGATATTGACCACCCTGGGGGCTTCGGATCCATTAGAGTCAACAGAACACTCAAGAGAGAAGGTAGACTAAGAGCAGTGTTCTTCACAAAAATTGTTTGGTCTCACTCTCTCAATCCTGATTCAATTTTCCTGATGGTAAAAGAGTTTATCATCTCTTTTACTCTTCTTGTAGGTAGATCAGTGCCATGTTTATACCAGGATATTAAGGCGCCACCACCTCACTCCATCCCTGGTGTATGAATATTTTCATGATCTTAAAATTACTCAGAAGAGTAATTCTCAGGATTAGTTTTCCATCAGTTTCCTCCAGGAAGATTTTTTTTTAATTAATGTAAATTTCTAAGCACCTTCTTCAGCCTGAAGGTGAATGTGAATTTTTATATGAATTTTATATGAATTTCTTGGAATTTATATGAATGAGAATTTTTTAAAAATAGGATATTCTGATATAACCAGGTGGTCCTAGTGGTAAAGAACCCGTCTGTCAATGCAGGAGACATAAGCGACAGAAGTTTGATCCTTGGACCATAAAGATCCCCTGGAAGAGGGCATGGCAATTCACTCCAGTATTCTTGCCTGGAGAATCCCATGGACAGAGGAGCCTGGTTGATGACAGTCCATAGGGTTGCAAAGAGTCAGACACGACTGAAACAACTTAGCACGCGTGCACACATGATATAACCAGTCATAGAACGACATCTGAGCACCTTTATATAAAGGTACTCATCTCTTCCCTTTGTCTTTATAATAGGCAAGATTTAATAGTATTCTTCTCTACCTTTAGATTAAAAAATCTCCATAAAACCTTCAAAATAATGTGTGAAAATTACCACAAAATGTGTGAAAATACCCCATGTTAATTAGTCTTAACTTTATCAGATATATTCTTAGAATATCTGATTCCTTCCCTTTGATGTTTTTCTAAATCCTAATGTCATGTGTTAAGTTCCTTTATAAATATTGTGCTATATAAGTAATCCCTAGCAGTGAAGGCTGGCTAGCCCTTACTGGCATCATATTTCTCCTAGTCTGAATATATAGTAGAAAAACTAGAAACATATTTCTACTATTGAGTCTAATAGACTGACAAAAACCTGTTTTAAAATTCTTAGCCATTGAGCATTATAAAAAAAGGCAAAATTCCAAATTTCCCAAGTGGCTCATTATAAGCATTTCCCCATGTTACTTAGAGGCATTATAGTGAATTCCAATAATATTCTTGTATTTAGATCAAGACCCTAACAGAGTTTGCTGCAGTATTTTCTGCTGCCTGCAATTTTGTCTAGTAAAGATGCTCTAGTGGGATGCTCTGTTTTGTGGTCCAGGGGGAAGTTAACAAATCTTTCCATTGTTAAGTTCTTGATCAAACTTACTGCTTTCATGGCCCCCTCTTATTTTATCCTACCTTATGCATAGATCATGATGGATTCAAGGTTGCAAATCATGTTCTTACTATACACCACATTATATCCTTGGCTAGGTAGAAAGTGGTATGCAGGATTCAGGTGTTCTGTACTCATCTCTGTTAGTAATGACCTATTAGTAGCGTCAGTCACTTACTTCTCTGGTCCTTAATATGTTTAACTGTCGATAGATGGCATTGGTAAAAGGACAAGTAGCTTTAAATTATTCCTTTAGATATATAGAATAATGTATCAAACACTCCTGAAATGGAATATTAACAAACCAATAAAAACTTCTTTCATATCCCAAACCCTTTCCCTCCCATTAGAATAGCTGAAGAGGTAATCATAATCTATCTTGAATTATTGTATATCATTATCGTGTTTGCTTTTAGAGTTTTTAAACCTGCATTTCTATCTTTTAAAGTATGTATATTCTTAGTTTTGTACATTTAACATTTCATATAAACAGTTTCATAATATATATTCTTAAAAGACTGGTTTCTATCCATCAGTATCATTGTATCAATAGAATCCATTTGTAAATATCCATTCCCCTGTTGATAAATATTTGGGTTGTGTCCGAATACTGCCATAAACATTTTTATACACTTCTCTTGGTGGCCAAGTATTTCTTATAAAAAAAGTTTTAGAATCTTAGAATATATCTTCAAATTTACCAAATAATGCCAAGCTACTTCCAAAAAAGCTTGTATCAATATATAATCCAACCAGAAGGGGGTAAAAATCCCTGTTGTTCTAGATCTCATCAATACTTATTTTCCAGATATTTTTTTCAGTTTGTTTGGTTAATATTTTATCTTCCCTGTACTATATTGGTGGCAATAGACACATTCTATTGCAAATGAAGAGTCACAGAACTCAAAATAATAATACTTACAAATCTATATTTTTAGAGAGAAAAGCAATGCACAATAGCAGGACAATTAAAATAAGGATATCCAACAAAGTCAAAGGCTGCTTAACAAGTCCAGGGGAGGTAGAATGAATTCCAATTGTCCTCTCTCTGTAAGAATCATGACAAATGCCCTTTTCTTCTCAACCAGGAACCACAAACCTGTACATAGCATACCCAGAAAAAGAGAGCCCAAGATAGAGTTTCAGTTCAGTTCAGTTCAGTCACTCAGTCGTGTCCGACTCTTTGTGACCCCATGGACTACAGCACACCAGGCCTCCCTGTCCATCACCAACTCCCGGAGTTTACCCAAACTCATGTCCATTGAGTTGGTGATGCCATCCAACCATCTTATTCTCTGTCGTCCCCTTCTCCTCCTGCCCTCAATCTTTCCCAGCATCAGGGTCTTTTCAAATTACACAGCTCTTCGCATCAGGTGGCCAAAGTATTGGAGTTTCAGCTTCAACATCAGTCCTTCCGATGAACACCCAGGACTGATCTCCTTTAGGATGGACTGGTTGGATCTCCTTGCACTCCAAGGGACTCTCAAGAGTCTTCTCCAACACCACAGTTCAAAAGCATCAATTCTTCGGTGCTCAGCTTTCTTTATAGTCCAACACTCACATCCATACCTGACCACTGGAAAAACCATAGCCTTTACTAGACAGACCTTTGTTGGCAAAGTAATGTCTCTGCTTTTTAATATACTGTCTAGATAGAGTTTCAGCCCAGTCTTATTATATCTTTTTGATCGGATAGGCACAGTTCCTATACATAATAGTCCCTGTAATTTTCTGATTGGAAGCCAAAAGTGATATATCACATAAGAGGAACTGAATAATAGGCTTTTAGTGTAAGGTCTTCATGTTTATCCAGGAGTTAGTCTCTTTGGTGTTTGCTGTAGCTGTAAGGTGTCAGAAAGTAAGATTTTCTCTAATGTCTCTGTCTCCTACAATGTTACTGGGTTTACCCAGAAACTCCTTCTTAGATAGAATCTGAGGAATCCAGTTTTGCATTGTATTCTTCAGTCGCTCAGTTGTGTCAGACTCTTTGTGATCCCATGGACTGCAGCATGCCAGGCTTCCCTCACCATCTCCCAGATCTTGCTCAAACTCATGTCCACTGAGTCCGTGATGCCACCCAACCATCTCATTCTCTCTCACTACTTTCTTCTCCTGTCCGCAGCCTTTCCCAGAATCAGGGTCTTTTCCAGTGAGTTGACTCTTCGCAGCAGCCAGCCAAAGTATTAGAGCTACAGTTTCAGCATGAGTCCTTCCAATGAATATTCAGGACTGATTTCCTTTAGGATTAACTGGTTTGATCTCCTTTGCAGTCCAAGGGACTCTAAAGAGTCTTCTCCAACACCACAGTTCAAAGCATTAATTCTTTGGTGCTCAGCCTTCTTTATGGTCCAACTCTCACATCCATACATGATAACTGGAAAAAGCATAGCTTTTACTAGATGGACCTTTGTCAGCAAAGTGATGTCTCTGCTTTTTAATACACTGTCTAGGTTTGTCATAGCTTTTCTTCCAAAGAGCAAGCATCTTTTCATTTCATGGCTGCAGTCACCATCTGCAGTGATTTTGGAGCCCAAGAAAATAAAGTCTATCATTGTTTCCATGGTTTCCCCATCTATTTGCCATGAAGCGGTGAGACTGGATGCCATAATCTTAGTTTCTGTATGTTGAGTTTTAAGCCAGCTTTTCCACTCTCCTCTTTCACTTTCATCAAGAGGCTCTTCAGTTCCTCTTCACCTTCTGCCATAAGGGTGGTATCATCTGCATATCTGAGGTTATTGATATTTCTCCCAGCAATCTTGATTTCAGCTTGTGCTTCATCTAGTTTGGTATTTTGCATGATGTACCTTGCATCTAAGTTAAATAAGCAGGGTGCAATATACAGTCTTGTCATACTCCTTTCCCAATTTTGAACCTGTCTGTTGTTCCATGTCTGGTTCTAACTGTTGCTTCTCGACCTGCATACAGGTTTCTCAGGAGGCAGGTAAGGTGGTCTGGTATTCCCATCTCTTTAAGAATTTTCCACAGTTTGTTGCGATACACAGTCAAAGGCTTTAATGTAGTCAATGAACAGAAGTAGATGTTTTTCTGGAATGCTCTTGCTTTTTCTATGATCCAGTGGATGTTGGCAATTTGATCTCTGGTTCCTCTGCCTTTTCTAAATCCAGCTTGAACGTCTGGATTGAAGTGAGTTTAGTTGAAATCCACTGCTATTATACAGAACCCTGATGATGTTATGGTGAAGTGTGGAAAGAACAGAAGCAGTCTGTAATCCAAGAATTTATCTGTCTTTTCATGACCCTACGCCCCTTGGCTGTGATTCTCAAAGTGTTTTTCACATGTTTTTCCTTCCATTTGTGAGACAAGAATGCTAGAGAGAGGCTGGATTTAAGTATTCTACTTTCTCCAGGTCAATTAGGTTCTGGTGAAATTTAAGTTGGTTAAGTAAAGTTATGGTTAAATTGTGTCTTTTGAGGAGTGAGTTAGCTCCGTTGTTTAGAATGCTCGAATGTATTTCAGAATGCTTGCTTTCTCTTCCACCAGAAGCATGAGGGGTGTCTTCTCCAGCCTTCATCCTGAGTTAAAAGTGGTAGAACTTCAGGAGGTAAAATGAACAGAACTTTGCCCTCCTCCCAAGCCCTGCCCACAGGTGCTTTTAACCCTAAGACTAGTCCATATGTTACCTCTAGCAATCCATCAGTTATATTTTAGGTGCTCTTATGAGTACTGGCTCCAGAATCACGCTTCTGCTCGGGCTTATACTCTAGGCAAGCAAAAGGTAATATGATTTTTGGTACTTAAATCTCTTTCCAATTTTTAGGACACCAGTTTAACCTATGACATTTGGTGGAACCATGTGATAACTGATGGAGCTAAAGAGAGGTATTGATTTTCAGTTTGTTCAACTTTTCACTTGTGAGAACAGGAGTGATAGCTTCTAAGATATTTATGTGTTTGACCAGAAACCACATGCTTTATTTCTTCACGAATTTCTTTTTTTTTTTCTTTTTTATATTCCTTTGGAGTTTTACCTAAGAAATTTTATAACATCTGTGCTGAGAATGCATTCCTTGAGAGAGGATTTGCATTTGCTTCTGCTAGACCCTTGAGAGAACACTAGCCCAGGAATATTTTACATAATTTCTTGACTCAGGACTTTTACATACTGTAGGCCTTAATTCTCAACTTATGTGAAGGCTAATATGTAGTTAAGAACTTTTAGAGCAAACTTTTAAAATTTTATCTCATCTAAGACCCAAGGCCAGAATTGACAAGGCTCTTTGCTTTTTCCCTTCGCATAGTGTGTATTTTCCCAATTCCTTTTTTTTCCTGAGGAAATATCTTGTTAAGAATACCCTTCCTCCTCTCCTCCACAAGATTGTTAAAAGAAAGGTTATAGCTTCCTGGAAATCTACAAATTCTTTTTATGAAAACTTCCATTTTATTTCTTTCTATTGTGTTGGCCAAAAGTTCATTTTGTTTTTCTTGCAAAAAATGGTATGGAAAAACCTGAGCTATCTTTTTGGCCAATACAATATTTCTGTCCACCTTTTTTCTGCTCCTGGACAACTTCTATTTTACTGAGTACTAAAATATACATTTAAGTTTTTCTTTTAATTTTCCAATTTTTGTGTGAAAGGAATGAATTTGGTGTACCTTGCCTACAACACTGCCAGGATCAGAAATCTGGTTCAGTTTTTATTTGTTTTATGTAGTAGGATTTAAAAATATACATTTAAATATATATATATATATATGTATATATATAAATATATATGATATATCTTTCGATGACTACAAAAATGTTAAAAAGCATTAAATTCAAAAATCTCCATGAGTGTTTCCTCTTCTAAATTTAGCATTGTGGTTAAAAATATGAGCTTTGGTGCCAGAATTACTGAGATTGATTTCCACTTCTGCTAATAATTAGTGACCTTAGGCTAGTTACTGAAGCCTTCTGTGTTTTAATTTCTTCATATTTAAAATGAATGTAATAATATCACCTTCCTCACAGGGTCAATAGGAGGTTTAATGAGCCAACATATGTAAAAACACCTGAAATTGTGACTGTCACATAGCAAGCATTCAATAAACCTCTACTACGCTACACTAATACTATTGTGTATTTTTATTGTCTTTATTATTGCTGTTGCCTTGTGGTCATTCCTGGTTAGTTGTAGGGACTGAAAGTTTGTGTCCCCCTAAAATTCATGTGCTGAAGCGGTAACCCCCAACATGATGATATTTGCATATGGGAGGTAATTAAGTTTAGGTAAAGTCATGAGGGTGGGGCCCTCATGATGCAATTTGTACCCTTATAAGAGGGAGACAGATAAGAGCACACCCTCTCTCCCCATCTCACCAGGAGCACACACTCAGAGAGGACAGCTATCTGTAAGTCAAAGAAGCAGGCCTGCTCCAGACACTGAATCTGCAGACACCTTGATCTTGGATTTCTCAGCAGTGAACCACAAGAAGTAATTTTCCATTGATCAAGCTACCCAGTCTAAGGCATTTTGTTACAGAAGCCTGAGCACTCTGCTCAGATATTGGCTGCTGCTTCTGCTAAGTCGCTTCAGTTGTGTCCGACTCTGTGCGACCCCATAGACGGCAGCCCACCAGGCTTCCCAATCCCTGGGATTCTCCAGGCAAGAACACTGGAGTGGGTTGCCATTTCCTTCTCCAGTGCGTGAAAGTGAAAAGTGAAAGTGAAGTCTCTCAGTCGTGTCCGACTCCTAGCAACCCCATGGACTGCAGCCTACCAGGCTCCACCATCCATGGGATTTTCCAGGCGAGAGTACTGGAGTGGGGTGCCATTGACTTTTCTGAAGATATTGGCTAATTCAATATAATTAGTAAATCTCTGTTCTTACACTAACATGCAAGAATTACTTATCTCTTTGGAATATACTGCTTGACTGAATTCCTTACTTCTGGATGAATGTAAGCTGGCCATACACAGGGCACCAGGAAGTAGGTACTTTTGCCAAAATAAAGAAAAAATGAACACTCTTCTTCAGGCGCAGCTGTTTGTACTGTCCTACAAACCTACTTTGTTCAAAGCTGGTGTTTTTCCTTCATCCAAGAACAGAATTGCATATCCTTTAGAAAGTTGAGAGTTTCTGCTGTCTAGAGACTGAATAGCTGTACTGGACTCTCCTGGTTTAATTTCTTTATACCTCTAGGCAATAAAAAGACAGATTGTCAGGTATAATCAGTGACATGTTCCAGGGAGGCCACGTACACATCTACCTAGACTTGCACTTCCATCTTTTTTCTTAACGTCACATCACAGGACAAAAGCCATCCTCGCCACTCATATTCATTTATTCACTTTGTTATTTATCAGTTTTGCAATAGGTGTTGTGTTAGGCACTTGTGATAGTATGTGGATTAACAGGAAATCCCTTCTCTCAAGAAAGTCACAGTCTAGTAACAAAACTCATCCACCCAAAAAATTTACACACAATGCCTGAGGGAGTAGAAAAAGGCTTCACTGAGAAGAAGTGATATTTTATCTAGGTCTTGAAAGTCGAAAAGGAATCTATCTATTGGAGAGAAAAGAATGCACACTCCAGACAAAGTGAACATTATATGCTAACCTATAAAAGTCAGTCATTTGGAATAGTTTGGCTTCAGTTAGCCAATCCATATGGCTGGAGTGTAAGATGAATTGAAGGAGGAAGAAAACATATGTTTTCTAAAAGTTTAACAGAGAGCAGAGGCCTCATATGCTAAGGTTTGGGATGCTGTCTTCAGGTAGTAAATCCACACATACCAGAGAGCTAAGCGTTGAAGGACATAATCAAGCTTGCGTTAAAGAAAAAAGAGTGGGAAATAAGATGAAGGATTCTCACGTTGAGACCAATTGGGGGCAGTTATGTGATTCAGGTCTGAGCACAGGCAAGGCAGTGAAGATGGAAATGAGAGGGAGTGATTTGAAAGACTTGAACAGGCAAAAATGACAGGATTAGGTGAGGGATTATAAATGAAGGATGAGAAAAGCAGGGCAGGACTTCAGAAAGATTTCTAGTATGACATATTTAACTGACATAGAGAATACAGAATTGAAAGCAAAGTGCTAGAAGAGCACTCACTTGTTTTTAATTCTATACCAGGAGACACTGCGCAAGGCTTGGTCAAATAACCACGACAGCCTTTGCACACTTGAATTTCTGGATGCTCTGTAGCCCAGGCTTGCTGCCATTCTGTCTCTCCTTGGAGCGGGCCTCAGGGACTCCACCTACTCCCAAGTCTCTGAAGCTGTGAACACCAACTTTATCCCTCGAGGATTCTCTCCCCTCGAGCTTCCTTGCAGAGAGTAACAGTCTCCCCAGATTCCTCCTTCCTTCCACTCCCCAAAGACCGGTGCACATGACATTTGAAAAAAATGACTATTAATCACGACAGAGAAATAGAGAAAAGCAAGAATAAAAAACACAAGGGAATTGCAAAGTTTAAAAAATTGTACAGATTTCTTTACCTTTCTCTTACTGAAAAAATAACAGAGAACCTGTTTTGCTGCTCCTCCCCTGCGTTTTCTTAAGCCTTTATTGGTAAGGATGGGGTACGGCCGTCCCCTCGAGCTAGTCTAGTGTCAGTCCTTTAAGAAGAGGACATGCTCACTCCTTTCTCATGAGAGCCCTTTCTTTTAAGGGACTGGCATGAATCCCTTCATATCTGCACAAATATAGTTCAACAAGTATTTATTGAAACTTGCTCTCCTCCAGGCACTGTGGTGGGCCCTTGGACTACAGTAGTGAAACTGACATAGTTCCTGCACTGGAAGCTCGCCCAGTAGGGTGGAAGAAATCGAACATGTATACCTTTACCAGGCAGAGTCCTTTCTCAAACAAACAATGTATTCAGGTAACCTCCATGGTGGCAGGAATTATTTTTTAAATAAGTTTTTTTCCCTGCTCTCCATTCCATCACTCTTCCATCACCAAGAATAGAGCTCAGTGAATAGCTGGTGCCTAATCAATGCACCTTGAATCATGACATATCCTCTACCCAAAACAGAAAGCTCTTTGTACACTTCCTCAAAAAAGAACTGATTCCTCCTATGACTAAGATATTTAAAAGTAGTCCTATAAAAATGATATTCTTCATATTCAGAAAACTACCATTTAAAAAGCAATTCATTCACTGGAATTGATTTTACTTCATTTCCCACTTTTCTCTTGTTCTGTGAAGTTTATGAAGAATATTACTGAGTTGTGCTAGGATGTATTATGTTTAGAAAATATGGAGGATAGAAGGGCAGGGCAGAAGGCAATCAATATGAGGACTTAAAGACACACCAGGCTCCTTACACTGAGATTAGTATGTTTGGGGTCTATACTTGTGGCAGGTTGTATTTCCCAGAGGTGGCAGATTTTATTTTTAGAAAAGCTTCCAATATACATGATTTTATTTCACTGAAATTTTAATTTTCTTTATATTGAGAGGTAGGGTCTCAGTTCTCTCTCTTTAAATAGGAGTCTGTGCTGTGGCCCCATGGGCTGTAGCCCACCAAGCTCCTCTGTCCATGGAATTCTTCAGGCAAGAAGTGGAGTGGGTTGCCATTTCCTCCTCCAAGAGATTCTCCTGATCCAAGGATTGAACCTGCATCTCCTGTATTGGCAAGCAGACTCTTTATCCACAGGAGTGGGCTTATAGAAAAAATGATGCTACATGACTTCTGAAAGTGAAAGCTGCTCATTTGTGTCCGACTCTTTGCCACGCCATGGACTATACAGTCCATAGAATTGTCCAGGCCAGAATACCGGAGTGGGTAGCCTTTCCCTTCTCCAGGGGATACTCCCAACCCAGGGATCGAACCCAGGTCTCCCACATTGCAGGCGGATTCTTTACCAGTTGAGCCACAAGCCTAGTCCATAAAAGCACCAAAGTTCTGTGTGGTTCTCTTGAGACACTCACCAGAGCTCTGAGAAATCCTGTTAGTAGTTTGGCTGTTTTCAAGCCACCATGCTGTGAAGAAGACCAATCTGTCCTTCATGCAGAGACCAAGGAGAGAATGGATGTGAAACTATTTGAAACAAAATTAAACATTGATTCATATTGAGTCTTTTTTACTCAAAACTGACCTGTAGTATTGTTTAGTGTCTTAATGTTAATTTTTTGTTGTTGTTGTTCATTCATCCAGTTGTGTCCAACTCTTTGTGAGCCCATGGACTGCAGCGAGCCAGGCCCCCCATCCGTCACCATCTCCCAGAGTTTTCCCAAACTCATGTTCACTGCATTGGTGATTCTGTTCATTCTTTATTAAGTTCTTAATAGCACTCAAATACATTTTTCTTCTTTCTTTCCTCATTTTTCTTTCTTTCTGAAATACCTCTCCATCATCACTGTGCTTGGTCTTGGAGGAATGGTAGGTAAACCAAAATACCGGTGTGAGCAAGGGATTCAAGTTCCTCTCAGGACATTAAATCTTGGGCAGAGTGAAATAATTACCAAGAAATAGAGCTGATTCATCCCATCCATCATGATGAGGTTATTAGTCAATGTTCTCCAGATCCCTGAAGTAGTTTTGGCTCTCATCCTATTCTAAAGACACTTTTGTGAACTTTCCTACAACCCTATACAAATTCTTCTTCTGCAGAAACTATCTAGCATACAATTTTTGTAGATTCTTAGATAATCCAAGAATTTTGAGTCTTTATATCCAGGGATTGAGCAATCTATACAAATATTGACAAAAAAACTTATGCTTAATCTCCAGCAGATCAGCAGATCTGGTCCAAAAGACCAGACGATCATTTTGGTCCCTGACACATTACTTACGTTTGATATTCCCTAATCAAATTGATGTTTAGAACTTCCTGGGGTCAGAACCTCCTTTTCCTCTATTTTTACTGTATCATAAATTTTGTAGTATTCTGTTTGCAAATGCATGCATATTCCTTAGAAAACTTAGAAACTAATGATAAACCAAATGAAGCATAAAAAAAGGAGAAACTGAATTTCTTCATATTACTAAAGGACATACAATTACAAATTAAAAGATGCCCAATTTGAACTATTTTAGCTAAGAAAGAAATTTATTTGCAAATAACCATATAACCATATATAAAACCAGATATACAACCAATTTGGTTTTATAAACATATAGCCAAATTGCAGCAGGGCAGGGATGGTGTTGTTCTCAGGGATGACTGAGCCCAGTCATTTCATTTTCATCTGTACTTATCTAAGGAGCTGTTGTACTACCTCATACATCACAACTTGGGGGTAGACAGACTTAGTTACAGGCAATTTCAGGCTGAATCCAGCACCAATGCATATAGGTGACCTCCAGGCAAGAAATATGTTACCTAGCTGATTCTTAGCTTTTATCTGTAAGCTATAATTTTCAAAAGGTTCTACGAATTTCTTTCTGAGTGTGAGGCAACCTGACCAACTCATATAAGCTAGTTAGCATGAGGCAATCAGTTCTGTCCCCCCTTAATCACTTCCTGTTGTACCGTTAGTTAAATATTTGACTCTTCAGTATTAACATGTGGACTCCAATCCCAATTCTACTGCCATGAAAGATGACTCCATGATCATCCTCATTGTGTCACTGGAAGTAACAATTCGACCTACGTTTGGCTGCTAAACTCACATGATAATTCAGAAGTCTTCAGCATTCATAATACCCAGGATCCTCAGCTACAGAAAAGTTACCACCTACAATCAAGCCAAAGGCTTCTCATTTCATAAGGAGGGAGAAAATGTTTATATATTAAATGCCTACCGTTTGTCTTGTACTTGCTTATTTTCTGAATACATTTCTCAGTCCTTTCCCTCAAGGCCTCTCAAACAACTTTCCTAATCAGGTTCAGAGACTGCCCCAAGGTATATATTAGAAGTGATCACAACACCTCCATTCTTGGGCAAGGGCCAAAGTCTTTTATTATAGCTGTTGAGGTTTTAGAGGATCAAAACATAACAAGACTATTTCTCTTCGAGATTTGGAACAAATTAATAGATAGACAAAAAAGTTGGAAATCAAATTTGTTACCTTCATTGATTGGAGGACTTGGCTGAGATTTGCAAACAAATAGAATTCTGTGGCTCTCTTTCCTGTGCTCATCCTTTCATACTCTTTGTTTTAAATGTTGAGTCAGCCTAGCTGAGGAACAGTGGCCACAAAGTACTGATACATATATACCTGCCTAAGATAGTTGCTTCAAAAGGTCTTGGGGCAACAGGAAAGAAAGCAGAACAACTCCCCAGTATTTAAATTAATAACTGCCTTTGTGTGATTGTATTTCCTTTTGTCACTCTCTCTCTCTCTACAGCCAATACCTATTTTCCTTTTCATTAATTTTCTCTCAACTTTCACTCCAACAATTATCCAATATCAGTGAGCTTTCTAATCCATTGACTATGAGATTTATCTTGTCCATTACCCACCTTCCATTCTCACATCCTCATTTACCCTCATTTCCATAGGTTGGAACAATAATTATTTGCAAAAAATACTCTTAACATGCCTATTCATAGGGAATTCTATATTTTGTAATAACCTATATGGGAAAAGAAGCTGAAATAGAATGACTATATTTATATATAAATATGTATAATATATGTGTATATATAAAGCTTAATCTCTATGCTGTATGCCTGACACTAATGTAACATTGTATATCAACTATACTCCAATAAAATGTTGAAAAAACAACACAACATCCATAAAAAGTATGAAATTTTGCCATTTACAAGAACAGGGATAAACTTGGAAGGCATTATGCTAAATGAGAAAAGTCAGACAAATACTGTATGACATCTGTAATATGTGAAATACAAAAATTTACCAAACTGGTGGATATAGCAACAGAAACATACTCACAGATTATGAGAAAAAACTATTGGTTCTCTTGTGTCTCAGATGGTAAAGAGTCCACCTGTAAGGCAGGAGACCCAGGTTCTATCCCTGGGTCAGGAAGATTCCCTGGAGAAGGGAACAGCTACCCACTCCAGTATCCTTACCTGGAGAATTCCATGGACAGAGGAGCCTGGTGGGCTACAGTCCATAAGCTCACAAAGAGTCAGACACAACTGAGTGACTAACAATTCCAATTCCAATTACCATTGGTGAGAAGGAATGAAGAAGGGGCAAGATAGGGGTTAGGGATTATGAGGTACAAACTTCCATGTGTCAAATAGGTAAGTTACACAGGTATATTGTACTGTACAGGACAAGGAATATAGTCAATATTTGATAACTGTAAATGGGGCTTCCCTAGTAGCTCAGTCGATAAAGGATCTGCCTGCAGTGCAGGAGACCTGGGTTCAGTCTCTGGGTCAGGAAAATCCCCTGGAGAAGGAAATGGAACCTACTCCAGTATTCTTACCTGGAAAATCCCACAGACACAGGAGCCTGACTGGTTACAGTTCATGAGGTCACAAGAGTCAGACATGACTTAGCAAGTAAATCACCACCATAAATGGAATATAACCTGTAATATTGTGAATCAGTGTTATACACATGAAACTTATATGATGTATATTAATTATATTCAATAATAAATATATAAATGAATAAAAAGAAAAGACTGGGCATTGGCTGAATTCAATGCTCACAGTATCCTTATGCTGAAATCAAGTTGTCATCTGGACTGTGTTCTTCTCAGAAGAGGCTCAACTGTGGAAGGACCCATTTTCAGCCTCTCTCAGGTTTCTGGCAGAATTTCTTTTTCTCATGGCTGTAGACTTATGGAACTTCATTCTTCAAGGTCAACAAAAGAGAGTTTCTGCTGTCTAAAGTTTCTGTCTTCAGGGAAGGTTTGGCTATACTTTTAAAGGCCTTACTTGACTAGATGAAGCCTGTCTAGGATAATCTCTCTTTGATTAACTCAAATACACATGGTTAGGGGTCTTAATTAAACATCCACAAAATCCCTTCACCATTTCTATGTTTTGTTGGTTAGAAGTCAAAAGGAAGGTGTTATATATGAGACTTCAAGAGATCAGTTTGTGTGTCTACACAGGCCTCTCAAAGCCTCAGTTCTTATTTATATTGGTTCAACTTAACCCTCTACTAAGTCTGCTCCTGTACTCGAACATACAAATACTATCTTTAAAAAAAAAAAAAAGTCACCTATTTGGTTCTTTGGTCACTCTTCAAACACATGGAAATAAATCTTAAGCAGCTTTTTAACACTGGATGTACTTCACTAGAAAACTCTCTCTCATTTCTAGGAAGCTATTTTCACATCTTTGACTCTTCACCATTAGCCAATGACAGAGCTTTATACTCAAGAGAAGTACCTCATCCTTCTACTATCAAGTCTACCAACTCCCCATTTTGTGTACCCACTCTGCCCTTAATTCTGTCTCTGCTTCTATTTAAGATCAACACTTTCCTTTGATCTTTTCCTCATGGATTGCTATCTCAAGGAATTCATGCTGTCATGATCCTTTTCTTCCCCGCTGTTGTGTCACTTCATCTGCTTCCTTTAATAAAGACATATCTTAAAACACAGTCTCTTAGTTGTGGCTTGCAGGGTCTTAGTTGCAACACTGAAAGATCCTGCATACTGCAACTAAGATTTATTGCATCCAAGTTAAAAAAAACAACTCCAAGAATAATATCTGCAATTTTTCAATAAAACTACAATGATTCAAAAAAAATTTTTTTAATTATTAAAATGAAAGCAAAGAATTATTAATTATTAATAATTAAAGAATTATCAAAATGAAAGTAAAACAATTTTTTTGCTTTCTTTGTCTCGGGATCTGGCTGCCTTTCAATTCTATGCTTCCTTTCACCACAGAGTTCCTTAAGAGTTGTTTCTGTTAACTCTCTGGACATTCTTAACTCCTATTTTTTTCCTCGGTTCCTCTTAATCTGTTGCCATTTTATCAGGAACATCATTGACTTTTTTTCCTACTGTAAGCAATACTCAGTTCCTCATGCTGTTGTTAAGTCGTGTCCAACTCTTTGCGACCCCATGAAGTGTAGCCTGCTAGGCACCTCTGTCAGTGGGATTTCCCAGGCAAGAATATTGGAGTGGGTTGCCATTTCTTTCTCCTGGGGATTTTCCAAGCCCTTGGATAGAACCCATGTCTCCTGCACATATCTTGTAAATTGCAGGTAGATTCTTTACCACTGAGCCACCAGGGAAGCCCCAGGTTCCCCATCATTTAGAGGAGCCAGCAAAGAAGACTAAAAAAGAGAGAGCTGTAAAGTGTGAGAGAAAAAAATAAAAAAATCACTAGAGTGGCTGGTGCCATTAAATCCCAGAGGAGAAGGGTATACGAGAAGAAGGGAGTGGTTATTGGAGATAGTTACCAGGACTCCACCTTTCCTATGCAGAGAACATGCATTCAATCCCGTGTATCAACCAGGGATTTTAAAAGAGACTTGCCAGTCTTTTTACATAATCCAGATACACGTAGTCTATACTCTTACTCTGCCTCTCCAGAGTTTCTTTGGTTGTCCCCTTCTATGAAGCGCCCAAATTCCTTGGTCCCACTTACTTTACTTTGAATCCCACCCTTCCCATGACTCCTCACATTATTAGAGCATTTCCACTCACCCTATTTGATTTCTCCAAATTTGCTCACTTATACCCATTCCAATGTTCAGCAAAGTGCAATCCAGTTGCTATGTGAAAGGGATTCTCCCTCCTTAGAAGGCACTGGTGATGTTCTGAGAGAATAGCATTGAAACAAGTATACTATCAAGGGTGAAACAGATCACCAGCCCAGGTTGGATGCATGAGACAAGTGCTCAGGGCTGGTGCACTGGGAAGACCCAGAGGGATGGGATGGGGAGGGAGGCGGGAGCAGGGATCGGGATGGGGAACACATGTAAAGCCATGGCTGATTCATGTCAATGTATGGCCAAAACCACTACAATATTGTAAAGTAATTAGCCTCCAACTAATAAAAATAAATGAAAAAAAAAAAGAAGGTGCTGGTGAAGCGGATAATTTTTTTAATTTATTTTTTTATTGAAGGATAATTTCTTTACAGATTTCTGTTGTTTTCTGTCAAACCTCAATATAAATCAGCCATAGGTATATATATATATCCCCTCCCTTTCAAACCTCTCTCCCTTCTCCCTCCTGATCCCACCCCTCTAGATGAATACAGAAGCTCTGTTTGAGTTTCCTGAGCCATACAGCAAATTCCCATTGGCTATCTATTTTACATACGGTAATGTAAGTTTCCATGTTACTCTTTCCATGTATCTTACTCTCGCCTTCCCTCTCCCCATGTCCATAAGTCTATTCTCTATGTCTGCTTCTCCACTGCTGCCCTGTACATAAATTCTTCAGTATCATTTTTCTATGTTCCATATATGTGTGTTAGATATGGTATTTATCTTTCTTTCTGACTCACTTCACTCTATATAATAAGTTATAGGTTCATCCACCTCATCAGAACTGACTCAAATATTCCATTGTGTATCTGTACCACAACTTCTTTATCCAATCATCTGTTGATGGACATCTAGATTGCTTCCATGTTCTAGCTATTGTAAATAGTGCTTCAGTGAACAATGGGATACATGTGTCTTTTTCAATTTTGGTTTCCTCTGGGCATGTGCCTAGGAGTAGGATTGCTGAGCCATATGGTGGTTCTATTCCTAGTGTTTTAAGGAACCTCCATACCTTCTTCCATAGTGGCTGCATCAATTTACATTCCTTCCAACAGTGCAAGAGTGTTCCCTTTTCTCCACCTCTCCAGCATTTATTGTTTGCAGGCTTTTTGATGATGGTCACTCTGAACAGTTTAAAGTGATACCTCATTGTAGTTTTGATTTGCATTTCTCTAATAATGAGTGATGTTGGGCATCTTTTCATGGGTTTGTTAGCCATCTGTATGTCTTCTTTGGAGAAATGTCTATTTAGGTCTTTTCCCCACTTTTTGATTGGGTTGTTTGTTTTTCTAGCATTGAGTTGTATGTGTTCCTTGTATATTTTGGAAATTAATCCTTTGTCAGTAGTTTCATTTGCTATTATTTTCTCCCATTCTGAGGGTTATCTTTTCATGTTGCTTATAGTTTCCTTTGCTGTGCAAAAGCTTTTAAGTTAACCAGTTCCCACTTGTTTACTTTTGTTTTTATTCTGTTACTCTAGGAGGTGGGTCATAGAGCATCTTGCTTTGATTTATGTCATCGAGTGTGCTGCCTATGTTTTCCTCTAAGAGTTTTATAGTTTCTGGTCTTGTATTTAGGTCTTTAATCCATTTTGAGTTTATCTTTGTGTATGGTGTTAGAAAGTGTTCTAACTTCATTCTTTTACATGTGGCTGTCCAGTTTTCTCAGTGCCATTTATTGAAGAGGCTGTCTTTGCCCAATTGTATATTCTTGCCTCCTTTGTCAAAAATAAGGTACCCATACGTGCATGGGTTTATTTCTGGGCTTTCTGTCTTGTTCCATTGGTCTATATTTCTGTTTTTGTGCCAGTACCATACTGTCTTGATGACTGTAGCTTTATAGTATGATCTGAAGTCAGGAAGATTGAGTCCTCCAGCTCCATTCTTCTTTCTCAAGACTGCTTTGGCTATTTGGGGTCTTTTGTGTTTCCATATGAATTTTTTGTTCTAGTTCTGTGAAAAATGCCATTGGTAATTTGATATGGATTACATTAAATCTGTAGATTGCATTTAGTAGTATAGTCATTTTCACAATATTGATTTTTCCTACCTATCCAGCAACATGGAATATCTTTCCATCTGTTTATGCCATCTTTTATTTCTTTAATCAGTGTCTTATAGTTTTCTGTGTACAGTTCTTTTGTCTCCTTAGGTAAGTTTGTTCTTAGATATTTAATTCTTTTTGTTGCAAAGGTGAATGGGATTGATTCCTTAATTTCTCTTTCTGACTTTTCATTGTTAGTATATAGAAATGAAAGTGACTTCTGTGTATTGATTTTGTATCCTGAAACTTTGCTGAATTCACTGATTAGCTTTAGTAATTTTCTGATGCTATCCTTAGGGTTTCCTATGTACAGTATCATATCATCTGCAAACAGTGAGAGATTTGCTTCTCCTTTTCTGATCTGGATTCTTTTATGTCTTTTTCTTCTCTGATTGCTGTAGCTAGGACTTCCAGAACTATATTGAATAATAGTGGTGAAAATGAACACCCTCGTCTTGTTCCTGATCTTAGGGGGAATACTTTCAATTTTTCACCATTAAGAATAATGTTTGCCGTAGGCTTATCATATATGGCTTTTACTATGTTGAGGTAGTTTCCCTCTATGCCCATTTTTTGAAGAGTTTTAATCATAAAGGGGTGCTGAATTTTGTCAAAGGCTTCTTCTTCATTTATTGAAAGTATCATATGGCTTTAATCTTTCAGTTTATTAATATGGTGTATCACATTGACTGATTTGTGAACATTGAAGAATCCTTGCATCCCTGGAATAAACTTGATTATGGTGTATGAATTTTTTTGTGTGTTGCTGAATTCTGTTTGCTAAAATTGTGTTGAGGTTTTTGCATCTGTGTTCATCAATGATATTGGCCTGCAGTTTTCTTTTTTTGTGGTGTCTTTGTCTGATTTTGGTATCAGGGTGATGGCTTCATAGAATGAGTTTGGAAGTGTTTCTTCCTCTGCACTTTTTGGAAAGAGTTTTAGAAGGATAGGCATTAGCTCTTCTCTAAGTGTTTAATAGAATTCTCCTGTGAAGCTATCTGGCACTAGGCTTTTGTTTTTTGTGAGATTTTTAATCACAGCTTCAATTTCAGTGCTTGTGATTAGGTTGTTTGTAATTTCTATTTCTTCTTGGTTCAGTCTCTTGGGAGATTGAACTTTTCTAAGAATCTGTCCATTTCTTCCAGGTTACCCATTTTACTGCTATCAGGTTGTTCATAATAGTCTCACAAACCTTTGTATTTCTTCATTGTCTATTGTAAGCTTTCCTTTTTCATTTCTAATTTTTTTAATTTGATTCTTCTCTCTTTTGTTGATGAGTCTGGCCAATGGACTGTCAATTTTATCTTTTCAAAGAACCAGCTTTTGGTTTATTAATCTTTACTATTGCTTCTTTCATTTCTTTTTCATTTATTTCTCCTCATATCTTTATGATTTCTTTCCTTCTATGAATTTTGGGGTTTTTTTGTTGTTGTTGTTGTTCTTCTTCTTCTTCTTTTTACAGTTGTTCTAGGTGTAATGATAAGCTCTTTATTTGATGGTTTTCTTATTTCTTGAGGTAGGATTGTATTACTATAAACTTCGCTCTTAGAACTGTTTTTGCTGCATCCCATAGGTTTTGAGTTGTCGTGTTTTCATTGTCATTTGCTTCTAGAAATTTTTTTATTTCCTTTTTTATTTCTTCAGTAACCTGTTGGTTATTTAGAAATGTGTTGTTTAATCTCCAAGTGTTTCTGTTTCTTACAGTTTTTTCTTATAATTGATATCTAGTCTCAAAACGTTGTAGTCATAGAAGATGCTTGATATGATTTCAGCTTTCTTAAATTTACTGAGGTTTGATTTGTGACTCTAGATTTATTTGGTCTATCATGGAGAAGGTTCCATGTGCATTTGAAAAGAAGGTGTATTCTTCTTCATTTGGGTGGAATGTTCTGAAGATATCAACAAGATCCATGTCGTCTAATGTATCATTTAAGACTTGTGTTTCCTTATTAATTTTCTGTTTTGATGATCTGTCCATTTGTGTGAGTGATGTGTTATAGTCTCCTACTATTATTGCTTTACTGTCAATTTCTCCTTTTATGTCTGTTAGTGTTTGTCTTATGTATTGAGGTCTCCTATGTTGGGTGCATAGATATTTACAATTGTTATGTCTTCCTCTTGTATTGATCCCTTGATCATTATGTAGTGTCCTGCCTTATCTCTTGTAATCTATTTTATTTTAAGGTCTATTTTGTCTGATCCAGGATTGCTATTCCAACTTTCTTTTGCTTCCCATTTGCATGGAATATATTTTTCTAGCCTCTCACATTCAGTCTCTATGTGTCTTTTGGTCTGAAGTGGGTTTCTTATAGATAGCATATATATTGATCTTGTTTTTGTATCCATTCAGCCAGTCTGTGCCTTTTGGCTGGAGCATTTAATCTATTTACATTTAAAGTAATTGTTGATATATATGGTCCTGTTGCCATTTTCTAATTGCTTGGGGTTGATTTTTGTAGATCCTTTTTCTTCTCTTGTATTTTTTGACTATATAAGTTCCTTTAACATTTGTTGTAAAGCTGGTTTGGCTGTACCGAATTCTCTTAACTTTTGCTTGTCTGAAAAGCTTATTTCTCCATCAATTTTGAATGAGATCCTTGCTGGGTACAAAAATCTTGGTTGTGGGTTTTTCCCTTTCAGTATGTTAAATATATCCTGCCATTCCCTTCTGGCTTGTAGAGTTACTGCTGAAATATCAGCTATTAAGTGTATGGGTTTTCCTTGTATGTTACTTGTTGCTTCTCCCTTGCTGCTTTTAATATTCTTTCTTTGTGTTTAGTCTTTGTTAATTTGATTAGTATGTGCCTTGGTGTGTTTGTCCTTGGGTCTATCCTGTGTGGGATTCTTTGTGCCTCTTGGACTTGATTGACTATTTCCTTTTCCATGTTGGGGAAATTTTCAACTATAATCTCTTCAAAAAATTTCTCATACCTTTTCTTTTTCTCTTCTTCTTCTGGGACCCCTTTATTCTAATGTTGGTGCATTTGATATTGTTCCAGAGGTCTCTGAGACTACTGTCAGTTGTTTTCATTCTTTTTACTTTATTCTTCTCTTCAGAAGTTATTTCCACCATTTTATCTTCCAGCTCACTGATTCATCCTTCTGCTTCAGATATTCTGCTATTGATTCCTTCCAGAGTATTTTTAATTTTGGGAATTGTATTGTTTGTCTCTGTATGTTTATTCTTTAATTCTTCTAGGTCTTTGCTAGTTGATTCTTGCATTTAGTTTTCAAGTTTTTGATCATCTTTACTATCATTATTCTGAATTCTTTTTCAGGTAGTTTGCCCATTTCCTCTTCATTTATTTGGACTTCTGTGTTTCTAGTTTGTTCCTTCATTTGTATAGTAGTTCTCTGCCTTTTCATTATTTTTATTTTTTTAACTTATTGTGTTTGAGGTCTCCTTTTCCCAGGCTTCAAGGTTGAATTATTTCTTCCTTTTTGTTTCTTCTCTCCTAAGGTTGGTCTAGTGGTTTGTGTAAGCTTTGTATAGGGCGAGATCTGTGTTGAGTTTTTGTTTGTTTGTTTTTCCTCTAATGGGCAAGGCTGAGTGAGGGGGTAATCCTGTCTGCTGATGATCAGATTTGTATTTTTGTTTTGTTTGTTGTTTAAATGAAGCATCCTATGCTACTGGAGATTAGGTGATGCTGGGTCTTCTATTCAAGTGGTTTCCTTTGTGTGAGTTCTCATTCTTTGATCCTCCCTAGGGTTAGTTCTCTGGTAGTCTAGGGTCTTGATATCAGTGCTCCCACTCCAAAGGCTCAGTGCTTGATCTCTGGTCAGGAATGAAGATTCCACAAGTGGTTTGTTATGGCATTAAGTGAGATTAAAACAAATATCCAAAAATGGAAACCAAAGATGAACCCCAGACAAGTGGCAGTTACAAAATCAGGCAAATAATAATTAAAATAATGGAATATACACATATACATATACACCCATAAGCAAAGTGAAAACAGTTCAACAGAAATAAACTACAGTAGATTGACCCAGTTAATAAAGACAATAAAAAATTGTATTTACCAGTTAAGAGCAAAATAACTAAAGCACAAACTTGAAAACAAAACTAAAGCAAGGTGCCAAGTAGGGAATAAAGCAGTGAAAACAAAACTAACAAATAAGTTGAGAGGAAAGGGAATAAAGAAAAATAGATATGCAAAGTTAAACAGAGGTAGATGAAGAAGATTTATGCACATTAAAGATTAACTGCAAGGGGAAAAAACAGTTGGAAAGGCAAACAAAGTCATAAAAGTAGAAAAAAATTAAGTTTAAAAAAATTAAATCATAAAAAATAGAGGGAAAAAAATGGAAGAAGAAAGAAAAAAGAAAAAAAAAAAAAAAGGGAAAATCCACAAAACTGCAAAAGTCCAATGTAGAGGCAGAGGTTTATAACAACAATAAAAATTGTGACTGTATATACACCCACAAACAAAATCAAAACTGTCTAACAAAAACAAAGTACAATACATTGACCCAGTGAACAAAGGAAACCAAAAATTAGATCTACCAGAACAAAGCTAACTAAAGCACAAACTGGAAAACGAAACTAAAGCAAGGTGCCAGTTGGGGAATAAAGCAATGAAAATAAAACTAACAAAATGTTGAGAGGAAAGGAAAGAAAGAACACATGTACAAAGTCAAATAGAGGTAAGTGAAGATTTATATACCTTAAAGATTAACTGCAAGGGGAAAAAACAAAGGTATAAATGTAGAAAAAATATAATAGGTTTAAAAAATTAAAAATTAAAATTATAAAAAAGGGGGGGAAATGGAAGAAGAATAAAGGAAAAAAAAAAAAAAAAAAAGGAAAACTCCATAGAACCACAAAAACCCAACATAGGAAAAGAGGTCTATAACAACAATAAAAAATGTGACTGAGAAAAAAACCCAAAAAACCACAAAAGCTTAATTAGATTTCACAGTGTCAATAAAATCGACAACTAAAACAGAGGGCGAAAGAGGAGGGGGAAAAAAAGAAAAGAAAAAAAAAAAACACCGAAGATTCTACAGAACAAGTGAAAAAATAAGAATAATAAATGTTTTTCTTGAGTCACTGCTGTCAGAGTCCTTTCCCTTGCTGGGAGTCACAGTCCCCCTCACCTCCCTAGGACGCCCTCCAACACTGTGCTGATCTCTGGACCTGCTGTGGGGGCGGCTCAGATTCTAATCTGGTCCTACTCCTGCGTGTTTTTGCCTCCAATGTCCACAGCTATCAGAATTAGTGGGTTTTCTTTTGTGGGAGCTCTCAATGACCTTTTGTATATTCCATAGACACAGAGTCTGCCTAGTTGATCCTGTGGATTTAATCTGCAGCTTGTACAGCTATTGGGAAGGTTTTGGGCCTTCTTCCTTAGTCACACTGCCCCTGGGTTTCAATTATGGTTTTATTTCCACCTCTGCATGTGGGTCGTCCACTGGGGTGTGCTCCTGAGGCTGCCCTGGGGGACTTGGGTTTGCCCCTGTGAGGGTCAGTTGTGGAGGTGGTGCAGCTGCTTGGGTCGCAGGGATTCCGGCAGCACCAGGTACTCAGGGGGTTGGCAGAGGTAGCAGGAAATACAGTGCTCTAGAAGGGTATGGCAACCAGTATTGGGCAATAGACTCCAGTATTCTTGCCTGGAGAACCCCCTCCCTGATACAGAAGCCTGACAGGCCACAGTCTACAGGGTCATGAAGAGTTGGACATGACCGAAGAGACCCTGTGCGCAATATGCAAGAATGGTTTTGCCTGTTGCAGCTCTGCCCCAGTGAGAGTTGAGCACAGAGCTGGTGCAGCTGCTTGGCTTGCGGGAACCCTGGCAGCGCCAAGTGTGCGGGGACATGGCCTGCCTCTGCCCCAGAAGGTATGGTTTTGTCAGAGTCTTTTTTCAAACTGACAGTCAGAAGGCGTCTTTGGCCAGTCTTTCTGCGAAGCTCCACCCATTCAGGCACATGGAGGGGCCCCCCTGACTGGGGTCCTTCTCTATAGATTGGCACATCAGGCACTTAAAGGGGCACCTGGGTGGGGTCCTACTCTGTAGTTCAGTGCCTCAGGCATTTGATGGGCCAGCCTCTCTATTGTTCAGCTGCCCATGCTGGCCTGTGGGGAGAGAGGCTATGGTGATGGCTCCACCCTCTACGTGTGACTCAGCAGCATCGCCTTGCTTCCATGGCTGCCAGGCTTTCCTCCACAGACATTTCCCACCACAGTCTCCTCCCCCAAGTCCCCCTGATCCATATCTCTGCAGTCAACAGCCGCCCTCACCCTGGGATTTCTCCACAACCCCTAAACTCCAGCTCCCAGCAGCCCTCACGCTGGGGTTGCTCCACAATCCCTAAACTCCAGCTCCCAGCTGTTGCATCTTCCAGGGGATCTGCATCCCTGTCCGGGGTATGTATGGCTGTGGCAAGGCCTGTCTGATTCTCATTCCATTTAGGCTGTCACAGATCAGCTGTTTCACTCTCAACCTTAAAGTTTCTCCTCTACTCAGATAATTGCCCTGATGTGGGGGTTGAACCCCTGCTTCAATTTCCCCAACCACCAAGGGCAGGTCTAGTCCTACTAACACTCTTGTTTTTCCCCCTAGTTCCTTCATCCTACCGAGTTTTGTGTAGTTCTATATATTCTTTTCCTCTGGTCAGGTACTCCTGTCTGCTCTCAGCTGGTGTTCTGCGTGCACCTCTGTGCCTGGAGGCTTATTCCTAATGTATTCATGGAGAGAGATGTACTCCACGTCCACCTACTCCTCCACCATCTTGTTCTCTCCCTAATTTTTAAACTGTCTTATAGATAGAATATTGCTACTCTGTAGTTCCTTCATTTACAGTTGCCCTTGTCTCACTACATCAGTTAGGGTAGTTTGGATTTCAAGTTACAGAATACTCCCAATCAAATGCTTCAAAGAATAAAGAAATTTTTTGGTACTTTTCCAGCAGTCCAGAGGTTAAGACTCCACTTTTTCTATGCAGAGAGCATGCATTCAATCTCTGGTCAGGGAGTAAAGATCCCACATACCACATGGTGCAGCCAAAAAATAAAAAATTCTATTCTTTTTTTTAATTTGTCACTTCATCCCTGAAATCTAGAAATCAGGTTCTATGTTCTGTGAAAGCAAAATGGTTGTCAGTAGCATTCTTCATTACATTCTTCCTTGTTTACAAACAGTGGAAGAATGTGAGAAAAACCTCAATTCTTTTAATTTGACTGAACCATTTCAAATCACATGCTGACTGTCTTGGTGGTATCTTGGGCGGCCATCAGATATTTTATAACCTTACTGGAACAACAGGTGCAAGCCCAGAGAGGTCAAAGTAAACTCAGACATATGTCCACTTTAGTAATACTTCCTAAACTAATGTCCTATTCTGACTTTAATTTTGCCAAAAGTGAATTTATTTTGCCATTCTTTAGTGAAGACCTCCTGGTTTTCCTCTTTCCTGGCTTCTCCTTTAAAGCTTTCTTTGTCTATCTCTTAAATATTAATTTTTTAAAGATTCTTCTTTGAGCTTTTCTTATGTAGCATCTTCTCTCTCTGGATAATCTAATTTACTCTAATTGCATCATTTATCATGTATATGCTAGTAACACCAAATCTTTATCTCACCCTACACAACACCCATGATCTACAAATACACAATGGTGTATGCAAAACATGTTGGACATCGGTGCTCCACAGACACCCCCGAATAGCTAGTATTTGAATACTCACTATGTACCAGGTACTATTCTAAAACATTTATATATTTTATCTTATTTAATTTTTCTAGTAGCTGGATGGAGATATATCTATCTATCTATCTATCTACATATATATATATATATATATATATACACCCATATGATTTGTGGAGACTGGCAAGTTTAAAATTTGCAGAATGTGCCAATAGTTAGAGACTCAAAGAATAGCTGGAGGTGCAGTTGTCTGCTGCAGAATTTCTTCTTGTTCTGGGAAGGTCGGCATTTGTTTCACTGAAACCTTCAACGTGTTGGATGAGGCTATGAGGCTGAACAACACTATGGAGTACAATCTACTTAACTCAAAGTTCACCAATTTAAATGTTAATCTCATCCAAAATATTGTCACAGAAAAGTCCAGAGTAATGCTTGATCAAGTACCTGGGCATTGTGGCTCAGTTAAGTTGACACATAAAATTAACCATCACAATTAACTAACAGCATTCTAAAGATGAAGACATCAAGGTATAGGGAAGTAATTTGCCCAAGGTCACACAGCTAATAAACAGTGGAGCCAGGATACAGACCCAGACAGTCTGGTTCCAGAGTCCATTCTGTTAATTACCATATTATTTCAAATATATTATCTCCAACGTTGAACTTATATCATTCGATCCCCCTCAAAACTTGGCCCTCCTTCTGTGCATTATGCCACTGGAAAGAATGATTCTACTCAGTCACCTATCTAGAGGTTACTGCTAACCATTCTCTCATATCTAATCAATTCTTATTGTTTCTACCACCTATCCAAATTTCTTAAGCTAGTGCCTTAATTTGAGCCTCTATCCTTTCTTACCATGATCTCTTCTATAAGTGATGTTGCAGATAGAAGTACTTGATGATCTCCCCAAATGTATGCAAAATCTTGCATACATTATTTCCTCCAGCTTAGAACACATTCTTACCTCCCTGCCCTTATACGTCCATGTGTACATCCACATGCAAATGCATACACACACACACACATTTCAGTTAGGCCTTAGGTAAAAGATTGTTTTATTCTCTCAGAATCATCCATTGACCTACTAAGACCTATTGAATTAGTCCCTTTGGGACTTTCAGAACTTTTCATTTCAGTGCATATTACTTCTGGTCAAATTAACTATTTGTATCCTCCACTAAGTAATACTCCTTGAAATTTTTCACATTTGGTCCAGTGCCTATTGTCTGAATATGTCTCTATTCTTCTCACACATTCACTACATATCTCTTGAATTTGTAATATCCAACTCAGGTCTGCCAAAATACACGTCTAGGTAGATCAACATATAACATAATGAAAAATGTAAGGAAAATGTGCTTTGTTTCTGAATGTTTCAAATTCCACCCATATATTTTTATGACTAGGTAATGTGCCAAGGGGCTTCTCTTGTTTCTCAGCTGGTAAAGAATCTGCTTGCAATGCAGGAGACACTGGTTCAATTTCTGGATCATGAAGATCCCCTGGAGAAGGGATAGGCTACCCACTCCAGTATTCTTTGGCTTCCCTGGTGGCTCATATGGAAAGAATCCACCTGCAATGTGAGAGACTTGGGTTCTATCCCTGGGTTGGGAAGATCCTCTGGAGAAGGAAATGGCAACCCACAAGAGATTCTTGCCTGGAGCAGCCCCATGGACAGTGGAGCCTGGCGGGCTATAGTCATGGAGTTACAAAGAGTCAGACATGACTGAGCAGCTAAGTATAGCCCAGCACAATGTGCAGAGGGTCAATACTTTGCCACATGGCACTCCTGAATCAGACTCAGTGAGGAAGGTATTGAATTTCATCTAGATTAATGAGCAAAATATGCTCAAGAAGAACACAATTCAGATTGCCAATATTATCCATGAAAACCTAACTGAGAAGGTTTATATGAGAAATGGAAATTGGAGCCCCCAGACAGAAACAAGAGTTTCAGGTCTTCTGATGAGGTTGGTGTAGGAAAAGGAGAAACAGGACCAGAGTCATGACCAGAGGAAAGGAATGGAAGAAATGGACGAAGATGGAAGAGGTCCAAGAATTTGCCTTGTGGACAGTTACTGTTTTTATCATTAGATAATTGAAGTTTAGGCAATAGCAAAGGCAGGATCTCAGGACTTGAAAACGTATATCATTAGTTTATAAGCTTAAGGCAGCCTACTGCTCATATATGGCTACATCACGATGGCCCTAGACAGAAATTTACGGCTAAGCAACATTGGTCCCAACTGACTCATAAAGTTGTGAGCTGAGCCTATCATTGAAAGACAGACTGAATGGTACTGAAATCCTCCTTAGAAATTTGGTTTTCTTTGATGATTTTGCCCAGAGGTTATTGCTGATCAGAAATACATTAGAAGTTATTTCTCTTTCTGACGTTTTAAAATGAAGTTTGCCTATTATCAAAGCTTATCTTTCAAGAGCTATTTGTAGGTGGGTAGTTGAGCTTGGGCAAGTTACTGAAGATCTCTATGCCTGGTGTCCATGTTTGTAAAATTAGGGAGATAAAAGTACTTACATTTCAGAATTATTGTGAAAATCAAGCAGTTAGTTCATGTGAAGTCTTGGAAGGGTAGAATACAATAAGCTCTGCGTGGTATTAGCTATTATTTTTCAGAATTCAATATACTTTCACATGCTTGAATAATGCTTTATATATCACTCTAGCACACTGCAATAAAACTGATTTACTTGTACATTGTCCCACTGTGTTGGGAGCTCTTTGAGGGCAGGTATTATGTTCTTTGTTCTCTTGAGTGGATGGTCATGTTGGGTACTTATTACATGTGAGATCCAACATTTATTTCTGCTTTATTGACTATGCCAAAGCCTTTGACTGTGTGAATCACAACAATCTGTGGAAAATTCTGAAAGAGATGGGAATACCAGACCACCTGACCTGCCTCTTGAGAAATCTATATGCAGGTCAGGAAGCAACAGTTAGAACTGAACATGGAACAACAGACTGGTTCCAAATAGGAAAAGGAGTACGTCAAGGCTGTATATTGTCACCCTGCTTATTTAACTTATATGCAGAGTACATCACGAGAAATGCTGGGCTGGAGGAAGCACAAGCTGGAATCAAGATTGCCGGGAGAAATATCGATAACCTCAGATATGCAGATGACAACACCCTTATGGCAGAAGGTGAAGAAGAACTAAAGAGACTCTTAATGAAAGTGAAAGAGGAGAGTGAAAAAGTTGGCTTAAAGCTCAACATTGAGAAAACTAAGATCATGGCATCTGGTCCCATTCTTCATGGCAAATAGATGGGAAAACAGTGGAAACAGTGGCAGACTTTATTTTGGGGGGCTCCAAAATCACTGCAGATGGTGGCTGCAGCCATGAAACTAAAAGACACTTACTCCTTGGAAGGAAAGTTATGGCCAACCTAGACAGCATGTTAAAAAGCAGAGGCATTACTTTGCCAACAAAGGTCCATCTAGTCAAGGCTATGGTATTTCCAGTAGTCATGTATGGATGTGAGAGTTGGACTATAAAGAAAGCTGAGTGCCAAAGAATTGATGCTTTTGAACTGTGGTGTTGGAGAAGACTCTTGAGAGTCCCTTGGACTGCAGAGAGATCCAACCAGTTCATCCTAAAGGAAATCAGTCCTGAGTGTTCATTGGAAGGACTGATGTTGAAGCTGAAACTCCAATACTTTGGCCACCTGATGCGAAGAACTGACTCATTGGAAAAGACCCTGATGCTGGGAAAGATTGAAGGCAGGAGGAGAATGGGGTGACGGAGAATAAGATGGTTGGATAGCATCACTGACAAAATGGACATGAGTTTGGGTAAACTCTGGGAGTTGGTGATGGACAGGGAGGCCTGGCATGCTGCAGTCCATGGGGTCGCAAAAAGTCGGACATGACTGAGCGACTGAACTGAATATGAAATGTACCTTTGTGAATCAATTGATTCCTGTGAAATATACAATGTCATTTTCTGTGTCTTGCAATGTGCAAAAGGGACTTGTTATCCTGTTACAACTTCTTAAAAATCTGAAATAAATAAAGGAATACAATAATCCTTCTCAAACACCTGGATCCAAACCACCAAGAGCAAAGGGGAGTGCTTCAAAATGTGATTCTGAAGTTGCTTTTGCTTTATTTAAAGTCTCAGTGTATTACAATAACTAAACTGCTTCATGACCTCACTGAAATCCTGTAAGGCTTAATTAATGTTTGTAAAGCCCTTTACAATCCTTAGATGAGAGGCACCAGGAAAGTGTAAGGAATCATTATTATCACGGATGCCATCTTAAATGACTATAAACAGTTTGCTTCATTTGGATTTGCTGATTAAAGCCTAGCTGTGACCATGCAGAAACACAAGGAAAATTCACTTTCACAATGTGGCTCAGCTCGTCATATTTAAAAGGTCATAGACAGATGTAAAAATTTTAATGCACTGTTTTTTAGAGTGGTAATACCTAAAATGATGATGTTTAAAAAGGAGTAAAGTTAAAAGCAGGAGAATAGGCCATTGGCTTCAGTGGTTCCATTTTATAAAGTATCTTTCCGTGAACTCTGGAGTCAGACAGATCTGGGTTTTTGGAGTCAGGTAGATCTGAGTTGGAAACCTGGCCTTATAACATAACTTCTTTGAAACTTTGGGAAAGTTAATGTTTTTTCCTCCTCCATAATCTGGAAATTCTGTGCGGAGCAAGGGCTCCGTCTAGTCAAAATTGTTACCAAGTGCTTAGCATGTGTGTTCAATGTATGTGTTTAATGTATAAGTGATTATATATATAACTATTCATATGAAACAGTTAAAATACAATATTATCATCGTTTAAAAGATTGATCACCTCCATCTTTTGAATGACTATCATTTCATCATCCAGAATGACTTATTCTTCAAGTGTTTTGGATAACTGGATTGTACTATGTTATTTCCATGAGTAAAATTCTAATTTTGAAGGGCTCTCAATTGTAACACCATGCAATGGCTTTACCTAACATATTCTGTTTATCTACTGTTTAGTTCTGTTCAGTTATTATCTATTGCTATTTCTATCCATTAAAAACACCTTAAAATTCAGTGGTGTAACACCTCCATTTTTATAATGCTCATAATTCAAACAGGGAATGTCTTATCCTTGCTCCCTGATGACAGGGAGTCAACACAGCTGGCTCAAGTAGTTACATTTTGCTGGGACAGCTTAATGACGGCTATATTTTAAGGACCTATTTTATCATTGCATTCTTCAATTTTTCTCCACATTGTATCTCCTGGGACAGCAACATCTGAGATGGCTTTATAATTCAAAAATCAGTCCCTAGGTTGGGATGGCTAAAATAGCTGGGTCTGCCCAGTCATCCCATTCACTTCATGCATGCAGCTATCTTGAGTTTCCCTAAAGAATGGTGTTTTCAGGATTCCTTACTTGGAATCTAAGCTTTCCAAGAGGTATAGACAGAAACTACCCAGGTTATTATGACTTCACCTACAAAAGCCAGAATATCACTTCAGCACATTCTATCATTCAAGCAAGTCACTAAAGGAATCCAAATTCACAGGGAAAAATTAGTAGACTCCACCTCTCAATGACAGGAATTGCAAAGGATATGCATTCATCTCTTTTCTCCTTCATAAGAGAAAAAAAATCTATGCCTTTATTCTTAGAAATCTGAAATCACCATAAAGAATTCTGTCCTCTTAGCTTTGCTTCTTTCCAATGGGTAGCTGCCTGATCCACTTCAATAGGTTTGAGTAGATGGGTTATCAATTGGTTCTACCAGTTATTGACTGTGTAACTTTGAATATATCTTTTAATCGTTCTCATCTTGTTTCTTCATCTATCTTAGAGAAAAATAATATCTCTTATATTCTTGTCACCAAGTTGTGGAGAAGATGAGATAAAAGAAGGATAAAGACATCCTACATAGCTACTAATGTCATTGTTAGTAAAATGTATGAAGAAAGCTTTAGTCACTAGGCTTTCTGAGCCTAATTAGAAGAGTTAGTGTGTTAGCTGCCTTGAGTTCCTGGATTTGTTAAGAGTGAGACTGATAGGTATCCAGAGACCAAGTTATAATTCTTTCAATCTGGAGGTCAAAGTTTAACTTCAGGGTTGAAGCCTTGGTCATAGGTTTAACTAATCAAGGCTTTTGTGTCTCCTCACTGTGCTACGCCCATCTCAAATGGAAAGATGAACAATGTGATAAGTGCCTGTGTAACAAGTTGGAGAAGGAAATGGCAACCCACTCCAGTATTCTTGCCTAGAGAATTCCATAGACAGAGAAACCTGGTGGGCTACAGTCCATGGGGATGCAGAGTCAGACATGATTCAGTGACTAAACAATGAAGTAACAAGTAAAACCATCCAATCATTTGTGTTTTTTTATTAACATGTGTGTGCTTGCTTAGTTGCTCAGTCATGTTCGACTCTGTGACCTCAGGGACTATTGCCTGCCAGGCTCTTCTGCCCATGGGATTCTCCAGGCAGGAATACTGGAGTGGGCAACCATTCCCTTTTTCAGGGGATCTTCCCAACCCAGGGATTGAATCCAGGTCTTCTTCATTTCAGGCAGATTCTTTACTTTCTGAGTCACCAGGGAAGCCCCTTTTATCAATATAAAGTTTTTTAATTATTAAAATGAACTCTTAATTATTTGATCATTATGTGAACAGAAAACCTTTAATGCTGTAATTCTTTCTAGCAACAAATGAAGGAAGAAAAAAATAAATCTTATAGAGCCATTTAGCAAAAAATTAAAGTCTAGCTGTTACCATGGCCCCTAAAGTCTATATGAGTTTAAAGTGGTATTGGGTATGGTTTTCATTGCATGGGTCTCCCCTTCATCTTTGGCTTCTGAGCATGTTTTTCAAAAGTTGTATATTCTGGGATTATTTCTAGAAAGATAGAGGTTCTCATGAACAGTGTTTAAGCACAAACATTTGAACCTAGTAAGGCAGTGTGGTATAGAGCAGCAGCCCCCCACCTTTTTGACACCAGGGATCAGTTTTGTAAAAGACAATTTTTCCACGCACCTGGATGGTTTTGGTTTTGCCCACTGCTTGCCTCCCACTGTGCAGCTCGGGTCTTAACAGGTCATGGACTTGTACTGGTCAGTGGCTCTGGGGGCTTGATGAACCCTGGTATGGAAAACATGTCACCAGTCTAGACTCGGTACTTGGTAAAGCGCTTTGAACTTGGTTTTCTTTTGAAGACAATGAGGTCAAACTAGTTGAACTGCAAGGACTTCTACATGGCATGATTCTGGAATCCCATTTTGCAAATATGTAGCCATTATAGATTCTGAAACTATGTAATTATAAACTAAGTCAAATTTAAATTCAAACAGTAAAATTGTCTGGTGAATTTCTACTGTGATAGAACACCATGGGCTCTGATTTGACAGAAACTTTCCAATTGGTAAGTCTTTCTATCTTCAATTATGATCTGAAATAAGTTTAAAAACACACACACACACACACACACACATCTGAATTTCAACAAGCCCCCAAGCCTCCAACATGTAGATTCTACCAAACTCTCCTTATTTCACTTCTCTTTTTATGCATCAAAACTATTCCCAGACTCCTTGCCATTAAATCCTATGTCCATTCATTCATGAAAATGAATCCAAGTTCATTTTCACTGTCTTTCGGCACATTTGACCCTGGTCACAGGATTCTCCTTATGAAAGCTTCCTTTAGTTTTATTTTTGAGACACAACCCTCCTGATTTTCATCTTACTGCTATGGCTAATTCTTCATAGTCTTCTTCATGGCATTTCCTTCAATTGCCCAATCCTGAAATACAAGTGTAATATAAGCCTCTTCTCTACACATGCTTCTGGAATGATCTCACTCATAGTTCCTAAGTCTTCATTTATCATCAATATGACATGCATGACTCATAAATACTTATTAAATTTATGTTCCAGTTAAAAATCTATAGCTTACGGACTAGGTGGACACTGGATTAGATGTCTGTTTCTCTTACACAGATGATGGTCTAAAGTCCCTGAAGCAGAAATTTCATTTCACACATCTTTGTACCCCCTGGGCCACAAAAAGCCTAGAGTACACATGTTTGTGGAAGCAGTGAATGAATGAATATTTAACCATTCAACTGAATGCCATGTAAGCAATGCCATGCAGCTGCCACATCTTTGTAAAGAAGATATTGTTTCAACTTGGTGGTAGTGGTGGTGGGGGTAGGGGACAGTTAAAGAACAATCTAGGTTCCTTCTTAGGATCTTAAGATCTGAATCTGTTAATGGAATTGTGGGATTATCAGAGGGAAAATTACTTGTGTCAAACACTGTAGAGTCTCTATAGCATCAAAAAATCTTAAGGTATCATTTTTCAAACAAGACTTCAGTAATTCTAAGATTTTTTTTTTAAGTCTTGTATTAAACTTGGATGGTATAAACATGATATATTGTAAGAACATGCCAATTTATAATTGTGTAATATGAGTGTTTAGTACCAATATTAGTTTTTATGTAATTCTTGTAGTTATTATGTGCTGATGAGAAAGAAAAGAAATGGAGAAAATTATTTGATACATAAATATTGCTTTAATGTAATGTGTAAGCCAAATTACATCAAGGTGCACTGCATGAAGAAAAGTACACAGCATTGTGAAGAGCAGAAAACAATGGAGGAATTTTTATTCATGCTACTTTGAAAATAAGCCAAAACTGTGCCATAGCTCATCAATGCCATATTCTTATTACAAGAATTTAGTTTCAGCAAAATAGCGTCATCCATTATAGTGCATCATGCTGCTTTAGATTTTCTTTGTTTGCATTTAATTTATAAACTTATTTTTGCTTTATATCATATAAGAGCTTTAAACACAAATATTTAAGAAAAAAAAACATAATAAAAATAACTTAGTATAATGATTAGAGTCCTGAGAGATTATTTTCTTTAAAATAACTCATACTTTATTCAGGATGGAAAAAGACTGTGTTAATAAACTAAGGATCAGGGTGTAACAAGCCTACTTGAGAATAAAAGCTTCACTGGCAGAATAAAATGATTTATCTCTTAGTCTGGCATGTGATTACATACACATATACCACACACACAACCTCATACACATAATTCAGATATATACCATAAAAAACCACACAAGACACACTATACCTATATGTACAGTGATACACATGCAACACACAAATACGTATGTACCTGCATGTATCACAAATAACCCCACGCACAAAGGAAACACGCATATATATACACACACTTCTTCCCTAAATTTATATCAGCATTTTATAAAGAGAAAATTAACACAGACTGAGAAAGCTTAGAGTTTAGCACAGCACTTTTAAGAAGGAGGCTTCAGAATTAGACTGCCAAGCTACCAACAGCAGTTCTGCCCCTTCCTAGCCGAACAGCCTTGGACACTCTTATTTAATGCTCACTCCCTTATGATCTCTGTCATTAAATTGAAAAACATAATGAGTACCTAACTCACAGAATTGTTCAGGGAATTAAATGCACTATTGCATGTTGAGAAATATAACACCAAATTAGCACAGAGGAAGAAGTCAATAAATAGTGACTTTTTTAAAAAATACACACTTGCACACACAAATATAGGTCTGTGTTGGAATCCTATGAAAGTTATGACACCAAAGAGAGTTTTTCCCTTCACAGTCAGAGAAAGTGAAAAACCTGGGGGTCATCCCTAACATCCTGCAATCCTTCATTGCCCTCATTCAATCTATCACCAGCCTTGTTGACTTTTTTCCCCTCTGAAACTCTAACAGATTGATGCCTCTCTCTTTACCCCATGTGGGCTAAAGCCAGAGGCTTATAACTGCTTTCCCTACATTTATTCTTTTTTCCTCCCTGAGACTATACAGCCCTTTTTCAAAGCACACACATGACCATGTACTTCCCATAATACTTTAATGAATCCCTATTGCTTTTAGGGTAAAGCTGTGTACAATCTACCCCTTCTCTACCTCTCCATCTTTTCAGCTGGGTCAAGACACTGATCTATATTCTGTGACACTCCCCTATTGAAAACTGGTGGTCTATTTTAACCACTGTCTCTTCATCACATAGTAGAACCTCTCTAAATGCTATTGGCTGGATGGAAAGAACACAACCCTGCTTTGACACTTCGGCAGAGGGATGTGAAAGATGGTGCCCCACAGGAAAGACAATGATGCCTGATATGGTAGGATAGTACCCCATGGTACATTTCAGTGTCTGGTGAAAATCAGTAGTATAAAGTGGTATTACCATGGTATGCCACTGATGGTTCATCATCAATGTATGTTGGGAGTGAATGCAATCAACAAAATTGTCGGCAATGCCCAGTGAACTAATGGTTTTCAATAAGAGAAAACAGATTAAGAGAATAGATTTTTATTTTCTTGCTTATTTATTTGTTTGAAATCTGTGCTTTCTGAAAATACTTACCTGTGAATACAAAGGTGATTCCTCCTGACTTTTCTTAATTATATATAGTGGAATCATTATAGCAGAATGGAAGGGCTATAAGATCCTGCAGTGTGACTGCTGTCTAGCTGTATCTCACTTTTTATCAAATGAAATAGAAGATGTGTGCTGGTCTGGTTCCCTGGCTTGCACGCTAACAACAAAAAACTAAACTCACATATCACAATTTTGCAAAATATTGATGTCACAGATCCATGCCCAGAATCAGCACAGTTTCACATGTCACTTAGTTCAGATCACAGATTTGAATGAGGATAAAATGTCATGGGCTCATCAACTTTTAGTCTCCCTTGAAGTCAAGGAGACATATGAAGACAAGGTGGTCTAAGGAGGTTTAGAATTACTTATTGTTAAGTTTGAGAGGCTGCTCACAAGTTTCCTAACATATGACCTGTTTTTGATAGGAAAAGCATTGATGGTTTTTACCTAAATATGTTCAACTAAATAAGGTAGTATTCAATTTGCCAAATATTAGTCAGTTTACTCACTATATTCCACTATAGACATCATCTTACAGTGTATCATAAATTGAATTTCTGTTAGCATGTGTCCTTTTATCCATTGTCTTATGTTATTTTTTCTAACATCTTAAACTCTTATTTCTGGCATATAGCCAATTCAAAGTAGTTCAAATACTCCATTTTTGTGTATTAACCTCATTTTCTCTCTAGCTTAACCTCATCCTGTAAAGTAGTTAACAGTCTGATAACTAACAGCTGAATGCACTGGTAAACGATGATATTTCAGTAATTCCTCTGTGAACTTTCTTGTAAAGTGAACAATCTCTTTGCAATAAAAATGATCCTCCCCAGTTATTGTTTTGTAGATTTTCAGAAACAGGGAAATGTTCTTTTTTTAAATAGGGGGAAAATAGTAGATTTTCTTTAACTGACTATGTGCATACTTATTCATGAAAGTTACTGTGAACACAATATATAGATTACTGATTTGTTCAGAATTGACACGTTTCCCTTTGAGACTAAAATAGTAAGATAATTGTTTTCTTCTTGTTGTCGCTTCATAATTCTACAGAATTTGGGAATCAGGATTCATATTACTACAGAGAAAAAATGGGTGATATTTATTTAGATACTTACTGTTCATTAGATTTTTTTTGAAAGTAGGGGGCATTTGATGATTTCCTAAGAATTATTGTGTCATATGATCTGGTTATTTTTTTCACATAATACTTAACTATTCTTCAAGTAGTACCAATAATTAATACAGCATTTCATTTATTCAATTATTCAACAAATATTTACTATGCAATTACCATGGACTAGGTATTGTCTAAGCTTTATTGACCGTTATGACTGACAAATAATAAACTACATTTATTTAAAAAGTGTACAATTTGATAAAACCCAACACACACTTATCCCTGTGAAGCCAGCACCACAAAAAGCAATGAGAATATCCATTACCCTCAAAAGTTTCATTTTAAGCATGCCATCATTCCATCCTAATTCCCATCTCCAGAAACCCACTGATCTGTCAATAAAGATTAGCTACAAAGTCTAGAGTTTTACATGAATGGAGTTATAAAGTATTTAGTGATTTCTTATTTCTTTTTTCTTACCCTCAGCAAAAATTTTTCTTTTAGATTCATCCACAGTTTTGAGTGTATCAATAGCTCAGTCATTTGTACTGTTATATAGTAGTCCATTGTGTGGATTTACCACATTTTATTTATTCATTCACCTCTGCTGGACATTTGGGCTAATTCTAGATTTTAACTTTAATAAATAACGATGCTATGAACATTTAAGTCTTTGAATGAACTTATACTTTCAATTTTCTTAGGTAAATGCTTAGCAGTAGAATGACCATATAGCAAACATATGCTTAAATTTTTCAAACTGGTTTTAGCACTTTACATTCCCAAGATCAGTATATGAAATTTCACTTGCTTTTCATCCTCCCAGTGTTTCATGTGGTCAGTCTTAAATTTTAGCCATTTTAATATATGTGCAATTGTATCTCATTGTGGTTTTTATTTGAATGGACTGAAAGGCTGACACTGAGCATCTCTTCATGTGCTTTTTTGCCATTCTTATTTTCTTCCTTGGTGTAGTATTTATTCAAATATTTCCCCATTTGTTACTGGGTTGTTTGTTCTCTCGTTTTTTAATTTGAAGTTATTTATATAGTCTTAGCACAGTCTTTTACCGGTATATAATTGGCGAAAATTCTACTAATCTGCAGTTTTTCTTTTTCATTCTCTGAATGATATCCTTCAAGGAATAGAAGTTTGTATTAATGATAAAGTCAAATGTATTAATATCAATTTTTCTTATATTGCTATATAATATTAATAGCAATTTTCCTGTTGTTGCTATTATATATTAGAAGTCTCTGCCTATGCATAAATCACAAATATTTCCTCTTATTTTTTTTCTTAGAAGTTTCAAAGTTTTAGTTTTTTATTTAGGTCCATGACCCATTTTTATCTTCTGTACATGGTGCAATGTAGGGACCAAAGTTTTCTCATTGGAGGCACATAAATATTCATAGTTCAGAACAACGTGTTGAAAAAACTATGTGTTTTCCCGTAAAATGCCTTTGTATCTTTTTTAAAAAAATAAGTTGTCCATATAATGTGGACCTATTTCGTCCCACTGATTTATTTATTTTTATATAAATATTAAACTGCCTCAATTACTATAACTTCATAATAAGTCTTGGTGCCTTTCCTTTCAAAGTTGTTTTGACTATTTTGAGTCCTTCGCTCAAAGTCAGAACTTTAGAATTAGTGTCTCAATTTCTATAAGATAGAATGTTGGGATTTTGATTAAAATTATATTAAATCTATTGTTAATTTAGAGAAAATTTGTATTTTAACAATATTGAGAATATTCAGAACAATATTCAGAACTATGAACATAGCATGTCTCCTTCTAAATAGGACAACTTTATCTTGGCATTGTTGTATAACTCCCATGTACAGTTACTACACATAATTTTGCAGATTTTTTTTCCTGTTTAATGTGTCTACATACTATTCTAAATATATATTTTTATAATTTTATTTTATAATTAACAATTTATAACTAAAATTATTTTATAATTTTCATATAAATACAAATACAGTTGAATGTTGTCTTTGATTATGTATACTGTACCTTGTTAAACTCACTTATTTGTTCTAATAACTTTTTTGTAGATTTAATATTTTCTACACAGCTCATCATGTCAACTAAGAGTAAAGCTTCCATTCTAATCTAAATGTTTCTATTTATTTATTTTCATTTTATCTTATACTGATTCAGACACACATCAATATTGAGTAGGAAGTATACCTTCCATTATTTTCATCTTAGGGGTTAAACCTCTAATTTTTCAATGTTGGTTGTGATGTTAACTAGAGATTTTTCTTAGATACCCATTATTCAGATTTGAAAGTTGCCTTCACAGCTGAGAGTTTTGTAGCTATTTGTTGTTGCTGTTTAAATCAATAAGGATGTTGGGACCCGTCAAATAATTTTTTTTAATGTGATGAGATAATTGTATGATTTTTCATTTTTGCTTAGTTAAAATTTAAATTGATTTTCAAGCAATAAGCCTTGATAAAGGTTTCAAGCGATAAACCTTTCCATTTCTTAGATAAACCTCATTTTGTATATATTTTCCTTTGATATTTTGCTGAGTTCTATTTTCTTAAAGTTTTTACAGAATTTTTGGACTAATATTTATTGAAGATATTTGTATACAGTTTTATTTTCCTATAATGTTCTTGCATGGTTTTTGAACTAGGGTATCACTGGTCCCATAGAATGAGTTGGGAAATATTCCCTCGTCTTTAATTTTTAATAGAGTCAGTGTAGAATTGCTGGGGGTGGGGGCGTGGGCTGGTGTTTGTATTTTTTAATGCTTAGAAGAATTCAGCAATGAAGACATCTGGGTCAATAATTCTTTTTATGACTACAAATTTATAATTGAAGTAGACACAGTTCTATTCAGGCTCCCCAGTGGCACTAGTGGTAAAGTACCCACCTTCCAATGCAGGAGACACAAGAGCTGCAGGTTCAACCCCTGGGTGAGGAATATTCCCTGGAGGAGGGCATGGCAACCCACTCCAGTGTTCTTGCCTGGAGAATCCCATAGATGGAGGAGCCTGGAAGTTCCATAGCATCCCAAAGAGTTGGACATGACTGAAGCAATAATTCTATTCAGGTTATCTATTTCTTTTTGACTGAGATTAGTACTCTGTGTCTCTTAGATAATGTGTCTGTTTTACCTAAGTTAGTAAATGTATTGGTATAAAATTGCTCAAATCATTCATTATAATTTTAATATCTGTTGAATCTGTAGTACTATCATCTTTCTTATTTAAAACATAATAAATTTGAGTCTTCTCTCTTTTTTCTTTTTCAGTCTGTCTAGATGTTTATCAGTTTTATTCATCTTCTCAAACAACCAACTTCTAGCTTTACGATTTTGCTTTTACATATACTGTACTTTTCAGACAAATTACTTCTTAGAAGTTAATAACTTTTGATAAGATGTAAACCATATGAATAGTATCTTATATTTTTACCCTATTGGCTACTCTTTCTGGTTCTCTTTATTACCTGATGTCGATCCATATTTTGATCTAGTCTCCTTTTTTCTTCTACTTGAAGTACTTCCTTTAATGTTTTTATTATCAGGTTGTTCTATTATTCTAGCTTTTGTATGACTGAAAAATCTCTTTCTTCTAAACTTACTTTTTAAAATACAGAATTTTTGATTTACAGCTTTTATTTCAATTGATATTTTAAATTGCCTTGTTTCTGAAAAAATATCTTCCATTATCCTTATTTGTGTTCTTCTAGACATACTTTTTTAAAATAATTTTTTTTTTAATTTTACTAAAACATGCTGATATAGAACAAAGCTTCCATGTACTGTGTGCACTGGGTTTCCTTTATCATTCATATCTTACCATTACTATGGTACATTTATTACAACTATTGAACTGATAGATGTATCATCATGATTAAAGTCAATATTTTATTCAAAATTCATTAATCTTTGCTTAACATCTTTTTGTTGTTATTGTTTGAGGATCCCTTCCAGTATATCATATTGTATTTATTATTGCTTTTCCTTTGGCTTCTCTTGGTTCTGATAATTCATATGTGTTTTTCCTGTTCTTGCTGATATTAAATTTTTCTTTACCATTCAGTTCAGTTCAGTTTAGTTGCTCAGTCGTGTCCAACTCTTTGCGACCCCATGAACCACAGCACGCCAGGCCTCCCTGGCCATCACCAACTCCTGGAGTCCACTCAAACACATGTCCATTGAGTCGGTGATGCCATCCAACCATCTCATTCTCTGTCATCCCCTCCTCCACCTGCCCTAAATTTTCCCAGCATCAAGGTCTTTTCAAATGATCAGCTGTTTGCATGAGGTGCCCAAAGTATTGGAGTTCCAGCTTCAGCATCAGTCCCTCCAATGAACACCCAGGACTGATCTCCTTTAGGATGAACTGGTTGGATCTCCAAGGGACTCTCATAGGCTTCTCCAACAACACAGTTCAAAAGCATCAATTCTTTGGTGCTCAGCTTTATAGTCAAACTCTCCTATCCATACATGACTCCTGGAAAAAATATAGCCTTGACTAGATGGACTTTTGTTGGCAAAGTATTGTCTCTGCTTTTTAATATGTTATCTAGGTTAGTCATAACTTTCCTTCCAAGGAGTAAGCATCTTTTAATTTCATGACAGCAATCACCATCTGCAGTGATTTTGGAGCCCCAAAAAATAAAGTCGGCCACTGTTTCCACTGTTTTCCCATCTATTTGCCATGAAGTGATGGGACGAGCAGAGAAGGCAATGGCACCCCACTCCAGTACTCTCGCCTGGAGAATCCCACAGACGGAGGAGCCTGGTAGGCTGCAGTCCATGGGGTCGCTGAGAGTCGGACACGACTGAACAACTTCACTTTCCCTTTTCACTTTCATGCATTGGAGAAGGAAATGACAACCCACTCCAGTGTTCTTGCTGGAGAATCCCAGGGACGGCAGAGACTGGTGGGCTGCCGTCTATGGGGTCGCACAGAGTCGGACATGACCGAAGCGACTTAGCAGCAGCAGCAGCAGCAGCAGATGGGACCAGATGCCGTGATCTTAGCTTTCTGAATGTTCAGCTTTAAGTCAAATTTTCACTCTCCTCTTTCACTTTCATCAAGAGGCTCTTTAGTTCTTTTTCACTTTCTTCCAAAAGGATGGTGTCATCTTTATATCTGAGGTTATTGATACTTCTCCTGGCAATCTTGATTCTAGCTTGTGCTTCATCCAGCCCACCGTTTCTCATGATGTACTCTGCATATAACTTAAATAAGCAGGGTGACAATATAGAGCCTTGACATACTCCTTTTCCTATTTGGAACCAGTAGGTTGTTTCATGTCCAGTTCTAACTGTTGCTTCCTGACCTGCATACAGGTTTCTCAAGAGGCAGGTCAGGTGGTCTGGTATTCCCGTCTCTTGAAAAATTTTCCACAGTTTGTTGTGATCCACATAGTCAAAGGCTTTGGCATAGTCAGTAAAGCAGAAATAGATGGTTTTCTGGAACTCTCTTGCTTTTTCGATGATCCAGTGGATGTTGGCAATTTCATCTCTGGTTCCTCTGCCTTTTCTAAAACCAGCTTGAATTTCTGGAAGTTCACAGTTCACGTATTGCTGAAGACTGGCTTGGAGAATTTGGGGCATTACTTTACTGGCATGTGAGATGAGAGCAATTGTGTGCTAGTTAGAGTATTCTTTGGTATTGCCTTTCTTTGGGATTAGAATGAAAACTGACTTTTCCCGTCCCATGGCCACTACTAAGTTTTCCAAATTTGCTGGCATATTGAGTGCAGCACTTTCACAGCATCATCTTTTAGGATTTGAAATAGCTCAACCGGAATTCCATCACCTCCACTAGCTTTGTTTGTAGTGATGCTTCTTAAGGCTCAGTTGACTTCACATTCCAGGATGTCTGGCTCTAGGTGAGTGATCACACTATCATGATTATCTGGGTCATGAAGATCTTTTTGTACAGTTCTTCTGTGTATTCTTGCCACCTCTTCTTAATATCTTCTGCTTCTGTTAGGTCTATAACATTTCTGTCCTTTAATGAGCCCATCTATGCATATTTCTAATTTTCTTGAAGAGATCTCTAATCTTTCCCATTCTATTATTTTCCTCTATTTCTTTGCACTGATCACTGAGGAAGGCTTGTTATCTCTCCTTGTTATTCTTTGGAACTCTGCATATAAATGGGTGTATCTTTCCTTTTCTCCTTTGTTTTTCACTTCCCTTCTTTTCACAGCTATTTGTAAGGCCTCCTCAGAGAGCCATTTTGCTTTTTTTGCATTTCTTTTTCTTGGGGATGGTCTTGCTTCCTGTTGCCTGTATAGTGTCACGAGCCTCCGTTCATAGTTCATCAGGCACTCTGTCTGTCAGATCTAGTCCCTTAAATCTATTTCTCACTTCCCCTATAATCATAAGGGATTTGATTTAGGTCATAAATGAATGGTCTAGTGTTTTTCCCCACTTTCTTTACCATTGGTTTTGAGCAATTTGATTATGTTGTGTTTTGGTGTTGTCTTACTTAAATTTTTATTTTATTTTCTAACTTGGGGTTTGCTGAGCTTCAATAGTGTTCTTTATACTTATTTTTAAATTGGAAAATTTGAAAAATCATTATTACCACAAATGATTTTCTCTACTTCACTCTCTCTTTCAGGAACTCAAATCAGAGTCCTCCCAAATGATAGCATATTCAGCTGATTTGATGTTTATGTTTTTTTTCTTTGTGTTCCTTTCAATAATTTTTACTGGTATATCTTTAAATTTATTACTAATGTTTTTTTTACAGGGTTTAATTTTCCATTGATTACATAATGTATATTTTTATTCTCACACTTTATACTTTCATCTCTAGATTGTGATTTTGATCTTTTAAAAACATGCATTCTGTATTTCTACATATTATGTTCAATTCTTTAGTTTTATAAACATATGCAGTAGAGTTATAATACTTGTTTTATTATCCTTGTCTGCTAATTCTAACATCTGTGTCACTTTTGTGTCAGTTTCAAATGATAGAATTTTCTCATTATCACAAGTCATATTTATCTGATTCTTTGCATGCCTTCTAATTTTTGATTGGGGCCAGACTTTATGGATTTTATTTTAATGGGTGCTGGATTTTTATGTATTTATTTCTCTAAATATTTTTGAGCTCTGTTCTAGGATACAGTTTGTATATTTGGAAGCAATGTAATCCTTTCAAGTGTTCATTTTAGGGTCTTTTTTGGTTTGGTTTTGCTTGTTTGTTTTTAGGCAGGACAGAACAGCATTTGGTCTAAGAATAACTATGACAAACCTAGACAGTGTGTTAAAAAACAGAGACATTACTTTGCCAACAAAGGTCCATCTAGTCAAAGCTATGGTTTTTCCAATAGCCATGTATGGATGTGAGTGTTGGACCATAAAGGAGGCTGAGCACCAAAGAGTTGATGCTTTTGAACTGTGGTGTTGGAGAAGACTTTTGAGAATCCCTTGGACTGCAAGGAAATCAAACCAGTCCATCCTAAAGGAAATCAACCCTGAATATTCATTGGAAGGACTAACGCTGAAGCTGAAGTTCCAATATTTCAACTGACTCATTGGAAAAGAGGGTGATGCTGGGAAAGATTGAAGGTAGGAGGAGAAGGAGATAAAAAGGATAAGATGGTTGGATGGCATCACCAACTCAATGGACCTGAGTTTGAGCAAACTCCAGGAGTTGGTGAAGAACAGGAAAGCCTGGCTTGCTGCAGTCCATGGGGTCACAAAGAGTCGGACACAACTCAGTGACTCAACAACAATAAGGAACTATTCTCTACTTCTAAGACAGACCTTTCTGAGTATTCCACCCAGGGCCTTGTGAATTGATTTTTGTTTTGTTTTTTCTTCTCTTTTACCACTTTAAGATTCTCTCTGAATCCTGGAGGACCTCATGGATCTCTTCTCTTTCATTTGCATTATTCCCCTCTTTGCTGTTATCATTTGTTCCCGTCTATATGCTGTGCTGTGATTAGTCACTCAGTCATGTCTGATTCTTTGAAACCCCATGGACAGTAGCCCACCAAGCTCCTCTGTCCATGGGGATTCTCCAGGCAAGAATATTGGAGGGGTTGCCATGCCCTCCTCCAAGGGATCTTTCCAACCCAGGGAACGAACCCAGGTCTTCTGCATTGCTGGCAGATTCTTTACCAAATTTATATCTCTAACTTATGTATCTTCTCTAAAAGACATATTTGAGATATTCAATGTATTGTTTAAATAGGTACTTTAAGCATAATAATTAAGACAATATATTTAAATCTGAATCATAATCCTCTTTTTTCTTCTCAGAAATCTGCTCTTCTTGAAATCTTCCTCATCTCAATTAATGGTAACACCATCCTTCCAGTTTCTTATGCTCAGAACCATGGAGAAATTCTTGAATCAGTTTTTCTCTCATACCCTCTAATGCTTTAACAAATCTGCTGATTTTGTTTTTAGACTATAACCAAAAAGTCTTTTTTCCACTTCCTTTGCAATCTCATACCCTCGATATTATCTACTTAAAGACTTATTGTTATCTGTATATAATGTAAGACTACTTTGTTAAACAGAAATGTTACAAATGAATTAATTTTAATGGAGAGCATGTATCACAATGAAATCCACATATAAATTTAAAAGTACAGAGCACCCACAAGAGCTATATATCTTAAGATTCAGAGACTTGACAAATTATTTCCTCAAACAATTTAAATAAGCATTTTATTTTGAAATAATTTTAGATTTACAGGAAATTTTTAAAGATTGTTTGGATTATACATTTACACTACTTACCTACTTTTAGTTTCTCCTAATATTATCATTTTACACTATCATCTTACATTTGTCAAAACTAAGAGACTGACAATCCTGTATTACTCTTTAACTATACTCCAGTTTTGTTATTTGAATTTTGCCAATTTTCACATTTTTCCTCTTGCTTCTGTTCTAAGACCCAAATCAGAACTCTACATTTAGTTGTCATGTCTCCTAGCTTTATCTGCTCTGTGACATTTTCTTGGTCTTTCCCAGTTTTTCATTACCTTAATGGTTTGGAGCTATACTGGTCAAATATTTTCTAGAATACTCCTTAAGTGTGGCTTATCTGATATAGTCTCATAATTAGAATGAGGTTATGAGTTTTGGGAAGAAACACCACAGAGGTAATGCTTTTCTTATCATATCACATCAGATAGTACATGACATTCGTATGTTGTCATTGATAACATACATCAATATATCTACAGGATTCTGTGCTACAAAATTACTAATTTTTTTTTCCTTTTTATACCCTATTCTTTGGAAGTGAGTCACTAAGTCCAATCCACCCTCAATAGTACATCAACATTCTGTAAAGAAAATTTGATTCACCTCCATTAATTTATTTAGTCATTTATTTGTATCATTATGGACATAGCTGTATTTATTTTATACTTTGGCTTATAATTCAATATTATATTATTGTTCAAATTGTTCTAGCTTTGGCTATTGAGAGCCCGTTAAGCTTGCCTTCTATGTCCATTTGATTTTTGGCCACTTCCTTTCTAATATTTCAGACATCTTATTTTCAAAGAATAAAAAAAAAAATAACAGCTGAAAAATATTTAGATTTTTCTAACACTATGCCCTTTATGAAAGCAGAACATTTGTCATTGGTTTCAATTACTTACTACAGCAAAGATGCCTGGGGATAGCTATTTAATTGGGTTAAGATGCTCTGTTAAAGTGTTTCTTTTCAGTCTAGCTCAAGGCTGTCTGATGCTTCTGAATTTCCCAAGGCCAATCTACATAATTTCTTTGAATTCCTTACTCTTTTTAGACACCACTGGTATACAGCAGAACACAAACAAATGTATCTAAACATGCCCTTTCTTATATTACTGTGTATATCTATCTTTGACTTCATTTTTTATATTTAGTTGTACTATTCTTCAGGGAAGCTATAATTTTCCAAAACATTTTCTTTTAGCCAATCATAGATAGATAGAAAATGAGGCACATATAAAAGATAAGTTATATGTTACAATGGTTGATGGGAAACTCTAAAGTGAATTAGAAAATAAAAGCACATATGGTCAATATTTTTACATTTGTTATCTTTTCTAATGTTCTTATGGTTCATAATATATGAAGATCATTAGGAGCCAAATCATGACTACATATATGTGTGTGTGTGTGTGTGTGTGTGTGTGTGTATGTGTATGGACTTCCTTGGTGGCTCAGTGGTAAAGAATCCGCCTTCCAATGCAGGAGAAGCTGGTTCAACCCCTGGGCTGGGAAGATCCCCCAGGGAAGGAAATGATAGCCCTTTCTAGTATTCTTGCCTGAAAAACCCCATGGAAAGAGGAGCTTGGTGGGCTACAGTCCATGGGGTCACAAAGAGTTGGACATGACGTAGCAGCTAAAAAACGAAAACAATATGTATGCATGTATATATATATATGTACACTTACATAAATGTGTATATAAATATATATGTATATACAAAAATATATATAACAAATATGGATTTGTAGATTGAAAACTTTACATGGGTAAAATCTCTTGCATAGTGACTCAGAAAATACAATATAATATTTAGGATTAAACTGTTAAGAAATCAATATTGGCCACAGTCATTATATATATTTATTATTTGTATATATACTTAGAAAGTTTTCTTTTAAACTGTATAGTTATCTATATTAACATCACACAACACATTTTCAGGATAGACCTTTCTCCCATACCATTTTATTTAGTCAAATGCTTTGGTTAATATTAACATTAACCAATTCCAGATGTCAACAATTAAGTTCAATGCAACAAAAACATTTAGTCAGGCACTTTCCTCAGACTGAGAATAAGAAGACTTTACATAAACATGTGGAGTGGGTTTTGAGTCTATCTTAAGATAAAATAGTTGTGTTTAGTGACTAAACATATCATTACACAGATGCCTGATCCTCTTTTGCAGCTGTTCTTGCTGTTTTGGGTCTCCATAGCCCCTCTGCTTGTCTTTCTTGTGGCTCTCACTTAGCGCTGCGCTATTTGGGGGGAAATCTGCAGATAAGGGGTTCTGGCTGATTTTGTAATGTGCCTGCAGAAAGCTAAGCTTGCATTGTAATGAGGTCAGATTTCATTCCTAAGCAAGGTCACACTCTCTGGTTGGTAGAACTCCAAGGAAAATCAAAGTGCTGACAGAAACATCTAAAAGGTGGTGATTCAGTAGGTGGCACTCTTTCCTCCCTGCAAATCCTGTTGTCAGAGCTCAGGTTCAGTTTGCCTTTGAGTCGATTTACGTCTTCGTTTGACCATTAGGGAATCTAGTATAGAACAGTTTATTTGGGGAGGGGTGGGAAGGTGATGTTGGCTTGTAGTATTCCTCAGAAAACAAGGATTTGCCTTCAATCTCTGTGTCCCAGATATACATGACCTCTGTAATTTTGTTTTGCTTTACCTAGAATTTTATCTTTAAGGGTTGGGATAACTGTACAGGCATATATGATGCTGGAAACCTTTATTCTGCTAGGAAAACATTTTCTCATCTGCATATGAGTTTTCTATTTTCTGTTTATTTATGAAATTCTCACTTAGTTCCCAGAGTTGCATAGACCACAAAATTAGGTTGCCTCGTAGAAGCTTCAAATTTTAATGACTACCAAAAGCTATTGTACAGATACTGATTTCTTTGCTCTTTCTTCACGAGCTTGAGACAGCACTTTTAGCTTTTATTAAACTGAATGTCAACTAGGATCCAGAGGATAGATTTATTAATAAATTAGACTTCTTTCCAAAACTCTTCTTTCCTCAAATGTAAAAATAAAACCAAAAATGAAGCTGATACTTTTCCACAACCAAAGTCAGATTAGTGCACGTTTATCTCCCACTTTATAAAGAACATGCTGAAACTACTTTGAGAAACCATTCAAAATGTCTCATTTAGGTTGAAGACTAGTGATGGAGAAATTGGAACTCCCTTCCTACCCAGTAACACAAAGAAAGTGCTTGACAAGACACAGAAATAATCTGAGTTGAAAAAAGAAATTGTAGTTTCTCCTATCAGATTATTATGTTTTCTTTTTAAATATTTCTTCTTTCTCTTTCTCTGCTTACATTATTACATTATCTCTGCTTGTTATGTGACTTGGTTTTTGTTAAAGTATGTAAAGAATGTCAGGTGTGATTGAACTTGTAAGTGTAAGTAAATTCATTTGAGGTTCTATTATTTCAACCCGGAGAGTTTGTCTGGGTGTGAGGGTTTGATCTTTACTGAGTCCCCACAGAATGTGGTGAAGTAAAAAAGAATTCACACATTCACAGGTTCACATGTACACATATGTGTACACACATATGCACACGACATACTCACACTGTAGGGTTCCACTGAATCAGATCAACTTGATTAGCTCCAAAGAGAAATAAAAGATACAGATTTCTCAAGAATGTGATAAACCATTCCCAGCAGTGTTGTTTGAACCCCTTAAAGAGCTTTATTTGGACCCCCTCAAATCCTCCCACCAATTAAGCTTTAACACACCAACCAGTGCCAACCATAAACTCCAGTCACAAAATTACATGATCTGCAAATCTCCCTAAACTCCTTTGGCTCCTATTCCTAGAACAATACTGCTCTGTACATAGTATTAATTGTTTCTGATGACAGGGATAATTTTAGAGAGAACTTGGCTGGCTCCTCCAGTCTCCTTATTTGCACTTCTTTGTGACAAGTTCTGGAAGAAGCCAGGCATAGACGCTGTGAATTCCCCTATAAAGCTAACTCACAATCCTGAGGTAATACGCCTGCATGGGAATCCTGCATTCTTTACTCTTGTTTAAACAGGTCAGAAAACGCAAAGCCAGCTTAGCTGGCATTGTTTGTATTTGACTCAATATAGCTTCAATCATCTTTGGATCTTATGATATAGAGATTTTGAACAAATCTTGACCACAAATAAGAAATAACCGCAGGTTCTTGTGGCTTGAGAAGATGAAAAAAATCGTGTTTATATAGTGAGACACAACATCATATCTGAGTGTATTGAATCATCACCTCCATGCTCCCTTGAACTTTCCTTTCTAGCAAATCTTCACTTATGTTTCAAGCTTTTGTACATTCTTTTCTTTCTCACCAAGATGCTTTCCCAAACTCCTCCCTAATCCACTTTCCTACCAGCAAACTTTTATTCCTCTTTCAAAATCCAGTGCAGACATCAACTCATTAGAGAAGATTTAGTTTACTCCCCACCAAGGCAACTGAGTTCATCTCTTTATTCCCTGATCAACGACTGGGCTTCATTAATTGAGTCTCCAGGGCCATAAAAATCCACACTACTAGAGGATGGTGATTAACACTGTCTTCTATATAGATGGTGCCTTTGAAGTTGTGCAAAGAGGCAGAACTTGCCTAGAAACCACCGCAATGCCTGCCACATAGAACCTACTCAATATAGGTTGCTTGAATTGAATTTGTCTAACATAAAACCAAGAATTTCAGTCATGAATATGCTGGAGTTGAAATGAACTTCAGATGTCATTTGATTCAAACCGCTCAACCTATAGATGAGTGAAAGACCTTCAAATCTATGAATCGACTAATTTTTGCACTGCTAGTTGGTAGCAGAGTGACTCGAATTAGAACCCAGTTCTTATGAAGTCATCCTTTCTGCAGCAGTGGGCTGCTTCACAAATTGCTAAAATGAAAAAGTTACTCTTCCAACAGGGGCATATTGATAGCATAAAGTCCCACCCTTGGAAAGCATCCCCATCGGGAGATTCACATTTCTTCCAGTGTGTTGGATGACTGTGGCTCTAACTAAATTGAGCGATCTCTTCATCCTTCTTTTGTTCTTGGGTTGAATAGGGTTTTGCTCTCTTTTCCTTGTAAGATCACAAAGTTCTTTACAGGTACTAATTAGGCCTCATGACACTCCCTGTGGAAATGATCTTATTATTATGACTAAAATGGTACTGAAGACATTTAAGGTGTTAACCTAAAACTGATGAAAAGGCATCAAGTAGTCCATCCCAGGCTCCTGGTACTGAAAATACTCTAGTGCCAAGAAACTTGAGAGTGTGGCCTGAGGCAAACTGAAGAAGCAGAATAACAAGCTAATAAGGATACTTTTTGCTCATATTTAATAATCATATCAAGTAAAGAGTGATGATTTTCCTAGGAAATATACACATCTGGATGGAATTCAAAAGCTAGTGGTGTGACCAAGGAAAATCCAACCTCTCCTTTCTTAGAGACCTTGTAGGCAAGGTCACTGGTGGAAGACTTGACTATCATGTGTGGGCAAACTGGAACTTTATAAAGTGTAACAGAATTTATGGAGAAAGAAAGACAGGTTAATGTTGGTTGAGTCAGAATCAACTCTAACTTGTCAAAACTTTGTAGAGAATTTGTCCAGCAGGTATGAGAAATGTAGAGTGCAGACTCAGAAAAAAGGTCTGAATGGAAGAGGGTACCTGAAAATTCACTCACAACAAGACAGGACCCATGACATTATATCATGTCTAAGAAGGAAAAAGGGCAGAGGAAGGAAAGCAGAGAAAGCTGTGGACTGATCTTTAATTTTCTAATAACTAACAGTGACCTTTGCTGGTATTTATATCTTGAAAGGAAAAGTTATGATATATATTTATATTATCTATTAATAAATAGTAATGTTTGTCTCATATTTTATAATTTACAAAGTTCATCTTTAGCACTTTCCTATGAGGAAGGAATCCATTCTTCCCATTTTGCAGAAAAATAAATTATATGTATTATTCATTTGCTGTCACATGGGCAAATAGCAAAAACCATGCTTTCTGACACCAGTTGCTATTCTCATTTCAAACACTGTTTATTAACATCTTACTTTTAACACCAATTCTCATTTTTTCCCTACATTCTTTCCCTGAAAAGCTTTTGTTCCTGTGGAAGGCAAAATGGATAATTTTATGATCATGGATGATTTTGAAGAGAACAAATTGAGTTGAAGGGTTGAGATCTTTGCCCAGTTCCGAGAAGTATGTGTGTACTATGAAAATGGAGACAGAAAATGCAAATTACCTTCTTATACACTTTGATAGTGAATTGAAGCAAAATAAGACTTTCTCCAAAGAATTGGATAAGACATTTTTCTAACATATAAAAGATCTGAGAATTGTTAGGAAAATGATTATATAATGTATTAGAAGAAATGGAAAAATACAAGAAGGATAAGGAAAAACAGGAGGGAGTCCTTGAAGAGACATGAGAAAATGGAATCAAGATTAGCTTGGAAAAGGAGGAGGACCATAGAAGGGAAGATCAAAGTCTACCTAAAGGTAGAGAAAAATACAAAATGGTTACACCAGGGTTGTTGATAAACAATGTTGGAGAGAAGAGAAGGTAAGTCACTAGCTCCAAACAACTTCAGACTTTTCAAAAAATAAAAAAAGACATAAGGAGGAAGGGAAAACAAAATCTATACTGAATAATAGAAAATGTTTAAAAGGAACTCTTGTAAATGTTACATGACACCAAAGGTGGTGAGTAAGACAAATTTAATCTGTGGCTTAGTGGTAAAGAATCCCCTTACAATGCAGGAGACACAGGTGATAAGGTTCAATCCCTGGATTGGGAAGATCCCCTGGAGAAAGAAGTGGCAAACCACTTCAGTATTCTTGTCTGGAAAATCTCATGGATAGAGGAGTGTGGCAGGCTACAGTTCATGAGGTTGCAAAGAGTTGGACATGACTTAGTGGCTAAAATGACAAAACTTTAAAAATGGAGTCTTGGAATGACTGAGAATGAATCTAACCCATTGTGTCCAGTCTTTGGCATCTAGTTATCACTTCTTAGTAAAAGGAAGTAGAGTTCTTTGGAGAGATGACTAATTCCAAGAGGAGGAGGTAGGTAAAGATAATGCAAGACAAACCAGAATATCTTGCTACTCCTGAAAACAAAAAATGCTAAAAAAAAAAAAAAAAAAAAAAAACCGGACATGTAACAGTACAAAGGAGGCAGATTGAAGTGGTTCCCAGGAGGCAAATCTGAAACAGTTTGAGCATCAGCATAAATGCTGTTATAATCCATTGAATAAAACAAGAATACCCAAACCCAAATTCAAAATAATCCATTGAATAAAACAAGAATACCCAAACCCAAATTCATAAATGAATTAAACATTTAGGGAGAGGGTGAAACAAAATGATAGCTAAAAAATATTAAAAAAATAAAATAGCAAAATCACCATTGTGCAGTCACCATAATAATAATGGAATCAAACAGAAATCAATAATGGGAGCCTGTCACTAATGTGGGAAAATTTTCTGAGAAATATAATATTTACCGGGTCTTAAATTATCTCCCCACAAATTATTAATTAATTACAGGGAAAGTAGTGACTAAGTGGGGAAACATGATAGTCATCACTTTAACCAAGAAATCAGTTAAAATTACCCAAAATGGGACAACCAGATTGACATTCTGTGTCTCCTAATGTGATTCTCTGAGGACACATAATTACATCTGTGGCACTTCTGCCTGAAAATGCACACCTTAAATCTAATCATTAGAAAGCATTCGACGCACCATATTGAGGAAGATTCTACAACCTAACTGCTCTGTATTCTTCAAAACCATTGATATGATGAAAGACAAAGAAAGGATAAGAAGCAGTTCCAGATGAAAGGAGAATAAAGAAACATGGCAAGTCAATTAAGTAGATGTGCTTGCATTGAATCCTGATTCAGAAAAAAAAAAAAAAAGTCTATGAAGAACCAATTGGAAAAACTTGAAGACTAGCTGTAAATAAGAGTATTTATTAATATTTTATTTCCTTTTACAACTTTACAATTATTACATAAAAGTGATTTTGTTTTTAGGAAGTATAAACTAAAGCTTTCAGAGGCGAGAGGTTTGATGAGTATAATTTGCTCTCAGGTGGTTCAGAAAAAAAAAACTAGAATGCTTATATCAAGAGGAAGGAAATGATTTAAAGCAGATGTGGCAAAATGTTAACAATGTGTAAATCAGGGAGAAGGGAGTATGCGGTTCTTAATGCACTTTTTGAAATTTTTCTGAAAGTATGAAATTATTTCAGAGTGAAAATGAGAAAGTAATAGCATTTGCCACCAAGCTAATATCGTAAGTCCTCTACATATGAATCTTCAAGTTGCAAACTTTCAGAGGAGAATGTGTGTTCACATGTCCAGTTGTGTAAGTTAGCCATCAACGTCAAATGTGAATAAAATTGCAGCTTGCCTTCCATCTCCTATTGTTGATGATCCTTCAACTCTACCATCTCCCACCTCCTCCCCCTCCTCTAGTCAGTAACACTTCTTACCTGTTCACTCAATGCTAGCCCTGTGTGCCAGCTCTTATACTGTACTACTGTACTTTTCAAGGTACTGTACTGTAAGGTTAAAAATATTCTCTTCATTGTGTTCATTTTTTGTGTATTATTTATGTGAAAAGTATGATAAACTTATTATAATACTAATAGGTGATTGTGTTAGTTGTATGCCTAGGCTAACTTTATTGGACTTAACAAAACAAAATTGGACTTATGAATGTGCTCTCGGAACAACTCATTTGTATTGCCAGACTTACTGTAATTGATGAGCACCTATCAAACATCAAGGGTCTTCCCTGTAGCTCAAGCAGTAAAGAATCTGCCTGCAAACGCAGGAGACCCAGGTTCGATCCTTGGGTCAGGAAGATGCTCTGCAGAAGGTAATGGCAGTCCACTCCAGTATTCTTGCCTGGAAAATCCCATGGAGGGCTATAGTCCATGGGATCGCAAAGAGTCAGACACAACAGAGCGACTAACACTATCAGACATCAGGGAGAGGTACTAGAAATCCAGAGCGCTGAGACACAGTTTCTGGTCTCGAGTGGTTCCCAGTTTACAGCAAGGGACAGAGGAACCAGCCCTCAAGCCCCTGCAGTCAGTGCTGGGTTGAGGAGAGAAGTGGAATGGGTTTACACCCAACCCTTAAGCTGAAAAGTGAGGTCAAAAAATAGGTTGGTTCATTTCACTTATCTATCAAAACTTTCAAAGAGCCTCCCCAGGCTTACCAACACAAACGAGACTTCAGTGTTTTAGCTCAAGTGGGTTTTATCTGCTCTGGCAAACTCAGTTGAATTGTCCTGGCTGCCTCTCAGATACATTCTGAGGCCAGGGCACGTACTGAGACACAGGAGCAGCGCCTGGCTCGGCACCGTGGATCTGGGATCACTGGCCATTATTAGTTTGCTAGGGCCGCTTTCACAAAGTACCACAAACACTGTGGCAGAAACAACAGAAATCCGTTGTCTCACAGCTCTAGAAGCTGGCAGTCCGAAATTATGGTGTGAGGAGGGTTGGTTCCATCTAAGGGCAATGGGGGAAAATCTGTTTCATACCAGTCTGCTAGTTTCTGCTGGTTTGCTGGCAATGTTTGATGCTCATGGCTTGTAGATCAGATATCATGCTGATCTCTGTCTTTATATTCACCTGGCATTCTTCCTGTCTGTGTCTCTGTGTCTAAATTTCCCCTTTTTATACCGAATCAGTCATATTGAAGGAGGGCACACCTTCACGCCCTCAATGCTTCTTGATCATTGGCAAAGACACTATCTCCAAATAAGGTCACAAACACAGGTACCTGGGGATTCCGTTTTAACATCTTTTGAGGGGACATAATTCAACTCATAACACTGCCTTACCATGACATTTACAGCTCTCAAAGAATTTCTCTCAAACTATCTTTTCAATCATATTTCCTATTCCTCCCTATAAAAACACCTACTCTAGATAAGCCGCTGTAAATGCCCTTGGAATACTTTGCCCCTAGATCTGATCGTGGCTAACACATTCTTCTTCCAGCCTGATTGTTACACATTGAGTTACTCCCCTAACACATCATGTGACTTGGTTCTCTTTGCGGAATTTGTACTTTGATATTATTTATGTATTTACTTATTTATAGTCTGTCTCTTGCCACTAGGTTGTATGTTATGGGAAGGTGAGCATTTTGCCTGTCAGGGTGACTACAGCAGCCTCACTGCCAAGTTCAGTGTTTGGCATGTAGTAGGTGCTGAGTATTAATATATCTGCGAGTGTAATGAAGACAGGGGCCATTTCAGTCTCTGTTATATATCTTTTTCTTATTTTGACCAGTCCTGCTTCATTAACCCAACGTAGGTGTTCTAGATTTTAAATACATATATAGATTAGAGAGACCTAAATAACAATAGCAAGAGATTCACCAGAACCAACAAAACGTCCAAAGAAAGAATAGCACTTCTGTTAGATAGAAAGGAAACCAAATGAGCCTCTTTCCATGACTACAAATAGTAAAGAAAAAACTCAGTTGGAAGTAAATTATAAATGTGAATATAATAAAACAAGGAAATCACCACCACCAACAACAAAATCTCTAACATGGAAAAATACTTCAAAGCGCATAAAAGCTTACAGATCTACCTTGTTGTATACTCACAATGCCAACGTGGAAAAGAACAGTGACAGAAAATATTTAACTTTGGATTATTTTGTTGTTGTTTTTGTTGCCCAACCTGCTTTTGAACAACTGTCTTTTTTTCCATGTGCATTCAGCCTTAGTGATGTTGTGTATAGTGTGTGGTTTGGGGTTTGTTTTTCTGTTTGTTGGTTTGGCTTTTTTTGTTTTTTAATCCTACTAATTACCAAGTACATACAAAAGCAACTTATGAAAACATTAAATGATAGCAATTGTTACTATTTATTATTATTTGTCTTCACAATATGTGTATAAATGTGGGAGGTGGAAAAGGAACTCCTTCTAAACAGGAGACAATGCGTAAAGGTATCTAAGCTTAAGCAGGGCTAGAATGAGAGTCCAAAGAGCACCTCTTTCCCTTGTCTACAACGTCTCTTTAGATTTGTTTGTTCGGTCGCAATCCAGAGCCAAACTCTCTGGGGACAGAGCGCCTAGGGTCCCGTTTCGCCTGTCTCTCTCAGACTCTCATGCCAAGCTGTAAGGTTAACTGGTGTGACTCAGCTGCCTGCTCTGCTGCCAGTTGACAGAGTCACATGGCCAATCCCTCACAGGCAAGGAATGTCACCATTCCCAGGTTAACCACCTGTGTGTGGGCACAGCAAAAGGGCCCCAAAGGTAAAACTGCAGTCACACTGGCATAATTACTCAGCTGTTCTGTCCATGCACCGTACAGCAAAAGACAGTGGGACACCGAAAAACAGAACTGACGTGACACAGAAAAGCAAGCACGGTGGAAAACGCATCCTAAGAAGACAGAGAAAACACTTGACTTGAGTATGATTTTCAAGCAGACGACTCATCAAAAGTGGCCGTATGAGTTGTTACATGGAGGTGGAATATATTTCAGTCATGGTGTGTGTGTGTAAAAAGCAGATGGTGGACTGTCTCGGATTACAACCTTGAGAATATGCTAAGCTCCTTTCTAGGGAAAAGAGGATAATGCACGTCCCTTCTGCAAAACAAGACATCCATGGTTGAATATAAGCTACGTGGGCAACAACATATTCATCATCCCCTCCCTGCCATCCATTTGCATCTCTCCTCTTAGCTTCTTGGTGGCCTTTTGCATAATGGTGAGCAATGCATCGCTTACACATTTGAAACAGAAATATATACTTTTTTAACATGCAAGTCTAATGGTTCCATTTGACAAAAGAAACCCCAGTGATCTATATTGCCTCTTAAATTGATCCAACATATTCTAGTATTCAGGCTGAGTTGCTTGCTAATAATATCTTACCAGAAAATGGAAACACAATAGCATTAGTAAATCAAACCAAAGGTGTGATTGAATGCGGGCTGAATATCAGGCATTTGTTTCGGTTCCACCAGCCTGACTCCATCACAGCCCCACCGGGGAGGACGCTGTGTCATTTGCATGCTACAGCAAGGTGCATTATACAAATCATGCTAAATTATTGACCGCTGTGAGGAAACTGGCTTCTGGAATATAACGTTCGTATATCAGAGGCAACCCCCGCCCTGTGAGGACACACCTTGATTTCTTATTTAAGATGATAACACTTTGTTGCCTTATAGTACTTGCCCTTCCCCAAATCCAATAGCACTCGCTTCCCTTCAGACATTTTGGGGTTTAGCCACCATGGCATACTGGCGGTAACTTCTTGCTTAGCAATATTTACGCTTTCTGCATCTTTCTCAACACCATAGGCATTTCTCTATCACCCACTTCCACAGAGTTCTGGGTTTTAAAACTAGTTTTTCTTCTTATCTATAGCTTGAAAACACGCGAGATCCAGTCATCTTTTTTGTGCTTGTTATCTGGCTATGAAGGATCATTCCCCCTCTTTTCACTTGTGAGTTTTGACTGGTTAGGTCAAGGATGCATCTGAATTCCATGCAGCTGAGCACTATGGAAGCCCTCTCTATCAGGGATCCATCCATATGCAAAGTGTCTGGACTCTCAGAAATGACACAAGAAATCCTGGTGGAGGTCTCGAAGTTTGAGAACTCGTCATTTCTTTTTGTGACAGAGTACCCTCCAATTCTTCCTGAGGGTCCCAGTTTCAGAGCCTCACAGAAAAGTCTGGATTCAGGGAGTAAATCATTTACTGACTGGGGTAAATTTATCTGCTTATTCATTTGTTCATCATATGTATTTTGGGGTATGAAAAAATGTCCAGACATGTTTTAAGTGGCCAGTGCCAAAAGTTGATATAATTGTAATCCTATGTTTATGACCAGTTGTTATCCTGCAAACATGATGGTCTCAACTTATTTCTTTAATTATTTTAGCTAAATAATAAGAAGATGACTAGCACTCATGCTGAACCCATCACCTGTTTCCTTATGTCTACCTATTTGCTTGGACCTAACCCTTTCCCTTCTGCTTCCACAAGGCAATGTCTACCTACAAATGTGTATTTCCTTGCCTTTTAAAATAATTTTTAAACAAAGTATTGTTTAGTTTTGTTTTTGAATTTTGTAAAAAGAGCACCATATGCTCTTCCAGGATGTCATTTTTTTTTTCACTCAGAATTATGTTACTGAGGATTATTTTTCTAGCTGTATAGTTGATTCTCATCATTTGCCATATTTATGTTCTGTAAAGTCACTCTGAATACTGAATTAGCCAATATTGAATGATTGTTCCCAGCAGAAATGCAGGGTTAAGTTCCTAGGACCCTTTGGTTACAATATTTTTGTTAACTGATTAATACCTAATCTTGTTTTGTGTATATTTTTGTTTTATGACAGTTATTTAACATATCCTGCTGATTCTTTAACACCGACCTCAGAGCCAACAGGACCATAACTCATGCCTGGTCAAAACTTATATAACATATGCATTTTCTCTGTAAGTCATACAACCACCTTCTTGCACTTCTTTACAAGAACTTTGGCAGCTACACTTGGAGGCCATTTAAATAGTAAAATCATCAAAAGATGTACAAAAGTGAGAAAAGTATGGCATGGAATAGACTGTGAAAAGGATATACATTGCCAGAATGAGAACTGAAACAAGAAGGCAGAGTATTTTGTGTATCAGGCAACTCAAATTTCTTACTCTATGTGTCCAAAGGTGATCCCAAAAGTGCCACTTGTATTTGTTTTGGGGCTAAACAAACAAATTTTAGCAAGGTGGGAACATGCAATTATTGAATCAGAGAATAACGAAGGTTGGCTGTGGTTAACCTTTCATCCATTTTTATTGCTGTATAATACTTCATCTTGTAAATATAACCCCATTTTAAAGAACTACCCTTTTGTTAATGAACATTTGAAATTTTAGTAAGAAAATTTTAAAATAAATTTAAAGTTTTCCTTCCTTGTTCATGATTTGATCATGCTACTGAAATGATTGTGCAGTGGAAAGTGCTGTTTTCATGTAAATACAATATTTTGTACTTACATGACAAAATGCTGACAGCTATCTGATATCAGTCTAATTATTTACTATATATATTTAACACTTGACTTTGTAACAAAAACAGAGATGCCTTAGATGCAGTGTAACTTTTATCACAATTTTTAAGACAAGTGTGTATTCTATGTTAAAAAATATGTGCATGCATTGTGATAAACTCTGAAAACAGAATTAAAAGGATGATCATTGTCCTCCATGATTTCCAAGTCTGTGACAGGTGACATAAAATTATAAATAATAGTATAAATAGCCAAAGTAGAAAAGGACTCCAAAACTGAGTACCAAGAATGTTAATCTCTGCATCAAACTATCAGATAAAGCTTCCAGGAGGAGGTAGAGATGATGTTGCTATTTGAAACATGGTGATATCTACACTAGGATCCTTTCATGACACTTTCCAATGGAAAATTTGCAAAATATCTGGGCCTCATTATTTCTTGTCTTATTTGAAATACAGAGAGACTAGGTTTGGTCTTTACACATGATCTTTTCCCTCAATTTCATATAATCTTCTCTGTTTACTGTAAATAAGGGCTTTGTATGCTGTGAGCTGGTTTTAGCTGTGGTATGTTTTGATGAAATAGAATTTATCCTCCACTATACTGCTGTAATCTTTGGTTACATGTGTATTACATTTGTGCTACTTCAGAATTTCATATTTCAAATATGATCAGCCCCTCTTGTCTGAATAGTGTCAGTTCCTCTTCACAGGCACCCAAACCTTGTCAGTATGAGCTAATGCTTTCAATGTGCAGTTCTCAAACCAACCCTTGTTAGAAAAAAATCATTATTCACCCTCATGCCATTGCTTCCCTGGTGGCTCAGTGATAAAGAATTCGCCTGCTAATACAGGAGACCTAGGTTTGAACCCTGGGTCAGGAAGATCCCCTGGAGAAGGGGATGGCAACCCACTCCAGCATTCTTTTTTTTTTTTTTTTTCCATTTATTTTTATTAGTTGGAGGCTAATCACTTTACAATATTGTAGCGGTTTTTGCCATACATTGACATGAATCAGCCATGGGTTTACATGTGTTCCCATCCTGAACCCCCCTCCCACCTCCCTCCCCATCCCATCCCTCTGGGTCATCCCAGTGCACCAGCCCCGAGCACTTGTCTCATGCATCCAACCTGGACTGGCGATCTGTTTCACACTTGATACTACACATGTTTCAGTGCTGTTCTCTCAGATCATCCTACCCTCGTCTTCTCCCATAGAGTCCAAGAGTCTGTTCTGTACATATATGTCTCTTTTTCTATCTTGCATATAGGGTTATCATTGCCATCTTTCTAAATTCCATATATATGTGTTAGTATGCTGTATTGGTGTTTATCTTTCTGGCTTACTTCATTCTGTATAATGGGCTCCAGTTTTATCCATCTCATTAGAACATTCTTTCTAATGGTTGAGTAATATTCCATTGTGTATATGTACCATAGCTTTCTTATCCATTCGTCTGCTGATGGGCATATAGATTGCTTCAATGTCCTGGCTATTATAAACAGTGCTGCCGACTCCAGCATTCTTGCCTGGGAAATCCCATGGACAGAGGAGCCTGGCAGGCTACAGTCCATCGGGTCGGAGTCACAAAAGTCGGATGCAACTAAACAACACCCTCATCCCGGACCTAATGTGTCAGAACTTTCCTAGGGTGGGTTCCTATGGTTTGCGATTAAAGGAATCTTTCAGGTAATTCCAATGCAGTTTGAAAACAAGTGCAAAAGGGTATATTTATTGATTTAACCTGTCCCTAAACATCAGATTTTGTCAGGACTGTGAATTGATCAAAGCATGTATTCTGGCTCTATCTGAAATGAGGACTTAGGGTAAAAATTAAGAGAGAAAGTGATCAGAAGATTCTAAAGTTGTAAATCACAAAAGGTAGGGCATAAATGCATTACACGGGTTAGAATTGAGAAAGCACTTAAATAAATGAAGAAATATCCCATCGTAGCCAAACCCACATGTCAGTACCTGGAAGCTGCACTTAAGTCTGTTTCTTTAGATCCACCCAAATGGATTTATAGATCCATGGCACAAGTGTCTATACTCATTCTATACAAAATATGATCCACCACTCAGGAATACTGAAGTCATCTGGGAACTTTAACAACTAAAGAATCTTGGCACTTTATCCCAGACTCATTGAATGAGATACTTTATCCCAGACTCATTGAATGAGATCTGCTTCAAATAAAATCCCCAAATGATCAGTTGCACATAAAGTTTTGAGAAGCATTGGTCTAATCTTTTGGGCAATGGCACATGGTATATGTTGCTTCTTAATTTTGAATTGATGAAAGAATGAATAAAACTGCTGTAAGTCATGTAGCTTTTAAATATTGGACAGAAACACAGTTAATAAAAGTAAGCACTTGTCTAGCACCCGCTGTGTGCTGAGCCTCATTTGCAAATGTTGTTGTTGTTCAGTCACTGAGTCTTGTCTGACTCTTTGCGGCCTTCAGCACACCAGGTATATATACAACGGAATATTACTCAGTCATAAAAAGAGCAAAATTTGCAGCAGCATGGGGGTACCTAGAAATTGTTATCCTGAGTCAAGTAAGTCACACAGAAAAAGACAAATACCATATGATATTGCTTATATGTAGAATCTAAACATGGTACAAATGAACTTATTTATAAAACAGAAATAGAGTCACAGATGCTTAAAAAAAAACAAAAAAACTTATGGTTACCAGGGGGAAAGAAGAGGGAGGAGGGATAAATTGGGAAATTGGGATTGACATATACACACTGCTATATATGAAATGGATAAGTGATAAGGACCTACTGTATAGTACAGGGAATTCTACTTAATACTCTGAAATGACCTACACAGGAAAATAATCTAAAACAAGAGTGTGTATATATATATATACACACACACACACGTATGTACATGTATAACAGATTCACTTTGGTGTACAACAGAAACACAATATTGTAAATCAACTGTATACCAATAAAAATTTAAATAAATAGCTAGATATGTTAGATATATTGGTTCATTTAAGCCTTTAAACAACCCTATGAAGTAGGTATTGCTATATCCACATTTTATACATAGAAATTGGGCCACTTATTCAAGGGTATTTATTTAATAAGAGAGAGAATTACGTTCTAAATTTCACTGATTTGGCCCCTCACCTTGTAATATTCCTAAGGCTCTCTCCAGTGATTCTCAAATGAACAGAGACCTACAATGCACTTGATTAGATAAAGGAGTTGTGCTGGTTTTCTAGAACCTCATAACCAGACTATGGACAATGGAACAGATTATGTCCAACTGGAATCTTTTCCCCCCAATCCTCATTATTTCTTTTAGAGAGAGACTTCTGGACTCTTAGGCTCCCTAAGTTTCCTACAGTTAAATCTAGGATAAAGACCTAGGCCCATTATGGATCAGCTGCTTCTGGGTTCTCCTGCTGTCTCCCTATCTAGAGAGAAACTTTTTCTCTTTCAAATAAACCCAGAGAAAAGGGTTTGTCTCTTATTTTGTAATACCTAGGGTTTTCTAGCCCTACTCAGCACAGAGGGTTAAATTCTGTGTCTTAGGAAACACGTTCTTATTGGACATCTGCACTGCCTCCTTCAATCCACCCATTGTCACCAATTAACAAAGATAGTTTGGTCTATACTTCATTTAATATAGCTGATGTCTTAGTATGTTCTGGAATCAAGCATGGATTCTTTTCCCTCTTCAAAACCATTAAGATGCACACACCAAGGGAAGCAAGACTGCCTTTTCAGAATTTTCATAGCAAAATTACTCAGTAACTATAATAGCCCTAAGTATAATCTAATTAAACTGCTTCCATACAATGAAGAATTTAGACTTCTTTCACATTGTACAAGCTCTACATCGTCCATTTGGAAAAGCCTTGCTCCTCTTTTGAGATAAACTCACCTTCCAGAAGATCCTTTTGTCCTATAGCTTTCCATGGCCTTTCCAGAGATTACTTGTTTTCCCTCATCCGCTTCTTCTCAATGACCCTTCTTGATTCCTGTATTATAATATTCACTCCCAGGAAAAACGACCATGAGGACAGGGGCTACTTACTCTTCTTTGAAAACAGTTAATACAGTTATGCCTGGGCACACAGTAGATGAAATAGATATTCATTCAGTGAGTAAACGGATGAATAGCTTGGACTTGCAAGGTGAACCTATTTTGGAATTAAATGTGGATTAGTGCAATCTTTGCACACAAAATAAGAATTATCATAGAGATTCATAAAGAATAGCTACCCAGAGTTGGTTAAAAGCCCAACACCAAATTGAAATATAATTGTGTTATTTTAGAATACTTACAGAAAATATGGTGATTTATAGCCTAGAATTTTGGAACAGCATCAGACTGATAAATTTAAGCCTTTTGGCCCAATAAGCACATTCACAGGAGAGAGAATATACAGTCACAGGGACAACAATTCAATCTACCCTTGCTCTGCAGCTTATTGGGTGCCTTTAGGGAACTTGCCGATATGTCCAGGTAACACTCGGCCTACAAGGTGGTTTGGTGAGAAGGTACACATTGACACACTTGGGAAAAAAACAGCTCCCAGGAGAATCTGAGTATTTTCCACCATTTCTCCTCCTCCACCTGATCTGTTTTGCCTTGAACTTGAACAATCAAGGGAGGGTTGTTTATGCAAATCCCTGTCTGAATTATCACAAATTTCAAATTGGAAGGATCTGAATTAATGAAGTTTTTACCCAACTGCATTCCATTTCAGCTCTTCCAGATAAAATGTGCTATGGAAAATTTGGAGGCAGTCCAGAAGTCAGCAACTAAAATGATGAAAGGTTTGACTAATATCCCCTCTGAGGAAAGGCTAAAAGAGTTTATTTAGCCCACAGAAAGGAAGGCTGAATAAGGAATTAATAATAGTTCTCAAGTATATGAAGAAGTGTGTGAGTGACAAGAAGCAGATTCCCTTACTTCTAATGAGTCCAGAACAAGAGGAAAATGGCTCGAGACAGGGGAAAACCATGTGTCATCCTTAGAAAGCCTTCCTGGCTTTACAAGACTCAGAACGCTGACACCTTAGGGACTGCTCCAGTGGATGTCTTATGAACAACCTAAACATTTACCTTTTTCCACGGACTCATGTTAAGTCTTGCCTGAATGCAGGTGGCATAGACTAAGTGACTTCTCGGTGTCCCCTCTAACCTGGTGATTCCATTTGATGAAAGGTCATTTGCTTGAATTGATTAGAAAGTTAAAATTGCACTCCTGGATCAGTGGAGTCGTACTGCAAGAGAGAACCTTTCAGTTCCGAATGGCCAGTTTGAATTTCATCTTGTTGGCAGCAGCCCAAAGTTACACCACACTGCCAGCATAGCCAGACACACTGCACTATCCAAAGGAATAGCTTCGTCGGCATTGCACTGAGGATGTTCTATCTTGCCTTTGAAAAGAATGTTTCAGGACTGCATCAACAACCCAGCCACAGCATCTTTTAGATTTACCTCAGGTACTAAAACAGCAAAGCCTCTACAAAAAAGCATTGTGCCAGAGGAAACAAGGTGGTCAAGGCTTTAACCCCCAAGGACTCTAAAGGCTCTGAAACAAATATGATAGGATCAGAATAAGGATTCCTAGAACATGAGTGTCAAAGATATATGTGAGGGACTTGCATTCTCTATATTGTCATCTGAAAGACAGGACAGTCACAAACAAGGGATCCTAAAGAGCTACGCTGGTAGACCTAACAGCGAAAAGTCTTCCTGAGACATTCAGGTCGTCCCCTAGACCTGAAATCAAGGTGACATTCTTGACTCCCGTCTTCCTTTCCACGACTCCCTCCCAAATCCATATCCAGTTACTCACCTAGCCCTTGACTTCTTTATTCTATACATCTCTTGTGCATAGCCTTTTTTACATCTTTATCACTACCCTCTAATACATCTTCTTTCCAAGTATCAACTATAGCCTTAAAGAAACCTCCTCACCAGTCTGCCTGCCTCTTCCAGCCTGCAAAATCACTCTACGCACTATAGCCAGAATTTCTAAATTGCAGATCTAATCATATCACTTACCTGCTTGGGGGTTCTAGTTGAGTCTCCTGAATTCCAAAATAAACGTCAGACTCTATCCCAGTGAGACATGAGAGGCTTTCATAGCCTGACTTCCTTGTGTGAGTGTGTGTGCTCAGCTGCGTCGGACTTTTTGCAACCCGATGGACTGTAGTCAGCCTGGGTCCTCTGTCCACGAGATTTTGCAGGCAAGAACACTGGAGTGGGTTGCCATTTCCTCCTCCTTTACTTAGCCATATTCGTATCCCCTACTGAAAAAGTAACTTCCCATTCTTTCAGCAACTCATGGGTTTTCAAACCTGTGTGGATTTCAACACATATTATTTCATTCATGTAAAATGCCTCTTGATTTCCCACCTTAGCTTCCTGCTACATACTTCACACAGATAATTTGTTTTCATATTTCCAGTAAAACACCACTTCCAACAGAAAAACTCTTAAATCCCTCAGGGCTATTCCAGTGCTAACTCTATATACTTCTACATTTTCCTGACATAGAGTTATTTCAATGGTCACTTCTGTTTTTTTTTTTTTTTTTGCCTGCTCAAAATTCATGCCCTCTTTTTCTAATTTTCTTTTCTGAGTGATATGAATTCTTGGGTGGTTTGCCATCCAGAATGGCCTGCTTTCCCCTAGCGAACTGGTGAGTTGAGATAAAGCTAGTCCAACTGAGCTTACTCTCTTGGAAGCTGGGGTCTTGAGTGGACAGCCACGAGGATGGAGAACGGTTAGTGTTGATTAATACCAGTGCTGGCATCCTGACAAAACCACTGCTTGGTCCCTGACTTGTATCAAGGAGTCCCTCTGGCTCCTATCCATCTGGAAGCCTTAGTTACTCAGACTCCCTTTTAGTACTGTGAGCAACTCCACAGACTTCACATAAACTTTAATTAAATTAACTAGAGCTGATTTCTATTGATTACAGCCAAAGACATCCTAACATTTTCAACTCTTCTGAGACTTATCTTTTATTTGTCTCACTCACATTAGAGGCTGTTTTCTCTTAAAGGGCAGGGAGCAGGCACTTAACGTCCTTTTATACTCATCATTTAATATAATGCCTCTCTTATAATAAGGAAAATGAGGTCGCTCAGTGGTGTCCGACTCTCTGCGACTCCGTAGACTATAGCCTACCAGTCTCCTCCGTTCATGGGACTCTCCAGGCAAGAATACTGGAGTGGGTTGCCATTTCCTTCTCCAGGGGATCTTCCTGACTCAGGGATCGAATCTGGGTCTCCTGCATTGCAGGCAGACGCTTTAACCTCTGAGCCACCAGGGAAGCCGTCTCTTATAATAGGTGCTCATAAATAAGTGAATGAATGATTTACCTTATGGAATGAACATGGGCAAGAAGCAGTGATTAATACCAGTGTAGTGAAAAGATACTAATGCCGTTATTCTGGTTTGCATTTTTGTCAATGATTGGAAGATTTAAATGTCATATTTACATATCATATTTGCAATCAACATTAATTGGGAGGGATAGAAAATATATTAAATGATGAAATGAGGTCCTCAAATGATATAAGCAATCTAAAAGGAGTTACACATTTAGAAATGGTTTTATTGAGATATAATTCATGTACCATAAAATTCATTTAAACTATATCATTCATAGGTTTATAAAGTAATCACAGTGAAGCCATTGCTAAAATCTAGCTCTAGAATATTTTCATCACTCTGAAACAAGACCTCATACTCACTGGCAGTCACTCCCCATCCCTCACTCCAATCCTCAGCTCTGAGCAATCACTAATTTACCATCTCGCTCCACAAATTTGTCTTTTCTGGACATCTCGTATAAATAAAATCATACAATATACTACATGTGTGACTATCCTCTTTCACTTAGCATGATGTTTTCAAGGTTTATCCATGTTGTAGCCTGTATTTATCCTTCATTCCTATATTTGCAGAGTAAATAAATATTTCATTGTGTGAATAAACCATATTCTGTATATCCATCCATCAGTAGATAAACATCAGGTTTGTTTTAATTTTTTGACAAGTATAAGTAATGCTGCTGTGAACTATACAAATGTTGTATTGCTTTATGATTTTCTTTTTATTTGGCCTATATTAGAAGTGGAATTGCTAAGTCGTATAGTATACTTACATTTAATTTTTAAAAACTACTAAGCTCTTTGGCAAAGTGACTGCATTTCCACCAAAAATGTGCAATGCTTCCAATGTCTTAGAAAAGTATTCTGCCATTTTTTTAAATTAGGTTGTGTTTTTATTATTAAATGATAAGGGTACTTTATATTCTGGATAAAAGTCTCTTCTTGGAAATATGATTTCCAAATTTTTTCTCCTGTTCTGTGAGTGAGTTGTCTTTTCAAACTCTTAATGGTATCATAACAATTTTTTTTAATTCAGTTCAGTTTTTATTCGTTTGTGCTTTGGGTACCATGTCCAATCCAAGGTTACAAAACCTTACTTTTAAGATTTCTTCTGTGAGTTTTATAGTCTTAGCCCTTATATTTAGGTTTATGATCCATTTTGAGATAATTTTGTGTATATGATGTGAAGTGTGTGTTCAATTTTATTATTTTGCATGTGGGTATCTAGTTGTTTCACATCATTGAAACACTATTCTCGCCCTATTGAATTATCTTGGTACCTCTCTCAAAAATCAATCAAGCAAATATGCATGGCTTTATTTCTGAACTCTCAATTCTATTTCATTGAACTATATATCTATCCATATGTTAGTACTGCACTAAGGTTTGAGATTGGAAAGTGTGAGTTCTTTAACTTTGGTCTTTCTCAAGATTGTCTGGTTCTTCCAGGTGCCTTGCATTTCTATATAATTTCTGTAAACTACAAAAATAGACAGCTGGGATTTGGATAAGTTATATTTTATATTAATATAATAAATTAGTGAAAATGAAAGTCACTCAGTCGCCTCTGACTCTTTGAGACTCCATGGACTATACAGTCCATGGAATTCTCCAGACCAAAATACTGGAAGGGTAGGCTTTCCCTTCTCCAGGGGATCTTCCCAACTCAGGGATCCAACCCAGGTCTCCCGCATTGCAGGCAGATTCTTTACCAGCTGAGCCACACAGGGAAGCCCATAATAAATTAGGAAAGCTCATAATAAATTATAATCCATTGAAAAAATGTACCATTAGTGAGTGAGAACGGGGTGAGTTAAGGTCCTTGTCAGCTCTGGAATACCAGAATTCTTAAAATTAGCCATGGTAAAGAGAATAAATATCTAAAACATAAATGCAAAAAATAAATGAATTAATGTATTTCTTAAGGTAAACAGTTCCTTTACCCTCTTGCCAGATCCAAACTTCAAGTCTTTTTTTTTTTTTATTTGCCTGTGGTTCATTATTTTTATCACCATCAGACAGTAATATTTTTAGCTACTGATGATAGAGTTGTTAGCTCATTATTGTGACTTTAGCTAACTTAAAAGTATAATGATAATTTCTTTTAGAGAGACGAGAAAGTTTCCAATCCTCAGAGGATGGAGTCCATTCTATTCCACTTTATAGCACTAGCATTAAGTATCTAGTAACTAACATCTAGCACCAGTAAGGGAGAAGGAAATGGCAACCCACTCCAGTGTTCCTGCCTGGAGAATCCTGTGGACAGAGGAGCCTGGAGGGCTGCTGTCCATAGGGTCACACAGAGTCAGACACGACTGAAGTGACTTAGCAGCAGTAGCAGCAGCAGCTAGTAGACTTCAGATTTCCCAGGCTAAACCTAATATATAAAAAGGTTAGTTTACAAGAGCACCAAATGACATTCATTCAGTTTTTTCCCCCTATAGATTATTGCCATGCCTCTAAACGTGTTTCTTAAGAACCTTCCCCAGTCCTTAACTGACCTTTTCTGAAAAGCCCAGAATATGTTCCCAGATGGCCATCAGGATCATCTTCTTGGTTATTAAGTATCATCTGTCACTTTCCTGTTATTCAGTTCTAGCTCTATGGAGGGGTGTATGGGACTTCAAATGCACAGAAATTCCAAAATAGTCTGTACAGCTCTGGGGACAGTTCTAAGCCATCAATCTACAGCTCAGTTCCATTCTCAAAGCTACTACACTACATTCTCTTGAGGTCTTTTGCTTCTCCACACTAAAAGTCTTAATAATAGTAGGAAAGACTTTAATACTATTGCTAACAGTAATGATTTATCGATTTTATTTTTTCTATTAATTCCTTATTTGCATCTTTTAACTAGTTTTTTTTTTTTTTTAATCAGTTACTTTTTTCTTATCTTTTCTCCTTGGCTTGCAGGAGTTTCTTTTACATTCAGTATTAATCCTATGTTGTCTTTTGATGTTGGGAATAATTTTCCCAGTCTACTATTATCATCAACCTTATCAGTGGTTTCCTTAAGAAGATATTCTTTATTTTTAAGTAGTCATAGTTACCTATTTTTCTTCTTATGTCTTGTTTGGGAAGGTCTTTATCACCTCTAGAGACAAATATGTCTCCTATTTTTTTTTTTTTTGTCTCCTATTTTTGATCTAAGAGCTTTATAGATTTTTCTTTCACATTTGAGTGCTTAATCCACATGTGATACGGGGTAGGGGGTCTTTTTTTATATTGTGTAAGCAAGGGATCAAGGTTTCTTTTTATTTTCTATAAACTGAACCAGTTTTCCTTCCTCAATGATTTAAATCAAATTGTAATATATAAATGGGATTTATTTTAAGCTCTTTTCCTTAGATTTCTGTTTTATCACAATGTTTATATATTTTTCTTTCTCCTCCTCTTTTTTTATGATGACTTTGCGATGTAACTTTCCAGAAAGAATTTTCTCTTATTACTATTCTTTTTAATACAGTCTAGTTACACGTATTCCCCATCCCGATCCCCCCTCCCACCTCCCTCTCCACCAGATTCCTCTGGGTCTTCCCAGTGCACCAGGCCCGAGCACTTGTCTCATGCATCCCACCTGGGCTGGTGATCTGTTTCACCATAGATAATATAATACGTGTAAATCTATGGCTGATTCATATCAATGTATGAAAAAACCCACTGAAATGTTGTGAAGTAATTAGCCTCCAACTAATAAAAAATAAATAAATAAATAAAAAATAAAAAGCAGAGACATTGCTTTGCAAACAAACAAAAAAAATACAGTCTAGTTAGAGCTCTCATCTTTCTTTTAAACTTGGAATAAATGTTTCAATTTTGTCAAAATATTAACTTGAATTTTTTAGGATTATAGTAAATCAATTGATAAAATTTGGAACTGACCCTTTAGACATGAATTTCAATCACCCAATAGCATACAACAATCTTTCTACATGTTTTAGATTTTTTCTTTTAGGTCAATTAATAAATTCAAATTTTTGCTTTGTAAAAGTATTTTGCATTCTTTGTCAGATTACCCTGGATATATTTCATTGGGTTTTATTGATATTTTAATGTTATACATTGAATTGTAGTTTCTAGACAAATATTATTGATTAATAGGGTATACAATTGACTTTTATAAATTGATATTTTATCAGGTAACCTAACAGACTGCATATTGCATTTCCAACATGGGTTATCTTACCTAAATCTTAAATTGTGTTTATAATTTTCTAATCTTTACATTTTTTATTTCTTCTTTCTCATAGTATAAATTAGGAAATCCAGTACTATGTTCATAAGAGTGGCTATAAAAAGTTATCATTTTATTCATAAAACAAAGAAATTATGACTCGTTTTTCCACTAAATAAATTGTAGGTTTTAATAATAAGGTTTTCATTAAGTTAGGGACTCGGCTTCCCTGGTGGCTCAGATGATAAAAAAATCTGCCTATAATGCAAGAGACTCAGGTTGGATTCCTGGGTCAGAAAGATCCCCTGGAGATGGGAATGGCTACCCAATCCAGTATTCTTGCCTGTAGAAGCCCATGGACAGAGGGCATGGTAGGCTACAGCCTGCTGCTGCTGCTGCTAAGTCACTTCAGTCGTGTCCGACTCTGTGCGACCCCATAGACGGCAGCCCTCCAGGCTCCCCTGTCCCTGGGATTCTCCAGGCTACAGCCTATGGGGTTGCAAAGAGTCAGACACACTCAATCTACAAGTGATTTTCTGAGTCTACGTCAAAAATAGACATTGAAATTAAATAAATGATTTTTTGTACCCATTAAAATCATTGTATGATTAGTTCTTTATGTGATAAAAGACAAAATGGATTTATAAATGCTTTATTTTGTATTCTACTTATCCATCTTGAAAATCAATATTATACTAGTTTCATAAAAACTTGGGTGTCTTTCTCTCTTTCTCTCTTGTTTTAGTTTTCTGAAAGCCTTTTAGAAGACAGGGAATATCTATCTTTTGAAAGTATGGAAGAACTCAGTTAAGAAGCTATTTGGAACTCAGGTGTCTTTGGAGAACCTGAAATTACCATTTCAATTTCTCTAATGGTCATTAGTCTACTCAGATTTTTATTCTCCTTGCTTCAATTCTGGCTTTTTTTATGGTTCTATACAAGTATCTCTTTTCTCTCTAGGTTTTCAACTATTTTAGTGTAAAGCAGTTATACTAATTTTTTTATTACTGCCAAAGCTTTTATTGTATATATATATATACACACAATATTTTTTCATTCTATGTTTTGTTGATTTGTATATTTGCTTTTATATTTTTCCTAGATCATTTTTGCCAAAGATATCTCTATCATAGGAATCCTTTCAAGAAAATTCGCTTTGGAAAATATTTTTGTGTTGTTGGAGTTTACATATTCATTCATTTATTAAATATGTACCTTAAATGTGCTAGTCTTTGTTACAGGCACTCTGATATATTGGTAGCAGTGAATAAAGCAGACTAAAACCCTTGCCCTCATGGAGGTTATATGTTCATGCTATTCTCTAGATCTTACTTAGATTATGATCAGCTACTCTTATTTCTTCTTTTGTTTGTGTTTTCCCAACTTTTTACATTGGGTGCATATGAATATCCCTCTTTAAAATGCACTTACTTTATCACTAAATGCTATTAATAATTATGGTATGTTTTAATTTCTTTTATGATTTCTATTTATATACACTGTATTTTTAATCTCTAATTATGCCTAACATAAATATCCACCAATATACTATTTTATACTTTCTAATAACTGTATCTTGCTCTATAGAGTCCTTTCTTCTTTGGACAGTAAACTTCAATGAACTACTTACTTACATCCCTAATTGAACTACTTACACCCCTAATGTTATTTATATATTATATCTATCTGTTTATCTATTTATATATCTATATCTTTCTCCTCTAAGATTTCTCTTCTTATCCAGGTATCTTCTCCAAAATATTCTCAGAGAGGATTATGTGGGCTAAATTTATTAAGAATGAAAACAGCTTTGCTTATGCATATTTAAATAAATTTTAGCTTATTAAAAATCTTGTTTGATTTTTTTCAGCAGTTTAAAGATATTACCTCATTATCTTTCCTTGTTTTGCTATTGAAAAACTTAATGTTCAATGATTTTTCTTTATCTAGAGAGTTTTAGTATATTTTATTTTTGCCATTTTTTAATTCTTGGCATTCACCACAAGATGTCTATACATAGGGTTTTTTAAATCTAATTATTTGGCACTCTATAATCCCTTTCAAATTGAGGTCTTTCATTATCCACTAACTCTCATAACTTCTCAGGTCTCATTTCTTAAAATACATTTTCTCCTCCATTTATGAGCTTTCTTACCTTTAAGGAATCATATAAAAAGTTAAAACTACTATTCTATTCTCCATATCCTCCAACTCTTTTTTTTTTTTTTTTTTTTCATCTCTTAATTTCTTTCTGTGTTCCTTTGGTGATATCCCAAATTCTGTTTTCTAGGTTAGCAAATCCTTTTGGATAGTCCATGTTGCACCTTAGCTTGCCCTTTGCTCCTCTTACCAGTTAAAAATGCTTCCTATGACCTTGAGATTATCCATATTTTTAGAATTGCTTTGTGTGTTTAGATGCTTCTCTCCTTTGTATTTGGTACTATCAGACAGCACTTCAGGGGAGGGGAGAGCAGTATTCTCATTTCCACTCTTGTCAGTAACTAAAAATCAAGCTTATTCTTTTATATCAAGAGTAACAAGCAGGAGGGGGTCGAGAATTCAGATGTGAACCTAGCACCATATCCCATGGCCAGGCTGGCTCTCCAGTTTTGAGAATGTCACACAGACCACATCTTCCTCGGACCTGCCAGTACATTGACCATGTCTGAAGAAGACTGAAGACTTAAGGAGAGTGACATAAAAATCAGGCAATAGGGAAGTGAATTCCAACAACAAATAACATTTTGGCTGAGAAACCATTATCACCTTCCCGTAATCGATATTCTTATTTATACCTACAAAGGCAGTGATTGAAAGATAAAAAGAAAATATTCTCTGCTCTCACCTAGACAGTCACCCTGGAGGGTTTCAGAAGGCACATGGATTGATCCTTAGCAACTGGAAGCCTTCAGAACTTGTCTCTTCCTTCTTCTGTCTCCTTTCTACTCCTTGCCTTTATTTACACACACACAAACACACACACACCCTACTTTATTTCTCCCTGAATTGCACATTGCTTGAAAACTGATTCCTCATGAATAAGTTGTCACTGCTGATTTTGCATTTTCTCCCACATTTTCTGCCAGCTATTGTGAAGAGCATCTTACTATGTATTCCAAAAGGATGTATAGTACTTATAATGGGTTGCCATGCCCTCCTCCAGGGGATCTTCCCAACACAGGTATCAAACCCAAGTGTCCGGCATTGCAGAAGGATTCTTTACCTGCTGATCCACCAGGGAAGCCCAAGAGTACTGGAGTGAGTAGCCTATCCCTTCTCCAGATCTTACCAACTCAGGAATCAAACCAGTGTCTCCTGCATTGCAGGTGGATTCTTCACCAGCTGAGCTACCAGGGAAGCCCAGAGTAATATGCATTTACTATATAATAATAAAATAGTATTAACATAAAACAGTATACTATAATTAAGTATATATTATATACTTGCATATATAACATATAAGCATATTGTATATTATAATAATTATAATAATTATTATTATCATTTTCTATTATATAACATAATAAAAACCAGGGGCCCGTTTTCCTTCTAATGCATTTTCTAAATGTCTTTGGGACACTTAGTAGTTTTCCATGTGAAACATGCTCTTGTTGAAAATCATCAGTTCCACATATTCAAAACCCAGTCTTATGATTTCTTATGAACTTTGAGGGAAACACAGTGTGGGAAACACAGAGGGAAAAAAAAAAAAGCAGAACTCCATAAATGCCCACGGTCTCTCTTAGATCCCAAGCTTTGCGGGTGGTTGGACTTTCTGGAATTTGAATCACTGGAGCCTTATTAGTGTCCTACCTGGCCATCAGGAAGCAAAGATGTGTTACTTAAATCAAATGTGTTAATAAAACCAGACTGCACCACTAAAAAAGAAAAATCAGCTACCAGTTGTCAGGTGATTCTTGTACAATTTGTATTATTCTCTGCCAAAATGATACATCCTTTCTTTCAGGTGTTGCCAAGGCAGGAGAAAAGGAAAAGTTAGACTGTATGTGAGGTCAAGGTGGGGTTTCTGTGCCCGATGCAGGCTAGTATTTAGGTGGTGCTGTGTAAGTCAGACACTTTATAAATATTACATTGTTTTATTTTCCCACCAACACTCTTAGATGTATGTTATTATGAACCCTTCACAGATGATTAAATTGAGCTTAATGACATTCACTATCATCTCAGTTTCACCAGTAACAATGGAAAGAGCTGATTTCCCAGAAGCCTGTCTGCATCTAAAGTGTGTATTCAGTTCACTATTACAGAGAAGAGAGGATTCTTGACTTAGAGCAGGGTTTGCCCTTGATTAAATATGAAGCAGCTTAAGAATACCTATGCTACCTCCACCTGTAACATTCCTGTTAAAGATATTTTCCCCTTGCAGTACCCCAACTCCACTTTAGCATTTAGGCATCCAGAACTCTTAGCCAGTATCTGAGTCTCCTAGAAGTGGACCATCTCTGACATTCTAATTTTTACTTAGGCCTTCTTTGTTGTTGTTACTTTCTGCTTGCTTGTTGTTTAGATTGTTATGTGTTTGCCTTACCTAGAGAACCAAAGATAAAGGAAACATTGTTTCTTTGCTATCTGCTATTGTTTAATTCAAAGAAATGAATCTCTGAAGGTAGAGTTTCATTCTCTCAAATCTAAGAACAGACCATGTAAACACTAAATTTGCTTTTATCAAAATTCAGTGAAATCTAGCCATTGATCAATGTCCCATGGTCCATTTAGTACCAGAAGATTTAACATCTAAAAACAAGAGAAAATAAGTCAGGTGGTCTTGAAAAACATTCCCTTGAGACAATCAAGGTAAAAATAAAGAAATCTCAAAAGTTTGGTGTGTGGATGTTTATCTTGCTAGATAATGTCAGTAGTTTTCTGTAGCTGCTTATTGAGCTGGCTAATGTTTAATTTGAGTAACCTTGTGGAAAGACCTGTTTAAGTGGCAGTATCAAACAATAGCAGCAAGAGGAGAGATAAGGAGAAAGTATAAAGGGATTATTAAAGAAATGCTGGGGGTGGAATTTATCTCTCCAAACAAATCAGTGTGTTCTGGGCTTAATAGAAAAATCCTGTAATGGGTGGACAGATAGGAAACTGTTATTTTCCAGAATGTAGTAGCACGTGAGTGGTTTTACTCTGATGTTGTGGAAGAGAATTGGGGAGGAGAGATCAACTTTCAGATCGTTGTTTTTTATAACATATTCTCTAAGCTGTTGACATCCTAAATACTTTTATTTTTCAACAAAGGGTGAAGGTGATGGGAGGGACAGGAGTTTGAGAATGCCTTCTATAACTCTCCTCCTATAATGTAGCTGTATGGAAAGACATCTCTGTTGATCCCTAATGTATCTCACAGATGTATAAGGACATATCCAACTCAGATAAACTTCAGCCAGTTACGTCAGAGAAGTTTTCACTAAGCAGGCAGATTATAACGGAGAGACAGAGAGTAGAGAGACTAATTGCTAAATAGAGGCTGAGTTTGCCTTTCCTTGCCCCTGTTACCTAGCCAGACACAATAAAATTTCCAACATGTGTTCCTTGTATTTCTCTATCACAGAAGAGAATTAATAATGTGCATGTATTGATTTTTTATTTGTATAGTTATTGAAGCAAAGGGGTTGAAGTAAAGAATCCAAGATTCTATTTGGCCAATCACCTTATATTTGTTAAGAACTTAATAAGCAGTCACCTCTGTGGGGATTTGGAGAAGGGCTATTAGAAATGGAGTGACTTTCCTTCGGGTGCCTACAGAAGAGATGGGCTGACAAGACATACATATGACAATCAGAACGATGAAGCAAGATGCTAAAGCTTTGACTAGCTTCATTTCCTCTTCTGTGTTACCTAGCAAAACATACCAGTAATTACTGGACTTTTCCATGGAAATAAAAATCTAAGACAAAGGTTTGAACAGCTAGCTGTGCATCACAATTGCTTATGAATTTCTAAAAATTCAGATGGATTTGCTCCACCCTAGATGAAACAAATCAGAAACTCTCTGAGTAAGTGTTACAGATTAAATATTTGTATCCTCTCAAATTTCATATATGGAAGCCCTAACCCCTTATGTGATGGCATTTGTGGAGATGAGGCCTTTGGAAATAGATGAGGGTGGTGTTCTCATTATAGAATTAGCGTCCTCGTAAAAAGAGACGCTGGATAGCTTGCTCTCTGTGCCATAATACAGAAAAGGTTGTGTGAGTACACAGTAAGAGGGAGGCCACCTGCAACACAGGGGAGCATTCTCACTAGAACCCAACCATGATGACACGCTGATCTGAAATTTCCAACCTCCAGCATGGTAAGAAAATAAATTTTGTTGTTTACATCATCCAGTCTGTGGTATTTTATTATGGTAGCCAAGCAGACTAAAACAATAAGCCCTGGAGTTTATGCTGAACCAGGTTCCTCATCTTTGTACTTCTACTAAAACTATTTTTACTAGATATAATTAATTTTTTTTTCAAATTTTCCCTCTTGTCTGATTGTCCTCCAAGCACTTACCTGTAGTCACCACTGTCTCACTAGAAGAGTGGATATAACCCAGAGGGCATTAAAGAAAAAAAAAAAGATTTAATCATGTTGTGGGTTAAATGAGGCTCCTCCAAATTTAAAAAAAGAAAAATATGTTGAAGTTCTAACCTCCAGTACTTCACAATGTCGCATTATTTGGAGATAGGGTCTTCACCCGCCTAATGAAGTTAAAGTGAGGTCCTTCGTGTTGGCCTTAATTCAAAACCACTTATATCCTTCTGAAAAGTGAAACTTAAACACATAGACATAGAAACACTATATGAAGATTGAATTATGCTGTCCCCAACCAAGGAATGCCAAATATTATCAGTAAACCACCAAAAGCTAGGAGAGGGGCATGAGGCAGATTCCTGCTCACAGCCCTCAGGAGACAACGCTGAAGACACCTCAGTTTACAGCTTGCAGCCTCCAGAACGGGGAGACAGTAAATTTCTGTTGCTTAAGGCATCCAGTTTGCAGTACTTCATTAGTGGCAATGTGAGCAGATTAATAAAAACCATCTGAGAACTAAGGCACTTATGATTCATTAGCCAAGATCTTGAGGAAAGGTCATTTGCTTGTTTATCTTGGATGTTCCATTTTGTTTTCCTAGAATTTGCCATTATATATTAAGATTCAAAGTCCTGTAACATTTAGATCAGTTATCCTCAAAATTTAATGTGCATCAAAATGACAGGAAGGATTTTCCGAAACACAGGTTGATAGGTCTGTCCCCAGAGTTTCTATTAAATAACCAATAGGTCTAAGATGAGGCCTAAGGATTTGCTTTTCTAGCAAGCTATTCAGTTCAGTTCAGTTGCGCAGTCGTGTCCTACTCTTTGCGACCCCATGAATCGCAGCACGCCAGGCCTCCATCACCAACTCCCGGAGTCTACCCAAACTCATGCCCATCGAGTCGGTGATGCCATCCAGCCATCTCATCCTCTGTCACCCCTTCTCCTCCTGCCCCCAATCCCTCCCAGCATCAGGGTCTTTTCCAATGAGTCAACTCTTCGCATGAGGTGGCCAAAGTATTGGAGTTTCAGCTTCAGCACCAGTCCTTCCAATGAACACCCAGGACTGATCTCCTTTAGGATGGACTGCTTGGATCTCCTTGCAGTCCAAGGGACTCTCAAGAGTCTTCTCCAACACCACAGTTTAAAAGCATCAATTTTTTGGCACACGGCTTTCTTCACAGTCCAACTCTCACATCCATACATGACCCCTGGCAAAGCCATAGCCTTGACCAGACGGACCTTTGTTGGCAAAGTAATGTCTCTGCTTTTTAATATGCTATCTAGGTTGGTCATAACTTTCCTTAGGTGATTAATGATGCTAGTTTGAGGACAGAGAAGACACCGGTTGACAAAAGAGCCCTTTTAATAATCAAATGGTGATGAGAATTGGAGCAGATAGTAAAGAGTCAATGAGCAAACACAGAAGCCATGCCCACTGGGATGTAGAGTTGGTACCAAAATATGCAGAATAAGGCAACTTAATCAGTGGTTTTCTAAATAAAGGTCAATACAAGTCATAAAAAATTTCACAGATTCAGTAGTTCAGTTCATACATTTGGCCATGTTTTCCAAAACAAAAAATTCTGGAAGAGCTGTACATCTAGAGATGGGGTTCGAAAGATGAACAATTAGAAAGGTTCAGCAAGAGTGAAAGAGTAAGCAGCATGTGCAAAGCCCTGTGACTGAAAAATAAAACATACATTCAAGGTGAAAGAAGGCCAGAGTGGCTGGGATGTGGATAGCACAACAGCTCACCTCTGTAACCCTAGAGGTGAGATGAGAAGAGACTGCAGCTTACAGACTGGGCGGGCTCACCTGGAGGTGTCTGTGAAAGCAGTCAACTCACTTTGGTTGTTTTAGAGTTAAGAGAAATCTCTCTCTGCCAGATCTTCCACATTGATCCTGAGCACAAACGATAAAGATACGAAAGGATTTCTTCATGAACTTCAAGCTATCTCCAGATTCTAACCTCTACAGGCCACCTGGTAACCAGGTCAACTAAACATTCCTTTTTTAAAATTTTTTTCTTTTTATAGAAGGTGTCTTAGGTCAGATTCTCCAGGAGCAGATCCTGAAACAAGATTCTTGTGGTTGTGATTTATTAAGGAAATGTTCCTAGGGTAAACTGTCAAGAAGTGGAGGTAGAATAGAGAATGAGATATTAAAATAAGAAGCTAAAAAAAAAAAAAAAAGAAGAAGAAGCTAACCCAATCCTGATACTGGAGGAGAACTCAGGAGTGGAAGTTACATCATAGGCTTGTCTTGGTCTGAGTGGGATTAAGAGAATTCCCAAGTGCTGTCCTCCAAGAAGGGAGCTGCCTGATAGCCATTGGAAGCCAAAACATATCAAAACTAGGGGAAGAATGCAAAGCAATGGTAAAGAGTAGCTCTCTTAGTCTGCTTAAGCTGCCATTACCGAATAGATCGGGTATCTTGAACAACAAAAATTCATTTTCTCATGATTCTAAATGCTGAGAACTTTAAGATTAAGGTGTCAACCAATTCAGTTTCTGGTGAAATATCTCCTCCTTGGGTTGCAGATGACTGACTTCTCATTATGTCCTCAGTGTGAGAGAGAAAGAGATGTCTCTTCTCACTGAAAGAGTACTAATCCATCCTGAGGACCCACACTCATGACCTAATCCTATTACCACCTAAAGGCCTCCGTCCAAATACCACTACACTGAATGCTAAAGTTTCAACATATGGATTTGTAGGGAACACAAACATTCAGTCTATAATAGGAGCCAAGGAGATATGACAGAAATATGGACAATAGCATCTACTATGATATGTCTTTCTTGACTGCTTTGACTCTTTCCTGATGCTGGCCTCAATCAGGGTCACTTCAATCCATTAAATATGTTCTAAATGTTTGGAAACTCCTACACTGGCTTAAAAACTCTTCCATTTCTGCAAGTTTTCCTGCTTGCTCAACCCTTTATGGTTATGTGTAGGGAAGAGCACCAAAGACTTACTCAGCATTAGCTTGAGCCCTAATAGGATGGAAAAGGCATGCTTCAGATGCATACCTTTTGAAGACGAATCATGGACTTGTGCTACATTTATTTAACTGAAATATCATAGAGGTGACTCTCAGGGCAAAAGAAGTCTACTATTAAGGAGGCATCTGAGTGTGTAACTCTGAAACAGATAACAGACAGCAATGTCAAGATGGTAATTTTCCAGCTTAAAAAATAAAATCCCTTCCCTGGAAAGCTAAAACACACCAAAAATAAAATCAAGTGAATTTATCTCTAAAGAGCAGCAAAGATATTTTTCTGGAAAAGCATTTTAATTTGTTTCCCCCCTGCACTGTAGTTCAATTCTTCCCTGAAGCCTATTCCAAGCTAAAGATGGAAAAGAATCCCCCAAGAGGTCAATGAGAACATCATCCCTTGCAGAAGGTCCCTTTATCACTGAGCCTGCCAACTTTACAGTCTTCTTTCTGGCACTTTTTCTGGTATATATGTATACTTACACATGTGTATTTTTATATAAATATACAGACATGTATTGTATACTTGGGGCTTCCCTGCTGGCACTGACAGTAAATAATCTGCCTGAAATGCAGGAGACCTGGGTTCGATCCTTGGGTCGGGAAGATCCCCTGGAGAAGGGAATGGCTACCCACTCCTGTATTCGTGGCTGGGAAGTCACATGGACAGAGGAGCCTGGCAGGTTACAGTTCATAGGGTTGCAAAGAGTAGGACACGCCTGAGCGACTAACTTTTTTTTTATATACGTACACATAGGTATATATATAACAGATTGCATGTGTGAAACTTTCAGCTCATACTTGGTGTACAGTTATGAGTAAAATAAGTATTTGCTATTATTTATGATTATAAAATAACAGTATTTAAAAATCTTAGGTAATGTGGGAAATCTTAGGTAATATGGTAATCTTGGGTAATATGGGAAACAAAGAAGGCTAAGAATATTGACTGCCTGGAGAAGGCCATGGACGGAGGAGCCTGGTGGGCTACAGTCCACGGGGTCGCAAAGAGTTGGACATGACTGAGTGACTTCATTTTCTTTCTAAGAATATTGATGCACGTGCTTAAAGCAAGAACAATCCATTTCCTATTAACTCAACTACTGCCTAAACTTATTTTTAATAGAGATAAGTCAGTTTGACAATAAAGTTTGTAGAATGAACACATTCTAGTGCTTGAAGGAAACTTAGAATCAAGTATTCTTCACGTTCATATGATCAAACTAAGTTACCAAAGGTGCTCTGACTTTTTCAAGGTCAAACAGCCACCAGGCATAGTCAGCTCTGAAAGACAGTGCTATCATTCTACCACTATCTATTTGACCTCAATTCATATTTGCTGAAGGAGTGGATCAGTCTTTTTAGAATTCATAGATGTATACATTTATAAAGCGGGTTCAGGACAGGTAATTCCATGTAACATGTCATCCAAACAACAGATCATTGGTTTGACACACATCATTTCTAGCCTTCGAAAAAGTTTATGTTGATGCCTAAACACATTCCAGAGTCTCGGAAGTGGAAGAAAAGGGTTTAAAAAGCAAACAAACCTTAGTCATGCTTTAAAGGACACTTGCTTTGGAATGGAACTCTGGGGTGTTTAATTATCAGCATGTGCCTTTCCATCCCCGGCCTATTAAATCATCTGGCCTGCTAATAATAGCTTGTTTAGCCATCAGGAGAAGATGGATGAGTTTTAGTTCCCATTTTCAAATCCGAGGGATCTGCCCTGTTTCTGAATTATCTGCAGATGAAGATTAGTCACTGAGGCATCTGTAGGTTGTACAGAGGACACTGGAGTCTTGGCCGGCACATTTATCCTCACCAGAGCGCTCCTCCCTCTCCTCTGGGTATCCACTGGTGAATAGAGACCAAAGGAGCCAAGGTTAAATGCAAGGAAGGAAACCCTAACAATTAAAAGCTCTTTTTAGCATGTGTAAACTGGATTTAATTGCTTCCTGTTTTTAAACCGTCCATGAATAGATCCCTTTAGCTTGGCAAGGGAAATTGTAAAAGTAGTATGACTGCTTTCACAGAGACGACATCTTTTTTTTTTTCTTTGTTCTTTTTGATCTGTATCTAGTGTGCCTGTTACCTGTTGATGTATGGCAAACTATCTCAAAATGTAGTGGCTTAAAACAACGGTTTACTTGGATCATGATTTTGTGGACGAGGAAGTCAGGAGGGGATTCACTGGGTGTCTTCTCTCCACTCCATGAGATGTTAACTGGAGTGGCTTGACTGGTCCAAGATGGTTCACTCACAGGGCTAGCAAGTTGGTGCTGATACTGGCTAAGAATTTAGCTTAGTCTTTTGTCAGGGTAACTTGGTTGTGTTTCACGAGGCCCTGTCTGCAGTCTGGTTGGACTTCTTTATAGCAAGAACAGCTGGGTTCCTAAAATGAATACTTTTTCAGATGAATGAAAGCTACAAAACACATTTTGACCTAGCCTTAAAGTACCAGAAAGCCACTTTTGCTATATTCATTGGTCAGACACATCACTTAAGGGAGGCTTAGATTCTGCAGGATGGAAAATAGGTTCCCTTTTCTTAAGAGTAGGACAGCAAATTTTGCAGACATCTTTATTATAAGGAGGAAAATAGTTATCATTCTATTTACATATACACCTCCCACCCTACAAATAATCTGGTGTTTCTCAGAAGCTTAAAAGTATTTTAATTTATTTATCACACCTCCCTTGCTCATGATATTTAATATTTACTTAATAAATATTTTGATTTATTTATTAAATTAATTTATTTAATATTTAATTTAATAAACATTGTGATGTTTTAAAACAATGATTTCAACAATCAGTTAATCAAATTCCATTTATTTGTCTGATGATTACTTCTTTCCTTTCTGAGCCCATTTCCAAATTGATAATAATACTTCAAATGCCATTCTGAATCCTAAATAACTAGTTAGTATCAAATAATGGAAGCTTCTACACAACATTTTCTGTGAAAGCAAGGCAGACAAGTAAAAAATAATTGAAAAAGACTTTCCAAGCTAAAGAAGAATCTTAACAATGGCAAAGCTTTTGAGATATTTAGGTTGTTTTCACACTACCCTTTCTCTTTTATCCTCCAAGGAGTAAGTATACAAAAAATCAGTTTTGCAGATCTTATCGGTAGACCCCAAAGTAGAAATTAAATAGTAGTAAAAATCTCATATATTGAGTCCCTTTTCATTTGCATATATTTGCATATGAATAAAGAACTAATTGTTGTGAGGTAACAATTAAGAGAACAATAGAAGAAAGAAAAGGGGCTTGAGACCGCAACAGACACCTGGGAGACTGTATTTAAAAAGCTTTTTAAATATTTGAATTTTTTTTCACTAAAGACAAAGGCATTGAACCATGCACAATATGCTACCAAAAGAATCAAAATGGGAAAAAGTTTGTGACCTACTAATACCATTTTTTGATGGAGAGAAGTTGAATTTTTCCCCTTTCAATCTTGAATATGAAGGCAGTATGTTTAGAATCCATGGCACCTATGTAGAGATAATGCTGAAGCAAGTTCTAAGTTCCTACTGCCAAGCTTGCAAGTAAATCTGTACTAGCCTTTTTTTTCAAACTGAGATTCTAAAATAGTTGTTTGATGTTCCTTCAGTAGAGAACTTATTGGGACAAAGTGGCTTTCCTTTCCCCCTTGGCCACCCTGACCAGTTCAGCTCTAGCCTCAAGGTGGATTACTTCACTCAGCAAAACTAGTGACTGGCATGGAATCCTTTCCACTCTTCTTCAAAAGCAACTTTGCAAACATCTGTGCCACCCTGAGCACAATCTTTGTGGGATTTGCCTTTATAATAGATTTATTTTTTCCTTTAATTTTGCCTGCCTACCATCCCTCTTCTGAAAATAGAGCACTACTTTTTCTTTATACAACTTTATCTCATATTCTCAGTCATACAGGCTTCTGAACAGTCTCACACCCTCAGCATTAAGAATAGAGACAAAACAAGGGTAGGTATAGTTCAGAGATACAGATGGACCAGAGTAAGTTGAACATAAGAAAAGAAACAGGAGGAAGAAAAGAGAGGAAGACAAACAGAAAACACGGATGACATCATTTGAGATCATGAATCCAACCATGTCCCAAACTATATTTTCAAATTACATTGCTATTTAGTCGCTAAATCATGTCTGACTCTTGCTACCCCATGGACTGTAACCCACCAGGCTCCTCTGTCTGTGAGATTGCAAAGGCAAGAATAGTGGAGTAGGTCATCATTTCTTTCTCCAGAATATCTCCCTGACCCAGGGACCAAACCTGCATCTCCTACATTGAAGGTGGATTCTTTACAACTGAGCCACCAGAGAAAATTTCAAGTTATAAAAGCCAATTAATATTCTACTTCCAACATACACACACACACACACACACAAGAATTTTATTAATTTATATAAAAATAATAGCTATTGTTTTGCTTAAACTCATGTGATTTGTGTTTCTGTCACTCAAAACCAGGCTTTATTAATACAATGAAAGTGAAAGTGTTAGTTGCTCAGACGTGTCTGATTCTTTGCGACCCCATGGACTGTAGCCAGCCGGCTTCCTCTGTCCATGGAATTCTCTAGGCAAGAATACTGGCATGCGTAGCCATCCCCTTCTCCAGGGGATCTTCCCAACCCAGGAATCAAACCTGGGTCTCCTACATGGCAGGTGGGTTCTTTACTGTCTGAGCCACCGGGGAAGCCCGCTTATTAGTACAATCTCTTACCAAACCCAGTCTCTCCCAACTGTTCATAGTACTGCCCTTGAAAAGCACTGTCAAATCTAGACTCAAATGTTAAATTCATTCTACTGACTTTCATGTAATAAGTGCAAAATTCACCACTGGAAGCCTTTCCGAATTACATATATCTTGTACGGGATTATAAAACATCATAGTCCCATAACTAAATTATGCAATATAAATTTATTTAATTTATCTAGACAAAACTTTCCTCTTATATACATATACAGCCCCACACATTTCTTTTCAGTAAGGGTTAAAGGTCACAGTGCTCTAATTCTCTGGGTAAGTATACATCCAATTAATATCCCCCTTTATGTGCATATTTGGTAGTTTTGTTGGTCAAAGTGTGTGTTACCTGCTCAATTGTTTCCAACTCTTTGTGACCCCATGGACTGTAGCCTGCCAGACTTCTCTTTCCATGGACTTCTCTAAGCAAGAATACTGGGGTGGGCTGCCATTTCCTTCTCCAGGGACTCTTCCCAACCCAGGGATTGAACCAGGATCTCCTTCATTGCAGGGAGATTCTTTTACCACTGAGCCAGCAGGGAAGCCACCGGGGAAGCTTTGTTGGAGTGATGAACAACTCCAGTGTCTCAGGGTCATATAACACAGAGATTTATTTCTAACTTACTTTATATGTAGGCCTTAATCCAGTAGAGTTCCATCTGTCTTGACTACTAGACCTCCAGACTAGAGGAGCAAATTTTATTTGGAATGTCCCATTCTCAGAGCAGAAAGCAGAAGCCAGAGACTAAGTTGAATTGTGCAGTCATATTTAAGGCTTCTGCTCCAACATGGCCCACAACACATTCGCTCAGATTACAGTGGGCAAGTCTTCCAATGGGACAAGAAAGTGTATGCCACCTACACACTGGCAAGGTAACTTACGCAACAAACACAAAGAACATGTAAACTCCTCTCAAAATGGGAGAGCATTGTTTTGAACAATAATATAATCTGACACAATAGACCTAATCAGAAGCAATAGATCTGTACCAGATTTTATTACTCTCTTAACTTAGCTGCCCTCTTGGACACTTTTATAGCTTGAATCAAGAGCCCAGGCTTTCCTTAGATTTCTAGAGTTTCTAACGAGAAAATTTACCTTCAAGACTTAGCACAGAGAAAAACCATATACTTTTGTACAAGCCATAGAGCTATGAAAGCTTTGGCTGGAATGGAAAACTCTTAGGGATTTTGTATCCCTCAGCAGGAGAAAAGTTACCTTTCTATAATGGGCTCTCCAAAATAAAGCTTGTTCAGAAGCTAATATGAAAATGAACTAACCCTAATGTGTTGGCTTTAGATATTATTGGCAAATATTTGGCTCCACCATCTTGTTCCTCTGATTCTAGGTTTTGTTTTTCATTTTTTTTACAAATATGCAAAATGTACACCCTTGATACTATTAAGATGTGGTTATCAGTGGGATTTATATTCAATAAATTTATTCATACATTCATGTACTCTAAAGCATTCAAGTAAATACACTTTTCTCCATTTTGCTGTATTTCCAATGATGTTTTAAGAATCTGTAGATGGGCACTATTCTAGTAACAGTGACTATTTAAAAAGTTACCCCAAAGCTTAGTGACTTAAAACACCAATGAATATTAATTATCTCGCATGATACACATGAGTCAGAAATTTAAGTGCAACTCAACTCTGTAGTTCTGAAGTCATAGACTGACGGTGGCTAGAGCTCAGTCAATTCAGTCGTTCAGTTGTGTCCAACTCTTTGTGACCCCATGGACTGCAGCATGCCAGGCTTCCCTGTCCATCACCAACTCTTGGAGCTTGCTCAAACTCATGTCCATGGAGTTGGTGATGCCATCCAATCATCTCATCCTCTGTCTTCCCCCTATCCTCCAGCTTTCAATGTTTCCCAGCATCAGGGTCTTTTCCAATGAGTCAGTTCTTCACATCAGGTGGCCAAAGAATTGGAGTTTCAGCTTCAGTATCAGTCCTTCCAATGAATATTCAGGACTGTCCTTCCTTAAATCAGGACTGGTTTAATCTCCTTTCAGTCCAAGGGACTCTCAAGAGTCTTATCCAACACCACAGTTAAAAAACATCAATTCTTTGGCGCCCAGCTTTCTTTATAGTCCAACTCTCACATCCATACATGACTACTGGAAAAACCATGGCTTTTACTAGACAGACCTTTGTCAGCAAAGTGATGTCTCTGCTTTTCAATATGCTGTCTAAGTTGCTCATAGCTTTTCTTCCAAGGAGCAGTTCAGTTCAGTTCAGTCTCTCAGTCATGTCTGACTCTTTGCCACCCCATGAACCGCAGGACACCAGGCCTCCCTGCCCATCACCAACTCCCAGAGTCCACCCAAGCCCATGTCCATTGACTTGGTGATACCATCCAACGATCTCATCCTCTGTCATCCCCTTCTTCTCCTGCCCACAAGCTTTCCCAGCATCAAGGTCTTTTCAGATGAGTCAGTTCTTCACATCAGAGGGCCAATGTATTGGAGTTTCAGCTTCAACATCAGTCCTTCCAGTGAACACCCAGGACTGATCTCCTTTAGGATGAACTGGTTGGATCTCCTTGCAGTCCAAGGGACTCTCAAGAGTCTTCTCCAACACCACAGTTCAAAAGCATCAATTCTTCTGTGTTCAGCTTTCTTTATAGTCCAACTCTCACATCCATACATGACCGCAGGAAAAACCATAGCCTTGACTAGACAGACCTTTGTTGACAAAGTAATGTCTCTGCTTTTTAATATGCTGTCTAGGTTGGTCATAACTTTCCTTCCAAGGAGTAAGCGTCTTTTAATTTTTTGGCTGCAATCACCATCTGCAGTGATTTTGGAGTCCAGAAAAATAAAGTCATCCACTGTTTCCCCATCTATTTGCCATGAAGTGATAGGACTGGATGCCATGATCTTAGTTTACTGAGCGTTGAGCTTTAAGCCAACATTTTCACTCTCCTTTTTCATTTTCATCAAAAGACTCCTTAGTTCTTCTTCACTTTCTGCCATAAGGGTGGTGTCATCTGCATATCTGAGGTTATTGGTATTTCTCCTAGCAACCTTGATTCCAGCTTGTGCTTCTGCCAGCCCAGCATTTCTCATGATCTTAGTTTTCTGAATGTGACTAGAGCTAGTGTCATGAAAACTTCCTCACTTATGTACATGGAATTCCAGCTCAGAACACTTGGATATCTGGGGATAGCAGGGGTCCTCAGGAATATTTTGTCACTCTGAGTTGTTCTATGTGATGTCCAGCATGGCATCTTCAGAATTACTTGCGTAGTTAATCAGATCTCCAAAGGTATAAGTACATATGGTGAAAAAGAAAGAGAGAGAAAAGGGCTTCAGGTGAAGCCATATTGCGTTTTATAACCTAGCCTCAGAAGTCAGGCAAGTGTCAGTTTTCATCATGTTCTCACGGTGGAAGCAGTTACAAAATATGCTGAGGTTTGACTGGATGGACCAGAGACTTCATCTTTCAGTAGAGAATTGTCAGCATCACTTGGCAAGAAGAGTGTGTGGGATGAAATTAATATTTGTTTGACCATCTTTGGGAAATCCAATTTTCCAAAATTACCCTGGTTTTCTTGCCCCTTAATCTGGTTCTGATGAGATATATTGGACTTGAATTAAAAAAAAAAAAAGTCATAGCTAAAAGGAAAAGACCATAAAATAATCTCATGCAACTTTTTTCAATTGCCAATTAAAGGAATTTAAGCGATTGCCCAAGATATGACTGATAATTAGATACAAATATACCATAATTTAGACTAGGAGCCCCTATACCGAGTCTTTTTCACTGAATCACAACAGGATAGTTCGTTTTATAGGACTCTCGTTTTACAGGTCATGGCTATGGCATCGTTGAAGTGCTCCTGCCGCTGCTAAGTTGCTTCAGCCGTGTCCGACTCTGTGCAACCCCAGAGACGGCAGCCCACCAGGCTCCCCCGTCCCTGGGATTCTCCAGGCAAGAACACTGGAGTGGGCTGCCATTTCCTTCTCCAGTGCATGAAAGTGAAAAGTGAAAGTAAAGTCGCTCAGGCCTTTTGGACTCTTAGCGACCCCATGGACTGGAGCCCACCAGACTCCTCCGTCCATGGGATTTTCTAGGCAAGAGTACTGGAGTGGGTTGCCGTTGCCTTCTCCTTAGTTAAAATGGTAAGAGCCGAATTTCAAGTTGTATTGAACTGCAAATCAACTGTTATCTGGCCTTAGATATTTAGTTTTTTTTATATTTGTTAGCTAGTAGTGATTCATACTTAAATCATTGGTCAAAAACAGAACAAACTTCATATGTATTCAGAATTAACCTCAAATGCACCATTGATTTAAGTGTAAATACAACTTTCAGGAAGAAAAAAAAAATAGAATATATTATCAGATTACTAAAGAACATAAAACATAAAAGATATTTCATATGATTTTAAAAATTTCTTAGCTCTCAAACCTATATGAAATAAGCAGTATTAATTGGTTTTATAAGGACTTCAAACTCAATTGCTTAATAGTTGGATTCAAATCCCTGAATAGTTCTATGGTAATTGCAACCATATATTTCATAATCTATCTTATATTGGATAAATATTGGCTGTTTTCTTTCAACAAAATGATTTATTTCATCTAAGTTTTCAAATTATATGTGAGGAGTTGTTCATAATATATCTATATAGTTTTGGTACATATGCAGGGTCCTAGTGGTATCCCCTGTGTCATTTCAAATGTTTGTAATTATTTTCCTTTATTTTTTCTTCCTCAGTCTTGCTGGCTCTTTGTCAATTTTATTGATTTTTTTAAAGAATAATCTCTTGGTTTCATTGATTTTCTCTATTGTGTTTCTGTTTCCAAGTTCAACAATTTCTGCTCTTATTATTTCCTTCCTTCTGTTTGCTTTGGTTTTATTTTGTTCTTCTTTTCTGAGTTGAAGTGGAAGTTTAGAGTATTGATTGGAGACATTTTTTCCTAATATGTGAATTTAGTTGTACATAAATTTATCTGTCCCACAAATTTTAATAATTGTATTTCCATTTTCATTTGGTTAAATGAACATTTTAAAATTTCTTCTGAAGCTATCCTATTGACCATGGATTTTTTATAGATATGCTGCTTAGTTTCCCAATATTTGGAAATTTTTTCTGTAAATTCTCATATTGATTTCTAGTTTGGTTCCATTGTGGTCAAAGAATAAACTCTACAATTTCACTAGTTTAAATTTTTGAAGTTTCTCCATCAGGATATGATTACATTGGGACATGATTCATGGGCACTTGAAAATGATGCGTGTTCTGCTGTTGTTGAGTTTTCTGAAAATATTGAGTAGATACTATTGTTTAAATGGTGCTATTAAGTTTTTCTGTAGCTTTGCTGATTTTCTGTCTAGTTTTTCAATAAATTGCTGAGAGAAAGGTGTTGAGGTCTCCAATTATAATTGAGTGTATGATTTTTATTTTAGTTTTATCTATTTCTGCCTCAAACACTCTACAGATCTATTGTTTGTATATGTATACATAGAATTTCTGTATTTCTATGTCCACTTGTGGGCTTACCCTTTTATCATTTTATGTTGCTCTTTTATTCTTGTAATTTTTTTGCTCTAAAATCTACTTTATCTGATAATAATACATCTATTCTTACTGTCCTTTTATTAATGTTTGCATTTTATATATATATATATATATAAAACAGATGGATTTTGTTTTATAAACCACTCTGCCAATATCTATCATTTAATTGGTATGTTTATGCCATTTACATTTAATGTAATTATTAATACTTTAGGATTAAACCTGACATTTTATTTTCATTTTTGTTGTTCTCTTTTGAGCAAACCCTGGCGGATAGTGAAAGACAGGGAACCCTGTCATGCTACAGTCTACAGGATTGCAAAGAGTTGGACACAATTTAGTGACTAAATAAAAACATGTTTTATTTCTGGGTTCCTTTTCCTGACTGTCTATGGGTTAATTAAAATTTTTTAAGAATCCATTATTATTTATCTATAGTTTCATATTGTATATCTCTTTGTGCAGCTTTTTTAGTGTTTTTTCTAGGTATCACATTATACCTAGAATATTATAATTATGTATGTGATATATATATATATATGATATATCATCTCATATGTATATATATATATATATATATATAACTTAAGCCTATTATAAACCAAAATGTTTCCTCCCTTTAACTTCCTTTGCACTCTCTTATTGATAACACAATTGGCTTAAATATTTCCTCAGCCAACATTTAGAACTATATTATACAGTGTTAAAAGTTTTGCATCAATCATCAAAAAATTAAAAAATTCAAGAGAAGAAGAAAAATTTTTAATGTTTTCTTCACTTTGTTATTTTCTCCTCTCCAAATTTCTAGGGTTCTTTTTTAAAATTTCTTTTCTGTTTAGAGAACTTATTTTAGCCACTTTTATTAGAATAAGTCTGAGAGTGAGAGATTATTTTAGTTTCTCTTCCTCTAAGAATATCTTTATGTACCTTTTATTCCTGAAGGATATTTTGATGGCTATGGTTTGCCAGATTGACAATTCTTTTCTTTCACTGTTTGAAAAATATTGTCCACTTTATTCTGGCCTCCAACATTTTTGATGAGAATTCTGCTATCATTTTATTTCAATTTTTCCCTACAGATAAAGTGGATTTTTCTCTGACCACTTCCAAGATTTTTTCTTCGCCTTTTAGTTTTCAAAATACTAATTAAAATGTGTCTTTGCATGGATCCCTCTCAGCTTAACCTGTTTGGAATTTACATAGCTTCTTGAATCTGGAGATGTATGTCTTTTGACAAATTTAGGAAGTTGTTGGTCATTATTCCTAGGTGTACTTTTTTCGTCTCTCCTCTTTTACCTATTTTTATTAAACTCCAATAGCAAAAATGTTAGGTGTTTGATTATAGTCCCACAGATTCCAAAGATTTCATTGATTTTTTAAGTCTGTTTTCTCTTGGCTGTTCAGATTGGATGATGTCTATTCTTCTATCTTTCATTCACTGATGATTTCCCCTGTCCCCCTCCATTCTATGACTGAAGCCATTCACTGAGCTTTTCATTTCAGTAATTTTACTTTTTAGTTCTAAAATTTGCTTGGTTCCTCTTTATATCTTTCATTTCCTTGCTAAGAGTATTTCTTTGCTGAGGCTTTTTATTAGTTAATTTGTTAAAAGTACTTTGGTAATTGGTCAATAAAGTACTTTTACTGTTGCTGCTTTAAAATCTCTGTTTGATCATTTTAACACTGTCATATCAGCATTGAAATCTCTTGATTTTATTACATTTAGTGTGAGATCCTCCTGTTTCTTGATCTGATAAGTAATATGTATTGAAACATGGATGTTTTTAAATTATTTTGGACAATTCTTGATATTATCAAACTTCACTTTAAGTTGGATTTTTTGGATATGACCTATGGAGGGAAAAGGGGAAGGTATTATTTCTTTACTGCCACGTGGAATAGAATAGTGGATTTACCACTTGTTGTTCAGTCGCTAAGTCATGTCTGACTTTTTGCAACCCCATGGATTGCAGCACACCAGGCCTCACTGTCCCTCACCATCTCCTGGAGTTCACCCAAGTTCATGTCCGCTGTGTCTGTAATGCCATCCAACCAAATCATCCTCAGCCACCCTCTTCTCCTTTTGCCTTCAACCTTTCCCAGCATCAGGGTCTTTTCCAATTTGCCACTTAGCCATCATTAATACTCATGTTGGGCAAGGCTCCTCATTATTGCTGGGCAGAGGTGAAAGTTCTGACTTCTCATGTCTCCGCTGACAGCAGTGGGGGGTGGCTTTGTTACCACTCTCCATGAGCCTTCATCTGATGCCACTTGAGTGGAGATTAAAAGCATTACTGACAAGTATGAATAGAAATCTAGCCTGCCAGGTAGTCTGCACTGACACCGTGGTTGAGGAACTTAATACTGCCAGTAGGGTATAAAATTCTAGCTCTTTACCCACCCTCCTCCAACTCCATTGCAGCGGGGGCGTTATATTTTCTCCTTTCATCCTTGAGTAGATGCCCACTCAGCCTTTGCTGGCAAGGCTGACAACACAGATTTTTTTCTGTGTTGTCTAGTTGGAATGGAGCAATCACTATCTGAAGATTTTTCTGTCTTTTCCTGGTCCTTGGCTAGAAAGAGTGGGTTTTTGCAGGGGGGCCATATTTGTCTGCTCTGGCTGATATTTCCAGGTTGCTGACTTTATCAGCTCTCATTATGGATGTATGAGGCAAAAAGAAAGTTCAGGTAACTAAACACCATGTCATTCCCTAGGTCCTAAGTTTTTGTGACCATCTGTCACCTTCTTTCTATATTTCAGAGTCTTATTATATTAGTTTTAAATATAGTGTTCAGTGTTATTAATTGTACTTAGTGTGATGATAAGGGGAGTATGTCTACTCCATCTCCTAGAGGCAGAATTCTCATTAACAAAACTTAAAAAAATTTTCATTTATATTGTTTTAAATTAAAAAATCCACCATCTAGCTTATTTGAGAGATAGCCCAGCAAGTGAAAGAATCACAAAAATCATATTTGCTACTGTGATCAGCCCATCCTAGAAAGCTAACACAAAAACTACTTAAAATATTGTTACCTATACAATCCTTATTTCCCAAAGAGCCAGTAATATATTTTTGCCTTCAGGTCATACACTGGGACAAGCACATGGGCCAGTCACATCAAGCAAAACCTTGGGGCAGATATTAAGACCAAGCAAGAAATAATGGTCACAGGTAGACAGACAGACCAGGGAGAAACAAGTTTGCCAGTAGTCTTTTACTATCGTGTCATCTCACTTCATCTTGACAACAGCCCTTGGAAGCAGGTACTATTATTGATTTTTGTTTTATAAAATAGGAAAGAGGCACTTAGGGACTAAATAATTTCCCCATGTTTTCACAGCAAATAGATGGAGGATCTATTCTTCAAAATGTGTCTCTCAAATCTAGGCTCTTAACTATTAGAAGTCAGAGATGCTCAAATGAAGTGACTTAATTCTAGTATTTCAGATCAGAGGACATGACAATGATATCCAAGGGTTTCAATAATCTCCAATCTCAGACAAAATGATCTGTTAAGATAGTGATCCAAAAAGTAGCTAGTGGTTTCCAACAGATGAGCTTCCCTGAATGGACTGCTCTGTAGTTGCTAGAAGAGAAGCAAGCTAGCTAGTAGCATCAGAAAAAGAGTCAGGAGAAAAAAGCCTGAGTTCATGGATCAGGATCAGAGTAAAAAATTCTGGACCCATTTGAAAGGACTTGACAGAAATGTAAGGAATAGACAAGCTCATTAGGAGAGGGGAGGACTGTCCAGATGACTAGAATGCTGATATAATCAATCACATTGATAATAATGACCATCAGTTATTGAGTGCCTGTATATACCTTAGGCTGAACTAGATACTGAAATAAGTTTCAATAATTGGAAGTATTATAGCAGAGTCTCAGGCTTGAATTAAGTGTTCTTAGTTCGTTTTATCAGAATGGAAGCCCCTGAAAGGATGCAGTTGGAATCCCACCATTCAGCCCTGGGGATTTCAGAATCTTTATCAAGACAGACAACTTGGTAAGAAATTTATGAATCAGAGAATGGGAATTCTTATGTACTTACTTCCTGCCTTAAATCATGATCATTTTTAGAACACAGGATGCAATTAAGTCTGCAGCTGAACAAATCAATGATCTGTGAGGTTGGAAATTTTTTTTAAAAAAACTTAGGCATAAAGTCTCTCACCTTACTAGGGACACATATATTGTTCCAAATTCAAAGGAGAAAAAAATCAGTAAAAGATAGCTTTCCTGCAATTCATTCACCTATCAAACATTCATTCAGTCATTCAAAGACTAATTACTAAACATCTACTCTATGCTGGAATCATGCTAAATCTTCTCGATATAGAAAAGAACAAAACACGTCTGCTTTTTGCCTCTGTTGGGCTCACTGCCAAACACCAGAGAACACTTAACACAATACATTGATTGATTAATCGCAGAGAACACATAAAATGGTGGACTAGCTGTTTAAATGCAGAGTTTTCCTTATTATGAAGGATGTAACAAAAGTGTAAGGCAGAGATACATAATCTTGCCCAGGGGAACAGAAAAGCTTTCCCAGAGGAAGTGACATTTAAGCCTCAGCTCGATTTTGAGTGAAGTAAAGAAGGTAAGTGTTAGGGAAGTTTTAGTTCGAGTGAATAGTCTGTGCAAAAGCCCTGAGCCTGAAAGTTGTACCTCATGCTGAAGAAGCGGAACAAAGGCCAGAGTGGCTGGAATCTGGCAGGGAAGACTTCACCTCTGTGACTATAGAGAAGCAGGAGAGAATTTCTTAGAGATAGAGCAGAGTGTAGGCCGGGTGGGCAGCATAGGACGTGTCTCTGAAGTGGCTGGCTCAGTGGGTTACTTAATGGGTGACAGGAACCTCTCTCTGAGTCTTTGCCCACCTTTACTGCCTGTGTACTTAGGGTAAGGGCCTCCCAGGCGGCACGAGCGGTCAAGAGCCTGCCTGCCAATGCAGGTTAAGTGTAAGAGGCAAAGTTTGATCCCTGGGTGGGAAGATCCCCGGGTGGAGGGTATATCAACCCACTCCAGTGTTCCTGCCTGGAGAATCCTGGGGACAGAGGAGCCTGGAGGGCTACAGACCTTATGGTCACACAGAGTCAGACATGACAAGTGACTTAGCACGCAGCACACACGTCCTGAGTGCAAAGGGAGAAGACATGTGAGGACTTCTTTTCATGTCTTAAAACCTCATCTTCTCCACAGCAGGAGTTCTCCAATGGCCCCAAGTTGGTATTTGGAGAGCCATATTAATTCTGCCATTGTGAAGAGGTATCTATGAGCAATGAAGTTATTTCTGCATCAGCTCGTCAGATCAGAGGCAGTCGGGCAGCCAGGATCCACAGGGCCTTATCCAGGTTGCCATGTAGCTGAGGAAGAGAGGGTTGGGACTCTGCCAGCTACAAGATCTAGTTCAGAAAAGCCAAAATATGTGTTTTAAGCTGCTTCAAAATCTGTGGACGCTTTTTCCTCCTTTGAAAATCATTATAGCACTGAGCTAACCATTAGTAATCCCACCAAAGTCTAATACCAAAGGGCAGTAAAGAGGTATAATTTTCCAGCCAATTCAAGCATCATGTTCTGCTAAAACCTATCTCATAAAATTACAGAATAGAGTATACTGTATATTTCTTCCCCATTTATATTTGGAATTATTTTGGCTGGATTTTGTGCATTTGTTTCTTTATTTACACCTAATTGTCATAATTTTGATAAAGTAACTACCAAACTTGTGTAGGTAGACTTACTAAATGCACAGGCTTATTTTATTTATTTGATAACTACTGACTGCTTCCAACTATCTTTGAGGCACACTTCTGCAGACCAGAGTTCAATGGGAAAAGAGATACACAAAGCCCTTATTCACGCTGCTGCTAAGTCGCTTCAGTCGCATCCGACTCTGTGTGACCCCATAGACGGCAGCCCACCAGGCTCCTCCATCCCTGGGATTCTCCAGGCAAGAATACTGGAGTGGGTTGCCATTTCCTTCTCCAATGCATGCATGCATGCTAAGTCGCTTCAGTGGTGTCTGACTCTGTGCGACCCTATGGACAGCAGCCCACCAGGCTCCTCTGTCCACGGGATTCTCCAGGCAAGAATACCGCAGTGGGTTGCCATTTCCTTCTCCACCTTATTCATGTGGTGTTTATAATCTAAAGAGTTGAGACAGTAGCTGGGTAAAGGAAAGACAGAGCAAGAAAAGAAAGAGAGGGCAAAAGTAAAAGGAAAGAAGAGAAAAGGGAAGGAAAGGAAGAAAAAAAGAACGGTAGTGTTAACTAGTAGGAAAGTGCGATATGATAAACCAAACCATACTTGGCAATTATCTGGTTCACTAGTACTTTGTAGCACAACCCTCACATTCTTAGTGACTTAAAGCAATATTGTGTTTTGTTTACAATTTTGTGAGTTTAGAATTCTGGAAAAATTTAACTGGGTAACTTGTCCCTGGTCCACATAGTGGCAGCTAGAACAGGATGATCCACTTCCAAAACACAGTTTTTCATCCACATGTCTAGTATTCAGAGCCCCTCTCTCCCCCTCCTGCTTTTATCTTTCTCTCCCTTTCTCTTTTCACATGGCATTTCATCCCCCATCTTTCTATGTGGCTTGGACTCCTTACAGCATGGTGACCAGAGTGAGTCACACTAATTAATGGTAGTATGCTTCCAAGTGTGAGTGAAAGTTGATAATCTCTTTTCACCAAAGCCCAGAAGAAACTGGCAGTGTCTTTTCGTATGAGCAGTCACAGAGCCCACCCAGACTCAAGGAGATGCTAATGGGTCCCTAGTTCTCAGCAAAGAAATGCAACAGCATACAAGGCCATTTTAATCTACCACTGGGTCTCTGATACAAAGTTGAATCACTAGGATAGCTTTCCTCAGGCAGTTACATTTTAACTGAGTCCTGAATGACAAGAAGAAACTGAAATGCTAACATGTAAAAGCAGACCATAATAGACAGAAGCAATAGCAAGTACAAAGCCCCCAATGCATAAATGATTGATGTATTTGAGAAAAGAGTGAAAGCTAGAGTGACTGGATCTTGAAGATTGAGGAAGAGATTTTAAGGGGATGAGGTAGCAAAAGTAGAGTCAGTTGGCCATAAGCAGGAATTTGGATACTATTCTTAGCGTAAGGGAAGGCACTGGGAGCTTTTGAAATTAGCATGAAGTAATTTACATATTTAAAGGATTATAGAAGTGCAAGAATAGCAATTGGGAGAACAGTTAGGAGACTATCACAGTAATTCAAGTATGAGATGATGATGCTTTAGACTCATTTGATTCCAGTGGAGATAGATTTAAGATGAATGCAGATATAGGTATAGGGTGTAAGTACAGGTATAGATAGTGATATAGATTTAGAGGTAGACCTATATAAGTATAGATTTAAATAGAGATAGAGACATATGTATGCACATAGAAATCAATATGTAAATAGTTATATAGACTGAGATAGAAATAAATATATAGAGAGAAACATATAGAAATAGATAATAGATTTAAGATAAGATATAGAGAAACAAAGATATATAAACATATTTAGATACAAATAGAGATAGATATCAATGCAGAAGTAGATGAGTTTAGACAGAGCTAGAGGCACAAGCATAGATGTGGATATACATCTGAGGTGGACTTGATAGAATTTGCTAGTGGATTAGGTAAGAGAGTAAAGATATAAAAGAATTCAAAGATGATTTGAGTAACTAGATGCATAATAATGCTACTGAATAAATTATAGGAGACTGGTTTATGGAAAGTATTCCACTAAAGAGGTAAAAGGAGCCCAAGGAAACCTCTGAAATCAGAAGTGCTTGAGGGGGTAATGTCACACTTATTATAGGTACCCACTGATTTGTCTCTCTTCCCTCTCACATGAATGCTCTTTCTTGCCTTTATCTTTCATCCTAGAATTTCTCATATCTGGAATACTGTGACTGGGAGAGTGCCACAGAATTTGGAGCAAGAGAAGTCTGTATTTAAACTCAATGGCTGGGTCTTTCCTGTAGGTCCAGTGGTTAAGAATCCACACTTCCACTGCAAGAGATGCAGGTTCCCTCCCTGGCAGGGAAACTAAGGTCTCACATGTTGCATGGCAATGCCAAAAATTTTGTAAAACTCAATGGCTGCCATTTACAAGCAGTAGAATTGGGCAAATTAAATCACTTCTTTAAGCTTCAGTATCTTTCACTTTAAAGTGGAAACAACTTTGTTGAACTTACAGAGCTGCTATGAGAATTAAAAGTCAAAAATGTCCAAGATATTTAGTGCTGTGTCCAGAACCTAATAGGGCTAAGAAATGTTAATTTTCCTTTCCCTATATCCTCAAGCCTTTCAAAATCCTTGTTTCCTAAAATCCAACCTTTCTTAAATACTTTTTGAAACTTTCAAAATCATCTCTTCAATATATTATTCCATAATTATTTCCATCAAGCTGACACAATTCCTCAATTAAACTATAATTTCCTTACACATCCTCTTTTTTCCACAACATCCAGTCCAACACTGAACACTCCATAAGTACTATATTAGAATAAGCCCTTTTGATTGATTCTTTTTTTTTTTATTCTGCTGAATCAAATAGTTGTTTTCCAATATTGAAGTTCCAATGAAAACTTGAATCTAAAAGCATATAAAAAATGAAGTTTCATGGTTTTTCCTAATTAAATAAGAAAAAGACTTCAGGGAAACTTTTTGTTTTTCTTATTCTTTTCAAGTGGTTCTCATAGTTAATAGAATGTTATAGATGTAAAACAAGGGTATCTGCAAGGGGTGACTGTTTTTTTCCATCAAGGTCTCTGAAAATTAGTCAACATCTACAAATTACATCAATGTATCATAGTCTTAAATGATTTATATTAAAGTGTTTGTGAATACTAATTGTTCAGCACTCTATGGACTGGTTCCAAATTGGGAAAGGAAGGCTATATATTTTGTCAGCTTGCTTATTTAACTTATACGCAGAGTACATCATACAAAAAGCACAAGCTGGAATCAAGATTGCCTGGAGAAATAGCGATAACCTCAGATATACAGATGACACCAACCTTATGGCAGAAAGCCAGGAGGACTAAAATCCTCTTAATGAAAGTGAAAGAGGAGAGTGAACAAGCCAGCTTAAAACTCTAATTAAAAAAAAAATAAGATCATGGCATCTTGCCCCATCACTTCATGGCAAATGGATGGGGAAACAATGGAAGCCATGACAGATTTTATTTTTGGGCTCTTCTAAAGAACTCCTCCTAAGATTGATTTTTCCTTCTTATCTGTATCTGTGTCAAAATGCCACAAACAAGGTTCAGCAGAAAATGCAGTGAAAATTACTCAATATGGTCAAGGAGAAAATATCAAAGCAAGTCTTTCAGGATGACTAGGATAATGTGAGGTCTTGACCTCACATTAAGGTCATTGGCCTTAGGTCTAATGACCTTAGAATTTCCTTGTAAAGCTGGTTAAGTTGACTTGGGTAGAAAGGTAACTTACTGCTTTCAGTAAACTCCTTTCTCCTTGTCCACCTTGAATGATTTTCACTGCCTTCCCCCCCATTTCTAATCCTTTCTAATTTGCACCATATTCTAAGAAAGAAAGTGAAAGTCGCTCAGTCCTGTCTGTCAATTTGCCACCCAATGGCCTACATAAAAGGGAAAATGAAAGTCGCTCAGTCCTGTCCGACTTTTTGCTACTCCATGGATTATAGAGTCCATGCAATTCTCAGGCTAGAATACTGGAGTGGGCAGCCTTTCCCTTTTCCAGGGGATCTTCCCAACCCAGGGATCGAGCCCAGGCCTCTCACATTGCAGGCAGATTCTTTACCAGCTGAGTCACCAGGGAAGCCCTTAGTGCTGAAGAATTGATGCTTTTGAACTGTGGTGTTGGAGAAGACTCTTGAGAGTCCCTTGGATTACAAGGAGATTAAACCAGTCCATCCTAAGGGAAATCAGTCCTGAATATTCACTGGAAGGACTGATGCTAAAGCTGAAGCTCCAATAGTCTGGCCACCTGATGTGAAGAACTGACTCATTGGAAAAGACCCTGATGCTGGGAAAGACTGAGGGCAGGAGGAGAAGGGGACAACAGAGGATGAGATGGTTGGATGGCATCACCAACTCCATGGACATGAGTTTGAGCAAGCTCTGGGAGTTGGTGATAGACAAGGAAGCCTGGTGTGCTGCAGTAGCAAACAGTCGGACATGACTGAGTGACTGAACTGACTGAACTGACTGACTTGATGTAAAATTTGCCTTTGAAAATTTAACTTTCTGAGATAGATATTGTATATTACATTTTAAAATATGTTGGTTACAAATATTCTTTAATTGAAACTGTGACTTCTGGATAAAAGTTTCATATTAAAATGTCTTACCTCTTCTTTCTATCTCTGCTTGTGACCATGGAACTATTCTCTTGCTTAGACTGTAATGGTTACTCACCAATATTGGACTTTTCCTACCACTGCAAAAAATATGACCACTCAAAATGAAGCTTCTTCTCCAATTCTGATCAAATATAAGCACTGTTATCTTTATCAAACTTCCTTAATGTGAAGAGAATTTCTCTTTGGTAGGTTCTTAACCATTGTTTGTAATACTATCTCTCTATGATTTGAGAATTTTTTTTTTTAAATAATTGCTTTCATTTTGCATCATTGTTGCTTATTAGTCTTGGTATTCATCAGTTTCCCATGTTGAATGTTTTGATGAAACAATAATTCCTGTTTTAATAACTCTCATATAAGATACTTAAAATAGCATGCAATAACATGCAGAAGTACGACTCCCTGCCTTGATAAAAAATGTTGTCAACACATTTTCTGCATGTATGAACGAATCATATACGTACACCATGGAAATACACTGAATGGTAGGTCTTTATGACTCCACTCACCATCAGCTTCCAAAAGCATGACACTAAATCGTCCTCTAATGTAGTCTACTCTTACCCTTTTGTTATTCTAATGTGTGAAAAACCTGTCCTTTGGAGTCAGAACCTAAAGTGATAAATTTATTCAGTAACTCATTCAGCAAAATTGTATTAGGTATTGGTGAGCTAAATATTGACTACATGTAAAGTAAATATTGGGCAACTACCAGAATATAAATGGATTTATAAGCATTATTTGTCAAATTTGTCTTTTTATTGGAATCCAAGGAGCTTGTTAAAAAGTAGAGATTTATAATAACCCACTCTTGTCCCATGCTCCTGATAGACTGACTCTCCATATGTGACACTTAGGAACTTAGACATTTAACAAGAACTTACTGATGATTAAGCAAGTTTAGGGAACATGTATAGATTTCATATTAAAAATTTTATCCTGAAGATGTGGAGAAATCGGTTAAGGAGTTTAAGCAGGGAAGTCATTTTTAGGAAGGATTTCCTGGTGGCTGAATGCAATAGTCAGAATGAAGAAGCATCATGATTTGTATAATATTAGGTGGGAACATGGAGTTGAACTTTGATCAATGCTTAGATTTATGGGTTGAAACTTTTTTTTTTGAAGGGAGGATCAGGTGGTTTTCACTGAAGTTGGATGTGGAAAAGATTGACTTCAGAGTAGAGTGGGGCGAGTGTGTGTGTGTGTGTGTGTCCGTGATTGGCGGTGCTTGGGGTTGAGAAATTGGTGTGTGGGAAGATGACGAGTTTAGTTTGGGGGACATGAGATTTGAAGTACCTGTGGAACAATCAGTTCCAGTAAGCAGCTGGGTATATGGTTCAGGGTTTGGGAACATGATCTGGGTTGGAGATGTTTATGTGAGAGTGGTCAATATAGAGACAATTGTTGAAGTCATTAGAGTAAATGAGATGGGAGAAGGAGAGTGTTTAGAGAAAGGGAGAAGAGGGATGAGGATAGACCTTGTTGGAATTCTAATATCTAAAAGATAGGCAGAGGGAGAAAGGATCAATAAGGGAAGCTGAAGTAATGACAAGTGATATAGGAGGAAATCCAAGGATAAGTGATTCTAGGGGAAAAAATCAGGAAGGATTTCAAAAGAAAAGTGATCACAGTATTAAATTTTGCCAAGGTTAAATAAGGCTAGAAATCAGATTGCTCACTGCATTTATGTATAAAGAGATCGTTAATAGCCTTTGCTCGTGAACAACAATAGAAGTCTGATTACAATAGGTTGCACCATGTGTGAAATAAGGATAACCATGTCTAGGACATTTAGGTTCTAATCTATGAAATGGATTCAGTAATACTTCCCTTGAAGGGTTGATATGAGGATTAAATGAGATCTCAGGTTTCTAACACATTGTTTAGAACATAACAGCTATCCAAAAATATTTTAAGGAAATATTTTTGTTCTACATTATCAAATGTGAGGGATACCATATTAGTTTGGTAAAATTTAGTACAATATTTATGGGCTAAAAGTAAAGACAATTAATATAATGAAGATATGACTCATTTTCATAATTGTTTATTATGATGATACAGAAATGATCTTGAGCACATAGAATTTATAAAATTAATCTAAATAATATACGCCAAAATCCTGCAAAAATTAATAATAGTTTCAGTTACTTTGATATTATTTGGGGCAAAATAATGCCTTTAAAACAAAATTGTATGTATGCAAGTTTGATATAATGTAATCAGTTCATATTCATGAGTCAATTCTCTGCTATAATCCAGTTTTACAAAGATGTTTATTTTACTATATTGCCAGGGAGAAAAAACTGTGATAAGTTACCATTTATTCAATAGATAATTCACTTTCTAATTCATAGTTCTAGTGAATTGTATGAGTGAAACGTCATTAAGAATGTTATATATCTTCTTACTTAAACTTTACAATAACCCTGTTACTCACCGCTTTTTCAGAGATGACAAAATGGAGATTCATACAGAATAAGTGTCACCCAGGACACACAGCTATTTGACAGTAGTACTTGGACTTAAACTTTGATAGTTTACCTCTTAAGCAAACTATGATGTCTATTTCCTTTGTTCTCAACATCTCTACTCTAAGAAGCAAGGCACAGTTACCATCATGGCTCAGCGTTCATAAACAAATACGGCTTGATTATGTAATATGGGCAGAGTCCTCTGTAAAATCTGTGCATGTTGATGAATACAAGACACTGTCCTTTGCTTTATCAAAGACAAAGGAAATAAAGATATAAACCCACTAAGAACTTTTTATTATTAGTTAGAATTTCTTAGTATTAGTGCATACATACTGAAGAATGAAAGTCATGTCTATGATTATTTTCAAGAATTTGAAGTCTGGAGATTTTATACGTATTTGGGTCCAGCTTTACTTACTCTTACACATTGTGTCATAGCGCTGGATGTTAGGAATTAAGAAATTTGTAAATGATGAATTGCTGACACCTAGCCTGTAGAGAATCTATGGAGCCAAGAGTACAAAAAATAACTGCTATTCCATTATGCATGGAGCCAAAGTGGCAAGAACAGTGTGCTGTTGGTAACATGAATAAAATTTAATTTAAAATATTTTAATGTAGCTCTCTATATTATGCTGTTATAGGTTTGTTAATTGGTTAAGCTATAACCACACTGCAGATGGCTGCTCTAATCAGGAATTCACATTCCAAGGATATATAGCTAGCATTTTAAATTCAAAACATTTATTCAAGAATTGGCTTCTACCTGTGCTTCTGTTACCCTGATCTTGATCGCTTTACTAAGTAACTTGGTGATAGTCAGAAAAAAGTTGTTAAAATCAATATCCTATTCAATAGTATGGCTAATATTAGACATGAGTTCTCATTGGTAAAATCTTTGAAATATTTTAGACTGGAAAAATAAATAAATTCTAATCCTTGTATTAACAGGTCTTTTGCCAAAAGTTTTACTTTAGTTTTAGTTTTGAAAGATTCATTAGTAAAAGAAACCATTCGTTACACACAGAGAAACTACTTCAATTTTTTACAGAAGATTATTTGATTGAATTTCAATATACAGCCATTAAAAGAAATAGAAACTATAATAGAGAATAGTAACAGCATATACATCACCAAATTGGGCCAATCTACATCCAGACTTGAATAGCACTGGAAAGTCCCAAATGAGAGCAATCCAGAGTCCCAATTGGGGAAGGGTCCTAGGTGGTGTGTCTACTCCACAGGTGAGACTTTCAGTTGCCGATTTAGGGACTCCCGTTTATAATCCCAGACCACAAATTGATACCGTCATCAGTTTACATGCAAAAATGCAACTCTGAATAATTTTTTTAACTTTAAAAATGCTGTTTATTTCACCTGTGAGTCATAGGATTTTGTTAGACCCCAGTAAGTTGGCCAGACCTTCGAGGGTTCAAAGACCCATTCCCTTTCTTTTCTATAGTGCTGCCTCACTGTGCTTGCAGGCAGGCACAGAATCCAGGCAATGTTTAGGCAGGTCAGAAGCAGGTCAGAGGCTTGCTCTCCTGCTTTTGAAGCCTGAACAAGACTTCCTCCGTTTTGACTTCCCTGGCAAATCTCGACTGCATTTTAAGAAAGAGTCCCTTAAGTTCCTGTGCCAGCCTATTTGTTAGGAAGATTTCTGCTTTCAGCAATAGACCACAAAGGCTACCAATCTCTTCTCCAGGAGAATACTTGGCAGGACAGAGGGCTAGAACTTATCAGATTTGTGAAACCAATCATGTGGAGTTTCAAAGCCCACTTCCACATAAATGTTTGGAAAACAAACCCAATAGTCTGTGTGAAAGGTATTGATCTGAAACTTACTGCTATGGTAACCAGGTAGCATGCTTGTAGAGGATTACCAGCAATTACCCTCTTCAAACTTCTTAGTTGGCCTGTTTCCACCAGTAAGGATCTACAAGTTATACATGTTTAAACTGGTTTGAGGCCATGTGCATAATATCAATGTACATGGATCACGATATGGAGGGAAGAGGCATTTTTGATCATTTAGAAATAGCCACAGCTTTCTATAATAAACATTATCATAAAGAGTAAAAAAAAATCTCAAAGAGGTTACTCTGATTCTCTTTATTGTCTCATCAAGGATAACTTTACCACTTCCACTAAGACAAATATCTTTCCTATATAGACCAGGGTACACAGAGAATATTAACAAACACTGAGATGCTTCTCTGATATAAAAGTCATTATTTAAAAAGCTCCATATAAAACCACCTGTTACTCAAATTTTTTCAAAAGTATCTTTCATTCTAATGCATATATGTTTAAAATGTGTATCTCTAAATATTTTGATGCTAATTTTCCAAATTAATATGCAAATCTTAAGTGCCTTATTCTGTGTTAGATACAGTTATTAATGGCATTTTAACAAGCAAGATGGCCACATATGTCATGGCACTTCATACCTATTTAACACTATGTTCCCTGGCCAGTTTGGAAAATTGATAGATTTCTCAAAAAAACAAAAAGTTACACCCTTTGAGTTAGCACAAATTTTGACTTAATGTAATAAGAAATATGGTTATACAATATTTAGATGATATCTCTATTCCATCAGTTGGGATTACCAATCATTAACTTGGAATGAATATTTGCACTCAAACAGAGGTTATTCTGTAGCACTTAGAGGAGAAACATAATGGAACATGGTCCATATTAAATCCATTCTAAAAACATTTGATTAGAGCACCTGTTAATTCTCTCTGCCCTTAATTTTGCATATGGATAGTACACTGAGTGCCAAGGAATTGAAAGTTTCATTTTTGCTAGAGGGAATCAATATTAGTTATTGAATGGGACAAGTTCATCTGTCTACCCAACACTGAAATATGACTGATGTGGTGAAAATACATCTAGTTGGAGGGGACAGAGATATTTGAAGCAAAATAGGTGGGATCTTGCCAAACACCTTCTACACCCACCCCACCCCCACTTTCTCTTTCCCAGTGACATCTGGACCAGAACCAGTGTAAGAACTATCATGTTTCTGAAATGTTCCAAGGTCACGCTTCTGGGAGTCATTTCTACCATCTTCCTTAGACACGTGTTTACTCTCATTTTTAAATGAGGTTCATATGTGGAATCAGTTTTTTAATAGTAGCTGTGCATTTTAAAACTAAACAATCTAATTTAATGGGATGGAGAGTGATAATTTTTCAAAAGATATTATTCCAAATTCCTCTAGTCCTACAAGTTACATCTTTCTCATTTCGGATGTATTCCGTCGAGCCTGTGGTTAACCCCCAGGCATAAATGTACATTTTTAGGGAAAAGGTTTGCATCCTCCAATGCAGATTTGCATCAAGATTTGTGGGGGGTTTTTTGTTTTGTTTTTGCTTTTACTTGCAAAAGGAGTATTTATTTACATGCTACATTAAAAGTCTTTGGCATAACAGTGGGCAAAAATGGTGAATGTGGACGTGGGCACTGTGGATAGCTAAATATATCTCACCTCAGTGGATTCTTTGGTATTTAGGTTTTCAGTGATCTGTTAAATGCTCTGCACATTTGAAAAGCTGTTTGCAGGCAATTCATGTAAGATGGCATAACAGGCGATGGTTTGGATTTACAAAACATGTTTATTTTACAAATTCAGATTTGCTTCAGTTTGATACTTTGGCATATTATATTTTTATCTCTTTGAGATTTAGAAAACTTTCTTTAGGAGCCTTCCAATCTTCCCTACAAAGAGTAACAAATGCTGTCATTCTTGGTAATCTTTTGAATGGTATTCTCAAAACAGGATTATCAAAATTTCTTTTCCTATAATAGAATCCTGAATCGGCAAAATCTGCAGCTTTGCTGCATACTTAAAATAGGTTGGCAAAAATCTTGTCTGGTATTGCCGGCATGTGTCTTTTTTTTTTTTTTTTAATCTGTAAGGTCGTCAGAATATGACCAGTGAATCTATCCTCCTGAAACACTCCAGTGCCTGCTGCTTTTCTATTGCTTTGCCTTTGTGCTTCAAGAAGATCCGACTAGCAAATTTGAATTTCAGTGGCCTGGTGACTTGTCAGTGACAGAAATGATGGGTTTCTGAGCTATGCCAGTCTTCATAACTCCGCAGCATTTTCTCCTTAGCTATTCATAATCAACATTCAACATCTCATTTTACCATTTTACTCTTAAATCTCTAGATGACCTCTTTAAGATAGAGAGCTGTTGGAAACTGGGAAAGGATATAGCCATTTGGTGGAAACTACATTTTTTTAATAAGTGAAAGAAAGCTTGGCTTCAGGGCATTTGGGGAAAACAATTCCAACACAAAAGAAAGCAAGAACAAATACCAAAGCGTCTTCTTTGTTTCATTTCTGAAATCCACTCTTGCTGAAGTGGTATTGCTACTATTCATCTCTTTGGAGAACGTTCTCTGTGTATTCCAATGGCTTTGTGATGTGTGGGGAAAGGGAGTGGGAAGGCGTTTGACTTCTCATTTTGTCTCTTACTCATGGTCTCATTTTATGCTGCTTTCATAATTTTGCTCTCTGAGTGTGGAAAGAACCCCTGGAGAAAGTGCTCACCTGCTGTGAACATTTACTGTTCCGTCTGCCTAGCATCCATAGGTGTTTTCCAAAAGCCCTTGTATTTCCCTTATGGGGTTCCTCCATTGATATCAGTCCTTATGGGACTGTAACTCATTCATTTCCTCCACTTTAGAAGTCCCTGGAGTTCCTGGCAACACAATAGACACCGCCCACAGGGCCTTCTCCCCAGCTCAGTACAGCCAATGCATCAGTTCAGTTCAGTTCAGTCGCTCAGTCGTGTCTGACTCTTTACGACCCCATGAATTGCAGCACACCAGGCCTCCCTGTCCATCACCAACTCCCGGAGTTTACTCAAACTCATGCCCATCGAGTTGGTGATGCCATCCAGCCATCTCATCCTCTGTCGTCCCCTTCTCCTGCTGCCACCAATCCCTTCCAGCATCAGGGTCTTTTCCAATGAATCAACTCTTCACATGAGGTGGCCAAAGGATTGGAGTTTCAGCTTCAGCATCAGTCCTTCCAATGAACACCCAGGACTGATCTCCTTTAGGATGGACTGGTTGGATCTCCTTGCAGTCCAAGGGACTCTCAAGAGTCTTCTCCAACACCACAGTTCAAAAGCATCAATTTTTTGGCGCTCAGCTTTCTTCACAGTCCAACTCTCACATCCATACATGACCACTGGAAAAACCATAGCCTTGACTATATGGACCTTTGTTGGCAAAGTAATGTCTCTGCGTTTTAATATGCTGTCTAGGTTGGTCATAACTTTCCTTCCAAGGAGTAAGCGTCTTTTAATTTCATGGCTGCAGTCACCATCTGCAGTGATTTTGGAGCCCCCCCCCCGCCCCCCGCCGCCAAAAAAAAATAAAGTCTGACACTGTTTCCACTGTCTCCTCAACTGTTTCCCATGAGGTTATGGGACCAGATGCCATGATCTTAGTTATGCATAGGTTAGCGTAATACTTAAGTTCAACCAGTCAGATTCTTTCGCTTGGAACTTTACACCTCAACAAGAGAGTTTTGAGATCTGCAACATAGTTGGTGTTGATTTATTCTCACTTTAGCATTCTGATATCCGGGATAAATATGTGTGTGAACATGTGTGTATGTGTATGTATTCTAGTTTTATGGTCTCTATACTAATTTTTGTAAGCTACTAGTATTTTTCCGGTAAAATTATTTTTACTCAGATCACTCATAATAGATTTTTATTATTTGCAACAGAAGGCAAGCAAACAAAATAAATACCCTTAAAGGATATATCATTCAGAAACCCTTTCTAGAACAAGTTAGTATAGAAATAAATGTAATAATTAAGTATAAAAATAAGCTCTGGGCATAATACACTTCTTCACATACTGAGGTTGTTATTAATTCTAGACATCCGTTTGTAGGGATGCTATGAAAAAAAATTCAAACAGTATGTAGTTTCAGACTGTAAGAAAATTGCAAACCAAGTATAGTAAACACTTACTATATGTCACATTTCTTATGAGAATAGAATGAGAGATTTAAAAAATGAAGTCACTCTCAAGCAGCTTATAATTCAACCTAAGGAAAACATACAAATAATTTTAATAATATAAATAATTATTATTAATTAATAATTATCTATAATCAATAATAACCATTCTGTAGCCCAGCTGTAGGGCAATCCCATATACAGCACTGTTTCCTCTCTATGTCGACTTTGACTTAGTGTACTTCATCACCCAGATAAAATCTACTCACATCAATATGTTCATCATCAATATAGGATTTTCTCAAAGATGTATTAGGGAGGAATATGGACATGCAGGATTTTGTATTGCACACCCAAAACATCTGCCTCACTTATACATTCTCTACATTTATCCTTTCTTAAAGTTCATTTGTCCTTTACCCAGGCAATTTTTTTTCTTTTTCTCTCTTGCCAACAAATGTCTTCCTTGACACTTCCATTCCTCTCAATCTTACTTTTTCTTTTCCTACAAAATGATTACTCCTCCAAATTTACTTTACTCCCTTACACACCCTTCTCAACTAACCATGGATCTTCTGGTAACAAGATTCATCATCCTTAACAGATAACTACAGAGTATGAATGAAGGTGTTTCGGTAAAGATGATGATATCTGATCTGGGTTTTAGTATACACATAAAATCTGCCAAATAGCATGGGTCTAAACAAGTCTCGTAACCTATCTAAGTTTTATTTTTCTCAACTTAACCCAGACCTATTCCCTTCAAGGGTATGTTGTGAAAGTAAATTATGTTCCTTGTAAAATGTTCTATATTATAGATACGTAAGAAAATGAAATGCCACCTAGGTGGTAGTTTGACAAGATCACCTTTATGTTATCTTGTCCAAAGATGTCATCTGTTACATGAATTATTACATAAAAGAAGCCCAAGCAAAGGTACAGAAATGACAAGGAGGACATCTAAGTTGTTATCGTTCAGAGTTCTAAAGCAATAACCTTTGCAAAGTTTGATATTTTTATTGCACCACTGAGTAACCTGATATTCTCATTCAAAAGTGTTCACTTGGATCACACGAGACTATAACCAAATGCTCCTACTCATTGTCATTTTCTTATCTGTTCAGTGGAATGGGGTCAGTAAGGATGAGATCAGGGACAGAGAGGCAAACACATCGAATGCAGAAACTACTCTGTTACAACAAGCACTCTCCTAAACAATACACGCACCAACACACACAAAGACACCACACAAACACACACCCCTTTAGTGTCAGAATATCTGCTCCTCTAGAGGATCTTTTTCCAGAAGTTAATTGTAATGAAAGGGGTTGTTTCTACCTATCCAAAGACCTACCTTCCTCCAAAAAGTGCTGGCTTTCTGACCCAGCAATACCACTTCTGGGCATACACACTGAGGAAACCAGATCTGAAACACGTGCACCCCAGTGTTCATCGCAGCACTGTTTATAATAGCCAGGACATGGAAGCAACCTAGATGCCCATCAGCAGATGAATGGATAAGGAAGCTCTGGTACATATACACCATGGAATATTACTCAGCCATTAAAAAGAATTCATTTGAATCAGTTCTAATGAGATGGATGAAACTGGAGCCCATTATACAGAGTGAAGTAAGCCAGAAAGATAAAGAACATTACAGCATACTAACACATATATATGGAATTTAGAAAGATGGTAACAATAACCCTATATGCAAAACAGAAAAAGAGACACAGAAGTACAGAACAGACTTTTGAACTCTGTGGGAGAAGGTGAGGGTGGGATGTTTCGATAGAACAGCATGTATATTATCTATGGTGAAACAGATCACCAGCACAGGTGGGATGCATGAGACAAGTGCTCGGGCCTGGTGCACTGGGAAGACCCAGAGGAATCGGGTGGAGAGGGAGGTGGGAGGGGGGATCAGGATGGGGAATACGTGTAACTCTATGGCTGAATCATATCAATGTATGACAAAACCCACTGAAATGTTGTGAAGTAATTAGCCTCCAACTAATTAAAAAAAAAAAAAAAAAGAGAGAACCAGTCAAACCTCAGCACAAGAAATACTTAAAATCTGGTTGGAGAATCACTACATTTATAGTATTGGGCTATGTCTGGGGCAGCAGGTCTTCCTTTTGCTCTTAGAAGTATCTAAATTTCTATGACATCTGATCCTATTAAAAATTAAGTATAGGACAAAAATCCTATGGTTTCCCTGGATTTGGTGGCAGGCAGGGAGAGATTCTGCAGCTAATGGACAAATGGGTTTTGGTCACAGCTCGTTGCATTGCCTCCTCATGGGACATGTGTGTTAGCGATCACCTCCATGCAATCAATTTCATGCAGAGTGGGTTTAATGGAGTGCTCATTATTGTATTGAAAGTATACGCAACGCACCTTGCATCTGCACTGTCATAAGACAACGAAAAGTAAGGCGTTTATAAACTTTATAAGAAATAATGACTACGGTAACCTGACCCCAGTATGGGGAATAGAATAAGAAGATTTGGTTAAGCCTGATATTGCATAGAGCTCACCAAGAGACACGTCTAAGTAGGCGGGGTTGTTTGTTTTTTTTTTATTCTACCCCAATCTCACAGGCTCAACCTTGCCCCATAAAGCAGATCCCAGATAGCAGATCTGTGCAACTCATAGGACAACTCTGCCCTTTGTTTATAGAAATCTGATAGCCACACAGATATTTATCAACTGTGCAAACAAGACTGTCCCTGCAGGATCCCAGGGAGTCCTGAGGGCTAGCCTGACTGCTTCCTTCCAACTATGTGACCTACCACCTCAGAGCCATCAGCACCCCCAGGGTGTTGTCAATGCTAAATGGATGAAAGCTTATATAACAAGAAAGTGCCTCCCACAGTGTGACTTGAAATTCAAACCACCGAGTACTTCCTAAGTTTTCAAAGGAGGGGGAATCTGCCCTCCTGAATATTTGTTAAATTACAATATGTGGAAATAGATCTTAAGCCTTGAGGGAGCATTCAGGCAAGAGTCAATTTAAGAATAAACAAGATATGCCTCACATATAACTCAAAGTTAGAAGAGGAGACCAGCCATTTGGTTCTTTTGTACTTCCTACTGTATTAAGGCTTTTAATACATAGACTTGAAGCAACCAGACAGGCATATACAGTTTGACCAATTATTGTAGTTTTCTAACTTCATCAGAAATTCTGATGATTAAACTAGTGAGAGGCTCACTCCCAAGCTTAGGAGCAGTGAATGGCTTTTAAACTAGAGCTAATGCCATCCAAGTGGCTTCCCTGGTGGTTCAGAGAGGAAAGAAACTGCCTGTAGTGTGGGAAACTGGGGTTCCATCTCTGGGTGGCAAAGATTCCCTGGAGAAAGAAACGGCTACCCACTCCAGTATTCTTGCCTGAAAAGTTCCATGGACAGAGTCTGACTGGCTACAGTCCATGGAGTTGCAAAGAGTTGCAGGACATGACTGAGCAACTAACACTTTCACTTTCACACAAGGCCATCCAAATAGATTTTATTAGCAAACATGCAACACATACCTGGTTGGCATGAAGTTTTGAGGATAGCATCTATACCAGCATGAGGAATATGAACACATACCCTTGTGTGCAGGGCTTCCCTTAAATGTACTTAAAAAGATAATAGCATGCTTTTCTGTTGCTTCCTGAATTAACTCTAAATTGGAAAACAAAGTTTCATATTACAGCATGAGTAACTCTTCTTCCCACCCCTTCTCTGGCAGAATGATCTGCAAGCTGGCAAGAGCAGAATTATACTTACAGGTTAACTTGGCCAAATCAGCCTGAGGATTAGCTATAAAAGCGATGGTAACAGGCAGATGATGATGTTGGCACAAGAAGAACTTTCTCTATATATTTTTAGGCATTGAATTAGGTTGACTGAAAAAAAGCTTCATAGGAATCCACATCTCTGATGTATTTTAATCTCCCTGGGAAGCATTCCTCGACCTCACTTTTCAGTTTGAGGTGGGGGCTGTGAGCTGAACTTATTCTGAATTATGGTTCCCTACAGTCAGCCATTCTGGGGTCTCTGACTGCAAACTAGGCTTGAATGCAGTTGCTGTGGAATGCACTAATTAATTACATTTATTTTACATAATTGGCATTAGGGCTTTCTGAACAAAAATGCAAATTTATGGAAATTGGTTGAAATACTTATGCAAAATAATATAAAAATGGACCCCTAAATTATTGGAAAAAATAAGGTAGTTTTAATTGAACAGCTAAAAGATTTGTACTTTGCTATATGATTATATCTAGTAAACTCAATTTAGAAACTAAGTTCATTTGCTTTTATCTAACCCTTCCATATCTTGCTCAGTATTGTTGGTATAATTATCACCAATAAAGGACCAATCTTCTTTTCTATCTCTTTTTGCATCAAGCGTTATTTCTGTAAACAGAAATGGAATATGTTATTCTTTTGAACAGAGCCTTGTGCATTACAAATTAGGAAGCATCAGGCCAAAGAGTTGCAAAGCAACCAATTATTGCTTAAAGGGGACACAATGCCGCATCCTGCTTATGAGCCATTTTGCAGGGGGAATGACTCTGCTGTAAGAACAAGATTTTCCACAAAAGATCCATGCAAGATATGTGTAAGGTAAATGGCCTTGCAGTCAATAGACTGTATCTGGCAACTGTGCCAAGGAATGTGTAATGTAGGGGGATATGCTGTTAGTGGTTAGTGGTGTAATAAAAAGAGTATTTTTTTTTTTTTACTGATTTTTTTTTTTTATTAGTTGGAGGCTAATTACTTCACAACATTTCAGTGGGTTTTGTCACACATTGAAATGAATCAGCCATAGAGTTACATGCATATGCTGGTGACTTAGGAATGAATACCTGGATACTGATAAATGAGCACTTAATATAAAAAATGTGTCAAAAAATGTGAAATATGGATGGGTAAACACTAAATGAAAGGAGTGAAAAATAAAACATTGTCAGGTTAAGGGACAGTGACATTTACATACAATTAACAAGTGCTTAATTACTGATGAACAACTCCCCAAATTCAAAAGAGATCCAATTTAATACCCATTCAGCTAATCAAGAAATTAGACCAACTTCCAAACTCCAAAGGTGTGGAAGTAGTTTCGCCAAGATTCAAATAATTATTCTAATGCATTAACTTTCTTATTTCTAGTTTTTCCTTTGGAGGGGCTGGGGAGATGGTTTGGAACAGATTGAGGGTGGGTTTACTTTTCTGGGGGGACTTCCCTTGTGGCTCAGAGAGTAAAGCCTCTGCCTATAATGTGAGAGACCAGGGTTTAATCCCTGGGTTGGGAAGATCCCCCGGAGAAGGAAATGGCAAACCACTCCAGTACACTTGCCTGGATAATCCCGTGGATGGAGGAGCCTGCTAGGCTATAGTCCATGGGGTTGCAAAGAGTCGGACATGACTGAGCCATTTCACTTCACTTCACTTACTTTTCTGGTGCTATTTTAGTACCACCACTTGGATAATTATTTATTAAAACATCCTCAGGATTCAGTTGAATACTTCATTCTCTTCAGGTTTCTTTCATAAAATGTAATGGGAGGTTACCTGAGACTATTTAGTTTGTCAACCTCTCATCAAGAAATGGTAGTTGAACTGGTCTTTATAAATAGAGAGCTATAATCTCACACCTTGTTCCTCTGAGTGGTAAGTAGCTAAAGGACAAATCTCTATTAATCTGAAGTGAATAAATGAAATTAGTAAGACTTAAACACTGTTACCTGAAACATTCAGAGTTTTAAAGCCAAATGGGCTACAATATTAAGATTCTCATCATATATTTTCTAAGTGATGATACACGATTTCTTCCATTTTCCTCTTTTGTTTTGCAGTTTGATGTGTTGCATGTATATTTTGCCCCTGCTTTGTGCAAAGCAGTATAAGTCCTGAAGAGAAATAAAAAAATCTAATTGATACTTCTTGCTCTTCTACAAAATACAAAATAATCAGATAACGTGTGAAAGGGTTATAATAAAAGCAGCAAAGAATGAAGCTTAAAGAGAGTTAACTTAATTGTTCCTAGATGAGATACATAACAGATTGGATTTAATGTACACATCTCCTTTACTAGTCATTAACATCATATGTTTCGTTTTAATATTATTTTAGAAAACATTGAAATAATTAAACTTGTTCTCTTCCTTCTTCTTGTCTTTTTTTTCAGTCTTTATTTATCATTAAATTAAAACTATTTGGTTGGACCGTGCAAAATTCCAGGACAGTTGTCCTCTACCAAAATTGTAGGGAGTTCAAACTAGAGAGATAGAATAAAAATTACCTAAATAATTCAACTCAGATGATTGAGCAATATGGTATATAGGCTAGATCTCAGTAGAGCTGCTAGTAAGCCAGCAAAAATATGGGCTTAACTAGTAAATCTGTTGTTGAATGTAAGTGTGTGTGCCCAGTGCACAGTGAGGCCTAACAAACCCCAAGGTTAGAGTTTGAAGCAGAGAAAGTTTTACTACAAGGACCGAGCAAAGAGAAAGGGCAGCTCATGCTCAGAAACCTAAACTCCATGATGGTTTTTAAAGGGAAAATTTGTGGGGAGGGCAGCAGAGGATATGATTCTATTCTGATTAGTAGACAATGAGGTAGCAGGATGGTGTTCTAGGAATCCAAGCACCAGCCTCTGGGTCCAATGAGTCTCAGCCTGTAGTTACAATCTTCCATCTGGGTGGGAGCTTTGGTTCCTGTAGAAGAACTCAAAGATTTATTACAATGAACATTCCTTGAGGAGGAATGAGGACTCTGCTTTATTACTGTACTATGATTTCTTCACTGCTTTTCCTATGTTTCTGCATTCCCTCACTTCCCTGATTAGTAACTGTTTGCATCTGCCCTTTGAGACTCAGGGACAGTCTAGCAAGCTGAAACCTTTTTCCTACAAACAAGACATAGCATACACATGAAGGTTTTTGTACCCAGGAGGGCCCCATAGTGTCCTGTTCAGTTTCAAATTCAAACTACTAAAGCTATCAGAATGATCAGTGTTGCAGCCCACTCACTCATTCACAAATTCATTGGATATTGTTCATCAAACATTTGGCTCAATGTTGGAATTATACCCATGAATGCAAATAGTGCCTAGCCATAGTCTTCAGTGTATGAAGAAAAACAGATGTGTAAGAATGCCATTGACTGCACAGTGAAGGGGGCTAAGTGAAACAGAAGGAACAGGTTTCATGATCTGAGTTTGGAGGGTTTCAGGGGGACGGATGGGGGTGTCAGGATAATCAGCAGTGTGAAGAAAATATTCTTGGGTAAGGTGAGTGCTGAACTGGGTTTTGGCTAATAAACAGACATTTTTGGGTAAAACACATGTACATTTGTGAGTGGGAAGATTCTACATCATATACAAAGATAACAATAAATGCAAAAGACAGAAAAAATTAAATTAAATTATTTAGGCATCAGCTATAGTGGAGGAAATCAAATATGTTAAGTATTTCTAGTGTGTAAAGTTCCAGGATATGATTTGCTGGAGACAGTGGTCAAGTCATAATTTTTTCTTTATGCTAGAACAGAGAGTTTGAACTTTTTAACCTGTTAGCAGGTCCTCCCAAGAGACTCCTTCAGATTTTTCTTTTAAATTTTTCATATACCCACACAGTGGGCCTTTTCAGAACTTGCTAGTTAATGGAAGAAAAGTTCCTTTTCAACTAAGTCTTTCAATAGTATAAGATTTTTTTTTCGTTTGCCATCCTGCAAAAGAAAAAGAAATAGCTTATAGTTTCTCTTCCCCTTGCCAGCTCCAGAATTCTATCTTTAATTAATCAACATTACTTCTATTGAATATTTACTATATGCTCAATAAGAATGCAGAGAAATGTGATTCAACAGTCTTTATAAATATTAACAGAAAGCATTTATACATAAATAAGAGATGGTTCAGAACAAGCTAAACTATGTCATCATAAAATTAGTCACAACAAAAAAAATCCAGATGTTTTAAACCAGGAATAATGGAAATGATAGTTGATACATTTATGTTTATTTCCCTGTACTGTAAAGCTTCAGTGCACTCATATGAGAGTACCATGTAACCCAGGATTCATAAACTCCATTGTTACATCAAGATACTAAGGCCCAGAGTGAGTAGAAATTTCACTGGCAAGAAGCTGAAATGAAGACAGTGTAGGGGTACCTGGTAGCTCAGACAGTAAAAGAATCTGCTTGTAATACGGGAGACCCAGGTCAGGAGGATCCCATGAAGAAGGGGTCCACTCCAATATTCTTGCTTGGAGAATTCTAGGGACAGAGGAGCATAGTGGGGCTACATTCCATGGGGACACAAAGCGTCAGACAGAGCTAAATGACTAACACTACTACACAGTATAGTAGAAATTAATGGAAAATATAAGTCTGGTAAGTATGAGTGAACTTTAGGAAATCAGCTTAATTGTAAAAGATTATTTTATGGGTCATAGCTCCTTATGGCTTCCCTGTTAGCTCAGTTGGTAAAGAATCCCCCTGCAATGCAGGAGACCCTGGTTTGATTCCTGCGTTGGGAAGATCTGCTGGAGAAGGGATAGGATCCTCCCTCCAGTATTCTTGGGCTTCCCTTGTGGCTCAGCTGGTAAAGAATCCACCTGCAATGTGGGAGACCTGGGTTCAATCCTTGGGTTGGGAAGACCCCCTGGAGAATGAAGAGGCTACCCAGTCCAATATTCTGGCCTGGAGAATTCCATGGACTGTATAGTCCAGGGGGTCACAAAGAGTAAGACACAACTGAACAATTTTCACTTCACTTCTTTACAGTTCCTTACAAGAAATGTCTTTCAAAAACCATCATCAAAAATATGCAAATTGTTCTTATTATGTTGGCATTTTTATAGGATAAAAGTCAGGGAGAGTACCCAACTTTGATACTGTTTGTAAAGTAACCAAATAGAGAACCTGAAAAACACAACAACATGTGTGTTTGTGTGTGTGACCATATAAACATTGTCTCTTGGGGGGAGTGGGTGCTTGACCAAAAGCTAGTTCCCAAAGTAGTGGTGCCCCAAATGTTGTTGTTCAGTCACTGAGTCATGTCCAGATATTTGCACCCCATGAACTACAGCACGTCAGTTTTCCCTGTCCTTCATTGTCTCACTAAGTTTGTTCAAACACATGTCCATTGATTCTGTGATGACACCCATTCATTTCATCCACTGTCACCCCTTTCTCCTCCTGCCCTCAGTCTTCCCCAGAATCAGGGTCTTTTCCAATGAGTCAGCTCTTCACATCAGGTGGTCAAAGTATTGGAGCTACAACTTCAGTATCAGTCCTTCCAATGAATATTCAGGGTTACTTTCCTTTAGGATTTACTGGTTTGATCTCCTTGCTGTCCAAGGGACTCTCAAGAGTCTTCTGCAGCACCACAATTTGAAAGAATCAGTTTTTTGGTACTCAGCCTCCCATAGAGTCAAACTCTCACAACTGAACATGACTGCTGGAAAACCCATATCTACGGACTTTTGTTTGCAAAATGCTGCCTCTGCTTTTTATTATGCTGTCTAGTTTTGTCATAGCTTTTATTCCAAGGAGCAAGCATCTTAATTTCACGGCTGCAGTCTTCATCCTCAGTGATTTTGGACCCCAGGAAAATAAAATCTGTCACTGTTTCCACTTTTTCCCTATCTATTTGCCATGAAGTAATGGGACCAGATGCTATGATCTTCATTTTTTGAATGTTGTTTCAAGCCAAATTTTTCACTTTCCTCTTTCACCTTCATCAAGAGACTCTTTAGTTCCTCTTCACTTTCTGCCATTAGGATGGTGTCATCTGCATATCTGAGGTTATTGATATTTCTCTTGGCAATCTTGATTCCAGCTTGTGATTCATCCAGCCCAACATTTCACATGATGTACTCTGTATATTTAAATAAGCAGGGTGACAATATACAGCCTTAGTGTACTCTTTTCCCAGTTTGGAACCAGTCCATTGTTCCATGTTCCATTCTAACTGTTGCTTCTTGTCCTGCATACAGGCTTCTCAGGAGACAGGTAAGGTGGTCTGGTATTCCCATCTCTTGAAGAATTTTCCACAGTTTGTTGTGATCCACACAGTCAAAGGCTTTAGCATAGTCAATGAAGCAGAAGTAGATGATTTTTTGGAATCCCCTTGCTTCTTCTATGATCCAGCGGATGTTGGCAATTTTATCTCTGGTTCCTCTGCCTTTTCTAAACCCAGCTTGCTCATCTGAAAGTTCTCGGTTCACATACTGCTGAAGTCTAGCTTTTTGAAAGATTTTGATCATAATCTTGCTTGCATGTGAAATGAGTGCAAGTGTATGATAATTTGACCATTCTTTGGCATTGCCTTTTTGGGGGATTGGAATGAAAACTGACCTTTGGTAGTTCTGTGGCCACTGCTGAGTTTTCCAAATTTGCTGGCATATACCTTGCTGTTATTTTTCACATTTAAATCCACATTCAGTGATAGTCATTGTGTTGTGTCATATATACACATTCTCATTTAATTCCCACAATAACATAAAACTGAATTTTATCGACTAGGAAATGTAGAGGACAGGTGTGATATTTCTGAACCTTGACTTAATTTGGAACAAGTTTTGATCGAAAATTTGAAAATAAAATCATTGTGACCATATATTTTTTTTCCACTGACCTAAAGTAACATTTTCTTGTTATATAAGACTCAATCTTTTGAAAACTCAAATGCCTTTTATTTCAATTACTTTACTAGTATATTTTGGTGTTGATGAGTTAGGTATAGGTGTACTTTATTCATCTACAAATACAAGCTCTTTTCTAAATTTCACAACAGTTTTATTTTCACTGTATATTTTAATATTTTATGCTCCATATGTTCTATTCTCAACTTCAGAAACACCATTTTTTGCAAATATTCAATTTCCTTTTTCTGTCTTCCACACATTATATTTTATAATCAATTTAAATGTTATTTTATTATCTTCCATTTTGTACAATTTCCTCCAACTCATTTGCACTGTTTGTGACAGCATTTTCTGTTGAAGTTTGTCTTATTGCTGTTTTTTTGTTTTTTTGTTTTTTTTTTAATATGCCTTTTCTCTCTATTCTGTTTTCATTGTTCTCACCCGTATCCTTTCTGAGCTCTTCCTGCTTAGCTTTCCCCTCTGAATTTGTTTTATAATTTCTTCTTTAAATCCTTGTGTCTTTTGTTTGACACTCTGTTTCTTTGCTTCAATAGATAAACTGTCTATTGTTCTTTTGAGTCTAAGACTAACTAGTTGTCTGAATCCATTTCATGTTTCCTTGGGTAATTCTGTTAGTCTAGGAGAAATCTTTTCTTATTAAATCATGTTTTGTAAGGAAATAAATCCAGATGACAGATCCAGGGGTGTTGGTAGGAAAAGTTGGAAGGAGCCTTGGGACTACCTTTAAATTCACTCTTTCTCTGTAAACTACTAATGGGACTATGGGAGCAGGGTTTAGGCATTCAGAGTTGATATGCTTAAATTGGAGAAGGACAAGGAAGAAATTTTTTTTCTATCCATCACATAATTACACAGTTTTCTTCCTTACCATAGCTCAAAGGTTATCTTTTCAATATCCTAAAGGCTCTAAGGCTCACTAATAGTTTATAAACCACATTATAGGGTAAAAAGTCAATTTAACAAAGTTTCCAGTACATGCATAAAAGTATCTTTAAAGTATCATATAGTTATTATTTTTATGATTATAAGCATTCAAATGATTGAAAGGAGGTATTTCTTTACCATAGCCTATAGGCGTTTTCTTGCTCTAAGTCAGAGAGCTAGGAACTACATATGAATTCATTTCATCATTCATTTCATCATTTTGAATAAGTTTGTGTCCAAGTTACCTTGACTCCTCCAGCAATGTAGAGACCTGAGTGACTTCAAAGTTGTCTTTGGATAGAGAGAATGTAAAGACCCTAAGATGGGAGTTAATTAACACATTGGACAAACTTTAAGGAGAAAACGTAAATGAAGCAGAAAGAGGGAGTTGCAAAGATGAGGCCCCATAGATTGTGGGCCAGGGTTACACCGGGCCTTGTTGGGTTTTGAATTTTACTTTGAATGAGATGGGGAGCCACTGGAGGGGTTGTAGAAGAGGAAAGATATAATCTGGCCTGTTTCAAAAGGATTACTCTAACTGGTAACTTCAAATTAGATGTACAAATAGGATTAGAGAGACCAGTTGGAAAGGCTATTGAAGTGATACAGGTGAGAGATGGTGGCAGCTCGTAAGGAGCATTTGAGGTGGATGGTCGAGCAGTGGCCAGATTCTACATATAATTTCTAGCAATCACCATAAGAATGTCTGATATTTTGGATGTGGGCTATGAAGGGACCCTCAAAAAGGGGATAATCCTTAGCTTGCAATCCTTAGCAACTTGGAAGGATTCAGTTGTTGTCGAACTTAGATGGATGAGACACTGGGTAGAACTTATTTTGGGGATAGGAAATCAGGAGTTCAGAGTGGACATGTTAAGTCTGAGAAATAAGTCACCTGAAATGGAACTCAGAATCTTATTCTACTGAGTTGAATAGTGTCTCCTCAAAATTCACGTCTATGTTGAATCTTTGAAAGCAGCCTTATTTAGAAATAGGGTCTTTGTAGATGTAGTCAAGTTAAGATAAGGTCATACTATATTAAGGTGGGCCCTAAATACACTATGACTACCATCCTTATGGGCTTCCCTGGTAGCTGCACTTGTAAAGAACCCACCTGCAATGCAGGAGACGCTGGTTCAATTCCTGGGTTGGGAAGATCCCCTGGAGGAGGGCATGGCAACCCACTCCAGTATTCTTGCCTGGAGAATCCCCATGGACAAAGGAGCCTGGCAGGCTACAGTCCATGGCATCACAGAGAGTCGGACGCAACTGAGCAACCAAGGACAGCACAGCATAGCATCCTTAAAAGAAGAGGGAATCTGGACAGGCGGAGATGCAGACATATAGAGGAGATCACGTGATGAACGATGCAGAGCCCAGAAGGATACAACTACAAACCACGGATGCCAGTGACTGCCAGTAGCCAATAGAGGCTAGAAAAATCAAGGAACAATCTCCCCCTAGAGTCTTCAGAGAGTGCATGGCCCTGCATACACTTTGATTTCACACTTCTAGCCTCTACACCTGAAAGATAATAAATTTATTTTGTTAAAAGGCACCCAGTTTATAGTATTGATAGTTTGTATGACAGCCAGGGAGACTAATATACCTGTGTATATTAGTTTGGCCTGACTGGCTCTTAGCAGTTCAGAACCATTAGCTCCTATATTCTGGATTCTCTAAGTCTCTTGCCACAGTCATGGATCATATTTACTCCAATGGGGCAGGAACATGCCTCATACAGTTGACTTACATTGAGCTAAAATATCTACAGTCTCTAGTTAGAGATGATGCTGATTTTTTTTGTTTTTGCTGTTGTTACCAGCCTGACTGGTTAGTTTGCTCTCCGCCTTGTATTTATACAGATGATATTCTCAACACAAAATCTGAGATTTAATTTCCTCATGTATATGAGACAGAAGTTCAAAAAATGCAGTATGTAAGGTTAAAAAAAAAAAAAAACTGAAGCAAATTCAACAGCTTGCCTCATGTTGTAAAAATCAAATCTAGAGAGAGTTTTGTGGGTTACAAAGATCAGTATTTTAAAGAAATAGTTAACATTTTGTCTAGTTCAAGTATTATAAGTTTTGGTGATTTCAATCATGATATATTCAATATGTTAGTTCATTAAGCAATTCACTCTTGCTCTTTAGGAAATGAAGGCTGCCTTTTCTACCTCCTCAGACTACAAGTGGCGTGTCTTATCCAAAAGGACTTTAGTAGCCCTGTTCTGTGTCTGAATTTGCTTATGACTGGTAAAAAATGTTGTGCATGTTCATCTTTTGCCATGTGCCTTCATCATTTTGAGTTATTTGCAGTTGTAGAAGGAAGGAAAGCTGGAGAAATACCTCAGAAACTGTAGAATTTCTCTGAGAGTCAGAAAGATGACGGGCTTTTTGAAAAGTAATGGTGGAGTCTCACATGGTGAGGGCAAGTTGAGGGGGTTGAGCTAAAAGCTAAGCATCTGGCTTATGAAAATTTTTGCTGTAGCGGCTGGAGCTAGTCAGCATTATATAGTTCCTTGATCACTAGGGACTTTACGATCTGTCTTAAGCTATTTGTACACTAACAATAACTTTAACTGTTCATCCCATGATTTCTACTATTTGTAGGAAAAGAAAAGTAAACAGTATCTGAAAAATCTGAACATAAAGACATGATAAAATAACGAGATTGAATACTGAAAAACAAACAAAAAATATAGAACATCAGGAGATGCAATAAATACAAATGGGTTTCCAAACAAGAGGAGAAAAAACTAGTAAACGCAAAATTGAACTGAAAGGTGTAAATAAAATAAGCAAATTTCTCGTTCAGAATCCATTTGGAGGCTGTATTTCTTGGCAAAGTTACTGCTTATTATTTTCACGTTTCTAGTTTCCCATCTCAGTTTGTCAGCCTATTGAGAGCTTGTTAAAATCTTATTTGCTTTTCCTGTTCTTTCATGGTAGTTGTTCCTGCCTTAACTTTAATGTTAAATCTTGTGGAAGTATGGCAAAAGGGAGAAAAAAAATTCATGCAAATTGTCACTCAGTGGCCTGGTTTTATGGATATTTTATGTATTGATCAGCTTATATTTTATTCAGAATGATTGCAAAAAATTGGGAAATAAGAAGGACTCACTCTCTTAAATAGTAAATTTCAATGCTGATACAAAATTTCTAAGGGTTTTCAGGAGAGACTGGCCAAAGTCTGAAAAGCGCACAGTTGCAGAAAAGAAATAATTTCTCCAAGGATATTCAATGGAGAACAAGAGGCTGCTACACTAATTTCTTGTCCCCTTGTTTTGGAGAAGATAATAATATATTTTATCTTTATTGTGTACAGCTAAGCACAGTGTTTGACAGATAGATATGCTATAAATAGGTGGGAAAGAAATATATGAATAAATAAATTGATGACACCAAGTAAGTACACACTCACCCATTTAAAACAAATCTGTTCCATGGCGGCTCTAATGGTCAGAAATGCTGGATGGTCCACATTTAAGCCAAAAACCCTTTGAATATAAATCCTATGCCCTTTGTTTTTGTTCAGTCACTCAGTCGTGTCCGACTCTTTGCAACTGCATAGACTACAGCATGCCAGGCTTCCCTGCCCTTCACCATCTTCCAGAGCTTGCTCAAACTCATGTCCATTGGGTCAGTGAAGATATCGAACCATCTCATCCTCTGTCGACCCCTTCTCCTCCTGCCTTCAATCTTTCCCAGCATCAGGGTCTTTTCAAATGAGTCAGCTCTTCGCATCAGGTGGCCAAAGTATTGGAGCTTCAGCATCAGCCCTTCCGATGAATATTCAGGATTGAGTTCCTTTAGGATTGGGTTATCCCCTTAGCCACTGTTCAACTTGATTTAGCAAGTCCTAACTGTGTGGTCTTAGCCAAGTAATGTTTGTGAGCCTCCTTTTCTAGTATTGGAGTAGAATGAGATAATCTCAAAATATAGTTGTGAAGATAACAAGTAATAAACAACATACTTACATAGTTAACATCACTGGGAATGATGTTGATATAAGTAAAGGAGTTGTATTAAGTGTTTTCTTCTTTGTCAACTACTTCCCAACATTCCCTCTTCCTTACTTCCAACATTCTCTAGAGAATTTTTAAAATCATATCCATCCTTGGCTGCCTCTCACAATGCTGTTGCTTGCATCATGGAGGGCAATTAGCAGCCCCTTAACATTTGCTCATTTTCTATTGGCAATTATCACACTAGTCCCTGACTTCTACATGGAATTCAATATGGCACTAGAGACTATGGAAAATCTGGTGAAGCCTGTCTGACCATTTCAATTGCAGATAAAAACTCTTAATAGAATATCAGTACCTTCACACAGTGGCTTGTATTAATTGTTTCCCTTTATTTAAGAGTCTTGTTTTACTTTCATTAGCTAGCTATACCTTATAGCAGAAGGTGAAGACACATTCACATACATGTTTTCCCCCTCCTCCCAAGTTTAAGTTTGATTCTGGACTTTAGCAGATCAAAATCCGAGGACTTGTGTGTCAAAAACTACACAGAGCCTAGCTACACCTCACAAGAGCCTCAAGACAATCTCTCACAATGATTTACCTATGAGATTAATCATTTATATTTTCAGGAATATTTTATAGTGCCTCCTTCTAGAAGATGCTATCCTGAACAGTAATTTGTATTGAAATTCTTATGAACTGGGTTCATTCCTTTTTAAAGGAATGAGAGGAAATGCGTCTCTTCAAAATTAAGATTGCCTCCCCTAACACCACCACCTCCCACCCAAGCCTGTTCCATTTGCTATATATAATCTCTTACCAGGGTGTGCACTGCATATTTGAAATTCAGACATGGCAAACCTCTGGAGTCTATTCCTTTCTTTCCTTATTAATGAAAGGGTTTTTATTTGTGCCCTCCGTTATTCCCAGAAGTACAACGTAAAACAAAATGGGGGACCATGATTTATGTTCTATTTGATAAAAAACATCTGCAGAATAAAATGAGCCTCTTGATGCCGGAATTGTCATCAATGATGACTTTGACAAAATGAGCAATACATAATTTGCTAGCTCCCTTGTGAAGTTGAAACAGATTGTCAAATAAAACACTGGAGGAGATGCATATGGGCTGAGTAGGCCAGTTTGAATGGGAACACACACAGGTGGTGGGTTAGTAGTGGCTCTAAGGAGGACTGCCCTAATTTGGAGGGCCATTTGCATTTGAAAATGCTCGTTGCTCAATAGTGAGTATTCCCTATAGGAAAAGAGAATGGATACTGCCAAAACTTGTATCTATTTCTCTTCTTTGGTAATATGGATAAACCAGAGAGCCTAAGCAAAGAAGAGAGTAAGTTACACTCAAACAAACTGTCCTGTAATAGTGAGCTTTACAGAATACAAATCAGTAACATGAAAAAAGTGCTTACAAAAATCAATTGCTTTATGGTTAAAGGTGGACTTTCCATAAACACTAAGCTTGGAAAGTGTATTAATGGATATATTTAGTATGTTTTTAAGAAATGGCAATCAAATGCTTTAATTAGCCTTTTAAAAATTTGAAAGTGAAAGTGTTAGTTGCTCAGTCGTGTCCTACTCTTTGCAATCCCGCAGACTGCCAGGCTCCTCTCCCCATGGAATTCTGCAGGCAAGAATACTGGAGGGGGTAGCCATTCCATTCTCCAGGATATCTTCCCAACTCAAGGGTCAAATCTGCATCTCCCGCATCTTTACTGGCTGAGCCAACAGGCAAGTTTTATTTATTTTTAACTGGAAGATAATTGCTTTACAATATTGTGTTGGCTTCTGCCATATATCAACAAGAATCACCCGTAGGTATACATATGTTCCCTCCCTCTTGAACCTCCCTCTCACCTCCTATCCCATCCCACCTTTCTAGGTTGTCACAGAACATAGGATTTGAGCCCTATTGCATCATACGACAAATTCCTACTGATTATCTATTTTACATATGGTAATATATGTGTTTCAATGCTACTCACTCAGTACATTCCACCCTCTCCTTCCTGATTTGTGTCCAGAAGTCTGCTTATGTCTGTGTCTCCTTTGTTGCCCTACAAATAGGTTAATCAGTGCCATATTTCTAGGTTCCATATACAGGCCTTGAAAGTGAAAGTGCAAGTCGCTCAGTCATGTCTGATTCTTTGCGATCCCACGGATTATACACGGAATTCTCCAGGCCAGAATACTGAACTGAGTAGCCTTTCCCTTCTCCAGGAGATCTTCCCAACCCAGAGATCGAACTCAGGTCTCCCACACATTGCAGGTGGATTTTTTACCAGCTAAGTCACAAGGGAAGCCCAAGAATACTGGAGTGGGTAGCCTATCCCTTCTCCAGTGGATCTTCCCAACGCAGGAATCAAACCAGGGTCTCCTGCATTGAGGGGGATTCTTTACCAACTGAGCTATCGGGAAACCTATTAACATACAATATTTGTTTTTCTCTTTCTGACTTACTTCACTCCGTATAACAGGCTCTGCTGCTGCTGCTGCTAAGTCACTTCAGTCGTGTCCGACTCTGTGCGACCCCATAGACGGCAGCCCACCAGGCTACCCCGTCCCTGGGATTCTCCAGGCAAGAACACTGGAGTGGGTTGCCATTTCCTTCTCCAATAATAGGCTCTAGGTTCATCCATTTTATTGGAACTGACTCAAATGCGTTCCTCTTTTGGCTGAATAATATTCCATTGTATATATGTACCACAACTTCTCTATCCATTCATCTGCTGATGGACATCTAGGTGGCTTCCATGTCTCAGTTATTGTAACTAGTGCTGCAAAGAACATTGGGGTACATGTGTCTTTTTCAGTTCTGATTTCCTCAAGGTATATGCCCAGTAGTGGGATTGTTAAGTCATATGGTAGTTTCATTCCTAGTTTTTTAAGGAATCTCCATACTGTTCTCCATAGTGACTACTACATTCCCACCAACAGTGCAAGAGGGTTTTATTAGTCTTTATATCTGAAAAATACAGCAGAAATCATGTAATTATTTTAAGTGTGAATTTCACAAGCCAATACTAGATGCTGAGATAGATAATCAAAGATCTTATATCCTGAAGATTTGGATCCATTACCCGGGAGATCCTGTCTTCACTAAAATTCCTGTTAAGTTCAGTTCTTCCCTCATAAGAAAAAAATAATTGATGTTTTGCCATCAGAGTTACATTATTTACTCAAAATATTGTGCCATTTTATATTACATGTATTTCTAATAAACATTGTTATTCTAGAGTAAAAGTAGGTTTACAGAAAAGTTGTGAAGATAGTACGATGGTCCCATTTAGCCCACAGTTTCTCCTGTCATTGAAATTTTACAATAGTATAGTACTTTTTTTAGAATTAATGAATCAATATTGATACATTTTTATTCATTCCATACAGATTTTCTAAGTTTTTACCTATATGAAATATTTTTGTTCCAAGATCTCATCCAGTACCCTGCATTAGATTTAAAAATCATGTTTCCTTAGGCTCCTCTTGGCTATAACAGTTTCTCAGGTTTTCCTTGTTCTTAGTGGCCTTAATAGTTTTGAGACGTATAGGTCTGATGTTTTGTAGAAGGTTCTTCAGTTTGGGTTTGTCTTATATCTTTCACAGGGCTAGATGGGGGTTATGGGTTTTAGGGTGGAAGACCACAGAAGTGAAGTTTTCTCTTATCCAGTCATATTGACAGTGTATGCTCTCAATGTGACTTGTATTGAAGTTAATTTTGGTCCCCTGGTCAGAGTAGGGTTTGTTAGGTTTCTCCACTGTAAAATTATATTTTCTCTCTGGCTGTGCACTAGTCTTTAGAAGCAAGTCACTAGGACATCAGCTCATATTAAAGAAATTAAAAGATGGTTAAACTCCATCTATTTGAGACAGTATTATCGACATCATTTACTTGAAATTCTGCATGAGAGATTTTTATATGTAGTATTTTAATCTAATACTCTCTACATTTATTAGGGTTTTACAGAGAAACAGAATGAGAATAGGGTGTGTGTGTATATACAGAGAGATTTTAGGGAATCAACTCATGCAATTATGGAGGCTGGCAAGACCAAAATTTGCCAGCCATGTAGGCTGGCAGGCTGGATACCCAGCAAAGATTTACAGCTAGAATCCAAAGGAAGTCTGCCAGAAGAACTTCTCTGTTCTCAGGGGAAGTCAGTCTTTTTTCCATTAAGGCCTTCAACTGGTTGGATGAGGCCCACTGACTTTATGGAGAGTAATCTGTTTTAATCACTTCTAATGATGTAAGTGTTAATCTCACCTGAAAAAAAAAAAAAAAATATATATATATATATATATAGGAAATTTTCAAATAACGTTTGACCAAATATCTAGTTACTAGCCAAGCTGACCCCTAAAATTAGCTTCCCCATTATCTTGATTATTTTGTTGCTCAAAGAATTCCAAATTTGACCATTGAGCGCACTTTCAGTGGTCTCCCATGATTCTTCGACATACACCTATTTTTGTGGGGTACTTTTTCTTTTGGGAGGAAACCTTACTTTCTGGCAATATAAGAAACTCAGATTCATGTAGTAGTCTCCTCTTATTCACAGGGATACATTCCAAGACAGCCAGTGGATGCTTGAAACTGTTGATAGTACTAAACCCTATATATACTATGTTTTTTCCTACACATGCATGCCTAAGATGAAGTTTAATTTATAAGTTAGGCACAGTAATAGATTAACAAAAATTAACAATAAAATGAAGTGAAAATTGCTCAATCATGTCCAACTCTTTGAGACCCCATTGACTATGGAGTCCATGGAATTCTCCAGGCCAGAATACTGGAGTGGGTAGACTTTTCCTTCTCCAGGAGGTCTTCCCAACCCAGGATCGAACCCAGGTTGCCCCCATTGCAGGCAGATTCTGTACCAGCTGAACTACAAGGGAAGCAACAATAAAATAGACATATTTAAAAATAAAATATCTGCTAAGAACCAGAGAAAAAGCAAAAATGTAACAATATAATAATATACGGTATTAAAAGTTATGTGAATATGGTCTTTCTTAAATTATCTTACTGCACTGTCCTCACCCTTCTTGTGATAATAGGAGATGATAAAATGTCTGTGTGATGAGATGAACTGCATTGTGACATAGAGTTAGGCTGCTACTGACTTTCTGATGACATTTCAGGAGGATCATCTGTTTCAGGTGATCCTAGTTATCAAGTCATTACAATATTGATAGTTGGAAGTCAGGAGTAGATTAAGTTGATGGTTGGGAATCCTGGGTGGGATGGAGCAAGATGCCTAGAAATTTCATCATGCTACTCAAAATGGCATGCAATTTAAAACTTATGAATTTATTTCTGGAATTTTCCACTTAATATTTTTGAACCACTGTTGATGATAAGTAACTGAAACCTCAGAAAGTGAAACTGCAGATAAAGGACAGAATATTGTACTGTATTTTCTTCCCACATCCCTAAGTAAGCCATTTCTCTAAGCATTCTGTGAGAGAGAGAGAGAGAGAGGAGAGAGAGAAAGAGAGAGAGAGAGAGAATGCACTTTGATGTCTCTTCTTATAAAAACACAGATTTTGTCAGATTAGGGTCCCACTTTATAATCTCATTTAACCTTAATTACTTCCTTAAAGACCCTGTCTCCTAAGACAGCCATACTGGAGGGTTATGGCTTAAACATATAATTTTTTGTGTTGGGGAGAGGCACGTGGGGAGCACAAACATTCAGTTCATTGTATATCATTTTCTTTCTACCTGAAGAACTTTTAACATTTTGTGCAAGGTAGGTATATTGAAGATAAATCTAAGTTTTTATTAGTCTGAGAAAGTATTTCTCTTTTAAGGGATAATTTCGCTTAATATATACTAGATTGGTGATGTAGAAGTGGATGGTTTTTCAAATATTTTAAATATTTCATGCCACACTCTCCTTGCTTGCATTGTTTTTGATTATTGTTCTATAGCAATTATTACTTCTGTCTCTCACTCTGGCTCAAGATTTCTCATTTTAATTTTTTCTCCAGTTTTAATATAATATGACTAAATATAGTATTTTTGATATCTATCCTCTTTTGGGTACCCTTATCTTCATGGACTTGTGATTTGCTGTTTTTCATTAATTCTGGAAAGTTCTTGGTTTTCTTTTTCTATTCCAATGATGTATATATTACACATTTTGGTAATTGTCCCACTTTCCTTGAATGTTTGTTGTCTTTTTAAAATTCTTTGAGAAAAAAAAAAACTGAATTTCAGTTTGGGAATTTGCTACTGACCTATCTTCAAGTTCACAGATTCTTTCTTGGCCATGTCAAGTCTACTGATATATTTATCAAAAGTATTCTTTATTTGTTACACTGTTTTTGATTTTGTCTTAGGATTTCTATCTTTCTACTTGTGTTACCCATCTGTTCTTTCATATCTACTCCTTTTTTCATTAGAACCCTTAACATATTAGTTACACTCCTTTTAGATACATTGTCTGATAATTCTTAAATCTGTTATATATGCATCTAATTCTCATCTTTTCTTTGTCTCTTCAGACTTGTTGTTGTTTGACTGTTTTTGCTTTTTGACGTGCCTTGTAATTATTTTCTTAAAAGCCAGACATGTTGTATTGACTAATAGAAATTGAGAAATGACATTTAATATGTATATATAAGTCAATCTGGCTAAGAGTTGGGCTGTACTTAATGTTTATTTGTAGCTATAGATGCTAGAGGCTTTAAACTCCTCTAATATCTTTGTTTTGATCTTTGCTGTGTACCACTGCAAGGAGATCCAACCAGTCCATCCTGAAGGAGATCAGTCCTGGGTGTTCATTGGAAGGACTGATGCTGAAGCTGAAACTCCAATACTTTGGCCACCTCATGCGAAGAGTTGACTCATTGGAAAAGACCTGATGCTGGGAGGGATTGGGGGCAGGAGGAGAAGGGGACGACAGAGGACGACATGGCTGGATGGCATCACCGACTCGATGGGCATGAGTTTGAGTGGACTCTGGGAGTTGGTGATGGACAGGGAGGCCTGGCGTGCTGCGATTCATGGGGTCGTGACACGACTGAGCGACTGAACCGAACTGAACTCATCAGAGGACTCTCTATATACAGCTTCTCCAGGTAAAGCCCATGGTTATTGTAGGAGAGCCCAGTTTGTAAAATGGTAAAGTGAGGGGGAAGCAGAGTATTCTATAATCTTCTGATTAATTTTCAGCCCTTTTTAATGGGCCTTTTTTTTTAGAGCTTTTTTTCAGGGTTTCATGAGTGTTTCTTCCTGTCAGTTTTTCTACCACAAGCCCTCTATTTCCTTCCATAACTTCTGTGTTCCCAAACCATTTCCTTGTAACACTGAAGCCTACAGACTGTGTTTTCCTCCTTAGGTGAGACAAGGAGGCTGAAAGGGACTGAAATGGGAGGAATTTCATTCCCACAGCTGGGATTAGGCTCTGGCAAAGCTTTCCCCCAGAAGACTAGGCCTTTGTTATGGAGAAGATTCCGGGTATATTTCACAATGATTACACTTCCTTTCACTTTGCCAGAACCATGAAGTATGCTTTTCCTGGATCTTTACAAGAATCTGGTGGAGTTACAAGAGGTAAAACTCAGAGAACTGTGCCCCACCTCTCCCAAGACTTTGGTCACCAGCTATTTCTCAATATCCTGCTAGTCTGTACTCAACCATAAGCAAATAATCAAAATTACCACTTAAGTGGTATTGCCAAATTATGGCTCCAAGGCTTCAGTCCCAGATAAGTAAATTCAGGTTATATTTCTCTAAATGCACCTATCTCTAGAGATTTCAGGACGCTGATTTTTCCTGAGACCTAAATTCTCAGACTGGTCCAAGAAAAAATCATTGATTTTCAAGTTGCCACACTTTTCTTATTGTAAAGTTTGTGGTAACAGGTTTCAATCACTTTATATGTTAGAAATGAACATGGCAATCTATATATATTTTTAAATTCTACATAACTTTGCATATATAATTGATGCTGGTCTTTTAAATTAGAATTTCTAAATGTCCATGTCATAGAAGTTGTCTTTTGCTTCTTCTTATATGTGCTTCATTATCTAAAAATTGTTCTATCCCCAGCAATTAACGATGAGGAATTTTTGTTAATTTATTTCATGTTCCTCCTCTACTATAAGTCATATCAACTTTCCATTAAAGACTGAAGATTAAAATACAGCAACTTTCAAATTTTCTTATGATATGATATCAAATAGTAAATTATCAACCAGAGCAGTTTATGACTCAAATATAACTCAAGAGATTGTTCATTAAGGGAATACAGAGTCTATAAGGGCCAAACTAAAATGACAGGGCAAGAATAGTCTTTAAAACTGCAGTGCATAAATTCTGTCTGTTGCTTTTTTTTCTTTTTCACTGCTTCTAATTTTTTTTGCTGGTACTTTATGGATTCAGTAATTGAAAATTTAGAGTCTGAGCTAATGAATGTGTCAAAGCATGGGACAAAGTGCAACTTGGTGTTCCCTGACAGTAAATGTTTAATCCTCCTTCCTTGAGAGACTTCAGAAAACTCTAGTCATTGAGGAAGCAAGAATATCTAACCCTGGAGTACAACTTTTTATGAACACTGTGTAGTTCATGGCACACAAGGGATCTTTTAAGAACAGAGCATTGGTGTTCAGTAAGTTTACCCTTTGACAAATGATTGTTTTACTGTATACAATGCTCCCTACAAAACTTTTACTACTATTCACAAAAGAGTAATAAAACAAGAGACATCTTTTTTCCTCGTCTCTATTTATACATCTCTTTTGCCTCTGTAACTAAGCCTAATATTTACCTGAAGGAGAAAAAAAATTCTAGGAAGCTCTATGTAAGTTTGATGAAATAAGCAATGAGATAACCTAAGGAGCAGTTATTGGCTTACCACTGAATGACCAGAAACATCCCACCAGACCTTCATATTCTGCCTGTCCATATCTGGAGAACCACTAAAGAATTGTCATGCAACCTAACAGAAAGATCTATTTGTAAAGATGAAGGGGATATTTCCCATTTAATTATTTATGTTTTCTTGTGCCACTCTATTGGAAAAATGTTCACTATGAATGCAGAAATGTATATGTCCCTCCTCCTCTCCCCAACACCCCTATGCTGTGTATCCAAAGAGAAATTCTTCCAGAGATGATATCATATGGAACTAACAATACACTCCATTAATTACTCTCTCTAAGGAAGAGACATGTGACACATTTTACAGAATCAGCTCAAAAGTCAGAAAATCCAGAGCACTCATTATATATTTTCTCCTGACACAGCACATTAAAACCTGAAAAAAAGAAGGCCATCTTATCATAAAGTCAGCAAAAAAGGAAAAATAAAACAATGCTCCTGTTTGCACACCTCTGGTCATTTGGAAGATCATACATTATGCTACAAATATTGTTTTCTAAAGATCCAACATGGTGTAGAGCAGGAAGCATAGAATGGTTAATTAAAAGCAAATTAAATCTCTATGACTTCTTAATCCATGTGATTATCTAAGAGTTATTTAACCTCTCCGTTGCTCAAAGTTAAAATAATGCTTATCTTCAAAGGTTGTAGTAAGAACTTTTATGAGATGGTAAAAATAGAACAACTAGTAAGGGGTTAGCAAAGAAAATAACAGCAAATGTTTGTTTCTTCTTGTTTGACAGTCTCTCAGTAGGTAAATGAGACCTAAAATATAACCATAGTGGCTTAATCACTTTAACCCCTGGCAGGTTGGGAAATAGTCCCTAGAAATATCAACTCTTTCAATCCAGTCAAAAATCTTTATTTTTCCTCTGATATAGCCTCTTTCTCCTTCCTTTTTAAGGCCTTTCTTATAAGCATATTACATCATAGGTTTTAAATAAAAACTGACATCTTAGATGCCTAGTATTCTAGGTACAACGAATGGGCCAAAGCTAGACAACACCACTTTCTTGGCTAGACTGATTGAACTAGGGTTAGGAAGGACATTCAACTGAGGAAAATCAGGATCTCTCAATAGGACGTTTCAAATCGTTGCTAGAACGAGAGAAATAATTTCCTGTCTAAAGAAATATGAGTTTGGAATTTGAGTGGGGTAGTAATGTCCTCTGACAGAGAAGAAAGCTAATTGCAATAGAAAGGAATGTGCTGACAAACAAAAGGAAGGTTCAGGTATTCTTATTCTGCTGTGACGCCCTTGAAAAATTGAGATATTCCTTTAAGAGTCAATTCAGATGTTGCCTCCACCAGGAATTTCTGCCGTGATACTGCCATGCTGAATATAGGCCTCTACATTTTCTGTCTTCACATAGAATCCTGTGACTGCTTCCATGCTAACACTGACCACCTCAAAATGACTTTTCAATTGCTGTCCCTGTCATCACCACTAGTCCCTAAGAGTTAAGAAAGTCTTGTTTTATCTTTAATACCCAGTACTTCTCTTGGTACCGAATGAATCCTAGTCTCTGGGACACAGACATATAATTCAATTTTAACTAACAGTTCTGATTTCAGTTAAGTTCTTTGTTGCCCAGCAGTCCACAGCTGTAGTAAGTATTTGAAATTTCATTTTCATGTGTCTTTGTGGTTGTTTTGATTGCTCTGGTTGAGAATTGATGACTTAAATACATATATGACTTTATTTTAACACCTTTTGCTATCATCACAGGCAACTAGAAATCTTTCAGCAAAATAATCCTGGTGGTGGGGTGGGGGAGACAAACTAAAAAACAAACAAACAAAAAAAGTTCTTTCTGGGAAAGTACCCCTATTATTGTAGAAAATCCTACCCATCTATACACAAATTCTTTCTCTTTAATTTTGCCAAAGTAAAAAACACACTTCTATCTGAATGTTTATCTCATTTTTAAAAACTACCCTGTTTGTTTGTATTGATTATGAAAATGCTTCAACCCACAAACAAAATATCGCATGTTAAATGTCAAAGTTTGAGAAAAGGAAAGCCACAATCTTTTCACACTTTAGTTCAGGAGAGTTTGCCATTTATTTATTTACATTTTTGAATGTGGAAACTTCTTAAATGAACAGAAATTAACCTAAAGTGAAATGATTTTCACACTCCCTAACTTTCCTCCAGGAAACAGTAATCAGAAGTCAAAGACTGATATGTCTCCAGGCAAGAAGCAGTTGAAAAATAAATGGGAAAATTTCCTAGGAAGGGCAGATAAAAGATTGTTTTGGCTTATCCCTTCCAAGGTTTTTACTAATTCACCTTTAGAAAGTCATCATTGAGTTCTCAAGACTTAACAAATGTCCTTCACAACTTGGGACTTTCTTTAGATTCAGTTTCTAAAAAATGCCTTTTAAGCCAATTCATGTTCAATGTCACTGACAGAAAATGTATGATTGACCTCTTTGTTGCTCATACAAACTCCAACAACAGGGCCAGTCCTAAGTTTGAATACCAGGGAGACTTGTGTTCAAATCCAGTTCTTACTAAATCCAAGGTGTGATCCTTAGCAAGTATCAGTGTTTCTAAACCTTAACTGTATGAAAACAGTGACTAAATGATACCAACATCAGTGTTCCTGAACTTCAATTTATTGTAGGAAAATTGCAGCTAAGTGACAAAGGTCTCTCAAGGTTGTTGCATGGAAAAATTAGATTTGTGTATAAAGTATATTTTACAGTGCAGGACATACAGAAGGTGCTTTTAAAATGCTATGAAGGGGAACAACAACAAAGAGGATGTTGGCAAAGTAGTGGTAGAAGATGATTTCAATAGTCTTCTGAATATGTGATGTTTACATTGGCTTGTTTTTTGTTTATTTGTGGGTTTTGTTTTGTTTTTGACTGCATGATCTTAGTTCCCCAACCAGGGATAGAAACTGTGTCCCCTGAAGTGGAAACATGGAGTCCTAACCACTGGACTGCCAGGGAAGTCCCTGCATTGAAATGTTTTGAGGGTTGGGGTCTAGCCAGTGGAATTCTTCCAGGGAAGTCTTCTAGGCAAGAAGGACATATGCAAAGGACCTGGGGTAGGAATTTGTTTGGCTTTCAGGGAACTGAAAGGTAAGCACTGTAGCATGGAGGGAACTTAGAAAACAGATGGATTTTGGAATAAGATTAGTTTAGAGGTGGCAGATAAAAAATAAGACTCAATGGCAAGAGCTTAAATTGAATCCTAAGAGCAATGGGGAAGTCTTGAAATACTCAAGCAGAAGAAAAACTTGGTCTGAGTTACCTGCTGTGTGTTGAACAGACTACATGAGGGCAAGGGTTGAGACACAGATGTCAGCCAAAAGGTTATCACAGTAGTCTGGTGGAAACTTATAGTAATTTTCACTGAGGTGATAGTCACGGAAATGAGGACTTTTGCAGTCACATCACAGTTTCTCCCTGCTGAAGTTATGATTAGGAATATCAAGACACTGCATCAAAGTACCTACACTCATAACTGGCTCACAGCATTCTCAAAATTCTACTTCCTCTAAGTTCAGTTCAGTCACTCAGTCATGTCTGACTCTTGGTGACCCCAAGGACTGCAGTATGCCAGGCTTCCCTGACATAGTTGGTCTATCACCAACTCCTGGAGCTTACTCAAACTCATGCCCATTCAATTAGTGATGCCATCCATCCATCTCATCCTCTGTCGTCCCCTTTTTCTCCTGCCCCCAATCCCTCCCAGCATCAGGGTCTTTTACAATGAGTCAGTTCTTCACATCAGGTGGCCAAAGTATTGGACTTTCAACTTCAGCATCGGCCCTTCCAATGAACATTCAGGACTGATTTTCTGTCAGGATTGACTGGTTTGATCTTCCTGCTTTCCAAGGGACTCTTAAGAGTCTTCTCTGACATCACAGTTAAAAAGTATCAATTCTTCAGTGCTCAGCTTTCTTTGTAGCCCAAATCTCACATCCAAACATGACTACTGGAAAAACCATAGTTTTGACTAGACATACCTTTATTGGCAAAGTAATGTCTCTGCTTTTTAACATGCTATCTAGGTTAGTCATAGTTTTTCTTCCAAGGAGCAAGCATCTTTTAATTTTATGGCTGCAATCACCATCTGCAGTGATTTTGGAGCCCCCCACAATAAAGTCTCTTACTGTTTCCATTGCTTCCCCATCTATTTGCCATGAAGTGATGGGACCGGATGCCATGATCTTAGTTTTCTGAATGTTGAGCTTTAAGCCAGCTTTTCCACTCTCTTCTTTCACTTTCATCAAGAGGCTCTTTTGTTCTTCTTTGCTTTCTGCCATGAGGGTGGAGTCATCTGCATATCTGAGGTTATTGATATTTCTCCTGGCAATCTGATTCCAGCTTGTGCTTCATCCAGCCTGGCATTTCACATGATGCATTCTGCATATAAGTTAAATAAGCAAGGTGATAATATATAGCCTGATGTACTCCTTTCCTGATTTAGATGCAGTCTGCTGTTACACATCCAGTTCTAACTGTTGCTTCTTGACCTGTATACAGATTTCTCAGGAGTCAGGTCAGGTGGTCTGGTATTCCCATCTCTTTCAGAATTTTCCACAGTTTATTGTGATCCACACAGTCAAAGGTTTTAGCATAGTCAATAAAGCAGAAGTAAATGTTTACTGGAACTCTCTTGCTTTTTTGATGATCCAGCCTATGTTGGCAATTTGATCTCTGGTTCCTCTGCCTTTTCTAAATCCAGCTTGAACATCTGGCAGCTCATGGTTCACTACTGCTGAAGGCTGGCTTGGAGAATTTTGAGCATTACATTGCTAGCATGTGAGATGAGTACAATTGTGTGGTAGTTTGAGCATTCTTTTGCATTGCCTTTCATTGGGATTGGAATGAAAATTGATGTTTTCTTGTCCTGTGGCCACTGCTAGGTTTTCCAAATTTGCTGGCATATTGAATGCAACACTTTCACAGCATCATCTTTTAGGATTTGAAATAGCTCAACTGCAATTGCATCACTTCCACTAGCTTTGTTCTTAATGATGCTTCCTAAGGCCCACTTGACTTTGCATTCCAGGATGTCTGGCTCTAGGTGAGTAATCACACCATCGTGGTTACCTGGGTCATGAAGATCTTTTTTTCGTATAGTTCTGTGTATTCTTGCCACCTCTTCTTAATATCTTCTGCTTCTTTTAGGCCCATACCATTTCTGTCCTTTGTGCCCATCTTTGCATGAAATGTTCCCTTGGTGTCTCTAATTTTCTTGAAGAAATCTCTAGTCTTTCTCATTCTATTGTTTTCCTCTATTTCTTTGCATTGATCGCTGAGGAAGGCTTTCTTATCTCCCCTTGCTATTTTTTGGAACTCTGCATTCAAATGGCTATATCTTTTTTTCCTTTGCCTTTCGCTTCCCTTCTTTTCTCAGCTATTTGTAAAACCTCCTCAGCCAACCATTTTGCCTTTTTGCATTTCTTTTTCTTGGGGATGGTCTCGATCACCACCTCCTGTACAATGTCATGGAAGCTCCATCCATAGTTCTTCAGGCACTCTATCAGATCTAATCCCTTGAATGTATTTCTCACTTCTACTGTATAATCCAAAGGGATTTGACTTGGGTCATACCTGAATGGTAGTGGTTTTACCTATTTTCTTCATTTGAAGTCTGAATTAGGGAATAAGGAGCTCATGATCTGAGCCACAGTCAGCTCCCAGTCCTGTTTTTGCTGACTGTAGAGAGCTTCTCCATCTACATCATCTACTCTCTATGTGCTGTCTACGTAAGTCTCTCTTCTCTCTTAGATCAAAGCCTCCTGTGAAGTTGAGCATATGTCCTTAGTTGCTCAGTCATGTCTGACTCCTTGCAATCCCATGGATGGTAGCCTGGCAGGCTCCTCTGTCCATGGGATTCTCCAGGTGAGAATACTGGAGCGGGTCGCCATTCCCTTCTCCAGGGGATCTTCCCTACCCAAGTGTTGCACCATGGTCTCCTGCACTGCAGGCTGATTCTTCTTTGCTAAGCCACCAGGGAAGCCCCTGTGAAGCTGGAAGCTCCATCTCAAATCTGTCTTGCTTGCCAACTGCCTCCATTCCTTCATTTCTGTCCTAAGAACAAACAAGCAGTATTTGGGCAACTGTCAGAAAAATAGCCAAGATAAATAAGTGATGAATGTCACCATGGGCAGTTTGCAAGCTTAACAATTCTCTCTGATTCTCTTCCCTTCTAGAATAGTGTTGAAATCCCCTTCCTCTGAAATTTGACGTGTCCTGACATTTTTCAGTATGCTATCCATACCAACGGTGCCTGAAAATTCTGCCTGATTATCTGGTTTAGACATAGTTTCTTTGAACCTCTCATCAGAATCAGAAGTGAGTTCTGGCTCTGGCATTATTGCTGGCCATAATTAGCTCTAGTTAAACTGCCCCAGTGCATCCTGGCAGGCAGATCACCTACATCAGTACTGCTACCAGCTTCAGCTTGCTCTAGGGAGACACTGTGTGTGACAGACTTTATCTTCAGGGCAAACTGCCACTGGATACAGTTGCAGAATCCATCGCTCTGTTCAGTTCAGCTAAAACTGCATTTGATAGGTGGGCCAAGTGTCAGAATAATAAGGATACTAATTTGTAATCACATGGCACCATTTATCCAAGGATCTCCGAGGATGTTGCAGGAGTTAATTAATTCTGACAATGCCTCTGTGACCTAGGTAAGTGTTATTATCCCCATTTTACAGATGAGGAGACTGAGTAATGGAGAAATTAAGCAGCCTGCTCAAGGTTGCTCAATAGAGGGATGAAAACTCAAAAAACACCCCTGTGCTTGCTGAGCCTCTGTCTGCCTTGTCAATTAAATACATCAGCTCATCATTACATGCTGCTTCTTAGATGATCATGTTTTATTAATGTACAGTGTTAGCCAGCTGCCATATTTCACCCAAGAGATGGCCACCTTTCAATCAAGGAGAGTGTAATTCGGGTTTACCGCAACCATGTTAGCAAATGTTCAGGGGAAGTTAAACTGCCTGTCTTCTGTTATATCACTCACTCGTTGCCCTTAATGACTTCTTGCTTGGGAAAAAAATCCGGTCAGAAACTTTTGATTGGCTGCTTTGCATCTAAAGATAATTGGGGGTAATTTTGGACATAGGAGGGAACTAGCTGACAATCATATTTCTCAATAAGGGAGGAAAAACTTCCTTGCTACTTAAAAAAAAAAAAAAAAATTGCCAAACTCATTATTTTACTTCAACAACAATAGAAAAGTGACTGAAATAAACATGTGAAATGTTCCACGTAACAAGTCTGAAAGGAGGTAACAAACTTTGAAAGCTGAAAAAGAGTATCCAGGTAGAAATGTTTAAACCCTCCCTTTGGTCAAGGTGTGATCCAATTTTTGTTCTTTGCAGGATTACAGAGTTAATGAAAAGGTGAAGGGCAGAGAAGCCAAGCCTGAGACAGATGTGAAGGAAGGGAAATTTGTTTTCAAGGCCCTGCCATGACCTTTTCTTTCTTTGCTTTCTTGCTCCGTAGCATGTGGCTGTGGGAACGTGGGGCTGAGGAATGGGAAAATATTTTGCCGCTTTTACTTGAGTCACCTTGAGCAAGATTTTTTTAATTTTCAGACCCCTGTTTCCTCATCTGCAAATTTGGAATATAATCTACCTCGTAGGATTATAGAGAAGATAAAATGGATGGAATAGTGTGTAGACTCTAGTCTGTGCTTAGCAGGTAATAGACAGTTAAGAAGACTCTAGTCTGTGCTTAGCAGGTAATAGACAGTTAAGAAAAGGTGGACAATGCAACTATTGTTAGTAACCTCTTTCTCTAATATAACTGCCTTCAAGACCCTCCGAACTCTCAAACTCCCCTTTGATATTCAGCATGCTCCCTCCAGTCCAGCAAGAAGTTACTCTATGCTACTTCCTCTTCCTTCTACCTCCTTCCCCCTCCCCACAGCTTACTTACTCTTAATCTAGTCCTTCAATTCATGCACCTATCAATGCCTCCGTTTCTTCCTCTGTTTGATGAGAAGAACCCTCCCTTCTGCCTACCTTATCACACATGATTAGCCTAAGAAACAAATGAATAAATAACTCAGTTAGCATTGTAAACTCTGGCATGCCATCAATTTTCAGTTTTCAAACATCACCACTATTATTTCTTAAGGCTTCATAAGGGAAGAAATCTCAATTTAATTATTCACAGTAAGACATTAATGATAAAGAGGAAGTGGTTTATCCCTGCTAGGTAACACTGGTTTATTTTAATAGAGGCCGTTAGTGCCTTAATCCAAAATTGGAAATATTAGTGAAAGTTTCCAAAGCAGAGGAAAGAACATGGAGGGGATTTAATGGAATGAGGGAACTCCTAAAATTACCTTGCATGTGTTTTGCCTTTAAACAAGCATTTTTCATCCTGGCACATTTTGTGTTTCTGCAAACCTTTTGGACAGTACTTAAGGGTGATCTTGAGAGAGAAACCATAACAAGAAGGGGTTGATTTTCTGGTCCTCAAACAGCCAGTGTTCTATTTTCCTCTCTCCTGTCTCTGCCTACAATACTGAGAAAGCTTCTTTGTTTGACAACCTCAATTTAAACTTTTTTCCCCCATGGCTAAGAAGAATCTTCTGCTGCAAGTGTTAATTGTCCTGACAAGGATGCCTGTCCTCTTAATTTGAACGGCGGCTGTGCTAAATGATGCAAAATATACAAAGATCTCCAGTTATTCCCCCACCCTAATATAAAATGCTACTATGAAAAGGTCTTCAGATTTTCACACAAAAATCCTTGCTAACTGTTTCAGTGGTGAAAAAGTAAGCCCAATACAAATACAAAATCCAAGTGCCAAAAAGCTAATAAAATGATGAGAAGATCCTGGCACTGATTTTCAATGCATGCAATGATTGGTGAAATATGCCAAGTCATGTTCAGGAAGAACATTAGACTGTTCCTATAAATGGGACCTACAGATCAGCTAAAGCAATAGAATCAAATTACTATTATTAATAACAGTAAGAGTATATTAATCTCTCCTATCAGCAAGCAGGTATAATATTGACCTTTTCTTTTAAAGACAGCTCTAATGCTATTATTTACTATGCCAGGCATTTTATTCTGCAGTACTAGTCACAAAATGATTAACACAATGATGTCCCCTGCTGTACTATCAAAATTCTTCTGAATTCCACTGGACGCAAGGATGGTCATGCCCTTCAGCTGAAGAGTGTCAGTGTCAATGCATTGAAAAAGAAAAGTAGAAAATAAGCACCAGCCTAGCTGAGACGATTAGGTAAACTAACAATGATTGATTAGGTAGAAGGTAACTCACATTTATCCATCTGTCTGTCTATTCATCCATCCAAATCATACTGCTCTACCACTATCTCCAGCAGCATGCATTGAAAAACACCCATTGATGGTAGGATACCCACAGAAGCTAAGGTATGGCAAAGAGAGTTTGCACTCAATACATCTCATATATTCTAATACATTTCTCATATTGGGGCAATAAGGCTTGTGTATGCCAATGAATTTTGAGAGAAAGTGACATCTGTCACTTCCAGGGCAAGGCAATTAAGTACCAGTATATCTCCTTTACCTCTCTCTTCTTTTGTTAGAACAATTTTGGAGCTCATGTGTTGCAAATGGCATATCCACATGGTGGATGAAGACGAGCTAGCCCGCTTCAGTGTCAAAAGAAAGGAGGGAAAACTTTTCATTGTATTAAGCCACTGGATTCTGAGACTTTACCTACAGGAGACACTAGTGTTCATTTTCTTGATGCATAAGATCCAAGCATTATCATAACATGTTAAGTGACCCTGGGCACAATTCTTGAGGCCAATTTTTTCACAAATAAAACCGAGTATCTTTATTTTTAGTATTCTGTAGTTTGCAATGAGTTTCTTGATTATATTGGCAGAAAGGCATTCAATTATTGGAGTTAGTCTATAGCTTTCCCTTATTCTCCAGATGGAGTTTTTATACATAACTCTTCTATAATATTTACCCCATTGTACTGTATTTGTTTATGCATATCTCTGTTTTTTTTTTGTTGTTTGTTTTTTTTCTTTTGTTTGTTGCATAGAACTGTGAACTCTTCTGGGGATGGGAATTGTCTTTTTAATCACTTTATCACCAAGACCTTGGAAAATGCTTAGCAATCAATATTTTTTTGTTGTTGTTGAAATGTAATTATGAATTTATGAATCTTGGAAAGAAAGTTTGCAATAGCTTATCTGTCTCTTTCCTGCCACCACTAGGGGGAAATCGCCATATAGGGTGTATGAGGAGTTTTAAAGAATAGACGTGCATACACAGGAGAGAAGGAGGATGAGAGATAGAAAGAATGAAAAAGGAATTGAGAATACTAGGGAAGAGAACAGGAATAACTTATTGATGTCAAAGGGGACACAGAAAAATATGAGCTGGTTAAGCCAGATAACATAGTGATATGTCCAGGTCAGAGCACAAAGGCCATTGCTAGCAGAGCACCTAATCATTTTTGAAGGAGAAAATGAAATGTGACTGAGAATTGGGAGTTCAGAGATGGGAAGATCAGATATCCAATATCTTTTCCTTTCAAACAGGGACATGCCATCACTGGGACTTCAAGGGAATGAGAATTCGAGGCCCGATGGCAGGGCCTCAACTCTCCAGATGTCCGGGGCCAAGAAATACAAGGCAGGGTGAATTGGTCAGGATGCTGGTGACACATTCAAACTTGTTTGACAAGTAGAACAAGACAGGATGATATGACTAGATGCCAAGCGGAGTATCAAGCCTCTGGTATTGTCTCAACTAATATAATCAGGGAAGGAAAACATTCCTTTCTCTCTATTGCTAAAAATGTCCAATCCAGAGTGGGAATCTGAAAAAAGCAACCGCTCCTCCTCAGCACGTCACTGGGGTCCTCAGAAGGCTATTTAGTGTAACACTGGTTACTAACTGGTCTTTGCCTGCTTGTTTTCTACCACTAAGGCAGGGAGCCTCAGTTTTTAACCGAGACAGAGTCTTCCCCATTTCTGAAACTGGTTCTTGAAACACCATCCCCAATCTGGGGAAAGTGACAAAGCTAAGACAACACTGCCTGATGACCCCAATCTGCCTGACCCTTGATCAAATGCAACTCAAATGGGGGCTCAGGCAAGCCTGAACAAGGTGCCAGCTACATAGAAATACATCCAGGCTGGGGATGACATTGCAAGGTGCCAGAAAGCAAACAAGAAGCAAAAAAACTCAAAGATCTACAGAATATTAGAGGCAAAGTATTTAGGGAGTATTGAGAGTCAAGGGTAAGCCTTGAATCTCTAAAAGGTAGTAGCAAAAACAAAGTAAAGAATGAAGTCAAAGAGGACTTCCCTGGCAGTTCAGAGATTAAGACTCTGCCCTTCTAATGCAGGGGGCATGGGTTCCATTGCTGGTCAGGGAACTATGACCTTGCATGCTGTGCAGTGAAGCAAAAAATGAAATCAAAGATCAAGACACAGTTTGTCCTGGAATAAATGAGAGGAGATGAAGAGTAAGGAAGAGGGAGAGGATGATGTTTCTGTGCCAGTGTTTTCCAATATAGAAAGTGCAAAGTGAAAGTGTTAGTTACATCCACCTGTTTGTGACCCCATGGACTGTAGGTCACCAGGCTCCTCTGTCCATAGAGTTCTCCAGGCAAGAATACTGGAATGGGTAACGATTCCCTTCTCTAAGGGATCTCCCCTACCCAGGGAATGAACCCAGGGAACCAGATTTTCTAGTATAGAAAAGTAGACTTCAAAGACGGCTTCCATGGTGATTCAGACAGTAAAGACTCTGCCTGCAATGCAGGAGACCTGGGTTCAATTCCTGGGTCGGGAAGACCCCTGGAGACGGGAATGGACACCCACTCAAGTATTCTTGTCTGGAAAATTCCATGGACAGAGGAACCTGGAGGGCGATAGTCCATGGGGTCGTAAACAGTTGGACACAATTGAGCAACTAACACTTTCACTTTTTTCAGACTTCAAAGAGTTGCATCCTTAGTTCAAACACATGCTGTCCTTTCTTAGGACTTGGGTTCCAGAAACCAAGCCCCTGGACAGTTGCGTACCTAAATTCCTTCCTTAAGTTCTGTCTGGTAACTTGCTCCCTCAGCTTCACTGGTGGGTTCCTCTTGCTGTACATAGACCTAAGGAGGCTTCATATAAACTAGAATTCCACTTTTAGATTTCACAAACCCACAAGCTTTTAAGCCTCCTTGTGAGTCATCCAGCAGGAATTTTCTACTTGGTGGTTTCTCTACTAGATGTATTCTTATTTCCTTAACTATATCTTTCATGTTGTCTGTGCATTAACCTTCTGAACCCCTTAACCCTCTCTACTTTCTCTAGGATCACTGTGCTTCTAGATCCTGAAATACTCTCTTGAACGCAGCTAGGTCAGTGTGTATTCTGCCCCCAGGCACTGACTCTTTGATTCCTTGGTTTCTAGCTGAGTTCCAAGTTTTAAATCTGATTGCTGCAGTCAAATAGGATTGCATATGTAGAACATCAGTGTATGTGGTACTCAGCCAGTCTAACTAAGCTGATAGGTGATTTTGCCTGTTTCTCCCTGATTTAAAAAAAATTGCACTCTTTAGCCAATAATGTTAGTATAATTACTTTTTTTTTCTTTTTAATTTTGGGAGAAAAATCTCCTGTTACTATTTCCTCAATTTCTCCTGTTGTCTCAGAACTGGGTAACATGTCTGGTCAAGGGAAATATTATAGTGATAACTGGACTGGGTCACTCATGTTGAGTTCTGGAGCAAGAGTCTAAATACCATGCAGTCAAAGGATTTCCATGTACTACATGAACAAACTGAAGTTTGTTAGCAGGGAAACATGGGAGAATGATTGTTGAATATGTAGGTGACTTTATCTGCATATTCTTATTTATGACATCATCCAATTACCTGTAAAAAGAAAATTCTTAAAATGAAAACTGTCTAACAATCCAGTGGAGTCCTGAGTTCTTGTTCTGAAAGTGTCCAAGCAGAGGTCAGCTGCTTAGACCTGAAAGAATAGTAAAAATGGGAAGCAGAGATAGATCTTAATTTTCCTGCCCCACATAGCAAATAAAGTCCCTAAGCATCTGGGGAAAATCATGAAAACATTGGATGTAGAGGGTAACTGGAAAGAGAAAACCTTCCAAAAGCAAATTTGGCTCTCTTCACAACTTGGTTGGACCCAGTAAAGCTATGGTCCTTATTGACTAGAACATAGAATGCCGTTTTCTGCAATTTCCATTCTCACATTCTTACTTTAGTAAGGGAATTGCAACCCTATGGATTGTAGACCACCCGGCCCCTCTGTCCATGGGATTCTCCAGGAAAGAATACTGGAGTGGATTGCCATGCCCTCCTCAAGGGGATCTTCCTGACCCAGGGATAACACATCGTCTCCTACATTTGCAGGTGGGTTAAATGGCAACCCACTCCAGTACTCTTGCCTGGAAAATCCCATGGACCGAGGAGCCTGGTAGGCTACAGTCCATGGGGTCGCAAAGAGTCAGACATGACTGAGCGACTTCGCTTCTTCTTTACTACTAGTGCTTACTTGGGAAGTCCTGTAAGGAAACTACTAAGTTTTAATTCTGCATGTAGCTGCCCAGACTACAGTGCCCCACCTTATTTGCAGCTGGTGTGACCACTGAACCGTCTATAATAGAATGTATTCAACTCCCTCTGAGTGGCCTTAAAATCAGCACATTTGTTGTCCTTAGTGTCTTTATCCTCCGGTTTTTTGCCTGAAATGTGGACATGATGGAAAATGATTTGGGATGATTTCAGTAAAAGCAAAACAAAGAGCAAGCAAACAGAAAGAGTTTTGTTTCCTAAGATTATGAGACCACTAAGTCTGCATTGCTTATGCTGAGATTGTTGCATGCAAATGATATACACTTCTCTGTTTAAGCTGCCATTATTTTTGCCTGTCACACTGGGCAGATCTTTACCCTAATAAAATTGTGGCTCTTCTTTATTTCAAATAGTACCTTTTACCGTCTTTTGCCAGGTCTCTAATAGTGTAAATCCAATCTTAACCTCGCTCACTTTCTGTGAATTGCTTTGTACCTTACTTTTTTGCTGAAGATTTTGGGAAGAGAAAATTTCCGAAATTTTTTAACCCTCCAGTCCACAAACCTGTCTGCATCTGTATCTATCTTTATTTAGATTTAGACTCTCCTGCCATCACAAAGGGGCACATAAAAAGGTTTCTCAAGGACTTTATTCTATTTTTCAAAAAATATTAACGTTACTCTCTTTGTTGTTATACTACATTGACATTAATATATATTCAGGTTCTCCAACTGTGTGTGTGCATGTGTGTGTGTGTGTATTATTCGAAAGCAGGGATGGAACTGATAAGAGAGCAGAGCTTAAGAAAATGATTGAAGTACATTCCCCATCTTAGACTTTGTGATTTTCATCATAAATACCTAGGAAAACACAGAAAGAAATGAGAGAGCATAATAAACCAAGAAACTAAGATTGACAACTAATCTACTGCCAAAATCTTAGAGGAATTCCCTCTAATTATAATATTCATGGAGTGGAAAAGAGAAACACAATTGTCAGGTGACATTAACATATACCTTGTCACTTACAGGAGATCAACACTGCCGGTGTGAAAGACACAGAGGCTCATCAACACACTTGCCTAGGCCTGGGCTCAGAAGAAAAGAATCTGTGATAACCACCAATCAGAAACATATTGCACGGCCACAGCCCTATCCAAAAGAACATGAGACATGGATTTTAAAGTAGCTCTTGTGTGTATGTGTGTGTCAGTGATGGGTTTATCATATGAGAAGGATTACACACACACACACATACACACACACACTGCACATTACATTCCAGATTCCAGATTCTCCAGTTTAGATGTCTTCTAAATAATTTCAGGGATTACAAATTTCGAAAATTCTACACACCCATAGGCAGAGAAGTTAAGCTACAGCAAATTTTCCTCTTAGAATACAATGTGAAAAGAAAAAAAAATTTTAAAGTTATGTTAGTGGAACTCCAAGTTTTGCCTTTATTGTTTCAGGCAATGGAAGAACTGCTCACCACTTTTAATCATCCATGAATACATGTTCTACCTAATAATAGTAATAACAAACAAACATCAGATGCTAAATATAGAGCACTTACTGCAAGTCAAGTGGTCTGGATTCTAATGCCATTTCTACATCTTACAAGCTGTGTAACCTTGGACAAATGGCTTAATTTGTTGCTACCTGAATTTTTTCACCTATAAAATAAGTATAAAACTGTTGGGATGATTATGTGAGTTAATGTTTGAAGTACAATACATGTTTGATATCAATGCTGCTGCTGCTGCTGCTAAGTCGCTTCAGCCGTGTCCGACTCTGTGCGACCCCATAGATGGCAGCCCACCAGGCTCCTCTGTCCCTGGGATTCTCCAGGTAAGAACACTGGAGTGGGTTGCCATTTCCTTCTCCAATGCATGCATGCTAAGTAGCTTCAGTCTTGTCCGACTCTTTGCGACCCCCTGGACAGCAGTCCACCAGTCTCCTCTGTCCACAGGGTTCTCCAGGCAAGAGTCCTGGAGTGGGTTGCTATCAATACCAATTCTCATATGATACAATAAGGTATATGCTATTATAGTGTTCATTTTACAGATAACGTGGGTCTTGTTGAGGTTAAATGACTCTTCTAAGAATTGGTAGACCCAGAATTTGAATGCATCATTTTTATATGTACGTCTAATATCCTAATTATTACAGTATGTTGCCTCTTCACAGCAAGTCAAGGATACCTCAAGAATAGATGTTAAATACCTCAATGTCACCATTGACCACTAGACACCACAATTTGAAGTTGAGCCATAAATATCAACCAAACTTTTGCTCAAGATATGGGAAGAAGATTTTAACTGTAATACAGGGTCGAGTGGAAGGAAATGATAATCTTCGTCAACAATCAATAGATACCCCTTTGTTTAAAGATAACAACACTGAAAACAGAAAAATAAATTGTTCCAGTAAAAATATTGTGCACATTAAAAGGAAGAAAGAGCAATCAAGATGCAGAAAAAGAACAGTTTAAAAAGTCACTAAAGGAAATAGAAGTTGCAGAAATTGTCTGCTTTGTAATCTTAATAGAAATGAAAACTACAGCCTCTGAATAAAGAGATGAAAGATGAGATTATATGAAAATAAGTTGAGATAAGAGGGGAGTTGGCTGAGAGGCAGGTGGAAATAAAAACAGGAGTTTGACATGATGAAGAAAGATTATAAGGAGATTAAAAATGCAATAATAGAATAGAAATCTGCATTAAAAGCAATAAAGAGCAGAATTAACACTATAGAATTAGTGATGATAAGTTTAAATCGTAGAATCTGCTGAAAAAATGCAGAACGAAGAAAAATGTAGAGATGATAAGGACAAAGAACAAAGGGAGACATGTCCGATGTGGGGATTCTTTACAAACACATATGACACAGAAATAATTGTTAAATCTACTTTTGAAGAAACATATATAACATCTGTATTCAGTAAGCTTACACATCAAAAAGCATGTGTGGGCTATGTATGACTGACATTTTTGTTTTGAATGTATTTATGGGTCAGTATTACTGCTTATTACATGAGTATAATATGAAGAAAAACTACAAAATGCAGATATATAAATATTTTTAAAGTTGCCTACAACACATAAATACTGTTAACTCTATGCTGTATATATATTTCAGAATATACATAAAAATTAATTATATCATACAAACATGCAAAACATTAATACATGATGTTTTATAACATATTTGTATTCATATCTGTACTAAATATTTCTCTTGAAAAGCAACATATTTTTGTCCATGAGAAAACAGTTAAAAATTCAAGCAATCTATAAAATTATCAATAAAAAATTAACAACACCAATTTCTTTGAGAAATAGACTGTTGTTACTTTGAAAACATTTTCCAGATATTTCTTTAGGTAAATGGAAATATGTAAAATAGATGATCTATGAATCTTACCAAAGGGAAACATAGATAGAAGCATAGATGAACATAGGGAAATTGTTACATAAATTAATCATACAGCCAATGTTATATCAATATCTGCTTTTACACTTAGCAATGTACTGAACATATTGCCATGTCAATTAATATTTATTTGTTGAATTCATCTGATTATTCTGTGTGGCTATTCCATGATTTATTTAATACATTGACTATTATGAGTACTTGTATTATGTTTAAAACTCTCTGTGGCTTTGTTTTTTCATCTGAATAAAGGGGATAATTAGATTACATTGAGGATAAGCTGAGATAATAAGTGTACAGAACTTAGAACATTTATGTTTTCTGCTTTTTTTTTTTTTGGTAAAATTTTGGAAAAGGTAAAAATCTATATAACATTTCTATATAACAGTTTCTCATTATTCAGTTGTCTCTTCTTCATAACTCACAAATTCTTTTTGCAATTTGGACTTTTATTTTTAAACAAATACTTATTCACTTGCTCATTTCTCGCTTCTCTAGAAAATTTTGTAATTCAAAACTTAAAGGCCTAAAGAAGGAGTATCAGACTTTTATGTTCTCTTTGATTCTCTATGGTTAATAGCTTACAGTGAGAAAGCAGACATTCAAACCCACACCTGCTATGTAAGAGCAATGTGACAACCAGAAATCATGTAGCCTGAGATCTGGATGACCAGGAAAAATGAACTTTACATTCAAATTTTGTACTAGCTTCTGTAACTTTTCATTCCAGGGAAAGTTCTATTCAATCATTGACAAAATTCTTTGGTAAACCACGGTAGACCTCTGTTATTTGGCTTGGACTATTTTTGTACCTGGTATTATTGTGGAATCTAGGAATATAGCACTGGACAGCAAAACCAAGGTCTCTGTCTTCATGAAGCCAGCAAGTTAATGAGAAAAAGGCAACCAAACAAATAGATGCTGAATTATATGTACCAAAAAATATAAAGAAAGTAATTAATGTCTCTTATACACACTTACTTTTAAAGCCATAAATGATAAATCAATTTAAAAATGAAATATCATCTTTACCTATCAAATTGAACTTTAAAACTAGTAAATAATATGATTATTCATATAAGCAAAGAAAGGAAATCAACTTAAATATCCAAAAAGAACTGCTCCGGTGAATTATGGTGCCCTCACACAATGAAAGATTATTCAGTCCTCTGCTCTGAGGGAACAAGAGATTAAGTAGTCACAGGATTCTACCCTCCAGGTATATCAATAGTAGCATTATGAATTGGATATCATTTCAGCACATTTAAGACTGAAACAAGAAATACATCTTCTCAGTTAGCCACCTTGAGTCGCCTGATCCTATTTATAAGGCTCTTGAACATTAAATGGCTCTTTGAAAACAGTCTTTTCATACCTTAAGTGCAGCTTGAATCAGAAACACATATATTTTGTAGCTATTTGAATCACAAAAATGATTGAGTTTTTGTCAGTTTAAGAGGGATTATCAACTCTGCATATCATGTCTTTGAAATGCCAATGGACTCTCTCCTACAGGATTTTTACTGAAAGAAACACACTTCATTGTCAGATGCAACTTGGTTTGCATCTCAGCTTTAGCCATGCATTGCCTCTGCAGATTTTCCACATTCTCTTTAGTGCATTTTACCTACCTGCAAATTGGGGATTACTGTGAAGGGGTTCAAGTTTATAGACCAGCTAGATTTGTATTTGGTTCACAGTTGACAAATTTAAGAATGTTTTCATTTCTTCATTTTTCTTTTTCCTTTGTAGCTTCCACATGCCTGGTAGGAAGATCTAAAGATGACTAGTTCTGATTGGGAAATTAAATATTTGAGATGGAAAAGACAGGACACTGGGTAGGAAGGTTGGCTTTTTCAGTGGCAAAGAGTGTTAGACCTGTGTTAACTTTAAAACCCAGTGTTACTGAAAACAGAACTCAAACTAGTCCACAGAACTGGGTGGGGAATGTGGAAATTCCTAATAATAAATAGGAGTACCAGGCAAATAAAATGGTGCAAGATAATTTGGGGTTCAGGCCAGCTGGATGGTCGAGTGTCATTAAAAAGTCAGACAGAAAATGAAAGCCCAAGTTCATCCTTCATATAGTCTGGAGTTGAAGACAAAGATTCTAGCTTTCTCAAAGTAAGGCAGGGACTCAGGATGCTAGTGGCATATGATATTATTTTAGGTGGTACAACAATAATTTTAAGTCAATAGTTCCTATGAAAAAAGAAAACAGTTTTATGAACAGTAGAACATTTTCTTTTGTAATCAATTGATAACAAATTTTTAAAAGTGAGTTGATTTTTCCTTATGCAATGGAATATCACTCAGCCATAAAAAAGAACAAATTTGAGTCAGTTCTAGTGAGGTGGATGAACTTAGAACCTATTATAAATAGTGATGTAAATCAGAGAAGAACAAATATAGCATATTAACACATTCACATGGAATCTAGAAAAATAATATCGATGAACCTATTTGCATGGAAGGAAAGGAGACACAAATGTAGAGCGTGGACTCTGGACTCAGTGGGAGAGGGAGAGAGTGAGATGAATAGAGAAATTAGCATCAGCAGATATACACTCTCAGGTGTAAGTCGGATAAGAGATGAGAAGTTGCTGTGTAGCGCAGGAAGCCCAGTCTGGGGCTCTGTGATGACCTAGAGGGATGGGTCGGGGCAGGGGCGGGAGGCTAGTCAGGGAGGGAATGGTGTTAGTCACTCAGTCGTGTCTGACTCTTTGCGACCCCATGGACTGTAGCCCACCAGGCTTCTCTGTCCATGGAATTCTCCAGACAAGAATACTGGAGTGATTGCCATTCCCTTCTCCAGAGGATCTTCCCAACCCAGGGATCAAACCCTAGTCTCCTGCCTCACAGGCAGATTCTTTACTGTTTGAGCTACAAGGAAGTCTCCTACAGGAAGGGACGGGAGGTATGTATAATTATGGCCGATTTGCATTGTTGTATGGCAGAAACCAACACAATAATGTAAAATTTATTTTTTAAATTAAAAAATAAATAAGCTGATATTAGGGGGAAATGTAAAAATGAATAAGAGTACAGGTGTTTCTCAGATATGACTCAAGTACTATAGGTGGTATGTTGATCACTTGCTAAGTCATGTCTGACTCTTTGCAACCTCATGAACTGTTACACGCCAGGCTCCTCTGTCCTCCACTATCTCCCAGAGTTTGCTCAAATTCATGTCCAATAAGTTGGTGATGCTATCTAACCATCTCATCCTCTGCTGTTCCCTTCTAATTTTGCCTTCAATCTTTCCCAGTATCAGTATTGTCTTTTCCAATAAATCAGCTCTTTGCAACAGGTGGCCAAAGTATTGCAGCTTTAGCTTCAGCATTAGTCCTTCTAATGAACATTCAGGATTGATTTCCTCAAGGATTGAATGGTTAGATCTCTTTGCAGTCCAAGGGATTCTTCAAGAGGCTTCTCCAGCACCACAGTTCAAAAGCATCAATTCTTCAGCACTCAACCTTTTTTATGGTCTAACTCTCACATCTGTACATGACTACTGGAAAAACCATAGCTTTGACTGTATGGACTTTTGTTGGCAAAGTGATGTCTCTTCTTTTTAATATACTGTCTAGATTTGTCATAGCTCTCCTTCCAAGGAGAGTGTCTTTTAATATTATGCCTGTAGTCACCATCCACAGTGTTTTGGAGCCCAAGAAAAGAAAATCTTTCACTGCTTCCACTTTTTCCTCACCTATATGCCATGAAGTGATGGGACCAGATGCCACTTCAAACCCTCATCAAGAGGCTCTTTAGTTTCTCTTCACTTTCTGCCATTATAGTAGTATCATCTGCATATATGAGGTTGTTGATATTTCTCCCAGATACCTTCTGAACTGGGGGAAGGGGGGAAGGGCTTATCTTCTGGCAATATATCCTTTTCCCTTTTCATACCGTCCATAGTTCCACAGGCAAGAACACTGGAGTGGTTTGCCATTTCCCCCTCCAGTGGACCACATTTTGTCAGATCTCTTTATTATGACGCATCCATCTTGGGTGGCCCTGCAAGGCATGGCTCATAACTTCACTGAGCCCCTTCACCCCAACAAGGCTGTGATCCATGAAGGGGATAGGTGGTCTACATGACTGTCTGAAGTGTGGGAACCACTATTCCAGACAAAGTCAAATAGAGGGCTCATCTTAGTCCATCTGGGTTGCTATAACAAAATAACATCATTGGGGTTTTTCTAAACAGTAAACATTCTCACAGTTCTGGAGGCAGGGAAATCCAAGATCAAGTTGCTGTCAGATTCAGTGCCTGGTGATGGCCCAGCTTCACGGACAGCTGTGGTCCCACAGTAACCCCACATAGTGGAAGAGGCAAGGGAGCTTTCTCCAGTCACTTCTATAAGGGCACTAATTCCATTTGTGAGGTGGACCTAATAACATTCCAAAGGGTGTACTTTCTAAATGCCATCTCCACTGGAATTAAGTTTCAGCATATGAATTTGGGAGGGCACAGCATTCAGACCACAGCAGGGTTTAAGAGGTAAAACAGCAAGATATTCCTAAGCCAGCATTGTGTGAATGAGCTGATAGGCATTTATTGCTCTGAAAATTACTCAAGGGCCCTTGACCTAGGTCCCAGAGTAGTGCCATATACACAATATGTACCTGATGATTGTCAGTTCCCTTCAATCTTTTGACTCTTGCCCTGCTCCTCAGCATTTGAAACCCTTCCTATTGGCAATTAGACCCTCTCATCCAGTCTGTCAAAAGGGCCATGGTGAGAGGCTGAATTCCATATCTCTCCCTGGTCCTGAGTGCCTGGGCCTCACCAATTCAGAGAAAGGTCAAGCTTGGTCAGAGACTTTTCTAAATTGCACACTTTACTAAACTTTCAGCAGGACAGGCAATTCACTGCAACCTTAGACTGTTACTCTGCAAAATCTTAAAGAAAATCAGTGATAGCAGGACCTTTTCATTTGAAGAATGGGGAAATCAAAGCACCATTAAGTACTGCCTGGCAAAATGATAACCACCAGGAGATACACTGCTACAGGCTGGAGATCCAATAGTGAAAAGCAAATGCAGAGATAAAGCTTCTGCTGGCATTTGGAAATCCAACACCCCAGGTATAATTGGATACATGAGCATATTCCAGAACCCAAGAAATCACCCTGACTAATGACAGGGAGGGGGCATTTAAAAATGCTATGGCCTCTTGTCAAGGACAGGAAGGCCTAGGCTAGGAAAAGGTAACACAGAGTTCAATGGACGAAATCAGATTATTTAGGTCTTTATTAATCAGAGTTCAGGGACGTAGACTGCAGGAAGGAAAATGTTTCCTATGAAATGTAAGAGGAAGATACTGTCCCTGAACAATGATTATGGACAAAGCATTTTACATACATTATGTTCTTTCATTTATCAATTGATTCAATAAATATTTATTGAAGAGCTAATACATTGTTGTTATAAGCCAGGGAATATCAAAGTGAGGAAGACAACATCTTTCTCCACAGGGAACTCAGATCTCAGTGAAAGAGACAACAAGTAAAGTAACAAATCTATGTTATAATTTCAGATGTAATTGAGTACTATGAAGAAAAAATAAATTAGGTAAAGATTAAAGAGAGCCTGAGAAGACAGGATATTGGAGAAAAAGTGATGAGAAAGGTCATGTGATAACCAGAGCTTACAACTAAAGGGAATTACAATGAATGTTAAGAAAAATGCAAGCCTGGTTCCACCAAGAGGAGAAAATCGCTCAGGCCTTAAGGCTGGAATTGGGCTTGACCCATCCAAGGAAGAGCAAAGAGGCCAACGTGCTTAGAGCTGAGTAAGTGAGGAATGAAAAGTTAGAAAGAAATGAGAATGGGCGGAGCCTGTGGAGAGAGCCAGAGATCCCAGCAGGAATCTGGATCATCTCACCCTCAGTAATCTAGCGAAGAGAACTTTCTTTTTTCTTGATTTCTAAATTATTTTTTAAATTGGAGGATAATTGCTTTACAACGGTGTGTTGGTTTCTGTCATACAACAATGGGAATCAGTCATAATTTTATATATATATATATAAATATATATATAATATTTTATATATATTTACCCTTTCCCCCTTTAGTTCCCCTCCGCCCTCCAACCCCACCCTCTCCTGGCCCTGCTGTGTCCACAAGTCTGTTATCTATGTCTGTGTCTCCATTCCTTCCCTGCAGATAGGTTTATCAATATCATTTTCCAGATTCCACATGTATGTGGAATATATGATATTTGTTTCTCTTTCTGATTTACCTCACTCTGTTTAACAGGCTTTAGGTTCATCTACCTCAGAAAAGCTTTTTGATTCTAGATTCTAAGATGCAAAAATCTGAGAAGAGGATATCAGAGTTATTAAAATATTATGATATATTAAACTATAGTATATCATTTATATAGTATGTTACAGTTTATGTAATTATGTGTTCTATAAATATATATGATCTATTATAATTACATAATACAGTATATATAATTTTGCATAAAGAAATACTGATGCCCAAAGAAACTAAATAACATGTATAGATCACATGGCATCAATGTGTGAGATGTGAAATCTACATTTCTAAAAAGTCTTACTCTTCAGAAAATCACTAAGATATACATTAAAAGGGTTTATGTACATAATTTTATTTACTGATAAATCACTGAAGTGCAAGTAATTGTCCATAAGCATAGGAATCAAAATACATTATGTTCTTTACATCATAAAGAATAAACTTTAATGTATACAGTTTTTTAAAAATTAAGATTCTGAAGCATCCTAGCATGGTATGCAGAATGTGACAAAACAATCTAACTATAACATTGTATCATAAATGTATAAAACAACCTCACTGAATGGATGAGGGGAAAAGACACTAATCTAATCTGGGTAATTTTGGAAATGTGTGGAGTTTGTAAATTTAAAGGTAGAATAAATTACAGAGAAGTGTTATACTCCAGATGACATTATTTCCCATTTGGGTATGAGTTAACATCTCTGATACCATTATACATATATATTCAAATAATTAAATAAATGGCTGGCAGATGGTGGGGGCCAGGTGTCTCACTGTTAGAAAGGGAGGTTATAGGTGATCAAGCAGAAAAGACTAGAATGATCTATGTTGTAAAGGATTAGAGTCAGAGACATCAGTATAAATTTGTGTTTAGCTTAATATGATACAAATGGTTAGACATAGTAATATTTATAGCTCTGTGTATAACACAGGTAAATATACACAAACATGCATTGCTTCATTCTAGCAGCTTAGCATGCCTAGGAGCCAGAGTATCCCAGTAGCAAGAAGTACATCTAGAATCCAGATCTTAGTTTCCACTGCATTTCCCTATTCTGGGGACAATTTTTCTTGGAGAGATGTTTGATTCTCCAAAGCCAGGAAGTATACAAGATGGGGCTGGAATGGTAGTGACAAAAATTGAACACACACACACATAATGATCAAGGATGGGGACGTGGATAGGGACCCAGGAGTCCAGTGAAATAACTCCTGTTGAACTGAGATGAAACAATTTGAAGAACAAACTACATAAAGTCAGAGTGTATTGTAACTTAGAGTATAAAATAAATATCCATGAGTCTAAACTGCTACAAATAAGTGATTAATAAGTGGAGGAGAAAAGACAAATCCTCCACACAGAATTCAAAACATTTCATGTGTTCAGCCCACCCTCCAAAAGGTGGAGTGTAACTCTCCACTCCTTCAGTGTGGGCCCTCTGCAGTGACTTCCTTTTGAAAAGAGGACAGTGTGGGAACGGGCTGGGAAGAGTAACTTTACAGTGGAGAAAACTGACAGATATTACTTAAGGCAGGTGATCAAGGTCTACAGATACAGCGATAAGTCATTTGATATTGTAGTCCACGGGGCTGCAAAGATTCAGACATGACTGAGCGACTGAACACACACACATACACCTTTGATAGGACATACTGGAAATTTCTCTTTGATTCTGTGCTCTTTACTCAAAACTCATTAACCCAGGAATTTCTCTGGTGGTCTAGTGGGTAAGACTCCACCCTCCCCATGCAGGGGTCAAGGTTCAATCCCTGGTCAGGGAATGAGATCTTGCATGGTGCAATGAAGACTGAAGATCCCACCTATGGCAACTCAGACCAGGCACAGCCAAATAAACAAATATTTTAAAAAATCATTAGCCCAATCTAATCATGAGGAAAAAAATCAGACAAAACTGAGGAACACTTTAAAAAATATCTGACTAGTATTCTTATAAATTATTAGGATCCTCAAAAACAAGGAACGTTTAAGAAAGGGTCAAAACCAAGAGGAGCCAAAGGAGACATGACTCTTAAAGGTAACGTGTCATCTTGGATGGACTCCAAGAATAGAAAAGAGCGCAAGAGGTCAAAACTAAGTAAACTCAGATGGTAAAGAGTCTGCCTGCCATGCGGGAGACCTGGATTCAATCCCTGGGTCGGGACGATCCCCTGGAGAAGGAAATGGCAACCCACTCCATTGTTCTTGCCTGGGAAATCCCATGGATGGAGGAGACTTGTGGGCTATAGTCCACGGGGTTGCAAAGAGTTGGATACAACTGAGAGATTAACACTTCCACTTTTCACTTTCCCATGGATGGCTACAAAAGAAAGCCAAAGGTCTCTGTCCCATGGTGCAATATTCTAGGTGGATTATTTTGGTTTTATCTCCTACAGCCTTTAAACCCAAAGGTTTGAGTCTCCAAAGTAAGCAGGTGTTGGGGAATGAATTGTGTGATCAATCTTAGATGACAACAGGAGCTGAAGCCATTTGATTGATTCAGATAACAATGAAACAGACTTCCCTGGTCGTCCAGTAGTAAAGACTTCATCTTCCAATGCAGATACAATAAAACATGTAAGCATCTCATAAACCAGATTTCAAGTGTTAACAGAGCAGCCTGAAATTCCTCAATAGTCTGAATAATACAAGAAGCCACATTAGATCCAAGAGTGTGCTTAGCATGCAACTAAAGCAAGGAAACATAAATTGATTGATTTGAACTGGAATTAAACTCACACACTCTGACTATTGTAAATAGTACTGCAATGAATTTTGGGGTGCATGTGTCTTTTTGAATTATGGTTTTCTCAGGGTATATGCCCAGTAGTAGGATTGTTGGCACGTATGTTAGTTCCATTTTTAGTTTTTTAAGGAACCTCCATGTTGTTCTCCATAGTGACTGTATAAGTTTGTATTCCCACCAATAGTGCCGGAGGATTCCCTTTTCTCCATACTCTCTCCTAGACATACATCCCATTGTTCTTCGCAGCACTATCTACAATAACCAGGACATGGGACCAACCTAAACGTCCCCTGACAGATGAAAGGATAAAGAAGATGTGGTTCATATATACAGTGGAATATTACTCAGCCATAAAAGGGAATGAAATTGGGTCATAAGCAGAGATGTGGATGGGTCTAGATTCTGTTGTATAGAGTGAAGTAAGACAGAACGAGAAAGAGAAGAAAGTGAGTCAGAAAAAGAAAAACAAATCTTGCAGGGCATTCTCTATGCAGACATAGAGAATGGATGTGTGGACCTGGGAGGCAGGGTTGAAGCAGGAGACTGAGACTGATATATATACAATACCATGTGTAAAATAGATAGCCAGTGAAAACATGTTGTATAGTACACGGAATTCAGCTTGATGCTCTCTGGTGACCTAGGTGGGTGGGATAGGGGCAGAGAGATCCAGGAAGCAGGGGATCTATGTATATATATACATATAGCTGAGTTACTTTGTTGTGCAGCAGAAACTAACACAACATTGTCAAGCAACTATAGCCCAATGACTTAAAAAAAAAGAAGTTTACATGCTCTTAGTCCATTTCAATATAAGAAAGGACTTTCTCTGGCAATACTAGCAGTCCATCACATTCTGCTTTCTTAGTTTTTCTGTTCCTGGTTTTGTCAATCTGGTTAACATTAGAATCACTTGGGGACCTTTGAAAACCACTGATACTGGATTCCCATCCCAGGGCATCTATGGAGGTGGGATTTAAACTTTGCCACCTTGGCACTAGGAAATAACTCCACAGATTCATCAGATCATCACAGATCGATATCTTCTATTCTGCTGTGAATACCCTCATACCACTTATGAAAGTCAAATTATTTTGCTCTGGAACTTTTATTTCAAAGAACCATAAAAGCTAGAATGATAATGGGAACTTCATATTTTAACAGACAAGTGCTATCAGTATAACAACACATGCTGTATGCTGATGAATTGCAATGTTCAATTCCAATAAAATATATCTTTATTCATATACACTTTTATATCACCCTGTATAAGAAAAGGAATTACATTTCTGCCAGACATTTTCTTAACTTAGAGAAACTCCTGCCAGTCTCTCCTGGTTCTTCTGTAAGGGCGGCCCATGTCATGGTCCTCATCACTGGGAAAATATGACAGAGAGGCGGTGAGAAGTGGGTTTAGTATTTATTAGTTTGTAAAATGTCACATTATTATTTTGTACCATGTTATTTCTGGTTTGGTATGGTTCTAAATGGTCAATTTTCTATGCTGTTCCTTCCCTTCCATTCCCAGCACTAGAAGTGGGATTAGGAGGTGGCAGGAGACATTGGCTATGACTCATTCATGGGCTTATTCATATAAATTACCTTCTCCTCTTCCTCCCTGCATTACTTATGGTGTGTGAAACATTTATCAGATCTTCACTTCTGCAAAGAGAGAACAAAGACACACACTAGAATGAAAACACGGCCCTAACAGGTTTTTTTCTCTTGTTTTTCTTGTTTGTAATGTTTTCTGGTTCAGTATGAGGATAGATAGGTATTGTGTTTGAAAATTAAATTTTTAATTTTGTCAGTACTTATAAAATGTTATTTCTTAAAATAATAAATTAAGCTAAACAAAGGAATTAAACACTTACAACTAATATTAGTGGAGAAGCAGAAAAGAGACATCCAAAGCATTACAATAAAAACGCGGTGGGCAGCACCCTCAATCAGCTACTACTCATCTCTGTAAGTGGTTTTGTATGTTTCTCTTTCATCCACTACTTGCACATTCTTTTATCCACTCCTTGCAGGCTTAATACTGAAAGGACAGCTGAGCTTCCCCCATGTTTAAATGCTGGTGTCGTCGGGGTCACTACCCGCATTTATATGTATATTTACTTTCACCTTTTCCTTCTTCCTTTCAAGTGCGAGGAAGACACATATGCATCTGACTTCTCTTATACATCTGGCTTCATCCAGCACATCTGGCTTCCTTCAATACATCTGTCTATACTAAATATATCTGCTTGAATCAAATGCAAGTAGCATTTTCCTCAAACACAGATTTCCATTTGAACCCAATTTTACAATGTTTTAGAAATAAGATATAGATTCTGATTTTGCTCTACCTATTTCCTTGTCATCTGATGACAATGAAAGCAACTTGAATCGTGGACTGGCAGTTGTGGTTCTCTCCTTTCCAAAATTCACTGGGAGTAAATTTCATTGCAGAGCTGATGCCAGAATTTAGCCCTGAAGTTCCCAGAAGCTGAGCCTCAGCCGTATTTTGGGGCTGGGAAAAGCAAAGAAAGTGAGCCTGCAGTATTCTCGCTCCTGGCTTGCTTTGTTTGTGTGGTGGTCTTCCGCGAGCTAGGAAAACATCAAAGGAAAACAACCAAGATACCCTGTAATTATCTGTAAACTCAACCTGCTTTAAAGATAAATGAAAAGGGCAAATTTAGGCCTTGACTTGTTCCAGTCAACAACCATTAAGGGACCTTTAGCAATGTCTAGCCTAACCCCAATCACACCTGGCACCCCTCACTTTTCTTATACATTTCACTCCAGTGCACAGTTCAGAGAATTATACTCATAGCAAGCAAGCTCTGACTACACAGGATCACTACTGTGGATTCAGAATGTGTGTCTGTATGCATTTGTCTTTAGCTGATTCTTCTCCCCTTCTCCTTCACACGTGCCTCTCCACCCACCACCTCCACCACTTCTCCATTCCACTTAGGTTGATGTATTTAATAGAATTAGCAAGACTTTCTGAAAACATGGCTAAAATAACTGGAAAAACTTGAACAACATTGGGGCTTGAATATGAAATAATTTAAAGCCCAATAATTTACTGCTTCGACCAAACCCTCAAAGAGGCCTCTAGAAGTCTAAATCCACAGCGGTTGCAGCAGAGTTATCCAATGGGGTAGATAAGGAACAATGGGTTCGCTGTACATGCTTCCTCACGTCCGTCTCTCCCAATTCTCTGTGCAGTACCCTAAGTTTCAAAGTTTTGTAGTAGATAGTGAGTGAGTGAAATTTGCTCAGTCATGTCCGAGTCTTTGTGACCCCATGGACTATACAGTCCGTGGAATTCTCTAGGCCAAAATACTACAGTGGGTAGCTTTCCTTTCTCCAGGGGATCTTCCCAACTCAGGGATTGAACCCAGGTCTCCCACATTACAGGCGGATTTCTTGCCAGCTGAGCCACAAGGGAAGCAAGCATACCTCAAATATTATTGTCTTTATACCGGCTATCTATCGGTTCAACCAAAGATCAGTCCAGGTGAGCAATTTCTATTCCTCCTAACACTGGAAATGCAAAATGAAATTAATTAGGAAATTAAGCTCTGCCCTCCAGGTATTTCTAGTACAATAGAGAAAGACATGCATGCACGCTAAGTGGCTTCAGTTGTGTCAGACTCTTTGTGACCCAGGGGACTGTAGCCCTCTAGGCCCCTCTGTCCATGGGATTTCCAGACAGGAATACTAGAGTCAGTTGCCATGCCCTCCTCCAGGGGGTCTTCCCAACCCAGGGATCAAACCCAGGTCTCCCACATTGCAAGTGGATTCTTTACTGTCTGAGCCACCAGGGAAGTCCTAGAGAGGTTTGAAAGGGCTTAGAGCTTAAAATGATCTTCAGTTTCAAAAGATGTAGGTGGGGATGTCATTGAGAGGACCTATAATAAAAAAGCAACCATTATACTGGTAATATGGAGGTTACTAATGACTTCTGCTGGAATGCAGATGGTGACTGCAGCCATGAAATTAAAAAACTCTTGCTCTTTGGAAGAAAAGCTATGACAAACCTAGATAGCATATTAAAAAGCAGAGACACTTTTTTGCCAATAAAGGTCTGTATAGTCAAAGCTATGGTTTCTCCAATAGCCATATATGGATGTAAGAGTTGGACCATAAAGAAAGCTGAGTGCTGAAGAACTGATGCTTTTGAACTGTGGTATTGGAGAAGACTCTTCAGAGTCCATTGGACGGCAAGGAGATCAAACCAGTCAATCCTAAAGGAAATCAATCCTGACTATTCATTGGAAGGACTGATGCTGAAGCTGAAGTGCCAATAATTTGGCCACTTGATGTGAAGAGCTGACTCATTAGAAAAGACCCTGATCCTGGGCAAGATTGAAGGCAGGAGGAGAAGGGAATGACAGAAGATGAGATAGCTGGATGGCATCACTGACTCCATGGACATGAGTTTGAGCAAGCTCCTGGTGTGCTGCAGTCCATGGGATCACAAAGCATCAGACACGACTGAGCAACTGAACAACAAGAATAAATTAGGAAGGAAAGGAAGACAAATTACATTGCAATTGAATGCTTTATCAGTTATCTACCGCTATATAAAAATCACCACAAATTTAGCAGTGTAAAAGAACACACGTGCGTTATCTGACAGTTTCTGTGCAAGTTTGATAATGGCTTCGTGGAGTCTTCCACTTGACAGTCACTAAAGAGTACGTTCAAGGTATGTCGGGTGGGCTGCAGTCTTATCTGGAGACTCACATGAAAAGAATCCATTTCCAAACTTCAGGTTCTTCTCAGAATTTGTTTCTTGGAGATCATTAGACTGGGGGCTCCAGCTTCTAGCTGACTGTGGGCTGGGTGAGCCCTCAACAGCGAAGGGTTTCCCGGAGTTCTTTACCATGGAGGCTTCTCCAGCATGGCCACTTACTTCAGCAAGTCAGCAAGCTGGGCGTCAAGAATGAGCCTCCCTGTAAGATGAAATCTTTTATAACACAATAGGATCATAAAAGTGACATGCCATATCCTTTCCCACATTCCAGTAGGTAGAGGAAAGTCACAGTCTCTGCTCACACTTAAGGGCATGAAGTTCCACAAGGACACTCACACCAGCAGATGTAGACTGTGGGGGCACCTTGGAATATGTCTGCCACAAATATCACACCTTAAACGTTTTCTGTTCCCAGGTTTTAATTTTTAAGGTGATTCAGTGAAGACATGGAGAGGTCAATTCATTAAAAGATTTAATGTTACTCCAAGTTCCTCTAGCGAGGCCTGACTTACTACAGAGCTATACAAATAACATTAGGTTTCAGGGCTTCCCTTGTAGCTCAGCCAGTAAAGAATCCGCCTGCAATGCGGGAGACCTGGGCTCGATCCATATGTTGGGAAGATCCCCTGGAAACGGGAAAGGCTACCCACTCCAGTATTCTGGCCTGGAGAATTCCATGGGCTACAGTCCATGGGGTCGCAAACAGTCAGACACAACTGAGTGACTTTCACTTTCCAGGAAACAAAAGCAGGAGCAAGGGATAGGTTCAAGCCTTTATTAGGCTTTCCACAGGAAAGACAAGTCAGAGCTGGGTAAAGAGTTTAGGATTGGATAGATTAAACAGTTTTGACTGCTTTGGGGCTAGAGGGGTGATCTCTAGTTGCTTGGCACTTAGCCTTGGGATGATTAAGGCAGAGGTATATTTCCTCCTGGGGTGTAGGAACCAGATAGAGGTTTGGTGAGCCTGCACATAAGAAGCAGATCCAGGCTGTGCTCTTCGCTACCTCTAAGAATTGGCTTGCCCTCAAAGTGTTGTCTTCTCCCAGCCACAAAATTATTTTAAGACATCAGAACATCATAAAACACAGAAAACTTAAACTATGATTAAAATTAGATATCTGTATGTTTTCCATATCATACTTGGTGCCAGGATAGAAAGGAGGGAAAAATAAAAGAGAAACAGAAAAGTAACTAAAATTAAAGTATGTGACTGTACCTCAAGAAATCCATTGGTGGACTGACCTTAACATCACCTACCTATCTAAGTTTAAAATACAACAGCTTGAACTTCACTTAGACTCCAGTACTAAATGAGGCTGGAAGGAAAACTATCAGAAAGACCTGTATTTAGTAGAGAAAAGAGAGCAACCCGTATAATCATAATACATATGGGGAAATAGAATCCATGAATACAAATGAATAGCATCTTCCTTTTCCATAGAATTCTTTGGATTCTCAGTGCCAGTATAGATATAAACTTTTGCCAAATGGTCTTTGCAAAGTAAGAAACATAAAGGCTAATAAGCTGTCTCAAATAAATACTCCAGGTGTGAAGATATTCTCCAGTCATTCCCTTTTCTAACTGTGCTTCTCCCAATTTCCTTCTCTCTCTTATTGCTTCTCTCTTAAGATCACACACCTCACTCCAGAATCAGATTCTCTCTCTTATTGCTTCTCTCTTAAGATCACACACCTCACTCCAGAATCAGATAAATCTAGTTGAATCATTAACCCACTCATTTACTAGCTATTGTTTTTCAAAATTCTTGGAAATAGGGATCCAAATAACCCTTACCTCAGGGGGTTATTGTGAAATCTCAATACCATAACTCACTAAGCACAATGACTGACATATAGAGAGCATATTGTGAATGGTATCAAGAATAATGATAAAATTGATGATTTGATAATAATAATGACAGGAGCCAGTACAGATATGATAATGGTAATTTACTTGCATGGATTTGCAGTGCACCTGCCTATGAATTAACTATTTCAGCAAGGAAAGCTATCAATAATGTCTCGCACATGATGTCCTAACCCCTTCCCTAACCCTGATTAAAGGGAAAGTTCCAGGAAAAATGATGACTAGCAAAATCAATAACTCACAGTGTGTGGGACTGAAACTGTTGCCCAGTGAAAGGAGTCACATAAGATTCGGAGTAGATTCAGCCAAGGTGTGTTAGCTTTGGATTCTTGTTTATGTTTTAAAAGAACATCAATTGATAGATTAGTCAGAAACACTTAGTGACACACACAGGTACTTTTGACCTAACCATTTGAGAGCACTGGGTCATTCTAAACTCACACAAATGATGGCGATTACAAATGTGACCAATATTGTCATTCCCAGGGAGTGCTAAGAAGGCAAGTCTGATTTGGAGGCATGAACAAGAGAAATTACTGTGTGACCACAGGAGGGAGAGAAACCAGGAGGGACTCATGTAGAAAGACTAAATGAGCCATTAAAATGATGTTTTGGAAAGTTTTAATGGAGTGAAACAAAGCTTATAGTAAAATTTTAAGTTAAAAAAAAAAAAAGAAGCAGTATTCAAAATTGTATATACAGTAAATAATTTGAAAAATAGGAAATCTAGCTTATTTCTTCATTACTTCCTCATCCCGAACCATCTACACAACCATGATTAGAAGAAAAGGTGCTATCATGTTCGTGGCTCCTATTTGAATGACAAGGACTTAAGAGTTTTTTTTCCTATTTTATTGTTTTTTGTTTTCCAAAAATTTCATGATTTGTGTGTATTAACTATCCAATTGACAAAAATAAGAGCAAAAACCTGTTTTCTTGATTTGGTAGACTCACCTACATTCCCTCACTGACTCCTGCTTAATCTCCCTGCTCATCTAACTCTTACTTTGTGGAGGAAGACTCCCGCCGAGCCTTGCTACTGTCCCTAGAGCACTACCGTTCACCCATCACTTATTCGATGCACTGTAATTCATTTTCTATTTCTCTACTAACTAGTGAGCCCTGAAAACAGAATCCATGTATGTATCATCACTATTGTATTCCAGTGCCTATATTAATAATACCTGATCCATAGAAAGGGTAGAAAAAAAGAAATTGATGCAAAATTGTGTCTACAAAATGAGGACATGAGAAATGTTTATCTTTGGTGGTGAGGAGAACCAGAAAGGCCACCTAAGCCAAGGTGTGTCTCAGAAACAGAAGGCAGGAGAACCAGGGTAAGGAAGACAATGATTAGCCTGAAACAAGCATAGCCAGGTGAGGGGAAAGGAAGGTGGAGAAAGGCAGCTTGAGCTCACCGTATGACCACTGAAGTCCAGAAATAAAGTCTTCAGCTGAAAACAGGAATGAGGAGATACCGCCTAGGGTTTGGAGGAGAGAATTAGCATGGCTGGGAAGAAATAAGGAAGAGAGGTTTTATCTCTGGGACTAGACCGCATTAACAGTGGCAACACATAGGGCATGATTTCAGCTCTAAAGAGAAAGCAGAGACTCTTTTCTGGAGTTCTGAAAATGTTGTCTTATCCTCCTGCTGTCACATTTTCAGGAGACCTGGCAGAAGCTCCTGCTTTCCTCACCCTGGGTAAGCCAGGAGGGGAGGCAGGAGGGAAGAGAGGAGGGAGGGAAGGAGGCAGGGGCTAATGGGCTTTCCACACAGGAGGGAACAAGCCCAAGTTCTCCTGGCCCCAGAACAGCCAGGAGCCTCCTTTCCTGCTGCTGTTTTTGAAGGAATGGTGGCTGCGTTTGTATTCTTTTGAAGAAATCTATTTGCAAGTCAACTGTGTTATCCTGGTTAACCAGCTAGCTGAGCAAATAGAATCAAATCTATCAAAATATCTCTTTAGTACAGAACTCAAAGCCAATTACATCAGCTTCCTGTTTTAAAAGCTGCTTTGGTTTCTAGACCCTCTAAAAGAACGCCTGATTCATTCAATTAAAGCTGTTTGAAGGAGCTGAGTGTCTATCGAAGGGAAAGTTATTGTGTAAAAGACTACAGGAAACAGGCTTGGGTCTTCTGCTTGGCCCTGCTGTCATGAGAGTTATGACAAATCCAACGAATCACTCCAGGAAGATTTTAATTACAAAGGAATTGGAACATTAACAGGTTATCTTCAGAACCCTAAGATAAGCTTAAACTGGCCAAAGTCTATGTCCTTCGCAACAAAAGGTCTTGAAGAACAGCCAGCAAAACAACCAAAACAAAACAAAACAAAACTAGGAGCATGAGATGATCAAGAACCCTGCAATGTACTGCAGCTGTCTGCTTCAAATTGGAAAATGACATTTTGATCTCTCTGAGTCCACAGGTTCATGGCTAATCTGAGAATTAGCTCTCAGCTTATATGGAAGTCTAAAATGTATTTGGGACATTAGAACACTTTTAAAGCTTTAAACTGATGTATCATGGTTTTTAATGCTTTCACTAGGTCCTTCTGGGTGAAGTGTTATGGTTATGGCAGTTAGCCTCTACTTTTAATTTTATTTGGACATTGAAATGTTTTCTTGCTAACTTTTATGGACCTGAAGGAAAGTAATTGCTGATACTCACTACGTAGAATGATTGTCATTGTATGTATTAGTCAGCATTCTGGATTCAAAGCAATGGAACCCAATTCTAGATCAATGCAATGGAAGGGAATTCACTGAAATGATAAGAAGGAAGTCACAGAACTGATGGAAGGCTGGAGAACTAGGCTTACAAATGAGCAGGCATCAATAGAGTTCCAAAGTACTGTTAATAGGAGGAATCATGGCATGACTCTGTAGCAGGAAATGTCTGGCCAAGTGGAAATCAAATATTAATACTGTGCTCCAGAGCTACTAGGTCAAAATGTAAAGCCTCAGCATATGGGTAACCTAGAAGAGGAGAAAGAGTAGAAAAGCAGCCTTATCTTACACCCAACTACATACAATGAGGATTTGCCCCAAAGGGAAATCAGGGTGCTCTTAGGAAGGAAGAATTCAAGGTGGTTAGCCAAAGATGGTAACTAGTCCTTCAGGCCTGATTATCATAAGAAATAGATGCAGAAAGATCCTTCAGAGCTCAGTTAGCATAACCCACAAACTGAACTCAGCCCGGTTCTCTGATTTCAGGAGAAAGCACTAGTCAGAACATCATATTAGTGTACCAAATGCTTTTGCCTGATTTTTAAAAACACATTTTAACCTTTTAAAAAATTTGGTTTTAAATTTTAAAGGCAAAAGAGGTCATTGTGGTAAATCTACAAAATGCACAGAAGCAGAAAAAAGAATGCACATGTTGTTACTCACAATTCCATCATTCCAGTTCCTGATAAGTTTCCAATTATTTCTTTCTGTTTTCGTTGTATGTGTATTCCCCAAATATATTGGGGAATATATTTGTGTATTCTGCTTTTCTTCTTATCTTCATAAAAAGAATTTTCCATATTATTAAACGCATCTTACAAATGCTATTTTAATGGTTGCAAAACATTCAACTGCTTTGTCTACAATTAAGTTGGCTTCCCGGGTAGTTGAAATGGTAAAGAATCTGCCTGAAGTGCAGGAGACTTGGGTTCAATCCCTAGGTTGGGAAGGTCCCCTGGAGAAGGGCATTGCTACCCACTCCAGTACTCTTGCCTGGAGAATTCCATGGACAGAGGAACGTGGTGGGCTACAGTCCATGGGGTGGCAAAGAGTCAGATAGGACTGAGCAACTAACACACACACACACACACACACACCCCATTAAGTCACCATCGACTTTGGGAAATATTTACTAAGTGTTTTCATTAAAAATAAACATCAATAAATGACTTGGTACATAAAACTTTACTCTTTTTATCTAATATTTCTACTACAGATAACCCATATTTCTTTAACAAAAGATCCTTTTCCCCCAAATGTCTCCCATCACCATTTTCCAAGCTTAGGATGAGATACACCAATGGGTACAGTGCCATAGATTAACAGCATCACAAGGGATAGCTGTATGAACCAAGTAACTCCACCAGTTAACGCAAACAGCATCTTAGTTTCCCAGGGCTAAGTGCCAATTGAGTCAGGAAGTTTGTTACTATAAATAGGCCAGGAATTTTAACACAGAATCAGGAAAATGCTAGTGAAAGGCTTTTGGGGAGATTCTAGTATGCTTTTTCCCATTCAGTAATTCCTAGAGTTCTTGATTAGGGTGTGATCTAAAATTGATGGAAAGTCTCAGAAGAATCCAGGTGTATTCCTGGTTCTGTGTTGTAGCACAAGTGTATATAGTCCCAAAGATTCATTTTCAAAAGGTATTAATTACAAACTCACTCACTTTCCCAAGTAAGGGACAACAGGAAAACACAGCTAAGGTTTTCTATGATGCTATTTTTAAAAATAAATTGTTCAGTGAGTTTCCTTGTAGACTTATTGGTGAAGTGAAGTCGCTCAGTCATGTCCGACTCTTTGCAACCTCATGGACTGTAGCCTACCAGGCTCCTCTGTCCATGGGATTTTCCAGGCAAGAGTACTGGAGTGGGCTGCCATTGCCTTCTCTTATTATTATTGGTGGGTCCATCTAAAACATGATTCACTACTGTGAATCCTATTAGACAAATGCATTTCTTAGGGAAATCACATGTTCTAAAACAGAATGCTCATGCTCAGGTGCTTCAGCATTCTCTTTGCAATGCTATGGACTTCAGCCCACTAGGCTCCTCTGTCCGTGGGATTTTCCTATCAAGAATTCTGGAGTGGGTTGTCATGACCTCCTCCAGGTGTTCTTCTTGACACAGGAATTGAACTTGGGTTTCTTGGGTCTTCTGCATTGTAGGCAGATTCTCTACCATTGAGCCACTGGGAAAGATCCAGGTAATAAAATAACTAATTTATATAGAAGGCATACCTTGTTAAAGAGTTCTATATTCTTTACCACCCTTTTGTCATGCTAGTCTAAAGAATTATGGGTGGCAAGATCAAGTGGTTAACAACAAAAGTTCTGGAGTCAGACTGCCTTGGTTCAAATCAAATGTCTCCATACACAAGCAATGTTTTGGAGATGATGCTAAATATACAGAATCATAGGTTTCTTCTCTGTATGATGACAGAAGTAATGGATTTACATTGGACTTGTCATGTGTATCAAATAATTTGTGTAAACCAATTACTGGAGTTCCTGGAACATATTAAATGCTCAATTAGTATTTAATGGTATTTAAGAATTAGAACTTTAGGGGCGTCCCTGGTGGCTCAGTGGTGAAGAATCCACCTGCCAATGGGGAAATCATAGGTTTGATCCCTGATACAAGAGGATCCCACATGAGACAGAGCAACTAAGCCCATGCTGCACAACTCCTGAGATTGTGCATTAAAGCTCAGGAGTCACAGCTACTGAGTCCAAGAGCTGTAACTACTGATTCCTAAGAGCCCTAGAGCCTGAGGTCTGCAAAAAGAGAAGCCACCTCAATGACAAGCCTGCACCCCACAACTAGAGAATAGCTCCCACTTGCCATAACTAGAGAAGAAGCCTGAGCGTCAACAGACACAGCCAAAAATAAATAAATAAATGATAATGATAAAAGAATTAGAACTTTAAGAAACTGAGTAGAAAAATAAAAGCTTTTCTTAGGTAAGTGAACTTTGGAAATCATGATTATTTTTGTACTTTTTTGGAGATTCAGAACATAAATTGATTTATTAAAGAAAAGTCCTGCACATGTTTAGCACAATTTTACTAAACTCAATTAACCACACACTCATCTGGGTCTGTTTAACATGTTATGCCTGTTTAACATCTCTCTTCATCATCCCCCCCAAATTATTAATAATATTTCACTCATTGATGGAGTAATAATTTAAAATCTCCCTTTAAAAGTTTAAACCTTAAGACAGCATTACAGATGGTAAATCCCAGCTCTTAGGGAGTGTAAAGGTGGTCTGACTACGATATCTGTTCCCACCCCACCTTCCTCTATTCTGTATTTGGGATAGTCAAATATATGACCTTCTCACAAATGGTCTGAGAAAAAAATAGCCTTTTTAGATAAAGAAGAAATTTTCTCTAGACATGCTTTATAAGTAGCTTTTGTTTCCTTCTAGAACAGTTACAACATCCAGAGAACTCCAAAAGACCCAGGAAAGATAATTTCCATCAATGGGATTGTGTATGTATTTTTCAAGTTACTGTTGTTTGAATTACCAACATTTCTGAGTTCTTTGTGCCCTGTTTTGCCATGAAGTAATGGTATGGGCCAGTGCCTCTTCTCATTAAGTGAAAAAGAACAAATTTTCTTTCTCTTCTTTTCTTGGGGTACAGCAGTGAACTTAACTGAACCAGTTTACAGAAAAATGCCAACACCATTGGTATTGATGACTCCAGTATATAGAAACTCCTCAAGGCTATTCCCAGGAATGCCAGAGTGCAGACCTGACCCATGGTACTCATACCTCCTGTGCCTGCTTCTGGGTCCAGTGATCCCCCGATAAATTCTTTTTCACTTACAGATGTCAGGTCTTTTCCACTCTCCTTTAGGCTAATTCATAAATATGCAATGTGGTATGAAAGTGGGTGGCATCTTTCTCTTGGACATTTTTGTCTACAGCAAATACCATTTGTTCCAGGCACACTCCAGACACAATTAGGAAGGCTCAGGAGATCTTGTACTATTTCTCTGCTCCAGTTGTTAGTAAGAAAAAAATAGTATAATTAGCACTCAGTGTAACTCATGGTATGGGTTGCCACACATCTTTTGCAGTTGTAAATAAAGAAAAATGATCTAGTAACAAACTTACTAGAAAAACTGTTTGACCAAGCAAGGGGTACTCGAACTGGCCTCTCTTGGATCATGTGGGTCCCTAAAGTCAATCAGGCTTCCAGGTAGCGATTGTGGTGAAGAACCTGCATGCAATGCAGGAGACATCAGAGATGCAGGTTTGATCCCTGGGTCAGGAAGGTTCCCTGGAGGAGGGCATGGCAACCCAGTCCAGTATTTATGCCTGGAGAATCCCATGGACAGAGGTGTCTGGCAGGCTAAAATCCATAGGGTTGAAAGAGTCAGACATGACTGAAGCGACTTAGCATGCATGCACTACAGCCAGTCACTGGAAGCCAGCTTATGTGATGAGGCTGAGAGTGTGAGCTGAGTGCCATGAGCGTGGCAGTGCCATGGCAACCATGGAAGTTGGGGGAAGAGCAGTTCATATAAAGGAAATAACTGGGAGAAACACAGTGAAAACAGAATCTGGGGACTAGGTAGAGGCAGATAGAGAGCCAAAAGAGCACATTATCGAAGGTAAAGCATAATCAGTGTTGTTCAGTCACTATGTCTTGTCTGACTCTTTAAAACCTCATGGCCTGCAACACACCAGCCTTCCATGTCCTTCATTATCTCCTGGAGTTTGCTCAGACGAATGTCCATTGAGTCAGTGACGCCATCCAACTATCTCATCTTCTGTCACCCCCTTTTCTTCCTGCCCTCAATATTTCCCAGCATCAGGGTCTTTTCTAGTGAGTCGGTTCTTCACATCAGGTGGCCAAAATGTTGGAGCTTCAGCCTTAGCTTCAGCATCAGACCTTCCGGCAAATATTCAGTAATGATTTCTTTTAGGACTGACCGATTTGATCTTCTCTATGGCTGATACCCGACCACCTGACCTGCCTCTTGAGAAACCTGTATGCAGGTCAGGAAGCAACAGTTAGAACTGGACATGGAACAACAGCCTGGTTCCAAATAGGAAAAGGAGTACATCAAGGCTGTATATTGTCACCCTGCTTATTTAACTTCTATACAGAGTACATCATGAGAAACGCTGGACTGGAAGAAGCACAAGCTGGAATCAAGATTGCCGGGAGAAATATCAATAACCTCAGATATGCAGACAACACCACCCTTATGGCAGAAAGTGAAGAGTAACTAAAAAGCCTCTTGATGAAAGTGAAAGAGGAGAGTGAAAAAGTTGGCTTAAAGCTCAACATTCGGAAAACTAAGATCATGGCATCTGGTCCCATCACCTCATGGGAAATAGATGGGGAGAAAGTGGAAACAGTGTCAGATTTTATTTTGGGGGGCTCCAAAATCACTGCAGATGGTGACTGCAGCCATGAAATTAAAAGACGCCTACTCCTTGGAAGGAAAGTTATGGCCAACCTAAATAGCATGTTAAAAAGCAGAGACAATACTTTGCCGACAAAGGTCCATCTGGTCAAGGCTATGGTTTTTCCAGTGGTCATGTATGGATGTGAGAGTTGGACTGTGAAGAAAGCTGAGCACCAAAAAATTGATGCTTTTGAACTGTGGTGTTGGAGAAGACTCTTGAGAGTCCCTTGGACTGCAAGGAGATCCAACCAGTCCATCCTAAAGGAGATCAGTCCTGGGTGTTCATTGGAAGGACTGATGCTGAAGCTGAAACTTCAATACTTTGGCCACCTCATGTGAAGAGTTGACTCATTGGAAAAGACCCTGATGTTGGGAGGGATTGGGGGCAGGAGGAGAAGGGGACGACAAAGGATGAGATGGCTGGGTGGCATCACTGACTCGATGGGCATGAGTTTGAGTAAATTCTGGGAGTTGGTGATGGACAGGGAGGCCTGGCGTGCTGCGATTCATGGGGGTCGCAAAGAGTCGGACACGACTGAGCGACTGAACTGAACTGAACTGAACTGATGGCTGATTCATGTTGATGTTTGACAGAAAACAACAAAATTCTGTTAAGCAATTATCCTTCCATTAAAAAATAAATTTTAAAAAAGTTAAGGAAGAAATAATACCAATCCTAAAAAAAAAAAAAAAAAAAAGAGGGCCTCAGTAAGTAGCTATCATGACTCAAGATGGCCTGTGAGACTTCACCCAAGTGTCTGCTTCAAATTTACCTAGTAACAATCTGCTTTGTCCTGCATGCTTCAGGACATGCCTACATGACACTGTCAGTTCAGTGGCTCAGTCATGTCTGACTCTTTGCGACCCCATGGACTGCAGCATGCAAGGCATCCCTGTCTATCACCAACTCCCAGAGCTCACTCACACTCATGTCCATCGAGTCAGTGATGTCATCCAACCGTCTCATCCTCTGTCATCCTCTTCTCCTACCTTCAATCTTTCCCAGCATCAGGGTCTTTTCCAATGGGTCAGTTCTTCGCATCAGGTGGCCAAAGTATTGGAGTTTCAGCTTCAGCATCAGTCCTTCCAATGATTATTCAGGACAGATTTCCTTTAGGATGGATTGGTTGGATCTCCTTGCAGTCCAAGGGACTCTCAAGAGTCTTTTCCAACACCACAGTTCAAAAGCATCAATTTCTTCTGTGCTCAGCTTTCTTTATAGTCCAACTCTCACATCCATACATGACCACTGGAAAAACCATAGCTTTGACTAGACGGACTTTGTTGGCAAAGTAATGTCTCTGCTTTTTAATATGCTGTCTAGGTTGGTCATAGCTTTTCTTCCAAGGAGCAAGTGTTTTTAATTTTATGGCTGTAGTCACATTCTGCAGACATTTTGTAGTCCAAGAAAATAAAGTCTGACACTATAAAGTCTGAAACATGTCACTATACCTTCCACCAAATTGCCACATCCAACCTTCTTTAGGAGATATTTTGAAGTATTATTTCTACCACTTTGCACCCCCATCTTGTTTCCCCCAGATGATTCTTAAAACTTCTTAAGCCTACTGGGGTTACTCTGAGGATTTTCCTTCATAGCCCTTGTGATTACTTATAATTATACATTTATTTGTGTGATTGTTTCTCTGTTGTGTGTCTCTACCTAACCATCTTCAGCCCTCTGAAGTCAGGACTCACATTCTGTTTTATTCCCCTAGCTCATCACAGTACCTCAGCACTTTAGATATATGATGAATGATTGCAGAATGGATACATTAATAAACATGCCTCTATTTCAGTCATTTCCTGAGTATAGAGTGTCGTCTCACGCTCCTGTGGTTCTGTGTATGCTACACATCCCTTCCCAAGTTCTCTTCATGAAACACTTTTGCTCCTGTGTTATAAAAACTCATTTTCTTTCCCTCTTCTACACTGTCCCAGACTTCCCATTCCCTCTCAGAAAAACAAATGCTTCCTGTGTGTGACCCTAATCACCCGGTGCATACTTCCATAATGGCAAGCTATTGCACTTCATTGTAAATTATGTTTCTATTACCTATGTTCACTGTACAGTGAGTTCCTTAAGAGCAAGTAACTCCGCATCAGCAACAGCTAGCAAAATGCATGCAACGCAGTAGTCATTTCATAAATGTTTCTTAAATTAATGAATAGGGTGAGAAAATAATATTTTATTACTGAAAGAAGCTACAGAGAACCCTTTATTTTATAAATGTGAATGTTGCATTAAATAGTAATGTTATTTTATCTTCCAAGTCAACCAGAAGATGAATTATGTGTCTCTCTTGCCCATTATTATATGTTTTGCACAATGTATATATCCAATGAATAAGGCTTAAATGTTAAAGTTTAAAAATCTCATAATCGGTTCATGATAGTAGCTTTTCTTTTTCTTTTTTTTGGCCACATAATGTGATATGCAGGATCTTAGTTCCCTGACCAGGGATCAAACCTGTGCCCTCTGCATTGGGAGTGTGGAGCCTTAACCACTGGGCTGTCAGGGAAGTTCCTCAATTAGTGAGAGAACTACTGTGAGAAGTAAGACCTTGAAATGTTAAATTCTTTTTCTATTTCTTTATGTGTGCTCTGTTAAAAAGTGCTGACTGCCTTCTTAGAGTTTTTCAAAGATACAGAAAAGCATCTGTGCATTTCCAATTTAACAAGATAATACTTTCCTGTGTTTCCTCCCTTTATTCTCTATGTCAAGGCTGATCTTTCTCCCTTGAAAGGCTAGCAAAGCCTAAACTCTCCAAAGATTTGGTTCAAATCCATATCAAATAGTACAGGGTAGTTACAGCTGGGGTTCTTGGGAAGCAACCAGGTCAGTGCATATTGACACAGAGCTGTCTCACAAGCCCCTGTGTTCCCTTGTCCAATTGCAAAATACCCTCCCATCTTTCAAAATCCATCTCTAGAATTCTCTGCAAAAACTGGTTAAAGTTATAGTGACTCTTCCCCACAAGATACTTTGCAGCCATTAGAAATCTTTCAAAGACTCAAAAACTTTTCAGTGAATTGGTGAAATGGTCAGTATATAATACTAGCTGATGAATTGGAGAGAAAATTGTATCTATCATTTGATGTCAATTTTGAGATAATTGGATGAGAAAAACACATCAAAATATTAAGAGTGGTTTTCAAGAGGGATAATTCTTTAGCAAATATCTTCCTTCTATTTTTTGTCTATTTTACAAATATTTTCCCAACAAGCTTGAAGAAACTCTTGTAATCAGCAAAACATAATGTTATAATAATTCTCATGAAAAGATGGCAATTAGTCATTTCTACATTAGTGTGGTTTTATTTTATTACTTTATCCCCTCTAGATGCATTTTCCTTCAAGCTTCTTTTCTGATTGTGAAATAAAAGGCTTTATGTCAGTCAAAATGCTTTCAAAAATAAGAGCAGTGGTAATAGTAGAGGGGAACAAATTTTCAGGATTGGAGAGAGCATGGAGTTTTGCAGTCAGAAAGTTTTAGGTCTGCCCTTTACCAGAATGACCTTCACTAAGTTGATTAGGCTCTCTGAAATAGTTTTTTCATTTGAAAACTGGAATTGTTAATGAAAGGAAGGAATGCACACAAGAAAGAGAACTTATCTGTACATTGAAGATAAGATGGACTGGGTTAGTCAGACAGAGTGGAAGAGATGAGGAGCAATGGCTGCCCCTACACTAGACTCAAGGTGATTAAGAAGCTACTTGCTTACTTGGTGTCTATTATGTCCTGAAGTGTGCTTTTCTTTGAATATGAACTTTACTAGAGTAAACTAGTCCTAAGTGACAACTGTATAAGTCATTTGGTTAAAGTGATTGGCTTAGGACAGATAATCCAAAGCTGAAATATAGATGTCTGGTTTATAGCAGATGCCTCTTAAGACAGGGAACTTGCTCTGTGCCCTGTCTTAAGAGGCATCTGCTACACTGCATATAAAAATAGTGACCTAAATTAGGACTCAGATGTGTCAATATTTTCTCTACATTAGTATCACTTGAATACCTTTAAAAATACAGATGCCTGGTATCCTTCTCAAATCAATGAAGGTGAAGCGGTGAGATCAGGCATTCATAATTTCTTTTTTAATTTTAATTAATTAATTTATTTTGATTGAAGGCTTTTAAGGTGATTCTAATGTGCAGACAGGGTTGAGAACCACTGAGTGGGGCTTATCTTCTTTACTATTTTGTTCCTTGCTTGTATCTCTCTTCTAACGTTCCTTTCACTGTGGTTTAAATAATGTTTACAGCAAGGAGCTTCTCAACTAGAAGATAAATACCAGGAGTATTTTTTCAATAGCAATGGAGCCTATACCATTATATCAAGGAGGCATTAGGGAGTGGTGGGGACTAGGACAAACTAGAAAGCAAGTGCCCTGTCTTAAGAGGCATCTGCTACTCATTCAGCTCTAGCTAGTTATTGCCAGGTGGAATACCTACCAACTGTTGGAGATTTTCTCAGCTAGGGAACTTGAGATTTTCTGTAATATTTCTTGATTTTTAAATGTTGGCTCATTTTATAAATAGCAATATAGGGAACAAACAAACCATAACTATGGGCTAATCCAACTTTTCAGTGACTGGTTTGTGTATTTGGGGTTAAAATATGACATAAGCATCTATCCCAGGACTTTTGAAAGGGCTGGAGGAAATGGATTATATCAGTGGAATATACCTGCTATGAAACTGAGTCTGTCTTCAGGCTTTTGAGAGGATGATTCTTATCTCTGCACCAGGGAAGCAGCACCTGCACTGATGTTGGCAGTGTTTAGTTCTTAAGCCTGCTCGCCTGGTTTGGGTCCATGCCCAGAGACCCAAGCCAGTCCCTGCAGGGGCCATAATGATAATTCCTAACACACTGGAGGTAACATATGTAAAGTGCGTATCACAGCACCTGCACATAGAAGACATGCAATAAATGTTTGGGTTTCCCAAATGGCTCAGTGGTAAAGAATCCATCTGCCAATGCAGGAAATGTGGGTTCAATCCCTGGATAGGAAAGATCCCCTGGAGAAGGAAATGGCAACGCACTCCACAAAGGAGCCTGATGGGCTACAGTCCATGGGATAGCAAAAGAGCCAGACACAACTTAGCAACTAAAACAACAACAATAATAACTGTTTGTTTCCCCATCCTCTCCTAATTGACTGACTTTCCTCTTCTCTCAGACTCCACTTGCCTTGAAATCTAACACTTGTCATCACCTTCTTCTCCAGTATTAGCCTTGTCAATGCAGTTGACTATTGCTATTATCATCTTTAGAGATTTTGAATATCAGATTTAAACATTTATTGAGCATCCTCTTTCCTACCCAGAGATCAGCAAATGATTCTGACAGAGTAGTTCTAAGGTGAAATAGGTGTAAAAGAGAGACAATTTGGCAATATGATCCCTGGGTCACGAAGATCCCCTGCAGGAGGAAAGAGCAACCCACTCCAGTATTCTTGCTGGGAAAATTCCATGGATGGAGGAGCCTGGTGGGCTACAGTCCATGGAGTCACAAAGAGTTCAACATGACTCAGCATGCACTTATGTCATATCATAGAGATGTAAAATACCCATCCTTTTTGTCACCCAAATTCATCCAGGAGTCTATTCTACAGATAGGCTTATACATTTACTCATAGACAGATGTATTTAGAATGCAAAGTGGAGCAATTTGTGTGATTTTAAAATTTGAAAACAACCTAAATATTTATCAAAAAGGAGTATATATTAGTATAGAAGGGACCCCTAAAACCAGAGTATATATTTATGCACTAGGGATTCCTAAAGCCAGAGTATGTATTCATGCATTAGGGCCCCCTAAAGCCACGATTTTCAACCTAGGGCAATTTTGCATTCCAGAGAACATTTGGCAGTTTCTGGAGATTAAGTTCCATTCAGTTCAGTCGCTCAGTCGTGTCTGAATCTGCAGCCCCACAGATTGCAGCACACTAGCCTTCCCTGTCCATCACCAACTCCTGGAGCTTGCTCAAACTCATGTCTATCCAGTCAGTGATGCTACTCTGGATCACCTGCATCTGCATCAGATGCACATGCATCTGGATCATCTGTGGATGCCATTCTGGAGATAGCTTTAGTTTTTAAGACTGGAGAGGTACTACTGTCACAAGTGTCTATAGGCCAGAGATACTACTAAACATCCTACAGTCCTCAAAATTCCCTCTACATCAAAGAATTATCTGGCCCCCAGTATCCATATTGCCTCAATTTAGAAGAGGCAGAGGAACCAGAAATCAAATTGCCAGCATCCACTGGATCATAGAAAAAGCAAGAAAGTTATAGAAAAACATCTACCTCTGCTTTATTGACTACGCCAAAGCCTTTGACTGTGTAGATCACAACAAACCGTGAAAAATTCTTCAAGAAATGGGAAAAACAGACCACCTTCCCTGCCTCCTGAGAAATCTGTATGCAGGTCAAGAAGCAACAGTTAGAACCCTATATGCAGAACAGAAAAAGAGACACAGAAATACAGAACAGACTTTTGAACTTTGTGGGAGAATGTGAGGGTGGGATATTTCAAAAGAACAGCATGTATACTATCTATGGTGAAACAGATCACCAGCCCAGGTGGGATGCACGAGACAAGTGCTCCGGCCTGGTGCACTGGGAAGACCCAGAGGAATCGGGTGGAGAGGGAGGTGGGAGGGGGGATCGGGATTGGGAATACATGTAAATCCATGGCTGATTCATATCAATGTATGACAAAACCCACTGGAAAAAAAAAAATAATAATAAAAAAAAAAAATCACTTGAAAAAAAAAAAAAAAAAGAACTGGGTATGGGACAACAGACTGGTTCCAATTGGGAAAGGAGTATGTCAAGGCTGTATGTTGTCACCCTGCTTATTTAACTTACATGCAGAGTACATCATGAGAAATGTCAGGCTGGATGAAGCACAAGCTGGAATCAAGATTGCTGGGAGAAATATCAATAACCTCAGATACGAACATGATACCACCCTTATAGCAGAAAGGAATGAAGAACTAAACAGCCTGTTGATGAAAGTGAAAGAGGAGAGTGAAAAACCTGGCTTAAAACTTAATATTCCAAAAACTAAGATCATAGCATCCAGTCCCATCACTTCATGGCAAATAGATGGGTAAACAGTGGAAACAGTGACAGACTTTATTTTCTTGGGTTCCAAAATCATTGCAGAATGTGATGCAGCCATGAAATTAAAAGACACTTGCCCCTTGGAAGAAGTTATGACCAACCTAGACAGCATATTAGAAAGCAGAGACATTACTTTGCCGACAAAAGTCCGTCCAATCAAAACTATGTTTTTTACAGTAGTCATGTATAGATGTGAGAGTTGGACCATAAAGAAAGCTGAGCGCCAAAGAATTGATGCTTTTGAACTGTGGTTTTGGAGAAGACTCTTGAGAGTCCCTTGGACTGCAAAATCCAACCCATCAATCCTAAAGGAAATCAGTCCTGAATATTCATTGGAAGGACTGATGGTGAAGCTGAAACTCCAATACTGAGGCTACCTGATGCAAAGAACTGACTTACTGGAAAAAGACCCTGATACCGGGAAAGATTGAAGGCAGGAGGAGAGGGGGAAGACAGAGGATGAGATGGTTGGGTGGCATCACCGACTCAACGGACATGAGTTTGAGCAAGCTCCAGGAGTTGGCAATGGACAGGGAAGCCCTGCGTGCTGTAGTCCATGGGGTCACAAAGACTCAGACATGACTGAGTGACTGAATTGAACTGATCCACAGTGCCAAGACTGAGAAAGCCTAGCTTTGCAGGTACAAAAGAGAATGGGCTTGTCTGCATGGGCTGATAAGGAGTGATCATGAAGACACATTATTAGCAGAAAGTCTCTCCTATTTTCATTTAAGTAACTAGAGAAAATAAAGACACACACATAATACACACATAGTATATATGTATGCTAGTATACCATATATGCAGATATGCTTGTATATTGGAGGAATATTTCTAGGGAAATAAACTTTAACATTTCTAACAATAGTTGCTTCTGGAGAGTGGTCTAAGAAATTGAAGAACAAAAGTAGAGGATAAGCATTGCACTTTATTTTATACACCTTTGTATTCTTAGAGGTTTTCTGCAAACTAACTTATTTTCAGTTGGCATTTAGATTTTATAGTTGTTGTTAAGTACAATGGGTAAAAGTAAAGTGGGACCGTGGCCTGTATGTCTTTTCTTCTATTCTCTTTGCTTTGAAAAGTCATCCTCGCATTAAGAATATCAGCACTCTTTATCACTGTGGTCTCCCAGGAAATGTTTAGCTATCAGTAATTTTTACTTTAATAAAAATATTATTAAAACACAAACACTGTTAGGAAGATTTATGTTTTCAACCTTGTTTTTTCTAATTCTATTATGAAATAAAGGATCATGTCATTTTGATGGAATTTTAAGTTCGGAGAATATTTGGAAATAAGAAGATACTTTTGGAGCTGCTTCAATGATGCCAACAATGGAAGCATCTGTCACTTAAACCTTGGACCAATTTTCTTTTGGAACTGTATCTCTTTCCTTGCATGCTCAGAGCATTCACAAAACTTTATTACCTAATAGTTCAGTGATGTATACTACAAGCTTAAGGAAGCTAAACCTTTCTGGTTTGATTTTGGAGGCTCACTTTTGTTCCTAAAAGTTTCCAATTAACCCTAAAATTAAAACCTCTATCCCTAATTTCAAGAATCAATCATGAAATTTTCTAGTTAACTGACGGTTATTCTATTTGACAAGAAATACCACAAAAGTTAAGTCTAGGTGTAATTGCAAAAGAAAAACCCCAGCAAATAAATAAAGCTTCCTGGAGTCTTCAATTTTTATCAGCCAACAAGAAAATGGTCTAGGACTGGTGTCATTACGTAGTTTGTAAGAAAGATCTGAAAATGTGGAGGTGCAGGATGGGGGCTGGCGCTGGAGATATTAAATAAAGTTGACAGATAAAGGGTTATGTGATCCTATCAGTATTTGTGTCATGCATATTTAGAATCTTTCGAGGCAGCAAATACTTTTCATTTTTTTTAATATGCCACTTCTTTACTATGTAAAATAGTCTTTTATAGATTGGCCTCTTGGTTATATCATCCCTTCCAATCAAACATCCAATTGTAATCCTGGCTCCCTCCCTTGAATCAGTTTTCACTAGTTGTATATTAAATATACAGCCAATACTATACAGTTATGGTCTCCATCTGCAGACTTCGATATTTTCAATGGCCACAGGAAGATTTCCTTTGGGTACTTTGAACAGAGACAAAATAGGCAATCGACTATCCTGAAGCAATTATAAAGCTGAGTTGTTCAATTTTCTATGGTGAGAATTCATCTGCCTTCCTCCTAAGCTAACATCACTGCATATAAATGCAATAAAAACTATAGGCTTAGACTCAATTCTGGCATCACATATCAGAACACTGTATCTTATCAAAAACATTTCTTAGGTGAAATAAGCTGCATATAGTTACAGAAATGCTTCAGCCATAAATGTGATTACCATTAAAAAACCACATTAGCGACAGGTCTACCACTTACAGTGTCAAAAGGGCCATTGAACATGTTCTCCAAAAAGAAATTTCTCAGTTTCTGCTGGTGAGTCCCCAAATTAAAATACTTTTCAGTGAGCCAAATACTATGGGTAACATAAGTATAATTACTTAGCTCGGGTGACCACTACAATAGCTTCCTAATTGTTCTCCTTTAGCGGAAAACAGTAAACTTCTCCAAATGAGCCTCCCCAGTTTGCCAGGGTCATCTTTCTAAATAACAGTCTCATATGGTCACTCTCCATGACTCATCCCTGTGATCTTTGGGGTAACATTTTGGAGATCTTCCTCAGAGGACAAACAAGACCTTTCATTATCTTACCCCAACCAGTATTCCTAGCTTCTCTCCCTTCAATTCTCCCACTCTTTCCTTACACTCTAGCAATACCTTAATAATTGCAGTTCCCCATGTATTTCTGTTACTTGATGCTCAGAACTAGGACTGGTTTGAGGAAGGTGAGACCTTTGCCTCAGATTGAAGTTTAAGAAGATGAAAAAAAAAAAAATCAAGGTAAATAAGGTTTTAATGTAATATTCTAAAAATCAAAATAAATGGTAAAGTCTGTAATGAATAAAATATCAAAATATTTTGAATATATTACTAAAAATATCAAAGGTATTATCTGTTGATCATCACCCCTCACTTTTGTGTATCCATTCTGTATTTGTTGTTATTATTATTTTTTTCTTTTTGGCCACATCACATGGCATGTGGGATCTCAGTTTCCAGACCAGGGACGGAAACCATTAAGGCCCCTGAAGTGAAGTGTAGAGTCTTAAGCATTGAGATGAGAGAAGTCCCTGTATTTGTTAATCAGAAAGAATTGGGGGCTCCCTCTTTCAAACTATCATGGTGCTTTACACATGCTTGCAATTTTGCACTTATCACCCCATATTTAACTATAAGTGTGTGTGTGTGTTTATTTATTTATCTCTGTACCAACTTGAGGTTAGAGCACCGTGGATTGCGTTCACATGTTTCTTTCAAGTCATGCTTATCGTCCCCAACATCTGCTGTACAGACCAAAGGTAAGCAGAGTTCAAAGTGGCCTCATAATCTCTACCCCTGGTGCTGTGTCTCTGATTCAGTTACATTATATGGCCAAGGTAATGGGTCTCAATTCCTTGAGTAGATACATTATAATGCAATTATAGAGGAATTTTGCAGATGTAATTAAAACCCCAAATCAGTTGAATTTAATCAAAAGGGAGATTATCCTGGACAGCCCTTACTTAGCAAGTAGAAAGCCTATAAAAGAGGGCTTAGGCTTTCCCTGAAATCAGAGATGATCTTGTTGTCTTTCAGAAACAAATTGCCATGTGTTCTACAGCTACAGAACTGGATTTTGTATTTTGCCCCAAAACTGGATCTCTTTATGTAAAAGCATATGATTACCATGTTTTCATTATGCATATATGCATCGATCTGTGTACATTCATTGAATGTTCTCAAACATATATATAAGTAGTGGTCAATAGTATTTATGCTCTGGAAAGCCAAATTTAAAAAAAATATTTTGTAATTTTTTGACCAATCATTAGAGAAATGAAAGTCAAAAACCATGAGTTATGATCTCATGCCTGTTAGAGTAGCTAAGATCAAAAAGAAGAGGTAGATGCTGGTGAAGATGAGGAGAAAAAGGAACCATTGTTTACTGTTGGTAGGATTGTAAACTGGTACAAACAGTATGGAAAACAGTACCTAGATTCTTCAAAAAATTAAAATAGGGCTACCATAAAATTCAGTGATTTCACTTCTATGGAATATATCTAAAGGATACAAAAACATTATGTTGAAAAGAGAAAGATCTTCATCCCCATATTCATAAAAGCATAATTTACAACAGCCAGGATATGGAATCAACCTAAGTATTTTTAAAATACTTGATTTTTTAAATACAAATTTTTAAAATACAAGTTTTAAAATACTTGAGCTATTTGGTCATTTTACAATGTGCATGTGTTATTTTTTAAAAATTAATAAAATATAAGGGTAGTCTAGTGGCTGTGAATGCAGGGGGCCCAGGTTCAATCTCTGCTCAGGGAACTAGATCCCACATAACATAAGTAAGAGTTCATAAAACCCGACTAAAAGACCCCACATGCAGCAACTAAGACCCAGTGCAGCCAAATAAATAAATACATGTTTAATGAACAAATAACCAAACAGATAGCCTTATGCTACAAAATGAATAAAATATGTACATTTATTATGGGGCTTCCCCAGGGGCTCAGCAGTAAAGAATCTGCCTGCAATGCGGCAGCTGCAGAAGACAAGGGTTTGATCCGTGGGTTGGGAAGATCCTCTGAAGGAGAGAATGGCAACCAACTCCAGTTTTCTTGCCAAGAAAATCTCATAGATAGAGCCTGGCAGGCTACAGTCCATAGGGTCACAAAGAGTCAGAGACGACTGAAGTGACTGAACACGTACACAAGTACATTTATTATACAATAAATTAACATACTATGTTATATAACTATGTAGTTTTATATATTTACTTATAATACTTGTCTGTATATAATATATATGTACCTTCAAAGAAGAAATAAAATCACATATTCAGTATAATCACATTTTATCTATTTTGAGGGAAAGGGAGAAAAAACATTCAGACATATAAATCGAAGATAATTGTTATTAACTTCATGTATTTTCATTGTGTTTCCTCATATGCATACTTTTCTCCTGGTTTTTATTGCATTTGACATAGAATTTTGCATAAACTAATTAATTTGTATAAATTAACTAACATAACAAACATTTGTTGATATTATTCCATAATCTCCATAAAGCCTAATTTCAATGTCTGGAAGATATATCTTGAAGAATTGTGCCATATTTATTAAATCTATATATCATGAACTAGCATTTAAGTAGATTTCAATTATTCACCATTGTAAACAACATTGCAATAAATATTTGTTTTGCAAAAATATTATCTTTATTTAGCATATTTTTATTAAGATAGATACCCACATGCCAAACTGTATAAATGTATCAGTTTTCACTCTTACAGGTTTTCTTTATCTTATTCCTCACTGTCTAATATAATCTTTCCCTACTAACACATTTTAGCAGGTTTGTCTATTTTGACATACTTATTATTATCTACCCTTGAAAGTGAAAGTCACTCAGTGGTGTCCAACTCTTTGTGACCCCATGGACTATATAGTCCATGGAATTCTCCAGGCCAGAATACTGGAGTGGGTAGCCTATCCCTTCTCCAGTGGATCTTCCTGACCCAGGAACTGAACCAGGGTCTCCTGCATTGCAGGCGGATTCTTTACCAACTGAGCTATGTACCCTTACAGTGTATGTATCTATATCTCATCAATAGCAAATTTCCATATAAAGTGGTTAGTAATCAGTAGAAGATGTTCTAGCCAGGCTATTATGACATGAAGCTAATGGTAAGAGGCTATATACTAGGGGTTTCAGTCTGTAGTAATTCTACTTCATATACCCTGCTGTTATATGAAGACTTTTCGAGAGTTCTGAGTGCCCAAGTTCTTTAGATGCTCTTATATAAAATTAGTCCCATTGAAAGCATTTAAAATATCATATGAATTTTTAAAAAATTTCCCCCTGCTTTAAAAAGAGCCTCTTTTCTTCGTTTAAGATAGGAAGATATAGCTCTCACCAACCCTGGAGTCTACCTTTGATAAAAAAAGCCTAGGGTATACAAACCTCAATGACACCAAACAGAGAAAAATATATTGGTGGAGATGCTGAAAAACTGAATGACTCTAATGACTAGGTGACAATTTTCTTTTCCTGAACATCAGGTGGTTTCTAATTCTTTCAGCAAAACTGAAGAGGACTTAAGTTGTCAGATAGTAGACTAAAAATAATTTATGATGCTAGATGACTATGTGAATTCTGGCATTTATCTATGGATAAGATCAAAGAACTGAGTGACATTGCTCTCTCCATTCCCAACCATTTATTTATGTGAATAGGATTTCTCAGCACTTACATCTATGAAAAACAAAAATAGGAATGAAATGTTGTAACTATATGATTCTTGTAATAAGTGACATTTATTCATACATATATGAGTCAATGAAAGGATAAAAAGACATCTATTTCATTAAGAGAAGAATTTCCAATAAAATATTATTCTTATACTTAATGATTGCTAATCAAATCTGAAATATAACATATTGTTTTGATCAATGGTGTACTTAGGACAATTACTGCAACTTAATGTGGAAGATAATTTTAACACTTAACAGTCTTATGGTTACAGGGAACATTTTAAAAATTAAATCTCAATTTATATACATGGTTTATTGTAAGGAAGTATGTTCAGGTGATTGATAAAGTCTTTCAAGCATAAAACACATGAAATTAGGATAAAATTATTCAGAGATAATAGAGTAAAAATTACTAGTTTGAAGAGTAAAAAGAATTTTATTTTAAGTTGTTCATGTATTTTAAATGAACAGTGATGAGTATTTCTTACTATTATTATTGTATTTACATATTATTTGAAAAATTTAAAGCATAATCCAACAGTTTTACTTTAAAATTTTAGTATTTCCACCATGTGGGAAAAGACATTTTTTTAAGTATTTAAATATATGATGACAAATGTCAGCTTCCAAGTGAAAAGAGAAAGAGTAAGTATATAGTTTTACTAAATTACTTTAGGGATACTCTGTAAGCTACAGTTATTAAACTTTATGCTTTATCATAACTGCTATTATCAAGTAGTATATACAACAGTCAATCTCACCTCATCCTTGGGATTCACTCCATGCCTGTGATACTATTCATGACTGTTTCTCACCCCGAACCTTACCCCATTCAAGGCTCTGGAACCCATTCGTGACCTCTACCAAAATGGCTCAGTTAAATAGCACATATTGAGCAAATTCAATAATCTGCTAAAATTTTCGGTAGACACTGCAAGTTTACTCCTTAGTACAAACAACATCCAAGTGAGTTCCAAAGAGCTCCCAGCAGGTGCCAAGCCAAGCATCTCTTCTGCCAAGAACTGACTCCTCTATGGTCTAACCACTGAAATTCCCTGTCACTCCTGTTGCTCACAGCCATGGTTGTGCCAAACACCACATCGCTCAGTTACCCAGAAATTTTATGTTTGGAGGGAAAAATTATGTTCTTGTTGTCTTTAATTTAATATTTTACAAATCAAGCATGTTTGTTACATAAGCTAATTCAGATGTGATTTTTAAAAGTATCTTTTCACTTCAAAATTTTCCTGAGGACTTATGATTTTTCATGTGTAGGTTATTTACACTTCTGTTCTGAGGAATTTTCTTTTTCCAGAATCAAAGAATGGAGATGGGACTGGCACTGACTTGAAAGAATATGTTGAAAATATCATGTGGAAGATTGATGCAAGTTTAAGAATGGCAGGCTGTGCCACATGTTTTTTATTCAAGATAAAGATCTATTAAAATGTTCCTTATCAATTAATCTGTGCCTGTGGGCATGCTAAATCACTTCAGTGGTGTACAACTGTTTGCGACTCTGTGGACCACCAGGCTTTTCTGTCCATGGGATTCTCCAGGCAAGAATACTGGAATGAGTTGCCACGCCCTCCTCCAGGGGATCTTCCTGACTCAGGGATTGAACCCCCATCTCTTACATCTCCTGTATTGGCAGGTGGGTTCTTTACCACTAGCACCACCCGGGAATCCCATAAATTGATCTACTAAGAATTTAAAGTACTTTTAATTACAGTATAATTGGCTTACAATATTATATTAATTTGAGGTGTACTATATAGTAATTCAATATTTTTGTAGATTATATAAAGTTGTGATAAAATATTAGCCCTACTTCCCCTGTTGCATTTTACATCTTTGTTACTTACCTGTTTTATACCTAATAGTTTGTGCTTAATCCTCCTGACACATTTTCCCTTTCCCTTGACTTTGGCAGCCACAAGTCTATTCTCTGTATCTGTGCGTTTGTTTCATTTTGTTATATTTGTTTTACTTTTTAGATTACACATATAACTGAAAAAAAAGTTTCACTCTCTTTATAAAAAGGAGGAGGTGTTATATTCCCTTCATGTAAATGAAAATGCATCACAAGTCTCAAAACTGAATAGAAACTTCAACCCAGGCATAACTCAATGGATCCAAGAGTGCTTTATAAACTTCTCAGGTTGCAAGAAATTATCTGTAGCACAATCTACCAGATCTTGATTGCTCTACCTCCTTTTTACTTCTCCAAAATATAACCATTAAAATATAGTTAGAACCAGGTAATCTGGCTTCAAATTACAGTCACTTTTTAGTGCTAAATTTAAAAGATGCTTAAAATCATATTGATACCCATTTCCACCTAACACATACATCTGGAACTTGAACCCTTTACTTCACACTATAGACTGAAATTTTTTATAAATCTCTTCTTGCATGTAAAATGTGCCCACCAGGGTTCAAGGTATTGGGGATTAAAACCAAATAAAAATAATCCCTACCTTAAAAATTTCACAGTCTGTAGGGAAGGTAAATTTATATACCATAAATTTATAAACGTAAAATGCAAAAATAAATTTATAAATTATAGTGTATTATTTTAGTAAAATAATAATTTCTCTTTATTAATTCTGTTCCTCCTACACAGTAATTATTGTACCAAGCGTGTGACTGCCTATTTCTCTTCTCCCAGCAGTGCCCCAAGGTAGATCTTATTATCTACTACAACTAAATTGAGAAAAAATAAATAAGTAGTCAAGTTGACTTACTGAGTATGTGATTATGGCTTAAGAAATAATAAATGCATGTAAAATGTGTGGTGTAGCTGCTGGTACATTTTAAGTGTTTAATAAATGGCAGACATTAGCAGATGCTCTTGTAATACAATCATAAGGCAATCAAAAATGGTGCATGGGAGTCAAAGAGGATTATAACGAAAGACATTCTAGAAAAGGGGATACTCACACTAGGAGCTGGATTTTGGATTGAGGGTCACAGGAATGATAAAGATTAGGGAATGAAATACTTTCCTCCTAACTGCCACAAAAACACACGGTTAGTTTTTCTCCTGCATTTTTCCAAGTACTTTTTCAAGATTTTTCTTAGAAGTATTTTCCTCTTGTATTCACCCACTAATTGTGAGATTTTTCCAGAGCTTAGTCCTCAACTCTCTTTTTTTTTTTTAATTCTTATTGTCTCTTCTTAAGTAATCTCCTTTATTACTATGACTCAAATGCTATCTTTATGTAGATGACTCTCAAATTTATAGTATCAACAGTACCATCACTCTATGCCCCAGATCCATACATGATTACCTATTTTCACTCCCACATGTGTCTGTTCAAAGTTGAACACTTGTTCCCTCCTGAAATCTGGAATCTGGATACTGTTGCCTCTCATTGTCATTAAAGGGCTCCGACATGTAACAGTTGCGGATGCCAGAGACTGGAAGTCACCTATGATTGCTTCTTTTCCCTAGCCAACACTGAATTCATTTAAAGTCTCATAGGTTCTGCTTCCAAAAATATATTTTGTGATCCATAATTGTAATCCTATCACTCTTTTGCTTACTACTTCCAAAGCCATCTTATGCAACTTGGAATGAAGTCAAACTCTTTATTATAATCTGAATATGAATGATATGGCCCTTGCCTATTCCTTCAGCTGCCTCTTGTGCTATCATTCTGATGCTCCAGAGATATCAGTCTCCTTTCATTTTCTACCTTATGTTAAGTGTTTTCCTCTTCAAGACATTAATACCCATTATTACCTCTGCATTCACCTGTGCTTTGTATGACTGTTCTCTTCTCCATGTTGGCCTGCACTTTCAATGTAATCTTCTCAGAGAGGCTTTCCCTGATTATCTTATCTAAGAAGAATTCTTGCTGATATTTTTTTAATATTACATCTAAACCCTTCCTATCTGTTTACTCAATTTGCAAATACACATTTCTTTACTTGCTTATTTCCTGTCTTCCTTGCCGAAATGTGAAAACCATAAGGCCTAGAATTGTCTATTTCACTCATCAAAGTAGATTTAGAGCCTGCAATAATATTTGGCACATAATTAACACAAGTATTTGCTAAGTGAATAAATTAAAAATGACAATCTTATTGAATACATGAAGGAGGCATGGCTTCTAAACATGTGAGAAGCAGTCAAACAAAACTATGTCTCTTTAGCTCATTTACAAAATAGGGATAAGAATGACTATCATTCCTAAACTCATAAGGATATATTAAGTATCATGAGAAATTGATGCAAAAGTCTGGAATGCTAAAAGCATTAAATCATTGATTTTTATTATTACTTAAAAGTTATCCTTTTATCACCTTATCATTGTCCTAGATGATATAAATTCTGATTATTAGTAATTAGATGTCACCAAATGTTGATGTCCCTTTTGAAAATCATGTGACGATATTCTAGTACAAGTGCACACCTAGGGGTTTCCATGTTATTAACAAAACTGATCCAGCATGACTTCATGGACTAGAAAGATAAAACCACTGCCACGTCCCACTTTTTGTTTCTTCTTCTTCAGTCGCTAAGTTGTGTCCAGCTCTTTGTGACCCTGTATACCACAGTATGCCAGGCTTCTCTGTCCTCTACTATCTTGCAAGGTTACTCAAAATTCACATCCATTGAGTCGATGATGCTCTCTAATCTTCTCATCCTCTGCTGCCCCCTCCTCCTTTTGCCTTCAGTCTTTTCCAGCATCAGGGTTTTTTCCATTGAATCAACTCTTCGTATCAGGTGGCCCAAGTATTGGAGCTTCAACTTCGGCATCATCCCTTCCAATGAATATTCAGGACTTATTTCCTTTAGGGTTGACTTGTTTGATCTCCTTGCTGTCCAAGGGACTCTTAAGAGTCTTCTCCAGCATCAAAATTCAAAAGCATCAATTCTTCAGTACTCAGCCTTCTTTATGGTCGAACTCTCATATCTGTATATGACTACTGGAAAAACCATAGCTTTGATTATATGGACCTTTGTCAGCAAAGTGATGTCTCTGCTTTTTAATACACTGTCTAGGTTTGTCGTAGCTTTCCTTCCAGGGAGAAAGTACCTTAATTTCATGGCTGCAGTCATGGTTACTTAGACTTAATGTGAAGCTTTAAGGCAATTGTTTAGTCTCTGGAGGCCTCAGTTTTCTCATCCATAAAATGGAGCCAGCCTCTTAGAAAGGGCTCTGAAAAATAACTAGTTAACAAGGGCTACTGCTAATTGTTGAAAATGAAATTGGGAATGAGGGGCAATATGAATGTTAAAGGCTATTGATTCTAATAAAGCACAAGGGTCACTAACTTACATCTTTCTCCTCTGAGGGACTTAGTCAAATGGATTTAGAGCACTTTTGCAGAAACTCATATTAGGTCTTTTCATTGAGCTCACAATGTCCCTGAGGGTTGGGAGGAGAAATCAGTGGTTCACAATAATAGGTGTCCTACAAGGATAATAATATATTTCAACCTTCTTTATACGAAGCCCTTTGATAATCCACAGAGGATGCTTGGCAAGCAACAGTCAAGATAAAAAGTGTCCTATTTCAGTGATTTTGCTTTTGATTATCAAAACTCAACATTATTGGGACAGTGAACCAGTGCTCGTGATATCCTGTTAATCAGCTGGACCTAGGCAACCCTCAGGAGCTACTTGCTTTCAGGTAGCTCCTTTCTCTCTGGTACCAAATTTATCCTCTGAAAATACTACATTACACAAATCACTTCCCTACTTAAAGGTTTTCAGTGCCAGTTGCTCTTGCAGATTTCCAGGAACATTAAAAAATCAAGCAAACAGACGACTCAGTTGGCACTCAAGGCTCTCCCTGACATTATATGGCTTATCTTCTGATACTCTCCTTCAGATGCCCCATGCTGCAGCCAAACTGATGTGGAATTCTTTCCTCACGCCTTACTCCATGTTGTTCATGCTGACACCTCTGGGCATTCCATTTTCAGCTAAATAAAACCCTTGCTCTCAAACCGTCTATAAAGCCTGTGCTTACCTCTCTCCTTGCCTGAAATTCTCTTCAGTTCATTCAATTCATGTTTACTGAGCACTGATCATGTACCAAGTCTTGGGCACAGAGCCACAGAGAAAATAGGCACATTTCCAAACTCACAAAGCTTAAGTAATGTTAGAAACATTCAGTGAACAAACTAGAGAAGAGTATGTCCTGAGTAGGGGTGTGGCAGAGAGAGATGATTTGGGAAAAGTATGTTATGGCTACTTTGGCCACCTGATGCAAAGAGCAGACTCATTGGAAAAGATCTTCATGTTGGGAAAGATTGAAGGTAGGAAGAGAAGAGGACAACAGAAGATGAGATGGTTGGATAGCATCGCTGGTTCAATGGACTTGAGTTTGAGCAAACTCCAGGAGATAGTGAAGGACAGGGAAGCCTGGCATGCTGCAGTCCATGGGGTCACAAAGAGTCAGACTTGACTAACCTGCTAAAGAACAATAAATGTTATGGATGGTAGCCATGGAGGGCTTGTCTGTAAGAGATGAGAACTAAGAGGAGACTTGAATAAAGTAAAGGGGAAAGTATCTCTGTATAAATCATTGCACAGATGTAGGGAGATCTTGGGGAAGGGGTTCCAAGAAAAGGGAAAGGGAAAGGAAAGAATCTGGCTTGTCTGAGGAAAAGCCTGAAATTGCAGAAGCTTGGGGCACTTCAAGATGCATGAACCAGAAAGAATGAAGTGGGGACAGAGTTAATGGTAGTGAATGAAGCTTTTACTGCCTCATAGAGGTTGCTTTCCTGAGGTGGGGAACCATTAGTGGGTGTTTGGAGAGGAGACATAATACCTGTTGACCTAGTGTTTTTACAGGTGCTCTGCTTTTTTTTTTCCCTCCCCTTAGTGAGATTACAGTCCTCTGTTAGCTGGGAGCTAGGTGCTGGCTCCCTGCACTGCAGTCCAACAAGCCCTTCCACACAGAAATCCAAGCAATTGTAGATCTGACATCATTTGTTTCCTGGCTCTGTGCTATACTGCCTATTTTCCAATACTTCAGACATTTCGACCAGTTTTTCTTGTTATTTACAACATAAAAGTCAGATTTAGTACCAAATCCCTGTAGAAGGGCATGGCAACCCACTCCAGTATTCTTGCCTGGAGAATCCCATGGACAGAGTAGCCTGGCAGGCTACAGTCCATGGGGTCACAAAGAGTCGGACCCGACTGAGCATCTGAGCACAACCAAAAAAAAAAAACAAACTATGTTCCTTAAAGAAGTCTATAAAAATTGCACATTAAGGCCTCATTTGTCCTTTCTCTCTGTGGTGTTGTGAAGTACATCTGATCACTTACACATTTATATTTGATTTGATTGTGTGTGGCATTTGTTCTAGGAAGAGTCTCCCTCAGCCTTCCATGTTTAGACTGACACTATAAAGAGTTGTAGATTGCACACTCTCTGGGGGTGGGGGTGGGGGGTGGTTTTCTTTCCTTGTTGTGGTCATCTTTGTCTTCCTTGTTATTGCTGGTTTTTGCCTCAACAGTGAATCTTGAAATAGATTTTGAATGGAAAGAGATCACAGTCTACTAAATGCTAAATCATGTGTTGGATGCCACCAATAATCTCAACTGTCAGCATCAACTCATCTGCTAAAAGCACTAGCTGAAAAATCCCACTCCTTCTACTCACCTGCACACACATATTCTGTCTTCAAACCATTTGTGTTTAGATTGCTTCCCTCAGTCTACACTGTTCTTCCTTCAAGGCTCAAAGCATGTCCCAAGTCCATCAAAAAAATATTTTCCAATTACTTGTATTTCCTGGCATATATACTTACCAGTTGGTTATTATACATACTTGGCCTTTAGTTATATACTCTAATATGAATTGGGATAAGTTAGAAAATGAATCAACAGCTGTCCACCAACTTTATGGGCTCCTTGGGATGTTACATGTTTCGTATCTATCATAAGTCTTAAAGTTAGGATCTCAGTAAATACTTAACCAGTTGATCAATATTGTTATATGTAATTCCATGTATCAATTACTCATCACGAAAATACAGGAATTTTTTTTTAAAAAGGAAGATCAGGGACTTCCCTGGTGGTCCAGTGGTTAGGACTCTGTACTGTCTCTGCTGAGGGCCAGGGTTCAAAACGTGGTTGGGGAACTAAGATCCCACAAACTGCCTAACAAGGCCAAAAAAAATGAAAGAAAATGATTGAAAATTGAGGCAAAGATATGAACCAACAATTCACAGATGATATATAAATGACCAATAAACTAAAAAAAACTATTTAGCTTTAATAGTAACCAAAGAAATGCAAATCAAAATGGCAATGAACATGTATTTCCAATTTTAAAATGGGAGAAGGTATTTTTAAGTAATAATGTTCAATGCTGATAAAATTCTAGTGGAAAAGGGTCATTTTTAACTATTATAAGGAATGTAAATTAGGACCACCTTTCTAAAAGTCAATTAGCAATATGTATAAATTGCTTAAAACAATCCATACCTTTTTATTGTGTTCCTAGGAATCTACCCTATGGGAGTAATCATAGATTTGCCAAAGAAAGGTGTGGTAAAGGATGTTCTTCATAGTGTTACTCATAATAGCTCATAAAAAGCAAATACCAACCAATAGGGGAAAGGATAAATAATAGACATATAATGAGATTTTTATGTAGCCATTAAAAATGATGTTTCAAAGAATATTTAACAGCATGCAATATAACATGTAGTGAAAAGTCAGGCTGAAAAATCACTACAGAAATGTTAACAATTTTGTTAAGAGTCTACACATGCACTCAGAGAAAATAAAAAGAAAAAAAGGAATAAAATTAGATGGATTAAACTTTTAAAAAATCACATGATTCTTTAAAGTCTAAATATGTCAGTAATTACATTAAATGGTGATGGATAAAATGCTTTACACTTTCTGGATAGTAGTCTCTATTGTATTATCTTCTGTCATTCTATTAAGTTGTCATTTACTAATTCTTTAAGTGGTTAACCTAGAAATTACAACTTGCATTCTTGATCTTAATAACTTTTACCATCTCTCAGAAAATGAAAGTATTAACACTTTAACTCCATCTTTTGTGCTACTACTATATTTTGGGCCTACTTTAGTAGTATCAGTAGATGGTTAGCAGCTGCTTATTCTGGAAGAAAATGTATGCATAGATACATTTATGAGCTTATTGTACTTTTTCTTGATAGACAGCATGTGTAGCACTAAGTTTTCAAATAAAAATAAAATGGGCAATTTTTTCTATTATAAATTCCATGTGACCAACTGATTCTCACAGAATGCTTACAGTGAATCTTTTCAAACTCTTGTATCCTTATTTAAATTATGGTTAATTTGATAAATACATATAGTTATAACACCAATGGTTTCATATGCTGGTTACATCAACATAAATGATGAAAATGAAATAAAGATAACTGTCAGAACTTGACAGATTGACATGAACAATTTCTTAGCTAAAATGGTTGAAATTCTGCTTTGTCAACATCTTTATCAACACTTCTGCCATTTTTCTAGACAATCAACAAAAATAATAAATCAAGTACCAATTTATTAGTATATACCAATTTTATGCTGTAAATACTGCCAAGATAGCCAACGTCGATGCTGTGCACTAAATGCATGTTGAAACATGTGCATTAATACACCATCATGTGGTATTTCTATCATAGATATATAATAGAAATAATCTCAGAAGCATAGACAAAATGTAATAAGATAATGAATGAGAAATTATGGGGTTTTGGCTATTTATTACATTTGCTATTACTATAAATCATTTAATTGTAATATTATACAATTTAATCTTTGATAATGGTTAAAATACTGTGTTCTACATCCAACTTTTAGAATTTCTGAAAATTTAGCAGTAAGCAATTAACAAGCCAGTGCTGGCTGACTCCAGCACATCACTGGACTCTATATATCTCATTCCTCAAGATACTATTATCATTTTAAGAAGTTATGCTTATCCACATAATTATCTTTTTGATGGTTTTTGTTTCTTCCTGAATTACCATGGTTATTATTAGAATTATTTCCCCTCTTCTTGGCGAACTCCCTTTAGTATTTATATCGCTGAAGTCCCACTGGAAACAAGTTTTTGAAGGTTTTGTTTTTCTGCGTGGTAGACAGAGTGTGCGTGCGTGCCCACACATGCGTGTGTTAGTTGCTCAGTCGTGTCCAACTCTTTGCAACCTCATGGACTGTAGCCCGCCAGGTTCCTCTGTCCATGGGATTCTCCAGGCAAGAATACTGGAGTGCGTGGCCACGCCCTCCTCCAGGGGATCTTCCTGACCTAGATATCGAACTTGGGTCTCAACATCTCATGCATTTGTGGGCGGGTTCTTTCCACTAGTGCCACTGGGAAGACTGGTAGGCAGAATAATGTCTTCCAAATATGCCCACAGCCTAATGCTCAGACCTGTGAACACATTATAACATGCTACTTTCACGACAAAAAGGACTTTGTAAATGTGATGAAGGTTATACACCGTGAGATGAGAATATTATCCAGAGGTTCAATCTAATCACATGTATATTTAGAAGTGGAGAACTTTTGCCAACTTCAAGGAACCAAAAAGATGACAGTGTGAGAAAGCCTAGGTCTGCTGTTGCTGATTTTGAAGATGAAGCAAGACTGCCACAGACCAAGAAATGGAGATGGCCTTTAGAATCTTGAAAAGGCAAGGAAATGAATTCTCCTCTAGAGTTTCTAGAGGAAATTCAACCTTGGCAACACTTTGTATTCATTGAAACTAGTGTTGGACTTTCACTCTATAGAACTACAGATAATATAAGTTTGTATTGTTTACAGGACCAAATTTGTGGTGCTTTGTAGAGGCAGCAATAGAATACTAATATAGTTTGAAATGCCTTGACCTTCATTTTTGAGTCATGATTTTGGTTGCAATTGGATTCTAGGTTGACAGTTATTTTATTTCAGTAGTTTAAAAGCAATTCCAATATTTTCCTGATTCATCTTATCTATATACTGCCTCCTTTGAAAACAATGTCTTTTGCTTGTGGTTTTTAAGTTTTCTGTTTGTTTCTGGTTTTTGACAATTTAATTATAATATTCTTAGATATAGCTTTATTTTATATTTATTTATCCTGCTTTGGTTTCTCTAAGCTTTTCTAACCTGTGGCTTAATAGATCATGTTGGTTTTGAAAAATGTTTTTCTTTTTTTTATTGGTATCTGTTTAAAATGTTTTTGCTTCATTCTCTCTTTCTTTCCATTACTCTGAGACTCAAATTACAGATATGTTTGACATCTTTGTTGTATTCTGGATGTCTGGAATGCTCCTTTTTACATTTTGCATTTTTTCCCTCATGCCACAAAATGAATATTTCCTACTGTTTTATCTTCCCATTCTCTAATCCTATCTTCTATTGTATTTAATCTTCTATCAAAAGAATCTATTGATTTCTTTTTTATAACTAGAATTTTCACTTGCTTTTTCCTCATATATTTGTTCAATTTCAATATTGTCCTTCTATATATACTTTAACATGGTAATCTTAGTTATCTTAAAGTTCTGTTGGATAATTCTAACAAATGTTTCATCCAAGTTTTTTTTTAATATATTTTTTATTTTCTATGTTTCTTCTCCATCTATTTTTGGTCAACATTGTACAATATGTACCATGCAATTAAATAAATCTCATAAAATAATTTTTAAGATTCTGATGATGTTATCTTTCAGAGGACTTATTTTTCTTCTGGCAAATAGATAGAATATAATTATGTCACCTTGATCAGGGAAGACCAGTTTGGTGTCTTTTGCCTCTCCAGAGTTTCAGGATAATCTGAACTATTTACCTAGGATTCTCTCAAATCCTGATTGACTTGGTTGTTCTCTATATCTTCAAATAGCTGTTTTTCCTTGATATTTTATCCAGATTTTAGAGCTGGTTGTGGTGAAAGGCTCAGTCTAGTATCAGCTATTCTACTAAATCCAAAGCAGAATTGATTAAGGGACTATGCATTATTTCTGTATGTACTACAGATTTAACTTAATGGTGGCAAATGTTAGGTATCCAGTGTGAGTTGATAGAAACAGAATTAACAGATTAATAACATTTATTATGTATGAGTTAAAAAAGAACTGGATACTTTAAAAAATTTACACAATGCTCATTGGATTGCATTCAATAAATTATGCTTTGATTTTATGCCAATTGTTTATCCCGTTGAACACTAAAATAAATAGTCCTATAAATATTTTGGTGTGTATTATTTGGTTTATTATTGAGGAACTTGTTTATTAGTTCTAGTGCTCTAGGAGAGAACTTAAAAAACATACTTTTTGGCCATAGTGTCAGGAATAGTTTTTCTTTGCCATACTGATTTACTTGGCTGTATAACTTTCAGGGTTTGGTTTTGTTTTAACTATTTGGTTGAGAAGAAACAGAATAAAATTTTTAATGTATCCAAATTAAATCTACATACTATATGATTTAGGTTTATCCCTCACTACATTTTATGTTTCTGACTTTTTTTTCCCCACTGCACCTATTTTCAATATTTCAGTTTATTTTACGTATTTTTGATTCCTACCTTAGTCTGCCTTGGAACTAAATAGAGAAGACAAGTAAATTATTTGAATTCTTTACAAAGAGTTCCCTATAACATGTTTTCTCAAAACAGTGCTTGGTTACATTTACATTGGTAAGAGGGCTTTGATAACTATATGCATATATAATACATATAGCCTAAAAATATTTGCAAGTTTTGTTTAGTTAATATCCAAAAACACTGTTAAGTATTACCTCTGCCACCCCTTTAATAAATAAACAAACCAAACACAGGACCAATTAGATAGCATGTGAGTAAGTTAGAATATAACCCAAATATCTTGATTTCAATAAAATACAAATAGAAAATAATAAACATAAGTGTTTCCTCTAAAAACCATGCCAATACCTTAGATACTGATTCCCATTGTCTTTCTCCTTTGCTTTTGTGAGTCTTCAATTAATCATTACAAATAATTTCTTAAGTAAGATAACACAATTTTATTTCAACTTAATACTTACAAATTCTTTCTTTGCGCATCACTACACTTTCTGTAAAATAAGAGCCTTTAATTCACCTTTCACACATTTCTGCTTGAAGGTATACCTTCAAATGGGATCAAATTTAATTGCATTGTGGCCCTTAGCTAGTTCAAATTCCTCAATCAATTCACCTCAGATTCATCTTTTTTCAAGACAAACAATTCCATTTTTCTTAATCTCTTCTCATATGTTCTGTAACCCCTTCCACTCCATTTATCATTTTTGTTGCCCTATGTTCTCTCCAATTTAGCTATAATGTTCTTCAAATAAGAGCCTCTATCAGGTGGGCACATGCTTAAAATCTCCTCTCTTATACTTATTTTGGGCTAACTAAGAAGCTGCCCTGGTAATTTCAGTTTGCACAGTTATTAGGAGTCTCAAGTCTATGGAATATTAAATACAGCATTCTAAAGAGGTGGGAACAGATGACATTTCCTTGTGTTAATATTTTGAGGCAACATAGCACTCTGCCTAAAAAATAAAAAAAAATCCCAACAAAGTAAGTGCTTTGACTGTAATATGAAATTTTTGATATCTATCTTAAAGAGCTTCTTTGCAATTTCAGGAGATAATGTCATAATTGCAAATAATTATATGTGGCTTCCTTTCCCCAAATTCCTAGTGACTGTTTTCAAGAGGTTATCTATCATTATGAAAGCAATGAGTTTGATATGAATTCAGGGTCTTTGTAATAATGGATCAAATTCATCATAAGATAGTATTGCCTTAAAAAATTAAGGAAAAGCAAATATTACCTAAAAGTCTACAGTTCTCTGAGGCATCTCAAAAAAGAAAGAAACACTGGTGTAAGAAACATCAATTACAAACACCCCTGAGTGATAAACAGCTACTTCCATGCAAAGAGTAATTACTGTCTCCCGGAGCTGACCCAGAGAATCTCTGTAGGGAGCAAATGTAATAGTGTAGTTGGAGCCATATGCCATGGGCATCTCTATGCACTGATGGAGAGGACTCATTTGGGAATGAGTTGGAAGAAGTCATGTGTGTTTATGCAAAACAATCTTGCCATTCTGTTATAAAGAGCTCAAATGCTATATTCAGCTTCTTAAGGGAAAGGCAGAGTGGCAAGACCAGAAGTTCGGCAAAGCCCATTCAATGGTTAGATCTTGAGAGCAAGCACTTAACTGAAACAGGCTTGGAGAGCATGTCTAAAAGTCTGGGAATATTTGTTGCCAATAGTGCTGAGCATTTCAAATGCATTTGGCAGTTCCAAAGCTTGGAAGTCAAGAGAGTAACTATCTTGTATTGTTTAGTGGCAAGTGATATAGTACCAATTTTCCTAGTTTAGGGAAAATGATAATTTGTTGGCCCTGGTAACTGGAAATTTTGGTCCTATTCTGGCTTCAGATACAGATAGATCCACAGGAGGTCAATGATATCCTCAGGACTCAAACTTTATCCATCTCTGAACTATGCTTTCCTCTGTATTGTCTCACTGTCAGGCAGAGCTTATATCCATGATGGCAAGATAGCTACCAGCAGCTCCAAGATTATATTTCTACTATCCTCTCAGCCATGTCAGTGGAAAGAGTGTGTTTATTCCCAATAGCTTTTTTTTTTTTTTAAGTCCAGAATGAGTCTTATTGACTCAGATCAGTCTGTCTTGGTTTATAAGTCCATCTCTATAACAATCATCCTGGCCAGAGGAATATGATTCTCTGATTGGTCAGACATGGATCACCTCTAATATCCCACTCAAATTGTCCTCCTTGGAGCTAAGATCAAAACTATCCCTTTCTCCCAACAATTGCGTATTCTGAGAGGGGCTAACTGGTGTTTCTCCAAAGGAAAATCATGGTGTTGATATCAGAGAAGAAATGATTTTTTAAAAAAACATCTGGTGTTTAATTCACCATAGAATTTAAAAGGCAAGTGTTACTTTGAGAAACTTCATAAAGCTATAAAAAGTAGACAGTGGAATTCCTCTCACATTTAAATACTTACAGAAATTTCTGACTGTTACAACTGCCTCAGAGATGTTTCTGGGAAAAGGAATGGAAACTCACTCCAGCATTCTTGCCTGGAGAATCCCTATGGACAAAGGAACCTGGCGAGCTACAGTCTATGGGCTGGCAAGAGTCAGACACAACTGAGCGATTAACTCGCACACACACACAGAAATGTGTAAAACATTATTGAAGACAGAAATCCCAGTGGAAGCTTTTGATCATGTGAGTTTGGCTTTCTATCTCTCAAAAGACATAGGATCATTTACTCCAATGCTGGAAATGACTCATTTTCTTTATTGTTGTTGTTATTGTTTGTTTGTTGTAAGGAATAAAGACACTCTGCTAAGTGCTTCACAAATATTAACCCATTTAATTATTAAAACAGTCCTAACAAGTAATAGTATTGATAGCTATTTATGCATGAGGAAACTTGGTCTCAGAAGGTTAAATGACTTGTGGTTTCACATTCATTGATGGCAAGACTAGGATTAAGACACAAATTTCTTAGATGTTTTTCCTACGTTATGTTGATTACACCACCATAAGTTAGCAATGCTGCTGCTGCTGCTGCTGCTAAGTCTCTTCAGTCGTGTCTGACTCTGTGCCACCCCATAGACCAGGCTGCCCCATCCCTGGGATTCTCCAGGCAAGAACACTGGAGTGGGTTGCCATTTCCTTCTCCAATGCAGGAAAGTGAAAAAAGAAAGTGAAGTCGCTCAATTGTGTCCGACTCTTAGCGGCCCCATGAACTGCAGACTACCAGGCTTCCCATCCATGGGATTTTCCAGGCAAGAGTACTGGAGTGGGTTGCCATTGCCTTCCCCAATACCATTTGAAAAACAGAGAAAGTAAATTCTAATTTTGTTGTCAAGTAGAAAGCTGTTTTGGTAGTCACCATATGTTAATACAGTGCTTCAGATCCTTGTCTTTCCATAGTTCGTAGGCAAGCACTTCAAGAGAACCAAGAATCATGCAGAGCTCCATAGATTTAGGTTTTACACAACCTGGAGATCATTTCCATAGTGAGGAGTGTGATTATATGTTCACAGCAGTTGGACAGTATGTGTTCAAAGTCCATTGCTACCACTTTCTCAGTGTGGGAATTCAAAGAGGGATTTTTAAGCTCTTGGCTTTCAATTTTCCCAAATATTAAATGCATATGTTATCTGTACCTCCTTATGATAGCCATTTTGAGGATTAAATGAGTTATACATGAACATTCTTCAAAACAGTCCCTTGTACACAAAATGCACTCAACACATTTAGTTTTATTATTATTGTTTTTGCTCTTGTTATTGTTGTTGAATGCAACCTGCGTAACATAATTGCCAAGAACCAAACAAATCAGGAAGCAGAGCCTATGTGTTCTGGTTAATAAAAAAAATGAATAAAAGCAATTATTTTTCTTTGATTTTGAAAGCACTAGTGGAGCTTGAAATATACAAAGCCAAATATATACACGGGGAATTGATGACTACAATTTATTCTCCAGTCATCAGGAATGGATTCTCAGCAGGAAAGAACGATGAACAACTAAATGAACAAAAGAATCAGTCATTCAAATGGCATCAACTCTGTGAATTTGCGTCCTTAGTTCCTAAAACTGTGGACTACACATTTGTTCATTTGAGATCACCATATCTATATCAAGTCAATTTGTTGTTGTTTAGTTGCTAAGTCCTGTCTGACTCTTTGCCACCCCATGGACTGTAACCCACCAGGTTCCTCTGTCCATGGAATTTTCCAGGCAAGAATACAGGGATGGGTTGCCATTTCCTGCTTCAGGGGGTCTTTCCAAGCCAGGGTTTGAATCTGGGTCTCCTGCATTGCAGGTTAATTCTACCTCTGAGCTACCTGGGAAGCCCCACCCAGTCACTTACAGAGGCTTAAATAAAATACTCTTATAGCTTGTGATACATAGTGGGTACAACAACACAGTGTGGAGTTGGATCTTGGATGTGGAATTCATGGATTCTGTCTGACTTTAAGGACCCTAAACTATATCCTTTCCACCAGCACTCTTTTAAACTTGATACAAATACATTCTCCAGGTCAGTAAATTAAAATTCAAACAGATTCTAATTTATTTAAAATAGTAAAAGAAAAAATTAAGTGACTCTAAAATGTATCATGATTTCTTTTCTCTGCCACCTCTTCTATAGCTTTCTGTTTCAGCTAGCACCTTTAGCTGGTCTGGAAGCTTATTGAGTAGAACAAGCCAAGTCCTTGTCCCTGAACTTTGCCATAAGCTCCACACAGTGTCTTCCATAAACACTAATACTCTTAATTCCATACAGTCATCCAGGTCTTGCAATCCTAGAAGCAGGGCCACTTGCAGGGAGCCTGAACCTTTCACAGAGCCCTTTTCTCCTCTGGGCTTCATCAAATATGTCTGCCTTTTGGGTCATTCAGGGTTATGAATTAGAGCAATATTTCCAAGTGAGTTATTAGCTTTCTCCAGAACATGAAAACTTCTTTGAGACATTATGCGTCCTTCATCACCCAGTGAGGTAGAAAATACCATCGTCTGTCTTTTAGTTTGGAAGGTATGGCACAGCACATCCCTGACCACTGGATCCTAAAATTTTCACTGACGTATCTTCATCACAGTGTCTCCTGTTTTCTGGAGGGTATGTGTCTTACTGGGGCCTCTAACCTACTTACTATGTCTTGTTCATTTGTGCCAGTTATTTAGCATGATGTCATAGGTGGCTCAGTGGTAAAGAATCCTCCTGCCAATGCAGGAGACATAAGAGATGTGGGTTCGATCCCTGGGTTAGGAAGATCCCCTGGTGTAGGAAATGGCAACCCACTCCAGTATACCTGCCTGGAAAATCCTACGGACAGAAGAGACTGGAGGGCTACAGTCCATGGGGTAACAGAGTCAGACATGACTGAGCATGCTTGCACAAACACACACACACACATTATAGAGTGGACAAGTGGGATGCTCTGAGAAATGTCAAGAGAGTCCAGCTTTGTTTAGTTTATATTTTGACAGAACATAGAAGAATTTTCACACAGCTCTGGGGTATGACTACAACTGAATACTGTTTTTTTTCTCTTAATTTGAATGTAAAATTCTTTTGATCCACCCTTTTGATAGGGATGGGAAAGAAATAAACATTATTCACCAGATCAATAGCTGAAGACCAAGTGCTGTACTGTGCTTAGCCACTTAGTTGTGTCTTTGCAACCCAATGGATTGTAGCCCACCAGGCTCCTCTGTCCACGGGGATTCTCCAGGCAAGAATGTTAGAGTAGGTTGCCATACCCACCTCCAGGGGCTCTTCCCAATCCAGGGAGGGAACCCAGGTCTCCCGCATTGCAGGCAGACTCTCTACCATCTGAACCACCAGGGAAGCCCAAAAATACTGGAGAGGGTAGCCAATCCCTTCTCCAGGGGAACTTCCCAATCCATGAGTTAAACCAGAGTTTCCTGCATTGCAGGTAGATTCTTTACCAGCTGAGCTATCTGGGAAGCCCAAATACCAAGAACTTGGGGCTATTTTTATCTGTTCTCGCAAATATACCACATTTGGTACTATATCTGCAATTGGGATATTATTCAATTGAGTTGGCAGTAACCTACCATTATCTTTCAGAATTCATCTGACTTTTATAAGGTAGAGACTGATAAATTCAATGAAGATAGGATAGGATACACTACGCTATATTCTTTGGGTCTTTAGGCGGCATTAATTTGTATCAGTTTCCTGACTGTTTTTCTTTTTTTTTTTTTTTTGTAGCTATCTTAGCAAGAGAGAGAGGTCAAATCTCAGAGGTTTCATTCGGCCTTCCTAACTGCAGTAGTTCTTGTTCCACAATAAAGGAGCCTATATTAAAATAAATATACATTTCAATTATTTATACAGGGACTGGGAAATAGCCACTGGGTAGGTCCTTGGACCTACTGGACATTGAGAGTCATACCCAGGCCTGAACATCATTTATCACTTGGCCATATACTTCTACTTTATTTTGCTTCCTACTTTGCTTCCTGCATAGCTCAGTCAGGAAAGCATCTGCCTGCAATGCAGGAGACCTGGGTTCAATTCCTGGGTTGGGAATTTCCTCTGGAGAAGGAAATGGCAACCCACTCCAGTATTCTTGCCTGGAGAATCCCATGGACAGAGGAACCAGGCTACAGTTCATAGGATCGCAAGAGTTGGACATGACTTAGCACTATTGTTCCTTTCCTTTTTTACTTTACTAGAGGAGTCAGGAAACCTGGATATTAACTTGAATCCTCTGTTCTTGAAATATTTGGATATTCCTCTCTCCCTGTTATAAATGTCTGAAGGACCCTTTCGGAAGGATTAGGGAAATACTACTCTATACATGACCTGATTTTCTAGGATGCTTTCTCCTGAAGATCTGGCCTCTCCTCCAGTTCATGAATTCCAGATGTGAAAACTGGCTTCTAATAAAAAGCTGAGCAAGTGATCATGACTTTCACTGGGTGGCTACTCACAGTCTCCTGATCATCCAAACCTGATTTCTTTTGTAAGTAAAGATTGTGCAGTGTACTTTTAGCTATTTTTATATTTACAGTCCTTATGAATGTCTATAGGTTGGGCCTTCCTGGCTGCCACTCCAACCCTGCTGTTCATTATGATAATCACAACCCCTTGGCTTCTGAGAATTAAGCGTTGCCACCCAGCCTCTTTTGTAACATGTCCCAATATCAAGGCATGATATCATCTCAGACAAAAACCATCACTAAGTTTCTCAGTGATGGTGACACCCTTTTTATCAGTGAGTTCTTCATTAATTTGGCAAGCAAAATGTTATCTGTGCTCTCTGACAAAATCAACCACCCAACAGGGTTTTTGGGTTTGCCCCCAGTCTCACATGCTCACCTCCTGGAGCTTTCTGAGCTCCTCCTCCATGTGTACCATGAGTTATAGTATTTATCCTTCACATAATGTGCACCAAAACTGTCTCCGAGTTCCTGAGAGCCCTCCTAGCTGATAATAGCAGAGCCTCCCATAACCTTATCAGGGTGTTAGATTCTGCCCCCCAGAAGTACTCTCACACAAAATACAAAGTTAACTATCAAGTCAGTCTGAATTCAGACTCAGTGTTCTTTGCTTCATCTCTCCTTTGTTAAGAAGGTTTGCACTATTCTAATTTAAATGGGCATCCTTGGTAGCTCAGATAGAATAGAATCCATCTACAATGCAGGAGATCTGAGTTCGATTCCTGGGTTGGGAAGATCCCCTGGAGAAGGGAATACCCACTCCAGTATTCCTGCCTGGAGAATTCGATGGACAGAGGAGTTTGGCAGGCTGCAGCCCATGGGGTTGCAAAGAGTTGGATGACTAAATGACTTTCACATTCATTCTAACTTAAATAGATGATAAGCAGCTTATCATCCCTCTCTCAGAATTAAATCATGGTTTTTTTGGTTTGTTTTTTTACAGAAGGTCCTAAAATACATGCTGGTGCATGCTAAGTCACTTCATTTGTGTCTAACTCTGTGTGACCCCTTGGACTGTAGCCTGCCGGGTTCATTGGTCCATGGGATTCTCTAGGCAAGAATACTGGAGTGGGTTGTCATGCCCTCCGCCAGGGGATCTTCCAGACCCAGGGATCGAACCCACATCTCTTATGTTCCTGATTTGGCAGGTAGGTCATTTACCACTAGCGCCATCTAGGAAGCCTCCAAAATACATGCTGGTGAATCCTGCCAAATAGTAAAAAAGGACCTATATGTATGAAAACTCACTTTCCTAGCTGATTGCTAGGAAATCTAACTGTGAATTTCCTTCATATACATATAAGAAAATATAATTAAGGAAATTTTTATTACTGTAAGATTCAATAGATTCCTCCTAACAGAATATCTGAAATTAAGTGGACAATAAGTTTAATGGATTAATAAATGATCAAATTATCATAAGTATAAATAATAACTTCAACAATAAATGATTGCATTTGAAATATATTTTGTTGGTTTTGTTCACTGGTCAATACCAAGCATCGAGAGCAGTGAGTGACTGGCATACACTTCTTTCCCAAATATTTGGTAATGAATGACCATTAGGAAATAGTGGTGTGTGTGAACATAAATAATTTTAATGTATCATTTTAGTACAATTAAATATATGATTATTTTTAAAAGCAATGTATATACCTATAGTACTAATAAAAATTGAAAGTTGTATTTCACCTCCAATTCAATTCAATTCATTCATTTAACAAATAGAGAACCTCTATGTGACAATGACTATGTTACATGCTAGAGATGTAATATTTAGCAAAAATAGAATGGTCCTCCTCAGATTAATCACTGTCACCATACTGGTATTCATCCTTCCAGATATTTTCTTGTCTGCTTTTAAACGCACAAACACCAATATATACACACCCATTCAAATGCCAAACTTTTTTTAAACATAAATGAAATTACCTTCTACATATGATTATGTAGCAAGCATTTCCAGTTAAAGTAAGGTGTCTTAAGCTTTTTTCATTTCAGTTCAGTTCAGTCGCTTAGTCGTGTCCAACTCTTTGCAACCCCATGAACCACAGCGCGCCAGGCCTCCCTGTCCATCACAAACTGCCAGAGTTCACCTAAACCCATGTCCATTGAGTCGGAGATGCCATCCAACCATCTCATCCTCTGTCGTCCCCTTCTCCTCCTGCCCTCAATCTCCCCCAGCGTCAGGGTCTTTTCCAATGAGTCAGCTCTTCGCATCAGGTGGCCAAAGTATTGGAGTTTCAGCTTCAACATCAGTCCTTCCAATGAACACCCAAGATTGATCTCCTTTAGGATGGACTGGTTGGATCTCCTTGCAGTTGAAGGGACTCTTAAGAGTCTTCTCCAACACCACAGTTCAAAAGCATCAATCCTTTGGTGCTCAGCTTCTTTACTTCATGACAAATAGAAAATGAGAATATTTATACACTGTACTAGGATAAACTGTTTATATCTTAACTTATAATGGACATTTCCTTTGTTAAAATAACTCTTTGATTACCTAATATGAATCATAAAATATTCCTTTAATAAATTACTGGGTCTAGTTTGCTAAATTTCAGTCTAAAATTTTTACATATTCACATATTTTATGTGTTTATATGTAAGAGTGATTGGACAGTAGTATTCTTTTACCTTTTTTAAAATCTGTATTTCTAGACTTGCTGTAAGGATTATGGTAGCTTTACAGAATGAATTGAGAATCTCTTCATTTTATCCTAAGATCTTGGATCACTTTTACATAAATTAAGGATTTATTTGCCCTTAACAGGTTGATGACTCTCTCATGTAAAACTGTCTTGGTTTACTGCCTTTGGTAGGGGTGGGGAGTTAGCAGTATTCTGGCCTGGAGAATCCCACAGACAGAGAAGGCTGGTGGGTTCCAATCCACAGGGTTGCAAAGAATCGAACATGACTGAAGCAACTTAACTTAAACGCATGTATGGGGGATTAGCGTGAGAGCTTAACTATTTTTCCACTTTTTCCCTATGATTTTAAGTCTGTGAAGATTAATTCCCTCCATTTGAATCATTTTGGTTATTTCTATTTTTCTAGAAAAATCACTCATTTCATCTCAATTTTAAAATTACATTTGTTAAACTTTTCCTCTGTATCTTAAATGTCAGCTTTTTAAAAGTGAGTTTGTGATTTCCTTCTTTTGTTCTCTTCCCCAAATGAGAGGACAGGCTGAGTGTTGACTAGAGTGGACTGGACTATGGACAAGCTGACTTCCCTTAACAGCCAGTCGGTGAATCTATCAGAACAGATGTGTCATCTGCTCCCTCCTCCCTGATTATCAGAGAAAAGGTGCCTTTACTATGGAGAAGAAACTTGTCAGTGCCTTTCACACTTTGAATAGTGGGTGGAGATTCCTTCCCTTTCTCTGTTATTATTATTTTTATTCTTTCAAATCTACTATAAAGATCTGAAGTCATAGCATCCCCTAATTGGCCTACCCTCATCAAAGCAACCCTCATCAGGAATAGTTTTCTTAGTTTTAGCTAAGAGTCATGTCCTGCAAGGGGCTATTGTCATATTCTAAAAGCATACTCTAAAAAACGTCATAGCATCTGATCCCATCACTTCATACCAAATAGATGGGGAAACAATGAAAATAGTGAGAGATTATTTTTGGGGCTCCAAAATCACTGCAGATGGTGACTGCAGCCATGAAATTAAGACACTTGCTCCTTGGAAGAAAAGCTATGACCAACCTAGACAGCATATTAAAAAGCAGATATATTACTTTGCCAACAAGGGTCTGTCTAGTCAAAGCTATGGTTTTTCCAGTAGTCATGTATAGATGTGAGAGTTGGACTATAGAGAAAGATGACCACCGAAAAATTGATGCTTTTGAACTGTGGTGTTGGAGAAGACTCTTGAGAGTCCCTTGGACTGTAAGGAGATCCAACCAGTCCATCCTAAAGGAAATCAGCCCTGAATATTCATTGGAAGGACTAGTGCTGAAGCTGAAACTCCAATACTTTGGCCACCTGATATGAAGAACTGACTCATTTGAAAAGACCCCGAAGCTGGGAAAGATTGAAGACAGGCAGAGAAGAGGATGACAGAGAATGAAATGGTTGGATGGCATCACCGACTCAATGGACATGAGTTTGAGTAAGCTCCGGGAGTTGGTGATGGACAGGGAAGCCCAGTATCCTGCAGTTCATGCGATCGCAAAGAGTTGGACATGACTGAGTGACTGAACTGAACTGAAAAGAAACATACTGGACCAACTCTTTCATAATCTAGCTTTAATTCATCCCCACATCATCATTCTACTGACAGCTCATGCTCTGTCTGCACCTTAATTCTGAGCTAATCTTTCTCCTGATTCACATTGGCAAGACTGCTCTACCCCATGTTTAATGATTTTTTCTGTTCTAATGTCTATGTCAGTCTGATTTCATATGCTTTCTGGCTTCCAGAATTTTCCAAAATTTCTATTTCACTGATAGCATTGCTTCCTCTGCTGCAGGCTGTTAGGAATGTGTACAAGTTTTACTGTATTTATCTCATCCTGGAAAATTGTAATGAATGATAATCTTGCCATTTTGATGGTTTGCAAAAAGCAAATTCTTTGCAAGCTAGAGAGGTGACATTTGTATCATATTTGGTTACTAAATATATATATTCACATGAGAATTAAAAGTAATTTTATAGTTGTACTTATATAGCTATAGAATGTAAAAATTAAGAATTACAAAGTAAAGTTGAGTATGAAGTGGTCTTTCCTTTCCTTTTGGAACAGTTGTTTTCAAAATCATCTGTGTTCTAGCAAAATCTGTAACAGCTTGATGTGGACCTGTTTTTGAGATGGTGATTGGAGAGCATTTCCACCAACATGCAGAGTTTCCCATATCTGTCAACACTGCTTGATTTTCCAGTATGTGCATCTTTCACCACCTAGATTCCTGCTCACGATAAGTGACGTGTGGACTTTTAGTGCTTCCTGCACCAGGGACTGTCTTCCCAAGTCACACTGTGAAATCCTTTCAGAATTCGGCAGCATTATTCATCTTGATCATGCCACCAGTCTCTTTGACGGGAGGCTCACCCACTTCCTTTAAGAATAAGGATGCGATTTAAAGTTTAACTTCAAACATTTAGGGCACTTAAGATGCCAGGTCCAATTTATTTACAGCTTCTGATCTGTGTCTACTTTCTGAGTGGAGCATGAACTTCAGATCGGGATAACATCCGTCAGTTCATTCACCATCCGTACGCACATGTGAAGCTAGCACCCTTCTCCAGAATCTGGTGCCATGATCATCTTTTGGCATCGGATTTAAGCAAGAGTTTTGACTTTTGAACCTTTAACAGTCTAACCTCTAATAGTCTAATAGAGAGCCATTTGGAAAGCATATGCAGGAATGGTGTTAAAAATGAACCCCCCTTTAGAAAACTGAGTGTTTGTCTGCCAGTATGAAATCCAAACATTTATTAATGTTTTAAAACTTTTTACTTAATCTGTTTTGGGACAAATGAAATATGTAAACCAAAGTTGTTCCCCGGGATGGAAGAATATCTCTCAGTGAATAATGTTGCTTATATTTTGTTTATGATTTTGCTTGTTTTATAATGGTTTTTTTATCTTTCTTTTTTAGTTTTTAAATTATGAAAATATGATAACACATTTACAGAAGACTTGGAAGATACAGAACAAAATTACATGTAGTTCCATTATATGTTACAATTTCCTATTTTAAGAAGATGAATTAAGATTTTTAGTTGGAGCTTCAGATATGTGACATGAGTCAGTCTGTCACTATGAATTGTCTGACCTTTGTCATCTCACCTATCTGGGCATGAGTTTCCACAGCTCTGAAACAATCTTTAAGTTTTGTCTCATTTCTAAGAATCTATTTTCTATGCTACTGATTGTGCTTTTTGTTTTATGATTAGACTCTGAGAAAGTTATGAAAATCTCCATACAAGTAAATAGACAATCATAATAATGACAAAAACAAAAATTAGAATCCACAACTTCAACTTCATTTTTTTTTTCCCTCTAGCATGTCTGTAGTTATTCCAGTATTGTCTACAGGTATCTGATTTTATGGGAGTGCCATATTTAAACATTCATTATCAACTCATGCAATCAGACTTAAGTGCACCTAAGTACACCATCTGTCTTTTTCTTTCTTATATATTCCTCTGTAGTCACACATGGATATCTGCTATTCTAGTAGTGTCTAGAGTCTATTACAGCTGCACCAGTTACAGTGTAATCAGCGAAGGAGGCATTCCCTTTCCAAGCCCTGATTTTCAGAATTTAACTGCACCAACGTTTATAATGGCTCTATCCTTAATGTTCACGCTTTTCTGCACAGGTGTGTGTATGTGTGTGTGTGTGTTTCCCCAAAGTTCCAGAAGCAAAATCTACCTTTGGGGGAATAGTCCAAAGCATGGATCTCTTTTTTAAAAGGCAAAGCATGACAGAAAATGGTTTGCTCATCTGGGAGGTTTCTGGTCAAGTTGCATTGTCATGCAAACCATTTCAAGACTACAGTGCAGGCAGAGAACGCTGGGAGGCTACCGGCTGTTCCACCTCTATAATCCCTGAGGCCAGAGCCTGGTCCTTTTGATTGGGTTCTACAGTCACATTATTCTAACAGTGTGCCTGATCTTGGTCCAAAGCGGCATCAGTTCATTCTCTGAAAAGCAAACCAGAACACACCTTTTCAACATATCAGTGATGACTTGATGGCAGTGGGACCCAATGGTGCAGAGCAGGGACTCTCTGTCCTGAATTTTGGCAATGTAAGCATCTAAATGAATAGGACACAGGATGAGATCTGAGGCCTCGTGGAAACCAAATAAGATTTTGAGGTTGCATCTCGAGTAATCAACTGCACATCACTGACATAAAATTCCCTTAAGCATGCTGACTCTTGACACTCAGTTCCTATACTATATATTTATATAGTCTCTTGGGACAGAAATAGTAAAACAGAGGAATTGGCCTTTGAAATCATTCAGGGTTCGTTGCAGTTCCTATCCCTGACATTTATGAATTGTGTGGTTTTTAAGTCAGTTGCTTAACCCTCGTTAGCCCTGGTAGCCTTGCAGGTGGGATGGGGATTATAATCCCCATGGTTCACAGCTGTTGTGAAGATAAGACAAGGCAGTGTGCCAAAGGTATGATTTTGTTGTTGTTGTTCTTTAGTTACTAAGTCATGTTTGACTCTTTTGTGACCCCATGGACTGAAGCCCTCTAGGCTCCTCTGTCCATGGAATTTTCTAGGCAAGAATACTAAAATGGGTTGCCATTTCCTTCTCCAGGGGTTCTTCCTGATCCAGGGATTGAACCTATGTCTCCCACATTGGCAGGCAGATTCTTTACCTCTGAGCTATCAGAGAAGCCCTAAGATATGATTAGCACTGCATAAATGAGGGAAGGAAAAAAAAAGTACTATAAGGCACTTACTATGTGCCAGTGAAAGTGAAGTCACTCAGTCGTGTCCAGCTCTTTGTGACCCCATGGACTGTAGCCTACCAGGTTCCTCCATCAATGGGATTTTCAAGGCAACAGTGCTGGAGTGAGTTGCTATTTCCTTCTCCAGGGAATCTTCCCGACCCAGGGATCGAACCCAGGTCTCCCGTGTTGTAGGCAGACGCTTTACCATCTGAGCCACCAGGGAAGTGCCAGGCTCTAGTCAAATAGCTTTCATATATTATCTCAGTTAATCCTCACATCAGCCAAGAGGTTGATATTATCAGTAGCTCCATGATAGACGAGAGATTTTCAGAGAGGTTAAGTAAGTTGCCTGAGTACATTCAGCTGGTTCATGATGGAATCAATAATTGAACCCAGAAGTCTTATGCCCTAGTCTACACTCTCATCTAGTACTCTGTACTTTCTTCAAGAAAACCAAGAGGCTAGCCAGATGACTACCCAGCTTGCCTAGTTCACAAGCATGTTAAAAAATATTGTTTCCTATGCCCACCTGTCCATAGTTCCCAGGGAGTCACATTGCCTCCCCTGGCCACAGCTGGTTGAACCACTGAATGACCTGGCTCAAGAATTGTCCATCCAGGAACAGGCCAACAAGTAATAATTTGGCCAAATGCAAAACAATGGGGCAAATAAGGTTTTCTCGCTAAGAAACCTAAATGAAAAAAAAAAAAAAATAGCAGAGAGAATTTGTCCTTAAGCAATAAGAATAGAGTTGAAACAAGAATCAGACCAGGGTAGCTGAAATTTGTCGTGGTAATATCAGTTTTATGAGCCCACATTGACGCACCATGATACTTTTAAGTACCAAAACACTAGTCATTTTCTTTCATGATCTCACTATTACACCATTTTAAAAAAATATGAATCATTTAAAACATTAGAAGTTACACAAAGAGATTAATGGAAATAAGCGGTACTCTGAATGTGTTCTAATTGTATTTCTCCCTTGTTCAAAATCTTTCCCTGGTACTTTATTGATGTTTTCCATTTATCTTTCCAAGGTGACCATTTTCTCATATATTTAGTAATCATTTTCGTATGCAGAAGGACCAATTTGGGTCCAACATTACTTTTGGAGGCCCTGATAAGTTTGGCTGAGAGTGGTAGCAGGTGCCATAAGGAAAGTAGCAGAAGGGTGAGTTAAGGGGATTGGGAGAGACAAGGACAGAGGAAGGTGGTGAGGGTCTCCCGGGCCCAATGTGTAGCTACTCCCCTAGAGCCTAGCCCTCTCCCTTCCTCCTATATGTGGGTCCCTCCTTTCCTGCGGCTCCTTGTTCCTCATAAGACCAAGATCCTTTCTTGGATCTCATCACTCCCTCCCTCCAGCACCATGGACACTATTATTCATCGGAACAAGGGCGACGTTTTGCAACCATCTGCCCTGGGGACACTCCAGCCAAAGGCCCGAATTACCTTTGTCTTCTCTCAAGTGGAACAGAACCTGATACAGAATCTAGAACCATGGTGCTCATCACAGTAGCGTCCAACCACAGATGACTCGTGAACACTTGAAATGTGACTTGTTCGAATTAAAATCTGCCATAAGATCTGGATTTCAAACACTTAGTAGAAATAAAAGAATGAAAATATACCTCACTCTATATTGACCATGTGTTGAAAAAATATTTTAGAGTATTTTTAAAATAAAATGCAATATTAAAAATCTAGAATCATTAATTTCATATGTTTCTTGTGTTTCTTTTTACTCTTTTAATGTGACTCCTAGAAAATTTATAACTATATATGTAATTTTCATTACATTTAAGTTAGTATAGAAGTTGACAGCAATCAGATCCCCCCTTTTTATTAAAATATTGGCATTTATATTGGTGTTAGTACAGCTATTTTGAAACTACATGAAATAAATATGAAAATGCTGTGATAGTGATTTTGCTTTATAGCAATCTCTGTGAGGTATTATATGCAAATTGAAATGATGAGAAATGAGTCAGCAAAAGCTCTAAAGAAGGGAAAATAAATACAACCAGAAGAGGGTTAGGAGCCTGAACTGCATAAAGAATAAATAACAAAATAGAAACAGGATGAGGAGAGGGGAGTGACGGATAATACTGCCTCCCAAGCAAAGGGCAGACGTCCTCAACTCTAGCTCTTAGGTCCTCACTGGTAACTGAAGCCATCCCACAGTTTCCATTCTTTCTAAGGCTGAGCCTGAGTAGCTTCACAGAAAGCCTCATATTGGAGGAGGCAAACTTCCCTTGCCTTTATGAAACGCCTTCAACATATAAAGCACCTTTCTTTTGCTTGGGGATATAATAGTGAAGAAACCAAGTAGGTCTTTGCCTGCACTTTGAGGGAAAGAAACTAATATTGTAGAAATAATAAGTATTTAAGAACTGTGAAACAACAGCTAAGCGAGGGAAATGGATGCAGTGAGAAGATCTCTAAAGACTAGAAAACAGGTGGATGCCACAGAGGGTTTTCATCAGGAGATGGCTACTCCTTATTCAGAAAGTGACAGTTGAGCTGAGATGCGGAAAGTGAGGAAGAGCCAGTCATGCAAAAAAGCCTGGAGTAGGGAGAGAAAGGGGAGAACATTCCAGGCAGAAGGAACAGCAGGTGTGATGTCCTGAAGGCAGACGGATTTTTAGTTTGTTGGAGAAACAGTGTGCTTGTGATTGGAGGGAAAAGGAGTGGTGTGAGATAGGATGAGAGTCAGACAAGGGACCAGGTTGTGTACACTATTTGGGTTTTATTTGTGTTGGAAAGCCATTGAAGGGTTTTAAGCTGTGGAATAACATGCTCGATTAGGAATCTATTGTAGTGGTTCAAGGAAAATGTGAAAGAAGCTTAGTTTTAAATAATCTCTGATAGTTCTGAATCAGAATGTTAGACTATGTCAGTTGTATGGAATTTACTAAATTTGTCAAAAATAATAATATTTAGCTTATTTTTAAAATGTTCCATTCTATTTTTACAATTATACAAATTTTATACAATCTTTGAAATGAACTTTGAAAATATAAATGAGCACCAAAAATCCATATTTCTGCCACCCTGTAAGCATGATTGACATCTTAGAGCATGTTGTTCAATACATTTCTAACATCTAGGTGTTTCTGTGTAAACAGAAATAGGATCATATTTTTATATAATACTTTTCAGAAGCTTTTAAAAAAACTTATACTGGAAACATAATTCTATACAACTAAATTCAAAATCATAGACCACATGGCAGTTCAAGTGTATGGATGTTAGAGAAGTGATCTGATACATTATACTTAGGGATTTAATTTGCTTTCAATTTATTACTAGTGTTGTCATTATTTTAAATATATAATAAAATGTAATTATTGACATCTTTATCAATAACCATTTGTGTTTAAACTTAATTATTTCTAAATGATTAATTGCAAATCATGTGGACTTCCCAGGTGGTGCTAATCCAAATCATGTAATTATATCCTATTTTAATGTTTAATATATATGGGAACATATCCTTAGACCAGTTTACCAAGACTTTTAGATACAATGGGTATGATAATTTTTAAATTCTTTGCCTATGTAGTAGGTGATTAATAAAACATCAGTGCTAGCTTATTTAAAGTACATATTTTAAATTTGTATTTCTGTCTAACAGTAAAATATGTTTTTCACTTGCTTATTGTACATTTATCTGTAGTCTCTCAAAATTGTCTATACATATTCATTTTGGTATGAGGTTCCTCATTTAGCTTGGCCTTAAGATGAATAAAAAGATAGAGAAATTGTTGTTGAGATGTTATTGCTGAATCATAAAGTTGAATCAGGAAAAAATTCTATTAAGTAACAGCACAGCTAATGCCAAGTAATCCTTGCTGAAGTGGTGGTGCCAAACATGGAAAAGATTCCAACTACAAGTAAATGATTTGACACAAAATTTGCTTCTATTCAATAATGTTTGCTGAAAATATTCTCAGAAGTGTCTGAGGATTCCAAAATACTATTTATGTCACATTTTGCCTTATTCACAGGCATTATGTCTTATTCACAGGAGAGTTTACTTATTATCTACTCAGATTGTTCAAGGTTCTGATCTCCCTAAAAAACAACTCAAGGTGAAATGTCAGAAGTTAAAGCCAAGTATGTAGGGAGAAAGATATACTGTATATCCTACCAGGTGAAAATCCTAATAAGCTCTGTTTGTGGGGTGATGATTTTAAATTGGTTATTTTTCTAACTAAACAAATGACCCCAAGTAACACCAGAGCAAGACCAAGTTTCCCCCACAGCCATTTCTTCCCATCAGGAAGCTTGCACAAGCCACTTATTTTCATCCATCAGAAAGCAGACAACAGAACCAAGAATTACAATCCCACAGCCTCCAGAACAAAAATCACAGTCACAGAAAGCTAACAGAAGTGATCACATGGATCACAGCCTTGTGTAATTCAGTGAAGCTATGAGCCATGTAAGGCTACCTAAGACAGACAGGTCATGGTGGAGAGTTCTGACAAAACATAGTCCACTGGAGAAGGGAATGGCAAGCCACTTCAGTCTTCTTGCCTCAAGAATCCCCTGTACAGTATGAAAAGGCGAAAATATATGACATCAGAAGATGAGTTCCCCAGGTTGTTAGGTGTCCAATATGATACTGGGGAAAAGAAGAGAAATAGCTTCAGAAAGAATGAAGAGGTTGGGCCAAAGTGGAAACAACGCTGAATTGTGGATGTGTCTGGTGGTGAAAGTAAAGTCCAATGCTATAAAGAACAATATTGCATAAGAACCTGGAATGTTAGGTCCATGAATCAAGGTAAATTGGATGTGGTCAACCAGGAGATGGCAAGAGTGAACATCGACATTTTAGGAATTAGTGAACTAAAATGGATGGGAATGGGGGAATTTAATTCAAATGACAATTATATCTACTTCTGTGGGCAAGAATCCCTTAGAAGAAATGGAGTATCCCTCAAAGTCAACAAAAGAGTCTGAAATGCAGTACTTGGGTGCAATCTCAAAAATGACAGGATAAACTTGGTTTCTTTCCAAGGCAAACTATTCACTTTCTCAGTAATCCAAGTCTATGCCCCAACCACAAATGCCAAAGAAGCTGAAGTCAATTGGTTCTATGAAGACTTACAAGACCTTCTAGCACTAACATCCAAAACAGATGTCCTTCTCATAGAAGACTGGAATGCAAAATAGGAAGTCAAGAGATGCCTGGAGTAACAGGAAAGTGTGGCCTTGCAGTACAAACTGAAGCAAGGCAAATGCTAATAGAGTTTTGTCAAGAGAACAGAATGGTCATAGCAAAAACCCTTTACCAACAACACAAGAGACAACTTTACACATGGCCATCACCAGATGGTCAATACTGAAATCAAATTGATAATATTCTTTGCAGTCAAAGATGGAGAAGCTCTATACAGTCAGCAAAAATAAGACCTGGAGCTGACTGTGGCTCAGATCTTGAGCTCCTTATACAAAATTCAGACTTAAATTGAAGAAAGTAGGGAAAATCACTAGACTATTCAGGTATGACCTAAATCAAATCCCTTGTGATTATATAGTGGAGGTGATGATTAGATTCAAAGGCTTAGATCTGGTAGACAGAACACATGAAGAATTATGGATAGAAATAAATAATATTGTACAGGAGAAGTGGTCAAAACCATCTCAAAGAAAAAGAAATGCAAGAAGGCAAAATGAGGAGGCCTTACAAATAGCTGAGAAAAGAAGAAAGGTGAAAGGCAAAGGATAAAGGGAAATATATACCTAACTGAATGTAAGGTTCCAGAGAATAATAAGGAGAAGCAAGAAAGTCTTGTTAAGTGAACAATGAAAAAAAAAAAAAAAATAGAGGAAAACAATAGAATGGGAGAGACTAAAGATCTCTCCAAGAAAATTGGAGATACCAAGGGAACCTTTCATGTGAAGATGGCTACAATAAAGGCCAGAAATGGCAAGGACCTAACAGAAACAGAAGAGATTAAGAAGAGATGGCAAGAATACACAGAACTGTACAAAAAAAGTCTTAATGACCCAGATAACCATGATGGTGTAGTCACTCACCTACAGCCAGATATTCTGAAGTGTGAAGTCAAGTGGGCCTAGGAATGAAGCTAGAGGAGGTGATGGAATTCCAGGTGAGCTGTTTCAAATCCTAAAAGATAATGCTGTTAAAATGCTGCACTCAATATGCAAGCAAATCTGGAAAATTCAACAGTGGCCACAGGACTGGAAAAGGTCAGTTTTTATTCCAATCCCAAAGAAAGGTAATGCCAAAGAATCTTCAAAGTACCACACATTTGCACTCATTCCAAGCCAGACTTCAACAGTACATGAACCATGGACTTCCAGATGTTCAAGCTGGATTTAAAAAAGGCAGAGGAGCCAGAGATCAAATTGCCAACATCTGTTGGATCATCAAAAAAGCAAGAGAGTTCCAGAAAAACATCTACTTCTGTTTTATTGACTATGCCAAAGCCTTTGACTGTGTGGATCTAAAAATCACAACAAACTGTGGAAAATTCTTCAAGAGTTGGGAATACTAGACCACCTGACCTGCCTCCTGAGAAATCTGTTTGCAGATGAAGAAGCAACTGGACATGAAACAACATGTCCAGTTAGAACTGGACATGGAACAACAGATTGGTTTCAAATCGGGAAAGGAGTACATCAAGGCTGTATATTGTCACCTTGCTTATTTAACTTATATGCAGAGTACATCATGAGAAATGCAGGACTGGATGAAGCATAAGCTGGAATCAAGATTGCCAGGAGAAATATTATAACCTCAGATATGCAGATGACAACACCTTTATGGCAGAAAGTGAAGAGGAACTAAAGAGCCTCTTGATGAAAGTGAAAGAGGAGAATGAAAAAGTTGGCTTAAAACTCAACATTTAGAGAACTAAGATCATGGCAACTGGTTGAAAGGCAAAAATATATGACACCCATCACTTTATGGCAAATAGATGGGGAAACAGTGGAAACAGTGACAGATTTTATTTTGGGGGGGTCTCCAAAATCGCTGCAGATGGTGACTGCAGCCATGAAATTAAAAGACACTTGCTCCTTGGAAGAAAAGTTATGACAAATCTAGACAGCATATTAAAAAGCAGGGACGTCACTTTGCCAGCAAAGTCCATCTAGTCAAATCTATGGTTTTTCCAGTAGTCATGTATAGATGTGAGAGTTGGACTATAAAGAAAGCTGAGTGCTGAAGAATTGATGCTTTTGAACTGTGGTGTTGGAGAAGACTCTTGAAAGTCCCTTGGACTACAAGGAGATCCAAGCAATCCATCCTAAAGGAAATCAGTCCTGAATATTCATTGGAAGGACTGATGTTGAAGCTGAAACTCCAATACTTTGCCCAACTGATGCAAAGAACTTACTCATCTGAAAAGACCCTAATGCTGGTAAAGATTGAAGGCAAGGAGGAGACGGGGACGACAGAGGATGAGATGGTTGGATGGCATCACTGACTCAATGGACGTGAGTTTGAATAGGCTCTGGGAGTTTGTGATGGACAGGGAAGCCTGGTGTGCTGCAGTCCATGTGGTTGCAAGGAGTTGGACATGACTGAGTGACAAAACTGAACTGTACTGCACTCATTTCACACACTAGCAAGATTATGCTCAAAATCCTTCAAGCTAGACTTCAATAGTACATGAACCTAGAACTTCTATTTGTACAAGTTGGATTTAGAAAAGGCAGAGGAGCCAGAGGTCAAATTGCCAAAATTCTTTGGATCAGAGAAAAAGCAAGAGAATTCCAAAAAAACATTTACTTCTACTTCATTGACTACACTAAACCTTTGACCGTGTGTATCACAGCAAACTAAAAAATTCTTTTTTTTTTAATTCTTAAAGAGTTGGGAATGCTAGATCACCTTACCTGTCTCCTGAGAAACCTGTATGCAAGTCAAGTAACAATTAGAATCAGACATGGAACAATTTCAAAATTTGTAAAGGAGTACATCAAAGCTGTATATTGTCACTCTGCTTATTTAACTTATATGCACAGTACATCATGTGAAATGCCTGGCTGGATGAATCACAAGCTGGAATCAAGGTTTCCAAGAGAAATATCAACAACCTCTGATATGCAGATGATACCACTCTAATGGCAGAAAGTAAAGAGTAACTAAAGAGCCCTCGATGAAGGTGAAAGAGGAGAGTGAAAAAGTTGGCTTAAAACTCAGCATTCAGGAAACAAAGATCATGGCATCCTGTACCATCCCTTCACTGCAAATAGATCAGGAAAATGTGGAAATGGAGATAGGTTTTATTTTATTTGTTTCCAAAATCACTGCAGATGAAGACTGCAGCCACGAAATTAAAAGACACTTGCTCCTTGGAACAAAAGCTATGACAAATCTAAACAGCATATTAATAAACAGAGGCATCACTTTGCCAACAAAGGTCTATATAGTCAATGCTATGGTTTTTCCAGTAGTCATGTCTTGATGTGAGAGTTGGACCATAAAGAAGGCTGAGTGTCATAGAATTGATGCTTTCAAATTGTGGTGCTGGTGAAGACTCTTGAGAACCCCTTGGACAGCAAGGAAATCAAACCAGTCAATCTTAAATGACATCAAGCCTGAATTTTCATTGGATGGATTGATACTGAAGCTGAAGCTCCAATACTTTGCCATCTAATGCTAATAACCAACTCATTAGAGAAGACTTTGATGCTATGAAAGATTGACAAGAGGAGAAGAGGACAACAGAGAATGAGATAGTTGGATGGCATCACTAACTCAATGGACATGAGTTTGAACAAACTCCAGGAGATGGTGAAGGACAGGGAAGCCTGGTGTGCTCTAGTCCATGGGGTCACAAGGATTCAGACATGACTTAACAACTGAGCGACAATAATTTTCTAGAAATTTCCATGTAGGTCAGAATTTAGAACCATACATAGTTTCTTGGCCACTTAGTATTTTTCACATAAAACAAACTGTTTCATCTAAGAGGCTGATGCTAGAACTTTAAGCTCCAAATAAAGGATGTTTACTTCACCTGAGAGCACAAATTCTCCAATGAAGAGTTTTATAATTGATCTCAGACAAGACTTAGCAGAGCTCAGTTGAAAGGTTAGGAGATTAAGAGTCAAAATACTTGGATTCACATCCTGGCTTCTTTAACTTCTAACTTGTCTCCTTGTGGGAGACACTTTAGCAAAGTCTCAGTTTACTTTTCTATAACCTGTGGTTATTCTGTAAAGTAAGTTAAGGTATGTAAATTGTCTATCAAATGTAGACGTTTTGCATAAACACAGGTTATTGGAGCTGGAATCACAGATACAAACATCTTCAAGGGATAAGTTGTCTGCTAACTGCATGTGGTGGGTCAGTTGGACTCTGGCATCTTCTACTTCCACAGGATTGCTGCCTTGTAGCAATCAGAGCCTGGTGTTGCCTGATATTTCCTTTTAAATCCAAGAGAAAAACTATAAACCCTGATATGTGTATAAAATCTCCATCTATAAAATATATTTCAAAATAATTTTGTGGGCCAAACAATTCATACTGGCTACTTGTTCTGTAACTGTTTTGTGTATGTGTGCTAAGTCACCTCAGTCATGGCCTACTTCTTTGTGATCCTATGGACTGTAGTCTGTCAGTTTCCTCTGTCCATGAGTTTCTTCAGGCAAGAATATTGAAGTGGGTTGCTACGCCCTCCTCCAGGGAATCTTCCTGACCCAGGGATTGAACCCACATATCTTAAGTCTCTCTGCACTGGCAGCCAGGTTCATTACCACTAGCGCCACCTGGAAAGCCCCATAAACTGTTATGTTGTCTCTAATTTACTTGATTGCTAACTCAAATCTCCATGTTAGCATCTTTAGTTAAGAGTATTTATTGTACTGAGTATATCAAATGTAGTCCAATCTTGTAGTAACCAATTATTTGTAATTATTTCCACGATGAGGGTTTTTCTCTTCAGGTGGCCAATTACTTCCTATCAAATTATCACTGAAAACCATTATTTTCATTTCCATTTGTAGACATCTCAAGACTTTATTTTCCATTCGGTACAAGTAAATGAAAAGGAAATAATAACAGCCAATGCAATTATGACTGTGATCTTATCTGTCTGGATTGATTAGAAGCCCTTACTCTAATCATACAAACTCTTTATTAATGTTAAGTTTATTAAAACCTAGGTTCAGATTTAGGTTTTTCTTTAAGGATTTCATTTATTTTATCTTTTTATTCTATAAGATGGCAGGGAATGCAAGATAGGGAAACCAAAGGAAAGCCTAGTTACCAAAGGGACCTAGTCTTCCCTGCAATTTGGCTTCACCACACTGATCTCTGTTAAAACCCTTTCCCATTTATCAAAACTCTGTCTCTGGTGAATTATAGTAAATTACAATGGAGTGTTGCTAATTCATACTAATGACGGGGATATCCAGTGCAGATTATTAAAGTCTAAGAATCAGTGAGTGAGCAAAAAAGGGTATAAAATGACAATAAATGGAGGTCACTGCATCACAAAAGTATCCTTTGTTCATTTGTTTTCTTCATTATAAGCTAGCACTTAATTAATTACGCTAATGTATCATTGACACTAGTACAAATTACGTCTCTAGAGTTTCGCAACATTAAATATTAGTTTAAAATTAGGTGTAAGTTTATTTGGCGGTTCCTTGAAATAAAGCATTGGCAGAAAGACAAGATGAGACTTAAATTGGTACTAAGTTCACAAAATTTCCATTTAATATAATACTCTTTTTTTCAGCCTTGGCATCAGTTGTTGGTATTAAATATGCTTTTCAGTTGGATCAGTTCTCTAGGAAAGGGCTACCCACTGTTGAACACTGAACTACTAAAAGGAATGGCTGCTGAATATTTACAAAGAATGAGGGTGGTTGATGTTCCCCCAAGTATTCCCATGAATATGGCAGGGGAAAACCACTCCCTCCTCCACTGTGAATTTTTGAGAAAATGAAAGACAAAAGATTGGATGGAATGTCATAAAAATATAATTAACTTCTTTTTAATGTTAAGCTTTGGAGAGCTCCTTATGTTCTCGGTGATGAAAATGCAGATCAGGAGAGGCAGAGAATGAGGCCCCACAGAGAGGTCTCAGTTGCTGCTATTTTAACCTAGCTACTTGGGTGCTGAGCGACATCTCACACTCCTTCTCTAATTTTGTTATTTGTCATTTATTTATTGTTTTAATGAATAGGCTATAAGACAGTATATACTTGGATATGAATTTATTTTCTGTTCACGCTTTGCCTACATCACCCAACAAAGTTCACTAGCACATTGAGCAAATCATATTCACTCAGTAAACATGCATTCAGAATGGAATGCTTATATGATAACATGAGGAATCCAAGATTCTAAGGATACAAAGCTGTGAGGCTTTCCTTTAGGGAGCTCACATTACTGAGAGGGAAAAAATAAAAGTAAGCAAATCAACGGAGTAGAACATGTCGATGATGAAGAGTAAACTCAGATTGCCATGAAAGTTCAGTTATGAAGCTATAAAAGTAAAGCAAAGTTGACCCAAGATAGTAAAGTTATGCAAGGTCTCCAGATGGAAATGGAATTAAAGAATGAGGAAAAGTAAGTCAGATAGAGAAGGCTGGAAAAATGCTTAGGGAGCTTGACTCAGTTCATCATGAAGTGTCTGTGTGTGCTCTTTTGCTCAGTAGTGTCCAACTCTCTGCAGCCCCAGGACAAGGATTCAGCGTGTGTGCATGCTCAGTCGCTCCAGTTGTGTCCAACTGTTTGCAACCCCATTGGCTATAGTCCACCAGGCTCCTCTGTCCATGGAATTTTCCAGGTAAGAATACTGGAGTGGATTGCCATTTCCTTCTCCAAGGAATCTTCCCCACCCAGAAATTGAACTCACATCTGCATTGCAGGCAGATTTTTATCATCTGAGCTACCAGGGAAGCAGTGAAACCAGTGCTGCAGAAAAAAAAATATAGAAAAGCAAAGGTACCAAATCTCAATTTAAGTCTACTCTCTCTTGGGATCACAGAGTTATGTAGAACTGTGGCTTTTAAAAGATCATTTGTGCCAGTTAAATGGGTTTTTTTCCTGTAACTTGGATTTTCCTATTCCTGAAAGTACCTTAACTACCCAAAACCTACTCGAGGCAATGACAGTCCCGATAAAGGTAGAGAATTAAGTGACCTTTTCCAGTCTGTTAGTTTTTATGATCCCTCTCATCCTTAGTTTGTTAAGAAAATATCAGGCCTGCACACAGCAGGCTAATGACTGAAGAAAAACGACAAAAACATCACATGAGTCAAATGACTCCTCCACGGTCTCCTGACAGCTCTTCTGCTTTCCTCTGCTGCCTGCCTGTGTCTAGCTGCCAAGAATTTGCTGTTTGCTTCTCACTTCTCTCATCCAATCCACACTGAGAAGATAACATGCCCAGCAAGCTCTAGCACAGAAAGTGAACATCGGTGAACATTTCTCTATGAATAAAAATAAGCTGTCTATGCAGAGTGGTCTCTGCTCTCCAGGGCTGAAACTGGGGTGGGTTGGGAATTCTTCAGCCTTCTGGTCCTGGGATTCAGCTAATGGCTTTGGGGTTTTGCACAAGCCACATGCTATTGGCTTTAATGTTGCCACTGTGGATGAGAACTTGTCATGATGGATAATATTACACAGTTACTCCAAAGCTGCTTTCTGGCTAAGTGACAGCATTTGACATGTCTCTAATATTGACAGTAGCGGCGACTTCTGACTGTGCTATTTATTTCAGGTAGAAAGAGAGCAGAGAGTTTTAAATAAAATAAACATGTATAAGGAAATGTGGTTTAGTGGAGTAAAAATGTCAGGGGAACCTGAAAATACCTACTCTGCTGTTTTCTATCCATGGACCATTGGGCAAGTTTAAAGACTCAGTATCTGCCCGTAGAATGGAAATGCTGATAACGTCCACCTTGAATGTGAATCAAAATCACATTATCCAATGTGCCTAAGTGTCTTGTGTGACGTCCCGCTCACTGTAGAAATAATCGTATATCTATTAATTGGGATTCCTGCCATGCCCATAACCTTTTCTAAGTAAACAGCTATAATTGAACACTTAACTGAGAATCCTCAGGCAACATTGGTTCAGCCATAAGACTTAGCTACCTTGGCCACAGATGATTATACCATCTGACAGACTCTTGCTTGAGTCCTGAAAAAAATCAGAGAGTTGGTAGTCAGGATTGAAATTGAAAGAATTTACAGAGAGAGGCTATGATGTTAGGGTAATGGCATAAAGAATTGCTGAGGTTATAAGAAAGGAGAGTGTAAGGAAACTGGCAACGTTCAGAAAGATCCAAAGATAGGAAGAATCCAAGAGTTCGTGGTGAGGGAAACAGACAGACCTAGAGAGAAGTAGACTTGTTTAGAGGAGCTGAGTTGCAGGAATGGTAAACTGTAAGTTTGAGACCAGTGAACCTGTCTGCAAAGTATCTGGCAACTTCTAGTAGATCGCCTGGAGTCGGCAGGGTCACAGAGGAGACTGTATGGTAGAATTATTAATGATGGAGTGCTGGAACCAGAATTTCTGGGATCAAGCCCTATCTCTATCACTTACCAGCTATGGAGTATGAAGAAGTGATTCTCTTCTTCTACAAAATGGACAAAGATCAGGACTCACCATTAGAGCCATTATGCAAGATAAATAAGCTAATACCAGTGAAGGTTTAGAACATCACTGGCACATAGTTAGTTTTCAATGAGCAAACATTAGCCATTCTTAGCATTATCAACTATGCCTCAGTTACCTTAAAACTGACATATTTAGCAGCCCCTCAGTATCAGTATAACTCCTAGTTCCCTTATGTCCAGATGTATCTTATAATTAATATCACTGTCACTCAAAAGAGCCTACTTAAACATCTATAGTCATTTTTATTTGAAGAACAAGATAAAAAATAAGAGGGGCAAAAAGGAGATAAAATGTTAAATGCAACAACAATCGTTATCACTTTCAGTGTCCTAAGAATTTTTATGTGATTCATTCATTCACTTATTTATATTTGTTTGTTCATTTATTCATTTTTCAAAGATGTATTAAATTCCAACTATGCCGCAAATTCAGTAAAACAAAGCAAAACAAAACAAATTCAGCCCCTGTATTTGTGGAGCTTTACGATCTAATGGCATTAAGCAAATATTGAAGAAGGATCATTTTTAAGCTGACATGTGAAGATGAAACATCTGTTTATTCCCTCACCTCATTTAGATAGTGACTCAGAGTTATCTTTTTGGTAAGTTCTCGTCTAACCAACATTATTAGGAAAAGCTAGGTAATTTGATAGCAAGTTAATAAATTAATACTGAAGGCATCATACAGCAAATATTTATTTATTCTTTATATTATGTGTCCAAATTGGGTTCTTCAGGCACCTTGCATCTTGCACAGATACTGAGGTTGATGAAGACTCTATCACCTTTTATTGTCATCATCTGGACCACGCAAGCTCCATGGTCTCAGTGGCCAAGGAAGGATAGCCGTAAAGAATGTGAAACTTCTCTTTAATTCCTCACTGAAGTGACTATTATTGCTCTTACCACTAACCCATCACTCAAAACTAGGACACTAACTGTGACAAACCCGAAATACTCCTCAGGTACCAGGGAGCACAGAGAACTAGTGATCTGTACCGTGGCTCCAACCTTGACCCTCCTATTTTCTTCGATGTGTTTTTTCTTTTTTTTTTTCTTTAGTCTTTTCTACCACTTGACATGCTAAGACTATCTCTTCTGAGTAGATTATAAGCTTTAAGGATGAAAGCATTCTCATTTGTTTTGCATGCTGACACTCCCTAGCACCTACAACAATCCTTGGCACAGAGAAGGCACCTGATACATATCTGTTACAGAAATGAATAAATGAATGCGATTAGTGAGAATAGATGGTAAGTAAAAAAGGTGAAAAATATTAAAAACAACTCTGAGACAAGCAGGAACTTGTCTTGTTCAAGCAAGCGATAAAAACCAACCTGGCTAGAGCAGAATGGGTAAGAAAATTGGCCCAATGTTTATATGCATTTCTCTAATGCTTGAGAGGCCCTTGATAAGAATTCTTTTATTTCTAGGAAACAAAAACTGAAGCCCGGGCAAGTAAGATCACACAGCTGGTCACACAGCTGCCAAATTGAAGAAGTAAGATTCAATCTGAGTTTATACATTTTCCACTCTACCAAAGAAAGGATACTTCTCTGCCCACTCAAACCAACCTATACATGCAGGCATCTAGATCCATAAAATCATAAAATCACTGCTATGTGGCCAACTAAGAAAAATATGGACAAACTCAGTTATATATGTGTCAATTCAGGCACCTCCCTGTAGTTAATACTGGATAAGTGTGACATGGTCAAAACATGTTCTAGGTCCTATTAACTCGTACATATTTATCTAAATATACACGGCACTAGAGATAAAGAACCTGCCAATGCAGGAAACATAAGAGACACAGGTGTGATACGTGGGTCAAGGAAGATCCCCTGGAGGAGGGCATGGCAACCCATTCCAGCATTTTGCCTGCAGAATCCTGTGGACGGGGGAGCCTGGTGAGCTACAGTTCATAGGGCTGCAAAGAGTTGAACACGATTGAGGTGACTTAGGTGACTTGGCATACACACACACACATACATACACACTAACTAAGCTAAAAGCTTAAAATTGAAACCAGAAGCCTGAAACCAAATTAGTTGCTTGAATCCAGTAAGATAAACCAGTTTTAAAAAGTTGGAAGAAATAAAATCACCCACAATTAGCATGAGTACTAAGAGTAGACACATAAAGCTGTTATACAAACCACTTAGGAGGAAATTTCATATTGAGACTAGGAATCACTGACAAAGAAACACTGATATCCTTTTTTAAACTTTCCAGAAGTCATAAGTCAGAGGCAAACCCAAAATTGGCAACTATAGTTGGAATGGTCTTTGACATTTTGATCTCTCTCATATCTAAGTCAAAATGTTGCCTTTTCCTACCTGATCTTGGGTATAACTCTTTTTTGCCACTCAACTATTGTCTAAAGATTTATATTAGCACATTTCCTTCATGTCTCCTTTCATTCTATTGACTTTGTGTAACCAAGGATTGGATGATTAGCTAAAGGCAACCAACCTTGCCTGATTGCCATCCAGAATGGGAGAAGCAAGACAGAGTCAATGATGTTTGAGCATCGGTGCTGATAACCACCATCGACTTAATATCTTGTATTGGGTGCATTCATTGAAAAAGAAAGTAAGAGATCCGTAACTGATTTGTTTGATATAAGGAAGAGCTTAAAGGCACAATATCAGCTATCCCTAAAGAAGGGAAGGGGTTTTCATTCCCTGAGAATAGCCCTTGAATGTGGTATGAATTGGACCTTTCCTATTCCTGCCTCTAAGATAATGTCCATGATTTATTGACCACATGGATATGATGCACTGAGCCAGAGGAGATACAAGCTGATCTTGGTCCTTTTAGCTAGAGAGAAACACACCAGGACTATATCTTTTCTGCTCCTGCTACTCCCAGGAAGTCCTTGGCCTGATTGCTTCCTGTTTTGTCTCACCCTGTAGATGCTAAGGATTGTAAGGGCTAGAAAAACATACACACACACAGAACCACCCTTGTGGACTGGCAATATCAGGCACAGGCTGGTCCTAGGCAGAAGAGAACATTGGTCAACAAAATCCTGATGTTCCTGAGCATTTAGAAATTACAGAGGATAGATGCTGTGTTAATATGCACTAAAGATAAAAACTACTCAGTTATAGGACCTCTACCTCCTTCTATGAGGACATCCTCTCTAAGACAGTTATTCATACAAGCCAATGCCCTTGGTAGACCACACACAAGATTCCAAGTTTCTTTCACTACTGCAACTACTTAAAAACTAGGCAGGGTCTCTAGAAATGTAAGAGGGAAAGAGGTGCTAATATAAAAAATATCTGAAGCTTAGAGATGTATAAAACATTTATAAATGATAGCCAACTCCCCTATGCATAAAAATGGATTGAAAGAATCCCTTATTCTTTTTACCCATAAATCACTAAGGACATCAAATATAAGATTCTATTGACTTCATCTAGCAGCAAAATCAAATGATTAAATGAAGAACACTGTACTTGCCTAGTGGCTATCTGCAGTGGGAGGAGTGATCAGTTGCTGAGTAATTCTCAGAACTTAAGGATCTCAGGGTTTGTTTTTTTTTTTTTCTAATCGTGAGTCATAACCTATTCTCAGGCTTATTGAGCAAAATGAAAGGGAAGTGTATTGAGAAAGAAGCTGAAACAAGATGAACATTCTGGGTAAGTCCAGGGCTATGACATGGCTGTACATACAAGTACAAGCCTGAGAAAGCAGACCTATCTATGCAGAATGTGAAGGCTTCCCAGCACTGGAAGGTCTAGGTGGGGGTACCAGCCATTTACAAGCAGACACCATGAGAATTTGAAGTTCCCCTCCTGAAAGGAAGAAGGCCTTGGCTCATGAAACTTGAACACAGCCTCTCTTCACTGAAGAAAATCTTGGGGCGGGGGCGCTGGCCTCACCAGTTTTGGGTACAAACATCCTAGAGTGAGCAGCCAGGGTCACATTAAACACTTCAGCTCCTCTGGCCACACCATGTCCCTGGGCTAATGTCTGCCAGTGAGTTGAAGGAAAAATGTTACCAAGCAAAGACAACCCTGCTTGGCTGAGGCAGCCTCATCAATATAGTTCATTAATTAAAATAAAACCTGACTCTAAGTTGTCTTTATTTTTTCAACAAATTGAATGAGATGTAATTTATACTGGTTTTGTTTTGTTGTTGCTTTTAAAAAATGATTCCAGTGCTGCGTTCCATAAGGACATTTCATTAACCAGTTGAATTTAAGTGACTTAATTGATGTAGTTAAAGCATTCAGTTTGCTGATAACAAATAAAGTGACTCAGGGCAAACACACTGTCATGTTGTTATTATTGAGTGCGGACTGCAAAGCGCTGGCACCCGAGATGCTGCAGGGCACACAGTTAGACACGGTCCGTGTCCCAGGGGCATGCAGTCCCAGCAAGGTTGTTATATGGTATTCATTGCAGTTTGATGAACTTCATTTATCTAGACAGCCACTTATTTAGGATGAATTGGAACCTACTGAATCATCTTAATTCAGAGGCTTCTACTGCACCATGGGTCTGCAGCAGCTATTAAACTTGGGAAGATTTGGCGGCCATGACACAATGAATGTATTAGTCCCACAAAATTGTCTGGGGGTGATGAATCATCAGCTTTATGGACAGGTGTTGGGCGATACCCACTATCACCTTTCTTCCCCCTTAGGTTTTTAAGTATGATATCAGTGCTGCAGTCACTGTTACTCATCTTCCCCAATAAAGAAGTTATCTGTCACAGTTGATGCTATTTCCTGAATAGCACAATCATTCAATTCTTGGGGAAAAAAAAAATCACACAGTCTGAAACCCTGATATAAGATGAGGGTTCCCCTAGGCACTGAGTTCTCTGAAGCGACGAGTTAATGAGGAGAGCAGAGTTCTGTCTGAAGCAGATACAGCCACTTTATGGCACCCTATTACTAATTGAGAGTAGGAACTCCCATAAACTACACTTGGAGGATTTATTTGGATTCTTCACAAGGCCAACAGAGGAAACATGCAAATAGAGACTTGCATCTAGAGTGAATTCAATTGCTGAACAATTGTACATTCTATTTATAGACTAGGATTTTTCGAAGACTGGTGCTATGTAAAATTTGAATAAAAATCTTAGGGTTATCATTCTCCAAATTCCTGGCTGCTTTCTAAATTCAGTATCAGAGACTTTTATAACTTGGAGACCAAGTCTACGTTGTCTTTGATGATTAAAGCTTAAACTTGGAAACTAAAATCTCAATGGTAGACTCTTATCCCAAAAAGTCACAGCAGCTTTTACTAATTTCGGGCTCAAAAACACACCAAGGGCACTGTATCAGTCAGGGTTCTCCAGAGAAACAAATGGAAGAAACACATATATCATGTATCATTATAAAATATATATGACACAGTATACAATAAGTATATGATTAATTCACACATATGATTTAACTTAAGGAATTGGCTCAGACAATTGTGGGCATGGCAAGCCTGAAATCTGAATTTGCAGGACAGGCTGGCAGGCTGGCAGGCTGGAAACTCATGTAGGATTTCTTAATGTTCACAACTTGAAATGGAATTTCTTCTTGTCCAGTAAATTTGCTTTTGTCCCATGGCCTTCAACAAATCCCAGGAGGCCCACCCAGATTACTGTTGCTCCTCTGATTGTAGATGTTAATCACATTTGCAAAACATTCCCACAGCAACATCTACCTGAGTGCTTGACCAAACAACTGGGCACAATAACCTAGGCAAGGTGACAAGTAAAATTTAGCCATCACACACATCAACTCTGTTTGTTAATATCTATGCTGTGAACTTCATCAAACAGTATTTAGTAAACTGGAACATACAAAACCAAAAGATCTGTGTTCAGTAAAAATGGATGATCTAACCTTTTCCATATTACAGCTTCAACAAGCTTATTTGGATTCAGAATACATAATACTTTTTTGTGCTGATGTAAATTGTTCTGCTGAAAGACCATTTCTTTTGTTTTTGTAAACTCAGTATTGACAAGTGATGACCCACAGCTAACACTGCCTATTGTTGCAAGGCCCATGAGCTAAGAATGTTTTACATGTAAATGGTGACATTACAGTTCTGTAAAGAATTGGGGCTTCCAGGTCAAGATGGCGGAAGAGAAGGACGTATGCTCATCTCCTCCTATGAGAGCACCAAAATCACAACTAGCTGTTGAACAACCATTGACAGAAGGACACTGGAACCCACCAAAAAAAAAAAAGAAAAGAAAAAAGAAAAGGAACTGCAAATTCTAAAATGATTAAAATGGTAAACTTTATGTTGTCTATAATTACAAGATACACACATTATGGAAGAACCTCTGGCCTTCAAATTCTAAAATATGTACCATGTGACCCTTTAAAAAAGTTTGCCAGCCCTTGTTATAAACCCAATACTTTCTTACTGTGGGAAATCTTAAATGTCTCACCTAGCTATATGCAGCAGGATTTTAACAAGTTCCTTTAATCCATCTCATAATGTCATTAATTCCTCAAGAAGCATTAAAAATAATAGATTTTGTTTTTTTCCTTTAAAATCCTATCTTTATGAAGCAATTTTATCAGAGGTGCTGGTGTTTAATGAAAGAAATCTACTTTTAAGGCTAATAAAAGTAGTCAGGCAGCAGACTCTCAACGTCCACCATGGTCTTGCCCTCTGCCCTCCTGTCCAGCCTTACCTCCTGTGATCTCCCATCCCTCATTCCACTCCTGCTACGTCGACTTTTCCTTTGTCCCTTGAATTCTTTCACCTGGTTCCCACCTCAAGCATTTGCACTTGCTGTTCCTTCTGCCTGGGACATAACATTGCCAGAGCTTCACATGGCTCCCCTCTTCTCATCAGGCAGATGTCAACTCAACTCTCACCTACTAAAGGCAGGCTGTCCCTGACCACCCTCCTGACCCACACTCCCCATCCATCTCCTCATTTCACTATTCTGATTTAATTTTACATAGTGTTGGCTAGAATTATTTGTAAATGTGTTACTCATCTTTCACTGGTAGAAGGCTAGCTTTGCCTTATTCATGGCTATACCTCAGTATCTAGAACACTCCATGGCCATAGAAGGTGTTCATTTGGTATTCCTGTAATAGGTAATTGGGCAATTGGAAAAATGGAACACTAGCCAGACTGAGTTAATATGTCATTCTCCATAGTGTTAGTCTTCCAAAAAAGTCACCAATGGGATAAGAGTGGTATTTAATCTGCTAGTTCATTTAACTAAAGGTACCAAGGACCCAACTCAGGCAAAGTACTGGGTGCTGTGAATCTAACAGTAAAGAAGAAAGACAAAATCCCTACATTCAGGGAAGTCACAAAAGGATGCAACAGGGACAGAGAAGTTTGAGGCAATGCCATATTCTAGTGGTATTGTAAACCATATTGTGTGTGCTACTGAATATGTTTCTTACCTCAAATAATTTCCAAACTACTTTGAATAATCATTTTCTAGCTTTGATAGCATTCACAGTGGTTTCTTCAATAAAATAGTTTTGACACTATTTCAGTGTTAGCTATAAGGAATTATTACAAAGATTTAAGCTAAAAAACAAAAAGGAAGAAAAAAATCATTTTGTCTACTACAAAACACAATATAAAAAAGAATTCATTTACAATACTCAAAAATATTGATGCTCTGACATCACAGCTACTGGTTTGATGTCACAGATGGAAATTTTCCATATAAAGATATATACATGATGATTTTTTCAGTTGTGCGCATTTCTAACATTCAGACACAGCAGCTCATTTTTAGCCAGAAAGGGGATATTTAGCATGCCTACCTTTACTTTCTCCTTTTTATACTTTTTTAAAATAAGAACATACCTCATAGTTTAAACACAGCCAAGCCCAGTTTAGATTTTTAAAACTTCAAGGGACATCCCAAACTCAGGGTCCCTATTCCCAGAGGGAAGGTCAACACTAAAACCTGGTGAAGACTCCAGTAGCATCTGAGATCAGGAATGAAAAGGAGAGGCAGAGACACAGCTTGCACATGGTGTTTCATGTGTTGGTTTGCTTCATGGAGAATTTTGTGCTTTTAACTCGGTCAGCAAAGTTGATTAAATATAAAAAAAAAAAAGAAAGTAAGAAAATCAAGTCCTACCTGATAAATCTTTCTTTATGTACCTGCCAATATCTGTGTGGTTGTCTCATGACCTTGTTTCTCAGAACGTATCCTTCTGAAAACACACAAACGTACAAACTGAAGGGGAATTAATTCGAGGGTTTCCTCTCTAGTAGGTTTAGTAAGAAAATTTGCATTCCAGTTAGTTTTTAGCATCAAGTTGAGAATTTTATATAAATATATATCTCTCAAATATAGAATAGTGTATATTTATATGCAAATTATATATAATATATAATGTTTATATATAAATAATACTTTCTATAAATATACAAATAGATATAAGTGTGCAATTTTTTTTCCTACCCTCAAGAGTGAAAGTGACAGATAAGTGTGTGTAACTGCCACAGAACTAAAAACCAGAAGCCGTGCCTGAGCTGTATCACAAATAATCTTTGACCTTGGGCAACAGATTTCATTTCTTTGTCAGTTTCTGCATCTGCAAAATGAAAATACCTTATTATATAATCTCTAATCTGTTCATTTCCAATTATAGGGTCTACCATAAAATTTAGTTTATACAGATAAATAGCACCTTGTCTCATTATACTAAGCATAGCCAATTTTAAGCAAGGATAAATCAGAATCTTTTGCAATTTCAGGACTGATACTTGATACATATGTCAAAACATAAAATCGCACAGTTTAGATGTATGCAGCTTAATGTATGTTAACTATACCTTCACAAAGCTTTGATTTAAAAAAAAAGAATGACACTGTAGCTCATTATCTTAAAAAAATTTAAATTATCAGCACTTAGAGAAAAACAAACATGACATATTTTTATATGGATATTATTTTAAACTGCTGCTCAGACAAGTAAAAAATTAAATGTGCCCCTTAACAGTCACTGTTTTTTTTTAATTTAATTATTATTTTATATTGGCGTATAGTTGATTTACAGTGTGTGCACAGCCCTAAGTAGTCTTGTCTATGCAAATAAACTGCTTTGAGACAAAGCCCCTAAAAGTTGAATTTTGTATACCTGTTTGATTTTTTTTTTTAAGAGGCTTCCCAGGTGGCTCAGTGGTAAAGAATCCACACGCCAAGAAAAGAGACGCAGGATACAGGTTCCATCTCTTGGCTGGGAAGATCCCCTAGAGGAGGAAATGGCATCCCACTCCAGTATTCTAAACCTGGAAAAATCTCAAGAACAGGAAAGCCTCGCAGGCTACAGTCCATGGGATCACAAACAGTCAGACATGACTTAGCATACACACATAATGATTTTTTTAAACAATCTTTTGAATTCTGCAGGTAAATTCTGTGCTTAGTCGCTCAGTCTTGTCCGACTCTTTGAGACCCCACAGGACTGTCCATGGGGATTCTCTAAGCAAGAATACTGGAGTGGGTTCCCATGCCCTCCTCCAGGGGATCTTCCCAACCCAGGGATCGAACCCAGGTCTCCTGCTATTGCAGGCAGATTCTTTATCATCTGAGTTACCTGGTAAGCCCCAGCAGGTAAATAGTTATGCATTATCTTCAAAATAACCAGTTGTTTTGTTCGTCAGCTCCCACCCCCCAGCCTGGGTTAAAGCTGGGGCCAGAGGCTCTACTCCCAGCTGGTGAGTGGAAGAAGGCAGGTCTGTTTACCTGCCAAGAAAGATCTGGGATGAGCTCACGACTCAGCTGTATTAATGCAAAGCAAAAAACAACTCGTTCAAGAGAAAACAATTCAGTCAAACTGAAAAAAAGCATAAATTTCTCTGAATTCAACTGTATTTGGAGAGACTACATTCAATGAAACCAATTAACAGAGGGTCAGACAGCTTTATGAACAATGAGGAGAAAAGAAATCTGTGGGTTAGAGAGAAAACACAAAAAGAAGAAGAGATGAAAACAAAAGAGAGACGGGAAATGGTAGTTTGCAGTTTCAGGATCAACATTCATGTTTTCTTATACTTTAAAAAACAACCTTTCTAGAATTCCCACCCCAAAATCTCTGCCAACATGCCGCCTCTGTGAATACAGAAGAGAAAATGGAAAAACAAAGCAACTACACAGATACTATAGAATGGTCTTTACTGAACACAGAGGAGATGAAAGCAAATTCTTTTTCTTTACCTTGCCTTATTCAGAAAACTATCTCAACGCTTCACTTCTCATTATGTCCTAAACAGAACTAAAGCCAAGTGAAAGTGGTCCAGTTCTTTGCATAACTCAGGCAAGAAATCAGAATTACACACACATCACCAAATGTGTAGACTTGAAGAACTTAGTGAAATAGAGGATAAAATGATAGAGTAGGTGTCTACTAAAAGCACAAAAATATTTTGTGGCATTTTCCTATATCTTTTCTGAATGGCTGGGGATGTTTTAAATAAGGTTCTGCTTTATTATCACTTAGACACTGCTCCTTCCTATACGCTGAAATAACATTCTAAATGGCAGATCTGTGTATTATAACTCGGTCTCAATTTCTCCTTGTTTTTGCCTTTCATATTAACAGTGGGAAAGGCTGGATTGGCCTGGACAATGCCAAAGCCATGGAGAAATGCCTTTAGTTATTATTACCAAAGTAAATGAAGAAACTGCAGACCAGATGGGTGTATATTATCTATCCAACTAAAAAAGTGTCTTGTTAACAGAGATAAATGGTCTGAAATGGCAGAACATTTTCTTGCAATTTTAAAAAATAATAGCAGCAATATTTCAGAGGATAATTCAGCAATTTTTTCAAGGTTTCTGCTAAAAACCACATTTGATATTGATAGATACATTCTTAAACTGTTCATTGACACATTCATAAATATGCGAAGTTGAAAGGGGATTTTTTTTTTTTTTTTCTTTAAATCCCAACTACAATAATCTCTCTTGGAAGCTTAAAGGCAGCATGGCCCCTGGGAGGACCAAAGATGTTCATTCATTCCTGAAATTAGAATTATCAAAATACAATTGAGGCAGAGTGAAACAGAGGGGAATCTTTAAGTTAGAAGAATCAGACAGATCTGGGCTGTTCCCATTACTATCAATGTGACCTTGAATGTGTCAAATAACAACATACTATCTCAGTCTTCATATCTCTAACATGGAGATAAAATCTAGGGTTTTAGGATTGCTGTAGAATTTTTAAAAGACCATGTAAATATCCTGTCTGGTACATGCAAAATGCCATCTGAATGTTAACTTCTCAAAAAGCAATACTTGGTTCTTTTTATCTCCTAGAAATAAGCTTCCAGTTTTATACAATTGGAATGTTTTGTTTTCTTTCAGTGTTATGGGTACACTGCTGCACGTGGGATAGAGCACAAAACAAGATGTTTGGCAAAAATTTACAGTAAGTACTGTCCCCTCTATAGTCCTTGGCCTGGTTACATCTATGGTACAGTTAAACCTAAAATCCATTATGAATATGAAAATATCACCCTCATTTACATTCAGCCATATCAATGGGGGGGGGGGAGGTTATTTACCAGAAGAAAAATACAATTAAGTTCGGAGACGTTTTATTTTATTTGGAAAGTCTCCTTTCTCCAGGAACATAACAACGACTTACTGATTTATAAAGTGTTATACTTTAGAAGCAGTCAAAATACTTTCCTTATAATTATGATATCTTATGTTTCTAATCTCAGTCATACCTGGCTAGAACATCAATACTGTCTTTAAGGAGGCTTTGGGTCTTTTTTTTTTTCATTTGTGTCATCTCTATTGCCCTTGGAGCCACCCAGGAGACTTGGGTGGATTTTAATATTTCCATGTTTAGCATTTGGCTAGTTGGTTTGCTTAATTAATTACTAGGGGTACTGAAGAATACAAGTGACTTATTAGCTTTTCAAGTGCAGGAGAAGCCATACCACCGCACGTGACACCCCAGGAATCAAAAGGAACATGAAGATGTCTTTCCTGATCCTTGTAGCTGGGCTGTGTAAAGTCTGCTTGCCATGTCTGCTGTGGCAGGCATGATCAGAGGAGTTGCAGCCTACTTGGAGATTCCAGTCTGAGCACTAAAATGATGATCACAAAGCAAAGGACTCTTGGAGAAAAAAAGAAGAAAGCAGATGGGTGAAACTCACACACTGTTTTTATTCTAATAGGTCTAAAGCAAGCCACATTCACTCCACAGTCCCTCTGTTCTCCAGCTGAGGAGCAGAGGAGCATCTTGCTTGGATTGAGAAGACCTATTGTATGAAAGATATACATCTCAGCCCAGTGTGGAAGCTGAGGTGGATGGTGACAACTTCAGGTTCATCTCTCTTAATTCAAAATATGAGACGGAACTCTGTGGCAACAAGTGAACCTGAGGTTGGATTTATGTGTTCAGATACATATTTTGACTCTGTCACATTATGTTGTGCCCAGGAAAACTCAGTTTCTGGGACCAGCTCCTTCCCGACTCCATCCATGTGCTCCTGACCGCAGCTGCCATGTTTTCATTAGCCTCACCCTCTTCCGCAATCTGGACCAATCCCTGCACTTTGCGGAGATATTTAAAAATTCAGAACACACAGCGGGTGACACAGTCTCCCTCTTGTGGTCAAAGCAAAAAATGTGAATCTTGGTTTTTTCCCATATGCCTCCTCAGAATGATAACATGCAATGAAAATACACCACTGCTACTTCTATTAATAATAATGAAGCTGAAATGCGGACATAATGCTGTGAGACATGGAGGGCAGGCCTAGTGCACTCACACCCCTGATTCTGGGTGTTTCTGAGGCTCAACTGGGTCTTTCCTCTTCTCCTCCTTTGGTTAGTCAACTCTGCCATGATTGTATACATTGATAAAAGACCCACTTGCCAATAGCTGGCTAGGGTTAGGTTTCTGACACTTGGAACCACACTGATACACTCACCAAAGTATTATTTAACTCAGCTCACTTTTCTCCTAAGCAGAGCTAGAACTCGTATCCTAATGAAATCCTCATTAATTGCACGCATATATGTATGTGTCTTTGCAGACTCTTGCTCTGACAATCCGATTTAACAAGCTGCTTCAACCCCATGTCTTAATGTCCTCCTTCATGAAATGACAATGGTGAGCTAGATGAGAGGAACTAAGGGAGACACCCAGGCCACTGCACTCCCAGGGCAGTTGTTAAGTGCCAACCCTGGCATGCCAAGGACCTTGGCTTCTGTTTCAGATTTCTCAACACAGTGTACAAGAAGAAATGTATTTTTCTTTATTGGACCTTAAATAATCTTTAAATACCATGCTATCCTTTCTGCTAGTCCAGTGTGTTAGAACAGGCAAGTACCTGATTGCCATTTCACAGGTAAGAAAACTGAAACACAGAGAAAGGTACAGTTTACATAAAGCTATTCACCTTGCGTTTAACCTTTCCTTCCCATTCAGGGCTGGAATGAGGAAGAGGATGTGAAAACTGGTGGCCTTTAATTATAGTGAGTTTATTCTCCAGGAAAGGGAGCAGAGTGAGGCAAGTCACTCCAGGCTTTTTGTATGTTGCCTTGGAAATGATCTCCTTCTCTTTCCCACCCTGTTCTTTCCCCTACCTTACCCATCACATGTGTACCAGCTGGCTGTACCCCACATTAGAGGAAGAATGGGGCCCAACCAATTATTGCTTCCCTGCACTAAGACGTACCCTGGTGAGCACCACTCCCAAAGGGGTTTAACTTGTGAGTGGGTAATAGCAGAGGAGCCAAGGGAAACTGGCTTAGGGACCCACTTTTGAACCCAAGCAGAAATGCAAATTTGGGGTCTAAGCATGCCATTTAGTCAACCATGCAAATTAGCACATGCTCACTTGCCCGGGGCCTGAAAGAAAGCAGGAGGGGGGCCACAAGGAATTCCAATCTATTCTGTTTCTCCTTCAACTGACTTTTGGTCATGTTTTTGCTGGTATTTGCTTCTGTAGATTCCAGTGGCTGAAGGGGAAGGTTTGTTTTCCTAACCTAGGCATCAGGTAGCAGACGTGCAGTAGAAGAAATGAGTTAAGAGTGAAGGTTAGTAATGCTAAATTTTAGGAGTAAACTAGGAAGGAAACATTAAAAGAATAAGACAAAAGATTTTACACAACATGTGCACGCATACATCTGAAAACCTGTTACAAAAAGGCAATTCAACCTAGTCAACTTGGCATCTAAGAGTCTTTCCTTTTCTTTTAAAGGTTACCATTTACAATCATTGTTTACAGGTGCAAGGGTTAGGACGACTGTATTTAGTTGCAATTGTTCAAATATATGCTCTTCATAAAAGCAAGTGTCTCACTCTGACAAGGGTTGTAACCCTCATACATTTCCTACGGCTCCAGCTGAATTGCAACTATTTGGTCCTATTCACTTACACCTTCTCAGCAAAGATTCCATTTCCCAATTATTGGAACAGTGAGTCAAATAAAAGCAAATGTTGCTAAAGAAAACAACATGAAAAGAGTCTTTCAATATCTAAAGAGAGCTGGGGATTGATTGAAACTAAGTAGTTCGAAACGCATCTCCATCCATGGCTTCAACTACAAAGGTGGTGATGGTAGGGGGTGGTGTGAGGGCAAGATGAGTAAGAGCTTGGAGCAGGGGCAAGGAGGCGAGAACATTCATTGAAGTGAAGAGAGAGAATTGGTATCTGGTATTTCCTCTGCAATTTAATGCTGTCAGGCCGGCATCGTGCACAGCTACCCAGATTGAACACATTGCTATTACGGAAGCAGAGCTCTCTTCTAGGATAGATTAAAGAGCTAATAGGTGAAACCAGCTGCAAGTAGCATCTGTTTTTTCATTTCAGAGCAAGAGTCCTTGCAGCACTGGAAAAATACAGGTTCCAGAGTTCTCAGGGGGGTTGTGTTCTCAGACATTGTAGGAGTGTCTATAATTTTCCAGTTTTTAAAGAGCCCTGTGCTCAATGAATCTCCATGAATCCTTCCAACATGTGACTTGTCTTGGCAGCTTCACTTTCTAAAACATTACTGGTGTGAAGAGACCTGGAGAAGCACAGCTTCACTTTACCCCAAGACGTTTCCTAGCAATTGCCTCTTTCTTTGAGTAAAACCTGGGTGGGTATGTTTGCACATCCTGGCTCCTGGGTCCTTGAGAGGTTATCCCATTTTTCTTATTGTTCAGTCACTAAGCTATTTCCAACTTTTTGTGACCCCATGGACTGTAGCCCACCGGGCTCCTCTGTCCATGGAGTTCTCCAGGCAAGAAGACTTGAGTGGGTTGCCATTTCCTTCTCCATGGTTGCCCCATTACTTATGCCCTAAAAGAATAGATGACCTGATTCTTCTCTGTCATTGTAAACAAAACAAAGATTGGAAATAATAACTATGCCAAACATCTGGCAGTTACACAGCCAACTCACAGAATCTTTAACAATTTCTTTGAGCAGAGTTCAAGATCTATAGAGTATGAATTGTAGGGGTGTCAGAGAAAGAAAAGACAGGATATTTGTTAAGCATCAATGGTATATCAGGCAATTCAAATCTGTTATCACATGCAATCTTCCCAGTAACACTGCAAATAAAATAAGATTATTCATATTTTCATTGAGGGAAAATAGGACTTGTCAAGAATCTCCAACATCTTCAGCTATAGTCCTGCAAGGTCAATTCAGCTGTATTTGACTCCAAAAGTTAGTGAACCATACACACACAAAAATGCATTTGCCTTCTCCGTAGCTTCACTGAGGTATAATTGACAAACAAAATTTTAAGATGTTTAAAATATGCAATGTGATGATTTGGTATATGTAGACATTGTGAAAGAATTCCTCCTTTTGAATTAATTAACACATCCATCACCTCACATATTTACCTTTCTGTATGTGTGTGTGTGAGAATACTTCAGTTCTACTCTCTTAGCAAATTTCAATTATACAAGATAGTGTTACCAATTGTTGTACATTAGATCCTGTTGTACATTAGTCACCCTGTTGTACATTAGATCCTCAGACCTTATTCATTTTATAATTGAAAGTTTATACCCTTTTATGAACCTCTCCTATTTCCCCCACCTCTCAGTCCCAGTGCAGGCACTTTGAAAGTCATGTCTCCTTCTTCCAAAATCCCATTTTTAAATAGTAGGCACTTCTGGGATGGAGAGAGGATTCCTATACACTAATGTGCTGTGGGTCCTTATGGTTTAGAAGCAGTGTCTTAAAATTTTTTGAGCATGATGCACATAAGAAATGAAAATTATTATGACTGTGCTCATATATACCTATTACATATGTGTATTATAACTGAAAAAACTTCCCCAAATAATATTTTCTTTTATATATGCCATGGATTCTGATGTTTAATATATTTTTAGGCTATGATGCTATGAACCCACTAGCACAGTGATGATCAATGCAGACCATGGAGTAAAACCAACTGGGATAAGATCTGAGTCCAAGATACCTTGCATGAACTTGGAAACATTACTTAACCTATGTCATAACAGTAACACCTCACAGGGATTGTGATGGTTAAGTTTATTTGTCAATATGATTGAGCTAAAGGATGTCCAGATAGCTGGTGAAATATTATTTCTGGATGTGTCTCTAAGGGTGTCTCCAGAAGAGACTAGGATTTGAATCTGTAGACTGAGTAAAGATCACTTTCACTGATGTGGGTGGGCATCATCCAACCACTGAGCATTTGAACAGAACAAAAAGGTGGGGAAAGTGTGTGTTTGCTCTCTCTGAAATATTCAGTTTTCTCCTGTTCTTGAACATCAACAACATTCCTGGTTCTCAAGTCTTTGGACTCACAGCAAGGCTTTAGCCATCAGCACCTCTTCCCCTACACTCAGGCCTTTGAACTTAGGCCCGAGTGTAGGGGCCTAAGTTATACCACTAGCTTTCCTGTTTCTCCAGTTTATGGATAGCAGATCATAGGACTTCTCATCCTAGCTTTCCTGTTTACAGGAAAGTTACGGATATGGATAGGCCCGAGTGTAGGGGCCTAAGTTACACCACTAGCTTTCCTGTTTCTCCAGTTTATGGATAACAGATCATAGGACTTCTCATCCTAGCTTTCCTGTTTACAGGAAAGTTACACCACTAGCTTTCCTGTTTCTCCAGTTTATGGATAGCAGATCATAGGACTTCTCATCCTAGCTTTCCTGTTTACAGGAAAGTTACACCACCAGCTTTCCTGTTTCTCCAGTTTACGGATAGCAGATCATAGGACTTCTCATCCTCCATCACTGTGTGAACAAATTCCTGTAATAGATCTATTTTGCGTATCCATAGGGCCTCTTGTGGCTCAAATAGTAGAGAATCAACCTGCAGGGCAGGAGACCCAGACTGGATCCCTGAGTGGGGAAGATCACCTGGAGGTGGAAATGGTAACCCACTCCAGTATTCTTGCCTGGGGAATTTTGTGGCCAGAGGAACCTGTCTGGCTACAGTCCCTGGAGGTGCAAAGAGTTGGACATGACTGAGCGATTAACACTTTGTGTATCTATCTCTGTATCCTATTTGTCTATTTCTCTTGAGAATGCTGACTAACCTAAGGATGTTGTGAAGATTAAATAAACATGTTACATGAAAATCACTGACACATTAAAAGTAACCAGTAAACATTAACTCTTATTCAATGAAGACTTTAGTATACTGTGACACATAGATGGTGTATCTTTACAATGACTGGCATGCAGAAAGTACTCAACAAGTGTTAGCCATTTGTGGTGGTATGTTCTTATTATAGCTACTAAATATAGGACAATCTGCTAGGAGTTTTACAATAAAACAAAAGAAATTGGAGACTATTTGAATAAATGAGAAGAAAGAGGAGATCAAACAATATAAAGATTTCTGTGGAGAGAGAAACATCTTGTACTACTTTGGCATCAGTATGCTAGCCATTTCCTTTTGTAGCAGTATAAAATAATATGGTGTAAGCATTTGTCTATTCTCTTCTTTTAGGCTGTCTATCTCACTAGACTGTCAACTCACTCAGGGCCGAGATTGTGTCTATTATTCCACCAATGTTTTCTTAGCCTAGAGCTGTGCCTCTTACATAGGAGTCACCATATAAATGGTTACTTGTTGAATGGATAAAGAAATGAATGTTGTTGTTGTTTAGTTGCTAAGCCATTTCTAACTCTTTTCTGACTCCATGCACTGTAACCCACCAGGCTCCTCTGTCCATGGAATTTCCCAGCCAAGAATACTGGAGTAGGTTGCCATTTCCTTCTCCAAGGGATCTTCCTGATCCATGGATCGAACCCAAGTCTCCTACATTGGCAGACAGATTCTTTACCGCTGAACCACCAGGGAAATGCCCCAAAATGAATGGGCACACATTATTAGTTTATGTGTGTCCATATGTCAAAGTAACTGTTCAATTTAGCAAAAGCTGTAGTCTTGTGACTATTGGTTATAGTGAATAGAACTCTCCCTTAAACTTTACTCACTACCCAGGTTTTGACATCATGTTGGTATCCATGTACTATGACAGAGAGAAAGAGAGAGAGAGAACATATGATGTGTTTGTTGAAACACTAAAAGAAAAGCTAGATTTGGAGAAATTTTACCTTTTTCTGTGAAGCACATCATTCCAGGTGTGGGACATCTCTTGAGAACTCGACATGCTCTTGTGCAGTAGGGCTCTAAGATGAAATTGAGATCTGTTACCCAGCCTAGGAAGTTGTTCTCCATGAATTCACACTCCATCCACTAGCCCAGAGAAGGAAGAGAAGGCAAATGAAATGACATCACCTAAAACTTCCATTCATGTGTTTTTTCTTTTGACTTCCTCTATTGATCTGGGCAAAAGTACAGAAGAACCTGGCATTAGAAGAAGTATTGAAAGCCAAGAGGGAAAAGACCTATGAGATTATAGCACATTGTTTCCTGCTGCTTCTTCCAGCTTCTTTCATGCCCAGTTGGCATTATATCCTTAACCCCTCTTATTTCCATTTCTGTTAATAGAAGAGAATTCTGTTAATTATGTTCATTGTACTAAAGCAAGGGAATTACAAAGTTGAAATTCTTCAAAGCATTGAGGAATCATGATTCAAGGTACAATGGCCCTGATTCACCTCCCCAGCGAGAGATGGTAGAAGAACAAGGTCTTGAGATGAATAAGCCAATTATGCGGTATTGTTGAATGCCTCCTGCTTACCTAATATTATGCAGGGCAAAACAGAGGAGGAAGAAACTGAAGACTTGGTCCTATTCAAGAGCTATGAAATTTTCTTCCAATAGGACAGAATTGACTAAAGCTTGAAAGACATAAAACCCTGAGAATAGAAATTTACAAGTGTTTATAAGTGTAGCAATTATAAGAATTTATAAGTGTGGTAATAAATAAGTGTTTCATATTTATCTCTGATTCCCTGTACCCAGCACCGGACGTAGCACACAGTGCATAAATGTTGGTAATTAACCAATGAATAGGTTAAAGTTGTACAAATGTAACCCTTGGAATTGGACAGACCTTGATCTCAAATTTGTCATTTTCTAGATTTGTGATTCTGTACAACCTATGTGATTTCTCTAAATGCTAGCTTTCCAAACTTTCCACTTCTTATCCAAAACATAAAAATTATACCTATTAAGTGGATTGGAGATAAAATATCTAGAACAGTGCCTGACAAGGACTGTCTCATGATTGTGGTGATGTCATGCCTCACCCCACACTCAGTAGAGGTAGCTCCTTTCACCATACATGAAGATGCCAGGAAAAACCGGGATGCAGAGCATAGCTGTTATATTTATCCAGGAGTAGGCCTGTGATCTGTCCTGGCTCCTTGACTATCTCCCCCACTCATCTACTGATCTCAGATACTACCCTTAGCAGATTCTTGGGTAATACTAACCTCTGGCTTAATACTAAGTGTGCATGCTCAGTTGTGTCTGACTCTTTGCGACCCCATGGATGGTAGTCCCCCTGGCTCCTCTGTCCATGACATTTTCCAGGCAAGAATAATGGAGAGGATTGCCATTCATCCTCCAGGGGATTTTTCCCAACCCAGGGATCAAACCCAAGTTTCCTGTGTTCTCTTGCATTGGCAGGCGAAGAATTCTTTTACCACTGAGCCCCCTGGGAAGGCTGGCAAAATACTAAAGGTGGCCTAATTTGCATCTAGACAAAGAACAGAAGGCCCAGTCTTATCAGAGCAAGGCTAATAGGTAGTAGAGTGAGACTAAAGGGTTCTAAGCTGTGAGGCCAGCACCAAAGTTTATGTGGTTGAAAGGGAACACACTTTCTGACAGATCTTGAGTTCAGGTCCAAGTCATACAGTGCCCTAAGTATATGCACTAAGGCAAAGTACTTAATCTTTCTGAACCACAGATTTAAAATGCAGATGTTATCTACAAGTTTGTTGTAAGAATTATGTTACATAATATATAATGCACTTGATACAGTTACTGGCAAAGAATAATCACCTAATATCTGATTTTAATATTTTTTCTCGTCTAAACTTGTTATTAGAATCCTAACAGGGGGTGCAGCCATTTTTATGCAGACCCATTCTGCCTTCTTAAAATATTTCTAAAAATACTGTAATTTCACACTGCTTCATTGAGCACTTATATGTCTCACCCTTTTAAATTACAAGCCTTTTTAGTTTACTTGGAATTGATCATTTCTGTCACTGGACCCCAGAAACTCTCAACTCCTAAAATAGTAACTTTCCTTCTTGAGTTAAAGAAACGTCATCCATAGCCATTACCAACTGCAGCAATGACTTATTCTTTCAAAGTCTCCAGAGGGCAAGATCACTATAATTTGCTCCTAAATTTCATCTGACTTGTGATTCCAATTTAGCCAGAATTATGAAATGTCCCTTCAAATTAAGTAAACCACAGCAGTTCTTGTGCTATCTACAGGATAACAATACATCCCATTAGACCTGCTCGACAGATTTCAATGAAATCCAAACCCATCTGTAATGGCCCTACAATTGGCACTATTGCCCTTGATCTGTACCAAGAGTCTATTGATGGGAAGGAGCCATCAGCAATCAATAAAGCATTAACTTCCCAAAAAGCCTATGGATAGTTGTTATTTATTGAGATGTTGACAGCTTCTAAACCCATATTGAGATACAGAAAACAGAAAATTAGCAGACTCCACCATTATTAATGAGATATCTCAAGAGGAGGTAGAAATATTACATAAATATAATGAATTCTGTGTTCTTAAGTGGAAATAACTGTATCTGAAGACCAGAAAGTAAAGCATTTGATGTCATTATCCAAGAAGAGAAGTCTTCATACAGACTAAAGAAGTAGATAGTTGTATATGGTATTACAGAGGGGAAGGTATTTCAAATATCTATCTGTACCAATCTGCTGAGCATCTTTGGTTTATAGAACACAGTCCTTTCTACAACTCTATAAAAAATATATTATCTAAATTTTTAAAAATGAATGAATTGAGGTTCAGAAAATTTGAATAACCCATCCAAGGGCACAGAGGTAGAGGTGGAAGAGTTAGGGTGGGAACAAGGGTTTGTTTGGCTTTAGAATGCTTGCCCCAAGTTGACTATGAGACACAAAGCATCAGAAGTATGCTGTCTTGAGGACAAGGACTAGGGAGGGGTAATTTTCAATTCAATGCTAAATTCAATTAAATTCTGTGAGAATTTTTATTTGTTCGTTTGTAACTGCAACCACAGACTTTTATCACTGTCTTATGATATGGTGTGCTCAGTCGTGTCTGACTCTTTTTGAGCCTTTGGACTGTAGCCTGTCAGGGTCCTCTGTCCATGGAATTTTCTAGGCAAGAATACTGGAGTGGGCTTCCATTTCCTACTCCAGGGGATCTTCCTGACCCAGGGATTAAATTCTCATCTCTTGTGTCTCCTACAGTGACAGGTAGATTCTTTACCCCTGAGCCCCCTGGGAATACATTATCACTGCCCTGCTAAGCTTAGTCACTCAGTCATGTCCAGCTCTTTGAGACCCCATGGACTGCAGCCTGCCAGGCTCCTCTGTCCATGGGGATTCTCCAGGCAAGAATACTGGAGTGGGCTGCTTATGCCCTCTTCCAGGGGATCGTCTCAACCTAGGGATCAAACCCAGGTCTCCCCCATTGCAGGTGGATTCTTTACCGTCTGAGCTACTGGGGAAGCCCTAGACAGGCTCTATACCTTAAGGCTTATACTTGTGAATTTAGAGTCAGATTCTCTTTATATTTGAATCTTTTATCTGCCTCTTACTAGCTGTGTAAATTCAAGAAAATGAACTCAATTTTTAGGTTTCCTCATCTACAGAATGGATATAAATATTGCCTCATACAATACCCATGGAGATTAAATAAGATGGCATAAAAAAAGCAAATTGTACTGCCTGGCATAGTGAACAACTCAACACACGGTGGTGGCTGTTATACTTTTAATACAAAGTTATCTCATAAACTAAACATAATGCAAGTAGTTGAATTATTCATTAGAAATATTATCCTTTTAGAGGAGAACAGAATCAAATTGAACACTGTTTATTCAGGACAAGGAAAAATTTGAACCGAATCATCATACCTCATCCAGAGTTATAGAGAAAATGGGAATATTAAATGGAGTCCCCCTTGCTCTGCTGAGAGTCAAACAGATGGGGGTTGGGGGGTGAGAATGACTCTTACCTGCCTGTGTTAGAATTTTATATTATTATTTATCCAAAATATCAGAAGGCAAAACTTTTACTAAAGCTTGTGACAGTTAACCATGATTGGGAAAATCTAATGGGCAGTGGACATCCAAAACTACTATGAAGGTGTGGATCATCCCAACAATTGTGTTGTTCTTTTTCAAAATCTGATCCTCCTGCTCTTTCAAATCATTCTTTAGCTGTTAGTTTGGGGGAATCACACTCTTTTCAAAAAGCAGTTTATTCAGGATAGTTGTTAACAGATAGTTTTGTTGGGGGAAAAAAGTGCCACTAGTGACCACAAAAGTGCTTACAATTCCCCCCAAACTCTTGTAATCCATGCTGTCCCACATCTTATGGGCACACACTCTGGATCACCTGAATTCGGTCCTATTTGATTAGAGGAAAAAAACAGGATCAGATTGGTAGAAATGAAGCGGAAAACAACCTCCAAAACATTGAGAAGCAGCCTTCACCAATCCTGCTCCCACCTCAGTCCTATTTCATGTTAGATATGAAACATTCACATCACCCTTCTGGCCATTAACTCCCCATTCATTCCTGTTATTTCTTTTCCTAAATAGAAAGTGAACCTCTACTAACCTAATCTATTTCTCTATGGAGAAATCTCTATTTTTCAAGAGGTGTATGCTGGAAATGAATTCATCATCTTCAATAGAGTCCTTATAAAGATAAGTGAGGTCAGCCTGAGCTCTGATGTCAAAGAGCTTCTGTAGAATGTGCCCAGGACACAACGCTAGAATCCCTCAGCATTCTTACTGCTCCTCCCCAGGCGGGGCTTACTCCCTAAGCCAGCACTTGCTCACCCACTTCTGGGTTCTTGGCATTTCTTCTTCTTCCTTTGTCTCTCTCTCTCTCTCCCTCTCATTTTCTGCAAGCTCCAAGTGCTTCCACAAATTATGAATACATTTACTAGTCTGTACCTTCTTTTAATTTGACTTTATTCCTGCCCTAGTCCTGGGCCCCGTTTTACATGCTTCATTCTCACTGGTATCGTCTCCCCTTGGGAACATCTCCTTGGCATCTCTACCCAAGCTTATTTGCAGTTTTTGAATGCTCTCAGGAAGCGAGGTAAGCTTGGAAGGCAAGCTTTGACATTCAAATCACCCTGGAATATTTATCCCAACTGGGTTCTTATTCCCGAGATGTTTGCCTTTCTTTTCTTGTTAGCAGATGGCTGACGTGAGGAAAAGGAAGACAGTATGATTGCCGATCTTCACCTTACAAGGCTGATTCTTTCATGGGAATAGCCTCTGTGTTTACAGACAGAGCCCTTGGGGGTGGTTACCACTGGTGGCTGCTGTGGCAGCTTCAACAGCACCACCACCAAGGATTCACCTCCACTCTCTTTTCTCCATGCCTCCCTCCCCTCTTTACCCAGACCTTAGTTACCAGGAAACAAAAGAAAACCAAAATGTTATATAGACCTTTTCATTGATAGAAGAGCTCATTTACCATAGTTGAGAATATACTTGCAGAATTAAGCTCAGCTACTTGCCTCGGTTTCTAAACATCCCACACTGTCAAAGCCCAGGAGATGAAATCTGTTCCATGTCCAATCAGTCATTATGTTGGCTCTGTACCAGACACCACATATTTCTATGGGAAACGCCAGTACCCTGATCACCTATGGCTTGGACCCACCTGTGGCTGACACCAAGGTAAGCTCAATCTGATAAAGCTTAGGGTGAGCAAAGAGTTGGCTATCATTAGGTGCTATGCCTGGTTTTAGTGTGCCTAGGGATCAACTGAACCTATGAACCCTCTCTCTCCTCACGATACCAAAGGCCATGTCAGACCATCAGACTGGCTTTATCCTTTCTGTTTTTCCCTTCTCATTTCTAACAAGCTAGCCTTTTTTCAACCAGAGAAAGCCCTACTCTCAGAACCCTGTGTCAATACAAACTGATCTCTTCGTGCATTTAAGACTGTGACACCAAAGTTTATCCTATCACACCTGAATCTTTTCATATTCGACTGCTGAAATACTGGAATAGCTGAATTGGCTTGAAGAAAGATCAAGTTAGGTTAAAACTAAAAGATACTCTAAATTTGATTCCCTGAGTTCTGGATCACCCTTGAAAGGAAACTTATCCAGAATACTTCAGGTATTTCTCAGTAGCTTAAGAGAATATAAGGAGACCTAGGTTTGATCCTGAGTTGGGAAGATCCCCTGGAGAAGGGAATGGCTACCCATTCCAGTATTCTTGCCTGGAGCATTCCATGGACAGAGAAACCTGGGGAGCTACAGTCCATGGGGTCACAAAGAGTCAGACATGAGTGAGTAACTAACACTTTCACTAAGTAACTAACTTAATACTAACAGAATGTAAGTAGAAATGTTTTAAAACAAAACCAGGGAACTTCTCTGATACCTCGGCAGATGAGAATCTGCTTGCCAATGGAGGGGATACAGGTTTGACCCCTGGTTCAGGAAGATCCCCCATGCCCCAAAACAACTATGCCCATGTACCACAAATACTGAGGCCGTGACCTAGAGCCCATGAGCCCCAGCTACTGAGCCCGAGTGCTGCAACTACTGAAGCCCACGTGCCTAGAGCCTATGCTTCACAAGAGAAGCCACTGCAAAGAGGAGCCCACACATCACAGCGAAGAGTAGCCCCTACTCTCTGAAACTAGAAAAAGCCCACATGAAAGCAACAAAGACCCAGTGCCATCAAAAATATTAATTAAATAAATATAAATTTTTAAAAAAGAAAACAAGTAACCACTTTTGTAGTTGAAAATATTAGGAAGCTATGCCTTTCTTGTCACATCCTTCTCGCTCTGTCCCATGACACAAAGTTGAGAGGAATGAGGCCGGTCATCATGACTCAGGCCAGTAAAATATAATGACTAAACAATTTAAAGGCAGTCACGGGATCCCAGGCGACCAGGGCTCTCAGGGTTAAATGACTGTGGACTCATTTAAGAGTTTGTTCACAGAGGGGCAGAAGTCTATAATGGATCATGCAAGTCAGAGCTGAGTAATGGTTCACCATGGCCTGGTTAATAGTTAGACAAGCTGTTCACGTTTGATTAGGGCTTTCTTTTCCGTTGCTATAACTGTATGATAATTAACTCAACAGAATTACATCTCATATGGGGGAAATATGTACATTTTGAGGTTTCAGGAGTAACAGATCCCTCATGCCAAGAAAAAGACTGAAATTATACCGTGGGTCTCTTGCTCAGCCATAAAAATTAAATCGTTAGGCGTGTGCCTCGTGAGTTTTTGTCTCTGTAGAAGCTGGTGAGTTTCCTTAGCTCTGACTTCTTCCAAAAGCTCTATGCACAAAAGTACCGTACCCCAGACAGCTGTGGATAGATTAGAATTGCCAAGTGGCAAACAGTATGAACATCTAATGTAATCTGACTTTGGAGTTCAAAGTGAGATGGAGCACATGAGGCTTTCCTAAAAGAAAAAAAAGCATCTATTAATGCAGGCACCACCCCATGATCAGGTGTTTTACATAATGGAAGAAAATTCTTTTAAAGCAGATGGCAAGGTATCCAAGTGAGTGTCCAAATTAAGTCATTTATAAATTGGCCATACTGATAACCGTAGAGATCTTTTCCCTCCTCTGACCGCCTATAAACTTATCTCTATCACACACTGCAGCTAATAATCATTTACTGTCTCATGGTTATGCTAATTTCTAGAGTTGCTTGCATATTTAAAGAGAGAGAAGACACTTTAGACCAGACACTCGCCTTTCTTTTCTCCAAATCTTGCTAGTTCAGTGCTAGTCCATGGTCTGCCTAATACATGGGATGAGTGAGTCATCCTTTAGGCCTCTCTGTCAATGTTATTTTTTTCTAAGAAGCCACCCTTGACCATCAGTATTGAGTAAGTTGTCTCTACTCTGCTTCTAGAGCTTTCTGGACTTAAATTTATAAAAAAAAAAAATAGGACTCCTATCTTAAAATTATTTTTGTACTGGTCTACAGTTTGTTTTCAGCAGAGTTTTGAGTGAATAAATGACCTAACATTTACCTTTCTCCTTTAGCAAACAGGAAGGATCACACAAGGATCCTTGATAAACAAGGTGCATCTACCAATTTATTTCCTGGCTAAAACCTGGTATTATTCTCCCACCAAATTCCAGTAGTCTTATCACATTAGGATTTAGAAAGCTAAACATACTAGGGATGTCAGTAATGAGCTGTCAAAATGTGGGAAGGAATGTACAAGGTGGAGAGAAAAGGATTCTAAGATTTCTGAAAGGCCAGTGCAATATTGCTTGATAAGGCAGATAGCAAGTTACCACCCTTAACTCTTGTCTGCGCTAACAAAGTCACTTTTTCCAGGGAACTTGAGATCCTAGACTCACATAGGATTGACTGTACAGGGTTGGTTTTCCTATTCTTCGTCTACCAGAGAATTCTAGGAACCTAATATCTTTAACTGAAATCCTTAACTTTTGAGTAGATGAATGTTCTAGAAACACTGATGGTATTTCCTATTCTGCTTTCCTCTCACACCATGAATTTGTATCTCTCTCATTGAATTTTTCCTCTCTCTTATCCATTTCCATCTCATCAAGGAAGTTCTTTTTCTCTTTGGTCCAAACTTGGGTTTCCTCTCTATTCTTGTCCCCATAGCATAATAGATTGAAATTTTGGACATATGCTTTATGGAAAAACAACCCAATCCAACACAAGTATAGACTTCATTATATTGTTCATCTTATCAGGTCTATTTTTTTCTGATTCTATGCATCCTAGGAAATGCAGAGAAGAGTATTCACCACAGATTCCCTACATAACTAACATACATTCCTAACATAACTCCATTCCTGAAAGTGTTTGGCACAGTCGGCATTAGGGTTCTTCCTTTCCAACCTGGCCATCAGTCATGTTGCCCAAGGACACCGTCTTGCCTCTCCTGCACCCGCATGTGGAACTACTTATTTATTTTATCCTTCCAAGGAAAACTGTTAATGCATCAAATGACAACATTTGGGAGTTCGAGCTTTGCAAACTCCTAGAACAACTTCCCACTTGACTCCTGTTTCCTGGTGGAAGGTCTAGTCTGGAACAAACAAAAATAATTTGCAAGAAGGTATACTACCTACAATCCCCTTGAGCAACCTGATGCTTCTATTTCTGCATTATCATCCACTCTTCACCCACCTAGAGAATTCTAAATAACTCATTGAAGGGAGTACCATCATCTACATACCTAGAGAAGTAATATCTCACTAAACCACCTAGCAGTATAGTTACTATAACACGCTTACAATATGCCTGTACATTACTTCTTTGTAGATATATTGTGTTTAGAGACACTTTGGCAGTGATACTTGCAATCGGTCTATTAATTTAAAGAACTGTAAGTGTTAAACACATGATTGCCTGTAGTGGTAGCCATTACACTCACTACATACACATTAATGTTTCTGTCTCCTTAAAATCAGGAGACAGTTGAAATCAGAGACTGTGTGTCTTTAAATATTTTTTCATTTCCTTCACCCAATACAGTGTCTGATGCTCAGTTGCTGCTGCTGCTGCTAAGTCGCGTCAGTCGTGTCCGACTCTGTGCAACCCCGTAGACGGCAGCCCACGAGGCTCCGCCGTCCCTGGGATTCTCCAGGCAAGAACACTGGAGCGGGTTGCCATTTCTTTCTCCAATGCATGAAAGTGAAAAGTGAAAGTGAAGTCACTCAGTCGTGTCTGACTCTTCGAGACCGCAAGGACTGCAGCCTACCAGGTTCCTCCATCAGTGGGATTTTCCAGGCGAGAGTACTGGGTGGGGTGCCATTGCCTTCTCCTGATGCTCAGTTAGCCCTCAGTAAAAGTTTGATTAATTACCAAATGAGTACCTGAATTAATTAATCGTCTGATATAAAGCAACTTTGCTTTCTATTTGTTGTTCATTCTCTCAGTCCTGTCTGACGCTTTGCAACCCCATGGACTGTATGTAGCACACCAGGCTTCCCTGTCCTTCACCATCTCCCATGAGTTTGCTCAAACTCATGTCTATTGAGTTGGTGATGCCATCCAACCATCTTATCTTCTGTTGTCCCCTTCTCCTGCCCTCAATCTTTCCCAGCATCAGAGTCTTTTCCAATATGAGTCAACTCTTCACATCAAGTGGCCAAAGTATTGGAGCTTCAGCTTCAGTATCAGTCCTTCCAATGAATATTCAGGTTAATTTCTTTTAGGATTGACTGTTTTGATCTCTTTGCTATCCAAGGGACTCTCAAGAGTCTTCTCCAACACCACAAACAAATATTTAACCTCTAGGGATATTGACACAGAGAAGGCAATGGCACCCCACTCCAGTACTCTTGCCTGGAAAATCGCAAGGACAGAGGAGCCTGGTAGGCTGCAGTCCATGGGGTCACGAAGAGTCGGACACAACTGAGCGACTTCACTTTCACTTCACTTTCATGCATTGGAGAAGGAAATGGCAACCCACTCCAGTGTCCTTGCCTGGAGAATCCCAGAGATGGCGGGGCCTGGTGGGCTGCTGTCTATGAGGTCGCACAGAGTCAGACACGACTGAAGTGACTTAGCAGCAGTAGCAGCAGCAGGGATATTGACAAGGGCCAAATGGGATCACTTACACAGAACTGAAGGTTTTAAATGGACAGAAATGACGACATAAAAATTGGGCTCAGTAGGAATGAAGGCCTGTGACCTCATGGCCATGTAGGAAGGTCTCATTCTCAGCAAGGAACACCAAATACCCACTTGCAGAGCAATGGATTTATATGAAGCCCCCGTAGATATAGAGTGTGAGTGGTAGTAAGCCCTCTCTGAGTTGGTGCAAAATCAACTGTGGTGTGATTGAACCCATGAATAGGGCCAGTTGTGGACTAAACTGGGAGGAGCTTAGGAGATCAGAGGCAGTTTGACAGAGACCAAGACTAGCACAAAGCATCCATGTCTAATGGATGACCATGGCCTTAGGGTGGCGGTTTGTAGCTAAACGTGGACAAAGAAAATCCCATGTGGCCAGGCCTTCTTCATATGATGAACACTCTGGGCATCCATCAAACTCAAATCATGCTCAAAGTGAAATCATGTTTGCATGACCAACGATAGTGCATCAATCAAAAGGTACATCCTAGCCCAGAATGTAGTGAGAAATCAGAATTACCAGATAGCAATAAACACCTACAGCAATATGGCATACAAGGCCCAAGAAAGAAGATTTTGAGAAAAATATCACAGAAAAACAGGGTTATGGGCATACATCATGTCTTGAGGTTAAGTTGTCCTTAAGAGACTGTCCTCAAATGTGTTCTTCCTAGTATTAAACTGAGAAGCTCCAGGAAAAAAAAAAAAATTGTTTCTTTGCTCAAGTAACTAAGAAATGCTATAGCCTTTTTAAGAGTGTTTTCATGTAATATTAGCATATTAATGACATGAGAAATCTTGTTAAAAAGCATGCTTATATTTATTTAATCTAATACTTCCCAATCTTCTGGGGCCCCCATTTTCTTTTCATGGTTCTTAATATTCTATGAAATAACTGAGAATTCTGGTCCAAGACCACCCATATTAAAAAACATGCTTTTTATTTCCTCATTTAAATAAGAGATGTCAATGCTATGAGAGCAAAATATAAGGATCAAGCAAGATGAAGAATATTAAGCACAATAAAAGCAACTGATCTGCTACATTGGTATTTGGAAACAACAGAAGAAAACAAAAAGAGCCATCAAGAATAATGGTAGCTAAGAAGAATAATATTATATAGCCAATATATCACAGGAATATTAGAACTAATGCTCTTTGGATTATATTAGCTATATATTATGCAGGGCTTCCCAAGTAGTGCACTGATAAAGAATCCACCTGCCGATGCAGGAGATACAAGGGATGCTAGTTCAATGCCTGGTTTGGGAAGATCCCCTGGAAGAGGAAATGGCAACCTACTCCAGTAATCTTGTCTGGAAAATTCCATGGACTGAGAAGCCTGGTGGGTTACAGTTCATGGGGTTGCAGAGTCAGACATGACTGAGCACACACACACACACACATATTTCACTGTATTTGTATTTAAGAATGTCTTAAGCATACCCTACTAAAGTCTTATATTATAAAAGAGTATGAGCCATTTCTATTTCCCTCCTCATATCAAATATGTCTGATCATTACCAATTCTCAGTTCAAAAGATCTCTCTCTCTGTGGTTATCCAACTCCTTTCCTGTTTTCAAAAGCAGTGCCACTTTGAGAGGAATTTGGAATACAAAATGCTTATCCCTTTTCTTTCCTTCATGTCTTCAATGAATGGGAAGAATCAGGTCAAACAGAAAAATCTTGAAACTGAAATTTAGAGAAGAATAAGAAACAAGAAAGATTCCCCCCCAGCCATCACATCCCAACTAGACATCTCAGTGACAAGGTCATCTAGACCTTCCACAAGGCTGAGTTCTAGAAATTCAAATGTTGAATTTTCAATAAGCCCAAACTTCTCCCCAGAACTTGACTCTTATACCCACTTGTCTGTTTCACATCTCCAATTAGATGTCAAAATACAATTCTTTTTTTTAAAAACACAATTCTTGATTGAACCTCCTGCTGCCTCCAGGCTACCAAACTGCTTCTCCCATTGTCATTCAGTAAATACAGTAAGCAGCAACCCAAGTCCATCATTTCTCAACCAGAAGCCATGATGTTATCTTTTTGTCTCTCTTTCTCTCACACATCACTTTCAATTCTTTAACCAAGTCTGTCAGTTCTGTCCTCAAAATATATTCCCTCAACTTACATGAGAGCCACCACCATGTCTTACCCAGATTACTACACTCTCCTTCAAACAGACATACCCCTGCTTCTATTCCGTGATCCTTCTCATATGTTCATCTTCTCATGCAAGCCTTCCAGCCACTTCCCAGCTCACTCCTGCTATGATCCAAAGTCCTTATCACGGCCCCCAAAGACCTGTATTCTTTAACATCTCACCTCATCTCGTCACATCTCTGATCTCCCCCCTCCCACCCCATTCTTTTTACTGTTCATTCTCTTGTCTCTAGGCTTCTCTGATGGCTCAGAGAGTAAAGAATTCACCTGCAATGCAGGAGCTGCAGGAGACATGGGTTCATTCCCTGGATCAGGAAGATCCCCTGGAGAAGGAAATGGCAACCCACCCCAGCAATCTTGCCTGGAGAAATCCATGAACCGAGGAGCCTGGAGGGCTACAGTCCATAGGGTTGCCAAGAGTAGGACATGGCTGAGCGCATGAATACATACACTTGACTCTGGCCTTCTTGCTTTACCTAGAATATTCAGGAATAGTCCCACTTCTTAGAACTGTTGTGAGGATTAAATCATTGATATATATATACATACACATATGTATATATGTACATACACATATGTATACACATATACATACACACATATATGTACACACACACACATATATATATAAAGTACTTAGAGTTGTATCTTACTCATAGTACCTCTGAATTAATGTAGCATCTCCACTGTTTAAAGCGCCTATGTATTTCTTTTTACTTTATCTTTTTCACCACATCATGTGTCATGGGTAGTGTTTTATGGAGAGCCTTCAGAAATGCCCCCACCACAGAACGTTTCTTCTAAAGTTCCCTCTGCCCAAATATCCTTCTCCCAGAAAGCTACACTGCCCTCATCCTCACTGCCTTAATGTCTCTACTAAACTCATCTTATTCCTAAGTCTCTAATGATCACACTATGTAAAACAGCACTCACAGCTCATGAAATGGTGAAATATAGAGATAGAAAAACAGAAAGTCAGAGGACTCCAAATAGTTCTGACATAAAGTTAATTGAGACATAAAGGCTTAATTGAGACTTATGACTCTAGGAGTTTTATCTGAATTGATCACTTAATTCTCACAACAGTTTCATGAAGAGATAATATTATCATTTTTTCAGAGAAGAAATTTAAGACACATAGAATTTACTCACCTGCCCAAGACCACACAGCTAAAATAATATTAATATGTGATGAAGCTAGGATTTGAACCCATACATTTAAATTGATAGTCACTATATCTATGCACATTTCTTGCTGATCTTTCCATTTTACTGTCCATGTGTGTTCTCAGTTGCTCAGTCGTGTCAAACCTTTTGCAGCTGCATGTGTTGTAGCCCACCAGGTTTCTCTGTCTGTGGAATTTTCCAGGCAAGAATACTGGAGCAAGTTGTCATTTCCTTCCCCAGGGGATTTTCCTGACCCCAGGTTGAACCCATGTCTCTTGCATCTCCTGCATCGGCAGGCAAATTCTTTACCACTGTGCTACCTGGGAAGACCCTTTAGTGTCCATAGAGCCCATCATTCACTGATTCAGCAATGTTTTGTGTGTTGAGATGGGAAAAGATACAGGTAAGAAATTAACTTGGAGAAGTAGCCAGGGTTCAAACTGCATGCTGCTTGATAGGTGTTGTCCAAAGAGATGGGAAACCATTGGAGTGATATGACCACATTTGCATTTAGATGGAGCACTCTAGTTGTTGACTGGAAAATGGGCTATATAGGAGGTGATAGGAAAGCTGGAGGGTCAGTTAGGAGCCTATTGCCAAGACTTAGTTTACAGGAACCATAATCGATTGCTCCCTTGAACAAGGATGCCTATGGTGGAATTGATGAGAACTGATCAGAACCATAACGCATTTTGAGGGAAATCTTATAGAACTTACTGGTGGATAAAACATATGTCCCTCACATTTTTAAGTTGTCCCATTTTATTGTACAATATGAGTTGTTGCTGTTGTTCAGTTGCCCAGTCATGTCCAGCTCTTTGCGACCCCATGGACTACAGCACGCCAGGCCTACCTATCCCTCATCATCTCCCAGAGTTTGCCCAAGCTCATGTTCATTGCATCGGTGATGCTGCCCAGCTGTCTCATCCTCCAATGTTCTCTTCTCCTTCTGCTCTCAACCTTTCCCAGCATCAGGGGTTTTTTTCAATGAGTCATCTGTTCGCATCAGATGATCAAAATACTGGAGCTTCAGCTTCAGCATCATCCTTCCAGGGAATATTCAGGGTTGATCTCCTTTAACATTGATTGGTTTGATCTCCTTGCCGTCCAAGGGACTTTTAGGAGTCTTCAATATGAGTACTCCATTGTTATTTAGCTATTCCTCATATTGAGGGCACCACCTAACCTTTTTAAAATGGCAAAGTAAGCTAGAATGTTTGTCCCTATTCATGGTTCTTTACACATGTATGATTGTTTCTTTAGGGCTATGAAGTGAAATTGCTGGATCATAGAGTCCATGGAAGTCTAATCTTAACAGATACTGATAAAAATGTCTGTAAAAATCATGTGTACCGATCAGCCTGTGCCAATTGATATTCCCTTATTCCTCTCCTTAAAACTTGTTGACAAGGTGATATCAATGTGACATTGAAACAGGCCCTCTCCCTGTTTTCCAAGTCTGCAGCAGGTTATGCTGAGTCTCAACCTTACCTACATACCAGTGAGAAGACGGCCCTCATTACATCACTGGCCTCCCCTGTATTCAACTGTCTAATCTGGGTAAAGTTCAGAAATCACAGAGACAGAAGAGGTGTGTTGCCTTTACAAGGAAGTTGTAACTGCTGCATTTAGCTACCCTTGTAAATACCTGGATACATGTCCAGGTATAACTTCCCAAGTCCAGTTATTTCCTTGTTGAGAAAGTGTCTTTTCATAGCCCTGGCACAAGGTCAGGCAGGGCCATCAGGGGCTCTTAAGAACAGGTTGTCCTGTAATTAACTGATTTTCTACAATACAGTAGTAAGGCGCATGTTTCCCCTAACATTGACTACCACCTAGTACATAGGTGCTCATTGACCTATAAGTTGAGGGCTTTGAAGGAAAAGAGATAACTGTGCCCAATAATCTTTCTTACTAAAGTTTCATAAACCTCTGCTATCTAGCACACGCACTCAGAGATTGCCTATCACAACAGACTGTAGACTTTCTGATAAACAGTGCTTTGGACACTTTCTAAACTTTCCCTTATTAACTCTTTCCAACTCACATGCCTGGGAGCCAGGCAGGCAGGGACATATTATTCTAAGTTTACTTAAGGTCAACCTGAGGAATGGAAAGGTTAATTGACTTGGCAAAGGTCATAAAATAAGCTGTAAAGAGGGTTAAAAACAGAATTCACATCTCTGGAAATGTTTCCAGTCTAGTGTGGGAAATGTTAAAGTTTATTTCTCTAACTCTGCACTGTTCCTTTCTACAATTTTACCCCCAAGAGCAATTCTGTCTTTCTAATTATTCTCAGTTATGTTTTCAAATCATGGTAGATACAGAAAACAGCAGCATTTATATCAGTCATTAGAATAAATGGATGAAGATGTCTGTGGTCCCAGATGACCAGCTTGGAGCCCCAGGTCCTGCTAGACTGTTGAAGAGTGAAGGCATCAGAATCTCTGCCAACTATAATAATCCATTTGGGTCAAACCAATGAGGAAACCCACAAAATTCCTATAAATTTCAGCTTCATATAAAGAACAATTTTGCTCTGCCTAGGGAAAGATGTAAAATTATGGAAGAACCTGGAGAATTGGGATTTTGTGTACACTGGGGATCCTGTAGGTCTGAGGTTCATAATGGTTCTTCACTGGAGCTGTAGGAGGCCGGGGGTTTGGAAAAAGGAGCTAAAAGCTAGGTCAATCCCAGAGAAGAGAGCAGGAGCAGTAGGAGCAGAGGAATGGCAATGAGACAGAAAGCAGACACCTGAAAATTTCCTAGGAATTGATGACTATTCATGGATGTCTTTAAGAAGGTTAGCCTTTTAAAACTTTTCTCTAATGCTCCTTTCCCTATATTTAACGTATCATCTCAAATCTTATGTAGTTATTTTTTCAAACGCAAAAATTTGTTCACATTTTTTTGTGAAAGCTTTAACTATTTCTTATTCAGCATAAGAAAATGTCCAGACTCATTACCTGGGCATACAAGACCCTTCACAACCAGGGCCCAAGAACAAGCCACCAGATTTCTCTTTCTCTCTGCTGCCTAGTTCAAAACTAGATCTTCCAGTCATGCAGAAGGATTATCCATCTTTTCCAAATTGAGCTTTTTAATATCTTCTGGATAGTCTTTGCTTTTTCCTTTACCTTGTTCTCTGCCCGACAAACTCCTCTTAAGATCCTACTCAAATGTTACTTCCTGTGTAAAACTTTTCCCAAATCTACTAAGCATATGTAATCCATGGGCTCACAAAGAGTCCGTGGGTCCATGGAAAGTCCCTGGAATAGAAAAGAGTCAGACACAACTGAGCAACTGAATTGAACTGAACCAGCCGTATGATTTTTCTCCATTCCTTTTCCTCCCATAAAACTTTGTTTTCCTTGCCTATTAGTTAATAACCTGTGTAAGTCCTGTTCCATTGGGCAATGAATTTCCCCCCAAGGTCAATGCTAAAACATAACACTCAACATCTAGCATGGTACTTGGAATGTAATAGGTACCCCAGAGTCTTCACTCAGTTCAGTTCAGTTCAGTCGCTCAGTTGTGTCCAACTCTTTGTGACCCCATGAACCGCAGCACGCCAGGCCTCCCTGTCCATCACCAACTCCCGGAGTCCACCAAAACCCATGCCCATCAAGTCGATGATGCCATCCAACCATCTCATCCTCTGTCATCCTCTTCTCCTCCTGCCCTCAATCTTCCCAGCATCAGGGTCTTTTCCAGCGAGTCAGCTCTTCGCATCAGGTGGCCAAAGTATTGGAGTTTCATCTTCAGCATCAGTCCTTCCAATGAACACCCAGGACTGATCTCCTTTAGGATGGACTGGTTGGATCTCCTTGTATCCAAGGGACTCTCAAAAGTCTTCTCAAACATCACAGTTCAAAAACATCAATTCTTTGGTACTCAGCTTTCTTTATAGTCCAACTCTCACATCCACACATGACTACTGGAAAAACCATAGCCTTGATTAGATGGACCTTTGTTGACAAAGTAATGTCTCTGCTTTTTAATATGTTGTCTAGGTTGGTCATAACTTTCCTTCTAAGGAGTAAGCATCTTTTAATTTCATGGCTGCAGTCACCATCTGCAGTGATTTTGGAGCCCAGAAAAATAAAGTCAGCCACTGTTTCCACTATTTCCCCATCTATCTGCCATGAAGTGATGGGACTGGATGCCATGATCTTAGTTTTCTGAATGTTGAGCTTTAAGCCAACTTTTTCACTCTCCTCTTTCACTTTAATCAAGAGGCTCTTTAGTTCTTCTTCACTTTCTGCCTTAAGGGTGGTGTCATCTGCATATCTGAGGTTATTGATATTTCTCCCAGAGTCTTCATTGGAAGAGTAGAATAAACAGATCCTCCATGTTTAACAAAGTATGTGGGCTAAGAAAATGATGATTCCTGCCTTGTTCAACATCCTTCTAGAAGTGGGTCTCTGTGGTGCACATGATTTTGAATCTCATTTTTTATTTAAAACTTTAGGTGACTTACTTAATATCTTGGAGACTCCTTTCTTTCACCTATAGAATGAGTACAACAATACCAACCTTCCAAGGTTGATGTTAAAAACCAGTGTTATTCTAATACTTCCCACATGTCAGGATATTTGGGCTTGCCAGGTGGCTCAGTGGTAAAGAATTTGCCTGCAGTGCAGGAGACACAGGTTTGATCCCTGGGTCAGGAAGATTCTCTGGAGAAGGAAATGACAACACACTCCAGTATACTTGCCTGAGAAATCCCATGGACAGAGGAGCCTCGGGAACCACAGTCCATGGTGTCACAGGGCTCAACACAACTGAGCAACTAAACAACAACAATCAAGATATTTAGTGGACGTTTCTTCTTTTCTGCTTTTCATCAAAGGCACTTGGAATGTGAGTAATTTTTATTTTTTACAATTCCAGTCTTTATTCATATCTTAATCTACTCTTTTATAAAGTTCACACATTTACTTTTGTAATTATTTATCCATGTAAACATAGCCTACTACGGTACATATGCATAGCTGTATCTTTAAGAATATAAATCAAAACTTTTTTAATGGGACCCCCAAGAAATATATTGTTGTTGCTAAATGATCATGTAGGCAACATATGACTGGGTAAAACTGAGTAATATAATACCCTTATTATGGTAATCTTACAGTAGTAACTTGAGAGGTAATAAACTATGGAGGCTAAGTATGTGGGGTAGAAGTAAAGAATAAACTTGGATTTGAACTGTGACAGCATCTCTTACAGGTAAATCTGACTGATGATGCTGCAGTTTCCTCAACTGTATCATGGACATAATAAAACATATTTAACTCAAAGAATTATTGTGAGGACTGAAAGGGATACAGAATGTAAAGAACGTGGCATGGAGCCCAGTACATGGTACACTCAATGGCTGTTATTTTTATGGTTCCACTCATTATTATTATTCCTCTGGCTTCCGGCCAAACCTACTATTGCAGACTTCCAGGCCCCTGAAGGCATAATCTCACATACATATTCTGAACATCACACGGGGCATCCCCAATGTACCTATGAATGACAGCCCAACCTTCACCTAATAGGGAGCTCAGGAAGGGAAAAGAGGGCCTTTTATTTATTTTTTATTTTTTTTAATTTTTTTTCCCTTTATTTATTTATTTTTTCAGTGGGTTTTGTCATACATTGATATGAATCAGCCATAGATTTACACATATTCCCCATCCTGATCCCCCCTCCCATCTCCTTTTAAACATGAAGAATGGGTGTGACTATGGTAGATCCATGCAGGAAGCTGTGTGACTCTTCCTCATCAATTTCACTGGAGCCAGAAATGAAGTCACCCCACCCTCTGACCCTCTTCCACCTTCCTAACCTCTGAGCACTGCCTCAGAGGACACAGCCATCTATAAATGCAGTCACCCCAGAGCCCCCTGACCCCTGAATCCTGGGAGTTTCCAGTGTCCAACAGCTCATGCTGTGCCAAAGCAGCGCTGAGTTCCTTGCCAATGCAGAGAGCACGCTTTGTCACCATCTGCTGTGTTACGCTTGTGACATAGACACAAAAAAAGTTTTGTCTTGAGGCTCAATATTTTACAAGGTTTTTAGTGTGGGGGAAGTAGATGTTATAGGGTAAAATCTGAATGACTAAGGGTTCTTCTACTAGAATCATTCTTACTCCCTTTCCAATAGCAGAGTCAGATGACCAAACACAGCCCATTTGTCTTTCTCTCTCCCCTTCTAAGAAAAAGTCACTATACTTAGTACTCCTCAAACTTTCCCTCCCAAGGTCTATGCACATTGAACCTGAAGCCCATGTGTCTAGGAACAGAGCCCAAAATGCCTGACATGAGAGCAAAGTCTCTTTGATGTCTCATCTTTTATCTTAGGGAAAAAAATTTCTATGAATTTGGCATCTTCTTTGTGGCATTGTGTTAATCTAAAATAATGGCATTTTTCCTCCAGATTTTTTAGTCCATTTCATGACTTTGGGTTTCCTGTAGAATACCAAACCCACCCCAGCAGCACTCCTATCCCATGTTAGGATCCTTGATCAGCCTGGGAATAAGTGAGGTCTCTCTTAGGAGTCGTCTCCTTTGTGGTGGAAAAGAGATGTCTGGCATGCTCTTTCCATTCATTTGTCAAGCATGCCCTGACATGGCTGAATCCCAGCCATAAACACAACCTAAGGTTAAACTTGACTCCCCAGTTCCCCAACACATTTAAGCCATGCCTCAGAGACATCATGAAGAACCTCAGTTTTTATCCTACCATCTGCCTGTACATTTGCTGGGTAAATGTGAGTTTCTGTTGGCTGAGGAGTCAAAAGCAGAAGGTTTGCTGTACATGATTACCGATGGAAACCACATTGCTTCAAAGTATGGGCAGGCACAAGGGAAGCATTTGATAAATGTGTCTTAAAGATAATGACTTGCATGGAAGTATACTTTCTTCTGCAAAGAAAATTTGGATTATCCAAAGACATTCAGGACCTTCCAGAAAATAAAACCCATTCAATTAGTTCTTTCCATGTACTTAAGCATATAAAAGTAATGGATCCATATAAATTATTGCATTCCATATTCACACCAATTAAAAATTCCTCAGATGGTTCAGTCAATGGCCCATATGTATTATAGTTCTAGCAACTCCCATCTCTTTCATAGATGCAAGTCAACCATATGCAGTGACTTAGGCTGTGCCAGAAGTTCCAAAATAGTCTTTGGAAATGAATGTCTCTGCATTGTGGCTCATAAAAATACCTGTTCATTATAAATGGAAGTCAACCCAGCCCAGTATTAGATGAATGACAAGAACCTAATTTCTGAAATGCAGCCAGATCCAGAGTTAAACACAGTGGGCAAGGACTTAATGGAAAAGTAATAAGGTTAGGTCATGTTACTATTATCTCCAAATTCATGTGGTTTCCATGAAATACGTGGAGCTCCCTGCAGCCCTCTGAGACGTGGAGGTTTATAGCCCTCCTGTTGGTTCTGCTTATAAAGGCCAACCTCCATAAAAAGGAATGAGGTATTGATACATGTTACCACGCAGATGAACCTTGCAACATTATGCCAAGTGAAAGAAGCCAGTCACAAAAGGCCACATATTGTACAATTTCACTTACAAGGAATCTCCAAAACAGCAAACCCATAGAAACTAGAAGTAGATTAATAGTCTCCAGGGACTGGGGGAGAAGAAAATGGGGACTGACTGCTAATGAGTGTGGGTTTCTTTCTGGAGTGATGATGGGTTACAAAATTAGTGGCAATTGTTGTACAACTCTGTAAATATATTAAAAGCCACTGAACTATATGCTTTAAAAGCATGAATTTTATGGTAGATAAATTATCTCAATAAAGCTTCCATAAAGGAAAAATAAAAGTCTAACTAGGGTATGATATGAAGTGGAGTCTTGGAATGGGGAAGGATGAAACATGGCAAAAAAAAAAAATACACACACACACACACACGCACACACACATCCTCAAGAGAGCTATGCTGAACCCTTCCATTTCTGGACGAGCTTTCGGAATGAAGCTCAGAGTTACTCTCAGACCTCACAGATTTCATTCCCCAAATGCATAGGACAATCGTCTTCAAGTCCATAGGGTATTTTCATTCCCTTTCTTTTCTTTTTTTTTTTTTTTTTTGCCCCTCATTGAATTTTCTAGTAATTTTGAGTCAGGTGGAGAGGAGTCTGCTCCGCTTCTGCTGTTCATTATGGAAATTGATTTGACCCTCATTTGCATCTATTTGCACCGCCATCAAGCTGATTTAGAATCTGAGGGTGGTTGCAACCTCCTTGGAAGCTGGCAGATTTGCTCTAAAAACAGAGCCCTGGAACTTTCCAACCAGCTCTGAAAAACTTGTTCTCTTGCCCTTTTGATTTCTGCACAACATGGGCAGAGATTCAGAGAAATAAAACTTGTGGTAAAGGAAAGAAAGGAAACCTTTGTTGCTTCCTGCTATAAATAGCCTCCATCCCCTTGCCTTCCCTCCACGCTGCTAGTCAACCCTGCAATCCTGGGTTGTACATCAGAAATAAATACATTGCTCTGTGGAGCAAGTGGCCCCAGGCAAGCTTGCAGGCTGGCAACTGGCAGCAGAAGAGTTAATTCTTAAACAGTCTAATATGACCTGAGCGCTATAATTATCCCTGCTGTACTGACCCATAGGGTCATCAGGAGCCACAAGAAAGAAGAAAGCACAGCCTGTAATCTGGACCAACTTGCTAAGAGTACTGATAAGAACCTAGGAGAACGCAGACTTGCTCTGCCTTAGCCATTCTTGCCTCTCCTATTTAATTTCCCTTTCCTCTACAGCCCAGGGCTGATTTCTTGCTTTCCATTTAACTCCTTCTCACACGTGCCCTGTTTGGTCTCTTCCTGCATCTAGCAACCGGCACCCTCACCTCCCCTATGCAAACTGCTCTCCCTCTTATTGTAATGAAATAGCTTGATTGCAGTTTGTGACTGCAAAATATTGAATTCTCATTGTATAAAAAACAGTTATATAAAAAGGGAAATAAGGTATAAAAATTAACTATATCCACCACTCACAAATGTAGAGTCTTCAAATTCAAAAAGAATATATTTTTTAAATGAAACCTATGAGACACATCTATTTTTCACTTAGAAATCCATCTTGTGCATCTCTCCATTTCAATAAATATAGATCTACACTACCATTTTTAGCAATCTCTATAAATGTATCTATAATTTGCACACTTAGTCTGTTTCTTCTTGATTCACACACACACACACACACACACATATATATATATATATATATATATATATATTCAAAGATAATGTACACATTCAGTTTTTTTTTTTCTCAGCCCCAAATTTATCCCTGAGGCCCTCAATCTATCTACAACTTATCCAAGTTTCTTCAGTCGCACCTGACATCTGGGCCTCCTACTGTACCAAACTGTCTGCTCATCAGAAGTACCCATCCTAGGCCTTATATTTCAAGATCCTGTTCCATTTGATGATAACTGAAAAACTATGAGTAGCAAAGTAAGCTAATGGTGAGTTGGTCCTGTGGCTTTTATTCGGTTTCAGCAGACAACTAGAGCTGGGTGGGCTTTAGAAGTAACCTGATATGACATTTGCCCAAGTTGTCAGTTCATGAGAAACAAGGATGGAGTGCAGGGTTGTGGTGAATATTAAACAATTCTCTGGTCCCTAATCCAGAGAGTTCAAGGAGATGGGTTTGGAGTGGAGTTTGGAGAACTACCATTTAATAAGCACTCCATGTAATGACTTTTATCAGTCAAATTTCAGAAACCCTAATTTTATTCAGTAGCATTATCTTTCATATGAGGTCATAGGGGACCAAAAGTATGTAATTTGTCATGTCTACATGAACAGTTAGGGTAGGACTTGAGGCATTGTCTATATTTTCCTATCTCTAAACTTGTCATCTTTCACTGTGCCAGAGCATCTTATTTCAAAAAATAGAAAAAATTCTTTTTATTAGAACAAAAGATTTCTAAATAGAATACTGTAACAGGAAGGGTTTCTGGTGGTCAGTTAGTTCAGTCGCTCAGTCGTGTCCAACTCTTTGCCACCCCATGGACTGCAGCACACCAGGATTCCCTGTCCATCATCAACTCTCGGAGCATACTCAAACTCATATCCATCGAGTCGGTGATGCCATCCAACCATCTCATCCTCTGTCGTCCCCTTCTTCTGCCACCTTCAATCTTTCCCAGCATCAGGGTCTTTTCAAATGAGTCAGTTCTTTGCACCAGGTGGCCAAAGCATTGGAGTTTCAGCTTCTACATCAATCCTTCCAATGAATATTCAGGACTGATCTCCTTAGGATAGACAGGTCGGATCTCCTTGCAGTCCAAGGGACTCTCAAGAGTCTTCTCCAATACCATAGTTCAAAAACATCAATTCTTCAGTGCTCAGTTTTCTTTACGGTCCAACTCTCACATCCATACATGACTACTGGAAAAACCATAGCTTTGACTAGACAGACCTTTGTTGGCAAAGGAATGTCTCTGCTTTTTAATTTGCTGTCTAGGTTGTTCATAGCTTTTCTTCCAAGCTGCCTGGTATTTAGTGACAGTTTTGGAACTCAAAGTGGGTTAAAGGGAAGTTGACTTTGAGACCAAAAGAAAATGGTCTTTTATCGCCACTCAAATCATATAGAAAGCAAATGGCTATTTATATTTTGTGTGTGTGTGTGTGTGTGTGTGTGCACGCATGTGTGTGTATATGCCTATATGCTGGTCTTAGAAAAAAATACAAGTGAAACAGGATCATAGAACCAACAACATCAGAATAAAGGTTTTAAAGACATTTCTAAAATTATCTCCAAAGAGAAAAACAAATACTAGTGGTAATGCAGAAAGATTGAATCTAATCAAAAGCAAAGTTTCCTTTGATTTGAGTCTGTCTTCATCCCTGCAGAAATGTTTCAGCAAGATTTTCAGCTTTCACCAGAATCAGTAATACAGAACACAAAGAAACAGAAATAAGATTTCTTAAAAGCAGTACTCAATCATGGGCTACTTACCTGGTCTGGTGGTCAACTAAGTTGTGGTGTTTATGTATAATATCTGGCAGGATTCTTTAATTCAAGATCATATAAAAATAGCAAACGTGGTCATTTAAAAGACCCTAACCTCATGGAGTAGGAATTGTAATGGAAACTGCATTTTCTCAAGAGATAACATGTGAACGGTGATTATTTGCTTTCTTTCTACTACTTTATGTGATGACCAGTGGCTAATGTTTTCAGGTTCAAGTATAAGAATGAAAGACTTACTGTAATTTCCAAGTTTCCCTTCCCAAGAAAGTGATGAAAACCCTTGGCTGGCTGCAGTTCAGTCCGGTACAGATTTGTGCATGGCTAGCTGAGCTTGTATTCCACTGGTCCTCAGTGTTGAGAACTGGGTGGCCATCATCCTCTGGCAGTCTGTGTTCCATTGTCCCTTTCTTATAATCAAATTCTTTTCTGTCCAAGTTGCTCTTTCTCAATCAATCTGCAGCACTTTCAAGTTTTAGTTGTTAGGTTTCACTTGGACCATTGACTTCTTTATCTATGGTATTTTCAAAGTTTGTTCTCCCTCCAATGTATTTTGGAAAACTCTAACTAGATACTATTTCTACCCAGGTAATGGCTTCATTACCAACTCTTTCTATATATTGTCCTTTCTCCTCCCTTTCCATCTTCTCTTCTCTCTTCCCTGCACTCCTGTTTTGTCATTGCATAGCAGTGGTGGGAGAGCATTTCATTCTGCTTTTGTGGAAAGAGTAACTTCTGCATCAGAAACTACACTGCAAGGAGTCACATGCTGTTTAATAGTGGCTTTAGCTTCCTGCATGGCTTCCCAGGTGGGACTAGTGGTAAAGAACCCACCTGCCAATGCAGGAAAACTAAGAGATGTGGGTTCAATCCCTGGGTTGGGTAGATCGATCTCTGGGTTTGGTAGATCCCCTGGAGAAGGAAATGGCAACCCAATCCAGTATTCTTGCCTGGAGACTTCCATGGACAGAGGAGTCTGGAGAGCTACAGTCTATAGGGTCACAAAGAGTCAGACACGACTAAAGTGACAACACGCATGTAGCTTTTTGGGTGTGTTAAATTATTACATGTGTAGTTTCAGGTAAATTAAGTACAATCTTACTGCTACTGATTTTATGTAGGATCTCTTTACAGAGCATATCAGCTATTAATGAGATACTGCCCTGGCAGCATATTGTCATAAACAACAGCATTTTGGTCTGTTAGGCACCACACCATCACCATCATCAATAATATTTGGAGACAACATTTTTAGAAGGCAGACTTGAATCACATTTAGGTGCTAGAGACATGCTTAGAGTGGGGTCTTCAGTTTCCATGATAAGCACAACCTACTCTTTTAGTGGCTTTGACCCAGGGTTTTTTCTTTCCTCTTGAGTTGAAGCTATCAGTTCATCTCTATTCGATTCAATTCAACTCAATTCATTTTAATTCAACTCCAGACATATAAACGGAAGATTTATATTCACAAACTCACCTTCTCTTGTTCACTATCTGTATTTGTTCCTCTCTCATGTATCCAGCTCTTTCATATTGTGACTCAATTGGGCAAAGCCTCATATAGTGCTGCGTTCCATATATGCTTGGACCTCAAGAAACAAAAGCTCTTCTCTCATTATTTTAAAGCAAACACCCCTCCTTTGCATGTATTCCAACTGGTATACAAAAGTCTAATAAATTCATCTCCACTGTTATTTTCTCCTAGGTGAAATAGAAATGGTAAGAACTAATTTGATTACATCTCCCTGGGGCAAAAGTTTGCATTTGAGCACAATGCTCTCAGACAATGGACTCCATTATTAATACAATCTAAAGTTTTAGTAGAAAATAAGTTGGTAAAAAGATTGGGTAGGGGGTGGTCCAGATGTTTTCCATTGATTTTCATTTTGCCAGTAGGATTCTTTCTCCCACTGTTACCACATGGAGATCTTCTCCCAGAGCTCTTCTCAGTAAAAACCTTGGGGGATTCTGTGCTTTGCATATGTAATTGAGGAAGTGATTGAATCAAAGGGAATCAGCTCTATGTGAAAGGCGAAGCTAAGGAGAAAATAGCCCACCCATTTATACAATTGTGTAATCATGCTTCTTCAAGAGCACCTGTTTTCAGAGCTTTGTGCTCTATTTTTTCTACATGCTTTGAGGTATAATTTAAAAAACAATAAAATGTATTCTTTTATAGGTGACAGTTCTATGCATTTTGATAACCTTTTGTGTGCACTAAGTCACTTTGGTCTTGTCTGACTCTGTGCGACCCTATGGACCATAGCCTCCCAGGCTCCTCTGTCTGTGGGATTCTCCAGGCAAGAATACTGGAGTGGGTTGCCATGCCCTCCTCCAGGGGATCTTCCTGAGCCGGGGATCGAACCTGCATCTCTTACATCTCCTGCATTGGCAGGTGAGTCCTCCACCACTAGCGCCAGCTGGGAAGCTATCCCCAAAAGTTCTCTTGTGTCCCTGGGTGAAAAATGGACTTTCCTGACAGCCTCTGACCTAATGTGTGTCTTCTTCATTTTACCTTTTCCAATATGTTATGTAAGGGGAATTATATGTAGCCTTTTGAGTCTGGCTTCATTGAATTAGCATAAAGCTTTTGAGAGTTATCATTTCTATTCAGTGTTTTATGCTTCATTCCTTTTTTATTGCTGAATAAACTACTTATTATAGTGTTTTGCTGTATGGCACACCACAATTTGTTTAACCATTTGCCAGCTGGTAGATATTTGAGTTGTTTTAAGTTTGGGCAATTATGAATAAAGCCACTACAGTAAATACCAAAGGACATATTCATGGGTTGTATATTGAAATTCATAGGAAACTACCATATGAATTTATAAAAGGTTATACCATTTTGAAGTTATACCATCAATACATTAGAATTGTAGTTTCTCCACATCATCACTGACATTTGTTATTGTCCTTTTTTTTTTTAATGAGCCATCTTAAAAATTATGCTGTGGTATTGTTTTGTAGTTCTGATTTGCATTTTTCTAATAGCTAATGCTTTTAAACTTCTTTTCATATGTTTGGCACTTAATATTTTCTCAACTAAACTGTAGGATCAGATGTTTTGCTGCTTTTTAAATTGTGTTGATTGTTTCCTTATTATTGAGTTTTGATAGTTCTTTATATATTCTGGTTATTAGTACTTTTAAAATGATTGTCTTTTTTTAAAAATATAAGAAATTTTCTTTCATTGTAATCCCAAAGAATCATATTCTCATTATTTCTTCTTTTGAGGATCATTTATTCACAACTATTACACTGCTCCTCAATCTTTTAAAATTAAAATTTTGATCATGGATCACTTTGAAAGTTGTATGAAACTAACTATCCACTGTTTCTCCAAAAATTTGACTATATACAAATTTTTGCATAGCCTTTGAGGAGTCCACAACACACCTACTCCTGAAGTTACAGTGAAACATGGATCCCAGGTTAGGAAGTCATGTGTGCATCCAGTTAATGCCAACTAGGTTGAGTATAATTCTCTTCCTCTTTATTTTTGATTGACACAAGCTACTAGACAATACTAAATAGGTCATCAGTTCAGTTCGGTTGCTCAGTCGTGCCCAACTCTTTGCAACTCCATGGACTGCAGCACACCAAGCCTCCCTGTCCATCACCAACTCCCAGAGTTTATTCAAACTTATGTCCATTGAGTTGGTGATGTCATCCAACCATCTCACCTTAAGTCATCCCCTTATCCTCCCACCTTCAATCTTTCCCAGCATCAGGGTCTTTTCAGATGAGTCAGTTCTTCGCATCAGGTGGGCAAAGTATTGGAGTTTCAGCTTCAACATCAGTCCTTCCAATAAATATTCAGGACTGATTTCCTTTAGGATGAACTGGTTGGATCTCCTTGCATCCAAGGGACTCCTAAGAATCTTCTCCAACACCACAGTTCAAAAGCATCAATTCTTCAGCACTCAGCTTTCTTTATAGTCCAATTCTCAAATCCATAGATGACTACTGGAAAATCCATAGCTTTGACTAGACGGACCTTGGTTGGCAACGCAATGTCTATTCTTTTTAATAAGCTGTCTAGATTGATCATAACTTTTCTTCCAAGGAGCAAGTCTTTTAATTTCACGGCTGCAGTCACCATCTGCAGTGATTTTGGAGCCCCCCAAAATAAAGTCTGTCACTGTTTCCACTGTTTCCCCATCTATTTGCCATGAAGTGATGGGACCAGGAGCAGCCATGAGGATTTACTCTAAGTCCAAGGCCAGGAGCGGTGGCTGCACTTCGCCGGAGCAGTCATGAGGCGATACCTCATGTCCAAGGTCAGAGAAACCCCAGTAAGATGATAAGTGCTGGAGCGGCTATGAGGAGATACCCCACAACCAAGGGCAAAGGAGAAGCCCCAGTAAGATGGGAGGAGGGGCAAATCTGTGTTTAGAATCAAACCCCATTTCCTCCAGTGATGCTCAGAAGGCTCAAACAAACCTTGTGTGCACCAGAACCCAGGGACCCGACAGAGACTGAGACAGAACTGTGTTTGAGCGTCTCCTGTGGAGGTTCGGGTCAGCAGTGGACTGCCATAGGGATAGGGGCTCTGGATGCAACAGACTTGGGTATGGCATAAGTCCTCTTGGAGGAGGTCACCATTAACCCCACCATAGAGCTATCAGAACTTACACAGGACTGGGAAAGAGTCTCTTGGAGGGCACAGACTGAACCTGTGTGCACCAGGACCCAGGAGAAAGGAGCAGTGACCCCACAAGAGACTGACCCAGACTTGCCTGTGAGTGTCCTGGAGTCTCCAGCAGAGGCGTGGGTCAGTGGTGGCTTGCTGTAGGGTTGGGGGCACTGTATGTAGCAGTACATGCATGGGATCTTTTGAAGGAGGTTGCCATTATCTTCATTACCTCACCATAGTTTGGCCCCAGGTAAATAGCTCCACTCATCACTAGAAAATTGGATTAAAGATTTACTGAGCATGGCCCTGTCCATCAGAACAAGACCCAGTTTCCCCCTCAGCCAGTCACTCCCATCAGGAAGCTTCCATAAGCCTCTTAGCTTTCTGCATCAGAGGGCAGACAGACTGAAAACCACAGTCACAGAAAACTAACCAATCTGATTACATGGACCACAGCCTTGTCAAGCTTGATGAAACTATGAGCCATGCCATGTAGGCCCACCCAAGACAGACAGGTCACGGTGGAGAGTTCTGACAAGAGGTGCACTGGAGAAGAGAATGGCAAACCACTTCAGTATTCTTGTCTTGAGAAGCCCATGAACAGTATGAAAAGGCAAAAAGATAGGACACTGAAAGATGAAATCCCCAGGTCGGTAGGTGCCCAATATGCTACAAGAGATCAGTGGAGAACTAACTCCAGGAAGAATGAAGAGATGGAGCCAAAGCAAAAATGACACCCAGTTGTGTATGGGACTGGTGATGGAAGTGAGGTCTGATGCTGTAAGTGGAATGTTAGGTCCATGAATCAAGGCAAATTGGAAGTGGTCAAACAGGAGATGGCAAGAATGAACACTGATATTTTAGGAATCAGCAAACTAAAATGGACTGGAATGGGTGAATTTAACTCAGATGACCATTATTATCTACTACTGTAGATAATCTCTTAGAAGAATCTCTTAGAAGAAATGGAGTATTCATCATAGTCAACAAAAGAGTCTGAAATGCAGTACTTGGAGGCAATCTCAAAAATGACAGAATGATCTCTGTTCGTTTCCAAGGAAAATCATTCAGTATCACAGTAATCCAAGTCTATGCCCCAACCAGTAATGCTGAAGACACTGAAGTTGAACTGTTCTATGAAGACTTATAAGATTTTCTAGAACTAACACTCAAAAAAGATGTCCTTTTTATTATAGGGGACTGGCATGCAAAATTAGGAAGTCAAGAAATACCTGGAGTGACAGGCATAATTGGCCTTGGAGTACAGAATGAAACAGGGCAAAGGCTAGAAGAGATTTCCCAAGAGAATGCCAACACCCTCTTCCAACAATACAAGAGAAGACTCTATACATGGACATCACCAGATGGTTAACACTGAAATCAGAGTCATTATATTCTTGGCAGCCAAAGGTGGAGAAGCTTTATACAGTCAGCAAAAACAAGATGGGGATCTGACTGTGGCTCAGATCACAAACTCTTTATTGCCAAGTTTAGATTTAAATTGAAGAAAGAAGGGAAAAACCACTAAACCATTCAGTTCAGTTCAGTCGCTCAGTTGAGTCTGACTTTCTGTGACCTCATGACCACAGCACGCCAGGCCTCCCTGTCCATCACCAACTCCCAGAGTTCACCCAAACCCATGTTCATTGAGTCAGTGAGGCCATCAAACCATCTCATCCTCTGTCATCCCCTTCTCCTCCTGCCCTCACTCTTTCCCATCATCAGGGTCTTTTCAAGTGAGTCAGCTCTTTGCATCAGGTGGCCAAAGTATTGGAGTTTCAGCTTAAATATCAGTCCTACCAATGAACACCTAGGACTGATTTGCTATGACCCAAATCAAATCCCTTATGATTATACATTGGAAGTGAGAAATAGATTTAAGGGACTAGATCTGATAGACAGAATGCCTGAAGAACTATGGACAGAGGTTCATGACACTATACAGGAGACAGGGATCAAGACCATACCCAAGAAAAAGAACTGCAAAAAAGCAAAATGGCTATCTGAGGAGGCCTTACAAATAACTGAAAAAAGAAGAGAAATGAAAAGCAAAGGAGAAAAGGAAAGATATACTCATTTGAATTCAGAGTTCCAAAGAATAGCAAGGAGAGATAAGAAAACCTTCCTCAGTGATCAACACAAAGAAATAGAGGAAAAACAACAGAATGGGAAAGACTAGAGATCTCTTCAAGAAAATTAGAGATATGAAGGGAACTTTTCATGCAAAGATAGGCACAATAAAGGACAGAAATGGTATGGACCTAACAAAAGCAGAAGACATTAAGAAGAGGTGGCAAGAATACATGGAAGAACTGTACAAAAAAGATCTTCATGACCCAGATTACACGATGGTGTAATCACTCACCTAGAGCCAGACATCCTGGAATGTGAAGTTAGGTGGGCTTTAGGAAGTATCACTATGAACAAAGCTAGCAGAGGAGATGGAATTGCAGTTGAGCTATTTCAAATCCTAAAAGATGATGCTGTGAAAGTGCTCCACTCAATATGCCAGCAAATTTGGAAAACCCAGCAGTGGCCACAGGACTGGAAAAGGTCAGCTTTCATTCCAATCCCAAGGAAAGGCAATGCCAAAGAATGCTCAAACTACCACACAATTGCACTAATCTCACACACTAATAAAGTAATGTTCAAAATTCTCCAAGCCAGGCTTCAGTAATACATGAATTGTGAACTTCCAGATGCTCAAGCTGGTTTTAGAAAAGGCAGAGGAGCCAGAGATCAAATTGCCAACATCCGTTGGATCATTGAAAAAGCAAGAGAGTTCCAGAAAAATATCTACTTCTGCTTTATTGACTGTGCCAAAGCCTTTGACCATGTGGATCACCACAAACTGGAAAATTCTGAAAGAGATTGAAATACCGGACCACTCGATGTGCCTCCTGAGAAATCCATATGCAGGTCAGGAAGCAACAGTTAGAACTGGACATGGAACAACAGACTGGTTCCAAATAGGAAAAGGAGAATATCTAAGCTGTATATTGTCACCTTGCTTATTTAACTTACATGAAGAGTACGTCATGAGATATACTGGACTGCATGAGCACAAGCTGGAATCAGATTGCCAGGAGAAATATCAATAACCTCAGGTATGCAGATGACACCACCCTTATGGACAAATATGAAGAAGAACTAAAGAGCCGCTTGATGAAAGTGAAAGAGGAGAGGGAAAATGTTGGCTTAAAGCTCAACATTCAGAAAACTAAGATCATGGCATCTGGTCCCATCACTTCAAGGCAAATAGATGGAGAAATGGTACAGACTTTATTTTGGGGGGCTCCAAAATCACTGCAGATGGTTACTGCAGCCATGAAATTAAAAGACACTTGCTCTTTGGAAGAAAAGTTATGACCAATCTAGACAGCATATTAAAAAGCAGAGACATTACTTTGCTAACAGAAGTCTGTCTAGTCAAGGCTATGGTTTTTCCAGTAATCATTATGGATGTGAGAGTTGGACTATAAAGAAAGTTGAGAGCAGAAGAATTGATGTTCTTGAACTCTGGTGTTGAGAAGACTCTTGAGAGTCCCTTGGATGCAAGGAGATCCAACCAGTCCATCCTAAAGGAAATCAGTCCTGAATATTCATTGGAAGGACTGATGCTGAAGCTGAAACTCCAATACTTGGGCCACTTGATGAGAAGAGTTGACTCATTTGAACAGACCCTGAGCTGGGAAAGATTGAAGGTGGAAGGAAAAGGGGAGACAGAGAATGAGATCATTGGATGGCATCACCAACTCAATGGACATGAAGTTTGAGTAAACTCTGGTAGTTGGTGATGGACAGGGAGGCCTGGCTTGCTGCAGTCCATGGGGTCAAAAAGAGTCAGACATGACTGGGCGAATGAACTGAACTGAACTGTTGGGACCAGATGCCATGATCTTAGTTTTCTGAATGTTAAGCTTTAAGCCAACTTTTTCACTCTCCTCTTTCACTTTCATCAAGAGGCTCTTTAGTTCGTCTTTGCTTTCTGCCATAAGAGTGGTGCCATCTGCATATCTGAGTTTATTGATATTTCTCCCAGCAATCTTGATTCCAACTTGTGCTTCATCCAGCCCAGTGTTTCTCATGATGTACTCTGCATATAAGTTAAATAAGCAGGGTGACCATATACAGCTATGACATATTCCTTTCCCAATTTGGACCCAGTCTGTTGTTTCATTTCCAGTTCTAACTGTTGCTTCTTGACCTGCATCCAGATTTCTCAGGAGGCAGGTCAGGTGGGCTGGTATTCCCATCTCATTAAGAATTTTCCACAGTTTATGGTGATCCACACAGTCAAAGGCTTTGGCATAGTCAATAAAGCAGAAACAGATATTTTTCTGAAACTCTCTTGCTTTTTCAATGATCCAATGGATGTTGGCAATTTGATCTCTTGCTCCTCTGCCTTTTCTAAATCCAGCTTGAACATCTGAAAGTTAACAGTTCACCTACTGTTGGAGCTTGGCTTGGAGAATTTTGAGCATTACGTTGCTAGCATGTGAGATGAGTGCTATTGTGCGGTCTGACCATTCTTTAGCACTGCCTTTCCTTGGGATTGGAATGAAAACTGACCTTTCCCAGTCCTGTGGCCACTGCTGGGTTTTCCAAATTTGCTGGCATATTGAGTGGAGCACTATCACAGCATCATCTTTTAGGATTTGAAATAGCTCAACTGCAATTTCATCACTTCCACTAGCTTTATTTGTAATGATGTTTCTTAAGACCTACTTCACATTCCAGGGTGTCTGGCTCTAGGTGAGTGATTACACCATCGTGTAATCTGGGTCATGAAGACCTTTTTTGTACAGTTCTTCTGTGTATTCTTGCCACCTCTTCTTAAAGTCTTCTGCTTCTGTTAGGACCATACCATTTCTGTCCTTTATTGAGCCCATCTTTGCATGAAACGTTCCCTTGGTATCTCTAATTTTCTTGAAGAGATCTCTAGTCTTTCCCATTCTATTGCTCACCTCTATTTCTTTGCACTGATCACTGAGGAAGGTTTTCTTATCTCTCCTTGCTATTCTTTGGAACTCTGAATTCAAATGAGTAAATCTTTCCTTTTCTCCTTAGTCTTTCACTTCTCTTCTATTCACAGCTATTTGGAAGGCCTCCTCAGACAACCATTTTGCCTTTTTGCATTTTTTTCTTGATCCCTGTCTCCTATACAATGTCACGAACATCTGTCCATAGTTCTTCAGACACTCTGTCTATCAGATCTAATATCTTGAATCTATTTGTCACTTCCACTGTATAGTCATAAGGGATTTGATTTAGGTCATACCTGACCTGTCTCTTGAGAAACGTGTATGCCAGTCAGAAAGCAAGAGTTAGGGCTGGACATGGAACTACACACTGGTTCTAAATAGGAAAAGGAGTACGTCAAGGCTGTATATTGTCACCCTGCTGATTTAACTTATATGCAGAGTACATCATGAGAAACACTGGGCTGGATGAAGCACAAGCTGGAATCAAGATTGCTGGGAGAAATATCAGTAACCTCAGATGCGCAGATGACACTACCCTTATGGCAGAAAGTGAAAAACTAAAGAGCCTCTTGGTGAAATTGAAAGAGGAGAGTGAAAATGTTGGCTTAAAGCTCAACATTCAGAAACCTAAGATCATGACATCTGGTCCCATCACTTCATGGCAAATAGATGGGGAAACTGTGGAAACCGTGGCTGACTTTATTTTTTTGGGCTCCAAAATCAGTGCATATGGTGATTGCAGTCAAGAAATTAAAAGATGCTTACTCCTTGGAAGGAAAGTTATGACCAACCTAGACAACATATTAAAAAGTAGAGACATTACTTTGTCAACAATGGTTCATCTAGTCAAGGCTATGGTTTTTCCAGTAGTCATGTATGGATGTGAGAGTTGGACTGTAAAGAAAGCTGAGCGCAGAATTGATGCTTTTGAACTGCGGTGTTGGAAAAGACTTTTGAGAGTCCCTTGGACTGCAAGGAGATCCAACCAGTCCATCCTAAAGGAGATCAGTCCTGGGTGTTCATTGGAAGGACTGATGTTGAAGCTGAAACTCCAATACTTTGGCCACCTGATACGAAGAGCTGACTCATTTGAAAAGACCCTGATTCTGGGAAAGATTGAGGGCAGGAGGAGAAGGGGATGAGAGGATGAGATCATTGTATGGCATCACCAACTCAATGGACATGAGTTTGGGTAAACTCTGGGAATTGGTGATGGACAGGGAGGCCTGGTGTGCTGCGGTTCATGGGGTTGCAAAGAGTCAGACACAACTGAGCAACTGAACTGAGCTGAATGGTCTAGTGGTTTTCTCTACCTTCTTCAATTTAAGTCTGAATTTGGCAATGAGTTCATGATCTGAGCCACAGTCAGCCCCCAGTCTTGTTTTTGCTGACTGTATAGAGCTTCTCCATCTTATGCTGCAAAGAATATAAACAGTCTCATTTCAGTGTTGACCATCTGGTGATGTCCATGTGCAAATAGATCATGCAACTGTGAAAATTCATACACTGACAATATTCTTTCATCTAGTTCAGCAAGGCTTGCAAACCAGTCAATCCTCATCAAATGTGAAGAGCTGACACCTTGGAAAAGACCCTGATGCCTAGAAAGACTGAAGGCAAAAGGAGAAGAGGGTGACAGAGGATGAGATAGTTAGATAGCATCACTTACTCAATGGGCATGAATTTGAGCAAACTCTGGGAGATAGTGAAGAACAGGGAAGCCTTGCATGCTGTAGTCCATGGGGTTGCAAAAAGTAGGATATGACTTAGCAGCTGAACAACAACCACCACTGCATAGCTATACAACAGGTTTTCATCAGTCTCTGCAGCTCTGTTTAATTCCCAAAGAATTCAATCAACACATGTTTTTTATCATCTATATTTCTTTATTTTTCTTTTGATTTTTAAATATTGTTTTGAGGTATAGCTGATTAACTATGTAATGATAGCTTCTGATGAATAGCAAAGGGACTTAGCCATACATATGCATGTGTCCATTTCACCCCCCCCAAACCCCTCCCATCCAGGTTGCCATGTAACATTTAGCAGAATTCCATGTGCCGTACAATAGGCCCTTGTTGCTCATACATTTTAAATATAGCATTGTGTACATGTCCATCCCAAATTCCCTAATGATCCCTTCCTCCTGGCAACTATGAGTTCATCCTCTAAGTCTGTATCACCCATATTTCCTTCACTCTCTGCAGATGGTTCCACTACTGACTACCAGAGAAATAGAAGAAATCAGGTATGAATGAGCCCCCATTTAATTTAAACATACACATGTATACATCCTTTCTTCCCTCTAGTCTCAGAGAGAGAGATGACTTTCTTCTTCAAGTGGACTCTTGATCCCACTCTATCCTAGACCTTAATCTTGCACACATCTACTCCCCCTATATTATTAATGTCTCCCTTTTAAATTACTATTTATTCTCAATATTTCATTATCTTTTTCATTTGAAAAGAAGAAAAAAGCCTCCTTGATTGTGTAGCTCATTTCTCACTCTTTCCCATACTCTGCCCCCATCCATTTCTCTTTGTGCACAACCACACTTCTGAGAATATGTTACATCCACTACCTCCAACGGTTCTATTTCTCAAATCACTACAAAATCTGCAGCATCCCCAACATTCCGTTAAAATTGCTCTTCACAAGTAGTGAATAACTTTACATACAGTCTGGTTATAAAAAATAAATTGGCTATTTTCCATTATTATACATATCCTCTTGGAAACATTTGCTGTTGATGGTTGTGTCCTGGAACTCATTTCTCTCTCATCTTCTATAACAATACTCTTTCCAAACTTCTCTGTTAGTGTCTAAACATTTCTTGCTGGGTCTCCTTGATCTGTTTTCTCTGGTCACTCTGTTGAGACCTTTTTTCCTCAATATTCACAGTGTTCCTAGATGATGAAGCTGTATGACATTTTCAACAACCACCTACGTACACATCAGTGAATCACAACTCTTGACCTCACACTAGTTCACTTTTAGGAGTTCTCCCCCTAAAATTTCAGGCATTTTTTTCATAGGTTACTTAAACTGAACCAGTTTCAAGTAAATGTAACCACTGTCACCCTCCCCAAATTATTCTCCAAATTAGTTTTTTTCCATCTTACTCTATCAAAATTATCCCCATCATCTCCTGGTTGCCCAAGAAGAAACTTGAGAGTCACACTGAGTTTACTCTTTTCCCTAAAATTCCCATTTCTGCGTACTCCTCTAGCCACTCATACATTCATCTGTATAGTAAATATTTATTGAGTGTATACCACATGCCAAACACGCTGCTAACCTTCTAGCAGGTTGAATTAGGCATTATTTCTGCTCTCTGCTTCACTTTAATGTTGCAGATGCTATATGCTATATTTAATGTACACTTAAACACTTTAAGTATCTTAAATGTGGGAGAGTCAGAGAAAATTGCCAGAGGCAACCCTTCAATTGAATGATAAAGGATAAATGGTAATGAGCTAAAGAAAGGAGAGAACTATAGTTCAAGAAGGAACAGGATACTTAATGGCATGTCGATGTGGTTCTGCTTCCTAAGTCACTCAGAATCCTTTCATTTCCTCTCCAGATACACCTCTGAGAACTTACATACAGTTGCTCTATCATATTTTCCACCAATACAATTAATAATCACTCCTGAAAGGTCTCATTGGCCTCTAGTATTTTTTTCCTCCAATTCATCTTCCACACTGCTAGAGTGTGGATCTTTCTAAAGTGATCTTTAGAGTGATCTTTCTAAAGTGTCCCTCTGAGCAAATCTCTCATAGCATCAAATGGCATATGACTTGGCTTCTCACTACCCTACAGGTCCAATAAGCTACCATCATTGGACACTCTACTGACCAGTCAGTTTGCAGAATATGCCAATATTCTTGCCAACTTTTGCTGGTTCCTCCTCCAAAGATCCTCTTCTTTCCTCTTACCTGACATCTGTGAGTCTACTCACTTACAAATTCATTAAGACTGAGTTTAAGTGGTCCATTTTTATATGCTCAGGTAGACCAAAACACTACTTTTTCTACAGTTCAAAGCAGTGTACGCATATGTTTATTTTAGAATATATCACACTCTACTGTACCAGCTTACTTATCTATTTCCCCAATCACACTTGGAATGCCTAGAGAAATAGAAAAATGTCTTACGCATTTGTGTTCAGTTGCGTCTGACTCTGAGACGCCATGGACTGTAGCCTGGAAGACTACTCTTGTTCATGGAATTTTTTAATCAAGAATACTGGACTAGGTTCCCATTTCACCCTCCAGGGGAATCTTCCCAATCCAGGGATCAAACTGGAGTCTGTTGCATCTTCTGCATTGGTAGGCAGGTTTTTTACCATGAATGGGAAATCCCATTCATCCTCACATACCCAGTGCTCAACATGGGTGAGAGCACACTCAGCTGCTTCAGTCATATCCAAGTCTTTGCAACCCTGTGGACTGTAATCCACCAGTCTTCCCTGTCCATGGGATTCTCCAGGCAATACTAGAGTGGGTTGCCATGCTCTCCTCCAGGGGATCTTCCTGACCCAGGTATCAAACCCTCATCTCCTGCGTCTCTTGCATTGCAGGCTAATTTTTTACCTGACCACCAGAGAAGACCCAGTGCTCAACATAGTCCCTGGCATATTCATAGGTATTGAGAATATTTATGGAGTGAGAATAGATTAATTAACTAATCAACAAATAAATTAAGTAATATTAGGTATTTCCATTGATTAATGAGAAAAATTTCTTTTGTGAAACTGAATATATAGCTTTCCTACAATCCTAAAGTATCAATAAATATTGCCAAGCTGTTACTCCATAATTGTTGCAATGTCAGATGATTTAAATGCTGATGCAATTTAATGCAATGCTGATGATTTAAAGATGAAGAACATAGTCCGTACTTTCAATGGGTATATAGGCTATGAGGGAAGACAGACCTGCACACGAGCAAACATAAAAGATAACTCTCAAGCAATATGATAGATAAGGGAAGTAATGAGAACAATGAGAAATGGAGTGAGAAGGTATCCAACCTGGATTCTTAGAGTAAGTGTGCAGAGCCAATGAGGAGTAAGCTGAAACCTAAAGAGTAAGCAGGAGGATGAGACAACTATTCCAGGCAATGATAATTTTATGTGAATGTCCTGGGTGAGAGAAAAAACCATAATCACTAGAATTTAAACATCAGTCTGGCTAGACCACAGTGATTCTTGACAGTTAGTGGGATGTGAGATTGTGAAGGGCTCTCAGAGTTGCAACAGCTTAAATAAAGAGACAGAGAAATATCTCTGTTTAAGAAATGTTTAGAAAATTTAAAGAAAATCACTCTGGCTGCAGGATAGAGACTGGTTTGGAGGAGGGCAAGAGTGACAGCAGAGAGATCTGAACACTCTTCCAATCGTCTGGGCAGGAGATGAGGGTAGTATGGTTGGAACTCTGTTGGCTTATCCAGTCTTTAAGACCATGCCCTGTGATCACAGATTTTTAAAAAGCTATAAAGCGTCAAAGCGCCTCTAACACCCTGCCTCCCTTCTTGGAAAATAATAGGAAGGCTATGGAGTAAAGGCAAGAAGAGGTTCCTGTATCTAAAGTTATCCTGTATCTTTGTCTGGGTGCCAATGTAAATGTGTGAGGGAGACCTTTATAAGACAAGGTGTGAAGGGCTGAAGCTCAGAGATGATGACAGATTGATGATTAGGCCTTGGCTAGCCACATGGTAGAAATAAGAGTAAGTTACAGAATACAGCATGAAACAACAACCATAAAAGTATGTTCCACAGGCAAGAAAAAAAAAAAAAAAACTGCTCTCAACGGGCGACTGAGTCGCTGCTGAGATGACTGGCAGTAAAATACAAGTCTAGTCAATTGGACAAAAGTTAAATTCAATAGGGAGGCAATATAAAGCCAAAGAGGGGCTTCTATTCATGTACTCTGCTTATGAAATGGATGAAAAATGAGGCTTCACTGGTTTTACGTCACAGCCTAGCATGCGCATCCAGGCTGAGCTCAGATCCTTCCAAGTTGCTGTTGACACTTTGTTTTCTTAGAATCTGGCTTCAAGTCCTCCTTCATTTAAAGAAAAAGTCACTTAAAAGGGAGGGTAGGATCTCAGTGTGGCAAGACAGAATGTTTTCTACCACCCTCTTTCTACCACCCAAATAAACAACTGCGGTCAGGAAGGACTCTCCCCAGTTTCCCCACTGAGCCCATATTACAACACCTCACAGCAGAATTTCCACCTGGCTTCATAATTGCACAAAGGAATTCAAATGTACACTAAGCACCCTAATGTCCTAATACACCCCCATCCTTTGCCATAAATATTGGGCTTATTTCATGAAAATGAGTGTCCCTCTCCCCACTATATTAGCAACTATGAAAATGTACATTCTCCTAGCATAGGTTCCCCATAAGCTCTCAGTCACTCAATTAAGAGTTAAAAATATGGTCTGAAATGTTAAGTCATATTTACGCCAGAAGAACAGCAATATATACATTATATTACATATTCCAGGTGGAAGCTACATAGCAAGCTCACCTTTTTAGGTTCCTCTCTATCTCATTCACTTTTCTCTATCCCAGTGGCTGCTAGCATAGTTCAGGCCACTACAATCTTTCGTTCAGAGCTGACTCCTTCCCAAACGACTCTGCCTACAGTCTTGCCCAATTCCGTGCATCCTTCACAGTGCAGCCAGAGTGATACTTACAGAATGCAAAATGAATGAATCATGTCACTCCCCTACTTAACACTCATCAAAGGTTTCCCAGTGTCATTAAGATAAAGTCCAAGCCCTTCAGAATGCCCTTTGCAACCTGGCATCCTGCCTTCCTTTCTTGCCTAATTTCTCATCCTCTTATCCTTCCTACGTTATGTTCAAATTAGGAAATGGGTTTTTTCCCTAGTTCTTGAACATAATTTTATTCCTAGTCATTGAACTCTTACTGAGTGTTTGTTTTTCACTATGGGTATTTTTCAGCAATACTTTTCTGTCACTTAGTAAACAACATCAAGTGTCCCTTTCCTGAGTTCACACTGTATCCTGCATCTATTCTTTACCCAACACACTTTATCCCAAGTGACAATTAAACTATCTGATTTTCCTGCTAGACTGTAAACTTTCAAAGAGAGATTTTCAAATGTGTTCATCATAGTATTCTCAGCACCTAGCACAATATCTGGCAAATAAATTTGCTGAATGAATGAATGGATGGATGAGTGGACACATGCAGATGAGCCTGTTGGAGAGCTTGATAAAGAAAGTGATCTTTTATCCCCTCTATAAAGTAGAGATGGCAAAAATACCAATCTTGGATCATTTTCATGAAGGTTAAATGAGATATTTATTATATGCAAAGCATTTAGAACTGTGCCTCATACGTTCTAAGCATGCCTCCAAAATATACTAGTGTGATAGTCAAAATGGTATGTTCTCAAGGAAAAGTACAAATAAATACTAATAAATGCATAAAAAATTAAAAAGCAAAAAAGACAGTCCAGTCATAAAATCTAGATAAGTTCTTGCTGACATTTCTGTCCTGCCCTTAATTACAAAAAGCCTTTGAGACTTCCTGACAATGCCCAACATCTGTGGTCCCTACTCGTCCACATTCAGCAAGCAGACAATAGAGTCGAAGGGAGCACTTTCTGCCCTGGGATCCAAGTTCAGCCCTTATTACTAGAGCTATTACTGCCAAATTCCTAATCTCTTAGACTCTGGACCCTGTCTGTGTTCTGAGATCTATGACATCTTCTTGCTCCCCCTTGTATTAGCTGACCTTTTGGTCTTCAGTCCCCTGACCACCTGCACTGGTGGTACCTGATTAATTTGGCTTCTGCTCCTGACCCTTCCTTGTTTGGCTTATATCCACAATGGGTCAATGGTTTTAAAGACATGTCCCTGGGCAGTGCACTGTGCCAAGACGCACAGGAGAGGAATACCACAGCAGTTGGTCTACATTAGCATAATTATCCTTGAATCTACTCTCAACCAAGTCATTCTTTGTCTCAAACCAAAGTGTTGACCTTCTCTTTATTTTTATTGCTTCCTTACCAGTTGCCCTTTCAACTCCATGTTATCCTTTTTAAGGCTTTGATTAGCATTCTCCTATTGTGACATTTCCTTAGAAAATATTTGGCTTGGTCCCAGGACCCCTCATATCACTAAACACACTTCTGTGCTGCTCTAACTGGGTATGAGCCAGAGGTGATACACAAAATATTTAATAAGGAAATAAGAAGTCCAACTGAATGCTGGCAACAGACTGGAGGAAGATTCCGGAAAGTCCTCAGACTATGTCAAGTGTTAATCCTTTGGTAGCTGGATCTGAAGGTATAGACTGGGGACTTGGGGAAATAACCACTTACCAAGCTGTGTAAAAACATGCCAACATTCAAAAATAACTATAGTTCAACAAAGATTTTATCTACAGTGGTGTTTTGCAACACAAGTCTATTTTTTTCATATTCCCACAACGTATTGCCCATTAGGCTACAGTAATCTCTAAACTTAAGCAATAGGGGACAGAATTTCTCACACAGACTCTATCTATCTATCTATATATTATTTGGCTTTAATTTCTTCACATGGAAATTACTGGAAGCAAAACACCTCTGAGGTTACTAAGTTTTAAGGAGATACTATTGATCAGGAAACCTCAAAGTTCTAACTGTTTAATAGTTAAAGCCCTTGAAACTTCACAAATAAGTGAACTAGAAAGTTTGTATATTCTTCAGGAAGAGTATTTTCTTCAAAGACTACTTCAGATACAGCCATGATGGATACTAAGGATCCTCTTAGGAAAGTATACACAGATGGTTTGACAAAAAAAGTTGTTTTCCACTGCCAAGGTAAAGCCCTTGCCTTAAAAAAATTTTTATTCAAGTATAATTGATTTACATTGCTGTGTCTGCTTTTATACTGTCTTTTTGCGGGGAGGGGGGATTGCCATGCCACGTGACATGTGGGATATAAGTTCCCTGATCAGGGATTGAACCTGCACTCCTTGCAGTGGGAGCACAGAGTCTTAACCACTTGCCTGCCAGGCAAATCTTGCCCTTCCCTTTGATGTGTGTTACAGACCAGTAATTTGTATGTAACTTCCAGTCTTCCTTTTTCCAAGATGGAGATTTTATTGTAGTTACCTTTTTCCTTCTCCACCACTAGATACTGGAGGAAGGGGACAGATTACTTGTCTTTTACCTAATAGTTACCAGACCAGAAAATTTACATCTGGATCCAATAATAAGGACTGGACATTACTCAGAGATGACGCACTAGAAGCTAGATTCTAAAATGAGTGATTTTTTTGTGACTTCCCCTAGGAGAAGGATGAAACATATCTACATGAGGAAGGCTATGTATGGATACCCACTAACATAAGGGGTGGGTTATTTTAGAGACTTCTTGCTGTTGTTTAGTTGCTAAGTCATGTCTAACCCTTTGCGACCCCATGGACTGTAGCCTATCAGGCTTCCCTGCCCATGGAATTCTCCAGGCAAGAATACTGGAGTGGGTAGCCATTTCCTTCTCCTGGGGATCTTCCTGACCCAGGGATTGAATCCACATGTCCTGCACTGCAGGTGGATTCTTAACCACTGAACCACCTAAGAAACCCCACTTTAGAGACCACTGATTGGTTAATTCAATACTCCCCTCTAACCTTCATCCTCCTTGCCCCATCTATCACAGAAGCCAGAAAAGCTAAACATATGCTGTCCCAGCTTCCCTTGCAACCAAGTGTAGCCACATGACATACTTCTAAACCCAAAGAGATGGAAGTCAGAAATAATGTGTGAAAGCTTTTACTGATACAATGAGCAGACACTACTGATTCTTCACTTTATTCTTTTTTCCCTAGCTTTAAGGTAGACATGAGACTTGGCAGTGTGGTATCCATCTGATAACTATGGGAAAAAAAAAAAAAAAACCAAGAGAGTTAAAGTACAAACCTTGATACTATAATTCTATTAAATATGTCAGCAATAATCAACCTTCTGATGCTTGTTAAGTGAAGGAACACTAAGTTTTTTAGTGTTAGTCATATTAGTTTACATCTCTGATTGGGCTGATTGGGTTTGCTGTTGTTTGTAGCTGAAAGCATCTTTACTAAGAGTCCTTAGTAACATAATGGAGGTCTCCAACATCATTAAACCTAGTGAAAAAGACGGTCAATTTTGTACTGCACACCTTTGTGCTTTCTTAGGTTGAAATCTCTGATTCCTCATAGTTCATATTCCACAGTCCAGATAGTCCACAAAGGGCTATCTGCTGTCTGTGATGAAATCTGTCAGGGTATAAGTTTGCAAAAACCTCTCCGGGGCAAACTCTACAGGGCTGGATGGCTATGATGATGCATCAGTCTTTCCAGAAGCAAATTTTATAATAACAGATTTAGATACCTACCCCAAAAATATTAGAAAAAAGTTAAATATAACTGAAGTAATAATTAGATATGAATCAACAGTGAAAAATTCATAGAATTCAAGCTAGCACTCTCAAGCATTATGCTCATCATAGACATTGCTGATGATGACAGAACATTTTTCCAGCAATATCTCCTATTTGATAATCTTTCATTTTGGAAAGCCCTAGTGGTTTAGCCAGAAAAGCTAAACATATGCTGTCCCAGCTTCCCTTGCAACCAAGTTTAGCCACATGACATACTTCTAAACCCAAAGAGATGGAAGTCAGAAATAATTACTAAACCACTATTAAGTAATTGAAACTGACATATACCGTGATACCTAGCTGTTTTTTAACAATTGTGTATATACATCATATATGTATAGTTCAAGATACAAACATAAACACAAGCTTATCAGGAACTAATAATATTTTTCTGGTGAGCAGGGGGAGGGTATCTACTGAGTGTTTCAATTTTGTGTTGCGCCCTCTTATTTCCCATAAGTCCTGATTAAACTTGTCATCTTCATGACCACTGAGTTAAGAAATATACAGATCTCACTGAATTGATTAAAAAGTTCTTCGTTGTGACATTGTACTCATATTTACCATTATAGCTAGTAAACAATGCAAATATTTATTGCTTTTATTTCTGTTTGTTCCTTTATCTTTGCATCTGAATATTTAAAACTTCATAACTGTTATTATTTTGTGTCAAAAGGTATTTTCACTATCCCTTTACAAATGATTATTCATCTGCTCTTTTGGACAAACTACATCTGTTAAAGGAAGGAATTTGTTCCCAGATAAGGCAGCCTCTACTTCTTCCCTTTACAGGAGAATAACTCCTTACTTGAGTGACCTTCCATTTCCTACTTCAAATCTATCTGGCAATTTAACTTAAAGGATAGAGGGAAAGGAGCAGGGCTATTAGGAGTTAATACTTAACACTTTACTACCAAATGCATGGAATGTACTTATTTGATTTGGGCTATGGTGAAAGAATGTTAAAGGATATCTCTGAAAATACCAAAATAGAGATGTTATTGAGAAACTCAGGCAATTGCTCTTTGGTGACCTGAAAGTAAGAACTACGTAAGAGTAAAGCAAATGAGAAAGTGTAAAGAAAAGAAAATATAGTTTGGGGGGAACAAAATAGAACAGAAAATTAAGTTTAATGACATTTTAGAAATAGGGATATATACGTGAAAAAATAATTTAAGAAAAACAGGTTTCTGCTAAAAACAACTCCAGACATACAATGAATGTGAAATAAGAAAAGGTTTACTTAAAATTGTCTGGTGTCAGTCAGAAAGAATGCACATGGAAATTGCAGTTCCCCATGATAAACTAGCATATTCTGGAAAAAGTAACTGTAAGTTATCTCATTGCAGGTGACATGGAGCCCTCTGCAAGAGCAAACAAAAGCCCATGTGAAGCAAAGACAGGAAACAAGTGAAGGATGGCATTTTGACTTTGATTCATTCATTCATCAGATATTTAGTGAGTTCCTACTAGTGCTAGGCACTGTTCGAGGTGATGAGTACACGTTAGTTAACAAGAGCCTCAGAGCCCTCACCTTCATGGAGTTTACATCTCTAGTGAAGCAAGCAGAAATGATATAATAGGAAACACAGGAATAATCTCATGTCATTCCATACTGTGTAATTATGTAAAATGAAGCCTAAGTATTTGACAACTTCTTGGGTACTATAGACCAGTTGTCTAATGAAGTCAGTGTAAGAGATAAATTATATCTTACATACATACAGTATGTAATTAAATTATATACTGCCTTGCCTTCTTTTCATGAGTCAGCATCCCTCCCCATAAGAAACCATGCTTATTTGGTAAAAGGGACAAGCTCAATTTCCTGATGAGGAGAGCTAACTTGGACTAGGTACCCTGTTGCATGTTGTCCTTCAGATTTCGGCCTTAGGCAAAGGGGAGTGAAACACACAAGGAGAAAGGAGCAGGGCAGGCACAGAAGTGGAAAAAGCTCAAAGAAATAAATGACGACAATCAAGGCCAAAACATTCAGAGATGACATCATTTTAAAGGTGAAAAATTTAAGTATAATAATGTGCTAAGAAGCTGTGTTTTCAGATAGGCACTGTTGTTCTATTTTAGGTCATCTACCCATCCAGCCATCCATGTATTCTAGGAAGAATGAAGAGCTATGTGAAAGTATAGGCAAGTTTATCTTTACTAGGAAAGAGAGTCCCTAGTATGAGATGTCTTACAAAGTCATACAGAAATCACATGAAGTTTATTCTGTAGCCTTTATCAATAGAATTAATTCTTTTTTTCCCCCCATGAATCAGCCATAGGTATACATATACCCCCTCCCTTTTGAACCCCCCTCCCGTGTCCCTCCCCATCCCACCCCTCTAGGTTAATACAGAGCCCCTGTTTGAGTTTCCTGAGACATACAGCGAATTCCCATTGGCTATCTATTTTACATGTGGTAATGCAAGTTTCCATGTTACTCTCTCCACACATCTCACCCTCTCCTCCCCTTTCCCCATGTCCATTTAAGTCTGTTCTCTATGTCTGTTTCTCCACTGCTGCCCTTCAAATAAATTCTTCAGTACCATCTTTCTAGATTCCGTATATATGCATTAGTATACAATATTTATCTTCCTCTTTTAGACTTACTTCACTCTGTATAATAGGCTCTAGGTTCATCCACCTCATTTAAATTGAATCAAAAAACTGATTCTTGAGGGGGAAAAAACTGTGATAAAATCCGCATTTGTTTAGAGCTCAGCCTCCTTTTCTTTTTCTGTGCATTGCCATATCTTTGCACTTCCTGTTTAACATCTAGGCTTGAGTGAGCAGTTTCCCAAGTTGTTAGATGTGCCTGTTTGTGAAAGACAGAGTCACACCATAATCCTAAAAAGAGAAGTCTGCCTCCTCTCAGAGATCTGGTGTGCTTTTGCCATGAATGACCTAGAGAGATTCCATAAGCATTAAAGGAAACCCTGGGAAATTTAGGTTAAATGTAATCAGTCTAACATAGATTTTTATCTTGAAGTCCACACCCTGACATTTTCTCCTTAAGACAAAAATTGAATAATGACCCTTTGTAAAAGCATTCAAGATCTCCTTTTACTGAAAAAAAAAAAAAGCAAAATTACAGGGCACATTTTAAGCTCAACTTCTGTTTAGCCCACCTTGAGTTCCTTTGACACACTTCCAGCTCTTCCTTACGGCAATAGGAATGATTCCGTAAACTAGAGATTTATAACATATGACAACTCAACCCAGATCCTTATGAAACTAGAAGTGAGTCAGCAACATTACAGCTACTTGAAATTCAGGGCATCTCAGAGTGAGAGGGAGAAATCTTCAAGCATTTCACAGAGAATGTTTTACTCTGAAAAACTGCTGAGAATTTGATAGGCAAAGTGATGCCTGAGATTTCCGCGCCCCTCCTCCCCGCCCCCTGCCCGATGGCTAGGTAGTAAAAGAACCCAGGCATTAGGAGCCAGGACCAGACAGCCGACAACAAGAAGGGCCACATTCTCAGGATATTTAGTTGCTGCCACACATTTCCTAAAAAGCGATTAACCTTCAAAGGCTCCTAACCTCTTCTAGCAAATAACCCCTACACCCAGTCCTGAATGAACAAGCTTTTGCCTGACTATCCACAGAAGTCACCCACCTGGGTTTCAAAAGCAATACCAATATCAGCCATACTTAAATTCTTTCACTCCTCAATGGATCAAATCCTAGTTCTAATTATTATTGAATTGGCTCATGATAGATTCATAATATAAAACACATAGTTATCATACATAATAACAACAACGAAGTGTTGGATATGAGTCTTAGGCTTACATATAGGGCACGGATTTTCACCCAGACTTCACAAAGCAAACTATATCTATTTTTGAGCTCAAGAACCTGCAAAGTGAGAGAATAGGTAACTTGTCTAAGGCAACACTGAAAATACATGGCAGACACAGAATGTTAGGATAGGTCTACTGCGTGTAAAAGTACACTCTTCCTCTGCTCAAGACTCAGAACATTGCAGCCTTGCCTAGAAAGGCTTCCTGGGGCATCTTCAGCCCCTATTTGCCATCTGAAAGCTGGTAAGGACATTACGACTTACTATCCTGCTTCTGTCTGCCCCTCTTAGAGGGCGAGCAACAACCCAGCCCTCTTCCTTCTCAGTATCCACATGTATGAGTTTGGGTCTCAAAAGACATTTGTCACCCATGGCCCACAAGTGAATGAATGGTTCAAAACAGGCAGCATGACAATTCAGGGACCAGGTAAATCACAGGAAGGAGCTTTCTCAAGTCCGTACTGGCCAGCACTGTCTGGAGCCACCCTTACCTCCTCTAGTCATTTTCTGCAAACACTAACTGGAATAACCAGATGTGGCAAAAACCCAGGGCTTTGTTTTTTGAGCCCTCCCACTGCTCCTCCAGCCCAGTTCACCTTCATATACTATCCGGGAAAACTAAAAGACAAGATCATGGCCTACTAGGAGGTTTAAACATGATCATGACAGGTGACTGCTGGGAGGCCTCTGTGAAGAGGTCATGATATAAAGGCCATTATAACCTGGGAGAAATGTGGCTGCATTCATCTGGCTTTGGTTAGGGGACCTATGAGCAAATTTTACTGGCTGACCCAAACTACGGAATTGATTTTTCTTTTCTCACAGATTCCATAACAAGAGTGGAACAGAAAAGACAGGAGGCCAGGAGGATGGACAGAGCTGAGGAGATATTTTCCTTTCTTCTTCAAGATGAATGAGTTCTCTGGAGCCCTGGGAGAGGGAAACCCATGGGACCCAGTCCAAGGTGAACCCAGGTATCCCCTGGCTTTGGCAAGTTGGGCATCTCCAGACCAAATTATAGAGCAAGTCCTAGAATCAGGTCACAGGTGGGGACGCTAATTTTCCTGCTTCATTTTCAAGAGTGATGAATAATGTCTTTGGGATCCTCCTTTCTCTCTCTGTATTTAACAAGGAATCACTATAGCACAATATAGCACTATAATTCTCTAAGTAGGGTATATACTAAGTAGGATATATCTTCAGTCAATTAAACGTCTTCCTATTCTACCGTGGGCTCCCCTGATGGCTGGGTTGGTAAACAATCTGCCTGCAGTGCAGAAGACTTGGGTTCAATCCCTGGGTCAGGAAGAACTCCTGGAGGAGGAAATGGAAACCCACTCCAGTATTCTTGCCTGGAATATTCCATGGACAGAGGAACCTGGTGGGCTACAGTCCACGGGGTCACAAAGTGTTGGATATGACTTAGCAACTAAACCACCACCACCGCTAATCTGTTGTCCTAAGAGGCCTAAGTGGGTCTTGGAGGGGGTATTATCTACCTGAGTGCAGGAGCTGTTCCAAAGTAACCCATTTATTGTGATGAAAACTCTTCCTTGGCAGAGATGGGTATCACAGAAATTCCACTATTTTTTTTTTAAAGGTAATTCTGATGTTTAAAAAAGTGTTACCTCTAGTGATTTCTGAACTGTGACCATGATTCTCAATAATTATTGTTATTGATTGATATAATCACCCTGAACTCATGGAGACTGTGAGCTTCTGTGAGCTTGAACAAAGAAATAATCGCCTTATTGATGTTTGCTGTTATTATTAACTGGTAATATTATCCCCATTTTACAGATAAAGAAGCTAGGGTTTCGAGGAGTCATATGCTTGCCCAAAGTCACACAGCTAGTAACTGATGGAGTCAGAGTTTTCTTCTCACTGGTCTGTGTAAAGACTCTATGAAGGCTTCTTAGCAGAATCTGAGAAGCGGAGAGGATTCCTGTGGCTGCCACTTTCTCTCCCTTGACTCAGAGGAAAATGCCAAGAGATGTTTTCCAATAGCTTAAGTAAGAGAAGGGTCCCACGCTATGTTATGAGTGATCAGTAGTGGTTCAGTTTCACCAACCCCAACACCCCCCCCCACCCCCATTCAACCACTGTCTCAGAACCAAGTTGCTCAAGCTGGGCAGTTGTGGTAACTCCTTGGCACTCAATTGCATTATGACATCCTATTCATCTTCAGCTTATTTCTCCTCACTGACCCTGATCTAATTAGAAAAATCTTGGAGAATATCAGTAATGGCACTTTTTTTTGACAAGTTACTCCAGAATGGATTTATATCTTAAAAGTGTCATTGATTGAAACTGGCAATTCTAAATGAGCAGTTTAAAATGAATATTCCTCTTTATTTCTTAATCTTTTTTTCTTCCTAGCCACTGGATACTTGATTTTTTTCACAGATGTCTTTCTAAGCATTAAACAGGCTATAAAAATGTTGAGAGAGGAAGATAGACAGAATATCTCATAACATAGAACCTTTCTGGAAGCAGGAGTTGTTTCCCAACTAAGTCTCCTACATGGGACAGAGCCTAGCACACGCTAGTTGCTCAAAGAGTATTTCACAAACAAGAAAGTCTTTCCTGTGGATTCTTATTATTCAGAAAATTGGAGGCTCACATCTCAACACTCAGTGTTGGTTTTCTAGTGGGGTTTTTGCAAGCAAGGACTTAACAACATGTAGGTAGGATGGGTGATGTTATTCAGTGAGATTTGAGAGGCAATGAAGTTTTGTCTACTTCAACCACTTCTCTCTTCCAGTAATTTTTTTACCAAGAGAAATTTCCCTCTTTGATTCTGCATTCAGTACCGAAGGAAGGGAACTGACTTTGGAATTAAGAACTATTAGCCCAGATAAGTTCATTTAATTGGTGGTGCTAGTGGTAAGGAACCCCACCTGCCAGTACAGGAGACATAAGAGATGCTAGTTTGATCCCAGGGTCAGGAAAATCCCCTGGAGTAGGAAATGGCAACCCACTCCAATATTCATGCCTGGAGAATCTCATGGACAGAGGAGCCTGGCAGGCTATAGTCCATAGGGTCGCAGAGAGTCGGACATGACTGAAGTGACTTAGCACACACACACAAGTTCATTTAACTAGTGAACTGAGGCCTTGGGCCCCCAGAGGACAAAGATAGAGGGGTGGGTGAGCCCCAGTTACAGGAGAAAAGAGTGCTTGACCAAAAGAATAGAATGATTGGTTGCTGTTTGAGCAGAGGGACCTGAGAGGAACGTGTCAAAGGGAGGGTCACCCAAATGACTAATTTATCTAGTTCTCACCTAAGTGCCCAACCAGTCACATGGGTTTGCTCCAAGAAGGCCATGTTTTCATGGTCCCTAAGAGAAGTGTAGAGAAGAGACACTCATAGATTTGGAGTTTGGAGAACTTGAATTGGCATTCTAGCTCAAGCACTTTAGCTAGAGAGGTAGTAAGTAACTTTGTATTTGCTCAATTACCTCCTTTGTAAGAGGGTATAGGTTGCCCCTCCCATTCCATGTTCTGATGAGGCCCAGTTGAGATCACGAAAATGCCTAATATATAATACAGTCTAGTGGAGAAGAGGCGCTCAGTAAATGGTAGCTTTTATCATTAACAATAGTTACTTCCAGAACAATCTTTATCCTTCCTAACAAAGCACAAATGAGGAGGGGATAGGGAGAGAGGAAACCAGTAAGGGAGAGGGGGAAACAAAGAGAGCAGTATATATCAAACATCTACTATGTGCCACACATTTTACTTAATGACTTTTCACATGCAAACATTCCATGACAGAGAATAAAATCTGTAACGTGAATTTTGCCTTTTCTAGCTTTCTCCTCAAACAGCACTATATCCGTCAGGCCCAAATTCTTCAGGCTTCCCAAAGACAGAAACAAATCATGAAAAAGGGGAAACAGAAAGGTGAGAAAAAAGAAAGAATTTCTGTATAACCCCAAAGTTTAACTTCCCAAATGGCAAACCACTCCCTTTGTCTTAAAACACTGAGCAGCCTTTTACCAGAGAGGGCGATCCCCAAGTTGCAAATAGGAAGTGATTCCTAAAGAATAAAAACTCCCGTATGAAAGGAAAACTTGGTGTGTACCTGTTCCAAAACTTCCAGAGAAAGTGACTAAGGGGAGGCTTGATCAACTACCCTCACAGAGTCACAAAGTAAGGGGAAGAAATCTAAGCTTGGAGTATTCTGGAGGAGAAGTTCTGTCTCGCCAGCTATTTTTTCATCACCTCTTCAGAAGTATTCAAATGAGTTGAGACAACTGCTTCACTCGGCATTTGGATCCATCTATTAGCTACTCAGGGCCTCGAGTGCTTAGTCATTTCTTAGCTCATGTCACCGCCGCTTTGCTCTTGCATTTGACACTGACGCCAATAACCTTGTAGCATCTGCCCTCCCAATTCCCTGAAAACCCGAAGCAACCTGCTCCAATGAACGCTTCTCTGAATGTCCTTTTCTCTTTCTCTCTCTCTCTTTTGACAAGGGAAAGAGCTATCAGCTTTCTTGAACATTCCTGAATAGCTAATTCCTGGAGTCCTTGCCCTCACTTCTTTTCCTCTGTAGCTCACTGGCATTTTGCTCCCAGATCTGCTGCTTTTCCGACAATGACCTGGCACGGAGCTGGGGTTTCCAAATGCTAACTCGCTGGCACCAATCCTGTAGGTGCTGAAAGAATTCTTCCCTGATTTGCACACAAACCCTTTCATTCTGATGCATGTCAGGGTCAGTTCGGCTTTGTGCCTGGTCCTCAAGGTGGTTTGGAGGCCGCAACCCAGGAAACACAGTGAAGTGTCTTCTTCCTTTTCAGACCATCTCTCAGCCTCTCTCACCTGAGCTTATAGAAATGCACCACCCTTCCAGGCTCTTATTTAAACCCCTATGGGCAGAGTCAGAGGGCAGACTGTTGCCTAGACACCAGCTATTCAGGCTTCCTTCAGGGAGGTCTGCACAGTCCCTAGTTTGCCTGTGTGGTTTTCCCTTGCTCAGGGAAAGCTGTGATGGAAAAACCTTTCTACCCAGGTGCCACTATCAATATGACAGTTTTAGCAGAACACCAGAGGACTTTCTATGATGTCTACTTTGGGGGGAAGGAGTGGTCTCACCTGCCTGACATCCATTGGTTTCCATATTTTCTGCCTGATTCTTATAAATGGAATGTAAATGGAGCATGGTAAGGGGAATGCAGGAGAGAAAAAGACATTGAGGGAAAGATAATCCATTCATCCATCCATTTATTCACTCAAAAAGCTTTCTTGACTGCTATTATATGAATCTGGGAAAGATGTTGGGAATTCAAATATAAATGACTCAGTCTTTGTCCTCCAGAAACTCAAGAGTCTAGAGAAGAGAAACCATCCCAATAGGATGTAAGCAGGGTCTATTACTTAGAGGAATTACCCACCAATGTTGAGGGAAGATTGGGGGGTAATAAAAGCTTCCTAGAAGAAAAAGCATTAGAATTGAATCTTGACAGAAGTGACACATTTTATGATGGGCCTGCTGTGTTATGACAAGTGTTACATAAACATGAACAAAGTAGACTCTTGTCCCTGACATTATGGAGCTTAAATTCTAGAGCAGGGCATAGATAAGTGTGGTTGTAAGATAGGAGTAGAAGCTTAGAATCTATCTGTAATGGACAAATATTAGCTAATAATGATTGAACCTTCCTTTGTGCCAGATACCATACTTATTGCATCATATTTAATCTTTAGAATGATGTTATGTAGCAGGTACTGTTATTTACATTTTAAAGGTGACCTAACTGGAATTTCAAGAGCATAAATAATGTCCCTACCATTACAGAGCTTTTAATTCAAGATCTGGGATTTGATCTTGTGTGTTTCTTACCCCAAAGCATGGGCTCTTAACCATATGGGAAGAAGTCCCCACAGCCCATTTGATAGAGCAAGAGAGGGACAGCATTCTAAGCAGAAGGAAAAGCTTTTGCAAAGTTTTAGAACTATGACAGAATTGAGAGTGTATGACAGAAGCTGCAAAGGTAGAGTAAGAGTGAAACTGTAGTGCAGAGGAGCAATGGAGCTGGAAGCATGGCAAGAAAAATAATGGTTGGGGGGTGGTAAGGACCATTTGAAGATGAACATGTACTCAATTATACGGACTTGGAGTTGGTTCCAGATAGCCATGTGAAACCATCAGTGGGTTCTAAATAAGAACAGGGTAAACTCAGAGTTTTAGAAAGCACTATTTTGACTGCTAAATGGAAGATATAGTGGAACTGGTTATAATTGGAATAATGAAGGTGAAAATTTTGAGAGCTTTAAAAGAAGCATAAATAAGAATTGGTGAACTTAGATTTGGTGAAATTAAATATAGTAATGAAAGGGAGGGAGGATTTATGATGTTGCCTGTTTTTGTCATGGTAGTTTGAGTTGATGACAATCTTTAAAAAGGGGAATATAAGTCAATTTTTAGGAAGATGATGTACTCAGTTTGAGACATGCTGTGTTTAAACTTCCAGGAGAAACTCAAAAGAAAATGTCCAATAGGTCTATGAATCTGAAGCTTGGGAGAGTGACTTGGGTGGAAGAAATTGGTTTAGAAGTCATCTCCCATGGTCTTCAGGAGGTCACTCTCATATTGGTCAATAAAACATCTCAAGGAGAGCATGCATCAAGAAAAGAAAGATGATTAAAGAAAAAAGACAGGGGAATATCAACATGAAAGAGACAACAAGAGGGGGGAAAAGTAATGAAGGAGAAAACAAAGGGGTGGCTAGAATGAGAAGAGAAAGATGAGAGATTAATGAACTACGAGTATTTCTATAGCATGTTAGAATTAGAAGCTATCTTCCCCTTTCACTTTAGAGATGTTATGAAAGCGGTGTTTGGAGAGGTAAAACGCATGGGCCAAAAACACGGATGGTCACTATTACAACCAGACCTGAGTTCCAGAGCCAACATGGTTTTCCTGTTTTTGTTTGTATTTCCTTTAGTCTCACTGTCTAGAATATAGGAACTAAATATATATACATATTGATCACTGAGGAAGGATTTCTTATCGCTCCTTGCTATTCTTTGGAACTCTGCATTCAAATGGGTATATCTTTCCTTTTCTCCTTTCCCTTTCACTTCTCTTCTTAGCTTTTTGTAAGGCCTCCTCAGACAACCATTTTTCCCTTTTGCTTTTCTTTTTCGTGGGGATGGTCTTGATCACTGCCTCCTATACAATGTCATGAATCTCTGTCCATAGTTCTTCAGGCACTCTGTCTATCAGATCTAATCCCTTGAATCTATTTGTCACTTCCACTGTACAGTCCTAAGGGATTTGGTTTAGGTAATACCTGAATGATCTAGTGATTTCCCCTACTTTCTTCAATTTAAATCTGAATTTGGCAATAAGGAGTTCATGATCTGAGCCACAGTCAGCTCCCGGTCTTTTTTGCTGACTGTATAGAGATTCTCCATTTTTCAGTTCAGTTCAGTTCAGTTCAGTCCCTCAGTCGTGTCTGACTCTTTGTGACCCCATGAATTGCAGCACGCCAGGCCTCCCTGTCCATCACCAACTCCCTGAGCTTACTCAAACTCATGTCCATTGAGTCAGTGATGCCATCCAGCCATCTCATCCTCTGTCATCCCCTTTTCTCCTGCCCCCAATCCCTCCCAGCATCAGGGTCTTTTCCAATGAATCAACTCTTCACATGAGGTGGCCAAAGTATTGGAGTTTCAGCTTCAGCATCAGTCCTTCCAATGAACACCCAGGACTGATCTCCTTTAGGATGGACTGGTTGGATCTCCTTGCAGGCCAAGGTACTCTCGAGTTTTCTCCAACACCACAGTTCAAAAGCATCAATTTTTCAGCACTCAGCTTTCTTCACAGTCCAACTCTCACATCCATACACAATCACTGGAAAAACCATAGCCTTGACTAGACGGACCTTTGTTGGCAAAGTAATGTCTCTGCTTTTTAATATGCTGTCTAGGTTGGTCATAACTTTCCTTCCAAGGAGTAAGCGTCTTTTAATTTCATGGCTGCAATCACCATCTGCAGTGATTTTGGAGCCCCAAAAAAATAAAATCTGACACTGCTTCCACTGTTTCCCCATCTATTTGCCATGAAGTGATGGGACCAATGCCATGATCTTAGTTTTCTGAATGTTGAGCTTTAAGCCAACTTTTTCACTCTCCTCTTTCACTTTCATCAAGAGGCTTTTTAGTTCCTCTTCACTTTCTGCCATAAGGGTGGTGTCATCTGCATATCTGAGGTTATTGATATTTCTCCTGGCAATCTTGATTCCAGCTTGTGCTTCTTCCAGCCCAGCACTTCTCATGATGTACTCTGCATATAAGTTAAATAAACAGGGTGACAATATACAGCCTTGATGTACTCCTTTTCCTATTTGGAACCAGTCTGTTGGTCCATGTCCAGTTCTTGTCCATCTTTGACTGCAAAGAATATAATCAATCTGATTTCAGTATTGACGATCTGAGGATGTCCATGTGTATAGTCTTCTCTTGTGTTGTTGGAAGAAGGTATTTGCTATGACCAGTGTGTTCTCTTGGCAAAACACTTGTTAGCCTTTGCCTTACTTCATTCTGTACTCCAAGGCCAAATTTGCCTGTTATTCCAGGTATTTCTTGACTTCCTACTTTTGCATTCCAGTTCCCTATAATGAACAGGACATTTTTTGGGTGGTGTTAGTTCTAGAATGTCTTGTAGGTCTTCATAGAACCATTCAACTTCAGCTTCTTCAGCATTATTGGTTGGGGCATAGACTTGGATTACTGTGATGTTAAATGGCTGGCCTTGGAAATGAACAGAGATTAATCTGTTATTTTTGACATTGCATCCAAGTACTGCATTTCAAACTCTTTTGTTGACTATGATGGCTACTCCATTTCTTCTAAGGGATTCCTGCCCATAGTAGTAGATATAATGGTCATCTGAGTTAAATTCACCCATGCTAGTCCATTTTAGTTTGCTGATTCCTAAAATGTTGATGTTCACTCTTGCCATCTCCTGTTTGACCACTTCCAACTTGTCTTGATTCATGGACCTAACATTGCAGGTTCCTATGCAATATTGCTCTTTACAGCATCAGACCTTGCTTCCATCACTAGTCACATCCACAGCTGGGTGTTGATTTTCTTTTGGCTCCATCTCTTCATTCTTTCTGGAGTTATTTCTCCACTGATTTCCAGTAGTATTTTGGGCACCTACCAACCTGGGGAGTTCACCTTTCAGTGTCTTTTCTTTTAACCTTTTCATACTGTTCATGGGGTTCTTGAGGTAAGAATACTGAAGTGGTTTCCCAATCCCTTCTCCAGTGGACCACGTTTTGTCAGAACTCTCTACCATTACCTGTCTGTCTTGGGTGGCCCTACATGGCATGGGTCATAGTTTCACTGAGTTAGACAAGGCTGTGGTCCATGTGATCAGACTCGTTAGTTTTCTGGGATTGTGGTTTTCAATCTGTCTGCCCTGTGATGGAGAAGGATAAGAGACTTATGAAAGCTTCCTGATGGAAGTAACTGACTTGAGGGGGAAACTGGGTCTTGTTCTGAACAGCAAGGAGATAAGAAAGGCTTCCTCAGTGATCAGTGCAAAGAAATAGAGGAAAACAATAGAATGGGAAAGACTAGAGATCTCTTCAAGAAAATTAGAGATACCAAGGGAAATATTCATGCATAGGTGGGCACAATAAAGGACAGAAATGGTATGGACCTAACAGAAGCAGAAGATATTAAGAAGAGGTGGCAGGAATACACAGAAGAACTATACAAGAAAAAAGATATTCATGACCCAGATGATCACAATGGTATGATTACTCACCTAGAGCTAGACATCCTGGAATGCAAAGTCAAGTGGGCCTTAGGAAGCATCATTATGAGCAAAGGTAGTGGAGATGATGGAATTCCAGTTGAGCTATTTCAAATCCAAAAAGATAATGCTGTGAAAGTGCTTCACTCAACATGCTAGTAAATTTGGAAAACTCAGCAGTGGCCACAGGACTGGAAAAGGTCAGTTTTCATTCCAATCCCCAAAAAAGGCAATGCCAAAGAAAGCTCAAACTACTGCACAATTGCACTAATCTCACACGCTAGTAAAGTAATGCTCAAAATTCTCCAAGGCAGGCTTCAACAGTACATGAACCGTGAACTTCCAGATGTTGAAGCTGGTTTTAGAAAAGGCAGAGGAACCAGAGATCAAATTGCCAACATCCATTGGTTCATCAAAAAAGCAAGAGAGTTCCAGAAAAACATATTAATTCTGCTTTATTAACTATGCCAAGCCTTTGACCTTGTGAATCACAACAAAGTTTGGAAGATTCTTTAAGAGGTGGGAATACCAGATTACCTGACCTGCCTCCTGAGAAATATGTATGCAGGTCAGGAAGCGACAGTTAGAGCTGGACATGAAACAACAGACTGGTTCCAAATCAGAAAAGGAGTACAAGGCTGTATATTGTCACCCTGCTTATTTAACTTATATGCAGAGTACATCACGAGAAACACTGGGCTGGAAGAAGCACAAGCTGGAATCAAGATTGCTGGGAGAAATATCAATAACCTCAGATACGCAGATGACCCCACCTTTATGGCAGAAAGCGAAGAAGAACTAAAGAGCCTCTTGATGAAAGTGAAAGAGGAAAGTGAAAAAGTTGGCTTAATACTCAACATTCAGAAAATTAAGATTATTACATCTGGTCTAATAACTTCATGGCAAATAGATGGGGAAACAATGGAAACAGTGGCAGACTATTTTTTTGGGCTCTAAAATCACTGCAGATGGTGACTGCAGCCATGAAATTAAAAGACACTTACTTCTTGGAAGAAAAGTTATGACCTATCTAGACAGCTTATTAAAAAACAGAGACATTACTTTGCCAACAAAGGTCCGTCTAGTCAAAGCTATGGTTTTTCCAGTAGTCATGTATGGATGTGAGAGTTGGACTGTAAAGAAAGCTGAGCACAGAAGAATTGATGCCTTTGAACTCTGGTGTTGGAGAAGACTCTTGAGAGTCCCTTGGACTGCAAGGAGATCCAACCAGTCCATCCTAAAGGAAATCAGTCCTGGGTGTTCATTGGAAGGACTAATGTAGAAGCTGAAACTCCAATATTTTGTCCACCTGATACGAAGAACTGACTCATTGGAAAAGACCCTGATGCTGGGACATATTGAAGGTGGGAGGAGAAGGGGACGACAGAGGATGAGATGGTTGAATGGCATCACTGACTCAATGGACATGAGTTTGAGTAAACTCCAGGTGTTGGTGATGGACAGGGAGGCCTGACATGCTGCAGTCCATGGGTTCCCAAAGAGTCAGATACAACTGAGCAACTGAACTGAACTGATATCGATATATACATATATACACACACACACATATATGAAGTGTCCTTTTGACATCAGATTTCATCACAATTTTCCAATTTATAAAAGGCATTAAGATTGTCCATTTCGGTCACTAAGAAGGAAAGAAAGTGTGTTCATCATACTGGGTAATTTTACATAAATTAATCCAAGAAATGTCATATCAACCCCACAGCACCGGCTTTGTTTTCCCATTTTCCCTTGAGGAAACTGAGGCTGAAAATGTCAAGAAATAAATTTGCTGGGATCACACAGCTATGGTAGACAGTTATTTCATGGTCAGATTGTCCTAATTATTTTTGTCAATTTCTTCACGATTCAATGCTGACTCCATATGCAAACTAGCCAGAAGGGACAATTTTAAGGAGTTATCTCAATAATAAAAAGGTAGAGTGGTTTATAAGCTTTGTTTTCTGCATTGGGGCATGGAGGTGAATTCTAAAGTGGTACCAGAGCTTTGAGGAAATTAGTGACATCTTTCAAAAAATGCCAATAATTGAGAACTAACTCCAGAGTTATTAACGGAGTTGGCACTTTTTACTTTCAGAGCAAGTCTATCATTTTGCTGGGGCCTTAGCCTCTTGTGCTGGAAATGAGTTAATGTCGTCAAACTATGACAAGCTATTTTTATTTCTTACCCAGATCAGCCGTAGTTTAACAATGCATTTCAAAATACGGCTGATGGAAGCTCCACCTGAAACCTGTTCTCCCAGATAAGTATCTTCATCCCATTCATCGTTTCAAGAAAAGAAATCTTATTGCATGGCAGCATTTTCATCTGCTTTGGTTTCAGCTAGAGATAAATTGTGCTTGCTGCAAACTAATTAATATCAGTCACCAAGAAAGTAGAAATTGGGAGACAACAGGCTTCTCTCTCTTGATAAACAGATTGCTGGGTAAGGGAGGCACATGGTCGTGACAATTCATTTGGCCATAGAAATAGCAGAAATGAGACTTTGGGGATAGATACTTGGAAGGTATGAGCAAATCTCCCCTGCTTCTGCCATTTTTGCTCAGGTGGAGTTTTTGTGCTGTTTCAAGCTTCCTTAAGATGTCCTTTGGATTAGCAGAAATCTCTGTGCCCCTACAGAAATTCCCCTTAAACTATAACCAGTTTGTGAAAATAATGACCAACTCCTAGGAAAGCTCATTTTGTGCCCCAGTCATCAGCAGCCTCCTTGCCTTGACCCAGGTTTCCACTTGGCTAAAGAGCCATAAGGTTGGCCTGGGTGATGTGTTATCCAAGAAATCTGAAATCAGACCGTGCAGCTGGGAAAAAGAAGCAAAGTGTGTTTAGAAGAAAGAAGCAGCAGGCAGATTCCGCAGAACCAGCCTAGGGATTGGCGGGGGGCGGGGGGGCGGTGGCGGAGGGGAGTCAAAAAGCTCTGAGGGAAGACAGCCTATGTTTCTCATGCACTGGGTACAAAGAGCTCTTTACAACTGCCCTCAAATGAAGAAGTCACAGTCTCTCATAGGAGACTCTCATTTCAGGGGGCTCTTCTTGGAATGAGCCAAGAGAGGGGAAATGCTACTATATGAGTATTCCTTACACCTAATTTCTCAGAGAAGGCTTGAGGGATCAGTTTCCCAAATTAAGAATCATGAATTGTCCTTCTTATAGGAGCTTGAAAAGTATGACCATCCAGAAATGATTCAGAGCCAGGGTATTTGTGGATTCATTTAGCAAAAACTGAAAATTTTGTCAGTTTTCATTTATCTATCCAGTCAGCCAGCCAATATCCTTACAAACTCAGAGGGCAAAACAAAGGTAAACCAATACATTAGGATATGATATTTTGGTTGCTGTGATAGGTGTATACAAGGAAGACATAAAAGCGAACAAGTCAGTTCTACAAATCTCAGGCACAAAGTGGTGGGAGAGAGGTCTGGAAAATTTTTCTAGAGAAGGCAACCCCTGAACTAAGTCAGTGAAAGATGGCAAGTATCCATAGGCAGACATATTAAGGAAATTCTGACCGTTCTCCATTTCAGGAGAGAGCTGGGAAAAGAGAGAATGTTACTGCTTCTGTTTCTCCCACTGCCAGTTCCACATATCAAGGTCAATTCTGGTAATAAGTTTGGCAAAAACCAACACAATACTGTAAAGCAATTATCCTTCAATTACAAATAAATTAAATTTTTAAAAAATGAAAAAAAAAAAGATCCCATGGAACTTTCACTGTCCATTATCCCTGATGAGTAATGACTTTGTTCCCGTAGATCTTGGGATGTTTCTAAATTATTCACTCTTCACATTATATGCATTCACTAGACTGCAAATTCCTTGAGGACAGGGCATCTCATTAATTGGTTTTTGCTACTCTGGTGATGACAATGTTGTCTGGAACATAGCAGATGTGTTTCTAAATTTAATCAAGTATATGTCTCCATACTTGATTGGGATTTTCTTAAGTGTAGCAAATACATGATTCATCCCTTCTAGTTCTACCTCGAAGTACATATTAAATAAATATTTAATGAATGTCTTTAAATAAGTGAGGAAGAAAGTTCTTAGGTATTGAGAATATAAGTGAGTATTACAGCTTCTCCTAGGGACTCACTCAAACTTCAACGCAATAATGAAGGCAAGGACATGCTCACTGTATGTTCTTCTGCCCAATGTCACTGTCCTTCCTGCATTCCTCCAGTGAGGGAGGTCTTGGGTTTTCTGATTGGTCTCACTTTTGCTTTAACACAACCACCTATCATCTTGAAATGATCTGAGCAACAGTGAGTTAGAACCGGTACTGGCCAAAGTTTTTCATCTTTCCCAAGAGTGCTTTCAGTTTCATTAAAACGTATATGAATCGCTAAGTGTTGAATTTCCAGTATGATTGATCAGCCATAGAAGAAATATTTTGGAGAAAGGAAACTGCCAGGCACCGCTCAACTCTTACTATGGATGCAGTAGTCTGATCCTTAATAAGATTAATTCTGCCTCCCTGGCTGGTCGGTCAGTATCCCTGTTGTCCTTATGGACTCAAGTTTGTTCTGTGTGAATTTATTCTCGTCAATGTATTGCTGGTTGCCATTCTGATATTGTATGGTGCTTAGCAACTTGTGATGTCACTGAGATAACAATGACCGCCTAAATTCTAACCATTGTGTGACAAGAAGTCAACGACTTACCCTCTATGACCCCGAGTGTCTTTGACTGTGACCCCTAAAACCCTTCTCCTGTTGTTCATTCTATATTCTTTGAATTTTATTTATCTTCTCAGAGACCATGAATTCAGTGGATATGGTATTTCTCATCATCATATTTGTAAGTTTCCTTGGAAGGGGAAGGGGTGTCCTTGGAGGGGTCTAAGAATTACCACGGATTCGGAGTAACTTGTTACTCATGGTGATTCATTAAGCTGCAGAGGGGTTCTCAGCCCATCCCAGCATCTTAAACAATCCATCCAAATCCAACCTTTGGCCGAACCATGTAGAGGGTTGGAACATTCACAGCCACAGAAAGCTCTGTGAATGGAATAGCATCTGTATATTTTTGGGGCAATGGGGAGACATGAAGAAAAGACAAATCCAATGGAGGAGTAGTAACTTCTACCATCCAGGTTTACTTGTGGACCACCTCCGTCTTGAATTTAAATATTCACTGATTGTATACAGTGGTCCTCAATACAGAAAGGCCCCCCTCAAGGAAAACCATGCCCTCCAAGCAGATACACAAACCACATTCTAGCCACATTCTCTCTAAGGGGGAAAACGCACACACACACAGAGAACTGTATTTGCTCTATTAAGTCCAACCTTCTCTTAACAGTTTCTTTCTTACCTGGCCCATGGAATGAAGCACAAAGAAGTTATTTTCTGGGGAAATTGGTAGAAAAACCCTCATGCAGACAGTTCCCATTCTGATTGCAGCCTGACTTCCACTTACTGAATATCACATCAAGTGGAGGTTCAGGGGTTGCAAAGGAGAGCTCAGCAAAAGAAGAAAAAAATAAGCCCACAAAGTTTTTCAAGGTAGCTACTGCAGAGTTATCAGGTCATAGATCTAAATGTCAGTGCTATATGCCTGATTTGCACATTTCAAACCGATTTGGTAATTTTTTTTTTTCATTTTTATCTGCACGCATGAAGTGCTTTAGAATACTGGAACAATTTACAATCATATTTAGTTTGCAACAGTTCAATTAACTTAAGTGCTGAAACATTCTCCCCAGCTGGTAACTAGTTTAATTGGTTACTATTACAAGAAATAATTTCTTCAGTGCTGGGGCTTCCCAATGTCCTCTCTGGAGAGGGCATGGCCATGCACAGGTATATGGAAATGGGGAGGTTTAGGAGCCTGGCAAAAATCTCTGACTTAACAAAGAAGAAACATCAGAATCCATTATATTATTTAAAACAAACAAAAACTCCCTAGGTATGGCTTTCCAACTTCTGCTGTAATTTTATGACCTCTTGTTCCCTTGGAATAACTTTATAACCACTCAATAAGCAAGATGAGGCTGTGGATCAAGGGTCGAAGACTTTTAAAGATATTGCATAAATGCACTTAACCATGAGCCAAAGTGATAAATAGGAAACCAAGATGAATGTCAGGAACACTGTGAAGAATGATTAGCTGGGACAGTTGGAGCAGCTGCTAAGGCAACTCCAAACACCTGGAAAGAAGGATTTCCTTCTGGCTTACAGCAAGGCTGAATTGTTCTAATTGCATTTGCATTAAAAGACACCACTGCAAATTGCAGAAAAGGATATGGTACAGTGGGAAAACATTATGTAAGTTTTCAAAAGGCACAACATAATACTGCATCTTACTTTGGGAGACATGGAAAGGTAGTTAAGAGAAAAAGAAATGGATGGGAACAGCTACACACCAATCACAGGAGACAGGTCACTACTGAGGAGGGAAGGGGAAAAAAGAGACTGGTATGTGATTTGTTTTCAGAGCAATCTTTAGCATAGTGGGTAAATGTTAAGATTTCATAAAATCTGGAAGTGAATACATGAGGCTGTATTTGATTATTTTATGCACTTACCTGTCTAAGTGATATGTTTTCTAATTAAAACTTAAAAACATTTTTAAAAGAGTCTGTGACAATATTCATTTTGTAGTCATTGTTAAACCAGTCATTGCTGGAATGTTTTCTCCTACCTTGGAGACCAAAAGCCTTAGACTTCTTTTTAAGGATCATAAAATGCCAAAACCCAAAGTTCATGATAGACTACCTCTCCTAACCTCATTATAATTTTTCTTTTTTTCTGTTTCTTTTTTTTTTAATAGGAGTATACTTGCTTTACAATATGGTATTAATTGTAACCCTGCTTATTTAACTTAAATGCAGAGTATATCATGAGAAATGCTGGACTGGTTGATGCACAAGCTGGAATCAAGATTGCTGGGAGAAATATCAATAACCTCAGATATGCAGATGACACCACATTTATGGCAAAAAGCGAAGAAGAACTAAAGAGCCTGTTGATGAAAGTGAAAGAGGAGAGTGAAAAAGTTGGCTTAAAACTCAATGTTCAGAAAACTAAGATCATGGCATCTGGTCCCATCACTTCATGGCATATAGATGGCATATAGAAAAAGATCCTGATGCTGGGAAAGATTGAAGGTGGGAGGAGAAGGGGACGACAGAGGATGAGATGGTTGAATGGCATCACCAAATCAATGGACATGAGTTTGAGTAAACCCCGAGAACTGGTGATGGACAGAGAGGTCTTGTGTGCTGCTGTCCATGGGGTCACAAAGAGTCGGACATGACTGAGTAACTGAACTTAATTGAACTGCTACATAACAAAGTGATTCATTTATAGATATATATATTCCTTTCCATTATGGTTAATCATAGGATATTGAATGCAGTTCTCTGTGCAGTACAGTAGGACCTTGCTGCTTATCCATTCCATACATAAAAGCTTTCTTCTGCTAACCCCAACATCCCACTCCATCCCTTCCCCAACCTCTACCCACCTTGGCAACTGTTACTGGCTTATTCTCTGTGACTGTGAGTCTGTTTCTCTTTTGTAGATATATTCATCTGTGTGATAGTTTGAAAGTCGCTCAGTCATGTCCGACTCTTTGCGACCCCATGGACTATACAGTTGATGGAATTTTCCAGGCCAGAATACTGGAGTGGGTAGCCCTTCCCTTCTCCAGGGGATCTTCCCAACCCAGAGATCAAACCAGGTCTCCCGCATTGTAGGCAGATTCTTTACCAGCTGAGTCACAAGGGAAGCCCAGATTCCATATATAAGGGATATCATATGGTATTTGTCTTTCTCTTTCTGACTTGCTTCACTTAGTATGATAATCTCTAGCTGCATCCATGTTGCCTCAAATGGTATCATTTTGCTTTTTTTGCTCTCTTTGTAATTTTAACTGACCTCACTGAGCTTGGCCACATGGATTAGAAATGTAGCCCAAATATTGCAGCGTTAGAAAGTGAACCCTCTTTCTTCTGCTATTGATTTCAGGCATATGGACACTACCCCAAAAAGGCCAGCCATAAACTTGAATTATGAGCATCTACTGACTGATTTCCACAGTAATCCTAAGACCTAACTATAGAAAGGTTAGCACTGGAGAGAGCAATCCAGACAAAAACACATGAGAAATTTTAAGAGGGTCCTCTGTCATGAACAGCTGATATTCAAGATAACAATGACTATACCCACAGGAAAAAGAAAGCATTCGGTTGAAAGGTGGTTAGTGATTGTACCTATAGCTTGTTACATAGCTTTAAAATAGTGTTTTAAAACTTTTAAATAGTGTTGGGAAAACCATAAAGATCAATAAAATATTGATTATTTTTATTATCAAATATCTAAGTGGTAATGGTGTACCAACTTCAAAGCAGGGAGGAGGTCTACTTTTTTAAAAAGTTGATTGTCAGTCCTTTTAAATCAAATTGTTTCCCATGGAATCACAGCCCTTTGCCATTCATGTCCATTAAGTATGATAATCTCTGGCCTCAACCTCGTAGACATTAGTTATGTGGCAATATACTTTCCAGAAAATACAAACACACATGTGACATACAACATATACATGGACATGCACATATATACACACAGATACACATACACAAGTATATACATACACAAATATGCATATGTATACATATACAGGTGAACTTTGGGCAACACAGGTTTGAACTGCTAGGGTCTACTTATACCGTACTTGGATTTTTAAATATGATGTAATGTGGAATCACATATATGGAGGGCTAAGTGTAAAGTTATTCTCAGATTTTGAGTGTATAGGTTATAGGTGCTCCTAACCCATGTTGTTCAACAATCAACTGTACATATATACATATACACATGTATATGTGTGCAAACACACACACACACACACACATACTCTGATACTCCTGGCAAGAGTGCCTTACTGTTGCTATAAGGAAATACACAGTTTAATTTTGTCTTACTATATTGCCAGCTAGTCCCTTCTGCCCCTAGTACCTAGTGTGGTTTCTGGCCCATTGGAAGTGTTCAGTAAATGGGAAATGAATGAATGCATTATACACAAGATTTGACTTTAACAAGATGGTGATAACAAAACCACACCAACTTTTTAATCACCTCCAATGGAAAAATGTTTTCTTCTGGGTGTATTTTGTTGGTGGAGGTGTTATATACAGTACAATAGTCAATTAAATAAGTTTTAGGGAACTGGACTTTACCCAAATCTTGGTAGTTACTTCTCTATACCTCCATTTTCTCATCTATAACGTGCAAATAATGGTGCACTGCCTCATTCTTTACTTTAGGAGGATTTATTAAGAACCCTCACATAAAGAGTCAAGCAAAGTGACAAAAAGATTGTAAGCCCACAATAAATATTAGTTGGTACCACCACGGTTACCATCATTATCCTCACTGTTTTAATCATAGCCTGAGTTTTCTGGACTTTCAAATGGAAGACAGATTTTCATATTAGCCTTCTTACTGTAACAGAAAGATTCACCTAATTTGAAAATTAAGATGTTAGAGGAAAAGTCTCAGATATCATCACCTGAGGTGAAATTGTCTTTTTGCTCTCTTTTCTCTTTTTGCTCTCTTTGTAATTTTAACTGACCTCACTGAGCTTGGCCACATGGATTAGCCAGGTTGTCACCTGATTCTGAGAAGGGGCACCTCCAAGTTGATCAAATTTCCAAATGGAGATGCTAAGGTTAAGTTTTTAAGAGCATGAGAAAAAGCAAATAATGCCTTTAAAACACTCCAATGCCATGAATTTAAATATCCCCATGGTACCTACCAGATACGAATTTTGAGGGGGTTCAAGTTTAACCTTCAAAATGCTGCAAGTCTCTGATGCTCCCTGGCTGTAGGTAGCAACTCTGGGAATGGTAAAACTGAACCAATTAGAAGGAAAAAAATGGGATCTTCTGCAATGCATCATTGGAAGGTGAAGAGTCCTATTTATTGTATACACACGGGGTATCTTTATATCAATCCACAAAAATAAAACCGAACATTTCTCTCCAAAACCTGATTAGGGAAGTCTCTAAGAGCATCCCACCGGTCTAACAGTCCAGGCAGTTAACAGGATTTTAGTAACTCTTCCAACCAAACACCAGGTCTATTAAAGCCAATTGCCTTCTAGCTGACATAGAATCACACTTACATATGGAACCAGCTTTGTAAGGTCCATTCTCTTATTCACAGTTCCACTGTCCTTGTGGATATGGTACAATCACCCCTTTTGTTTATTTAATCCCATAGAAATGAGTCGGCATACAGGGCAAAAAAGAAACCAGGGGGAATCTTTGCCCAAACCTTGCTGTGTACCTGAAGTTCAACCGTGTTTGGTTAACCTTCTATTTATTCCATCTCTTTGCTTCAGCTGACCTTTCTAGTTTTAGTTCTTGCCATGGTGTGTCGCGGCAGAAAGTGGCTCAATGAGACTCTGGCACCATGTGACAAAGGAACTCTTATGAGTCCTCTATGAATCGTTTCATTCATCAGGAGCATACACTGACGCTCCCTTCGGATGTCCCCATATCTGCCATTAAAAATGGAAAACTGTCAGTGCCAACATATAGGTACTTCTCAGCCTCAGACCCAGAGGCCAAACGTGTGGTGATCTCCAATTTCTGCTTTCCCTGCCATCGTTTTCCTATTGGATGGTTTGATAGCAATTCAGATGTTGACCCGTGTAGCCAGATAACTGGAGGAAAAGTAATTGGGTCATGTGTTGCCCTGGATCATGAAGTTACCTGACATGAAAGTAACGTGGCCACATGACATGCTGTGTGACCTGCTTACTAACTTAGCCTTCTCTGGCAAATAGAGTAATTAATCATCATTCTGGAGAGTGCACACACATTCCCACCAACAAATAGTGACATGCTTACAGAGGGCAATACCTCTAAGTACTACAAAACATGAGTCATTTGACTAAAGGGTATAGCAATCAAGCTGAAAACTTGCTCCATGGTTAAATTAGGAACAAAAACAGCTTCATTTTCTTTTCAGTCCTTTTTTAAGTGCACTGTGAAGCTCTGGTAGGAATAAGAGATCGGGTTGGAAATGAAGTGTGATAGCATTGATATGAATAATTTTCAACAACACCGAAGTGAATCAAAGGAAAGTACCTGTGAATTTCCTTAAATGACTTGCTGGAGGGTATTGTGTGGTAACTATATTACCACAGTCCCCCTTTTCTTTTTCAATTAGTATTGTTAAAGAGAAGCTTGACGATAGACTTCCTAACAGCGGCAAAAATAAATTCTCTCCAATTAAGTAGTCTAATAAGCTATTTAGGATTTTACCACTTAACATTCTTTCCTTCCCATTTAATTTTGGCTTTCACTTGGATGTCATCTTGTTGAAAATCCATCACAGAAAACTATGTGGAAAAAAAGATAATGTTGCTAAGTGCTCCTGAGTTTCCAAAACGAGCAGAAGCACAATATTTTTTCTAAATCACCCCAGGATTTTCCCTAATAACTCAGCTTCTTCCTACTAGAAATTAATATATGAAAATATATGAAAATGGTCAATATGCAAATTCAAATATCACACTAGTTACTCGTCTTCAGTAAGTGCTACACGCATATATTTGGAACAATACAATATTTTAAGGTTCTTGATGATAATAATGTTCTGGTATGCATATGTGCATGTATAATTATGCTCATTTAATTTAATCATGAAAATATTATAGGATCATTTGGTTTTCTCCTCTAAAAGTTCTCTCACTTTTTCTCAGTTAATTAATTCCACTCTGCCCCTTTTATAAGTCAGCTGATGGTAAGGAATGGTTTTAGGATTAAAAGGAGGATGATCACATTCCTGTAGAATGATGGACAGAAAAGAGGCATATGGGAGGGAAGTGGCATTTTGTCCTTAGTATACAGTCTAATCGAGGAACAAAGTTAGGCTTTCCAGTATAACATGGTCCTAGAAATGCCCGACTTTTCTGATCATTTCTTCCTGCAAGTTTCCAGTGTCCCTGAATGCTGAGAATTTGCCTCAGGGGCAGTCACCTGATTGCAAGAGAAGCCCTGGAAACCAGCTCTTGTGACTCACACATTCCACATGCTTGAGTGGAGTGGAGCTTGTGGGACTTTGCAGAATTACTGGAATCACATGGGATGTACTGAAGGGAGCAGGAGGGTGGAGCGCATTTAACTTAACCATGAACTAGAAGAGCAGATAACACCATGGTAAGTAGAGTAAAAAGGAACATGCTGACTGAAAGGGAAGAAACGTGATACAAAGGTCACTGCATGTTATCCCTCCCCCGCCAAGGAAATCTTATTTTCTTCCTCACAGAAAAAAAACTTTTCTTTCTCACAGGAACAAAAGTTTTTTGTTCCTTTCCCCAACATGTTAACAGAGACCAGTGAAAAGAAATAGGCTTCTCTGTGCCCATCAATAGAATCTATATAGCATCTATTTCCCCAGGGATTAATTCAGTTTTTGATTAAATCTTTCTGAGATTTAAATCATGATGTTACAAACCTCCAAGGAGCTCCTCTATGAGTTGTGACCTTCTTTATTGCTCTCTGCTGTTTGATAAAGTACAAAGATTGATTTATAATAGTGTATACTGTGTTTGAAAACAAGGAATAGCAAAGAGAATTGCCAAGTATAAGATTAATATAAAGTAAACATTGAAAAAACTATGCCTTGGTTAAAATATTCTATAATTAATACTGAGTTACAACTGTAGCTAGTAACACTAGTGTCAAATGAGTATAATAATGCTCTCAGTCATAAATTTTATCCAATGATTAGCTAAATAATGCTACAAGAAAGAGAAAACCGGCAATGCTGAAAAAGGATTTTGAACCAATATCACATTAAACAGATTTAGTTTGGAGGACTTTTGAATTGAAACAAGCTCCTTTTCAACAAATTACCCCTATCCAGTGTTCATTTATTTTCGTCAGCCTAATTTTGGTTTCAATAATTATTTTGCCATTAGTATCATCAAGGATGGAAGTGATTTAATGTTTGAGGACAACATCAAATGAATCCTTTATCTCTAATCAGGATGCTCCTGTATCGACTAGTGGCTACAACTTTTTTCCCCTTGAAAATCTCTCTTTACCCTCAAAAGGTTTTTAAGGGTAAAAATATAAATAACCCTTTAAAGGGAAGATTGTCATTTTTCTACTGCTCTCGCTAATTCCAACCAGAACATTCAAAATGCCCTGTTCAATTTAACCATCAATGAAGACAAGTTGTGATGTGAGGCTTATCCACTGAATCACAGTTGTAGAAGAATGCAATATTTGGATAAGACGATAGTAAGTTTTTATCTTCTCTTCTGATATAATAATTGGCAAATCTTACAGTGGTATAAAATAGAAAGAGAGCCATAGGAAGTGCTTCTTGGGTTACTTAGCAGATTTCAATGTATTATTGGTAGCTTTATCACATTTCCAATAATTATGAATATTTTTTTCTGTAAGAGGAAGGGGAACTGGGGGCTGAAATATATTTAGCCACATTCCCCATGGCTAGGCTTATGCTGAATCTTACATGCAGCTGGGAGTAGGGACCACCAGCTGAAATCCAGACTTGGCAGAGCACTGGTAACACATTCTCTGTCATCTCTGTCATGAGGACCACCAACCACCTACAAAGCATGGTAGACGTCCTGACAGCAAGCCATACCAGCAGTAATCTATCAACTTGTCCCATATTTAACCTGATGTCTTACATATGACAGAGAGACAGGGAGGTGCATTCTGTTACAAGTCTTCAAGAAATATTCATTCCATGCTATACACCAGAAACTAACATAACATTGTAAATCAATGTTCAATGGATGGTACAGTTCAACTATACTTCAATAAAAATATATATTCAGTCCATTATGGTAGAATTGCTTCCTAAGCTGAAATATTCAGCAGCTTTCTTTCCCACTGAGGCAGTGGCTTGTACTTAAAATTCATACTTTCCAGGGTTAAGTACAAAAACAGAGCTAATCTGTTTGATAAAGTCCGACGTCACTTCTCATTAGAGAAATCACCAGTTCCGCCTTTACTGTTTGAAAGGAGACAAGGTAAAATACAGAAGGCGCACGTTACCTTAGAGCTGAAATCCATTCATGAATATGGAAAAGCAAGGGCAGGGCAGGTGATCGAGAGAGGAAACAGAATAATGATAAGCGAGTAACGTGTACGGATCTGAAGAACGTGCCAGGAGTTTCGTTATGATAAATAAGAAAAGCAGAAGTAGATTTGAAACATTCGTTTCCCTTTATTAGCTCAGTGAGGCTGATGTGTACTGCACATTTAAAAAAAATCACAGGAATTTTCATACAATGAATAAAACCACAACAATACATGTAGAATTGGCAGGTGGAAAAAAACGCCCGGCAAGGGCTCAACTAATCACTCACTTTCCCTCTTCAGCATAGTTCAACCAACAGTATTACACTTTCACCTACAAATCTTAAAGTAGCTCCATCAAGTCAGCAGTTCACATTATTGAAAATGTCTGTCACATAGGTACAAATTTAGAATCATCACATTATATTACATGGCTATTCTAGGTCATCTATAGATCAGGTCTTAGACTACAGTGATTGAAGTTCTCGTTACAGCCATCAAAAAAGGACACATAATCATTACCTACTGTAAGCTCACATCTAAAGGCATGAAAAGGTTTCCTTTTTTTTCAACTGACCCAACCATCACACCCCAATAGTGCAAAGTTCCCTCTCTGCTGCTTTGAATGTTGACAGCCCAACCGTTGCTCTCAGAGTCATTTAGCAAAAATTGATTTTGTTGCACTGGAAGAATTATTCTGCTACATCTCTTAAAAAAAAAAAACCCACATTTCTAAAGCACCAGTTCAGTTACCAAAATTGTAGATGTGGTACTTACCACAGCATGAAGGCAATGGCCCAGGGTCATCTAAAAATCCTACAGATCTATGCTGAAATTTGCCTCCAGTGATGATGGGGTGCATGTGTTCATTTGAAATATACTCTCCAAAAAAATTAAAAATAAAAACAAAAGGAACACAGTTGACATTTTGATGGGCTACCCACAGTGTCTGCATAAGATACAAAAGCTCTATTTGGATGGTCTAGTGATTCTCTCTTTGCACTAATTTTAGATGCAATTTGAAGTCCATGGAGGAAAACTATCTTCATGGTAACAATATTTGTCAGGCCAGAAGGGTGGGAATAAATGAATCCTCAACATGAAATCTGTAGTGTTGTCTTTTGACAAGTAAGAAAAGAAACCCAGTCTTTGACTCATGTCAACGATCCAGGGCAAAAAGGAGAATGTATTGAAAATTGGATCACAAAAAATTTAAAGGCAAAATAGAGAACGTATCTGGTCCTTGAACACATAATATGATTTACTAAATATCGATTTCTTAAAAATAATTTATTGCTCTTAATAGTCTTTTTTATTCTTATTCTACAACAGAAGATACTCAGATTTCAGAAAGAAAGACTGTAAACTTTAGTTTGGCGTCCACACAGAGTTAAAATACCTGCATTTAACCTACAGAACAAGAATTAGGCAGATTAAAGATGTGTTACGGTTGTAACGCAGGACCTGTGAACAAGTTCTTTTATTTCATAGTATTTTTATTGCTTTCTATCTACTTAGAAATAAGAAGCCAAAAACTCAAGCAAGCATCCGACAGGACAGACAGTGGATTCACTCTGAACACAATATGCTGGTGATAAATGAATGCAGCTTTCAAAATTAGCTGCATTGGCCTGGGGGTGTAATCCATTTTTATACGATCGTGTTGGGCGAGAGAAAGGAAAAGAATGGTTACATAGTAGGTATATCATGTCTTCCAGAAAAGTCATGTCGGCCATACTGTAACTGAATCTCAACTCAGAAACTTGAATACACACGCCAAACTTCACTGACTTCCATTCCAGGGCTCCACACTCAGAGGAAATCCTGATGCTCAAAAATGGAGGTTTTTCTGAAGTTTTTTTTTTTTTTATTGAATTTAGCAGAAGCAATGTCATCAAGAACAACTTCATGGTCACGTCAGAGGCCATGCTAGTGCAAGTAGAAACACTGCTTCTGCAAAGCGGAATTTCCCAAATGAAACACTTAAACTCCAACCTGACAATTGCCATGCATCCTAGGTAGAAAATTTCCACTGGCTTTATTATTTTCATCAACTCATAATTTATAATAAATAGGCTATCTGCAACTGATAAATATGTCTCTTTAGTAAACAAAGGAATGAAACATCAGTATTTATACAGGATGCATAACTGTAAAAAATACAGATAAATACCATCATCATACTCTGCCAAGGGAAAGAGATACTGGCTTCAAAGAGAGTCTTCAGACACACATTAATTATTGTAAAAATCATACTATAATTATTACCTCAGCATTTTGTATCAAATTAAAATCACAAAAATTAAAACAAAACAGCATTTTAAAAAGATTTTTGACCTCTAGTTTCAAAACTACTGTTGATAGAGAAAATAAAAACATTTCTTAATGGTTACCCATTGAGAGACTTTACATAAAATCATGATATCTTCTAGAAAAATTTTAGATGAGAAAATTTCATTCCCCTAACAAATCCAGTGTATAAAACTTCAAAGAAAAACAAGCAACAAGAAAATGTGGAAAAATATTGCAGAAGTGGTTAATACCTTTAGGGGGCTAGGAGGTTTCTTGACAAGATGCTTAGATCGAAGCTCACCTAAGAGGGGATGGTTGTGCATAAAGCATCATTTGTTGTGTTGCACTCAATGGACACACACACTGTCCTTTTGTTGTTTTACAATCAAATATATATAAGCAGTAAGTTCAGCTTCTAAATATGTTAGTGTACAATAATTGTTTCACCTCATAATTACATTTGAATATTCTCGATTAAGAAAAATTTAGCAGTTTTTGAAAAGAAGGCTGCATTTACAGTGCATAGCTGTAACAAAAAAAGAACATCATTGTATAGTATGTACACAAAATAAAAATACTCCATTTAACATCTGTAAATACTTAACTACATCAGAGAATGTAGCAATTACACGAGCTGAACACATCCCAGAGAGTTCTACCCAACTCTCCTTAGTAATGTAACACCGTGCTCGCTCCTCAGAAACAACCACTGAACAAGCTGCACGCTTGACCATTGACAAGGCTTTTGAAATTTGCAGTGGGAGATCAACGTTTTGGACATTTACATGGGTGTCAGGAGGAAGGACGAACTACAGAAACTTCAAAATGTTAGGAAAGTTGAGCATTCGGTGCCTGCAGCATCCTCTCCCACCCAGATTCCTTGGCAAAAGGAAAAAGGAAAAAAAGAAAGAAAAAGAGAGAGAAAGGATATGAGTTCTAGAGAACCTGCGGTTTCTTCAGGATTGTCATATAATCATTACGTTGTGAGAGAAAGCTTGCTTCACGTTGATTTTGCACTTTCTTAAAAAAAGGAATAGAGTACGGAGGCTGATGCCCAGACATCAGTGGCTGTCATTTTAGGGTGGCCTGTGGTTGGTTGGTTAGCTTTCTTTCCTTTTGGATGTACGTATTTTTTTTTTCCTTTTGAATAGAATATGAACATTTTGAAGTTCTAGGTTTTAGGTGTGTCTTCATGGAACTGCTGCCATTCGAAGTGGTCTGCCCTTGCACGCTCTGGTCAGGTGTCCCCAGTTCCCACCTGTACATACATACTTCCCCCAAACCAGGCAAATACACACACAGGCACGCGCGCGCACACACACACACACACACACACACTCTCTCTCCATCACCAAGAGACTCAGGGAAAGCAAAGCTGACACCCATGAATAAACATGTGCTTACTGGAATTCCATCCTGTCTCTTGCCTCTTCAGCAGCTGGGTTCATGTAAACCATTGTTGTTGTTCTTGTATTGTTGTTGTTTTTTTGTACAGAGAGTGTAAAGTAGGAGAAATTCCTAAGTATGACTTGCAATAGTCTTTTAGGGAAGGACGCGCTGTCCCGTGAGGTATTCACCATGCCTCTGTCATCCTTAGCCAGGGAACATATTACCTGCGTAAGCTTCTCTGGGCTTCTTTCAGTAAACTATCGAAATCCAGAGAGTCATACTTGCTCTTGATGGAAGCAGGGTCAAAGTCATCTGAATTTGAATCTGAAAGAAACCCAAGCCAGGTCAGAGGTACACTTTGCTTATGGTCATTAATCCAATCATCTAATTTAAGATAACCCAATTCAAAGACAATTTATCCAGTTAATACACTTTAACAAAAATATGCCCAACTTTAATTAGTATATGAGGTTTGTGCTAGTATGTACATATATATGTACATATATTTACATATATATTTGCAGGAGGTATTTATATATATGAATATTAATAATTATGTGTATATCTGCAGAAGGTACTCATATGGTAGATGGTATGGTATATATACACCAATATTTTAATTAATTATGCTTATATATTTATTGGTTTATACCACTTGTATATATTTGCAGAGGGTATGGAGTGGTGAGTACTCAAAACACTTATCTATTGACTCATTTTGGATTTAAACATTCCTAGGAGGTAAACAAAACAGGCTATTTCTTTTCAATAACAACCTAGGCAATCAACCTGCTTTAAAAGTAAGGCCCTCCTCCTTCCTGCTATGTTAAATGACTTCCCCAGGTTCCTCAACAACTTAGGTGGAGAGGAAAAAGTAGAAGCTAGAACTAATTTTTCTGTTCATTGGGATTGATTTCATTAAGTATAAAAGCCAGACTCATCAGTCTGCTGCTCCCCTTGAAAAAGTTGGAAGGACGTAAGTTCTCAAGTGCCTTGAGGGACCCCAGCAACGGTGGTACAAGCTCTCCCCAAATTAGAAGGTTTAGGAAAATGCTTCATGTCCAGAAAGGGCAAATTCAACCTCTTTACTCACTAATGGGGCTTCCCTGGTGGCTCAGATGGTAAAGAATCTGCCTGCAGTTCAGGAGATCTGGGCTCAATACCTGGGTCTGGAAGATTCCCTGGAGAAGGGAATGGCGACCCACTCCAGTATTCTGGCCTGGAGAATCCCATGGACAGAGGAGCTTGGTGGGCTACAGCCCATGGGGTCACAAAGAATTGGACACGACTGAGCGACTAACACACAACTTCAAATAAAGCTATGGTTTTTCTTAAATCCTTAAACTAGTCGAAGTAAGCATTTGTGCAAAGCTCCACATGCCGCTTCAGTAGCCCTGAACAAAACTGATATATTTCAGTCCCACTGGGTATAAAGTAAAAATCCTTTGAATATTTCTGATTTTTCGCCATTGACACCTAAGAAAAAGTCTACCATTCCTTCAGGTCTTTCAGCTTGAGAAAGGGTATCTTGTATATACAATAGACAGCCTCAGGCAAACACATTCATTCTTTCAAAAGTACTTACTTGAAGGGAAGACAAAACCTTTCTGGGGAACATTAACAATCCTACTAAAATATGCATATTTGTGTTTTACCCAGATTAAATTGCAAAACAGAAATGCTCAAAGTGAAAGAAAAGGGTAATATGAGATAAGATGGAGGCTAATCATTGACTTCACAAGTTGTTCTGATGAAAAGGTGGCAAATCCCTCAAGTTCTACAGAACCAGGTTGTTTCCCCTACCTCACCCGTTTCAATCTACTTTAAAGACATCTTACATTTAAAGATAGGGAAATTCTTTCACTTTTTTCCCCCATTCTCATCATCCCTTGTCTCTACTGTGTTTCTTTGTCCAGGTAAGGTGAACAATTACAGTCAGCTTCAAATACAAAAACAGGACAAAAAGGGCCCATCTTTCATCTCCCAAATTTTACATGATCAATCTTAAATTACACAGGCTTACACTCTTCTCTTGAGAGCCTAATGAATAGTTTGATTGTATAACTAAAGCTGCCTAAGCAGCTGTTGTTCAAACCATAATCTTTTTATAAAGACAAAAAATAAGTCCTGCTCATTGCTAGAGATTAGCTTGAAATCAGAATTTCAGTTACATTGTAGAAGAAGATGAATGAGTCATTCAGTGATGGCAGTCTGTGTGACATGAAGTCCACATGACCATATGTGTGACTCTTTCCTTGGAGGAAATTTTGAGAATTAAAATGTCTTAAGATCATTCTACACAAACCTCAGAATTTCAGTCTTTCTGTGTTTTCATTAGCAAATATTAAAAGTACTTTGATACAGTGGTTGTCAAGAGTTTCTTCACTGTGAAATATGGTGGCTGATGCTTACATATATACCAACTTTCATGGGCATACATATGTCACTAGGCACCCACAAAATAATTTTTATTGCTTGAAGAGAGAATGCATCCACCTGTAACTTCTAGGGCAATAATATCCACTTTCTTTCCACTAAAGGAAGGATATATCCACAAGTTGATATAATGAAATTTTTATAGGAATAACCTGAAAACCACTCTAATAAGTTTTAAAAATAAAATTTTATAAATAATAATACCATATTAACAGAAATAAGTCACGTCACAGCTATATTCCTAGCACCTAGAAAACTGTGGGCACAAAGTGGAGACGCAATATTTATTGAATAAATGTATTTTACTGCACACCTGCATATTATTAAAAACCTGATTGAAAATGTTTGTGCTGAGATCTGGGACTGACTTACCAATGAATGGCAAGTGTATATTAAAAGTTACATATATATTCAGGATGCTGATAATGTAATACATTTCTTTGAGTTAATAAGAGTTTGTGACCAACATGTTATTTATTTCCTTTTTCTTACTTAAGTATAAATTCTAATTTGATCATAACTAATTCCTGATCAAAATGAACATATTCTTAATCCTGATCCATCCTTCTATTTTTACCCTATAGTTCTAATTTAATTTCTGTCTTTCCTCTTTAAGATTTTTCATCAAGCTCTTTCAAATGGAAAGATCCATCTGTTTATAGAACAGTAAATAGAAAGATACACGGATAACAGATTCACAGAAACCAGACTTAAATACTGTCTTCATCATGGTAAGCTTGATCATCCCTTTAAATTCTGAGTCTCATTTATAAAGCTCGTAAATAGTAACTGGAATTACTGCATTTTACATTAATAGTATTGTAATAACCATTAAGTAACCTCAACAGCCAAGAAATGGAGACCTAAATAGGGATATTTCTGCAAAGAAAACATGCACATGGCCAATAGGCACATGAAAAGATGCTCAATATTGCTAATTATTAGGGAAATGTAAATCAAAACAATGATGAGGTATCATCTCACACCAGTTAAAATGGGTATCATTTATAAGTCTGCAAATAATAAATGCTGAAGAGGGAGAAAAAGAAATCTTCCTAGATTGATAGTGGCAATGTAAATTGGAGTAGCCATTATGGAGAACAGAATAGAGGTTTCTTAAAAAAACTAAACATAGAGTTGCCATACGAGCCTGCAGTCTCACTCCTGGGAACATATCTGAAGAAAATTCTAATTGGAAAAGATACATGCACTCCAATGTTCATGCAGCTGTTTATAACAGCCAAGACATGGAAACAACTTAAATGTCCATCAGTAGATGAATGAATAAATAAGATGTGGTGATATGATATACAGAGGAGCCTGGCTACAGACCATGGGGTTGCAAGAGTTGGACATGACTTAGCAACTAAACCACTCATATAATGGATTATTACTTAGTCATAAAAATGAAATATTGCCATTTTCAGCAACATGGGTTATCAAACTAAGTGAAATCAGACCTTGATATTTGAAGAAAGACAAAGATATAATATCACTTATATATTGAATCTAAAAAAAGCAGTATAAATAATCTTATTTACAAAGAAAAATAGACTCACAGACATAGAAAACAAACATGGTAACCAAAGGAGATAGTGGGGGAGGGGGGCAGAGAGGAGGTAAATCAGTCAGTTGAGATTAACATATGCACACTGCTACATATGAAACAGGTAAACAAGGACCTATAGTATAACACAAAAACTACACTCAACATTTTGTAATAGCTATAATGGAAAAGAACCTGAAAAAGAGTATTATTGTCATTGTTTAGTCACTCAGTCACATCCAACTCTTTGCCACCCCATGGACTGTAGTAGCCTGCCAGCTCCTTCGTCCATGGGATTTCCCAGGTAATACTGGAGTAGGTTGCCATTTCCTTCTTCAGGGGGTATTCCCAACCCAGGGTTCGAGCCCAATGTCTGCTGCATTGGCATGCAGATTCTTTACCACTGAGCCACTAGTGAAGCCCCCAAAAGAAGATAAATACATATATATGTATATGTATACATAAATGTGTATGTGTGTATATATACACACACACACGTATATATAGTTTCAAGCGTACAGAAGCACTTTGCTGTATGCTTGAAACTAACACAACATTGCAAATCAACTATACTTCAATTTCAAAATATCAGAGAAATGGGATATGTGAATTAATTTAGGAAAGCAAATAAAATTTTTTTAAAATGGTAATCTAAATGATAGGTTGCTTTACTTTTGGTAAAATTAATCAGTATCACAGCATTTTAACACTTTAATCTTGATGTGCACATAAGCGGCCAATTCTTCTGAGTCCAGTATATGCTTGTTGTTTAGTCGCTAAGCTGTGTCTGACTCTTGCAACCCCCTGGGTTTAGGCACCTTATTCGGCATTCATGGCCTGAAGCACTCAACTTGAACTCTTCAAGGAAGAGAGACAAGACATACAAGATGATGTTCAGTTTCAAAGCTAGTCCCTGGTGTTGATTCTTCCATTTTAAAATAATTTGAAATGTATAACTACCCATTGCCATCCTTTTTTATTATAATTATAGCTACCATTTATTGAGAATCTATTTTGTGCCAGACACTGACACTGTGGCAAGGCCTTCGTAAACTGTATATAATCTTCACAGCAACATTATAAAGTATTTTACAAATGAAGCACCAGGAGTCAAGGGAGTTTAATTGCTCAAGGTCAAAAGCTAACTCAGGTTTCAAAACCAGGCCTGCAAGATTCCAGAGCCAATGCGCTGTCAAACTATACTAGGCCTATACTCAGATCCACTACCTTTCCTGTGATTGTAAGGCTGGAGGGAACTGGAAAAACCTATGCTGCTACAATACACATCAAACATTCTTTTCAGGAAATACAGAACCAGCTTAGCAATGGTAAAGCTTCTATTGCCACTGGCGAGGCAGAGAGATAAGAAGGGGGGAAGCATTCTTCTTAGAAATATTTCAGGGAGGCTCCAGTTCAATTTGGAAGTACTATCCAATCCTCCCTCTACCAGTGATGAATCGTGATCTAAAGGCCCCTCTAGGTAGCTTATTTTAAACTTTAGATGTTTTGAGACACTAGAAAACACCCTGGCCTTCATCACTGAAGAAAATAAGTCAAATCAACTCAAGACTTCAATCTGTCTCGACTGTTTTTATCAGCCAACATTTGAACAAATGACTTGCCACCTTTTATATTTTCATCCCTAGGCCTCTATCTAACAGTCAGCTGCCTCTCCCCTGCTTCATACTATCTATTTAGCTTGTGAAGTGAATTATAGCATATTCCCCCTGAACAATGCACCGCACCTATATCAATTACTCTAGAAGACATCAATTCAGTGGAAGGAAGGAAGAAAACCTATATTTGGTATTTACTTTTTTTCTTTATACCAAGCCAAAGTAAGTACAGATAGACATGTAATAATGCTTAAGAGCAGATTTCTATGTTAATTTCATGATGATTATTATTATAAATTGATTTAAATAATTGTCATATGCATAAGACACTGGCCATTTTCCTTCATTATTTCATAAAGGAACATAAAGGCTTATAATACACACATGAGATAGGGACTAATATGGAAAGGAGCAAAATTAAAATTGGAAAGGAAATTAAGATGTCCATTGTACCATTGTTTATAATATCAAAACCAGAAAATGTGTTTAGCTATGATGGAATGATTAAACATAGTGGTACTGCTCATCAAAAAGAATACTGTACAACCATTAAAGTATACTGGCAAGTCATTTTCAACCCTGTGAGTCACAGTGAAAAATGAACTTACATAATGCTAACTGAGAAAAGTAGATTTTTAAAGTCTATATATGTATAATATAACCTCAACTATAAGAAATTTCGATGTTCTGAGACAAAAATACTGAACAGCACATTACTCACTTGGTAACAGTGGTTATCTCTAGGTGAGAGGCTGATAGGTAATTTTACTATTTTTCTTGATACCTTTGTATATTTTCCAAATGTTACCCCTTGAGTCTGCACAATTTTTATAACAGGAAAGATGAATACTTATCTATTCTTCAGTTTCCTTATCTGTAAAATGGGGATGATAATACATAATATCCACTTCTAGGATTGTTCTGGTAATTAAATGAGAAAATACTTGCAAAACCTTGGCACAGTACCCATCCTATGGAAGCACTCAAAGAATAGCATGTTTATTTTCTTCTTTTGTTTTAAACTAAGTATAGTGTGATTTAGCACATGAAATTTTACTTTTTCCTCTGAGTATAATTTGTAGGAAATGCTAACATTTCTAAGAGTTGGTGAGATAATAGGGAAAAAAGAATAAAACGTTTGCATATTCTGCTCTGCAAAGCAATGATGCCAATGCTATAATCTGTATAAAAGGATTCAGGGTAGGCACAAAAGCAACAAGAGATTAAAAACAAACACATGAACACACCAAATACAACACCACACACATAAAGACGCACAAACAGTGAAGAATTCCAGCATCTGGGCAGGCAAGAGAAACAATCTGCTTCTCTTGGTTACCAAAATCTAAGCCCCTTCTGAAATCATCTCATATGTTAAAAAGTTAAAAAAAAAAAAAAAGGATAAAATCTGTATTCAAATATTTCCTTTAGTAAAAGGCAGTAATGGTTTGACCCAATGTGCCTACAGTTTACATATGCTTCCATTTTGAACTCAACATTATGGATTCCTCATTCTACGTACAGTAAAATCCATACCTAGGTCTGCATAGTTAGACTTGAAAAATTGCTTGCGTCCACAAAAGTACAGCTCGAAGTCAGTTTCATTCGACCTGCGCAAAGTGTATCCATTTTCAAGAGCAGCAAAAGCATCACAGGTATAACGGTAGGTAATGAAACCATAGCTGTCTCTGCAACAGACAAAGAGGAAAAGTTCAAAGCCAGTGAGGAAGCATTAGCATATATGACTGTAACCCTTTCCACTTTGGAGACTTTGCTGGTGCCAGCCTCTGAACCACTGCATCCATTTATCAGTGTGATTGTCCTGTCAAGCCGCTAAATACTTATTTCTGGGACAGGAAATCTCAACTAGAAAGATTAATAAATAGGGATGAAAGAAAATAAATAAGGTTCTGAACTCAACATGTCATCTGTCAAAGCATTCCCATCCTGGTAATCTTACAGCCATAATTTTTTACATATGTCAGCTTCTAAACAAGAAATAATCTTGAAGATTCTCACCCATCATCCCGCAGATTTACTGTGCACTCCTCAATTTCACCAAAAACTTCAAAACGGTCCCTCAGTTCTGTCCGTGTTGTGTCAGGTCTGATTTTACCAACATAAATCACACGGCGCTCTTCCTGGAGGGGGAAGTGAGAAGAGACTTTCTAGTTCTTAAGATAGGAAAGACATTGATGCCAGAACCATTTAAGAAGGCACAATCATGCATAACAAGAACCCCCACGGCATGTCAATTAAAGCAAAATACACGCTAAGACTTAACAGAAGACTATGCTTGAACCAAGTTTTACTTTCCATTTCTCCAATTTCACTCACTGCATCTCACTCTCTTCTACCTTTTCTGTCTCTGTTCCTTTGCAGCATGAAATTTAATGTATTATTAAAAAAATACATGTAGTGTGGTCTTTTTATCACTAAAGAGCTGAATAATATATATTAAATATTTTAACAATTGTGATTCCACTATTAATCTTCAAAATTGGTAAGAAACTGACCTGGTTTGCAAAACCATTTAACTTCTCCTTAACTCAGAATTATAATAATAAAACGTGTGCATTTTTAAAATTTCTATTGACAAATAACTTATGTACATTACTGTATAATTTTAAGGTGTACAGCATGATAGTTTGATGTATAAATCTTGATATCCCTCAAAATATTGATTCTCAAACTCTAGTATAAATATAAATTACCTGGGGGGGCTTATTAAAATGCAAATTATTGGGGTTTATTCCAGCTATATTAAAAAAAATTGGAAGATAGTGTTCAATGATCTTTATTTTTAACAAGTATACCCCAGTGTCTCTGATACAGGTGGCCCAAAGACAATAATTTTAAAAATACAGTTTTAAAATATAGGCCATTTTAAGCCATGGGTCTCCAAAGAATAAGAGCTATAAAAGAGGCTATAAATTTCACTTTGCCAGTGAATCTTATTTTAGGAACAGATGTGAAGGGTGTGGCCTAATTTTCACAAGTGGAGTCAATATCATCATAATCTTAAAGTCAACAACAATTTATAACCTACAAAACACGGGGAAAATATTTTATAGCCTGAGAACGGATTCATTTTTTTGAAGAACAAGAACACATTCTTAGTGTAAGATATAATCCTATATTTCTTGTTCTAAGAAGATAAGGCCAAAGATGATCATCTCTCTCAAAACTGAAAAAAAGATTTTTCAAGAATGGAAGAAGTTAATACAAATGTCCTTACCAACTAGCCTGTACATCTATCGATGACAAACAAGAATGAAATGAACTTGCAGTTGGAGAGATTTAAGTTAGATGGAGGCAGAAACTAGGGATCATAGGACTAAGGCACAGATTTAACTTGCCTAAGAGTTTTCTCTGGATGTGCTTAGGATATGTTGTCTTAGATGTTAAAAAAAAAAAGTCATTTAGGCTTAAGGCAAAGAGATATCCTACATTATTTACTGAATGCATGTCCTTTTCATGTGTCCAATATTTAGCAAAAGACCTGGCAAAGAGAGGACAATCAATAAATGCTTGTGAAGTACAACTGAACAATTCACAGACATATCCTATAATACATATCCTTCCAGGTGATTTGATCATCCATGTCTCATCTTCTTTCATCATATGCAGAACGCATATTTTCATTTTCAATAGGGAAATTACTCTGAGCTTCAGATTCGAATAACCAACTACCTATCTGACGTCTCAGGTTGGATATCACCTAGGCACCTCAAACTAGACCAACATTAGCCAAACCAAACTCTCCAATTCATCCTCTTCTGACTGGGTCTTTCCTGAAATGTTCTTGTATCAGTGAAGCTAACACTATCCATCCAGTTATTCAGGATAAAAACCCAAGGGCCTTCCTTAATTTTCCCCCACTTAGTCCCCTCCTCACATCCAATCACTCCTTAAGTCCTGTGGGTTTTAACTTCCTAAATCTGCCCCTTTGATCTCATCTCCCCTAAATCAAGCTGCCAGCATGTCCTTCTGAACTAATGTAACAGCCTCTTAATTTGGATCCTGTGTCTGCTGTTTACCCTCCATTTGTTCACTTCAGCCAGAATAGTTTTTACTAAGAGAACAGGATCATGCCAATTAAGATCTAAAACATTTCAATGCTTTCTCACAACGTTTAGGGAAAGACTTAAATCATTGACAGAATCTACCAGGTCCTTCTGTCTGGATCTGGGATCTGGATCTGTCTCCATCTTGGGCTTCAGCCCCCACACCTTATTCTTTCCTTTCCTCTACTTTGAGGCACACTGACCTTCTATCAGTCCCTAGTATATACTGGGCTCCTTCCTTTCCTAAGGCCTTTGCATAAGGTACTTCTCCACTACTTGGAATATCCTTTCCACACTGTCCCTCCCTCCTCTCCATCAACATACACACATATTGTCTAGAGTTACAGTGAATTCAACGACTGTTTCCTTTCTGAGACCTCAGATGAGGCTTAGTTCCTGTTATAAGTTGCTCTAATAGAACAGTCTACTTCTCTGTAGTTCTGTGCTGTTGTTTAGTCCCTACCTCTTTTGTGACCCCATGGACTGTAGCTCACAAGGCTCCTCTGTCCATGGAATTTTCCAGGCAAGAATACTGGAGTGGGTGGCCATTACCTTGTCCAGGGGATCTTTCCAACCCAGGGACCAAATCCATGTCTTCTGCACTGGCAGGTGGATTCTTTACTACTAAGCCACGTCAAAGTCCCTTGTGCCCAATTATAATTAAATATTAATAGCTTATTTAGTGTTCAATGTCTTCAATGTCTATATCCCCCTACAATGAAAACTTTATGAAAGCAGTGACCATATCAGTCCTGTCGAGTACTTATTTTGAGAGTATACAAAACAAGAGTCTTCTTAAGGCATATTTGTTGAAAAATCAATCTATAGTCAACTAATCATTTTCAAGACCTAGCTTCATACCCTTCATTACATCAAAGGTGCCCAAGTGTGGCCCTTACTCTCTGAGGGTCTCTAAGACAATGGAGAATGAAAACCAGGTTTGGCGCTTTTATCATAGGAAAAACTTTGCCCAGGTAACTCAGCTGGGTGTACTAACAAAGGTTTCCATGATTTGTTGTTACAGGGTTAAGTGTAAGGATTCACTTTTTTCACTCTGCTGAAGCAACTGGTAAACACAATTCCTTTGACAGCAGCTATTGAGCCTACATAACTGACCAGATGAAGTACAGTAGGCAGAGTGGGCTGCCCAATTCACTTCCATGTACATTGTATGTCTCAGCTGAAGGTTGTGATTGTGTTGTTGCAGAGTACCCCACATATCCTGGAGGTCAATAAATATAAAGGGAGATATCCTGGGGCAATGTTGTACACTTGAACAAGGGAATCATCACATCACATTCCATTCTATTTATGCAGCCAGCTCCCTCCAAACAGCCGAACTTGATGGGACTGTTATCTAAACTTCCTGGCGCCTGCTGGCATGAGTGTTATGCACTGCTTTTTTTTTTTTTTAATGAACATTTTTAGGAAAGTTACTACTGTATAGAGGAAAAGGAGGGAGAAATGTAGAAGAGAGCAAAAAAAAAACTTGAACCATCATAAAAAAATTGCTCAGCTACCATTATAGGAATACACACAGCCTATGTTCATCTTCAAGGAAATTCAAAGTTAAAGCGAAAATCGACCATATGCACGTCCATATGCAGACATATCGGGATAGTCTCTGAATTGCTTCTTTATACGAAACTATATGCAACAATAATCCTACAAAGAAAATAAACCAGAGGACCTTTTATATCAGATACTGATACATTCTGTGGTAAAAAGAAGACACAACCTAGATAGGAGAGACAGAAATAGAAATAACTAGTCCACAATCCCTTAAAATCACCTATTTGACTGTCAATCTCTTTTTATACAACACAGGAATGGGACCACGTCTTGTTACCTTACAAAGATCAGAGACTGAATACATGTTGAAATTCTCATTTGAGAAAATGATTAGAGTGTTTGGTTTCCTAGTGTTAAAAAATGAAATTAAAAGGCATCTGAAGGTCTAAAAAGCAAAGATAAAAATCTTCCCAAGACTGGCCAAAATGTCTAGTGAAGAATCGATTATTTTTAACATGTTGCAGTTTTATTAGACAGATGAATAGAATCCATATCTTTAAAAAACCTTAACATTTGCAGCCAATTTTTCAAGACATTAATTTCTAAACAGGAGATGAAAGGAAAAGAAATCAAAATGCCTAATAACATTTCCAGCTTCTTAAAGGCTTGGAGGAACTCTAAACCTTTGGAAAAAGCTCCTTGAAAAATGATTTTCAGACCAGTTTTCACTATCAAGGAGGATGGGACATTTATCAAGGATCTTTTAGCTTCAAGTTTTACAAAAGCTAGTTTGCTGGTGGGGTGGATAATAAAATTGAAGATTTGTGTTACATTAACAGGTATGGTAAATCTTCATTATATCAAGACAGGGGATAAATAAAGAAAAAAAATGACTGAATTAACTGACTTTGCAGTATCAAAATCTATATCAGAAAGAGGGTAGAGCTGCCCAGTTAGCTGGGGAAAACATACAGCAGTTGTTTCTCGTAAAAAAATAAGCAATTATTAGTAAAAAGGGTTTGACTAACAAGAAAAGGAAATTAGTATTGAGATTAACATTTACTGAATTCTAACAGATGCCAAAGTATTGTGCTTCAGTAAGTGCCTACTACTGTCTAAGGTTGGATAAATTTGAATAAATCCAGATTCGTCTTAGCTAGAACATGAAAGCAATCTTGATGTCCATCGACAGATAAATGGATAAAGAAGTTGTGGTATATATACACAATGGCATATTACTCAGTCATAAAAAGGAATGCATTTGAGTTAGTTCTAATGAGGTGGATGAACCTAGAGCCTATTATACAGAGTGAAGTAAGTCAGAAAGAGAAAGATAAATATTGTATACTAATGCATATATACAGAATAAATCTTCTGTATTTGCAGGGCAGAATTTATTTGCAGGGCAGCAATAGAGAAAGAGACATAGAGAATAGACATGGGGAGAAGGGAGGAGAGGGTTAGATGTATGGAGAGAGTAACATGGAAACTTACATTACTGTATGTAAAATAGATAGCGAATGGGAATGTGCTGTATGGCTCAGGACACTCAAACACGGGCTCTATATCAGCCTAGAGGGTGGGATGGGGAGGGAGGTGGGAGGGAGGTTCAAAACAGAGGGGATGTATGTATACCTATGGCTGATTCATACTGAGGTTTGACAGAAAGCAATAAAATTCTGTAAAACGATGATCCTTCAATTAAAAATAATTAAAATAAATATAGATTAGTCTCCTTAAGAGCTAATACACAAATAAGAGCTAAGATGCAAGTAAACACCATGATGAGTCAGAAAACATGAAAACTACAGACTCAGAGCACATATAACTACTTTTGATAAAACTGAAAATTTCTAAGTAGTGCATTTATACTCATAATATAACATATTCACCCATATGGAACAGCTCTTGAAAAGGCCTGAACAGAAAATGACATTATTTTCCCCAAAAAGAATAACTATGAGAAATTAGACAACTTTTTTATTTTTTCATTTGGAAGAAGCTGATAATTTTCAGGGATGAGCCTCTGCTTCTGGCTCCTAGGCTGCATACTGACCAATGGAGAAGAGAAAAGAAATGGCATAGTCATTGCCCAAGTACATCTGGTTTTGGATTTAAGCACTGAGCCATTTCATAATGTCTAGATTTGCCCTTTAAATTAACACCCTATTATCACGTTTTCTGGCAGGAAACTGTAGAGATTGCAAATGGAGTTGGACTTAGAACTCCACAAGAAATCAGAGCAGCGACAGTTTAGACATTAAATACTAAACTCTGGCTTGCAGAGTTCCAATATAACCTGAATTATTTCAAGCCTGTGCGACTGAGTAAAGCAGAGGATGAACTGGTTTTTGAGCTCATTTAGATGAAAACTGGAGGAAAGCAGTAACTTACACAATGACAACATTCAACCACAACATATGATTCTGTGTTACTAATTATTAGTCTTTTCTTAGCTGTCTGATTCGGTGCACTGAGGTTGGTCTGAATAAAGACTTTTGGACACATACACAGTAAAAACCTGATAGATGACCTACACTATCTCCTTCTTATGGAACTAAGGGGAAAAAAAGTCAATAGGGACCACAAGTCAAGAAAGCAAAGGTTAACTCTGTAAAATACCTATTACATGATTGTAACATTTTTTTTCATTTCCTTCTGGAGTCTCTGTTTTGCTCATCCCCTGATTATAAAATTGATCTGAATTAATGAATAAATCAGCATTCCACCCAAGATATTCCAAATGTAATTTGCTATTCATTCATGACTTTAAGAGTGTCTTAGAAATCTGAATGAAAATCACCTACATGACCAACTTAGGCAAACTGTCCTAATTCCTTGAACTGTTTCAATGAACAAGTTTTCAAGATAATCTAGCCAAATGAGTCAAAAATCATTGCCTTTATCTCCATGCTCAACTCCATAAAAATACACTTTGCAAACACATTATGGCACAAGAAAGCAGATCATTTTGAGGAAGGAAATCAGTCAGAAAAACTTCCTAAGGGTAACCTCATTAAACAGTTCCACTGTGCCTTCAAGATAGTCTTCAAAATCTTCATGATGACTTACAAGACCCTACAAGTATCTGGCTACCAGGGAGCCCCCCAGACTCACCTCCTGCCTCTCCTGTACCCTAGTGTTATAACTAAATGACTAGCAGTATCCCAATATATCTTGCTCTTTTCCAGAGACTTAGTATGAGCTAAAGTATCTGCCTAGAATAGTTATTTGCAATAAAAATATAATGTACCATATGTAATTTTTAAATTTTCTGAGGCACATTTTAAAAAATGTAAAAAGAAACAAATTTAATTTTAATAATGTATTTTACTTGGCTCAGTACAGCCAAAATATTGTTTCAACTTGCCATTTACATAAAAAGTATTAATGAAGTATTTTAAACTCTTTTTTTTTCTTTGGTACTGTCTTCAAAATTCAATCACACAGTGCATTTAAATTTGGGAGTAGATTAATTAGCCTCCTGGCTGATGGCTACCACATTGGACAGCTCACATGGAAGGAACCTTTGCCTTCTCCTCCCTTTAGATTTCAAATCAATCTTACCCTCTCCAGGGATGGCCTCCCTCATTCCCAGGGCTGGGTGCCCACCCGTCTGCCATTTCAGTACCTTAGATACATTCTCTATGACAGCAATGAACACATCACGTACCTTTACCAGTCAGTGGACTTGAAGCACCCTAAGGTGTGGAGATGAAGTCTTACCTAATTTTATATCCCAGGTACCTAACATATGGCTCTCACATAGTCATGTGTTTTCACTTATATTTACAGAAATACCATCTAATTGTCTAACAGGTTAACTGGTTTAACAGTTAAGTCCCAAATCTTTATATTAATCTCTTACTATCTGTGGGTCACTGTGTTAGTAAATAATTTCTATGTCTTAGTTTTCTTTTTTTAATGTTTTTTAAAAATAAAAATAAAAATCTCAAAGCCAAAATTCTCACAAACATCTAGCTAATTATAATGACTTAACATACATCAAGTTGACATTTGCACTGTAATTGCCTTCTTTCAAAGGGAATTGATCAAGATTGTCTTAGTCAAAGAATTAACCAAGGAACTTGTTAACATCTGTGACACCAAGGAAAGGCAGGGTGGTATCTGCTTCCAAACTGAGGCTAGTGGCCTCAAGAGTGTTTTTGGCTTTGGCATCTATGGAATATAGAGTATATTACAAATGAATCACACTATTGATCTATTTGCAAAGAGCCAAACTAGCAAAAGGAGCCTTCCTTCTCATTCTTCACCCCAGTAAGTATCTGGCACTATATTATCTTTGGAAGGAATAATAAAAGCACATGCCATCTATCTATATTTATCTACTCAGCTTTGGTTATAGCTGTGTTACATTTTGTGAAAATGAGCAAACATATGATACAATAATTTCTCTCTTTAGTGTCACTCTTCTGGGAATACACATGAAGAGTTTCATCAAATATGAATTTGAAAACACTGAAATAGCTAGTTACTTACATGCTTACTCAACATGACTCTCTTTGGTATACATGAACTGTAATGTGCCATATTAGAAAGCTTTGTAAACTATATGGCACTCTGTAAATGTGAGTTGTTACAGTTATCAAACAGGCTATTAATTAAAAACAGCAAAATTAGAAAAGCTGAATTTTCCATTTTCATTCATCTTGTTAAATGTTAACTAATGATACTCTGGTAGATCTTAATATTACAGCTAATTTGAAAGTTGAGAAAAATGAGGGAAAGTGCTATAATTTTCACAAGGCCTTTAATTCAGTCTTAGGTAGATTCAAAGTTAAATGGCAGCAAAGCCCTAGACCCTTAGCCTAAATATTCAATCACTTCTCCCTTCTTTCTCCTTGAGTGCCTGAGTTAACAAACCTCTCAGTTAACCTTTTTCCTCCAGCTGATAACTGTTGGCCAATGCTTGATTTGGACTTTATTAGTCACTCTTTTATGTAGGTTTTTCAAGATTTTTTGATGGTTGTGGGTTGTATTAAAGGTACCATATCCATATAACCTTTATAGTTAAAAATCATTTCCCTAAGCCCTGGTTAGCTTGTATGCAAGATGTATCAAAAGCTGATCTTCACTGAAATGATACTTAGCAGCTAACAGACAGCAGTTGCAATGAACAAAAACAGTGCCATTTCTGATGGTTGAGCCATGGCTTGCTGGAGCACCAGGTTGTGAAAGTTCTCATGGCTCTATTGGGGCTCAGTGGGAAAGAGTTCCTTAATCAACTAGGAATGTCTGCCTGGGACAGGTACTGGATGCTGACAATTGGATGACCCAATGTCATCCTATGGTTCGACAAACGGAATGAACTAGACTCCTACAATCTAGATCCTCATCCCAAAGGGTCAGTGGTGTCTATGTGTCAAGTAAACACAATGTCCTACAGTAGGTGGTGCTGAAATCCATGATAGGTTATTGAAAAGTAGTTCATAAGAAATGTGGATGTCTGAGGTGTTGACCCAGCCCAAAGAAGAAAGTAGGGACTTAGCAAATCTTTCTCTACCACTGCCTTTAAATCTCACTCAGACACAGTCTCTCCATGGACAACCCAACCCTCACATCTGCCAAAAAGATGAAACCATCCAGTGACACCTCCTCATATTCCACTCAGAGCACAAAGCAGTAGAAAACAATACGAAGAACTCATCCTCTAGGTCAATGGGACCAGTATACATCTCGCCTCCTTCTATTTTTAGAAACAAAAGTCAAAAGCAATAATGAGCTTCCAGATGGGTGAAAAACAGGTAGTATGCAGGAGAAATACATGGACTTATTTTGTTTTCCAATAATCAGTGTTAAGAGGGACTGAGGAGTCACTGATGCTAAAGCCAAAAGTCTGAGTTCTGCATAGTCTAACAGCATCCTTACCATATTTTCTAATCTATGCCCATCACATCCCCCCAAAAAGAGAGACAGAGATAGAGAAAAGAAACCCTTCTGTAAAATGAAAGTAAGCCGCAGGCTGCTTACAATTGCCTTCTGTCTCTGCCTCTCCCTCTGCTTGGCCCTTTCAGATTCCCGCTTCTCGTACTCTCTGCGGTATTCTTCCCTCTTGAGCCTTTCATGCTGGTATTCCTCGTAGCTGTCATACCTGCGAAACATAACTTCATCATTAAGTCAACCACCTCCATCTGCACGGGCAAAAGGAATCATAAACTAGGGAGGGGGCAGGGTTTTGGAAAACATTTTGCCATCTCCTTGAGGGATAAGAGGCACGGAGGGAAACGAAAGTGCATCGTTACCTGGGCCGCCGGCTATGGGGTGATCTTGAACGTGATCTCGTGCACAGGGGCGAATTTCGGTGTGTGCGGCGTCTGCAGTGGCCTGACTCATAATAGTAGCAAGATCTGAGAGAGAGGAGGAAAAACAAAAAGGGCATTTGCAACTGCCAGCAAACCCCAGTTTATCGGCATGACTCAGTAGCCCCTGGAATTCCGTCTTAACATAAACCGGCTTTCAGTTCCCAACTACTAGTGAGATTTCCCAGGGACAGTGTGTGAGCCTCTAGTCGGCTTAGAGATCTGGGAGTGGTGACATGTTCTCTTGCAACATCTCTTACGGATGTGACTGCCAAACACCAGCCTGGTTCCCTGTCAGCTTTATCTTGCATGAATCTCAACTATTCTGCACAGGGCAGCTCTCCAGGTAATGGAAAAAGTTAGATGAGCAAGTTTCTTACAGATTGCTCTCTCTGGTCTGACTGGCTCACGTGCTGTGCTCAATGAGGACAGATTTAAGAGAAGATGGGAAAGAATGTATGAGTGATAACAATCTCCTTAGTTCCGGTAGCACCAGGAATGTGTTGTTGAGGGGTGGGTTGCCTATGGGTTTTGAATGCTGTTTTTTTTTTAATTCCTGGGGATAGCTTAGGCTTTGGGTGGGTTTTGACAAGGTTTACCTTGAGGAAGATCTACTGCCTGGGGACCTTGATCTTGACCTGGAATATGGTGATCGAGAACACGACCTATGTCGAGAAAAGGACCTTGAACGAGAGCGCATCCTTTGGGGTCTTTGAGAAAATAAAGATTTGGGTGGTGACACGGAATCTCTACACGGAGAGTTAAAAGAAGAACAAGAAGGCGACACATCGAACAATGAATAGGACTGCGTGCCATCCCAAGGGGAGTTCAGTTTATCACTTTCATCTTCGCTGTCATCAAACAGGCCATCCATGGCTAGTCCTGAATTTATAAACATAGGTAGTTTGGAGAATTGTTCATTACTGAAATCACTGTCCCTCAGTTCACTGGTCTTGTCTGCTTTGTCGTCAAAAACAGCTTGACTGGGATGACCGAAGTGCTTGTTCAGCTCGGCTCGGATTTCCTGGTCTTGGAGCTGTTTTCTGGTGCTGCCGGGAGAGACCTGCTTGCTCACCTCCGCGGTCTCTCTCAGGTAGCACGGGTCGGAATCTGTGGAAGAGTGTATCTGCCCCGGCCCGTTGGAGGAGGGGGCATCTTTATTTTCTAGTTGTCTGGAGTCGTGGAGCTCCTGTGATGTACTAACGAGTATTTCCGTTTTGGAATTAACTGACTGACAATAGTCATGGTCACCAAACAGCCGAAGACTGGGCCGTTTGGCCTTCCTTTCCTCGTGTCCACTGGTGAGCACAGAAGTCTTGCTGAGCTGTGCATACAACTCAGACTGCTCGGGCCCCTTCTTGGTGGAATTACTGCCTTGGGTACCAGAAGACTCACTGTACCGGGCCTTCTTGGATGGTGGAGGTACCACAGTCTTGCAAGAGGGCTTCAGCTTTGGAGAAGCCCTGAAAGGGTTATCTTGGTTGGCTTTATGAGGAGGAGTTGTGGGTGGAGTTAGGCCTAAGATTAAAAAAAAAAAAAAAAAAAGGAGCAGAGAGAAAGAAAAGAGACAGAATGTTGTTAAATGCCAGGATACATTTTCCTCACTTCCCTGAGATTTCAGTCAATGGTTAAAGCTCATCAAAAAACAAAGGAAACTAAATTCCTGATGAGACCTGAAAAAGTGACTCTGTCTCCGGAAGCCTCTGTCACCAAGGAAAGACAGATATATGTTGCAAGACTGCAGTGAAAGCCCTGATATTTTGTATTTCAAATGCCAATGCTAACAGGTCTTGCTTCCCAGGAAACATGAGTGTATCACCACCAGGCAGAACCAAAGTTCAGGTTCATAAGGGTGTCTTGTTGTCTGTGTGATGGAAAGTGAATGCAGAGGTACTCAAGAGACTCAGTGAATGGCTTTGGCCATGTTTGCCTGCAAAGAACAAGGGGGAGGATGCAAGAGGGTTAGGAATTTTTGTACAATGAAAGATATCTACCTGTGGTGCCAAAGAATTAGGCAACTTAAAAAAAAAAAGATGGGATGGCAGCAAATGTGGGGCAGGGTGGGGATGACATAAGCAACTTCAAAGCAAGTTGAGTAAAATATGGTCTGTGAAGGCAGCGCACCAGACAACTCTACAACCTGACAGCAATGATTCTTTGTCTCCACAGTTCATTAACTTAGTAAACCATGGCTAATGTAGGTATAATACATTCTTGTAAGCATAACTAATACATTCTGTCTAAAATATGGTTCTGCAACAGAAACCTAAGTGAACAGTAACACTAAATATTGCAGTGCAGGCGGACCATTTTATTTGGAGCAGCACATCAGGGTGGATTATGAGGTTGAAGGACTGAAATGAATCCAAGCTTTGGCAACTAGCTAATTAAAAAAAAAGAAAAAATAATGGAAGAAGGGGGGACATCTGTAAATTGTTGCCTTTCCTGCTTTTCTACAGAAGGACAGAAAATTCCATCAGAAGTCATGGTGGGAGACTATGTGAAGGCTGGTTGGCTCTGTCAGTTTCACCCCGAGGAAGTCCTACTCAGCCCTTTCTGCACAGGAAGAAGAATTGTGGAATGTTTGCAGAGTTGAAGGAACTTTGAAGAAGGGCAAGCTGCAGTTCAAATGACTTTATGCTTACAAGGGAACATTTTAGTTTACAATACACTTTTTATTTAGGAGGATGGGTGAATGCTATTCAGCAAAAAAGAACTTTAAGTCTGCTAAGAAGCCTGGGGTGAGACTTAAGGCAACTGCATATTTCAAGGAAAATTCTACCCTGCTGGAAAAAAAAATGTGTATATATATACACAAGTAGGTCACAGACAGCCACATGAAGTTTTGGTATGAACAAGAAGACACTGCCTCTCTCCCCTACTTTACAAGAAAGAGAGGAAATTAATATTTCCCTTAAAATGAAATATGTTTACACCAATATTTGGTAATACTTATCATACATAGCTAATTCTCCCCAAATGAGCGAAAGACATGAACAAAAATACAAAGAGGTGTGATTTTGGAAATCTATCCCAGTTCAGAAAGACAGGGAAATGCAAACACAAAGAGAAGCAAACACTGCTCTTCCTTTGTGACACATCTGAGTCTCAGAAATCTTTCCTTTATTAGCAGCCTACCGTATCCCTGCTCCCCCTACTTTTTGCTTAGAGATAATAGAGAGGTAACATGACTGAATGAAGCTCACCCTTCTTGTGTTCTCTCTTTATAGACAAGTGTATCTTTTACTCAATCTAAAGAAATTCCTATATGGCCAGTTTTCTCTCTTCCTTCCCCTCCTCCATCTCCTCCTCCTACTTCCCTTCCCTCTATCTTCTCCTCCTCCTGCTTTTCTTTCTTTCTTTCTTTCCCTATCTATCTCCCTCCCCTCTCTCTTTTTGTTCCTTCTACCCTTGGGTATGTATGTACCCACATACATATACACCAATTTCTCTTAATACTACATGCTCTCCTGCCTTCAATTACCACTACAACAAATTTAAAGATACCAGTTCTCAGCAAAGAAATGACAAGATCTCAAATATTTCTCACAGGAAGCTAAGATGCTCAAAGAAATAATGATGAATAATCTCTCTTTACTGAGTAAATAACAGTCAAATATTCCAAATGACATAGCCCTTGAATTAGAGGAAATGACATTCAACATCCTCAAATACAACTCCATAAATCTTTTCATGATACTCTGAATTGGGGTAATTTTTACTTTTCTAATAATTTACTGCCAGGATCACTCACTTATCAGATATTGCTATATTTTCACGCTTATCTCTTTCTGAATGTGAATTATATCTTGTCTCTTCAAATAGATTAGCAGCTCTCAGAGGAAATGTTGCCTGGGCTTATTTTTGCAAAATGTTTCACTCGTTTTTATTTTTCTGGATCCTCCTTTGCTCATAGGTGTTCCATTTCAGTGGCCCAAGGATCACTTGGGAAGCTGGTCAAATATTTTTAATGACACAGTTCACAGACCACTTATGGAGAGCCACAGTCCTGTCGTGTCTGTGTGGCATGTTGCTTTGATCGCAGGTAGATGTATTTTGACTGACATTGTAGACTTATAAAAAGAAACCCCAAACTTCAGAAACACCAAATTAGGCCACTATTAAAGAGAGACTAGTCCTAAAAATAGCTCAGCTATCTAGGGATTTTAAATATAGAAATTCTTTTTCGTCTTGAACATTTGAAACCCTTGTCCTAGTACCTAAGCTCATTATCGCTTAAATAACCGATTCTCAAGTTGCTCTTGCGAGTGCCGACACCCTGAGTAGTTTCTTAGAGTTAAAAACAAAGCTTTTCACGTCCTTCACATTTTAGAGGGGCCGTGGAGATTAAATAGACATTCACTGAGGACCTACTATGTGCCAAATAGCCTACCAAATGCTGGTGTTTCAGGGATTCAGCCCTCAGGACTTCATAAAGAGATCACTCTTTAAAATCTGCAGTAAGTCCATGTTCTTGTGTATCTGTTAAAATTTACAGAAACACCATAAGATAACCAGATAGACCTTATGAGTGAAAATATCAGGGCTGGTAAGTTTCAATTTGCACTGCTCATTAAAACAAATATAATATTCACTTAGTTGATGGAAGTTATTTTTGGATTAGGAGTAGGTGGACAGGAAAAAAAATAATTCAGATCATTCCCTAAACTTTTTACTTTTAACTGAAAACTTCTTTAATTCAGGAAGAATATCCCAAAGCAAGACTGAGACCTCTTGAGGGTCACAAGAGTTCATGGGACCAGAGTCTCATTGAAAATCTATTTCCAGATAGAGTTCCTGACATCCAGAGCAAAACAAAACAAAGTGAAGCAAAAGTGTCAGAAGTATTTTTTGTTTCTTCTAATGTGATATCCAACGTTTAGGAGCCATGGACAGGACAGGAAAGCCTTTGCTGCTCCTGAACTAATTTGATTTCTCTAACCCCATCTCCTCATCCAGAAGGTTCTCCCTTGTGGTAGGAGGGCAGTCAATACTCAATTCCTCAATGCCACTACCCCCTGTCATCTTCCCACTAATCGCTGGACTCTCAATTTCAACCCACAAGCCTAAATCAACAGTGCTAATGCCTCCCATAACCTCCGGATTATTTCCTGTGTGTTGATTTTCTGGGGAATGTGTACATTTTGGTGTTGACAGTACAAGGTATATTCCATGCTCTCTCTTGAACTTAGCAGGTTTTGATAGATTTATGTGAGGACAGATGGCCATTACAGGCTGAAGGCTGACAAGAGGCAGTTCAGAACATTGTTAACACACTTGCACAAACTCTCAGCAGTGCGGCACTGTGCAGAATGTAATTCAGACTATAGCTTTTTTATTGCTGCCTATTTTCTTTTGTCAAAAGAGCCTGCTGTGCAGAGCAACAAATGGCTGCTATTACCCAGAATGTAATGGGTGTCAGACAAATCACGTAACACAAACAATCAAGAGTATGTAGGTCATATTTCAACAGAGCACAACCTTAGCAATATTTATGATTACTGCATTGAAATGTGCTCTATAATAAACAAGTACCTCTACATCACTCACACTTATGCACTTCTGCACAGCAAATCTGGGGGAAGTGGGACACACTCTCCAGTTATCTTTTTAAACAAACCTTTAAAAAAAAAAAAGTCAGAGACAAGTTTGGTTTGGTTTTGTGTTTCATTATGTGATATAAAACGATTTCCTTTGAGGAGTTGGTTTGTTTAATTGAATGACTCTAATAAATGGCAAGTCCTCAACTCTGTATTCCGTGCTCCACTATCCAGCCAAAGACTTCAGCAAGAATTTTTTAAATACTTTACATAGTCTTATGGTTTGCATTTGACACGACCTCTTGCTAAATCTGAGACTGACAGTGGGATTTTTCTTATGTTACATGCCAATTCGAAGATTTCTCAAGGAAAGAAAATGAGAAAATGATTTTCTAATTTGCTTAAAAACTTACCAAGAAGGAAGACTGGGCAAAGAGGTCTGTGACTTGAGTTTATGCACACAGTTTTGGCTTCAAGAACTTGGAGCGGGTGTCAAGGGTGCATAGGAAGGACTGAAACTCAATCAGTATGAACTGTTTACTGCTACTGTTACTGCTATTATTCTGTTTATAAAAGCTCCCCCAGTACTAATTCTTCATCCCTAACTTCCCCAGGACTCACTGGATCTTTGCAAAAGCCAGCAATCAAAGTGTTAACCCCTGGCACAGAAGGGCCTGTCCCACACCCTCCTCTGGTACCCAGGCTGGCATGTCCACTCTGACTGAGGGAGCTCCCACCTTTCCTGCTTTTTAAGGATTTCCTGTGTCACTCCTGGTTACTGGGGAACAAACTGGCCTTACAGAAAAACTTCAGAACATTCCCAAGACATGTGTCTAATGCCTCAACTCTTTCTCATGGAAAATGTAGAGCTGTTATCCATTGGCCCTCAGGCACTTTCTCACAGAGCTGGGGCAGGAGAAGTTGTCAGGGTGGCATAGAGACTGGCTTTTTCCAGGTGTCTCTCACCAAACCCCTGAAGTAGATGTGGGAGAGAAAACTGCTTTGCTATCCTTGGCTTGAAAGAAATTAGATAGTACCATTTCCAGAAAAGAAAGCTGAGGCACTTTTCAGACGTTGAGGCAAGAAGAATGAGATTAAAACAAGAGAAAGAAGGACATGCTTGAAATATGGAAGAAATTCCTGTCAGGACAAGTTGCCAAACACAGGAATAGGCTGTAAAGAGAATTTGTTGGGTCTCCCTTTCTTGGCTTCTTCAGCCATAGGAATGGATTATATGACCTGTCAAAATCACTTTCTCGTTCTCTGTCATTGTGGCTTTCCTTTAAAACTACCAACTACTACCACAAAAAAAAAAAAAAAACAAAACAAAAACCCAAAAAACTAACTACTGTTCATATTTTGCTTTATTCTATTTCCCCACAGATAAGTCACATACAGAAGATGTATACAGCAAGAGGGTATATCAAAAGTATGCTGTTTGTCAATATTCCATCCAGCAAAATCACCTTTTAAAAGGATAGGAAATCAGAAGTCCACTACCATGAAAACCATGGGGAAAACATACATATCAATGGAGGAAAACATTACTAAGGCCTCCTGTGTTAGCATGATGAGATTGCAGATGATTTTGTTCTTCCCATTTTCCTAAATAGTTTGAAAATAGTTATATTAATTCTTATTACTTTTATAGCAATAACAATGTTTATGTATATAGATACTTATAAATACATATACATGTATATACATATATACATATACACAGGTGTGCTCAGTCATATCCTACTCTTTGCAACCCCATGGACCATAGCCCACCAGGCTCCTCTGTCCATGCAACAAAACTGGAATGGGTTACCATTTCCTCCTCCAGGAGATCTTCCTAACCCAGGGATCAAACTTGCACCTCCTGCATTGGCAGATGGATTCTTTACCGCTGAGCCACCAGGGAAACCCCATATACACATGTATACATATATATATGTATTACATATACACATGTATAAATAAAAATTGGGGGGGGGGTCACTCACTTTGTTACCTAAATCAAATTCCTTCATGTCCTGTGGTTAAAACCATCGTCTTGTTGAGCTGACATTGCTTTGCCATTCCCATTTCAGAAACAAAAATTCTAACACTCTGAACATCTCCATATGCAATAGATTTAAATGCCTTCTGCCAAAAGAGCATTCTCTTTTTTTCTCATCTTGCTTTACTAACAGTTATTTTGAAATCAAATTAGTTTTTACACCTGTAAAAGAGACGCATTTTTTTTTTTATCAGCCAAAATGAGCTAGTTTAGGACAATCACAAAGTCAGACCAGCTGGTGATACCTAATAAAGCAAACTTCCTAACTCATCCCTCCTGTTCCCCTAAGACTCTGCAGATGGGGCCAAGGGATTATTCTGGAGGTCTTAGAATTTTGTTGACTCTTTACATTTTCACTTAAACATTTGGAAAATTTCACTAAAATTTGCAAGAGTAAAGAAAAAGAAGACACCAGAAAGGCTTGGGTAACAGCTTGATCTGTGTGCTCTGTTGTAACTAAAGGCATTAAATGTATACAGCAAGGATCAACAAATTAACAACCTGAATGCTGTCCCCATGTCTGCCCCAATGGCAGACATCACTAATTGATCATGACATTCCCACTGAGTACAGACTTGGCCTTAGAATCCTTCTCAACACAATGCTTCTGGCAGCCAATACCAATCAATGACACTTGGCAAGTGAAATAAAACCTATTTAACATAACAGATGTCCACCACTATCTTTAAAATTCAGGCTTCAGGAAAGAGCCATAATCTCTAGTCAGACAGACCTGCTTTGAACCCAGGGTCTACCACAGAGCTAGAATCAACATTTTTTCCTTAACAATTAAGTGGACAGAGAGTCAAAAAATAATATTGATATATGTGAAGTGCCTATTAGTGAGTGCCTGGCCTCTAGGACTTGTAGTAGCAAATGAATGCCCAAGGGGAGATTTTTCTACCTTGATTTGGTCAATCTCACACCCATACCAAAATCAGTATATGTTCAATTTCATGGGAAATTAGGGAGATTTTACTATAAAAGGAATACTTATATAAAAGAATACATAATTTCATATATGAAAAAGAGATCGTATTAAGACCAACAAAAGGAAACAGGTAAAGGTAGCCAAAGCTGAAGAGATGAACAGAAAGTTACAGTGACCTCCATAGATGAATTTAATGTAGAGTTAGTAATTGAATAGCTAATTGAACACACATGCTGGCACTGGTCTAAGCTTTTTTCATGTTTTATCTCACTTAATCCTCACAGTGACTCAATGAGATGTAGGCACTGTGATCAGCTTCATTTGATACAAAGCATCCCGAATCGTACAGAATTTAATTAAATTGACCAAAGGCCATATAGCTAGATTGGGGTAGATCCAGATTTTGAACTTTGGTTCATCCAATATCAGAGCCAAGGTTTTTCACAACTTCACTAAACTATGCTGGTTTTTAAAATATCATTATAGACTACTTTCATTTGAAGCTCTTCAGCTTATAAAGTATATTAGTTCAGGCTATACTACACGAAATCACCATTTTTTGGGTACATCAAAAATGTTGAATATTGACAATCTTATGTTTCAATTTACAATGTGGTATCTTTTGCTCCAGAAATATCTTCTCTCCTTTCCACCCACACACGTAAAAATCAAATGCAAATATTTTTCTCCCTTCAGTTCAGTTCAGTCGCTCAATCATGTCTGACTCTTTGCGACCCTGTGGACTGCAGCATGCCAGGCTTCCCTGTCCATCACCAACTCCTGGAGCTTGCTTAGACGCCTTTCCACAGGTCGGCTCCGTCATTCACTGACTAATGGTACTGCTTTAATGCTTCCTTCAATCCTGAACTCTCTCTACAATTCTTTTCAATCTTTTGCACAATCATGGTAATTAACTTGAAGTCATGTTACAGGGTTCCCTATGATAACTTGTTTTCTCCCTTGGATGATTCTCTTGAGGCACAATCAGTGTTTGCCCATCCTCCAAACACTACTACACAAATTTTACTGAAGATGCTTAGTGGAGATAGAGGTATTGTCTACCATTTCAAACCCCACAATGCCTCCAATAAAAAGCAAAACCAAGACAAAACTCTCCTCCCCAGCCCACTCCTCCCTATACCACCCTCCAGGCAGGTTTCAAACTTCTTCCAGCCACCTTCTGCAGCCTCCAAGTTCTTTTTCATCCCTTGATTTTCCTGTAGCTGGAAATAACTTCCTGTATGTAATGCAATTTGACTGTGCATCAGCTTATGTGATTTGTATCTGCACTCATTACCACCTTGCTCAACAAATGAAAAACCATTCTCTGGACCCACCTTCCTTAGAAAGCAGTAAAATATTATAAACACTAAATCATATCTTCCCTTCATGTTACTTGGGCAATATGTATTATTTTCCCAACAGACTATAAGCCCACATCTTGAAAACAAGAATATTTATTTAGCACCTTCTATGAGCCAAGTTTGTTACTTTGCCAACAAAGGTCTGTCTAGTCAAGGCTATGGTTTTTCCAGTGGTCATGTATGGATGTGAGAGCTGGACTGTGAAGAAAGCTGAGCACCAAAAAATTGATGCTTTTGAACTGTGGTGTTGGAGAAGACTCTTGAGAGTCCCTTGGACTGCAAGAAGATCCAACCAGTCCATCCTAAAGCAGATCAGTCCTGGGTGTTCATTGGAAGGACTGATGCTGAAACTGAAACTCCAATACTTTGGCTACCTCATGTGAAGACTTGATTCATTGGAAAAGACCCTGATGCTGGGAGGGATTGGGGGCAGGAGGAGAAGGGGATGACAGAGGATGAGATGGCTGGATGGCATCACTGACTCAATGGACATGAGTTTGAGTAAACTCTGGGAGTTGGTGCTGGACAGGGAGGCCTGGCATGCTGCGATTCATGGGGTCGCCAAGAGTCGGACACAATTGAACGACTGAACTGAACTGAACTGAACTGATGAGCCAAGTACAATATTCTGTGCTTTACATGGATTAGTCTCTATGTCTTATGTTTGTTATATATCTCCCCAAACCTACTGTGTTGCAAGCATAGAGCTGGTATTATATGTTATATATATATTGGTAAATTGATTTCCATGGTACTCAATAACCTTTCAAAGCACTAAGAAAGAGGGATTTAAACTAGTAGGATGAATTCTGATTCACCAACAGAAATAAATTCACTGGACTGTATATATTTTTAAGGGTGATGAGTATTTTTTTAAAGTTTTCTTATAAAATGTCAATAGTATGACCTACTAACCTTTCAAATGTATAATTAAATTATTTAATGTTAGGTCAATAAGAGAAATAGTAAAATTTCTGACAAGAAGAAAGTAAGTGCTTTTTTGTAACACTATAATCTCATGAATAGAAGGAATGCAATTTAAATGATATGATATACATGTAAATTAACAAAACACTATAAAAACAAGGATACCCAATCCTAGCTAAGGTGTAATAAGGCAAATATATCCACACTTATATTTATATAATAAGATCATGAGTGGAAACACATCTTTTGGAAAGCAATGTGACAATATGGATCAGAACCCCCAAGATATTTATATCCTTATATTCAATGAGTACTAGAAATTTATTTTGAGAAAAATAAGATTAAAAACTATATAAACAAAGATTTCCACCCTAGTGCTATTTCAAAATGGTAGCACTTTAAAACAACCTAAATGTTTAACAGTAAAAGTATAGTTAAATAAATTTTTATACATTTTGAGGTATCCACTTAAACCAAAGTTATATAGCATACAAAAAAAGCCTGATAATAATGGGTCTGTGATAATATAAACCTTCCATATTTAAAATGTTAACTGAAGAATCAGAATGCAAAATTGTGTGTATACAAAATTGTCACAGATGTAAAACTATTCATATAAAACAGTTTAGAACAATACACAATTTTTCCACTAGTTTGTATTTTTGACATTTTTTTTACAGTAAGCTTATATTATTTACAAAAAGAGAAAAATTTTTAAAAAAGGTTTTCTTTAATGGAAAGCTTGGTATTGTTATATGTAGTGAAAGCTTTCTCAATCCTTTCTAAACCAAAGCAACTTACACACACAGAATCCAGAACACTCCTAATTAATGGAATTCCTTTCAACTGGATTGTTTCTATAGCCAAGGTAGTATATTTTTCCAAATTTGGTAATGTCTATTATGCTGGTGACTGAAATTATGTAAGATAATAAAATATTATGTAGGTGAATGAAATAGGATTAAGACAAGTTTATATAGAAAGATCCAATAAAGGTATGTTACTAAAAGAAGGGCTGTCAGATGAAAATACTGGGAAAACATGGGGAATTATGATTAAGATTTATATTAAAAATCACAAAAATCTAGAATGATTCTGCACTCAGACCACCAGGCAAATAGCCTTAATTATTTTCCCTTAAAAAAGCAAGAAAAAAAAACAGGCAAGAAAAGAGGAGTAAATACCATCCATGATACATTATTAGGGACGTTTGTGCCACAAAGATGAATGGATCCCCCATTAGTTTATTTTAGTTCAGTGCAAAGGTCTGTCTGTCTTATACCAAAAATTTCATATTTGAATACATAATTTGTATCTTTTAAGCAAAAGCAAAATGATTAAACTGTGTATACTTCAGTTAACTTTTTAAAATAAGCCCACCAAATACTCACTCATTGGTTAGATAAGAAGGAGTCTAATGTACATAATATATACACACAAAAGTTACTTATAATCATATGTGTAATTTTAATTTATTTAATACATGATGTTATGTATATATTTTATATGTGAATACATGTGTGTATATGTGTGTATGTAACAATATATTTATACCTGTATACACATACATAAAATATATATAAATACCATGAAATTATCTGCTCGACTGCTTGACCAAATCATGCAATCATGCAATAGACCTTTCATAAGGAGGTGATTTAGCAAACTCAGAGTGTGAAATTAAACTTAGCAACAATGACCACGGTGCGTGTAGGCACCACAGTACTGGTTGAAAGCATCTTGTTTAACTCACTGTTCCTTTACCCTTATCAGCAATGGCCAGAGCCTAGGAACTTCTTGTTTAGACATCCCAAGACTCACTTTCTAGTGAGGTTCAAGTACCTAAACCTAAGCTCTTACTGCAAAGGCACCATTTGCACCCCATTCAGATGTTTGCCTAGGAACTCTTTGGATTTGTAAGTCTCTTAGGGGTTAGTTCAAGTTTTTAAAGCTTCTTCCTCTTCAGGATGTAGAGTAAGATTGGCCAAATAAATTCAGAAGTCCAAATGGTGAAGGAAATTGCTCTTGTTTAAAATATATAAGAACATTTTGTTTTGGTGAATGGGCATATTTTCATTTTTCTCCTTAACTGAAAAGACATAAAAATAGTATCATATATAAGACAGCATTTTACTATTAAGTATAATTAATAGTAAGAACATATTTCAAGTAAACCTGAGTTCAAACTTTTGCTCTTTGCTTTCTAGCTCTGTGATCTTGGGCAAGTTACTTAACATCTCTGAACCTTATTTCCTCATCTTAAAAAACAAAAACACAAACACCACCATCTTCAAGAGGTTCTTGTGAAACTAGCTAAAATGACTTATATGCTTGGCATATTTATTGAGTGGAAGACCAATAAATGTTAATTTCTCCTCCTACTCAAGTTTTAGTGTCTTAATTGGGAGTAGGTTTATTTATGGATCCAAATCAGTAATATACATCAGAGAGTCTGGCCCAAGTCTGACAAACAATAAATGTCTCCTCTTAAAAAAATAAACAACTGAAAATATTTATAGATAACTTCTTGTTCAATGTTGTTTGTACTCTTAGTTAGCTTTATTAGTTGCATAGAGACTATACTCTTGCTTAATATGCATTTCACATACACACTCATTCACTCAAAAAGGTCCAAATGAAATGTAAGGCTTACCTGCAGTTCCAGAGAGTTCCACACTTAAGGTTCGTTCAATAGTCTTGTTCTCAAATGGGGAACCCTTGGGGTCACTGGAAGATATGGCACATTTATAAAAACAAACTGAAATGGAGTTGCTGTAGCCAAATGTATTAGAACCCCCTTCCCTTTCTGAAAATGGTTACATTTCTTAATACTTACTTTGGTGACTCTGGGGTCAGAGGAAGAGATAAAGTTGTTGGTTTGGCTAAAGGGAAAAAAAGGAAACTAATTATGAAATATTGAGTGTTTTTCTGATTTGGTTTCTTTCTACAACAGTCAAGTTGGAAACTGGAAACAGGAAAACTAAAGTAAGGAAATCCCTGAATATTGGATCAAAGTCAGACAACAGTCCATTATGCTAAAACAAATTCCAAACAACATTTGCATCAGTAGACTATCATTTGAAAACATATACAAAAACAGAATTTTCCCCAAAATGTAGCATCACTGTTAAGGATACAAAATTTGCATAAGACCATCAGAGAAAAATAATGTTTTCTATTTTAATTTGGAATATAGTACACGGTTTGTTTAGACACGAAAACAGCAGAGTAACTACAAGACGACAGAACGTTATGAATATTCAGTTGATTTTTCTCCTAAAATGTATAATTTTATATCTAGCTTTGAGAATAGGTTATTTCTGTGAGGCCAAACTCCCTCAATAACCATTCTATTTGCTGAAAATTAATTGAGAGACCATGACAAATTACAGACACTGACCCAAATAGTTTAGAAGGGTTCAGATCCCCAAATCTGATAGACAACTAAAGTAAAAATACTGTTTATCAGTTGAGAGACCTATAGACTTGCAAAGAGAGCTCATCTACTTCTTTTGATGTTTCCTGAATCTTACCTCCTACAGGAGGCATTTCCCAATTATGAAGGGTGGAGTAAGAATCTTCTCACTCCAAAATTTCAATTGCTTCTCCTTGGCAGTCTTGTATTTTGAACAGAAGGAGGAGAAAACTGGTGAGAAACGTACTTGGGGTATACATCCACATATTATGTATATATATATACACATATGCTTACCTATAAAGATATGTTTATATGTATGTAGGTTTTGTCATTTTTTCTCATTAAAATAACTACTTTCAAAAGGTCAAGAGGTAGTCATTTATGTAATGAAAATCATGAACTTGAAACCAAAAAGGTCTTTAGATAAACTTTCTTATTTTATGGATGAAAAACTTGAGACCTAAGATGCTTAATGATATTTCCAGGGCCATAAAACTAGTTACTGGCAGAGTCGGGCCCAGAATATGTTTTCCTTCTCCTATTATCAAAAAGAATTGCATTCAATAGATATTAAAACAAATTAATCAACCTCAGTAATTAAGGTCCCTTGAAATGTGAAAATATTATTTATGTCCAAATTAGGTTGAAATTAGGTACTTTACTTGGACAAATAATATTTACATATTTAATTTGTAGATTTAAAATTCATTTTCAAGCAACTGAATGTTTATCATCTATCCAGTGTGCATCCAGAAATATGAAGCTAACGCAAATTAGGTGCATTGATTGATTGGCTTTTTCAGATATACCAATAAATAAACTGATTTGACATTAATTTTTTAGTATATCTGATATAAAGAGCCTTTCAAAAAGAACACATTTATGAAGGAACTTTACCAACTTCTCTGGTGCTCAATTAATAATTAAGATGACCCATATAGGTTCTACACAAATATCACCAGGTATGAACTATGTGCTGTCACCAATGATGTGCATTGTAAATAAGTTGCTGAAATTTCAGTTTTCAGGGTTTAGGGTAATGTTCAAAGGAAGATTCCCAAAATTCTAATAGTTGGGTACAAGTAAAGCCTATGGCAACAGAAGGAGATGGACAGGAAGTGGTTGTATTTCATGAGACAAAATGCAACCAGCAAATGAGGGCCACAGCAAGGGTATAGCTTCAAGAATCCAATCCCAAAATAAGCCCACACTTACAGAAACTACCACTAGAGAAGTGCTGATTTGGTTTATTGTAAGTTTAACTACACTGTTCCAATGACTGGAAGACCAGGGACTCTGAGATCCTTGAGGACAGGAATGAATCTTTTTCATGAAGATCATGATATTTCTGATGAATGATTGCATTAGCAAAGGGATAAATAAAAGAATAAATGGACCCCCACAATTGCCAAAGTCCAGACCATTATACTAAGGAAGTGAGCTTGATGCACAATAGTAGAGAGAGCATACCTGAAGCTAGTGTGAAAAAATGGCCATACATCCAGTAAGGAAACCTTGGAAAATTCTCTTAGCTATTGCCTCTAATCGTTCATATATTTTCTATATTAAAATTCTGAATAATAAATACCCCCTGAAACTCAGCATTTATTTCCTATTGGTTTTTAACAATCAGACATAGCTACATGATTGTTTTCTTTTAGACCTTAAGTAACTACAGGAATTTTTGTTGTTGTTGTTGTTAATAAGCTTTGCTCTGATATGGGCTAGCTACATTTCTGCTGCCTCACCACAGAAACATACCTTATAAAAAAACCTACATATAGCAGGTCTCATCTAAAGAATATGTCCTTCAAAGGCCAATTTATTTCTCACTGCCATGGTTTGTAACAGATTACAGTAATATTTAGTGGTGTGTGGACTGACAAAGTTTTAAAACCCTCAAAATCCAAAAGGACTGATTGAAAAAAAAAAAAAGAACAGAAAACCCCACACACACTTCAGAGCATGTGCTGCTGGACTAGGTTCCCTCACGAAAGCGCAAGTTTGCGGCTTCAAATTCAGCTCTAGAAAATGAGCGCATGACCAGGACCAGGCAGGGACTAGTCCAATGAGCCCTTCAATTCAGGGCCTAGAATCCCACAGCACAGTTGGTCCTGAGCTAAGAAAACTGTTCCAGCGCATGCGTTTGAGAAGCCAGTCAAGGCTAAACAAACTAAGAGACCATGGCTCATTTTGATAAGTATATTTCCTTGAACTGATAGAAAGGGATGGACAGTGATTTCAAGATATCCACCAGGGAAAACCTAATTAAGAGCCAATTAAAAATATTAAAGGAATATGAAAATTCCAGGCTTATGGTGAAGTAGGAATGAGAGAGGGAAATTCAAAACACTGGGAAGGAGAAGATGTATTAAAAGCAGCAGCAACGGCATACCTGTATGAAATAATCATGGTTCAAAACAGGGAGCAGGGGCTACCACTCAGCAGCTGGAAGGGGCATTGGGGAAACAGAAGGAAGAAAAAGAGGTGGATGTTTATAATTGCTATTTTAGAATGTGTCTACTTCCACTACAAAGTCAGAGGAACAAATCATGTGGAAGTTAAATATCTTAAAGGAACAGCAACTTTCTATGAGCTCTCTTTGGGCCTCTACAACTAGAATGCTTTGAGGGAAGACACCAAAAAGAAAGAAAAGTTTATATTTGCCAACAGAAGTTTTCCCCAAATCACCCTGATCTGCTCATGAGCATCAGCTTTTCAGTAACGTACAGGGACAATAGACATCAACCCGGATGTTTAGTATAGAGGCAATATATTTTTAAATAGAAAGAAAAAATTTTAAATATCCAGGAACTTCCAAATTCATACTTACAAAATAAAATGTGTGAGTATGCCATGTAGTCTAAAAATAGAATGTACATCATAACTGGGAGTGAGTGCCTAAGTACTATTTGCTATTTCTTAAAGGATAAACAGCAATCAACAGTGTCTCATTTTTTCCCCCATTATTGGAAGGGGGGAAAAAAAAAAGCTTTTTCATGAATTGGCTAGCCCAGCTTGCTCAGAACTTCAGTTATCTCAGCAATTCAGAGATTCCTACAAACCTCACCTGATGTTGCAATTCCCTCTGCACCCCATCTCCCACAACCTGGCTAATATTTCAGGCGCCTTTTGGTGATTGTGAATTGGGCTGCATTTCAGCTGAATAGGATATGTTCAACCTGTGTCCAAGGAAGGATTTTTTTGCCTACTATCATAAAGTGTTGAACTCTCTGTCAAGAGAGACACCGATGGGACAGAAGCCTGAAGTCTGGGTGTCCTCAGCCTGCAGCAGGTTTGCTCTGCCCTCACCACCCTTACCAGCAGTGGGTGTTCAGGGGTCCAGCCTACCTTGTAGATGTTGCGTCTGCGATTGTGTGTGGGCCTTCTTTTTGGAGGTGCATTTGTCTCTGCTGCTGTTCCGGTTCTCTGTGGGTTTGGTGTGAGGAGGGTCATCATTTGTGGTCAGATACTTGAGAAGCTCCGAGCACGGACGTCTTTGTGGCTTTTGCTGTTGACAAATGCTCTTCGCTTTATTGCTCCATGAATTCTCGGTCTTAAAAACAAGGCATAAAGAAAGGGAAAATTAGTGAACTGAACCTTATCAAAATGGATATAGGTTTTCTGAAGAGATGAGATTTTCAATGAAGTGTTCAGTCTAAGTGTACTAGATCTATGAGCTGTGAATAATTGTTTGCAGAACAAGGAAAGAAAATTACATTTAAAATTCCTAAATGACATTTATACAGCTTTTTATTTCATTTCTCCTACATTTCAATGTTCCTACTCAGCAACATGTAACTAACAAGACCCTACAGCGCCTTTACTGTGAATAAAAAAAAAAAGCTGGCTTAAACCTTAATTTGCCACTGATTGCCAGAGCCCAGTATTCACAATTCTCTTAAGTACCCCTTAACGCTCCGTTTTCACTCGCAGTGAATGGCAAGACAAACATTGTTTAATACAGCCCGCTAACTGAATTATGTCATTGCCAGCATTCCATCCAATTAATGGCAGAGATAGATCTTTTGCGTTGATTCCTGAGCAATCTTTCTCAGGTTAGACAGCTGGCAAAATGGCACTGCAGCGTCTTAAAGACATTCATAGATGATACCAACCTATCAGCAAATTTTATTGTAGCCCACGCTGCTACATGTATTAATAAAGTAAGCATGAAGTAACAGATGGTAGAACTTTCATTTCAATTGTTCAAAGACAAAGTATCAATGAACTCTTCCTTGTTTCAAATAGCTAGACTACTGCTTTTGGAGACCCATTTTATAATGTTTCACCATTATGAAGTCTCTGCAGGATTCCAGCTGAATTAATACATAGAAGCCTATTGTTTATAGCTTTAAGCAAAACCTCCTTGTGACTTCCCCTCCTGTATTAAAAAACTTTACATTTGTACCTTAACAACTGCAGGGTTTGTTCTGATCCTGTGATTATGGTTTCCATGGTTCTGGGTACTGAGGCCGCTGCATTCATCATAACTTAGCTGAGTGTTGGCTGGTGCCAGTAAGAGCTTCTTAAGCTAGAAACACATCCAGGAGGCGGGAAAGCGAGAAAAGTTAGGCATCTTTTAAGCATGAGAATAAGCTACTGAAACGTTAACCTTAAAATTAATTATAATGACAAAAATGGATTCATTCTAATCACAGAACACCTTAGCACAATAGCAGTAAAGGAAACTACTTTTTAAAAAATTAGAAAAAGTTGGGTATTACACTACCAACTGTGAAAGGGTTACCGTTTGCCACACTTAAAACTACCTTAATTTTTCTTTAGATAAAACAAGGCAAAAGAATCTTCCTAAAAAGATTCCAAATACCTATGAGGTGAGAAAAGCTGCTTTGCTAAATGAAGACTAGGGGAGTGTGTGCACATTTTCCCCTCAATAACCCAAATGAATCAAATACCAATAAATGAAAGATTCTGTGATGCCTTGAATCATGTTTTTCAAATAAGCATAAAACAATACTGATTCAAAGAATATTTGGGCTAAAAGAGTAAGTTTCCCTAAAAAGGATTTTTAAGAAGGTAGAGTCCTGGCCTGTAGATCAGGAGAGGTGGGTTTTGGCATAGGCAAAACATTTCCTGTCTCTTGACCTCTATCTCTTCATTTGATTCAGTGGCCTTCCAGGACCTCCCTGCTGGGACATGCATCATGACTCTGAGTCAACAACCCCTCCCAGTTGAAACCATGGTGTGGATGGAAATGATTGGGTATCATTATAAAGAAATCGGATCACTAGAGAGCAAAGCCAATGCCACTGACACAAGGAAAAACTGGGAAATACATATGTTATCGCTGCTTATAAGACAGTCTCCTCCAGACCAGAAATCTCAAAATGCAAAGGAATATAAGTAGAGTTTCATAGCTTTATGTGGAATGCTTTTAACATTTAAAAACTTAGAGATGGGAGAAAAACAGCAACTATAAGGCAGACCAAAGCACATTATTAAAGTTTGCAGGATGACGTTTCATAATTTACGTTGTATGCTCTTACATCAGATTTATGGCAAGCGACAAATGGCTACCATAGCTGAGAAGGTAAACTGTGTCTTAGAACTAATAAAATCCCGGTTGAGCACTGCCTTGAAAAGAAAATTCACTCTTCATTGCTAACAAATCCACTCTTCATTGCCTACCATAAATTTAGGAAACTTAGGTTGAAAATGTGCTATTATTTTCCAATCTTCATAAGAATTATGGATGCAAAGCCTTAAAATATTGCATGCTCTTTGATCCACCCTCTATTTCTAAAATAATATGCATGAGAATAAAACTACAAATATATCAATTATCATGCCATTTATGATCATGAAAAAAAATAGGAAAAAGACTAAATAACCAACCATAAGGGATTGCTTAATGAATTGGTTCATCTCTGAACAATAAAATACTATGCAACCATTCAAAACTATGCATCTATTTAAAATTCCCAAACATGCTCATGATACATCTTAAAAGAAGAGGAGATTTTGATCCTTTTTGATATTAGAGGCTATTCGAAATTACAGGTGAACTTTCTGTCTATTCTTTTAGTAATCTACATTTTCTAAGTTTCTAACCATAAACATAAATAATACTAAGACATCAAAACCTACAAATAAACAGCAAAAGATAGTTTCAAAAAACTGCAGTAAGACCACATGAAGTCTGTATATCAACATTTTTCAACAGGGAATCACAGAATTTGCAACTGACTGTGTGTGGGGATTATTTTGGCATCAGTCTAAATGAAAAATCCAAACCTTATTGTTACTACATCATACCCATGCAGCGGGTAGCCAGAGGCAACTCCAATTCCTGTTAAACAGTAGGAAGGGTTCTTACTAGAGACGGCTCTTCTGCCTCCTGAGGCGGAGGGGTGCCGTCAGGCATGGAGGAAGGACTAGCCTCATTCTCGGTGGTCACATCTCCATCTGTCAGCGCATCAAATGAGGGCAATCCGTCTTCATCCACAGGGAGACTGTCCAGTGTCTCTGTGAGGACCGCTAGCAAGTTTGCCTCATTCTCTTCATCTATCTTCTGCAAAAACAGTAAAATAGAGGAAGGCATGAGTGAGTTGACACTGGGAGATGAGTAATCTATTAATCAGCATAGACTGAATATGTTTAACCAAATGAGTACACGATATATGAAACCCAGAACATTTATGTCATAACACAAAAATCATGTCCTCCTCAAATTCCAAACTCCCTTTTGGTCTGAATCATACAATCAATTAATACCTCTACTGGACCAATCTCCTATTATTGAGCTTTCTAATTTAGCTATTTATTATGTCAGTGTTAATAATGCTAAATGTGATTCTGTCTTGTTCACAGTCATTTTTCTCATATTTATGTCTTGTTTTCTTAACTAAAAGAGAAGATTTAGAGAACCTCAGGGCTTGAGAGCATTTTAACCATTATCTACCACAGCTTCAGACAGTGCTTCGATAGTGTTTCAGTCTCCTGTATAGCATATGCATCAAAATGTTTAGATAATTCTCTGTTTAAACACTGCCAGAAACTTAAAGTATTCCAAGAGAAACTATACACTTTCATGGTTTCATTTATAATTTCATCAGTGAACACTCCACAGTCATTTATTTCTCTCCTTGACATCTTTCCCAACTTTAGTCATAAATCTATAATTGCCTACTGGACATTTCTACCTGATAAGAGGTTCCTTGTCTAAAAATTCAAAATAAGGACTTTTCTTGAGAAAAAAAAAAACAAAAAACTTGCTGTTTCTCTTGACTTTCTGGGTTTGTATAAGAATTCTACAGATCCCTAACTCTGGAACTACCTTGAATCCTCTTTACCTGGCCAGTCACTAAGTAGGGTCTTATTTGTAGCATATCTCAAATGCATTCATTTCTTAAGACCAAGGTACTTTCTAGGGCAATGTTCCTTCTAACAGGAGCTCTTGCAAACATAAATTTAACTAATTTTCCCACCTGCCACACTCATTCCCACCAACACATCCTTGGAAAGCTGATTTTCAGTTATTTATTGCACAAACATTTTTGAACACCTACTATATGTCAGGGTCATGCTAGGTGTTAGAGACACAAAGAGAAATAAGACAAAACTCTGCCCCTTTGAGAACCCACCAATGGAAGGAAAGAACCTGTAAACAACATGCTATAAAAGAGAATATTTGTTTATTTCAGCACTCTGTAAAAAGAAAAAAAAAAAACCTCAAGATCTTCCAAACTGGAGCTTATATACCTTGTCGATAGGGCAATGTACTGTATTCTTGTATACCTGGGCAACCAATGCCAATGCTGGGCACACAATATAGTAAGTCATTGATTACTTGCTGAATAATTTATTGATCTGCATTTTTTTGCCTAAAATATATATTGTGTAGATTACTTTCCTTTTCTCCTTTAAGCACTTCATGTTGTCCAATCTGACCTGCTTCTTAAGTCATTTTTTAAGTTCTGTACACTATGACATTAACAATATCAGCTCAATTATCCCACACAGATTCTATTACAAAACGCACCTAAGCTGCTGACATCTAATGAAGCCGGCAGTGCCCATACTTCCTTTCTCTCTAGCACCGGACTCCAGTTAATTGACCTGACAAAATTACAAGAATCGCAGAATAAGACAGCTAATCAGAAAATCAAATTGTATTACTAGAGAAATTAGGCAGGCCTTTCTCACATATACATTCTATTTTCATATAAAAATTGTTTTCCCTCATTACTGATGAGTCTCCATCCAGGAGGAAAACTATGAACCTCTTTCTCTTTTGGATTCAAGAAGCCAAGCAGAGCAATATATGCTCATGGTAGAGTTTATTTGGCATTTTTAACATTTATTTCAATTTCCTTAATGCCCCTGGACTTGACGTTGTGAGTTAAGTGGTTTGAGGCACATAGGGTACAGTGACAGTTCTATGAGTTTTTAGACTGTAGTGCAGTAGGTAAATTCTAACCAGAAGGGCTGAAATGTTAACTTCAAAAAGGCACCACTTCCTTCCATAAATTGATCGATTCTTTAGAACCCAAACTGCTCAGTTAAATAGAAAGACTTTACTGAGCATCCCCCTCACCCTCAACTCTTCTGGCCTCTGTCCACGCATCCTTAATAATAAAGATCATGAAATAATCTGCCCCTATTTTCTGTGGAGGATCATAATCTGGTATCCAAAGATGCCAATCTCTCCCTTTTAATTTTAACTTAGATTTCCTCATGTACCAAAAACCAAATTCAGGTTATTGAACTATTCTGAATAAAACTTATATTTAAATGAAATACACTGCTTAAAATCATCTCAAAATCATGAGATTTACATTAATATAAATATCCCCATGTTATCTAATAAATATAGTCTTTGAAAATGTCTCAAACATACCAGACATGCTTATACACACACATACACACACATGCACATATACACAACCACACACAAACACAGTTTAAATAAATAAATTGGACATTTTTTCCAGATAGCCTAGTTTCCAGAAAGGCTTATTTCACTGAAGTTCAAAAAGAACTTAGGCAAAAATAGTTAAGCATGTTTACCAATAAATGAGTAATTTTGTTTACTCCGATTTAAATTTTGTGTTTGACTTCCCAGCAATACTACAAGCCCTTATTTGCTTTCAATCACATAATACAATAGCATCTTAGTTCTATCCCTAGTGTAAACAAACCATGATAATTCCAATCAAGTCAAAATGACAAAGAACACTTAAATTAACTAGTTTTCTCCAATTTCTTTAATAAGCCTGGGTGAATGTACACCAAATACAATGGCAGAAATACTGGAGCTTGATAATGTCATAATTAATTTACAAGACCTGATTAAACCACCAGCTATTTAAATTTTCCTGTCTTCTGAAACCACAATAGGAGGGGAGAGTTTGTGGAATGGAAGACTGGCATTGTGTATTTGTACGTGTATGCGTATGTGTGTGTTTGTGTGTGTTGAGATATGCAATGTGGGCAGGCTAGTCTTAAATCAGTATGGAACAGTGGGACTGTAATCATTATAGTCAATGTCCATTAGAAATAATTTTTAAACATTTTCATTTTCTTACTATCCTTGTATATGTGCTACTCAGAGAGGGGCTCTAAGACTGTTTTGATAGAGCTGTTCTTGAATTAAGAAAGAAAAGAATGCTATGATTTCAAATTCTGTTTTCTTTCATCAGAGCAGACTAGGAAGAAGGTTTAATGACACCTCTGTGTTGAAGCTCAACAGATATTTGTACATGCAAAGTTGAGTGGACATTATACCTTATTCTGACAATTTCAATTAGTTTGACATGAGTTTCAACAATTGAACACCCCAGAGAAGGCGATGCATGTGACAAAAAGAACTCTGTTAAACAATTAATGTTGCTTTCCATTATTGCTTCAGTATAGAGCTGCCCTGGTGGCTCAGCGGTAAAGAATCTGCCTGCAATGATTCAACCTATGGATAGGGAAGATCCCCTGGAGGAGGGAATAGCAACCCACTCCAGTATTCTTGCCTGGAGAATCCCATGGACAGAGGAGCCTGGTGGGCTACCGTCCATGGGCTCATGAAGAGTCGGATACAACTGAGGGACTAACATTTCCACTTCCACTGTTTTTATAAAAAAATATACGTATTAGTTCCACATAACTGAAGGCAAGAAAAGCAAAGAGGAGAAAAAGAGAGAGCAGATCACCAACTGGGTGGGGATCTACCATTGCACAAATGGCTCAGTCTCAGTGTGGGGCAGAAAGGCAGAAATAAAAATGGGAAATAGGCAAGGAGACCTTCCATGTGAGGCAACCAGGTCACAATGAAGAGTCAGACACGACTGAGTGAGTGAGCGCGCACACACACACACCCCAAATCTGAAACAATGCTGTGTCCTTAATAAATGATCGTTCAGAGCAGTCAATTAAGCCAGAAAATTCATTTCTTCTCTTTGGGATTGCGGGTCCCTATATGAATTACACTAAGTGTGATATAATTCAAAAGGTACGGTTGAAGAAAGGTAGACTCTGCCCCCTTACATGCCCAAGTCACCTCAAGATTGAAATTTGGGATCCAGTATATAATATCTGGGTCTTGTTCTTTAGTGAGCGGTTGGCAAAAGGATCTTTCAACCAGTTACACGCGGGGCAGACAATGCATTCAACTCACCCAACTGCACACAGAGTGAATAAATCCACTAAATTAAGGAGGAGATGAGGGACTCTGAGATCCTGACACCTGAAGGGAGAAACACAGAGTGAAAACTGCGTGAGGTATCCTGAATACTTTTAATGCAGGCTATTTTGGAAGGACCATGCCCTGCTTATGATAGTAATTTTTTCCACATCTTGTAGAATTGCAATTACACTCTGTGTCCCCAGATTCTCACACTTGCTTGATCTCTGTTTGATAAAAATAGTTTAATAGCCATTTAATCACAGCTTCATTATCTTAACACTCTTAATGTGAATTAGGCCAGGAGAATTCACTCTTCCTTATTATTCAAATCATCAATAAGAAGGAAGCAGTGGTGTCTTCTTATCATTCACTTATCAGTTTCAGTTCCTTAGGTACTACTGTTTACTCCAAGATCAATTTGTATGAAAGGTCACTTAACCTCTCTGAGCCTCCACTTTTTTACTACATAAATTTTGGGTTATTATCTGCCAAATTCCTATTACAGAATTTTTCTGCACACATGAGTAATAAGGAGAAAAAAACACAAACAGTTGATAGAGGTCTGAGAATTCTTAAAGAAGGTGCTCAATAAACATCTCTGGTGTATATGCCCATCATCTTGATTAGCCATATTTGAACTCCATTCTTTGAGCACGATCTACATTCGAATTTCAGCACTGGGCCAGCTTCCTCCCAAATTCCCAGCAAGCTTTAGGCTTCCTTCCTGCCCCATACTGCTGATTTGGAAGCAGCTAATGAAGACAAAATTAACTCCTACTTTAAGTGAGGCCTAATTAAGAAGGGAAATCGGCTAAAGTAACATCTGGTAATGTGTTCTGAAGCCAAATATAAATGACATTTTTGGATTATTCACTATTTTGGATTATTTGTTCCACTAGACACTACCAGGAGTTGAAATAATTACATAAGAAAGTGAATTTTATGATAGATTCAGGGGCTTAAATAAGGAATACAACTGATCATAGGAGTCCCCTTCCTGAATCACCACACATAAAGTTCTGTGCTTCTGCTTCATGCACAAAAAGACAAAACATTTGCATGTAACAAAGTTGGTTTTGATGTATAACATTTGATTCAAAATTTGCAAGAAGCTGAATTCAAAATAAATTTTTTTCTGAAATAAAAAATAACAATTCAGATTAAAGCCCTGAAACAGAATTTGAAGTTTTCTTCCTGCTCCCTTGATAGCTTGTCCTTCTGCTCAATGAATGGTTTCTCTAAGACCAGTAACTACTAATAGGAGACTAACCCTGATTCTTATACTGATGATGATTTCTGTCTCCAAGGGGATCTGACTTTGTAGCTGAGAGGCTTCCAAGGTGTCACTGCAGCCTTCCAGCTCTACTATAACAGGTATTTACTTAGAGTGTCCAGAAAGCTTGCAATTTAACCCAAAACTGTGATCAAGAAGTTTTCAATTTTTTAAAAGACCACTTTACACTGGACAGATACCACTTCACTAATTGTTTATTGCACGTGTCTGCTCTGAGTGGTCTGAGTCTTTGCTAAAAAGGTTGTTAAATCCCACATCTTTTTATTTTTTTTTTGCTTCATTCAATTTTTTTTTTAAATAAGGATAATTGCATTAGAGTATTGTGTTGGTTTCTACCAAACATCAACATGAGTCAGCCATAGGGAAAACCCACTTTCAGAAACTCTCTTTCCCCTTTTTTTTCTCTTTCTCTTCTCGAGTGCTCTACATTCCAAGGATTTTTCTTGCTTCTCTTACACCCAGGCATGGGTACTAATAGCATGTCTGCCCATCTTCTCACACTCCAAACTGGGCAGAATCCCCACATGGTACTTCTTATAGGTTGCTAACTGCTAGCCTGTTGGATAGGAAGAGCCTCTAAAATAATCCACTAGATTTGGTTTAGCATATGGAATAAAGGGCTTTGAAAATGGCATGGTCACTTGAAGGCAAGAAAAAAAAAAAACAAAAACCTTAATCTCAAGTGTATATGTCTAACAGAAAAATAATTAAGATAATAAAGACCATCTTATATCACATCACATATTTCTTATGAAAAAAACACTGAATCTGTTCATTTCTTACAAATGCCCTGTGCCCTGAGAGTTAGCTTCTTCTTCTACTTTATCATCAGGAGAGATACAATGAGTACATTAGGTACCAATGTGTTTTCCCTGTCAGATGCTAGAGTTGCTGGTTGAATGATAATAGTAGCTAATAGAAAAAACACAAATTTTAATTTCACTGTCAGGGCAACTCCTCATGGACCCACAGGTTACTTAAAATAGCATGTCTGTAAATGTGTCTATACACACCACACCCCTCAACCATACAAGTTTGCATTTCAAGGACATAGTTACAATAGAATCTATGCATCTCAACCACTTGTGTGCATTCTACATATTCAATCATTGACTGCAAGTGTATAATCAAGGCTTGTATTCTTCCTCCAAGTTAGCCACTCTAACTAAAGAAAGCAATAAACAAAAACTGAAGTTAACTCCTGTAAAAAATAAAATAAGAATCAAGCTGAAATAAATATAAGCAAAACTGAAGGATTCCTTCCATAGACATATTTACACCTGTGGGAGTCCATTTAATTCCTGCTAATACTTAACGCTCCTATTTAAGCAGGCATAAAATGTAGGTTGACATCTGTACTTAGGCTCTATCTAACATTAGCTTATATCACATACTCATGAGTTAATAAGCATGTCCTGAGCATATGGAGTTCATTATTCTGAAGAGGTCACATGAGCCAAAAGTGTAAATACAGAAGTTCAAGAGAAAGGCCTAAGAAAATCCTGTTCGATGCACTCAAAATGAGCTGATTACGGACTAGGTGGGGAGGGGGTGTTTCATGTCTATTTCTCACAGTGTAAAGAAGAAGCAACTGGGTGATACCATTGAGCAGGAGGTCTAATTGATTGAAAAAGAGCTGCTAAGGCATTCCATTGGTCCTCAAATTTAAACCAATAGAGAAACCGGGCAGATTTAAAAGAACACCAGATTAGAAGTCACAAGAATGGGTCCTAGTCCCATTGTACCCTTAGCGAGCTGTGTGGCTTCAAGTCAAACAACCCAGTTCTGGCTGCCCTGCACATGCTGGTTCCTGTTTTTACCCTTTCCACCGCCACTCCATCTCAACAGCTCATTCTCAACCCAGAAGACAGTCATCCTAATAAAATCTAAGTCTTCTCTTGCCCCAGTTTTGACCAAGCCCTCCAAGGCTTCTCACGACTCCAAGAAAAAGAGTCAACATTCTAAGAGTGACTTACTAGCTTAGAATCACCATATAATTTATCATATAAGCCAGAACACTTTTGAGAGTGAGTGGGTGCCATCAACGACCAATCACCAGACTATTGCAGGCTAACTAAGATGCATGGTTGGTTGCCCTATATTAGGTCTACATCATCTGACACTCTCAATACCCCTCATTTATCAGGCTGACTCCTTTCCAAACACTCTGAATTCCTTGCTTAGACCACAAAAATGCCAGGCATTCCCCTGCCACAAGGCTCTGCACCTGCCCTTTCTAGAAGGCTCTTCTGCCAGATGGCCACGTTGCTAGGCCCCCTTTATCCCCTTAATATGACTCAAATGTCACCTTCCCAGCTAGTCCAAACACATTCTATCCACCTCCCCATTTTTTTTCATTGAAACTTACTTCTATAACTCAATATATATTCTAATAGCTACTCTTTATGGTCTATTTAACATAGAAGCCCTGAAAGGTCTATCTGACTGCAACTGACTGACATGTGGCATATAGTAGATGCTTAATAAAAATGAATGAGTAACAACTAAAAAAACTAACCTGTCCTAAGACTATAATGTGACTTTATCCTCTTTTTGTTTTGCCATTGTTATATCCTCTGTAATTCCTACCTCTTTTCATCCTCAGAATATTTGTCTTATTAATGATACTTAATTAAGGCTTTATTTAAAATTAGCTTCCATTCATTTCTCATGGATTTTTTGTAGATCCATATTTTGTAAAGGAAAGGGTTGAGATGGGTCTTGAAAATGTAGAAATTTACTCTCACCAATTCTGGTGTTTGGAAAGATACTGGAATGCATTATTAAGCAATTAATCTGAATGTATCTCAAAAGATGCAAGAGAAAAATCATGCCAGCCCAACTATCTATTCAAGCAGGAAGCATCAGGCTCACTAATCAGGAGAAAACAGATAATATAATCTATCTGGACTACAGTGAGTTACTTTATTCTATACCTTATAACATACTCATCTACAAGCTAGGAATATATATTTAACCAGAAGGTTTTTCAAACTGTGTTCCATGGAACCCTTGATATGAACACAGTTACTGCAAGAATTGGTTGTAAATATCATAGTGTATGATATATTCTACATAATTGATTTCATATGCAAATATGACTAATTTGTTTTCAGAAAGCAATACGCACACTCAATAGTGCTATTTATCTTATCATGAACACAGTGAAGACCACCACCGACTTGACCCGCCAAGTTGAGTCATTTGGTGTTGGTCTCTAGATTTAAAAATATCTTCAGATGTGCTGCTGAGCACATCTTTACAATTTTTACATCTTTACAAAACCTTTACAAATACTCCTTTCTGTGAAGTAGGTTTTCTCAGTCCTTATCAATCAAAACAAAGTACAAAATAATCAGCTGCTAAGATCACTGTAAGAGCCTTATCTTCTACCCCCAACTTCACTTTTTAATGTTCATTTAAGTAGTGTCAAAAATATTATGACATATACATGTTATTTTGATTAAAAAAAAATAGTAAACACCATCTGACCTTTACTGAGTGCTTTCCATGTGCCTGGTGCTGAGTTAATTTTCTTATGCTTATTATTTCATTTAAATCAATATTAACCCTGTTAGTAGCCCAATGCTCACATGACTAATGAGAAGCAGAAGTGTATGTCAAACCAGATATATCTGATAAAAGCTTGTTCTCCCTCTCTTCCTTTATATGTTGGAATTTTATGGAAGAAATTATTAGAACAAAAATGAACATGGGCATGGGCTAATCTAATCTGTATTCACATTAGGGGATACAAAATGAGTTGGAAAGACATATCAGTTAATTATCAACAGTTAAGAACTAAGATGAAGAAATGCAGCTACATCCCATGAAGCAGAGAGGCCTTCCATGTAGAAAGAGGTTTCACTGAGATTGCTTCTTGCTATCTATTGCTCAGCCAATGTTACTGCCTATCTTTTGTCTTACTGGGTGTGATTTGCTCTTTTGTTAGAATGATCTCCCCTTCAACCTTCATTTTTTTCATATCTGTTTCCCACCTCAAAGCCTATTATAAATGGTCCGTCTTTCAGTTAAGTTCAGTTCAGCTGCTCAGTCGTGTCTGACTCTTTTTTTTTTTTTTCATTTATTTTTATTAGTTGGAGGCTAATTACTTTACAATATTGTAGTGGGTTTTGTCATACATTGACATGAATCAACCATGGATTTACATGTGTTCCCCATCCCGATCCCCCCTCCTACCTCCCTCTCCACCCGATTCCTCTGGGTCTTCCCAGTGCACCAAGCCCGAGCACTTGTCTCATGCATCCAACCTGGGCTGGTGATCTGTTTCACTATAGATAATATACATGTTTCAATGCTGTTCTCTCGAAACATCCCACCCTCGCCTTCTCCCACAGAGTCCAAAAGTCTGTTTTGTACATCTGTGTCTCTTTTTCTGTTTTGCATATAGGGTTATCATTACCATCTTTCTAAATTCCATATATATGTGTTAGTATGCTGTAATGGTCTTTATCTTTCTGGCTTACTTCACTCTGTATAATGGGCTCCAGTTTCATCCATCTCATTAGAACTGGTTCAAATGAATTCTTTTTAACGGCTGAGTAATATTCCATGGTGTATATGTACCACAGCTTCCTTATCCATTCATCTGCTGATGGGCATCTAGGTTGCTTCCATGTCCTGGCTATTATAAACAGTGCTGCGATGAACATTGGGGTGCACATGTCTCTTTCAGATCTGGTTTCCTCAGTGTGTATGCCCAGAAGTGGGATTGCTGGGTCACTCTTTGAGACCCCATGGACCACAGCACGCCAGGCCTCCTTGTCCATGACCAACTCCTGGAGTTTACCCAAACTCATGTCCATTGAGTCGGTGATGCCATCCAACCATTTCATCCTCTGTCGTCCCCTTCTCCTCCTGCCTTCCATATTTCCAAGCATCAGGGACTTTTAAATGAGTCAGCTCTTCACATCAGGTGGCTGAAGTATTGGAGTTTCAGCTTCAACATCAGTCCTTCCAATGAACACCCAGGACTGATCTCCTTTAGGATGGACTGGTTGCATCTCCTTGCAGTCCAAGGGACTCTTAAGAGTCTTCTCCAACACAGTTCAAAAGCATCAATTCTTCGGTGCTCAGCTTTCTTATGGTCCAGCTCTCACATCCATACATGACCACTGGAAAAACCATAGCTTTGACTAGATGGACCTTTGTTGGCAAAGTAATGTCTCTGCTTTTTAATATGCTATCTAGGTTGGTCATAACTTTCCTTCCAAGGAGTAAGCGTCTTTTAATTTCATGGCTACAGTCACCATCTGCAGTGATTTTGGAGCCCCCCAAAATAAAGTTAGCCACTGTTTCCACTTTTTCCCCATCTATTTGCCATGAAGTGATGGGACCAGATGCCATGATCTTAGTTTTCTGAATGTTGAGTTTTAAGACAACTTTTTCACTCTCCTCTTTCACTTTCATCAAGAGGCTCTTTAGTTCTTCTTCACTTTCTGTCCCTCTTTAATAAAAAGTTTTCAACATCTCCAACTGATACTGGTAATATTCAAGTTTATAAAAATAAAGCTGGATCCCTGGATAGAAATACAGATTTCTGGATCACATTAGATACCACCAAATCAAAATATCTAGATTAGAGTTTCTCAGCTTTGGCACTATTGGATCAGATCATTCTTTGCTCTATGGGGCTGCCCTGTGTGTGGCAGGCTGTTTCACAGCTTCCCTGACCACTACCTATTAGATGCCAGTAATGCTTCTCCAATTGTGACAACCAAAACTATTACCAGATTTTGCCAAATATGTGCTGGGAGGCAAAACTTCCCCAGTTGAGAACAATTTCCCTAGAGGAACCATCCAGGATTCTGGGTTTTGATAACCACCCCAAGTGATTCTGATAATTATGTAATTTTGGGTAAGTTGCTATTTTGTGCCTGTTGAGAAGTGCATAAATCAAGTTATACTATATGTTTCTATGAATGCTAGATTTGTCACTTCTTGCTAAGTGGCTTCAGTTGTGTCCGACTCTTTGTGACCCTGTGGCCTGTAGCCCACAAGGCTCTGCTTTCCATGGGATTTTATAAGCAAGAGTACTGGAATTGGTTGCCACTTCCTCCTCCAGGGGATCTTCCCAACCCAGGGATGGAACCCAGGTCTCCTGTGCCTCCTGAATTGACAGGTGGATTCTTTATTACTAGCATCACCTAGGAAGCCCCAGATTTATAACTTCTAACACATGCAGTTCTGGCAGCTTTTAAAATTATTAATAACATACTTTTAATTTATTCTATGTGAATTCTTATATCCAATATCTTACATTAATGTCCCTAGACATTTTACAGTCTATGCTTCCTTGTTGATAACAGCTTATTGGTTATTTATGCCCTGAATTTCTTTTTTATTAGTCCTATGGCATTTTACTCTTTTTATTGCCAATCACTCTTCTTTCTTCAGAATTTTCTGACCATCATCATTATAATAAAGTTCACTTGCGTTTTGTCGTCTATTTGATTACATAGACTAGATGCCAAATGATTCTTCAGGATTCTCCTCTATATACTTTCACATAGTTCTTAAACATGTCTAGACTTCTTAAGACTTTTTCACGATCAAAAGCACATAAAAGCCTCATAAGATTTTCATGTTCTTATGAAAGGGGCAGTGAGGCAAAATAAAGAATTTGAAGTGAGACTGCCTGAGTTGGGATCCTAAATTCATCCTTACGAGGTATGTGACCTTCAGCAAGTTACTTAACCTCTCTGTGTCTCGAATTTCATGTCGGAAAAGCATATTATAATAATAAACTTGCACTGTAGGGTTATTTTGAGATTCAGCTGTGTTAATCCATGCATATTGTATAAAACAGTGCCTAGTATGTAGTAAGGACTTAGGTTTGTTATTGTTAATATTATCATTATTATTGTCCTCATGCACTAGATTGGGTTCAAAATAAATGAGACGAAGTATAAGCTTGTTGAAAATTAATACAGAGGGAACACCTGAAGTTGATTTTGAGGTAGGGATAGGGTATAAACAAATGAAGGGGACAGGGAAGAACATTCTACTCAATAGACTGACACAACATAGAGATTTTAAATGTGACATCAAAATTATTAAATACATGAATGCTCAGAAATCCTTACAATTTTATAAAGGATATTGCCTACTTGTTACTTGTTAAGGTTGATATGTCTGAATTAACAGGCATGGTTTGACATAATCCCTGGATGCCTGCATGTTCATTACATGAAGTGATCTCCTAAAATCTACCCCAAGCTGAACTTTGATATCTACACTTGACACACCCTCCACTCATTCACACACATGCAAAAATACAGTATTTATGTGCATGTTTACAAATATACTTTTTATTACTTATGCATATATTGAATGACTCCTATAGGCTATAATCTTTCTTCTAGGAGCTTACATTTTAGTTTAGTTGAGAGAGGATGGCAGACCTTCCAAAGATTAGGTAGTCTATATATACATATATATTACATGCAAAGAACATAGAGTATATATCCATATATACCCAGAGAGTACATATGTGTGTATATATATGGAGGGAATATATTTGGTTCATTTATATGTATACATGCATTATATATGCAAACATAGAAGGAGACAAAATATATACATATATTTATTATATATAAATACATAGAAGGAGACAAAATATTTGGAGTATAGAGAAAGGAGTATACAGATAGATAGATAGAACAAATGCATATATATGTACCTTATCATGTGAGAGAAAAAGAGGGCATTTGAAGGAGCAAGTCATAATAGCTGAGAAAGAAATATTTTAGGCAAGACACAGAGTAAGTACAAAGGTCCTGAGGTGCAAACTTACAGTGAGTGAGACATTAATTGTTTCACGGTTTACATATTGGTAGAAGGGGGAGGGAGGTAATATTGAAAATATTTAACAGACATTCCACATGAGCATCGATCAATCAGAACTTCAGCACTTCAGAAAGGAGCCCTACTCTAAATGACTCACAAAGTTTTATCGTTGTAAATTAGCAGATTATACTAACTCTGGCCATAAACAATGTTTTTTAGACTGACTGTAAGAAACACTTATAATAGTTTTCCATTACAACTCCTAAATTCTCTCTCAGATGGTACATTTTCTGCCCAAAAGAAGTGCTTAGAAGGCACCATTGCAGAGGCCAGTGCTATTTGTTCTTAAAGACTTAGCACCACGAGGTATGCGTGCAGACCGTGCAGCTGCAGATGTCTCACACCTGGATCTATATGGTATATTAAGAGTGGGGACGCCAAGATGCAGACGATGTCAAATGATCTGATTACTGCAATATTCTGGCAATAGCATTAAAAAGAGAAAATTGTCTCAAGGTGGTTGGAAGCTAATCAGCGGCAAGTCTGTCCTCTCTGCGGGGCCATCTAGGGTGAAGGAAATCAAAGTGAGGTTCCCGATAACCCTCTGTGCAGCTCCTGGCCTGTCCCCAAGAGAATAGGAGCCACTTAGAGCCTGGGATTGGGCCTGAAACTCCTTGAGCACCTTTCATTTTCCATTAAAGTGCTCTGCACAGAGTAGTGGGTTGTCAATAAATACTTGCAGAATAAATATGATATGAGAAGTTCATCTTTTCAATGACTTTGTAGCTAAGTATTCTCCATGGCTTTGGGTTTCCAAAGCATCTGAGTAAGTCTGCAATCTCCTAGGATTTAGAGTCTGAACTTCTAATGCCTGACTGAGTACAACACTTATGAAAAATCTTTAAATACTTTATACTGAATTCCTTCCAGATACAGAATCATTCATGATCGTCAGTGATTTATACACACCATGATGAGCATGCACAGTAGGGTAGCCTAAGACATCTGGTTAGACAAAGTGGTTAATAACACCAAAGGTAACATTTTCAAAAGTGACCTTGACAACCGGATTTTTAAAAGTGTACATGTCTTTAACAACATGGGAGATGACAACAGAAGTGCAAACCAAACTGGATAAAAATTCAAGAGTTACAGAAAGGAGAAAACAAGTATTTAATGATAGCCTCACTTAATGACAGAACATAGTAACAGAAATACCAAACAGTAAGGGTTAAAAAGAGTCAACTCACCCAACCACATGATTCTGGAGATTAGAAGACTGACCCCCAAAGGGTTAAACAGACTTTCTCAAGGCCAATTAGTAACCGATCTAAATCTATATTTTTGGGGGGCCTGTGGTTTGCTTATTTTTTCTACTATACTGTGTCATTTCCCAGGAGAATTGGAGAACATAATAGCAAAGAATCTTTTTCATACATTTGCCCTTTATTCTTTAGGCCTCAACATTGTTTAAAATACTGTAAATGAAAAGTTTCCAGTTCAGTCCTCCATAGAAACACTGGACTACAATTAAGTTCCATGTCTGCACTTTTAAATAGATTATAAGTTTCTTGGGAATAGGAATCATGATGTGTGTATCAAACAAACAGTCAGAAAACGTTAACAGGTATTTATTGAGTATCTACTATGTGCCAGGTATTCTTGATGCTGGGAATATGAACAAAATAATTAAAAATGAACAAAGTACCTAAATGTCCCTGCCCTCATGCAAGGGGATACAAATGATTAACTAATTAAATTACTGTAAATTATAAAATAAACAATTGTGAGGAATGAAAGACTGGATACAGCAATAACAATTCCACTTATTAGAGAAAAGCCAAATATTTTAAAAATCAGATTTATTTACAAAACAGGGCATGGCATTTTCTTATAAAAGATTTCATACTGAGATAATGTAAAAATACTTAAACCACTAAAAATATAAATCTTAGTACAAAAGCTTGACTGAAAGAAAAGTTTCTTACTGACTGTCTTCTACCCAAAGTAAAAGATATCTGTGATTCTCAAACTTGGCTGTATATTAGAATCACAGGATATATATATGTATATATACATACATATATATACATATATATATATGTTTGACCTCCCCTGCCCCTCACCAGAGCAATTAAATCAGTATCTTTGGAAGGAGGATTTAGTATTTTTTTCAAAAGCTCCTGTGGCTGGATTCTAATAGGAGACAGGACTTAATGGTAAATCCTTTGTTATTGCCGTTCAGTCCTAAGTTGTGTCCGACTTGTAGAGACCCCATAGACTGTAGCACGCCAGGCTTCCCTGTCCTTCACTATCTCCCAGAGTTTGATTATACTTATGTCCATTGTGTGGATGATGCCATCCAACCACCTCATCCTCTGTCACTCCCTTCTCCTCCTTCCCTCAATCTTTCCCAGCATTAGGGTCTTTTCCAATGAGTCAGCTCTTTGCTTCAGGTGGCCAAAGTATTGGTGTTTCAGCTTCAGCCTCAGTCCTTCCAATGAATATTCAGGGTTTATTTCCTTTAGGATTGGCTAGTTTGATCTCCTTGCAGTCCAAGGGACACTCAGGAATCTTCTCTAGCATCACAATTCAAAAGCATCAATTCTTCGGCACTCAGCCTTCTTTATGGTCCAACTCTCACATCCATACATGACTGCTGGAAAAACCACAGCTTTGACTATATGGACCTTGGAAAGTAAAGTGATGTCTCTGCTTTTAAATATGCTATCTGCATTTGTCAGATATGTGCATTTCCTTTCCTTCCAAGGAGCAAGTGTCTTTTAATTTCATGGCTGCAGTCACCGTCTGCAGTTATCTTGGAGCCCAAGAAGATAAAATTTACCACTGTTTCCACTTTTTCCCCATCTATTTGCCATGAAGTGATGGGAACAAATGCCATGATCTTAGCTTTTTGAATTTTGAGTGTTAAGCCAGTTTTTTTTTTTTACACTCCTCTTTCACCTTCATCAGGAGGCTCTTTAGTTCCTCTTCACTTTCTGCCATTAGAGTGGTATCATCTGTATATCTGACGTTGTTGATATTTCTCCCGGCAATCTTGATTCCAGCCTGTGCTTCATCCAGCCAGGCATTTGGCATGATATACTCTGCATATGAGTTAAATAAGCAGGGCGACAATATACAGACTTAACCTACTCCATTCCAAATTTTGAACTAGACATGTCCAGTTCTAATGGTTGCTTCTTGACCTGCATACAAGTTTCTCTGGGGACAAGTAATATGGTCTGGTATTCCCATCTCTAAGAATTCTCCAAAATTGGTTGTGATCCACATAGTCAAAGACTTTAGCATAGTCAAAGAAGCAGAAGTAGACTTTTTTGGAATTCCCTTGCTTTTTCTATGATCCAGTGGATGTTGGTGATTTGATCTCTGGTCCCTCTGCCTTTTCTAAGTTCAGCCTGTACATCTGGAAGTTCTTGGTTCACGTACTGCTAAATCCTAACTTGAAGGATTTTGAGCATGACCTTGCTAGCATGTGAAATGAGTGTAACCATACAGTAGTTTGACCATTCTTTGACATTGTCCTTTTTTGGGATTGGAATGAAACTGTCCTTTTCTAGGCCGATGAGCACTGATGAGTTTTCCAAATTTTCTGACATATTAAGTGCAATACTTCAACAGCATCATTTTAGGATTTGAAATAATTCAGCTGGAATTCCATCACCTCCCTTAGCTTTGTTTGTAATAATGCTTTCTAAGATCCACTTGATGTCACACTCCAGGATGTCTGGATCTAGGTGAGTGACCACACCATTGTGGTTATCCAGGTCATTAAGACCATTTTTGTATAGTTCTTCTGTGTATTCTTGCCACTTCTTTTTTAATCTCTTCTGCTTCTGTTAAGTCTTTCTGCCCATCCTTGGATGAAATGTTCCCTTGGTATCTCCAATTTTCTTGAAGAGATCTCTAGTCTTTCCCATTCTATTATTTCCCTCTATTTCTTTCATTGTTCGTGTAAGAAGTCTTTTTTATTTCTACTTGCTATTGTCTGGGACTCTGCATTCAGTTGGGTATATCTTTCCTTTTCTCCTTTGCCTTTTGTTTCTCTTCTTCTCTCAGCTATTTGTAGACCTCCTCAGACAACCACTTTGCCTTCTTGCATTTCTTTTCCTGTGGATGGTTTTGGTCACTGCCTCCTGTACACTGTTATAAACCTCTATCCGTAGTTCTTCAGGCACTCTGTCTACCAGATTTAATTCCTTGAATTTATTGGTCACCTCCACTATATAATCATAAGGAATTTGATTTAGGCCATACCTGAATGACCTAGTGGTTTTCCCTACCTTCTTCAATTTAAGTCTGAATTTCACAATAAGGAACTCATGATCTGAACCAAAGTCAGTTCCAAATATTGTTTTTGCTGACTGCATAGAGCTTCTCCATCTTATATATAATCAATCTGATTTCAGTATGACCAACTGGTGATGTCCATGTGTAGAGTCATCTCTTGTGTTGTTCTCTTGACAAAACTCTGTTAGCTTTTGCCCTGTGAGAGAAGTGAAAATACTCGCTATGATCTATATTTCACAGGCTTTCCATGTGTAGGCCAGTGTCCCTGAATTCCCACATGTTCCCCATAATGTGGCTTCATCTTCATCCAGTGCACATCATATGTGGCCCCTTTGCCAGGTCTGGCTTTCTTTCCTGGGTCCAGTTCTCACTTCAATTTTCCACGCAGTCTAGGAGTTGAAAGTTTCACCTTTAAACTCCTGGGTTAGTTCCTGTCAGTATCTCTCTGCAGTGCTCGACCTTTCTTTAGTATGCGTAAGACTATCAAATAGATCTCTTTGGCATATGTCAGGCAGGGACAACCACAGCCAAGCACCTCATTGCTATGACTGCTGTTTTCATACTGGATCATTTCTTTAAAAAATAGTCATCAGACATCACATTAGAGTGGCTTCTGACCACAGGCTGGGCAAGCGGTGAAAGTCTGGGTTTGAAGTAAAAAGATGTTCAGGAGAGCACACACAGTGACATGCTACATCCTTGCAAATGATGATTCAGATGTGTATCAGTAAAATAAGACATACCCGTTAACTACTATTAAGTCCATAAAGAAAGTTAGCCAGTGCCCATAATCTATGCATATATACTGGGAACCATCTGAAAGAATACACTCCAAAAATTATAAGAAAGTGAGATTTCACATGACTTTAATTCAAATTTTTTCTAACCTTTATTTAATGATCACTTTTATGTTTATACAATAAATATATAAAAATAAAAAGAATGTACATTAACTTGGTAAAGGGATAAGAGAAAAAAGCTTAGCATGATTAAAGAATTAATCCAGATCATTCCAGGTCTACTCAGCTCTGTGACTCTGGCTTAAAATCTGCCTTCTTTAGACCTTAATTTGTTTCAACTGTAAAATGGCAGCAGTGAAATATGCCACGTGTATCCCCTAAAGTTACCAGAAGCAGAAACAACATAATACCTGTGTGTTTTGAGGAAGAGTTGAGAAGCAATACACAAAAATGTAGTGCTATAAGTGCGTGCATCTCAGATAAAATCATTCAAACAATATTTACTGAATTTGCTTTATACTTCCTAGCTGAATACTTAAATTTAGTTCTTCCTCAAAACACCCCACAGTATCAAGGAGATTAAGCAACTTGTATAAGAACAATGACAGAATTGGCTGAACTAGGATAAAAATATCATTTTAAAAAATGATAGAGTCCCAGAGAATTTAAACAGGGGGTATTCAGGAAAAGGAAAGGTTATGGTGATGGAAGGCTCTATGGCAGAGCCTTGGAAAGGGATAGAGAAACAACTCTGACACCCTTGTTGCCCCAGCTGACATCAGTGGTTAGAGACAGACTTCCCAGGTCTGTTTGTTGGGATGATGTCAGTCTGCTGTAATCTGTTCAGGGGTGGAAGACCTGATGCTATCAGATAAGGGTGTCCCTAGAGTAAATCCTTTCACTTCTGGACACAATATGAAAACATACGGCTTTAGCGATTGACAGGGAAATAGTTTTGAGCCATCACAGCATCAATTGCAGCTTACTTTGTCCCTGGCAGAGCATTCAGGAGTTCAATATTCCTGAAACATTAACCCAAGATCCCTCGTTTTGCGTCTGTTCCTATTGATATCATGTCCCCTGTGAATATTTCCAAAGAAACAGTCAAAATCTTATGAGATCTGGCCTGAGAAGAGTGGGGTTCAGGTTCTGATTCTGTCACAGACTAGCCAGTGTCTTGAAGGCATTTGGGCCCTGTGACTGCAGTGCCATCAACCGTATGTAGATAGCTGCTTCACATCATTGAGTAAAGATGAAATGAGATATTGAGCAGAAGCGCACTATAAAACACTATCAAGTATTTCCTTCTATTTATCTAATAATGTTCCTTTTAAAAGATCATTTCAAAATGTTACCCTGTCAATCAAAACTTAAGAGACTATCCTAAGAAACCCCAAGTAATAAGAATTTAATTACCTAAGATGAGCCATTTCACAATCTTTACCTGTGATTAAGTAACCCTTTCTACTTCTACAATAACTTGCGTTTTGTAACTTATAAAGCTTATAGATATTGCCTTTAATTTGGAATAGCTGAACTAGAACAAAAAGATCATTTAAAAAATTAAGTACCACTGAGTCAAAGGAAATATAAACATCAGATATAGGAAAAGAAAAGTTATGATGTCTAAAGACGATAAGGGGAAGAAAGAATTGATTCATCTTATCTAGATGGCGCTAGTGGTAAAGTGCCTGCCAATGCAGGAGATAGAAGAGATGCAGGTTCAATCCCTGGGTCAGAAAGATCCCCTAGAGACAGAAATGACAACCCACTCCAGTATTTTTCTCTGGAGAGCCTCATGGACAGAGGAGCATGGCGTGCTACAGTCCATGGGGTTGCAAACAGTTGAACGCGACTAAAGCAACTTAGCATGCATGCATCTAAAAATAAGACTAGGCAAAATAGAGTCTGCAGGGAACATAGCAGGTATTTTACTTTAATTTTTCATAAAGTCTTAAAAAAAGGAAAAAAGTCTCAGTACATATTTAAACATTTTGAAGTCCTTGGCCATGTTTTATGTGGCTTTATTCATTCATTCTTTTTTTTTTTATTAATTTGTATATCTAGAAAATACTTCTTAAATGGCAAGTGTCTCAGGCACACAGGAGTGGCTGTAACAGATACCTCCCTGTCCTCATGATATTTACAGTATTCCAGTTGCTCAGCAGTCATTGGTATAGAATCTAACACAATTACTTAAACAATAAATGAAGGAAGAAAAAAAAAATAAAATAAAAAAAATAAAATAAATGAAGGAAGAAATAGACTAAAAATGAAAAAAAATGAGAAAGAAAACTGAAAATCAAAGAAATTAGGAGAATGGAATAATTCACAATTTTATCATCGCTTTTAGTTAGAAATGAAACACTCTTCTTATATTACACACTTCATTTGGGCTGTGGGCTTCAGAAAATAATTACTGACTTTGAAATGTGAATTATTTCACATTTCACATTCACACAATTCTTCAACTGCTCTTTATTCTCAAACATTGCCAAGATTTTCTTTGGGAGCTACAGCTATAATAAAACAGAGAAGAAATAAGATTTTTCTTTGGGCTTCTGTGACAGTGATCAGAGCATTATTGCCAAAAAGGCCAAATAAAATCAAACCAAAGTCTACAAGAGAACTAAAAAGTAAACTCTTATTTTGGCAGGAACTGTCTATTTCTGTAAAGTGCAAGTATGACAGCAAGAAACAGCTCTCTTTCTAGTAGATAATACAATGGCTTCATACTTTTTAATGATTACATATTTAATCTTTAAAACAATAAGGCTGCTCTAAAATCAAACTTATTTCGAGATAAAGGGCAAATGAAGAAAAATCTCTAGGTGTATAAATAAAAGGGAATATCAATCTTTGAGCTCTTGCTGTGTGCTAGAGATATTGTAACTGCTCTTTCCTTTTATCTATAAATGATCCTATAAAAGAGCTATCACTTCACCATTTCACAGATAAAGAGACTGAGGCTTAAAGAGGCTAAGAAACTTGCCTAAGTGTACATTGCAAACATGTGACCGAGTGGAAATTTGAACCCAGGCTCCCCATCTCTTAATGTCCCTAATTTTTCTGGAGCATTTTTTAAGTTACAGAATTCAAAATTCTTATATCTCTATAGATGTGAATTTCAACTTAATTATTAATTTTATTTTCAAGATCCTTTGGGGGGGGAAAAAACACAGCTCACTGAATATTCTTCTAGAAGAAAAAGTCACATGTTTCATTGCTTCTAATAAGTTTTTGCAGCTCAGAAGTTTCCATTACATTCTGACAATTAAGTTGCTAATAAACTGAGGAACCACTAATTAACTTATCTATCTCACAAATTCAAGATCCACCTAGCACCCTAGAACACAATTTCCATCACTGGACCAAAAATCCCTCACATTTTGCAGTCCACTTTGTGATTAGTTTTGATCTGAGTAAGCTGCATACTGTTTGTGTACTTGATGTGAAGTTCTGAGAACACACACCCACACATTGTCACGTATTAGTGACAGTATGCCCTGCTGCTGTTGACTGTGTTATCAAAACCAATGATAAGATATTGTTATGCTGGGACCAGTGCAATGGCTGTGGACTCAATCTAAAAAAATTTATGGTAATTGAAACCAAGGAATCTTAGGAAATGCAGTCAATTTCATAGAGTATCAAAAGGTCACCCTATTCAATTTATACTTGAGGCTTAACACAATATTGAAAAAAACACATGAAAGCCAACGATCTTATCAGTTGTCCAGGATGCAACATCTACTACTGACTATATAAGGTAATTTACTGATTACCGAATAAATGCATTACCTGTGTGGAGCCTTGTATCTAGCTCACCAAGTTCCTGTAAAGAGCTCTGTAAAAGCATTACCAACTATGTCAACATTACCATACTAACTGCTCTGTTCAAGCTTCACTAAGAGCAAACATTTTGGTTCCATGTTCCACTAGTAACACTCAAGATTCTTGGAAATCTTGCTATCTGCTCAAATTTTGGCTGTACAATTTGCCTTACAGGGGTCAATAAGAACAAGAACATTAAGTGTATTAAATCAGGTGCTTCTCAAATAATAACATGCATACACATTATCAGATGATGTTGGTTAAATGCAGATTCTGATTCTGGGGATCAGTCTGAGATTCTGAATCTCTAATCACCTCTTGGATGATAAGATGTTGCTGGTCCAGGGACCACAGTTTGAGTAGCAAGTCTCAAGTTTTCCTCATCGACTCAGCACATTTTCTCAGCACATCATGCAAGGCAGAAAAATTCTGTTTATTATAGCTAGTCCCCACCAGAAAGGCACACCATAATGTTTTGAATGAAGACTTAGATTTTTATACATTTCACTCATTCTAGTTCTGTTTCCAAACTGAAGATCGTTGGGCCAGATGTAGCCTAGACACATGTTTTGTTTGGATAATGTAGTGTTCACCTATAGAAGGCTTTAAATGTTATTAAGATGGAAAATAATATTTACTAAACTGGAGAGTTCATCTGAAACTTTTGTTTTCCCAAAGAAGTCAAAAGATTTGAGGAGCAGCTGATCATTTTACACAAAAGAAGTGTGTTAGTTGCTCAGTCATGTCTGACTCTTTGTGACCGCGTGGACCCACCAGGCTCCTCTGTCCATGGGATTCTGAATACTGGAGTGGGTTGCCATTTCCTTCTCCAGGAGATCTTGCCAATCCAGGGATCAAACCCAAGTCTCCTGCATTGCAGGTGATTCTTTATTGCCTGAGCTACCAGGGAAGCCCCCTTACACAAAGGATGTCCTCACCAGTTCTCCCCTCTTTCCCCTTACAGCTCGGACATTGAGTTTCCATAGCCTTACTATATTTTCCACTAGCATTAAAGTCTCTTTTCTCCTCCAATCTTCCTTTTTTCCCTTTTTACTACCTACTCATTATGATATCTCATATAAAATGCTTTTCCCAATTTTCCCCCATAGAAATCCTAAGTATAGCTCAAGATCCTGATTGATTTTTTCCCATCCCATTAAATATTACTGAAGAACACCAACATAACTCTTTTAAAGTGTTTTAGCACATCCTACTATACTTTAAGCTTATTGTGTCAAGTTTAGTTTTTATCTTTTCAAAAGCACAATTTTATCAGCCTTCATCTATATAATGAAATAGTTAGATATATGACTCAGATAAGCATATGTGCATGCATTTGTATATCAATTACCCCAGCTTTTAATAAGATTGTCACTGTCCTCAAGAGATTAACAATACACTGTGGAGTTTGCAGATTAACAAGATGACCAAGAGTAAGTAATTACAAGCAAAATTATTTGCTAATTTTATTCTAGAGCTATGATATATCTTCTTTCACAGATTTTCCTTGTTGTATAAGGGATTTGTAAAAATTTTGTTGTTGTTGTTTAAGCATTTAACACTTAGGATATTGGTTTCCTATATTAGAAGAAGGTTTGGGTTACAGAAAGCAAAGGCATAGCTAAAACTTTTACCTACTTAAAATGTAATAGCTTGATTAAAGGTAAGTATAGAAAAAGGGGATCATCTTTAGTGGAAGACATGCTCTGAAATATCTCTTCAAATAGGGAGCATGAGAGGTTGTAAGAAAGATGGGGAGAACAGAAAATTCAGCAATAATGCAATATTTACATCAGAGTGGTTATACTTTATATATGACTCTAATACAATGGACCAAAGATTTATTATTTATTGAAGAGATAAAAAGAAATATTTCCTAAGTTATATCTACTACATTGCCTCAGAAAAAAATGAGATACATTTTGAGGGGGGAAAGTATGTGAGATGAATCTCAAATTGTCAGACATGTTCCCATATCACGGAAAAACCACTATCCTAAGTGAACCTGATGAATACTTAGCCACTGTGAATTTTAAGGTATGGAAATGAAGAGGGATTTCTGCAGAAAATTCTTATGCTGTACCTGAAATAATCCCTGCCCCTTAGTCAAACTCCCCAGAATATTAAGGTAATGACTGCATTATATCCATTCAGGAGGATAGCTCAAAACTTGATAAAATTATGAAAGCATTTGTAAAACTATTTGATAAGTCAAATATTTCATTTTGGGGGGAGAAGCCCCTTCCATGCATGAGTCCTCATGCAGTAAAGCAGGAGAGAGCTGGAGAGGTCAGACAATGAAGGAGCTAAGGATACAAGAGCTGGCATCAGCCTACAAGGCCACAAGTCCTAGCTCTGACACTCAATAGGGCCCAGGACCTAGCGTGAGCTACTGAACTTCTTTACAACTCAAATCCCCATCTGTAGTAAAGACAATAATAAAGTACCTGCCTCAAGGTTGTTGTAAAGATTAAATGAACTAAAACATGTAAAGTGCTTAGAATACTTCTTGGCACACAGAGGCTTTCAATAGTTAAATGTTTTATCTTTGTTATCCTGAATGAGTGAGTTTATAATCCAGTCAAGGAAGAGGGATGAGTGAGTGAGTGAGTGAAAGTTGCTCCGTCATTTCCAACTTTTTGGGACCCCATGGACTGTAGCCCACCAGGCTCCTCTGTCCATGGAATTCTCTGGGCAACAATACTAGAGTGGGCAGCCGTTCCCTCCTCCAGGGCATCTTCCCAATCTGGGGATTCAACCCAGGTCTTCTGCATTGCAGGTGGGTTCTTTACCATCTGAACCACCGAGGAAGCCCAATAGTTAAATGTTTTATCTTTGTTATCCTGAATGAGTGAGTTTACTATCCAGGCAAGGAACTGTGATGAGAACAATGAAAATATAACTAATTCCACAAGGCCATGAAAGTATGACATGTCAGATAAGTCCTTCAGAGACTGAGGGTTGGTTCTGAGAAGGAAGCATCATTTTTAATTTTATGTAATGTTGCCCGGAAACCAGGCAAGGGATTTCTTATCAAAGTCATATCATTTTTAGCATAATTACAGTATTGTGGTCATGGAAATCCCTTTGACAATAATTACAAACAGACCTCTCCTAATGTCTGGGTTTGCTAAGACATCAAGTTTTCCCTCTGACCTGTAAATGAGAGTTCATGGTGAGCACATCTAGAACTCACACTCAAGTCGATTATGAACCTATCCAATTACCAGAAACACATTCAAGTTTCTGATGGTCTCGCAACTTGACTGGCTGGACAGAGAGGCCATACAGCCAAATAATTTCACAGCCTTAGCAAACAAGCCCAGTTTGAGAGAAAAAAATAAAACATCTATAAATGAAGATGCCCTTGTCCCACAAAGATGAATTTTATTTTTATTTATTTTTTGACTAATCTATTATGTTTTATCCAAATGTAAGAGTACAATTGTATCTTATTTACATATTTTGGCGTCATAAATCCAGTAAAGTCTGAAGCCTGTATTCAAATTAGGAATGATATAATACTGATATGGAAAGCCATAATTGGGAAAAAAGTATACTTTCTTTACAAACAATAAATGTTAGAGAGGGTATGGAGAAAAGGGAACCCACGTACACTGTTGGTGGGAATATAAATTGGTACAACCCACTATGAAGAACAGTATGGAGGCTCCTTAAAAAACTAAGACTACAACTATCGTGTGTGTGTGTGTGTGTGTATGTGAGTGCACGTGTTAATTGCTTCAGCCATGACCAACTCCTATGTGACCACATGGACTGTAGCTTGCCAAGCTCCTCTGTCCATGGAATTCTCCAGGCAAGAATATTGGAGTAAGTTGCCATTCCCTTCTCCAGGGGGGTCTTCCTAACCCAGGGATTGAACCCAGCTCTCCGGCATTGCAGGCAGATTCTTTACCATATAAGCCACCAGGGAAGCCCTTATAGCTACCATATAACTACCTTCAATTCCACTTCAGGACATATATCTGGAGAAAACCATAATCTGAAAGGATACATGCAATCCAGTGTTCACTGCAGCACTATTTACAATAACCATGACATGGAAGCCACCTAAATGTCCATTAATAAGGGAATGAATAAAGAAGAAGTGGTACATACATACAATGGAATATACTCAGCCATTTAAAAAAATGAAATAATGCCATTTGCAGCAACATGAATGGACCTAGAGATGACCATGGTACAGGAAGTAAGTCAATAAGTCATACAGAGAAAGACAAATATCTTATAATATCACTGGTATGTGGAATTTGATTTTTTAAAGTGATGCTAATGAATTTATTTACAAAACAGAAACAGACGTATATATCAAAAACAAGCATGGTTAGCAAAAGGGAAACATGGTCAAGGGGGAAATAAATCAGGAGTTTGTGATGAATGTATATACAATACTATAAATATAAGACAGAGAACCAACAAGGACCTTCTGTACAGCACCGGGAACTCAACTCAGTTCTGTGATAACCTATGTGAGGAAAGAATCTAAAAACAAATTGAATATATGTATATTTACAACTGAATTACTTTGCCGTACACCTGAAACTTTCACAACACTGTAAATTAACTATACTTCAATAAAATTAAAATTAAAAATAGAGAAGTGTGACGTAACTAGATAGAAGTTGGTTAAGGAAAGTAAAGGAAAATGATATAAAAAGCATGCTTTCTTTAAAATGTATTTAATGGAAGCCTATCAACTCCATACAAAAAGTTTCATGTATTTGCATTTAACAACAACAACAACAAAATGGTGATACAGATTTGCTATCATTCATACCCCTTCCTTGGTCATTATCTGAATGTCAAATAATAAATATGCATTTTAATACTGATAATATACATAGGACTACAATGTTTGGCTCAAAGGCAGAGCTCACCTTAAAAATTGTTCATCTGTGTATATTTCCTAGGGAAAGATGTGCCATTTATTTTTGTATTCTAAATCTCTGACATAGCAGATGCTGAGTTAATCTCAGATGGATGAATGAATGAATGTAAAGAGAAAAAGAGGAAAGAAAAGAAAGACCTTATTTCAAAATAAAATAGGTTCAAATATATTACCTGTCTGTTTAAGTTATCCTCCCATGATGCTACTTTTCATTTCTTTGTCTTATTTGAACATATCATTTAGCATTCGAAACAAACAGTGCTTAATACTAACTATCTTTTAAAATACCTGTCTTGGGAGTTTCCTGGTGGTTAGGATTCAGTGGTTTTATTCCCATGGCCCAGGTTCAATCCCTGCTTTGGGAACTGAGATCCCACGAGCTGAGCAGTATGGCCAAAAATTAAATAAATAAAATGAATTAAATAAGTGAATTCATGAACTAATTAAAGAATACCCAACTTTACTTCCAAATAGACAATGACCTAGAATACAGCAGGCATTCAACAAACACTTGTTTGAAAACTTAGAATGGTTAACTGTAAGCTCCTTGAGGACAATCAAGTACCAAATTATGCTTGATGTTTCTCTGAATACCTAGAATTGAGTATTTCCTAATGCACTCCAAAAATAATTTCAAAATTTTAATGCCTTATTCATTCAACATATGCATAACAAGAGCTGACTATATTTCAGACACCGAGTTAGGTATGGGAATGTGTTAGTGAAAAATCACAGCTCAGACTCTCAAATATCTTCCTATCCAGTGAGAGAGGCAGAATAGAAACAGACAGACTGAGGAAAATGGGGAAATCTATGAGGCACACAGTAGATGGACCTGGATGTCCTGGGTACTTGAGGGAGACAGTCTAGGGGAGGTGATGTAGAAGACAAAGTCTGGATGATAATTAGGAATTAGGTAGGCAAAGACAAAGAGATGTGCTACATTTAAACAAAACAGTATAACTCACACATAGAAAAACTCAAAGTGTCACCAGACCTGGCATCTAGTAGACGTTCAATGAATAACTACTGAATAAATGACCAATTACGCAAGTGTCTTATTATGGGACCCATTCAACATTTAACTATCATCTGATTCTCCCACTCTGTACCAAAATAAAGTGGTATTTGGGCATTTGTTATACAGTCATCATATAAATGTGTTATATAGTTATAAAAACAACAAAAAAAATCTAAATTACCTAACCCCACCCTAAATCACTCAACCAGCATAGATTAAAACTCACTGCCTTTCCAGAATGAGCCACTAAAACTGTAAAGAAAACCAAGCAGCAGTTGTTGAAAATGCCAAATGGTGAAATTTGCAGCCAGCATTCTGAGCAAAGGTTCCTGTGTCGATATTTTCTATAGTGTAGGCCGCCACTGCTTCTTGGCTTCCTCTTACCCTGGACTCATTAGTCATCAAAGAAGTCATTGACTCAATGGGGTTCAGTTTAACATACAAAATGCCGTTGCCTGTTGGTGCTCCTCAGCCACATCAGAGAGAGGTCCAGGCCACGCTCAAAGTTGCAGGACCCTCTGAGGAGTCACACTGTGCTTGCTTGCCTTCCCTCCAAAGGTTACATTTCATGACAGAGATTAAACATCTCGTTCATCCTAGGATGGTTTTTGGAAATTATGCGCTAATGATAGCCACTGAAGCAAGTAGCTTAGTCATTCCCCTTTGGCCTCCATCTAGAGCTTCCCAATTTGGTCGTTTTTTTCAGCAAAGATTTCTCAGGTGCCTACCATATGCTAAGGTGCTAAGGGCAGGGTCCATGGTAAATAAAAGAGACATGGCCCCTTCCTCCTAGAATTTATCTTGGATTCAAGCTACAGGTTGGAGACACACTAGCAAGTCAGTAGCAGAAATCCCACGTCCCCCTCATCATTGACAGGCTGGCGCAGAGCCCAGGGCAGGCTGCTGGACACTCTTTCCCCGGAATTTGAATCTTGCCCAAAATACTCTTGCAGTTTTGTTCCCAAGGACGTTTTGGGTTTTACAGAGCTATCCAGGAAGTTTGGGGTATTGAATGTTCCCTCAAATGGCCATTTATTGACTAACAATTAGGTCCAAGCATTGAACTATGCACTTCCCTTACATTATTTCTACATATATTATTTGAATTTTTTTTTTAAATGAAAAGACTAAATGTTTCTTGGCAGAGACACACAAATGATTTTTCAGGGGTAGCAAATACGTGTGATCATGGAATGTAATGTTTAACACTTCCTTCTGTGTTCTCAGAGACAGCACACCACTGGGCTTACAGAAGACGCTTATCATTGATCTTCTATACATATTCCTGGGATTGTTGGATCACTGTAAAATGTTTATGAGTTGTTGTTGGTGGTTAGTCACTAAGTCATGTCCAACTCTTTGTGATCCCATGTCCTTCACTCTCTCCCCATGTTTGCTCAGATTTATGTCCACTGAGTCAGTGATGCTCTCTAACCATCTCATCCTATGCCACCCTTGTCTCCTTTTGCTCTAAATCTTTCCCCGAATCAGGGTCTTTTCCAATGAATCAGCTCTTCACTCCAGGTAGCCAAAGTATTGGAGCTTCAGATCAGCATCAGTCTAATGAATATTCAGAGTTGATTTCCTTTATGATTGACTGGCTAGATCTCCTTGGAGTCCAAGGGACTATCAAGAGTCTTCTCCAGCACCACAATTCAAAGGCATCAGTTCTTTGGTGCCCAGTCTACTTTCTGGTCCAACTCTCACATCCATAAATGACTACTGAAAAACCATAGCTTAGACTATAGGGCTATGATTGCATACCACCAAATGCTAATGAAATGTACAGACCATGAAATGGAGAGTTCATCTTTGGAAACTAATGTCAGAAGCAAAGTTTCATAAAATATATTTAGTGTGTGTGTACATATACACATATATGAATATATATTTATATTTTGAAGGTATAAGTAATTAAAGTATCAGTGCTATTTTTAATCCATGGAATTCCAGAGGAGAGCCACTGGGTGGTGAGAGTCCTACTGTTTATTTGGGAGCAAGAACCTCATTCTATTCATTAATGCCAAGGACTTTATGATGACAAGATCCTCCAACCACCTTTAGGATCCTATAGCTTTCATGTGTTGTTTTTTGACTTCCCTGTATGTTTTTGTAGCAACACCACAATTTCCTTTTACAAGACAATCCCTTTTACACTAGATATGCACTGAAAGCCAGAAAGCCAAAGCCCCACTCTGCTCACTGGCCAGGGCCTGGCACAGAACCCACAGGAAAACTATAAAAATCTGAATAGTGATCAGAATCCTCTTAGAGCTTTGTTTCAAGGCTTGTAAGCCCAGTTCAGTAGTCTCATCAGTTCCAACAGCCACTAATGTCCTTTTGCTCCTCTGCTTGGGAATTGATTTTATTTTTTCATTCTATTGTTTACAACCAAAGAATTCTAAATTCCAACTATTCTGAAAGGTCTCCATGCAATAGACAGATTCTTGGAATATTTAAGGCTTTTTCATAATTATATTTATTATCTTTATGGATATGTTTATGGATGAAGGATAAACCGCATCATCTCCAGCTGTTTATAGGTTTTTTACTTGTTAAAAATTATTTTTGCATATCCACTACGTCCAAACACCATGTGAAGCAGATTCATTGTATTATCTCATTTAATCCTAATAACATTCCACTAGAACATAAGCTCCAAGAGGGCAGGATTTTTATTCTCTTGTTTACTACTGAATCTCAGTGTCCAGCAGATATTTCACATGCAATAAATTATCAGGAAATTTTTACTGAATGAATGACTAACCTCATGAAGGAGGGGGCATGAGTGTATGTAAGAAGAAACTGAACCTCAGAGAAGTTATGTAAATATATCCATGATCCCACAGCAAGGAAGTGGTGGAACCAGAATTTCAAACCCAGGCCTGTCTGACTCCAGGACCCAACCTTCTAACCATCCTGTTATGCCTTTGGGCTCTTGGGATACAGAAAAGAAGGAAATTGCCGATGTCTAGGAACTTTGGCAAGGCCCTTTGATTTTCTGTGTACTCTTGTGAAGAAGGGATATGGTCCTCATTTGTTTTTTGTAGGTTTTCTATACTCTCTCCATACATGTGAGAAAATGCCACATGTAGAGATAATATGTTAAAATTGGGAGAGAGGACTGAGAGTCAAACATCACCTTTGCCAATGCTAGCCTCTTAATTCTGAAACTGAGTCCCACAGTGCAAAACATTTGCTTTCTAGTCCTTTTAGGAAGGCAGGAAGAATTAGTGAAAGTTGCATGGACTATGTGTTACAATATAAATAAAAATTAAGGTAGATAAACATATTATTATATAAATACAAATTATACAATTTTATTTTTTTTCAATTTTAAAGTATAAATTTATATTTACATTTTATAAGATAACATAAATTAAGGTAATACATAAATATAAATTTATACAACATAATTAAATACAGTTTTAAATAGAAATTACAGTATTATTATAATACTTTTAATACTAGTCCACTCCAGTACACTCTTCAAATGAATTATCCACTCTGTGCTCTTCCCAGGAAATAAAGTTATACTAGCAGGTGATGCTAGCATAATGATGCTAGTAAAATGATACTCAAGCATCATTTCATAAACCACTTTTCCCTGGGTTGCCTCTGTTAATTAGGAAAGAGTGACATTGTTTAAATGCTAGTCCCAAAGTCAGACCAAGACAAGACTCAATTCAGAGGTGATGGCTGCAAAACCAACAGAGTCACTGCTAAGCCAGTTCAGATGTGAGCTTTGGCTTCAACAATTGGCTCTGGTATGCCTACCTGCTGAAAGTGTAAGGGACAGGTATCTGTAGGATTATCTAAGCAAAGAAAAGAGAAAAGATGTGTTCAGAGAAATAGAAAGAAAATTAGGACACTGAAAAGGAACATTAATAACAACTAAAACATTTAAAATAAAATACCAAGGGAGAAAAGAGTTTTACTACATTCAAGTCAAAGGGGAATATTCAAATAGCGCAGAAAATTCCAGAAGAACAGAGACCTCATAAAGGGCTTTATATTAGATAATTAAGAATTCCCCGATGATATCAGAGGAAGTGCCATTAAATTCAAGCACCATTAATTCAGGATTAGATGCAATGATATTGTCTCCCCATAATCCTTCAAAAATGGATGAAAATATGAGTATTAATGCTAGAAGGAAAAAAGGAAGGAGGAGCAAGAGAAGAATTCTAAAGAGCTGAGGAATTCTAAATAAAGAATAAAAAGATGGACCAATATGGGGGACAATAAAATATAGTGGGACAAAAAAATACAGTGGGACAATAAAAAAGCAGGACAATATAAAGGCCAGAATCTAAACAGTGATGCTTGGAGGACATTGGGTACCACCAGCTTGCACTCTGCTTGATAATATTTACCTGCTGACCATTCTTAGCCTTTTTGGAATGACCAGGCTCCCAGGAATAGTGTCTGGTAATACCAATTGCATTCTTGGATATGTATTTTCATTCAATCAACAGTATAACTGTTAAGATAATACCCTGATCAATACTCTGCTACCCAAACTAGAACAGTATGACCTTTAAGTACAACATATTTCAAATGAAGGGCAAGACCACACGACAGTCCCTTTTGGGTGTGCTGCAGTGCGAGTGATTGTGAGCACTCTCGTGTTTAGACAGCAGTAAAACACTGTTTTGTAAACATAACCAGAAATGCAAAATGGGCACCACTTTATCTTAAACATCAGTGCACAAAAACCTGTATTATTTGAAACAAAGAATGAACTAGCTGAAATGAAATCAGTGACCCACCCAAAGATTTTGATAGTCACCAGACCCAGTCTGGCTGCTACTCAAGAGAGCTAGTTAACAGGTAATTTTCCCAGTTCCCCAAAATATTTCCAGGATGGTTTTGAAGATCACAAGTAAAATATCATTAATTCATTCATTAGGCAGCACTGAGCACTTTTCATTCACAGAATTTTGAACCAGGGACTAAAGAATAGCTAAGAGAATGTAGGAACTGAAAAAAATAAAAATCATCATCCCACTTGAACTGAGGGAGTAATACACAGTCTTATGACACGTATTTATTGAGTTCCTATGTGCAAGGCATTGTGCATAAAAAAGAGATGAATAAGGCACAGTTTTACTTTTTAACCCAAGAACCGCAGAAAGACAAAGCATTAAGAAAAAAGGGCACAGCTACAAATGCAAAATGATTTGATGTCCACTAAAGAAAGGAGAATGATAAGAGCTAAGTGCAATTGTAAGAAATGATTTATTGAGGGGGAATACACCTGTTTTCAATTGCATTTTAAAAGAGTTATATTCCCCACTAAACTTGTCTTCCAGGAGACCTGTCTTATAGGCATATTCTACCAAATGTAGTTTACGAATACATGCCCAAGAGTTCAATAAAGGACTTTAAAGTCAAGTTTAGGATGTATTATAAATACTTTGTAATTGCCTTCCTTCTCAAATGCTAACAAAAATATCCATCCACCAGTCAATATGTATCAGGAATATACACACTGAGGGCATGAAGAATATCCCAAAGTGTTCCTGGCCGTACAATTTTAATATATGCTTTCAAGTACATGTGTGCATGCATGCTAAGTCACTTCAGTCGTATCTGACTCTGTGTGACCCTCTGGATGGTAGCCTGCCAGGCTCCTCTGTCCATGGGATTCTTTGGGCAAGAATACTGAAGTGGGTTGTCATGCCCACCTCTGAGGATCTTTCAAACCCAGGTATCAAACTTGGGTCTCCTGCATTGTAGGCGGATTCTTTACCATCTGAGCCAGTAGGGAGGCCAGCTTTCAAGTTTAATCTTCTGCAAATGAAAACATCTACAGATCCATGGGCAGTAGGCATAAACTCTGATCTGTTGAACAGGCTGTGGCAGGATGGATTCATGCTGATCTCTCCACTGAATAACATGAAATCTCTTCCAACAAGATCAGATCTGGGCTCTGCTAGCTCTTGGGGTAGAGGTGGAATTAATCAGGGAACACTTCCAGAATTTGAGAGATTCCTGTGATTTTAAAATTCAGAAGAATTGAAAACAAGGGGACAGAAATACTTCCAGGCATTTGGAAAATTTGAAAAAGGCTGGGAGTAGGAGGGGATGAGAAGCTTAGAGCCCAGCAATAGAGGTATTAAGTCAAAGGGTGTGGTTAAAAATTCAAGTCTGGGAGTCAGGCAATCTTAGTTCTTCTGGTTCCTTTTTGTAACTTGGTCCTAGAGAAGTTACTTATCAAAGCCTCACTTTCTGAACAGTAAAGTGAGATAACACCTACAACCCATCATGGCAATTAGGTGAATCAGACATGATCACTTATTTTTAATATATTAAGTTAAACTTTATAAGGACTTCTCAAGAGGTGCAGTGGTAAAGAATCTGCCTGCTAATGCAGGAGACACAAGAGACATGGGTTTGATCGCTGGGCCAGGAAGATCCACTGGAGGAGGAAATGGCAACCTGATTCAGTACTCTTGCCTGGAAAATTCTACAGACAGAGGAGCCTGGTGGGCTACAGTCCATGAGGTTGCAAAGAGTTGGACATGACTGAGCACACTCACACACACACAAACTTTATAAAATAAAACATTTTTTTTTTACATGAAAACACTGTTTAGAGATGTGTAGCCCCAGCATCTAGCACATAAAAATACCCAAAGTTACTGTTTCTATCAGCAAGAGAAAGCCTGGCAAATTATTGACCTCAAAGCAAAAGTGAAAAATCTTTAATATGTCAGACAAAGGGAAATCTCGATATCCCTCCTCCACAGTGTCTGCCAAATAAATATTTCCTTTAAGACACCCATCCTCATGACTTTCATGACTGCTCCCAAGCTCAATTGCTATACTTTTTTTCACTGACTCCCAATAGCAGCCACCCCAGGCTCTTTAAATCTATGCACATTACATTCTAGATCCTTCCTCTCGGCTCCTGCCACGAACCATACCCTCCCCTGATTCTCTCGTTTTCCTTAACTGATCCCAAAGCCTCCAAATCACCCAGGCTTGAAACCACAGCCATTTTTACTGCTTTTTGTCTCACCACAGCATCAAACCTCTCACTGGATGTGATGAAGATCTTCATCGATTCTCTCTTCACAATGTCTTCCACGTCCACCCCTTCCTTTCATTGTCACCATCATTTCCTAATTCCAGCCCTATTACCTCAAGCTTGAAAACCACAACAGCCTCCTCACTGGGCCTCTGCCTGCAACCTCTGTGCAAGACAACACGTTTTCCATGATAAAAAGGTCTGTCTGCTGTCTTCCCCCTGCTTGTCCTGACCCGAGGCTGTCCATTATGCCTATGTGGGTACTTGTGCATGCTCAGTCACTCAGCTGCATTCGACTCTTTGCGACCCCGTGGACTGTAGCCCACCAGACTCCTCTGTCAATGGAATTTTCCAGGCAAGAATACTGGAGTGTGTAGCTATTTCCTACATCAGGAGATCTTCCCTATCTAGGGATCGAACTCACGTCTCCTGCATTGGCAGGCAGTTTCTTTATCACTGTGCTACCTGGGAAGCCCTGTTAACCATTATATGAGTCACTTAAGGTACCTGGCCCTCAGATTCCCTATTGTTGGACTAGTCTCTCCTTAGTCCAATACTAAGATTCTATCCACTTGTATCTTCTTTCCCTTCTACCCAATAAGATTAGTTCTTATTTCCCAAGCATCCCTTGGGCTCTCTCCACCACCATGACTTTGCTCTTACTATTGTCTCTGTCCCATCCAGTTTGTTATGTTAATAGCTGGCATAAATCCTGGCATATAGTAGATGGGCATTAAATATTTGGTGAGTAAATAATGAGAAGAAAACTGATGTCTGAAATATTTCCCTTTCCTCTCTGCTGATGGACATCTCTGTTCAGAAGATCTGTTTCAGTTCTGACTTCTGTCTTATCCCACAGGTCTTATGGATCTTTCCCAATTCTAAAACTCTTAAAGGCATTTGCTAATATCATGCTGATGAGCATATTTCCTTATGGGACAGCTAGTTGCTAATGGAGCCCAGGGGCTAGGTCCCTGATTTGTATTTTTGACATGGTGCCTAGAATATGGCTTTGTTGAAAGACCATCCATGTTTCACCCATTGTCCAACCATGTCCCATGAATAGGTCTTGTTTCCTTACAAAGCTGTATATCCCCAAAGAAAGAGAATTCCTAAAGTTCATGAACTTTTTTTATGTGTACCATAGTTTCTGGCAAAGTTCTAGGCATACAGAAGAAGCTGAAAAGTAATGGCTTCATCATCTAGTATGGCATGTGTGAGATATGAAGCCTTCAAAAGTAGCGGGAACAGCACTGACAGAGGGAAGATGATGGCAGTCAAGAGGGCATGATCACTAAACACAAGTTGACAAGAGTTAAAAAGAAATGATGCAGGAAGATGTGATCATTCACCTAAGAACGAGGAACTTTTTAGCAACAGACAGAACATGGAGAACAAAGGACAGGGAGACAGTGGCAGTGACCCTAAGGCTTGTGGTTTGGGGGCAAAACAGCAAACTCGTTTCTGATCTCTGGGAGCACACAAACAAGAAGTTAGGCAACCTGGTGTGTGCTGGGTTGCAGAGTCAGCCTGTGCTAAAGATTAACAGCTGGTCTTAAAGAGGACTAAAGATCAGGAGTCAGCTTGCAGAGCACAAAACACTTCCCTGGCAGTAGACTGCAATGGCAGGACAAAGAATGCGCGGAGCCCACCAGTGTTCTGCAGAATAGGCACCCTGTGATCATTTAACAGGCAATAGAACATCTCAAGAAAGCAAATATATCCTTGGAGAGAGCTTCTCGACAGGCCAGTGTTTCTGAGGCTTCCTGATGAAAAACATTAATAGCAATTAAATCCTATTGACACTGAGGGCAAGCAATGGGAACCAGGGAATTTGAGTTCTGGTTAAAGACTAACTCCTAAAACCCTAATCTGTGGGAAGATAGAAATCATGCATAACCAAGAAGAGTGGTGGGGCATTTATCAGGGGCTTAATGACATGTTTATGAGAAGGCTGGTAATTGAAGCAGAATCACTGTGGAAGAGAGGAAAGCTAGGCATTGTGTCTGGGACAGAGGAAGGCCGTTATACATACCCTCAGTTTTTCTGACTGCCACTGCATGGGCCTGGGTCTATTCTTCCTACAATTTGTTGACAAGTCTCCTTGGGAACTGAGGCCTGCCTTAAACACCTTTCTACTCCCACCACACCTGGCTTACTACCTTGCCTATATTCTGAGTTCAAGAAATTTCTGGCTATTGATTGCTGAAATCTACCCAATGCTGAATTGCCAATTTCAGTCTTCTGAATTTCAATAAACCTGTCAATCTGGGAACCACCTTAAACTTGGAGGGTTAACAGTATGATTTTTGAAGAACTATGTATAAGATAATACACTGTTAAGTGTTGTAATCCACATTTGTGTCTCTATGGTTTAAACTGAGGTAGCTCACAACTATGTCTCCAGATATACACACCCACCCACCCCATACAACCTGCCCCACACATGCATGGTTGTGAACAATAGAAGGCTGATAGAGTTGTTTGTATATAGCATATAGAGAAAGACAGACAAGAATTGACAGAGCAATAGTCTCACAGAGAGTTGTTAATATGTAAGGAAGAAAGATAGCAGGAATAGCCAGCCTAGTGTTTTAAAACTGCATTTTCTTTGCTTTCTGCTTTTAAATTACACATTGCAAAGTCACTGAGGAGAAAGCTTTAAGAAAACTTTCATTTGCTATGGTACAGCTCGCCGGTCTTTCTTTGCCTTAAAAAAAAAAATAAATAAACCCCCTGGAAACGTTTCTTTCTTCTCATAGACATTAATAATGATAGCTTGAACTGTAAAGATTTGGTTTTACTGAAGGTAATGGAGTAATGTTTATTTCCATTAGACTAGGCCTATAAAATCCTCTTTTTATAACCATGAGCCTACAATTTCAAAACAGCAAAGTTTGACATTTTGGTCTCTGACAGGCAACACTTAATATTGGGATGTTTTAAAAATCTGTATGAAGAAAAAACTCTTAATACAAGATAGGCTGAACATTTTCCCAGAAAATGGTTTGTTTCAGCTATCTGTCTTCCTCCTGGATGGACGAGGAAAATCAGACAGCTTATTGGCTTAGTTTGTTAGGCCAGGTTAAAGGGATGCAATGCCAAAAGACTCTTAAAGGAGCTTACCCTTGGGCTAAAAATAGCAGGCACTAGAGAATTATCTTAAATACGACCAAACTTGTTCTGTACTGTGAATGTAGATAACTGTAATATGTTTCCATTTTTGGTCTTTTCGGGGCTTTTTTTAAATTTGGCTTGTGCTAGCTGACTATTTAAGTCATTTCTGATTCTATTTGTTGCATTTGCTCTCAGAGATACCACCGAGGGTGACTGACAGAGGACTTCTTATTTAGCTCTGCTGCTTTTGTTATAATCTAATGAGCTATTGGACTGCCAAGTATGACGTCGCAAGGCCTTGTTAGAAGGCGGATTCATTTTTAAAATGTTATGAAGAGCCTACTATGTGCATCCTTTTTCTTGGTCATTCCGTTTTCTTCCTAAGAGGTAAGAAATGCAGTTTGCTACATTTTATAAGTAAATAAGAGTATGTTTAAGCCCTGGTGTAATGAACTTTCTCACATAAATAACCTACCAGCACCTACAAACTTTCCTCCCTTTTCAATCTTTCAGCAAACATTTTTACCCCTCTCGTGGTGTCTTCATGGTACCTCATCTCTAATTTTGTCAAAAAATTCATCCCAATATCTGATAATTTAAGTGTCTTTTCACTAGACAACCAACTCTTCTGTCCTAAGTATCATGACATGATACATTCTTGCATTTTGAGTACCTAAATTAGTGCCTTGCACACAGTGGATGTTCTTTAAATGGTCAACAAATGGGTCAATTTAAGAAGGAATGAAATAAATTCCTGTATCTGAGTTTCCTATGTAATGGCATACTAAATTTTAACTCACTGGGCTTCCCTACTGTGTCCATAGATCTTAGCCCACTTTGCTTCTCTCAGTGGATCCAGGCTTCAGACCTTTTGCAACTATTTTGGTTTTTTGTTGTAGTTTCCTTGTCAGAAATTGCGATGAAATAAATTTATTTCATATGAAAAAAATGATTGCCTCATTACACAAGTTTATAATACCATAGCTATATGGCAGTTACCCAATTTCATGGAAGAATCAAGCACAGAGGTTATAACGAAGTGGTAGGATGGCTAATCTTCTGAGGTGTTCAGGAGTTTCAGAAGCTGTGAACGTTTTGGCCTTGCTTTGGTTTATAGGCTGGAAACCTGTGTGCAAAAATAGCCAAGTGAAAGAATCTCCTTAACCTGAATTTCTTGCCAGTTTCTGTAGAGCCGTTGAATTCTTGGTCATCTTTGCTATTTTAGCAATGACCTTCTGTTGGCACAGAACCCACCTGCTAATGCAGGAGACCCAAGAGATGTGGGTTTGATCCCTGGGTCAGGAAGATCCTCTGGAGGAAGAAATGGAAACCCACTTCAGTAATCTTGCCTGGAAAATTCCAAGGACAGAGGAGCCTGGCAGACTAGTCTATGGGGTCTCAGAGAGTCAAACATGACTGAGAGCATACACACCTCTATGAGTCAGCCTCAACAGGTACACACATGGGCTGGGTTAACTGTTCCCTAATAACTGAGGACAGCTCACTAAGGTCATTGCTAAAATAGCAAAGATGACCAAGAATTCAACGGCTCTACAGAAACTGGCAAGAAATTCAGGTTAAGGAGATTCTTTCACTTGGCTATTTTTGCACACAGGTTTCCAGCCTATAAACCAAAGCAAGGCCAAAACGTTCACAGCTTCTGAAACTCCTGAACACCTCAGAAGATTAGCCATCCTACCACTTCGTTATAACCTCTGTGCTTGATTCTTCCATGAAATTGGGTAACTGCCATATAGCTATGGTATTATAAACTTGTGTAATGAGGCAATCATTTTTTTCATATGAAATAAATTTATTTCATCGCAATTTCTGACAAGGAAACTACAACAAAAAACCAAAATAGTTGCAAAAGGTCTGAAGCCTGGATCCACTGAGAGAAGCAAAGTGGGCTAAGATCTATGGACACAGTAGTTGGGAAGAGGTGGTCCCTGGGACATGGGCAGAATTACTCCCAATGCTCTGAAGCCCTGTAAAGGTACCAATTCTTTAACTCTTCACTGAGAGGGAGAGATATCCCCTCTCTTGTAGGAGACAGAGTGAATACTCAACGTCCATTGCAGGCAGATAACAGCGTCTTTATGTGCCAACACACAACAGCTTAGCATGTGTCTGACAACTGCTGTTATAACCACGCATCTATCTTCATCTAAGGAGCAACTAGAAGGTAGGATCACTGCCACTCTGGTAGATGCACGTGTATGCTGTCACGGCTGGCTCTGTTTATAAACCGTCTCTTGGAGAGCATGCTCTCAGATCTTTGAGATGTCTTTATTTTTAGCGTGATTGGTCTGAATGGCTGGGAAGGTCACTTTATTCTCTCTCTCTCTCTTCCTGACTCTCTCTTTTCCTCTCCCTGAATCTGATAGAACCACTGGACATCCATCCATTAACAGACATCAGCGGAGAAGGCAATGGCACCCCACTCCAGTACTCTTGCCTGGAAAATCCCACGGACGGAGGAGCCTGGTAGGCTGCAGTCCATGGGGTCGTGAAGAGTTGGACACCACTGAGCGACTTCACTTTCACTTTTCACTTTCATGCATTGGAGAAGGAAATGGCAACCCACTCCAGTGTTCTTGCCTGGAGAATCCCAGGGACAGGGGAGCCTGGTGGGCTGCCGTCTATGGGGTCTCACAGGGTCAGACATGACTGAAGTGACTTAGCAGCATTAGCAGCAGCAACAGACATCAGAAGCAAATTCCAAATATGCATGGCTTTGTGCTGGGCACTGAGAAGATACAAGACACCAACTTACGGCAGCCATTTAATGAATATGACGGAAGTCCTTGTGTGGTTTATAACGGAGCCCGAGGGACACTGCCAGAAGCATGGACCCCTTTAGCTACAATGCAGAGACCTTCACAAAAGGAAAAGGTGCTCTTTTGTACATGTGACAACACTACTCATTTTTTGCCTACGAGGGGCCACCGAGACCTTAAGTTTACAGACTTAGCAGTTTATCCTTCCCCTGGTAAACGCTCCTACTGAACACAGACCCAAACAACCACAGCCTTTACCACAGCACATGGTTATAATACAGTTTATGGACACTGTGTCTACGGAAAAGCTCCTTTGGACTCTCACTTTTTAAGACGTATTTTCAGTGACACGCAAAGGAGGACAGATTGAATTTCTGAGCGCCCCCAACCACACAGCTTTTCCTGTCCCTGTTCTTGAACTTCATTTGCATTGATTTTCTCTTTTTCCCCTGCTTGGCTTGTGGAGGACACCACAATGGCAGGGCAGCCAGCTCACACACAGCCTGGGATTGGCTTTTATGCTCCTGGATGAAAGGTCGGGTGGAAAGGCCCACCACCAGCACAATTAATCTGGTCACTCAGGGACCATCCGCGGGCTCCAGAATAGCTTGCAGGTGAGTGATGGACAGGGTCACCGCTGCCTGACTGTATCAGGGGCTATTATGACAGCCATAAAGAGAAAGGGAAAAATTGAACAAGGGAAGAATGACTCCTGAAAGGGACATGAAGAGAGGCACAAATGTCTTCTTACAAAGGAAAAGTGTGAGAAGTGCCAGGGGAGCTGGGCTGCTTACAGTGGTCAGGGTGGACAGCATTCTTAGAAATTGTCAAAGTTGGAATATTAATGAGGGGTCATGACCTAACCAAAGCTCAGGGTCCACATAGAGAAACCCAAACTGTCCATTCTCTCCCCTCAGGTGAAAAGTGACAGAGCTGGGCCAGAAAGTTCAGATAAAGAAGACCCAGTCATAGCTTTCCTTGGGTTTGAGACAGAGATAAGACTTAGGAAACTCAGTCCTGCACATTATCTGAAATCCTTTACCCAAATCCAAGCAGCACAATTTAGTGAGTGTCTTGCAAGCTCTACAGCTGGTGATTTATTTATAGGGCTTCCCTGGTGGTTCAGATGGTAAAGAATCTGCCTGCAATGCAGAAGACCCAAGTTTGATCCCTGGGTCAGGAAGATTCCCTAGAGAAGGGAATGACTACCCAAAGGATCTGCAAACAAAATGAGAAATAAGAAGGAAATTATTCACAGTACTGGTAATACTTAAGTATGTTCTCAATAAATTATGCATTGTTGGGTGGTGGTTTATATTTGGAGACTGGATAGAAAAGCACCGAAGGGGATAATAAGTAATTTCATTCTAAAGTAATGTAGGGAATTGCTTATTTAAGGATAACCCATAGAGATAGGAGCCTGGTGGGCTACTGTCCATGGGGTCACAAGAGTTGGACACGAAACTTAGCGGCTAAACAAAAACAACAACTGCTGAGCTGTATTTGTCTTAACCAATGGCCTCATAGCTAAAGAGTTTTACTACTGACAAGAAAAAAGAAAATCTTTTTTGTTGGAGGAAATTTTACCAGCTGTGTTTTTGAAGGGAGAAAGTGATCTGACAAAATATATAATGAAGTTTAACATTAAATTATCATTACACAGAATGTTCTCATATTAGGTGTTGCTACTTGGGAAACACAGGATGATATCTAGACCCCATGAAAATCTTTTATATATAAAAAATATGTGTGTGTGTTTGCATATATGCCTCATTTATCTCTCATGATCAGGCATTAATCTACATTGGAACTTGCACAGATGAATCAAGAAGTTAAATGGCTTAAGCACCTAATTTTTCATTAAAGCATTTCATTTACATATTTCCCTCGTCTTAAAAATTACGAGAATTGATTTTTGTAGCATTGTGTGATACTATAAAATGACCATAGGGAGCTATTTAGAAATATAGCCCTGAGAAATACAGGGCATTTTTCCTCAACTGAAATTGCCCCAGATAGTCATATTTTCAGTAATTGTCTACTTTTTGTAGTTTTTAGTCTCATCTGTTTTGGTCAGTTCTTACTTCCCACTCCTTGCCTCTACAAGCTCATTAACTTTCTAAATCATTTCTTCTAATCTCCCATGTGCTCAGAACACAGATAACTAGATTTGTTTAAATTGTAAGTAAAACAAAAGGAAGCAAGTGGTAAGTGAGAGTTGGAGAAGCTTATCTGGGAATAAAATGCGTTGAGTTTGAGAGTAGGATTTTTTTTCGCACATGGTTTGGCTTCTCAGAGACATTTATACAAATGGTGTGTTTCTCGGCCATGTTTCAGACAATTAATAATATTAAGTTAATAATGGCCAGAGAAATGAGGTCTCTTAATATGAATTATAAAAATAACCACTGTGATTAAGTAAAAATGCATCCCATCTATGGAACATACATCTTCTCTTTCAGCTATGAAACATGTCACTAGAAATAAAAATGAACCAGCAACTTGAGGAAGAAAAGTAGGCTCGATGTTTTGTTTTTCCATATCACAAAAGCAGCAGAGAGGTCACACAGTATTCTTGGAGGGTATCATGCCTTTTGCTGACTCAGAGAAGAAACAACACATTTGCCATTCAAAGACAAATTAAACAGGGCATGGATCATGCTACGTGAACCGTCAGACTCAGTTATCTGCCAAGACCAGACAACATTCAGTTACCTCCAAATGCATCTAAACGCAGAAAATTCTTTGGCTCTGTGTGGACAGAATGACTTTGTCAAAATTTTCCATTGGAACAAATATTGCAAAGCAGACCAGACCCAGATTTGTCCCCGGAGAAACTGACACAAATCCTTCCTGGACAGAGGCAGCCACCTCAGCTACATTGTTGGGATTGCCCGGTGACAGGATTAAAGAAGCTAGAAAGTGGCATTGTGACCTAATATAACTCTCAAATCTACTGCTCTCAGCATCCCAGCACTGGGGACCAGCGGGGGAAAGAAGTCACTCATCCCATGCAGCATCGCTGCATTCAAATGCTCAGGCATTCGCCCAGACTCTTTTTCAGTGGGACCAGCCTTCCCAGCTTGTAGCACCGCCTAAAAGAAAAGGCAACTGATATCAGCGGCTCAGAGGAGAGCAGGGTGTCCCCGCTAAGCATGTGCTGGCAAGACACAAGAGGATCCTAAGATGAGAACATCTCTGGACAGGATCTGTGTTGGCGAGGATCCCTGAACACCCGGGAGAACTCTGTCTGGAATACAGAAGCTCCGACTTCACCTCTGAACAAATGAGATGGCTCTAGGAGAAGCTAGTGTCCTTAGGCCAAGAGTCCATGGAAAAACCAAGGGTGTTCCTGAAACAGAGGGACTTTTTTCCCTATGTAAGCACCATGTGAAAGCAGAAACAAACTTCTCAGAAAGGACTGGGGAGAAGAGATTTAAGCTGGGGAATTACAGGGAAGTGAAACAGATCTAATGGAACCAGGCCCAGGAATGACGTAGTGCCTGGGACCTCCAGAGAGCAGGGGAAAGGCCTGGGGAGCCTTCGTCCCGAGCCTGCCTTATTCACAGGAGCAGGCGGGACCCTCCGTGAGACAATGACAAGAAGGTTCCAAGACACAGAAAAGCCACCTGTTCAGGACATCACATATAGGCAAAAAGTGTGTCAGGCCTTTCAGCTAGACTCAAATATCATTCTCACAGAGAAAGGTCAACAGGCCTAAAATGGTACAAAATGCTTTTCATCCACAGGAGCCCCGCATACATTGCCAGGGGCTCCGTGTCCCACTCACAGCAGCTTGGCACACTCGTTAGAGAACTTCCTGCTGACAGCCGTGCCCTGTGCCCGAAGGTTGGCTACCCCCATCTTCTCTCAGTCATTTCCGATGAGCAAACCACTGTTTCTCTCAATACTATATGTGTAGGACACCATAAATCCCAGGTTCCCCACTTTCAAATATTCTGCCCCACTGCCCTGAATTTGATGGACTCTATGCCTGGGTTTCTGGTTTGGAGCAGAAGGTACCATTACCTAGGAGAAACTCTCTCCAGCAAAATTCCACCTTAAGGTGAGAGCCTTTTTGAAGATGATAAGTGTACCAACCCAGAGAAGGGCAGAAATTATCTGTGAGCGATGACCAGGATAATAGGCAAGAGGTGAAAGTCCCTGCTTTGCTTTCTCTGTCCTAGAGCTTATCTCACTGGATTTTAAAGCCCTGCTTGCATCACTAACCATGAGCTTCATGGCACCACAAACTTTGCCTACATGTAATCACAATACTTCCAGAAAGTGGCAAGGGGATGGGCATGCTGATGGTTGACAATAATTTTTTAAAGAAGGAATAAATAAATCAGTGTAAAAAAAAAACTGTTTAAGTCCAGAAGCATGAAGAAATGTGAAAATACAAGTTGGAGACCAGCAGTTTTGGCTGGCAAATGGTTTCTTCCATGAGAAAATGTGACCATCTATACCACAAGTGACATGGGATGAAAAGATCAGTGCCAGGCCTGTGTGTGTGTATGTGTGTGTGTGCTAGTCACTCAGTTGTGTCTGATTCTTTGTGACCCTATGGACTATAGCCTGTCAGGTGGGATTTTCTAGGCAAGAATACCTGATTGGATTTCCATTTCCTCCTCCAGGAGATCTTCCCTTGATCAAACTCATGTCTCCTGCATTACAGGCAGACGCTTTACCGTCTGAGCCACCAGGGCAGCCAGTGTTAGGCACACCCCTTGGGGATACATGCATTCTAAAGCACTGTCCTGAGGTTTTAAACTTAGCAACCTAACTGGGAAAACCCACATCAAGGCAGAAACAGCCGGCAACACCTTCTATCTCCAGGCCATATGAAGGAAGATGGGGAGCATTGAACACATCTAAGAACTTCTCAAAAGTGAAGAAGTACTTGACATCGGTTTCTACTCATGCCTCTGCCACCTTGGAAACTGGCCTCTGCTACTGCACCCCAGAGACTGGTGAGTACCTTTCATTTGTCCCCTTCTCTTTTCAGTAAGTTGCACATTTGCTTAAATCATTTCCTTGCTGCATCTCTCTAAATTCTCCATCATGGGAAAGTCTGATCGAAATGTCCAGCCTTCTCTATGACCCAGGACTCTGGTAATGAATTAAGAGTTAACTGGAGTGCAAGTGAATGCGAGAGCTTGCCAAAAGATGGTTAGAAAATTTCATGACAATTAGCACTGATTTGCGCTACAAGAATAGAAAAAAAAAAGTTTTAAAGGAGAACAAAAAAAGCTACTCACACATACACAACCCCCAAAAAAGCCTTGTAGCACTGGCTGAAAATGATACCATTGGATGACAGAAGAAACACACCAGATTAGCCAATTAGCATTCACCCAAGAAAAGCAAGCACTTCGAAGAGAGGGGAGAAAAGGGACCCATCAACTGTAATATCAGCTTTACAATAGCCCTGACTGTTTATCTACCCAAAGGAAATGCTACCTCCCCACTTTTTTTGTGACCCTCTCGACAATTCTGGGGGAAAAAATGTTAGTTCAACATTATCGCAAGCAAGAATATGACTCTATTTATGTGACAAGTTGACAACATACAATTTCATGCTTGTTGAACTGATCGGTGTTATATATTCACTGTGCATATTATGAAGCCTCACCATTATAAATATGAAACAGTATACACTTATTCAAAGTAACTCCAGCAGTGGCAATTTATAGCTAGGTTGTTTGTGCTCTTATGGAGTCCGTCGCCGCCTTAAGGGGCTGCAGCACGCAGAAGCAGATGTGAAGTGTGACTCCAACCAAAATGGATTGACGATGACCTATGTGAAAGCAGGCTATTACATTTTGGTCTGCATGGCAGCTGACACTGGTTTGTATTTAGATATGTGACTGGTGAGAACACTGTGTCCTTAAAGCTCTGTTTAAACACAAGCCAAGACATTTGTCTACTGGACTAATTATTTTACCACCCTGCTATGGCAAGTATCCCTTTTTTTTTCCCCCTTGAAAAAAAAAGAATGTGAACGTGTATGTATGTGCATGTGCGTGTGCACACACACACACACACACACACACACACACACAGGCACACGGTTCCACCATACTGTGTAAAGTTACTGTCAGTACTTTAAACCTTGGTTGTGTCAAGTGAGTGCTGGCAAGAGTTCCAGAACACCTACATCACAGGGGTTGTACCACATTCGTGATCAGGTGCCTGGGAACAGCACAAGGCCACAAACCATCAAATCATAAGCTGTCACAGCCACTGTTTTTGGTTGAATCGTTTCCTCCTTTCTCTCCCCCTCTTTCTTTCTCTTAGCAAGCTTCAACCAATTTGCAAGTGTTCGCTTCCACAAGGACAAATTTGGAAGAGTGAAGAACAACACAATTTATCCAAATGTGGAAGGAAATGAGGGAACCAGGCGCCTTGCTAAAGCTAGATATCACAAATTTGCATAAGTAGTTTCCCAACGACAGAGGTGCTATTCGGAACAAAATAAATTGCTTGTATTGTATGCAAGGGCACAAACCTTGACCAAGTTTGCAGTTGCTTCCCTGCTCCTACGTTTCTTTAAGTACACCCAGATATTCCTGCCAAGAAGCTCAACTCTCTGTAGGTAGTGGCTCTCCGTACGTAGATCTAAGACATTAATAGTCTATTTATTATTTCGTTTAATTATTTGTTTTTAGGTAGACCTAAAAAGGTTATTGTTTGCCTAAAAGTCTTCAACATCTGTATTTGACTATTAAGAAAAATGAACTAAAAATATTTGATGTATGAATCATGTTGCTCCAGGATTTTCTAGCAATTATTTCTCCCCCTTTCTGTTTGTTTGCTTAAGAGTAGCACCCTTAGTTTTCATTTTTAGATCGAGAAATGGAGTCACTGACCAGAATCGTGGATTTCTTTCTAAAGATTTTAATTCTAGGGCTTGGGAACTTGCCCATTCTAACAAAGTTTGATATTCAAAATCTACATCTCTTTCTACTTTTCCTGTTGGACTGAAGTGAAGGTGTTGTTGGTCTGTATAGTAAATCCAACCCACAAGATAACATAATCACATACATTCATTTCTCAGAGACCTTGGCGGTTCTTATCTCTTTGCTTTTATGATCTCTTATGAACAGCTAGGAATAGCAATTTGCAGCCTGTTTATAAAGTCATCTTAGTCTGAACCTAGCCTTCTCCTCTTTTATCACACGGCGATATTCTGCAGCTAAATCCCATTTGCCACAGTAAAATTTGCTCTGAGCTCCATTTTAGAATAATGTGAGTATTCTCTGTGTGTATGGAACATATCAAACATGCAATGGAGGGTGATTATCATTTCAATGAACTATTTATTAATAGAAGATAGTGTGTGTGCTTTGGTTAGATTTATTGATATGCTGCCCACCATACATTGTAGCCTGAAGTTATTTAGTTCCTGGTCATTAGCGTCTCAGACGAGCAGCTTTGTGGCTCTCACAGTCCCAGTTCTTTGTGCTTTGCTCAACTTTATTTTACCACCAGATCACCTAGAACGTTAAACATAAGGCTTGAGTTCTATGTTAAATCAGAATTGTTTCCTATTAAGTGTTCCAAGCTCCCCATTTTTATTACCAGTTACTTTATTAAATCCTTAATAACATAGATAGAATAGTTAGTTAATTTGTGTGTTGAGCCATGGATGTTAATTTGTAAACATAATAACATACCGCAATCATTTGCATAATAGCATTTTAATCTTTTTAGTAAAAGCTGTAATTCCCTACAAAGTACACTGCAGTAGAAACTAAGTGACTATTGGTAATAATACAAAAGGCCTTAAAATTCTGATCCTATTATAGTGCTGGAACATACCCAAACTGCTTCCATAATCTCTGAAATGTTACTGTTCTCTGATTTAGGTGTCTGTGTCAAGAATAAAAATGAAGTATAACTGGTAGCAATAGACTATTTCCTAAATGTAATTTAGTATTCACTAAGCACCAGCACTTTGCAAATAGCTCTGAGGCTTTCCTTCAAAGTTCAGAGCTCCAGCCCTGCATATTGTGTGAGAAACACCAAGGAACTCACTCTAACACTCTAAACTCTGTGCCGTAGTCAAGGCGCCGATAAATCAGGCTGATGTGACATAGAGCAGGGCATCAGTCATCAAGAATTTGGCTACTAAGTCTCCCTTCTCCCAACCTGACCAGCCTGCTTTTACCTCCTTGAACCAACTGTTTCTGAGCTGAAGTTTTGGAGAGAATGAAGAATTGGGGGAAACAGTTAACAAAGCTACTTCTTAAAAAAAAAATAAAAACTCTTTTGGGGGCTTGATCTCTAGAGCCCATTAACACCAATCACAAGACTGGCCCCCAAAAAGGTAAAAAACAAATAAACAAAATAAAAACCTAGTTGAAAAGTCAGGCCAAGTCATTTTACGCAAGATCTGGTAATTCATTAATCTATCTGGCTGCAAACCTTGAATGGATAACTTGCTCTAGTAATGGGGATGGGCAGGTCTACAAGGCATCAGTGTTTAGAGTTGGAAACTATGTGAATTATTCTATTATTTTGGAACAGAACAAGTACAAAAGTATCTCCTATCATTATTTTGGGACAAATGGCATAATGGATGAGAAGTCATTTATCATAGTAAAAAGTTGCCCTTGCTCAGAGTAAGAGTGTGTATTTCCTCGTGTAGCTCTCTCCCCTTTTCCTTGCTGTCATTCTACTTGCTTGTAATTCTGCATCTTTGGCAGGCTACAGTAAAACACAGTACCCTGCTTTGCTTTTAAAGTATACCTCAAGAGCACACAATCTTGAAAGTAACCTGAGAGGTTAAAGATGAAGAAGAAAAAAAAAAATGATCCTTACAAAATTGTTTTACATCATAGGCAATTCCTTTTATAAAACCCACAATAAAAGTGCTCATTTCTAAAAGACTAGGCACATAATTATCGGGACAGATGAACCTTGTTAAAAATGTGAAGTCAGGGTGGAGAACAGTGGAAGAAAATTTGGCTGTTGGTCTTTAATGCTCATCTTTTTATCTGCTTTGTGTGTTGATCTCATTCAGAGGTGAGCCATCTGCTGGGCTGTGGTTCCACCACATTGCGTGTAGATAGGGGGACGAGGACAAATAGACACTTTGTATAAGCATACAGTGCAAGCACACACGGTTGCTATACAAATAGTTTGTCCACTGCAGTATCCTGCATCTTAATTACTTTAACCTCGACTAATATCTCTGAAGTAAATCTAAGAGGCAATGAGCCACTTTTTCCTGAATCCTCTCCAAGTTTTCCTCCTTGTGGACATGGGTCTCCACTTTTCCCACTCCAAAGATATCCAGGCAGAATAATGTTCAGTTCAATGACCCACTGGAGAGTCAAGGAGGTAGGAAAAGCCCAGGATATGCCCATACGATGGCTCACTTACTTCCTGGACTACCCAGAGTATTGAACTAATTGGTCTCTACCTCAAAAGCACAAACTAGTACCTTCTGGGCTTCCCCAGCGGCTCAGCAGTAAAGAACCCTCCTGCCAACGCAGGAGTCATGGGTTTGATCCTTGGGTCAGGAAGATCCCCTGGAGAAGGAAATGGTAACCCACTCCAGTATTATTGCTTGTGAAATCCCATGGACAGACGAGACTGGTGGGCTACAGTCCAAGGGGTCACAAAGAGTTGGACACAGCCTAAAGAATAAACAACATATGATAAGGAAGCTGTGGTACATATACACCATGGAATATTACTCAGCCGTTAAAAAGAATTCATTTGAATCAGTCCTAATGAGATGGATGAAACTGGAGCCCCTTATACAGAGTGAAGTAAGCCAGAAAGATAAAGAACATTACAGCATACTAACACATATATATGGAATTTAGAAAGATGGCAACGATAACCCTATATGCAAAACAGAAAAAGAGACACAGAAATACAGAACAGAGTTTTGAACTCTGTGGGAGAATGTGAGGGTGGGATATTTCAAAAGAACAGCATGTATACTATCTATGGTGAAACAGATCACCAGCCCAGGTGGGATGCATGAGACAAGTGCTCGGGCCTGGTGCACTGGGAAGACCCAGAGGAATTGGGTGGAGAGGGAGGTGGGAGGGGGGATCGGGATGGGGAATACGTGTAACTCTATGGCTGCTTCATATCAATGTATGACAAAACCCACTGAAATGTTGTGAAGTAATTAGCCTCCAACTAATAAAAAAAAAGAAAAAGAATAAACAACAACAGCAACCATTTTCTATCATCATTGTGACCGATAACACATATGGATTCTCACTTTCCAAACTGCAAACAGCTGAGAGCCCCTTGGACTGCAAGGCGATCCAACCAGTCCATCCTAAAAGAGATCAGTCCTGAGTGTTCATTGGAAGGACTGATCCTGAAGCTGAAACTCCAGTACTTTGGCCACCTCATGCGAAGAGTTGACTCATTGGAAAAGACCCTGATGCTGGGAGGGATTGGGGGCAGGAGGAGAAGGGGACAACAGAGGATGAGATGGCTGGATGTCATCACCGACTCAATGGGCATGCGTTTGAGTAAACTCCGGGAGTTGGTGATGGACAGGGAGGCCTGGCGTGCTATGATTCATGGGGTCGCAAAGAGTCAGACACGACTGAGCAACTGAACTGAACTGAACTGAAGAACTAAATTGACTTCTGTGAAAAACAGTGGCAGACCTCATCTTTTGTGATCAAAACTTACACTAACCAAAGTGGTAAAGAACCCACCTGTCAATGCAGGAAACATAGGTTCAATCCCTGGGTTGGGAAGATCCCCTGGAAGAGGGCATGGCAGTCCACTTCATTATTCTTGCCTGGAGAATCCCATGGACAGATAAGCCTAGTGGGCTACAGTCCATGGGGATGCAAAAAGTCAGACATGACTGAAGCAACTTAGTACACATGCATACTAACAAAAGCAACCACCAGGAAAGTTAGTGATGATGGTCACGGATGTCATGTGACCGGCACCCTGTGACTTATTTATTAGTACGGGTAGATGGCAATAGACATACCCCCGTGGATCAGAGCTCCTGAGCCATAATTTCCCAGTGGTCAGCATAATGGCAGCGAGGAAACAGGGTGATAAACCAGATGTTCCCAAGATAAGGCAGGTGTTATCCAGGCAAGAAGTCTAAAACGGTCTTTAACTGAAGTGTGTAGAGGAACACACACAAGAAGCCTATTCAGTCTCCCTGTCAGATAAGCCGACAGTAGAAGTTGAAAATAAAGCCGTACACAGGCTGGGTCAGATTGTTGCTTCCTGATTTGTGACTCTCCAAGATGAACATCTAACTGATTTATACCCAGAATTTGGAATTTTGTGGTAGACTACAAATGCAAAGATAAGTACAACATAAATTTTTAAAATACTCCATAAGTCTCCATGAGTTTCAACATTCTTCAATGTTCTTATGTTACAGCCAATTATCTCCCCACTTAAAGGGCTATTATTTTCTTACTTGAAGTCTATGTTCTCCATAAGTGTCATTACCAAGTGCAGCAAAAATCTGGTTGTGGGCCATAAATTGAATTTAAATGACAAACATTTATTGATGGCAAATTGGAAATTCCAGAAATCTTCAAGAAGTGATTATTGTAAATGAATTAGTTCTCTCGACATAACAAAGGAGAATTTATTCTCCTGATGATTAAATGAAGGGGAGGTGGTTTGGACACACATTTTTTTCCCTGTTTGTTTTGTTAAAATTCTAAGAGGTTTGCCATTCATAGAAAAGTCTGCCTGACCACGGGCACAGTCAGAAGCAGGAATTCATTACCATGGAAGGCTACAGAATTTCCTCCAAGGAGACAAGTGAGAAAAAGCAGACACCATGTAAATGTGTGGATTGGGTTAAATATGTTCTGCCCCGGAGGCAGCAAGGAGATGGGAGCCCCTGTGTAAAATGACTCACAGTCCAAGAAAGTACTTCAGTTCCTAAAGGTGAGCAGACACTGAACCAGATAGACACTCATGAAGTTCTGATTCTCTTCGGAATATTTTCCAGTTGGCATGCTTTGCCAGCTCCCTCTCTAGCCTAACTCATATTTGTCAGTACTGATGGAATTTTCCTTCGAGGTGCTTCAGGTTTTGTTCCCTGGACACCATCCCCTCTGATGTCACCTTGTCCCTTCTCCGCACCTGCATCGCATGGGGTTTGGAATGCAGCAGAGCCTACCATCAGACTCCTTTACTTTGTCCATAGCTCTCACAATGATCAGAATGATCGTTTTTAAATACCGTCTCCATCACATTGCTCTCCTGCTAAAAATCTCCAGTAGCACCCTAATTGCTACTGTGAAAACTCTAAACATTTGCAACTGGGTTCTCATGACCTGGCATAATTTTGTACACACCCTAAATCCAGACTTACTGCTCTTATTCCTGTGTTCCCATTAACACATAATTCACTTGAGTAAACCAAGCTCTTCACTTTCATAACCTGTCCAGGAAAACCCGTCACTCTTATTCTCTATTCAGCCTCGGTGACATTATTCTTGCTGATTCCCTCAGTATATGCTAGAATACACACAAACACACACATGCACACAAGTACATATGCAAACACACAGTCTTGCAATATTTGCCAAGCTAATATATATGTAATATATAATCACATGCAAGTAAATGTACATGTGCACATATACATTAATATACACAGCCTTACATTGTCCTCCAATTGCTGATATATATGAACATATACATGTATATGTATATTTGCATGCACAGTCTTTTTCATTCTTTTCTAATCACTTCTCATTTCACCATATACCCTCCCAAACTAGATTTAAAGCCTTTTAGGAAATAGATCTTTGGTGCTTTATATGTAGTTTTCACATTACCTAAGGCAGTTCATACCATCAATAAATATATGATAGTCAACCCATTCATAAGGTTGCAATTATTTACTGAGTACATACTTTCTACTGTTTTCTAAGAAATCACCTAGAAAAACTTCAGTGAACAAGACAAGCTGGTTCCTTGTTCCCAAAATACTCAGTGTTTTGAATAGCCAAGATTTTTTTTAACTTTTCATAGGTATATAATATATGCCCATTGTTGAAAAAATTAGAATACGACAAAGTTAAAGGAAAAAGTGTAAATTCATCTATATTTCCACCAGAATGATCGAATATTCTTGAAAGCTTTTATCCACCATTCCCTTGAGAGCATAAAACAGGACACCTTACAGACAAGAAAACTGGAAACCATCTTCTTTTCTTTTACAAAAGTTCACAGTATCAGACCTTCCTGCGAGTTCCAGCAATTACCCAACATGAATGCAGGCCACAGCTGAGAGCCCTCCTCTCCACATTAGCAAAGGCAGACTTCAGAACACATTATGAGTAATGACCTAGAGACAGTTACATTCTCACTCTCCATGTTTTAAAGAGGCCCTAGTAGCTGCATTCAGAAGTAACAAGTCAATGAATGAAAGATACCCATTCAGTGGACTCATAGAGGCATTAAAGCAGAGGTTAAAATAAAGCAGTGATGGAACTTCCCTGGTGGTCTAGTGGTTAAGGCTCTGCCTTCTAATGCAGGGGGTATGGGTTTGATCCCTAGACAGGGAACTGGGATCCTACCTGCCACAGGGTGTGGCCAAAAATTATGAAAAAATAAACATAAAATCATAAATCAACTATACTTTGACTAAAAAAAAAAAAAAAAAATTAAAGCAGAGACAAGGTGGCCCAAAACGTCCCAGAAGAGCCAATGTGTTATTTAACCTAAGCTATGTGACCCATCTTTACACACAGACGTGCTATAAAAGTACTCCTTTATTCTCCTTCTTCAAACAATGCACAAAGCAACAGAGAGAAGGAAGTTGTGTTGCAATATTCTGAAACATAAATCTTGCTACCAGTCGATCCAGAGACAGCATCCTGTTTCCCTGACACATGGATCAGATTCACTGGGCGCTGCACCTATAGGCCTTGTGCCCTGTTTCGCTGAATGGCTTCTGAGTCATACCTGGTCACCTGCATTTACACATCCAAACACAGGTTGTGCAAGCAGAGATCGCTGTTTGTGTGCCCAGTTACTCAACCAGCATGCACAATTGCGTATCTGCTCACCCTGCTCCCGTTCAGAAACTCACTGTTTCCCAAATCAGGACATTCAATTTCATTCTTTCATTTTCTTCTTCTCACGTTACATAAAAATTAACCTTAGACTCAAATGTATGGAAGAGGTCAAAGGAAGAAATTTCTATTTATTCCCAACATTTAAATATTCTGCAGTACTAAATGTAACTCTTAAATACCCTCTTTCTTCCTGCTTTGATGAGAATTCAGAAACCCGGTGGCCAGTTTCCAGCAGTGTCATCAATGTGCTATTTGAGTCAGGGAAAAGTGTTAAACGACTCAGTGCCTTATTTTATTCTGGGAATCCGAGGTAGATAATGCTTGTTATTGGCAGATCAGAGGTGGCAGAGACCATGACTGTTGGGCTTGCTCAAGTACAAGGCCTTCACAAATGTGATGAGGCAGGATTTTGAGAATAGGAGGAGCGTGAGTGAGCACAGGTGAAAGTCCGTCCGCTGTGACAGGTTTAAAGTCACAGGCGCTGGGAAATACCTGGGGTGACGCAGCTTTGGGAGAAGCAACGTGCAAAGCTGTAGCCATTCAAGGGTTATTTTGTTGCTTACAGAGCTTCTTCACAAGGGACATCACAGTTTTAGAATTCCACCTATGCTCAAAACACACTTTTCTTTTTCCATTATACAAAAGATGTCTGAGTTTAACACTAGAGGGTAAAGAGTGAAGGCATCTTTTCTCTATACAAATGCTGAGAAAGCTGCTGCTGGGTGTAACGGTGCTGCCACACATGGCCTTATTACCCTTTAATCCACAAAGAATGGGTTTTGTGACATCAGAGAAAATGTTATGGGGACTTATATATACAGTCACTTTTTTGCTGTCTGCCACTAAGAGGATGTCTGACATATCAGTCCTGAGGCCCTGGGCATCTCAATAATTGTATATGGCTTCTAAGTCTTTGTATCCTGTATATTTTCTCTCTCAGAAATCTGACCAATTCATCTTTAGAGTTTTCTAAAAATTGCAAGTAACTATTTTTTTTAAAAAAAACAGGGTTTCTCCACCTCAGCACTGTGGTCACTTGGGGTCAAATGATTCTTTGTTGTAGGGAGTCATCCTGTGCCTTGCAGGATGTTAAACAACATCTCTGGTCTCTACCTGCTAATTGCCAGCAGGATCCCCCTGCCCCGAGTCCTGACAATTAAACATCCCTCCAGACAATACTAAATGTCCCCAGGCAGACAAAATTGCCTTTGGTTGAGAACCACTGGTTTAAAATGACCTAATGACAAGTTAAATGAATAAACCTTGTGTTCGGAGTGTTGAAAACAATTCTGTTAGTGGTAAAAAGTTACACAGGAAAACAAAAGGGGTGTCTTCATGTAGATTAAGCATCCATAGACATCCAACTAGTTGCCAAACCAAGCCCTCTGAAAGTGTTAATGAGAAGCACCTCATCCAGGTGTCACAACACGAAATTCAGGGACACAGGTCACAGAAAAGGTTTTTGCAACCAGCCCACCAGGGAGGCACCAACTACCATGCCACCACCCCCTCCAACACACACACACACACACACACACACACACACACACACACACCTTTTTAGTTATTCCCTAACCATCCTCTGCAAAATGCATGGCATTCACCCAATATGAAATAGCCGATTTTTAGATAAGAGGTCTATGGAGATGAACATTTTTAAAAGTACTGTTTATTTAATGCAGCATGACTTAAAATGGGCCTGTAACCTGACAAGTGTACTGAATGAGGAATGTTCAATTTACCAGTTCGAACCAGCCAAGTCCTCACATGAACTTTCCGAGACCCGGCTGAGAAGCCTGGGAAAGTATAACTAACCACAAACCCTCAGTGTTTCCTCCACCTGATTCCTCCCCCCAAGCCTTAACTCCATTACCTTAAGCACTCTTCTAAGACCCACTTAATGCTCCAGACGTATTATAAAATCTTAGCCGCTGACAGAATCTACAGCCACCTCAGCGTACCAGCTATATACCTGCTTCCATGTCAACCAACACTGAAAGCAAAGATTCTGTTCTATTTTTAAATATATTGAGCAAAGAAGCAGCTTGATACGTCTTTGTAAAGGATGGCTGTCACCCAAATTCAGTTATTCTATTTTTAATCAATGATAATAGACTTTGAAGTCAGATACACCTGGGGTTCAAATCCCACGTCTGTGTCAATGGTGTGATTTGAGGAAAATCACTTAGCCTCTCTTAAACTCACTGTCAGCATATGTAAGACGAGAATGACAAGAATAGTACCTAAACAATAACAGGTTGTTTTGAGGGATGAGCCTGATGACATATGTAAAGCAGAAGTGTTCCAAGATGCTGGCCACTTTGTTATTACTATTACTGTGCTGAATCTACCATATTCATCCTTCACTCACTACTCATGAAACACTTATTCAACACCTTCTGTGTGCTGGAAAAACTCAGTAAATATTGTAAAATGGGTTTTCTTAATGACTCAATAAACATTTATTCAGTGCCTTTTATGTGCTGGGTGCTGGAAAAACTCAATAAATATTGTAAAATTGGTTTTCTTAATGACTCGAGATTTCAACCAAACAACACTGAAGTATAAGAAGTGTCTCTGCTGGTAGATAAAAAATACTTTTATAGTGCTTTGTATGAATCCTGGCGCATGGTAGGTAGAAAATGTTACATGAGAATGGTGGTGCTGGAGGTGGCGACACTGAAAACTAGTTGATTCGACAATCCTAACTCATTTTACTTGCTAGAGTAACCACTTCGTTTGTCCCCATAAGAAATCATTCATTTTCAAGTAAATGAGTACTGATCTTGTGAGAAAGAACTTTTCTCAAAGTAACACTTCAATAGGTGCAGATTAACATTCTTTATTATAGGGTAGGCTTATAATAAAGAGTCTAGAGTCTGGGAGGTAATTTTCACTACTGAAAGGTAAATTAATTTTGACTAAATTATAAGTAAATACCAGAGTAGTTGGGTGTAGAAGTTCCCATAATATAAAGAAATCAGAGGTATCATCAAAATATAATATTAATAGTAAAAACAATCAAACAAACAAAAAAAAAACCCCCGCCTACTATTTTACAAACCTACTTTGTAAAATAAGTAAAGGTAGACCTAACCCTTTGGTTAAAAGGAAATACATTCTTTTACATTTTACATTAGGTACCATTTTCTGTGGGAAATAGGAAAAAACAGGTTTCATCATTTACTCTTCTTGTCATTCATTCTTTCACAATCTCTTAGTATTTCAACAGAGTTGGATACACTCTGTTATGGGTCCTCAGGGCCTTAATTCTCAAAAAAAAAAGGTCATATGTTTTCCAAATATTGTTTTTCCACAAAATAGGAAGTATCTAACTATGATTAAAAAGTTTTTTGGTGGCAGCAAAGTAAGAACCCATTATGCTTTCAGGCCAATAATCATGTTAAGATGGCCTAAACCAAGTTCAATGAGAAATTAATTTTCCTGAAGGGCTGTCCTTACCTCAAATATGTTTGAAGGCTCGTTGTTGTACTGATTAGATATTATTTCTGATTGGTCACTGCACCACTTGAGTCCACCCAGAAAGCTGTCTGTATCCAAGTCGTTCACGTCTAGTTCAGAAAGGTCAAGTTCAGGAAGATCTGGGCAAAGAGGCTGGTCTTCACCAACCAGAGCAGCACACTGCAGGAGGCAGGGAGAAAAAAAAAAAAAAAACTTTCATTAACTGCAGGAATTTATTAAACTGTAATAGCATGTGATAGGAATTAAGCCTGGTTAAATCAACGACGCCACCAAAGCTGGTTTCCAGGGTTTTACTCCCCAGAAAAAAACATCCTAGACTCTTTAACTCCCTTTGCTCCCAAAGGATACTTTGCCAGATCCATTCCATCCTGAACTCTACCCCCAAATCCATGGTAAATGCCATGCTTCCATGAAGTCATCTGATTCGTCCAGTTAGAAATAAATTTAGATTTGTTTGTACCTCTTTGATAGCACTTAACCAAGTTTCAAACTGCTTTCTGATTAACTTTAAGCAAAATTTCACTCCATTCTTTTTTTTTTAAAGAGAATAAGCTCTTTAAAAAAAATATATATATATATATATATATATCTTTATTTGGCTCTGCAGGTCTTAGTTGCAGCATGCGGGATCTTTTACTTGTGTTATGCAAACTGTTAGTTGCGGCATGTGGGATCTAATTCCCTGACCAGAAGTTGAACCTGGGCCCCCTCCTGCATGGGGAGCATGGAGTTTTATCCACTGGACCACCAGGGTAGTCCCAGAGTATAAGCACTTTGAGTGAGTGAAAGCTGCTCAGTCCTGTCTGACTCTTTGCAACCTGATGGACTTTATCCTACCAGGCTTCTGTATCCATGGGATTCTCCAAGCAAGAATACTAGAGTGGGTTGCCATTCTCTTCTCCAGGGGATCTTCCCGACACAGGGATTGAACCCAGGTCTCCTGTATTACAGGAGGACTCTTTACCACGTAAGCCATCAAGGAAGCTCTTTGAGGGAAAGTTATAAATTTGATTTCACCTTGGAATTGCCATCACACATAAGAGAGACAAAATAAATGATTACTAAATGAGAAAAAAATAAGAACTATACCAGGAAAACTCTCCACTTACGCTCCCTTTAACTATTATAATCCATATAATTCATTTAGCAACTAATGATGCAGAGTCCTTTAACGTGTCCATGGTTCTCTTGAATTGTTATTTAAATCTTTTATTCTTACTTGACTTTTCATGAGCTTCTGAACAGGTCAAAAATAAGTCCCTTGAGATGAAGGACAAAAATCACATTTCTTATTATCATTGTATCTTTCACTATGTGTAACTAGCAAGTCGTGTGTGCTCACGTGTGGGTCTGTGGATGGATGTAGACAATTGGGATCACCTGATGTGTGAACAGAAAAACCACTCTACCACACAACAATCATATTTTTCTTCATTATTTATATTTTCCTCAACTATGCTCTAAGTGAATTCAAAGGAACGATTTTTTTTCTTTGGAGTTTTAAAAAATGATTTCAATATATTGAGAGGCTTAAAATACCCTCTACTGTGGCTGGGCTGCTTGTCACCTCCTTGCATTCAGTAAGTGGTCTGTTAACTGTTCCCTATGGTGGCTTTTCGAGAAAGTGGACCCCCTTCCCAAAGAGGCGTATTTCTACTTTGAATTGGCTATCTGACCACTAACAGCACTGCAGTCTGTGAAGAACTCTGCAGAAACTGCTTATTGCAGGGGTCTGGTGATAGAGCTATAATGACTAACCCACCTGCAAGCCGAGGGGTCTCAGGCGGCAGGCACACCCTCCCAGGTGTCAACCTCACGGCACTCCCTTCCAAGGTCAGGAGAGATGCTGGGGAGTTGTTCCTATCCAGGCAGCAGTTGGGCATGAAGCTGAAGATGCTGCTTGACATTTAGATTTTGAATAAAATAAGTTCTATGCAGATTTTTTTCTCAAGCACCCCTGTCATCCCTGGCAGGCTACATTACACGGGTCATATGCAGCAGTGTGATCGTAAGCACCATGCTGAGAAGTAGGTACTGGGTAATGGAGTCAGCAGTTGGTAAGGGGAGGCTGGGAGGAGCCTGAACATTCCTGCAGCTCCTCCCTAAGACCACCAGGCCCCAGAGAGATCCTGAAAGGCAGGCGCAAAGGTAATGTCAAGGAAGAGCAATCACCTCCATTGCAACTCTTTCCTTATCATTTTATTGGTCTTTCCATTTTTATTATTGGAGTTATCCCAAAGTTACAGGTCAGTATACTAGACTAGGTTTATAAGTAAGCTAGGCTGAAGAGAAGGTTTTGTTCTGGTGCAATGTTCATGTTTTGTTATGGGTGTAACACGTCCCAGTCTCTGCACTTGCTCACTGCTTATCCTCTAAATACAATACATACACATACTGTTAACTCTTCTACAACATGACCAATTCAGAGACAAGGGGAAAACTTTTTCAGTGGTACCAAAACTACTAGGATTGGGGGAAAGTCTTCAAAATAAAAAGCAAAAACAACCAAAAAAAAAAAAAAAAAGATAACACATGATCTGTGTATTTGGCTTAAATTCCTTTTGTGGATAGCACACTCTAGAACCCATGTCTTGGAATGCTGACACTGATTTGGTGGACAACTGCTTACTGTCTCTCTCTTTAACAGCCCTCTACAGGCATGGCCTCTTCAAAACCCTTCAACCTTTCAGAAATATGTATTTTTCAGTAACTTTTAAAACCACTGAAAAGATCAGATCAATTTTTTTTTTTTTTTTGTATTTCACTTTGATGTCATTCACATATTTCTTTCCTTTCCTCTGTCAGTTTCTCTCATTTTTACTTTTCTGTTATGGCTGAAAAATGTGCATATGCCCTTGCCAATGTTGACGTGTTAATAAAATCAAGACTTCTGAACGTGGCATTATCCTGATAATCTAAAACACATTAGTGGTAGCAAGTGTTCCTGTTATTAATTTATATTTGGTCTTTGGATGATGCCAGCTTAACAGTCCGAGCCCTGTAACTGTCCTCATTTGACACGCTGGTATTTACCGCTTCCCTATACATCTGTAACAGGTGTGCTTTATGGCAATTTACAGAGACACATTCTACTGCCTCTCTGCAACTATGACAGCTATTTCACAACTGCAGCCTTAATTTTATAATAAGATTTAAAAGGAGAAAGCAGTCACTAAACACAAAAGGCTAATTATTGTACGTTATTTCACCCCAACAGACTTTTCTCTTAGTTAAGGAGCAGACAATAAATTAGCTTAACTGTACTGATGATAATGAATCATTATAATTAAGTATAATTCTCCATTAACCTTTTGGAGGTTTTTGTGCCATTGATGGTAAATTTTAAAAAGAGGGAGAGCAGAAAGAGTGGACTTGGCCACATTAATTATATTAACGAAAAAAGAATCTTACTTCTTAAAAAAAATTAGTCAAGGCAGGGGAGAGAGGGGAGGGCAGGGGTCAGTAAAGAGTGACAGTCTGAGTGGAGTGTATGTCATCGGAACTGTCTCTATCAATCTTAGTAACCTTATTGGACATCACCTTCATTAAACTGTGAAGCACCGGGGACTCCGAGTAGCTACAGTGATATAGGCCTTTATTAACCAACGTGCAGTCCTGTCATTATGTGCAAAAGGGCATAATACGTTTTAGGATGACAGCAAACATTAATGATTCAAAAAATGAAAGCGGCCTACACTACCTGCTGCTCATAATATTTGAGCCTGGCGGAGGTGATTCCCAGGGCTGCTGCCGCCAAGGCTGGGCTGCTAGCCGCCTGCTGCCTCCGGTGCAACAGAGGAGCGACTGGCCAGTTTCAGCCGACCGACCGACAACTCAATCCACGGCTGGACAATTAGCCCGAGACCTCACCTCCCTAAGCACAAAATTAAAGAGCCCCTGTTCTAAACGGTTCTGATGCTTCTTTGAATATGACTGCAGGAATGCCAATGATGAAAATAAATCTTCCCTATTTCCATATGATCTAGTTTCTCAATCAACTCCTAACGGCATCAGGAATAATACATGATGGAAAAATGAAACTACAGCAGCTGAGACCCACAGTGCCAGCCAGACAACCACCCACAGGATACTCTAGCTACTTGAAGACAATTAGGACTTTGAAGCCACTTAGAACCCTGACTCATAATAGCTACAGGATATATGAATTATCCATATTTCTTCCACCTTACCAAGAAATCACAACAAGATAAGAACAATTACAATCCGCAAAAACGCATCTGCCAAGGCAGGAGAGAGGGCAGAGGAAGCCAGCATTTGCAAATCCAGCGAAGAGTTAAGAATCCAGGGCATGCCTCGCTAGAGAGGAAAAATGCATTCGCAGACGGCCTCGGCCAAATTATTTTCACTTTAGATGTGTATCGCCGTACCACATGGACATCTTATTTAATCAAATCACGTGTAGCCCTTGATCCTCCCCTTACCCTACGTGCCCCCAGCTTCCCAGAGGAAGCTCTCCCAGCCCTTTGCCAGATTCATTGTTAGCCACTCAGATTCTCCCTGCAATTCAATTCGGGTCCATCTCACCAGAGTCCACAGAAAGTTTCACTTGTTTCCCAAGTTGGCCAAACTTTCCGAGAACATTCCATTGTGTTGAATGCAAACATGCCGCCGTCCTCCGTCCCCCCCTGCTAGTCACTCTAGACTCCAGAGATTACGAGGAAACCGGCTTGCTTTTTTTCTCCCCCTGTATGAATTGTAGCCAGCAGAGACTGTGGAATTGATGTATTGCCGTCTATTTTTACACAAGCAGCGAGCATTTCCACACACAGTCCTGCATAAACTCTATTCTCTCTCCGGCTTCAGGCAGCTCTCCGTGGTACAGACAGTTTTAACCATTGGCTTCCCTGCCCGGATGCTAAACCTTGTACTGTAAAGCAGGTCTTTTTTTTTTTTTTTGCTGGCCAAAGCTTTCAACCACACAGAGGAGTTTTAAAGGAATCAGCTTTTGTTGTTTTGTGTTCTGTGGGAAAAGCAATCTAAAATAGCCCAGCAGGATTATTTAGGATTTTCTGAGTTCTCTGTCTGATGAACAGACAGAGAAGGAAAAAAAAAAAATGCGGACTAGAGTCAAAACTGACTAGATTTGAGTCCATCCATTTTAATATTTTTATCTTCATCTTATTATAAATAGAAATGGCATTTTTCCAACCAGGCCACTAAACACCACTGGAAAGACTTCAGCTTCTGATTCATATCAATATCTTAGAGCATAAATATTGCATATGAGTAGAAACAGTGCCAAAGGCACATGGAAAGAGTTTCTAACTGCAACAGATCCTGGTGACAGCAGCTAAGCTTTGATTTGTTCAAGGTATCTCTGAGTCGCCTTAAAATAGCAAACTTATAGGAGTTAAGATAAGATTGAGATTCTCTTCCCCAAAGCGCCTGCCCCGGCTACTTTTCTGCCTCCTCTCCTCGCCCAAACCCCAGCCCTTCCCCCCCTCGCAGGAAGAATTGCATCGCGAGGGAAGCTCTGGTCCTGGCTGCAGTGCCGAGCCCAGCCCCAGCTCACCTCGATGTCACTCCATACAGAGTCCTGGTTGCACATGTCCCACGCCATCCAGCTTCTGAATGACGCCAATCAAGCTCTTTCAACTCCAATCCACAGTGACACAGAGCATACACTCATGCAGGCAACCAGCCCCTTACTGAGAGTGAGCTGAAGGCACCTGTCTTACTACAGTCCCCAGTCACATGACAAGGCTATTAAAAAGTAGGCTGGGCTGTCACTCACCCAGCCTCCCTTCCCCGGTGCTGCTAGCTGCTCAAACTTGTGACGTCACTCAAAGGCAGCCCTCTGCCTCAGTGAAGTAACGCTTACAAAAAAAAAAAAAAAAAAAAACGGAAAGAAGAAAGAAAGGGAACACTTGGACTTTTGGAGCATCATGCTGTGACTAAAGCCAGCTTTGAATGCCACCAACTCTAAACGGAGCCCTGACGATATAATAACTAAAATCCCCTGCAATCTTTTTTTAATTTATTTTCCTTCCAAAACAAGCAAGTGGCAAAGCTCCCTGTTTCATGACAGAGTAACTACATTCTTAGCTCAAACGTGTCCTCCCTCAGGACTCAAATGTGAAGACATCCAAGTGAACCCAGTTTGGGACTAAAGCAAGATAGTATCACATGATGCATTTTTATGAGATATTTTCTAACTGGGGGGGAGTGTTTGAAAGCAGAGGATGAGGCATGATTTTTTTTTTTTTTTTTTTTTGCTTATTTAATCAACAAAACAGACTGTATTTCTTAAGGTATAAATAAACTCCTCCACGCAGAAAACGGCTGTCCCCGTGGCAGCAGGGAATACCAGCTCCCGAAGAAGTGTTACTGCAGTTTGCTTTGCCCCATATAAGGAGAACAAGCAACAAAATACCATCCTTTCAGGGTCCTTCAGATTATTTCCATTTCTCTCATAGTTCTCAGGAAACAAGTTAGTAAAGACAGTCACTGCAGCTTTTGCCCAGATCAGCTTCGTTTCCAGCTGCCTTTTTCCCCCCATACATGTAGCGTTTCCTCTCTAAATGCCTTAGGGTGCCTTTTTGAATAAACACTGGATTCCAACCCTAGTGCCCTGGGTTGTTCATTTTGCCTGTGAGATCAAGAATGTTCATGGAGTCGGGGAAAAATACCAACATGTTATTAACAGAAATATTCATTTCTTGAGCTTTTTTCATTTTTTGAATTTTTCAGCTTGGAGCCTGAGACAATGAGAGCTAACGCAGGTGCAACTGTTTTAGAATAACACTACACATCGAATCCATAACAAATTCAAGATACTAGAAAACTCTGGGAAGCACTTCCCATAACCCCACAGTGGTCCGATTTAACCCTTCCAAGTTCCACAGTGATGTACATGTGGTTGTATATTTGTGAATAAACTCCATATACTTTTAAAATCAGCTCGATTCTTTTGCTTGATAATATTTCATCTGAAAAAAAGTTCCCCAGGTATCTAAAAATAATTCTCAAGCACTATTTGTTTAATTTTCTATTCTACTAAGTTTAATTTAATGAATTCTCCATTGTCCTTCCCTTCATCAAGAAAAAAATGGTGATTTGCTCTAACTATAAAGTTACTCAGATATTAAGGTGAAAGAAAAAACAACCCAAAAAGCAAAAAAAAAAAAAAAAAAAACAGACTCTTTCCTCTTTCAGATCACAACTCTTTAAAAAAAATTCCCTTACTCTGATATCTGCAACAAGTTGCTAGTATATTCCTGAATAATGTGATGAAATTGACAGTTTGTCATTACTGGACATAAAAAGATGGCCAAAAGCGTTGACATTTTAAGTTAGCTGAATACATTTCACTGGCACATTTTGCCTCTTACAAAGAGTGGAAAATTACCGTAGTTTTAATTTTCTAAATCAAGAAAGAACAGGAAAATACAACCTCAGGAAGGCTTTTATACATGCAATTAGTGGCATTACTCTGCATTCCCCACAAAGAAACACTAATTTTCTTCACAATTATATTCTGATTTAATGTAAAACTATAGTAAATTATTAAAACGCAGGGCAAAGGTCATTGGCTCTGCCCTCAACACAGTCAACTGTGAAATAATATTGGTCACTTGACCAAGAAGAGCTGATGTTTATTCATTATTATCAGGTGATCCCTGTGTCGTGATATTCTCTGATATTTTTATTTGTGTTCATTGAATGCTAGGCATCCATTATATATGTGTGTGTGTACATATATTTATATTAATCTTATTTACATCTTTTAGAGAAGTTCGTTACACCGGAATACTCTGTATTATTGTTTTTGATATTTGCATCTGTTTATATTATGTTGTCAGGGCTTTCTTGTCTGTCTTTTTTGCCACCTAGTTCTACTTTAACAGCACCTACTGAAACCAAAGGTGGATGTGTGTGTGTGTGTGTGTGTGTGTATACACAGTTCACTGGCACGTTTTCCCTCTTACAAATAATGGAAAATTATACATATACTTTTTTTCTTACTATCACGAAGAGAGGAAAAGTGAGAAGTGAGAAGTCGAAACATTGAAATGATTTATAAACTACTGCATACCACAATTTTTCTCACAAATTTCTATTACTGTATACACATACAAATTTACCTAGATCCTTGGGGCAAATTAAAATAACTTCCACTATCTTTTTTTGTTTGTTTGTTTCAAAATGATAACTAATGAGAGGGATATTTTAGAGTTCTTATAATTTGGTTAATTAGCTCTTCAGATTAAAGTTTCTCTTATGTCCAGTTTTTCTTTTCTCAGGAAAACAAAAATTGTCAGTCACTCATCAACCTTGGTCTTTCCCAGGAAGTTTCTATATTTGATTCCCCCTCTGCCTTGACTGTTTCCCTTCCTTTTGCCCTGCGGCCCTCTTTTTACCCTTTCATCAATTCTGCCTCCACAATTTCCAAACGTTTGGTTTCAATCAACAAGAGTCTATTGAAACCTTACTGTGTCCACAACAATGTATTGCAAAGGCTGCCAAGGCAGCATATGTCATGGACACAAGGGAACTTACAATTTGGGGGATAACAGACTTTGAAAATGGAAAATAATCTGATAAGAAAGAAGCAATGCTATTTTCCTCAATATCCAGATTCCTGTCCTCCTTAAAATATACCGTTTCTAGGTACAAAGTCCTTTCAGTAAACACTAAATGCACACTCAAATCAACCCCATTTTGTCTCAACAATAGAAAGAGGTATTTATTAACATCTGTTGAGTGCCCATGATGTTCCATATCTACACAGAGCCTGGATTCCACCCCAGTGGATTTTCTCTGCTCAGAAGTTCTGTTAACGTTTCTCAAGACTCCAACATAAGTGGAGGCAAGAGGATCTATCCTTAAAGTTGATAGCAAAAGAGAAAATAAACCTTCAAGAGACTAATTCAATTCTTTGGAAAAAATGTAACTAAGTACATAACATTTATGTTTCAATCCCCACTCCTGCCCCAGATTCCAGGCTTTTGCTCCCCTCCATATTTCAGACAACTGCCATTTCTAAAAAAAAAAATGAACACAATCAAATTGAATTACCCAGGTAGATGACAGCAAAGACAATTGGTTTGGAGCTAATTATTACATGTATAGGTGAGAACTCAGAAGTAAAGAGCTACTAGCATAAATATCTTTGTTCATTTGTTTTTCTAAGCTTACAATAAACTACATAAGAATAAACTTAAGGCTGAAAATTTTCAAGAAAGAAAAAGGGAGAAGAAAATCTACGGCAGAGCTTATAGGGGCGAAACATTGAGATCAGCAGTTTAGACACCACATTTCAATCAATCTAGTCCTCAAAACTATCCAATAAAAATGATCTGTGTACCCATTTTATAACTGAGAAAAATAAGACAGAGCCAGGATTTTTGATAACAGTCAAAAAGAGCATACAGATCTCTAAAAATCCTCTCTGGAAGACTGAAGTTTCATATATAAGGTTAACATTCATTCTCAAATCAAAAGCACAGCTAAGTCCCCTGAGGCAAATTTATAACCTAGAGACTGTCTATTTAATGGGAAACCAACCTTCCTGGGTATGCTACCTGCCTAGAAAGGGAAGGGATCTGCCCAGAATGGCTAATATTTTTAAAGTTAATCATTACTAACAGGCATTCAATTGCTGGCTTTTAATTCCTAGAGGGGCTCATTGATCCTGAAACTCCACATCAGTGTCTGAGCACGTGCTCTGAGCCCCTGGGACGTGTTCGAAGCTGTGGCTGTGCAAGGCACAGAAGCTGGTAGGAGGGCAGGGTATAATAAAGGCCCCTAGCCTACAAACACTCTAAAAGGAAGCCTTATTTTACACAAAACCACCACGGTGATGTCACTGTGAACTAAGCATGTTTGGGCAACAAGTAGAGGAAAATCAGTGGACAACTTTAATGCCTCCTAGCATTCATTTATTTATTTTACTTTTCAGTAAACTTAGAGGTGATAAACAACTTCAGCAACCTCTCTCTCATCTCCAGTGAAATCTGCAGACCAGCTCTAGGCAATTGAGCCTATATTTTCACATGGATCTCAAAACCTGCTCTTGGAACTTCTCACACTAAAACAAAAAATTACCTACGAATTAGTCCAAATTGCAGTCAGTTGGACTAAATTAAACATAAGGCAAGAAGTATGTTAATTAGGCCCACAGATAAGAGATAATAAAAGGATGGTTAAAATCTGTTTTCGTCTGATGCTTGACTCTGCTGTATTTGAGCATTTACAGACATTTTCATTTACCTTAATTATTTCAGGTTAATTCATGTATAATACAGTGAGTTATTGATTGTTTAAACAAAAACTGTTCAACAGGGTTATTTGGTATTTTTTTAAACAATATAAAGCACATGCTATTTTATTAAATGTTATTATTTAAAATTTTAAAGTCCTACTGAACCTCAATAACATAACTCACTTAGTAAGAAAAACATTTTATCCTCTAACTGAAGTTCCTGAGGGCCAGAGAAAATTAGGGTACACAATTATTAAATTGAAAAAAAAAACTGTTAGTCAAACAGTTCCCTTTGGTACTTATTTCTAGAGCTGGGGTCCTAATGAGCTTAACTTCTTTTGACTGTAGTGAAGTAAATTGTATTTTCAACTATTCTTGAGGTAGGAGAATTAAATAAGTGAAGTTTTTTTTTTTCTTTTTTTTTAATCCCACCAGATCAGACTTGGAAGGGTTTTGGTTATTTTGCTTTTATTTCTGTTGTATATTTTTCCAGTGCTTTGGCATTTGAATTTACTCTAGCAAATTAAATATATATCCTAAAAATTTGAGGATGTAGAAAGGAAATAAATTCTCATCTTAGGAAGTAATTAGCTTAAGGTCTAAGCTACATTTTGTGATGCCTTGTATAAAATCTTACTTTCTATTGCTAGCCCAACTAATCACGGGATTTTTGAGGAAATATTCTTAACCAAGAAGACCACTTCTAAGATTGACCTCGGCATTTAGTAGCTCAATCAAAAATAGATGTCAAATACCACTGGTTGGATTATAAATGAGTAGAGATTTTTCTAGGGGACAAGCAGGCAGTTTGTGTCAAAAATGTTAAAAATGGGCAACCCCATAGATCCAAAAATTCTACTTCTAGAACTTCATCTTAAGGAAATAACAGGAGGGATACATGCAAAGATTTTTAGTGTGGAGATAGTCAATGCTACATAATTTACATTATTGAAAACTTGAAAGCAGTATAAGTGTCCAACAATAATGCCCCGATAAAATAAATTATGGAACACTGTATATATATAAACTCATATATATTCACACAGATATATTCAGTATGTATATATATTCAATGCTATCATTAAAAATTGTAGTAAAATATATTTAATAGCATAATAAGAAAATGTTCAAAATACATTAAGGTTTAAAATTATATTTGAAGAAACTATAGTCACAAAAATTTACATATAAATAACACTCAGAAAAACAGAAGAACAAAGAGGATAAGGAGAAAATATAACAAGGTGTTAATAGTGGCCAATGACATAAGTTCTTTTAAATTTTTATATGTGTGAATATATGTGTCTTTCTGTAATTTTTAAATTTTGAGATAAACACATATAGCCTTTATATTCAGAAGAATAAAACTATTCATTTTTAAAAGAAATACAGAGATCCAAACTTATAACTCTGCATTCTTAACATATAGGGAATGTAACAAACAGAAACAGCCTCTGATATCCACTATAAACCTCAATATTCATCATATATCTAAAAGGAAGCCATTTCTGTCTATCAAGTCTAATAGCCACTCCACTCAGGATGCAAGGCTGGGAGAAGTTACTATCTGGCACCCTGAAAAACCCTTTGAGCTCTGAATTCTAGGGAAAAGAAAGCTTTTGGCTATTAGCTTGCCTGCGAGGTGGGCCCAAATCACTGACCCCAGATGCCATGGTCATCTACACTTCGTTTGTCAACTTGAAATGTCACCAGTTAAGTGAAACAAATGTTCCATTGAAAAATGCAATTATCCTTGGTACAGTTAAGGAGATTTCAGTTATTTCTACCAAAGCATCTATATTTGTTCATCATATTTTTTCTCCCTTCTTGCATCTAATGGTGTTCAGAAGCACATACCAAGGGAAAAAAAAACAGTAAATACTTTTAGAATGGTGTGACTAAAGTATTAAGAAAATTTCTCAAGAAGGGATTTTTACCAGCTGGGAATAAGATGGGGCAGTTAGAGAAGGATGAAGGGAAGAGCTGCTGGAGATGTGGTTTTGATAGGAGACAACTGAAATTGACTGGTGCGAAAAAAATGCCGTCCAAGTTTTAAACCAGCAACTTGCAAGTGAATTTCTGTACCACAATCTGTTCCTGAATGTGGAGCCACCTGTGTAAATGCTGTCACGTTGCAGCCCTGTTCTTGGGCAGGAACCTCATTCTGGGTTCTCCAAATGTCACATGAGACCTTGACCTCCCCTTTCCCCTAGAAGGCTGACCATCTCCACAGGAGTGAAAGCTGTATTGTCAGCCTCTTCAAATTAGTGTTCTTGCAGTTTTATGGCTCTTCCCTGCAAATTACTCTTCCTACACTTGGGTGATCATTATTGTGACCATTAAGAATTTTCATGAGAAGATGGTTCACAGGGCTGAAACCAAGGCCAAATTCATGAGATTTCAAATGATGACGTGAGGCTCAAGTCTTCTTGATAAGTTGAGTGACTCTGTGGATCGTGATTTAGCCCAGAAAGGAGGGAAAAAGATGGTAGGAAGGACATGGGTTCTGCAATTCAACTTTGGGCAGTTCACGTAATGATTCTAGCCTCAGTTTCCTCATCTGTCAATAGAAATGGTCGGATTCAATTATATCTAAGATCCCTGTCAACTCTCAAATGCAGTGATGTCTCTGCCCTGACAGAGACAGGAGATGGGAAAACTTCTTTACACAGGGAGAATTCAAATGTTGCACTATTCAAAGGAGCTAGAAATCAGGGAGAATGTGTAGGAAAGGTGAAAGCACACTCTTATAGAAATACGGATCTTTAAACTTCCTAACGATTCCAGAAAAAGAATAATTGAGAACTGGAAATATATAATATTTTCATGAATATTGCCCATAAGAAGACCAGCTTCTACAGATCTGAGGTTCTAACAAAGCCCAGGTCATTGCCCCAGAGAAATAGCAAGCTTTCATCTTGTTTATCATTAACTCTATTAAACGGTACAAGCCACATTGAAGATCAAGTCCCTGCTTGCATAGTAAGGATGAAAAACACACAGCTGATATGATACTGACTATTCACTTATGCCTGCATATAGATGTAATTTAACATACTAACATGTGATTTGGTTTTACAGTGGGTAAGAAATGATGTTACCCAGAGAGAGAAGATTTAGAAGAATGGATGGATCTGAAATTTGGGGTTTTAGGAATCTGAAATTTAGGAATAAGGTACATGGAAATAAGAGCTTAAAGTAACATTCCTGCCTCCTATTACCAGAGCACTCGGCCCATTAAATAAAGAGCTCATAGTATTTTGTAAAAGGAGACCTTACCTTTTCTGTTTTTTTAATTTGAGAAAGATCATCTGAGATGTTACTATAGAATGTGGAGGTAGAAAAGAAGGATGAATGCCTAACATATGTTATCCTGGCATTATTAGCAAATATATTAAATCAGGATGTATCACAGGATGAATAGTTGATATATCACTGGGAGTTATATAGTTGTCCTGTTTAGCTCTTTTCTTTGTATATACAACCCTATTTAGCAGAAGGAAGATCTGTGCTTCAGAGCCAAATAATACCATTCACTTAGAGATCATCCCTTAGTGCTGAATGAAGAGCCTCAGACATACTACATTCCTCTAACAGAACCTTTGAAGAAGGAGCCCTGGTAAGACTGGAGGAAAACCAGGGACATGATAAACCTCGGTAAGGAAAAAGCCTTGATAAACCCCCAGCATGTATAGTGCTGGACATCCCAGCAGTATCCTCTAGCAAGACAGATTAAACTTCCCATTTTCTTGCACCCAGAAAAAAAGAAACAACAAGAAAACTAACATAAGATAGCTTGATTTCTGGGCCTGTGAAATAAATCTCCAAAAGGCAATTTACAAGAGTTTCCCTTTTCAACAGTTCAAACGCTTTAAAGAGCCCAGGATGTACTTTGCCCCAAGCAGATGATCAGAAAGGATTCTTTTCCTACCTCTTTTCAAAACAAAAATCTCTGACAACTCCCGAGGTATAACTTTCTACCATCCATCTTAGTACATCCATTTCCATGTAGGGTACCTAAAAATAGGCCACACCTAACCTTTTACACAGCCATACAAAGCTATTTAGCGGGAACTCCAACTCGGCACTCTCTTGTGGGTATTTTCAGACTGTGCCTTCTTTGTCTTCCCTATTATATTACCCTATGTTGAATATTGCGTAAAAACACAGGACAAGAGTGGTTTGCTGGGACATACCTTACATTGCGACCGCTAAGACTCCATATTTGAGTTTTGTTATTTTATTTTGTTTTAGACTGAATCAAATAAAAGTAAGCTTAATACTCTTTTAAAAAGCAATTTAAATAGTAATTAATGTTCAATAAACTTATTAATTCCACTGGCATTATTATGATTGTTGAGATTCTTACACTTCAAAAGTATAGCCAAATACATCAGTGAAAATGAAAAAAACTTCTCCTATACGTGAAAATGTGCATAATGCCAGCAAATATAATCTGAAGATAAATAAATCAGACACACTCAAAAAGTATATGTTTGATGATTATTCTAGCCATTCTATGAATAAGTACAGAAACAGATATACCTAATTTATTAACCCAGAAGTCAGGATAGAGACTGACTTTGTTTTGGTTAGAAGCTGGGAGCATGGTGTGGGCAAGGGGCTCCAGAAATATTTGTGGTTGCTCATTCACTCAGTCATGTCGGACTCTTTGCGGTCCCGTGGATGAGAGCCTGCCAGGCTCCTCTGTTAACGGAATTTCTCAGGAAAGAATACTGGAGTAGGTTGTCATTTCCTTCTCGAGGAGATCTTCTTGACGCAAAGATGGAACCCTTGTCTCCTGTGTCTCTTGCATTGATTCTTTACCACGGAGCTACCTGGGAAGCCCTCCAGAAAGCTAGTTATGGTTTATTTCTTGCTGTCAATTCTGGTTCCATGGATACGGTCAGTTAGTAAAAGTTAGTAAAAGTTCATGGAACTCAACCCTTATGATATATGTACTTTTCAGTATTCATAGTATATGTCAATAAAAAGTCTAAAATGCATAGAGAAGAAAGAGAAGGAAATCTTTGTCTACTCCAAATTTTAAAGTTTGCTACCTTCTTGTTAGAAACATTCTGAATGTTCAACTAATCTTAAAGAAGCCAATAAACCACACAGACAATCAGAAGTGGAGTAGGAATCAAGAGACCCAATGTGGACCTTGGACAAAGCCATTTCAACTGTCTAAATTCATATTCTATCAAAAGATGGGATAGGATTAAGTATCTGGATTATTTCTTTCTTTTTTAAGTTTTCATTGGCGTATAGTTGGCTTACCATATTGTAAACATTATACATACACATGTAACCACTCTATTTTTAGATTCTTTCCCCATATAGGTCATTACAGAGTATTGAGTAGAGTTCTCTGTGCTATACAGTAGGTCCTTATTAGTTATCTATTTTATATATGAGCCCCTGGTGGCTCAGACGGTAAAGAATCTGCCCCCATTGCAAGAGATCATCTAGGGTAGTATGTATATGTCAATCTTCATTTCCCAATTTATCCCTCCCCCTCACTTCCCCCATGGTAACCATAAGTTTGTCTTCTACACTGGTGACTCTATTTCTGTTTTGCAAATACGTTCACTTGTACCATTTTTTGAAGATTCCCCATATAAGCAATATCATATAATTGTCTCTTTGGTTAACTCACTTCTCTGAATGTACTTCTTAAATGAAGTGAAAAAAACCTTCAACTCATAAACTTTAGCACTTTGCCTTTGGTTTAAAATTCACTATTCAAGGGGGTCATCGACTTGGTGTGAAAACCTGGTCCTCTTCTCTGAGAACATAACTTTCGGGGTCAGCAGTGCAGATCTGTCCTTGGGTGTGTCTGTCTGATTCCCTGGAGGCAAGAGCGGTAAAGAACCTGCCTGCCAGTGCAGGAGACAAAAAACGTGGGTTCGATCCCTGGGTCAGGAAGATCCCCTAGAGGAGGGCATGGCAACCCATTCCAGTGTTCTCGCCTGGAGACTCCCATGGACAGAGGTCACAAAGAGTCGGATGTGACGGAAGCAACTTAGCATACACGTACATCTGTCTGTGTGAACCCAAGTGAGTTTAATTATCTGATCTCTCATTTTTACCTGTGAAAATGGAAATATAAATATTAATACCTACTTTACATGATTGGTGTTAGGGTTCAATGAGGTGTATACAAGCCAAACACTTGGCATATAATAAGTACTCAGCAATGATACCTGTTATTCACATACCGGTATGTAAAACTGGTTGAACATCAAGCACCATAAGAGTAAATACAGAAATCTGCTGTTTATGGCTTCCTCATCTAAAAACCATTCTAAAAGAGAGCAGAGCAGACTTTCTTTTGAAGTCTTACATTCAGCTGACTTTTTCTGGGTGTGCACACAGAATCATCATCTACACTTTTAGGATGTCCAGTGTCTGTAGGTGAAGCAAGGGAAAACCAGCCTCATACGAGTCCTGACCCAGGTCTACTTCTAAAGAGATCAGAAGCAGCAACTGCAGAGAGCAGCTTTTGTTTCCATGATGCTGGCCACAAAAGTGATCTGAGCTGAAAGTTTTTCAAGAGTTTCTCTGTTAAGAGGCAAGACATCCATAGGGGGCCTGAAAACTGACCAGATACTATGAATTTGCAAATCTGAGAAGACCTGTCAAGTAGCAAATCATGTTTTAAAATGATGCTATCTATGGGGGCAAAAATGGAAAACAAAGCCACAGGAGCAAAGCAATTCAATATAAAGTCAATTTTGCCACCAGTGGCCCATCAAATAAATCATCTCAGCATTCACATTCTTCTGGAATTTGTGATCAATCATACAATTAATTCTTAAATTGATAAAGTGATGTAAAGGATATCTTATATTTTATTTTAGATATTTAAGGTATTTTTTTTATTTCAAGTAATTTTTCTGTGTCAGGATATGCTGCCAAGTAGGGATATACATTGAAAACGGTGCTGTCCAATGCAACAGCCACTACCCACCCATGGTCCTGAGCATTTGAAATGTGTCTAGTCAAAACTGAGATGTTCTTCTGTCAATACAAAATATACAAAAGATTTCAAAGTCTTAAACGTGAAAAATTGAATGGAAGATATTAACAAGTTATAGTGATGACATGTTGATATAAGATTTTGGACATACTGTGAAAAATAAAGATGTTATTAAATTTAAATTTACCTTTTGTAAATGTGGCTACTAGAAAATTTCAAAGTATATATGTGATGGCCATAATCTTCCTACTTGGCAGTGGTGGCCTAGAGTTTTGCACTCACTCTCAAGTAAGTGATATCATAGATGCAAGTAAAATGAGTGACTAGAGAGTCAGCAGCTTTCAGAATGCAAAGGGGTGTTAGGGCAGGGCCCTAGCAGGACTCACCTCTAGGAGCATCATTTTCATCCCCATTAGTCAACAGTGATCCTTGGAGCTTTACCGTATTCTCTCACGGCCCTGTATTAAATGCTGTATAATCCACCCTCCTTACCTAATCAGGAAGGCCTTCCAGAACATCCCAGAGGCAACCCCATATATCTTTTCAACACCTTCCACACCTTTTCAAAACATATACATAATAATGAGATGGAAATGTATAAAGTGAGGTCTAACCAGGTGCTCCAGACTGGGGTGGGTTGCCGGGGGCGGTGGAGAGAAAATAGAGCTGATCATATTCTAAAACTTGACCAGGCTGCAGAAGGCCAGAGCAGAACAAAGTATGCAAACTCTGAGGGATGCGTATGCAAGGCCCTCAAGAAGACTGTTCTCTTCCTGGGGACTAGAGGCATTTTTCAGTGGGTAACATTCACTTGAATTACAAAATGCACTCGCTTCTCTCTTGCAAGGGAGAAAAGCCTGTTGTTGCATCTATAATGTAGCTTTAGTTTTGGATGCCAAAAATGATTCAGTAAACACAGTTATGCTATGGTATACTATTTCTTATTCAGCACTCAAATTAATCTCAAGGCAGTGCTGGCATTAATTCAATTGGATGCCTGTACTTAGGATTTCACATAGGTGCCTTCATCCAATTCTTCTTTGCAACTAATAAAATCTTAATTCATGGTAATATATTTATTTCTAGTTCAGTTCATGTTAAGGAGTGCAGTACTTTACAGAAAACTAATTAATATCAATCATATATTATAACACTTTTAATGGTTCAGAGGAAAATCTTACACTAGGGGAAAGATTAGATGAACCAGGGGGTCTTAGCCCGTCCTATTTACTCTATTCCTAAGATTTGAGAAAAAGTACCAAGCATCATTTAAAATATTAATTTAATTGAGGGTGTGCATCACGGGAAGTCTGGGAATTAAGAACCCTGGTTCTGATCCCTAATAGGACATTGATTTGATGTGGCCCAAGAATGTAATTTACACTCTCAGAAACTCTGTTTTCTACCTATTTTGTGTAACAACCATATAATTTGCAAGTTGGTAAAGATATTCAAATTCAGATGCATGGCACTATTAAAATAATGAATAACTTCACTGATAGCATGCCTTCTGCAATCATTGGTAACAATTCTATTTTTATGAAATTTTTGAGTAAAGTTAATAGCATCATATTTTCTGGGATTGGACATATAGTCAGCAGGATGTTATGAGTGTGAGTCCTGGATGACGACGGAATGGTGCCCCCTGGAGTTGTGCAATGTGGTGGCCTTTATGTTGCCTTAAGGAGCTATGTTTAAAAGGCTTGATTCTACCCTAGATACAAAGAATTGGAGCAGAGGTCATACAACACTTCAGCATCTTAAAAAATAATTATTATAATTCAATAGGTGCCTTAAAGCTGCATGGTCATACTATCTAGCCTTTTCCTTTCCAAATTAGGCATTAGACATTCATTCATTCCATAATAATCCCCCCACAGTGACATGCTACACACAAAAAAATTAAGTGAAATAAATAAACAAAAATTTAAAAGACTGGCACATCCTATTCTTTTTTTAATTTAAATTTTTAAAATTTATTTTTAATTGGAGGATAACTGCTTTATAATGTGTTGATTTTTGCACAATAGTGTGAATCAGCCATAAGTATACATATATCCCCTCCCTCCTGAGCCTCCCACCCACCCCCTCCACCTCACCCCTCTAGGTCATCACAGAGCAACAGGCTGAACTCCATTTACACACAGCAATTCCCATTAGCAATCTATTTTACACATGGTAATGTATACGTTTTAATGTTACTCATTCTATTCTCTTTTTTCCCCCTCTTTAACCATCCACACATGAAATCTCCAAATCTGAGAGAGATATATATTTTTAACTCCTGATAATTAGAAAGAAAATAAAAGCCAAGACAGCAGCAGGAGGCTGGGGGCAGAGACCATGTCTCCCCATACTCACGTTCAGAACTGAGTCCATAAGTGATAACCCCTAGGATGCATGCCATTCATTTTACTGCAGTGTAAACAGTTGCACAGCAGGTCGAGGGAACACTCACGATGGGGGCTCACACACGCGACTTTTTAATTCACAAGGGCACGGTGACGTGGGAGGGCACCTGGGAGTCACTGCTCAATGAACTCCACAATAGGGCACAGATTTGAAACCCAATCTCAGCCTGATACGGACGTAAGAGCAAATACATACAGTATCACATGGTTTCCAACAGCCCTGTGTCTCGAGGGAGCTCTCTGACATCAGCAGTTCAGACAGGTGGTTCCCTTTCCAACTGTGGAAAATAAAACCCCACCGCAGCAGCACAAAATAAATATAGCTATACTGTAATTTTTCCTTGGTGCACTCTCCCTGTGATTTCTGTCCTGTGACGACACTTTATCCAAGGAACCCATCCAGGGCATCCTTCCATGCTAATCACTAATGAAACATTTGCAAATGGGCTGACACTGGCATTCAAGACACTGGTAGATGATTCTGTTTTGCTGTTCTGGTTGGTAGAATGAGAGTTTTCCGCCTCTCATTGTCAACTGGCTGCCTAAGCCTCTGCTGGAATATGTCACCCTCTGTCTCTGTGACTAATACAACCCAACAAAATGACAGACAAGAGTCAGACCATCTGAAAATCACATGCACAGAGCAGGTCAATACCAATCACATCTAGTTCGAGTCTGAGAACTCAAGTCAGCTGAGATGCACTAAGCCCTTTGTGACCACAACTATTTGCTTTTGCATTTACGAATTATTAGCAGAAGGGCACCCTGTAACTTCTGTATAAAATTACTTAATTCAACTTCTGTTTCCCTTTCTGAACATAGATACTTTTACACTCTGACAGCCGCTGGCTCTTGAAGCATTCTCCTTTTTGTTGTATCTCCTTAGAAACACAAATCTTGTTCCCTGGCAGCGGCAGCTCTAAGTGCTGGACCACATGCCCGAACTAGTTCTCCCTCGCAGCTTTAATTCACAGTAAGTGGCATGAAAGGAGGTCAGCCCTTCTCAAAAAACACTCAGAGTTCTTTTCGACTTCAGAATCTATTTTGGAAAGCCACACTCCCTGGTACGTAAAGAGCAGCTTCCCATTTTGAAATTCTGGCTGTAACTACTGACAACTTTATGGAATGGCCCTCAAAGGGGCAAAAGCAGAGTGATGATCACAGTTTCAACTCTTGATCATCATTCTCTCGGGAAACTCCATGAGACAAGCAAGTCAGTAACTGCCATCCCCTCTTTGCCCCCAAATAACCCTTTCATTTGAAAACTACTTATGGTGTGCATACATGTCTTAGCTTTTCTTTCCTGAGGTGTTTATTGAATGCTTAACTCCATAATACCATCTTAATCCTGAAAGTTTCCATGGCAACCTACTACTGTAATAAACAAGTTTGAAGGATGGGAAATGAAGCATGGGGCTCCTTTTTCCCCCCTCTCCTTCTTCAGCTTTCAAAGAACAGGGACTTTTCTATTTCTAGAGAATGTTCTACCTCTAACATTCATGGTCCATACTTCTTTGAGATAGAGTAAAAATAATAGCAATAAGAAAATGATAGCTAGCATCTGGTGAATATTTGCTGTGTGCCAAGCAGTGTACTGAGTAGTTCTGTGGGTTATCTCACTTAGTTCTTGCACTAACAGGAGAAGCAAGTACTAATATTATGTCAATTCTAGAGATAAATTCTGAATCTTAGAGAGTGTAACTTTTCTAAAGACAAAAAGCTGGTATGTGGGAGACCTGGAACCTGAAGTCAGTCTTGTCTGACTGAAGACATTCTGCAGACTGTGCAGAAATATGGCATTTTTTTTTGCTTGTGCCTTAAAGTCAAATAACTTAGACATCTGGGAGTCTCTCCACTAATCAGAAGAGGAATAGAGCTTCACATTTAGAAGCAAACACTAAACTCATTTAGCTAAAACTGCCAGGCAAGTTAAGAAAAGACAGAACTCAAATAGGAATACAGTCAACACAAGGGACCTTGCTCTAGCCAGCAGTAACCATACCACAGGTTTCTTTGAATGTGATTTTGCAAATCATTTAAAAGAATGTCTCTTTTTCTGTGGATCAACCTCTGAAGTTAACTTGGGGTGTCTGATTCAGAGCAGTGAGAGCATCCCCTGAGAAAAAGAAACCCTCATTACAAGGCCACTCTTCTCCCTCCATTCTTCTCCCTAAATGAAATTAAGACTCCTTCTGAAGGTGGCAATTGCAAACGAAGGCCAGATTACAATACATCTTAAGGACACATGGCAAATCACACTACGAAAAATGTTTTCCATGCCACAAATCTACTCTCTTACAAATCTACACCAGGAAGTACAAACAACGTGTTTATCTCACTCTGGAACAGAACTCAGCAATAGACCTGAACCTTGACTCTAAATACGAATAACTGAATAAACTTACAATATATATTTTATAGACTCTGCTTGAAGTGTAGGGAGAAGGCAATGGCACCCCACTCCAGTACTCTTGCCTGGAAAATCCCATGGACGGAGGAGCCTGGTAGGCTACAGTCCATGGGGTCACGAAAAGTCAGACACGACTGAGTGACTTCACTTTCACTTTTTACTTTCATGCACTGGAGAAGGAAATGGCAACCCACTCCAGTATTCTTGCCTGGAGAATCCCAGGGACGGGAGCCTGGTGGGCTGCCGTCTATGGGATCACACAGAGTTGGACATGACTGATGTGACTTAGCAGCAGCAGCAGCAGCTTGAAGTGTGGACAAATACAAAAAGGTTACATGAGTTAGGGCCATTCAAAACTCACTGTAGTAAAAGTATCCAGAAAACATGGTTTTCTAATCCCCTGTGATTTATGAAATATCAATAAAACAAACTCCATTGAATGGATTTCAATGTAGGCTTGCAGAATTTTGTGGTGCTGGTTTTGAACCAATTATAACTAAGACCCCAAGTCCTTGGGTCACTTGGTGGACTAGAAGGCCATCATTCAAAGGAGCAGGTTTCAAAGTCAATGGCCCAGAGTTCAAAGCCAGAATAGACTGTGTGCTCTGATATCCTCACACCTCGCAGAGCATAGAGGAACAAAGGCAAACAGGGACAGGCTATGGTCACCTGGGAAGTAGACATGTGTTATTAATTCTGAAAGCTCCATGGCCACCACCACCACCACGCCTAAAAAAAAATCAAAACCATACTCATTGTAACTGAGTAGGAATGAAAGGCGCATGTTTTGGTTTTGCAGTATTTTGAGGTGTAGTCTGAAGATAATGATTTTATAAAAAGAAACTCACTTTCTAAAAGAGCATTAAGCCAAGTTCATATTCATGGTCCCTTTCTAGGCATGTAAATTAAGCTGCTAACAACAAACACTTTGAAGCAGAATCTAATTCCGATGGACATAGAATACATTGGCTGTGAAGACTGTGCCCTCAGCAAGGAACGCCAGACACAAACTCGAGTACGAAGCCACCTCTACACCTCCATCCCACAAGCCGAACTGCTTAAGTTCTCTGAGTCTTCATCTATCCACCTAGAAAATGAACACAATGGTTAAGCCTTGCAGGCTTAACCACTGGATTCCACAGAAGTTGAACGGGTGTAGGTAAGAGGCTGCAGAATCCAGGTCTCACCTGCAGAGGGAGCTACACAAATGCCCACTTCCTTTATTTGTCTGATTCTCTGTCCTCCCACTCCTCCCTGTCTCTCCCTTCCTAAAGCTTTTTTATTTTTTATTTTTTTAATAAAATGAATGCAGTACAGTTTTTGTACCTACAGGCCGATGGAATAGACATTGTGATTTATGAATATGCAAAGGTGAATGAGGACCAGACTTCATGCTTCCCTCTCTGGGGGTGTCTCGCCTACTTAGAGAAGAGAGAGTAGAAATGACAACTCAGCCTGGAGATTACAGTGAGTCCCAAGTCAATGTGTAACAGAGGCATTTTTAAAGATCAAAGTTTCACGTGAAAGAAAAATCTTGAAAACTCATAAATGGAAAAAAAATGTGATATCTAAATTTGTCTCCAATGCTTTAGTCACTGCAAGTTTGGGCAAAGGTATGAGCAAAGAGATAGTACAAATTGCTAACAAATGTCACTACTGGCTTCAAAAGAACGAGTGACAGACAATATCTACATTTTCCAGCTTCAAGCATCTTCTTTAGGTATTTGCAGGCAAAATTATTAAGGACTAAATATGAAAAATCAAAATTTTGAAAATGCACAAATAAGTAAAATGCAATAATTTCCCATTCAGGAAAAAAAATCAAAAAACAAAACAAACAAACAAAAAAGGAAAATGTGAGGTTTAGATTACTCATATGCACCAAAGCTCTTGCTGAATATCTGCATCATAAAACTACTGTAGAAATGTCCAGAGTTTCAAATAAATAAAATAAATTAATGGGTGACATAGGAGGGGAGAAATGTACTCTCAGAATTCATATATTCTTTTTTTAAATATTATCAGTAACCACCACCACTTGAAAAAGGAATAGGGAAGAGGAAAGAAAATACCTACTGCTTGGAAAATTATCCATGAAGAATCTGTCTCTGTAATTCATGTCCACAGTTGTTATTTATAGTCTCAGACAGTAACTTGAGACTTGCCCAAGGGTGTGAGATAGGCTTCCTTCTCCTCATGAACTCTGCCTACTAAATACTAACTGCTAACAGTCTTCCCACCTTGTAAAGGTAGATAAGGTCAATCCTAAAGATAACAATTAAAACTTGAAGTCCTTGCTACAAAGAGCTGGAGTCAAAGGAGCAAAGAGGAAGACACACATCCCAATTTCTCTACACCTAGACACCTGCATGGGGGGAAAAAAAAAAAAAAATATATATATATATATATATATACACATATATATATACACATACATATATATATATACATGTATGTATCTTCAGATGCATAGAACACAGGATAAAAGGGGAACCAGCTAGCTGTTATGAGCCAACAAATCAGTAAGAATCCACCACGTCCAAAAGATGGGCCACCAACATGCCAGGTGCTGGACCTGTTTAAGATCATAAAACTTTCTGCCCTAAAACTGCTTATTGTCTAAGAGTGAGTGGAAGGTTGGACTCACAATCAATCAACACACCCACATGTAAACAGAACAAGGGCATGTGTGCTGAGGGAGAAAAGATGGGGGTCAGTTAGGGGCTTGAAAACAGATCTAATTTACCGTATAAACAGCCTAGAACAAGAATGCCAGACAGGTCCTGTGAAGATGTTAGAGGCCGCTGCCCCACATGCAGCTCGGATAGACTTCCCTGGTGGCTCAGACTGTAAAGAATCTGCCTGCAATGCAGGAGACCGGGGTTTTGTCCATGGATTGGGAAGATCCCCTGGAGAAGGAAATGGCAACCCACTCCCAGAATTCTGGCCTGGAGAATCCCCATGGACAGAGGAGTCTGGCGGCCTATAGTCCAGGGGGTCACAAAGAGTCAGACACAACTGAGCAACTTTCACTTAGTTCTGCTACCTAGGTCCATGTGCAATTCAAATAATAAGTGAACCCATCACTAAATTACACATGAGTAGAGAAATCCGGTAGAGTTATAACCTTTGTCACAGTAGCTGTCTCCAATGATCACTTTTTTTTAACCACTTTATAAAATGAAGTATAGTTCATTTACAACATTAAGTTAGGTTCAAGTGTACACAAAGTGATTTAGCGTGTGTGTGTGTTATTTTTCAGATTTTTTCCACTATAGGTTATTTTAGGATACTGAATATAGTTCCCTGTGCTGTACAGTAGACCCTTGTTTACCTGTTATAAATAGTGGTCAGTATTTGTTCATCTCAAGCTCCAATTTTATCTCTGCCCCCCACTCTCACTAGCCCCTTTAGTAACGTAAGTTTGTTTTCTGTGTTTGTGGGTCTATTTTTATTTTGTAATAAGTTCACTTATATCTATCATTTTTTAGATTCCACATAAATGTGATATCATATGACATTTGTCTTTCTCTAACTTAGTATGATCATCTCTAGGTCCATCCACGTTGCTGCAAATGGCATTATCTCATTCTTTTAAATAAATGCAATAATCTTTCAAAGGAAAGATTTGTGTGCCCTTGCCTGTGTGACCTGCTTTGCTGAGTGCCCTAGTCACTAGTTTAGAGTAGTGTTGGGTAATTCTGTGTGGCTGCCAACATGCAAATAAAGCAAAACAGAGATGTGGTTTTGCCAGGACCTTGCTCATCCATCCATGGGCTCGCCAATAAAAGTTCTGGGATCCTGAATAAATGACTGCAAGAGGCATATATGGCTGGAAAAGGGCATATGGATTCCTCTAGCTTTGGGGGGTACCTGCTGAGTCCCCAGAAGAGTAAGAGGCAGAGGAGGAAGGATGAGGAAGGGGAGGTAACATTACCCTTAAATAGGGCTGACCTGGGGATACAATCAGGCTCTGATACTCACAGACTTTTTGAAATGAGTCGAGACACTTAGTTTCCCTGGGCCTCTATAAAATAAGGATGACACCACTGCCCTCATGGAGAATGTAAGGATGAGATACCTAGTGTGGCACCTGTAGCTATTTGGTTAAATGTTAGCTTTCCTCAATACTAAGGGGACTAGAAAATAAAAAGGCTTGGTGACAAATGATGAATCACCCAAGGTCCAGAGTTAGCTGCTAAGGGAAATACAAAGAAGTATGAAAGATAGTGAGAGCCAAGATCTGGTTCTCAACCAGGTGGTGGGATGCAACTGCTTATGTGATATTATTGGAAATCAATCTTTAACCTATGAAATTCCAGGAAGTAACTAGACCAGAGATACAAAATCAAAAGTAGTTTAAAAAGGAAATAGGCAGTTTAAAAAAAAAACAACAAAACAATCCATGCTGCAATGTCCATCATGTACCCACTACCATTCTAAATGCTTGTATACATATTATCTTATGAAATAGGAACTATTGTTATCCTTTTTTTCAGATGGAGAAAGAGACACTAAAAGTTAACAACCTAGTTTCAGGTTGCATGCCCTTAACCTCTCCACTAAACTGCCTCCCTCTGTTAACAGTTTTTAATCTTCGCTAACTAAAACTGCAATGTGCTACAGCTATGTAGTGGAATTAGAGCTGGCTAATGGCCTCACAGAGCCCACAGTTTAACAGGGATGATGGAATCTATGAGTCTGGGACAGCTGTACAAGAATCTGCTGGACAAAGAACAGAGAAGCCCAGGCTGCCCAGAAGAGAGTGGGGAAGGAGAAGCAGGTGTTATTAGAACAGAGCCTTTCTCCCATCTCCCTGCATTGAAATCACTCTATGTGCACCCAGCACAGTGTCGGGCACACTCAGTGGAAAATAATTGCCTTTATCATCTTTTGATTATCAAGATAATTATATTTTCTACTGATCTTACTCACAAATACGAATAAAATACAATCTATGCTCTTTCAAGGAGCATATGATCTTGTGGGGATGGAGATATGAATTAATTCTAATAGGACTTCTAAAAGTAATTTTAATAGGACTTCTCATATTAGGTTTGTGGTGATGACTTGAAATCTTGAGACAACAGACATGATATACAATTATAGTCCTGATTATTTATATCACCAACAAGTTCTGATGTTACAAGTTGATGATCTTCGTAATGGTCCATCAGTCTGACAATTTCTGCTGTTACATGTTGATAAACTAGGTTAAGGGGGCTGCCCAGGTGGCATTAGTGGTAAAGAACCTGCATGCCAGTGCAGTAGATACGAGACTGCGGTTTGATCCCTGGGTCGGGAAGATCCCCTGGAGGAGGACATGGCAACCCAATCCAGTATTCTTGCCTGGAGAATCCCATGGACAGAGGAGCCTGGAGGGATACAGTCCATAGGGTAGCAAGGAATCAGACATGACCAAAGCAACTGAGCACACAGTTCACACAAACTGGAATAAAGGAGCATGCATTTAATCAAGAAACATGTGTTGAAATATAATTAATCAATGATTTTCCATTGGACCAAAGATTGACAACATCCACCATAGACTAGAGAAATTATGACATGTGAATGTGAATTATCTCATCAAGAAATAGATATTAAAATATGTACCAGTAGCTTCTGGAAAGCACTCATTTTTAAAGAAATGCCTGTCCCACTCCATCACACACACACACAAATATAAACATCACAAACTGCATAATAACAAAATGAAAAGACTAAACCACAAAAAGGTCATCAAGGTTAGTTTGAAAAATTACCCAGTATGTGAAACTACCTTTTTAAGCAGAAAAATGTCTTAGAAAAGGTTCAAAGAAAGAGAGAAAGAACTCCAGGTGAAGAGATGGCATTTTCAAAAGCACGTTCTCGGTTGCTAAGCCAAGCTGAGAGGCAACATGAATGACAAAACCCCAGACATTCAATTCTGATGCTGACCATGGCTTACAGCCATATGGCCTGAGGAAAGGTATGAAGGTTCTCTGTGCCTTAATTTACTTATCTATGCCTAGGCTCTTAGGAGGATTGCATAAATGATCATCAGTTCAGTTCAGTTCAGTTGCTCAGTCGTGTCCTACTCTTTGTGTCCCCATAAATTGCAGCACGCCTGGCCTCCCTGTCCATCACCAAGTTTCAGAGCTTACTCAAACTCATGTCCATCGAGTCGGTGATGACATCCAGCCATCTCATCCTCTGTCGTCCCCTTCTCCTCCTGCCCCCAATCCCCCCCAGCATCAGGGTCTTTTCCAATGAGTCAACTCTTCGCATGAGGTGGCCAAAGTACTGGAGTTTCAGCTTCAACATCAGTCATTCCAATGAACACCCAGGACTGAGCTCCTTTAGGATGGACAGGTTGGATCTCCTTGCAGTCCAAGGGACTCTCGAGAGTCTTCTCCAACACCACAGTTCAAAAGCATCAATTTTTTGGAACTCAGCATTCTATACTGTCCAACTCTCACATCCATACATGACCACTGGAAAAACCATAGCCTTGACCAGACGGACCTTTGTTGGCAAAGTAATGTCTCTGCTTTTTAATATGCTATCCAGGTTGGTCATAACTTTCCTTGCAAGGAGTAAGCATCTTTTAATTTCATGGCTGCAGTCACAATCTGCAGTGATTTTGGAGCCCCCAAAAATAAAGTTTGACACTGTTTCCACTGTCTCCCCATCTATTTGCCATGAGGTGATGGGACCAGATGCCATGATCTTGGTTTTCTGAATGTTAAGCTTTAAGCCAACCTTTTCACTCTCCTCTTTCACTTTCATCAAGAGGTTTTTTAGTTCCTCTTCACTTTCTGCCATAAGGGTGGTGTCATCTGCATATCTGAGGTTATTGATATTTCTCCTGGCAATCTTGATTCAAGCTTGTGCTTCTTCCAGCCCAAAAGGATCATAAAAGGTAATAATCTCATTTTTTATGTGTCAACTCGGCTAGGCTATGGTGACTAGTTCTTCAAACACTAGTCTAGGTATCACTGTGAAGGTATTTTGTAAGTGTAACTCATATCTACAATCAGTTTTTTTTTTTTTTTTAATTAAAGCAGATGACTCTCCATAATATAGGCAAGCCTCATCCAATCAATTGAAAATTATGACTAAAAACTGATGTTGCCCTAAGAGGAAAGAACTCTGCCTCAAGTCTGTAGTTTTCTAGTAGCCTGCTAGTCTGTAGCCTGTTAGTCTGCCCAACAGACCTGTAGATTTTAGGCTTGCCAGCCTTCCTAATCATGTATATCAATTTCTTCAAATCTCTCTTTCTCTCCCCCTCCTCCCCTTAACCAATTTAATCAAGAAACACATAATTAGAAAGTGTAATTAGCCAATGACTACTAGTAAATGACCCCCTGTCCCCATCCCATCTCTTTGTCTCTCTCAACCTATTTCCCACATACGTGTAATAAAGAGCAAATAGAATGTAGACCCTTCAGCAGCAGTAGTAGTAGTTATTGTTTAGTCACTTATTTGTGTGTCTTACTTTTTGTGACCCCATGGACTGTTAGCCCACTAGGCTCCTCTGTCCATGGGATTTTCCATGCCATTTCCTTCTCCAGGGGTATCTTCCCAACCCAGGCATTGAATCCACATCTCCTGCATTGCCATGGATTCTTTACCACTGAGCCACCAGGGAAGCAGTATTAGAACAAATGTCTTCTAGCAAAATGTCTAAAAGCCTATAAATATAATTTTTAATGAAACTCCAAAAGTAAATTAGGACTTATCAGAAGAGAAAAATGCAAATAAAGTAACACACAAAGATATTTAAAACACACTCTCCATAAAGATAAAGACATTGCCTTATTAACCATTATGTCCATAGGTTCAAAATGGTAACTAAGCAACTTAAAAAAACATGTGTGGAGAAGGAACAAATACTAGAATTCTACAGCTATGTAAAGGGCTTTCCTGGTAGCTCAGTCAGTAAAGAATATGCCTGTAGTGCAGGGGGCCTGGGTTCGATCCTTGGGTCAGGAAGATCCCCTGGAGAAGAAAATGGCAACCTACTCCAGAATTCTGGCCTGGTGGGCTACAGTCCACAGGGTTGCAAGAGTCAGATGTAACTAAACCACCACCATAGCTATATAAAGCAAGGTGGGACATTTTTTTCCTATTTCTTGGTATCCACCCAAACTATTTTTATTCTGAGCTAACAGAACATCATGGAGGAGATACATATTCATTCACCCATCTTCACATCCATGCATTCACAAAACATGCACTGAGAGCCTGCCACATTCTACAGACTGTGCGGGCTTCCAGACTGTGAATATAAAGAAAATACATCCTCCCTTTGGATCACCATAGGCTGGTAAGTGAGCAGATCCATAAACAAGTATAATTATATTAGTAGAATTTACTAGAGTAAAGCAATGCAGGAGGTTCTAGGCAAGCTAAGAGAATGGACACCTAATCTTTTCTGGAAGAGATTGCGTTTATTTGTTCATATGTTCATTTCTTGAATGAACCTTTATTAAGGTGAACTCTATGTCAAGCACTCTGCTATGCCCTAAGAACATTCAGATCATATAAATAATATTAATAAGGAATAAATTATATTGAATGCCTACTATATTTCAGGCATGTTCTAAGCCTTTTACTTAATTTATAGATTCTCTTTATACCACTAAGGAATTGGTTATGTGTTTTCAATATGTTTCCTATAAGGCAATCATATGGGCATAAATTCTCATATTTACTCTTCAAATAGTTGTTGATCACCAACTATCTACCAACTATCACCACTGTTAAGTACCAATTTGATTAACACATAATTTGTGTCCTTAAATGTAGTAGAAGAGACTGACATATCCAAACAACTACAATATCAGGCTATATGACACCCATAGCCTTGCAAAGGCTTTATCATAAGCATAAAGATACCATCTTCAAAACTTTTCCAAAACTTGAGACTATGATTATGAACTCAATCAACAGAAATGTGTTGAGAGTGGGGCTTTTGTTTGTTTTTTTGTTGAAGAATAGTTGGGTTAAAGGCTGCATTAGTTTCAGGCATACAGCAAACTGATTCAATTATTATGTGTACATATTCAATGTACACATATATATGGGCTTCCCTGGTGGCTCAGAGGTTAAAGTGTCTGCCTCCAATGTGGGAGACCCGGGTTTGATCCCTGGATCAGGAAGATCCCCTGGAGAAGGCAATGGTAACCCAGTCCAGTATTCTTGCCTGGAGAATCCCATGGACGGAGGAGTCTAGTAGGCTACAGTCCACGGGGTCGCAAAGAGTTGGACACGACTGAGCGACTTCACTTCAATTCACTTCATACATATATATCTTCCCTGGTAGCTCAGACAGTAAAGCACCTGCCTACAAAGCAGGAGACCCGGGTTCGATCCCTGGGTCAGGAAGATCCTCTAGAGAAGGAAATGGCAACCCACTCCAGTACTCTTGCCTGGAAAATCCCATGGACCAAGGAGCCTGGTAGGCTACAGTCCACGGAGTCACAAAGAGTCGAACACGACTGAGCTATTTCACTTCACTTCATATTTATACATATATATTCTTTTTCATATTATTTTCCATTATAGATTATTACAAGATATTGAGTACAGTTCGCTGTGCTCTACAGTAGGACCTTGTTGTTTATCTACTTTGTAAAGCAGTAGTGTGTATAAGTTAATCCCAAATAACTAATTGTTGAGAGTGTTTTTCCCTATCCTTAAGCAAGAAAAACAACTAAGAGAAATATTGTTAACATGCAAGGTAGACAGACCTTCAAAATCATATTTAAAAACAAAACTCCCTCTTTTTTGTGACTTAGGACTAGCTACTATGTGAACTATAGGTCAACATGGCCTGAACTGAACATAGCTGCCTGGGATGCCAGTCAACACCAGAGTCTTCTGTCACTGTCCAGGCACTAACGCTAGAATTAAAGTATTGTTTCTCAAGATCTCAGAGCTAAAAGTGTGAGCCTAGCAACAGAAGATGTTGACATAAATATCTTGCATTATTGATAAATAGCTTGAATTTGTCATCAATTAACACCAACTATATATTGCAACAGTTTCTAAATGAAGCCTTGTAAATAACTGTAGCTTTAATTACTTGAGGAAACTACAACATCCATCAACAGTCACAGCTCCTGCTAGATATCAGCATGGTCTTAGTAAGTTTTGCTGTCACTTAAAAAGGTTACAGAAACAAAAGAGGAAATACTTCTGTATTTTAAAAGAAGAAAGACCAATTCTATCCAAGAAACACAAGTCTAAAATTTCTTGGAAAGAAAGATAAAGACAGAGTAAAGGAGAAAGAGAAACAGAGAGAGAGACAGATAGAAAGAAAGAGATGGGGACAGAGAAAGTAGTGAACATCGGGAGGAAAGCAATAAAAGGAAAGGAAGAGTCCCCAACTAAATCAGAAATGAGATTACTCAACTGTCAATATGAGGAAAAAGAAGGGGAGATCCCATTGAGCTCTAGGAAAATGGGCTATTTGGTTTCTCTTGTACTTTTCATTGACTATTCATTTCTTTGATACTTAAAAGGTATACCGTAACTATTTCTAAAAATGGGATCCTGGATCACAAATGAAGTTAGACGTATGAAACAAGACTATAAAAATGAAAACCAGGTCAAATCAGGTTAAGAGGAGACAGGAAGTAGACACTAGGTATAAACTTGAAATGCATTATTTTTTTGTAACTGAGTTCTAAATTTACTTGAGTTTCCTGGCAGTTTGGACAAAAATAAAAAAGTCTTGGGTTAGATAAACATTCATTATTCAGTAAAAGGAAACAAGATTTCTCTAAACTGTCCAATACAACTGTAATTCCAGTCCTACCTCCAGCACCAGTCATCAATATCCCCTTTCCTTCCATATTTTTCTTCCTAGCATTTATCAATTTTATAAATTTTGTATATTTTGCTTATATTATGTCCCCTTCCACTAGAATATAAACTTCATGAGGGTAGGGATGTTTGTTTTCTGTTCACTATTTTATCTCAGTTCCTAGAAGAGTGTCTGGCACACAGTAGATTGTTATTGTTGTTCAGTCACTAAGCCATGTCTGACTCTTTGCAACCTCATGGACTGCAGCACACCAGGCCTCCCTGTCCTTCACTATCTCCAGAAGTTTGCCCAAGTTCATGTCCATTGAGTCAGTGATGCTATCCAACCATCTCATCCTCTGCCATCCTCTTCTCCTTTTGGCTTCAATCTTTCCCAGCATTAGCATCTTTTCCAATGAGTCGGCTCTTTGCATCAGGTGGCCAAAGTATTGGAGCTTCAGCTTCAGCATCAGTCCTTCCAATGAATATTCAGGAATGAGTCCCTTTAGGGCTGACTGGTTTGACCTCCTTGTTGTCCAAGGGGCTCTGAAGAGTCTTCTCCAGCAGCGCAATTCAAAATCTACACAGTAGATGATATAAGTATAAATGTTGTCATGGAGTCAAGAGTGATTTTTTTTTTCTCAATACTGAATTCCAGAAGAAATTTATTATGAGGTCACCTAAATAAATTATGAGTTTCCCTGGTGGTACAGGGGTAAAGAACCCGCCTGCAATGCAGGAGACACAGGAGACACAGGTTTGATCCCTGGGTCGGAAAGTTCTCCTGGAAGAGGAAATGGCAACCCACTCCAGTATTCTTGCTGGGAAAGTCCCAGGAACAGAGGAACCTGGCGGGCTACAGTCCATAGTGTCTCAAAGAGCCAGACACAGCTGAGCATGAGCATGCAAATAAATTATACCAGACTATGGCCATGTCGAGATCAGGAGATAATGGGCTGACAATCCATGACAAGCATAAAGTAAGAGGCACATGCAAGTGTGTAGTGATATGGGAACAGAATTTGAAGCCAGAAGAGCTAATTTCAGCTACCAAGGCTACCTCTTCCCACCCTGAGCCTTCTATCAGGTAGCAAAGGCATAATTGTGAAGCCCATGGCTTCTGGAGTCAAGCAAACTGGTTTTTGTTTTTTTTTTTCAAACTGGTTTTAAATCCCAGTTCTATAAGCTTATACGCTGTGTGACCTTTGACAATTTACTTTACCTCTCTGTGCCACAATTTCTTCACCTGTAGAATATAGATAATAATAGGACCTACCTCAAAGGACTACAGTGATAATTGAGTTTATAGATGTAAATCAATCAGAACATTGCCTAACACATAGTAAACCTAACTACTGGCAGTGAATTTGAACTTGTGCCTCATTTGTAAAGCACAGATAATACCTACACTTGGAGTCATCATAAGGATCTAGTGACCTTAATATCTGTTAGTGTGCTTAAGTTTTTTAATGGATGACTTATTTTTTTATTTTCATGAGCATTCATAACTTTTTCAGAAAATGCAGAAAGATGGAAAAGAGATAGTAAAAGTCTTCTATATCCCAGTAAGCAGTGACAACCACTATTAACATTTTCTTCTGTAAATTCCCAGATTGCTTTCAATGCCATATCTACATACAGATATAGATGTGTCTGTGAAAATACAATTTTTAAATAGTGTTAGACACATACAATATACTGTTCTGAAACCTGTTTTTTTAAAAAAACATATCATAGGTGTTATCTCATATCAGCAAATAAAGATCTACATCATTCTATATAATAGCTGCCTAGTATTCCACTGTATGAAAGTGCCTTGATTTATTCAGCCAGTACTCCATTCACAGACAGTTAGGTTGTCTCCAATTTGTGAAAGTGCTTGGTAAACTACAAAGTAATATACAAATGTTAGCTATCATCACCATTATTTTTAAAATAAATATCTAGACATCATCATTAAACTTTTGAAAGGTCTTTATTCACTATTTCTTTAACCCCCTGGAAACAATGCTTTGATCTAATTGTATTCACACCATCAATCAAAAAAGCATGGCATTTACAGATCCTATATCTGAACAGGAAAATCATGAACTACTAAATCAGAACTAGGGGCAGGCATAAGGGAATGTTCCTAAGAGCCCACTTCTCAGTACAAAGGCTGTGTCCTTTCCTGGCACATGCCTCTCATTTACTCTCCTTTGCTCATAGACTAACATCACTCACAGTTTGCCTTTTCAGAATCTGCTCATAGCTTCAGAATCATTTTGACAATGAATTCCAAAGAATCATTATGAAACAATTGGAACAGGCAAGAGTGATGAAATGTATTTGCTCACCGCATGTAGAGAATATAAAGAAAAAAGGTGATCCATGTATGGAACTAAGTGGCAGATTTTGCAGCTATGTTAATTTCCATCATTGCCCCTCCTATATCCTGAGTTCCTTGAGATTAGAAATAATGCCTTGTCCTTCTCTGTAGCCTCACCTTACATAAAAGAAAGCCCCATAAGAGTAGACACTTAATAAATGTTGCTCACTTGTGGGAGAGTAGTTGAAATAATGTCTGAAATCCTAGATCTCATGTATTTTGCAATCTCATTGATTAATAACTGAGTTAAAAGACAAGTGCCAACATATTCTCTGAAAATAAAATCTGCCAAATTATGTCTGGTAGAATGAAGTTGGATAGGGCATCCAAACGCATGGGAACAAGTAATTTAGAATTGCTACTCTTTTTTTTGTTGTTACAATAAATTTTCTCCATTAATTAATGTTGTGACTTAGAGCAAATGTGCATGGCAGGAAACAGAGGGCCCTGCTGATAACAATTTTACAGAAGGAGGGAGCTGTGCATTGAGATATATTAGGGATATTCTACTTCCTAACTCAGGCCCCAGCATGTATTGGATGGATTCAGCTCATAAAATTCTGGCCTTTCACCTCTCCAAGGCAACAATTAACTTAACTGTGAGTTTCATTCATTCAACAAATATTTACTGCATGCTCAGTATATGCCAGGCACTGCAGTAACACTAGATTTGGAAAGGTCCAACTTGAGTAAAAATGATTTAAATTCAAATAGATTATATATAAACATTCCAGGGCCCTTAACAATGGGTCATCATGACTAATATTATTCATGATTGTCAAAGACAGTTATATATTTTTATCTCCTAATGAGAGTTCCTTGGACTCCAAGGAGATCAAACCAGTCAATCCTAAAGGAAATCAGTCCTGAATCTTCATGAGGACTGATGCTGAAGCTGAAACCCCAATACTTTGGCCACCTGATGCCAAGAGCCGACTCATTGGGAAAGACCTTATGCTGGGAAAGATAGAAGGCAGGAGGAGAAGGGACGACAGAGATGAGATGATTGGATGGCATCACCGACTCAATGGACATAAGTTTGAGTAAGCTCCAGGAGATGGTGAAGGACAGGGAAGCCTGGCATGCTACAGTCCATGAGGTTGCAAAGAGTCGATCACAAATGAGTGACTGAACAACAACAATATTAAAACAGGAACTCATCACTCTGATCAGGAAGATATTTCTATCCTAACACAGAAATTAACCAACAGATTTCATTGTCACCTATCTATTCCAATTATTTCATACTAGCTACCAGGAATTCATTGCTTTAAAAAATTCAACCATGTCTAAGCACTGGGGAAAGCTCTGCAATCAGTGAGTAATGTCTGCCATGAATAAAGAATGGGACAAGGAGCCAGCGTGTCAAGTATTTGCCATTCCTGTTCCACAGACCTCATGTTGACCCTGCTCCTCTGTTCTGGGCTGTTCTCTCTGGATAACTCTGTTCTACTGGTTCTTTGGGAGTTATTTGAGGATTCATCTAGATCATAAGCCATGACCAAACATGGTTAAGGTTGAGTACTACCCCTCACTGCACCATCTAGCATTTGATTATATGCCACACTTCACCATTCTCCAGTTTCTTCACTTGCATATATCTAATTTTTAAAAATAAATCATAAAGCTCACCTGAGGGCAACAACCTTTTATTTTTATTGTTTCAAATCCTGATAGGACCAATCTCCCTGCTGACTATATCAAAAGTACTCAACAAATATTTTTTGTGTGGTTACATGCAGAAATGGTCAGTTTCAGAGCTCTAAAAACCTGGCTTCCTATACTCATTCTACCCTTACCATATACATGATTTGTATAAACTTATGTAAATATTGCAGGCCTCAGTTTTTCCATCTCTAAAATAGAGAGGTGGCCATAGAAAACCTCTAAGTTCCCAAATCACCCTAGCATTCAATGATGCTACATATCTTAGAGGATATTTTGCTTGAAGAAAAAATTTTGCTGTTTGAAATATCTCTTTTCATCCAAGAAAGGAAGAGATTTTTTTTCTTTGAAAGAGAAGCGAATTGCGAATCCTCTTGAGAGGTAGCTCAGCCTTCACTCGCTCTGTATTCTAACTTCTAATAAATGAATGGTGATTCTCTCCTCTTGCTTCAGCCCTTAAAAAAGAGTCCACCCTCTTCCTAAGAGAAAATGGAATTTGAGTGATGGCTTTTACACTAATTGGTCAGGAGCCTTAGATAAAATATTGTTATTGACAGAATTTTCTCTTTTTTCATGTACTGATAAAGTGGCTTAGCAGAGTGAATAGAGAGTAAATGGAGGACAAAGAAAAAGTACCTGAGACTTGAGTCAGATCGGAGGAATCAAGTCAGCACTGTTAGGTGCTTGTTAATAAGAAACCTTGAAAAGAGGATATGATAGAAGCCAACATATTCAACAAGACAATGGGAACAAGAAAGCAAGAATCACCAGTGGTGGGTGAGAGGTTAAAAGCAAAGATCCAGAAGTCTAGCTTGTTCTCTTTGACCCTTGAGGTCTACATGGGATCCAATGTAAATGAAATCATTTTAGAGACTATCATTTTAAACTCAGCCAGAAGAGTGGTATGCATAAAGAAATCCCATCACAATCTGTCAAAAACTATCTATTGATTTTTAAAAGATAAAACATAAAATGTTCAAAGGAGCATCGTAAATGTAATGGGATGGGTTAAGATCAAGGGCAGAGGCGCTTCTGCCGGTGGGACTGTATTCTCCTGTGGCAGGTGATGAGCTAACTCGGTAATCTACCAGGTCTTTTACCTAAAATAAGAGCCTCTGGTTACTGTGACTGTACCCATCTACATTTTTAAAAGAGGAAAATGGAACCAAGGTTAATACTGATGTTAATCCTTATAATGGTAGTTGGTTTATACTGTGGTCAAGTCTTCAATTTGCTACCCCTGAACACTAAGCTACAAAAGTGCAGACCACACTATGCATTGAAGGTAACGGAAGCCTTGAGAGGGCACGTAGTCCCTCCTGCCTCCACTGCCCCGCCCGAGAATTTGATTCAGGCATAAAATCTGTAATCCTTTCATTTTAACTTGGACAAACCAACCTTCATTCTCCCCCAAACCCTCAACTTGTATATGAAGAATGCTGCAATTATTCCTCTCCTCTTTTCCTCTTACACCACAGCTCTCCTCTTGCCATCTGCCCAATCCCAGTCCTCCCCAACTTCAGATATGGGGACCTTGGGGCAAGCCGTTCTGCTGGAATTCTTTTATGTGGCCTCTGTGTCCTACAACGTCTTCACTCAGCCTCTAAAATCCTCTTTCCTGCTTGCCCTGCTATTAAAATAACCAGAGCCAAACCAAACTCAGGTTCCTGTTTGCAAACAACAAAGAGGTTCCTCCCATTCTTCAAACCAGTCCCAGCAACAGGGAGCCTGTCCCAGCCAGAACTCACGTGCTGCTGAGGATTCACCAGCCACACCACCCAGCCGGGGCTTGCCCATCAAGCAAACAGCCCAGAACCAGAAGGCACAGTCCAAGGAACTAGGGGTTCTTCTAGAAAAAGGACAATTGAGGCCCCCACGCCATCCTCCCACCTCCCTCCCACTGCCTGTCTCAAAGGGGAGGGAGTGGGCTACTTCACTTTGAGCTTTGGGCAAAGGAACAATTCCTCCCCCATTCATCACATTCTCCCAAGGAATGAGGCTGACTTTGATTCTTCAGATTACATTCACAATTCAACTCTTCAAGGCTTTGTACTCTGGGAAACCGGTAAACAACCCAAGGTTTGTCCTCAGAAAACCAACTCTGTATGTGTGTGTGTGTGTGTGTGTGTGTATGGTAGGGAGATGGGGGTGGAGAGTGTAAGGAATTGCATTGAATGAATGAGGAATTCTTCAATTCCTGAGAAAGTTTCCACACAGAGAAGTGCCGTGGGAGGGAAACACCTTGCAATGTAAAACTATTTTTCTCCTGGCATCTACAGTTAGCTTGAGCCAGTTGAGCCGTGTGATCTAACCTGGCTGCCCAAACATTAAACACAAGGACCACACTTGACTCTGGGGCACATCAGGCAGCAGCTCTAGTAAAGCCCCCCAGGCACCCTGAGCACCGTTTGATCTTTTTTTTTTTTTTTTTTTCATTTATTTTTATTAGTTGGAGGCTAATTACTTTACAGTATTGTAGTGGTTTTTGCCATACATCGACATGAATCAGCCATGGATTTACATGTGTTCCCCATCCCGATCCCCCCTCCCACCTCCCTCTCCATCCCATCCCTCTGGGTCATCCCAGTGCACCAGCCCTGAGCACTTGTCTCATGCATCCAACCTGGGCTGGCTATCTGTTTCACCCTTGATAATATACATCTTTCAATGCTGTTCTCTCAGATCATCCCACCCTCACCTTCTTCTTTCCCTGAAACCACACAATTGTCTGCAAGTGCTGAGATCCCGTCAGGCAGGCAGGTGGGAGGGGAAGGGTTAACAAGATAAGTACACTCCATGTGGGGCTTCTATGGATGTTATTGTCCAAGGCACGTGGAGGCAGCTGAATGCAAGCACCGTTTTACAGGGGCACATTTCATGGATTTCACTGGACTCAGTTTTCAAAAGGAAGTTCAGTCCTGAAAGCAGGAATAACAATAACTTCATGGTTTCAAGGAAAATATGACTAAAGAGAATGCCTCTGCTAGCCTCCAAATTAGAAGGTGATTCTAGAAATGTTACAGCGCACTTCTAAGTGTGTTAGCCTTGCTTATTACTCAGCCACGGGGAATAATATCATTCATTCCACAAATATTTATGGAATATCCACAATGTTCATGAAATGCTCCTATCATCCTAGAAAGTAGCTTGAGCAGGGAAGGATCCCCAGGTAATCGGATCTGGATTTTGACCTTATGAAATTTGCAGTCTGATGGAGGAAACAATACACAAATGCTAAAAATCCTTCTGTGCAAGGGAGAAATGTCAGGCATGTGAGAAATTGGCCCCTGATGGACTGGGTGTTTGGCACTTGAAGAGAAATTGATTCCAGCTGAGGCAAAGTAGATTTCTTAGCTTTGGTATGCAACAGAAGACAGGGAGCCCTCAACATCCCATCACATCAAGAAAGGAGCATCTCTAAGGCTACTTCACTTTCTTGCCAAGATATGCAGGTACACATCCACGTGTGGTCTGAATTTCTATAGCCATCCAGGGTTTTCCCTCCTTTCTTGCCCCCAGTAACAGCAGGGAGCAGACGTGTTCACACAATGGCTAGGCTTCATTTAAAAAAAAAAAACAAAAAAACAACTCAGTCATGTTTTAAGAGGATTAGCTTTATTAGTTCAGTTAGTTCACTTTCCTTTGATTTTTTTTAATGGTAAAAACAAACCAAGAATAAAAACAGGAGTTGACTTTAGTCATCCACAGCAAGGCACTAACTCTTTGAGTCTGAGGTGAAAGCATCCGCCAGCATTTTAACTCTCCATGTGTTTGTTTGGTTTACTCCTGACAGATACAATGGAATGCTTGCTTCAATGAAAAACACCCAACTCATTTTCCATCTATGAATGAACAGAAGGCATCCTGTGGCTAAAGAGGGATAAATATTCAACCCCACTGGAAGCCTGCTGACTTGCCCATGCTCTACCCACAATGGTACCCACTCTGGCTTCCACATGTAATTTACTAAAGTTTGCACTGTTTCATGGCAGGGTGATTTATCACTGACACCTCTTTGCCACTTCCACTGGGGGCCACTGCAATGGGGCAAGGTTCAAGAAAGTTGGCTGAAACCAAAGCACACATTTTATCAGCTAACTATTGCATTTTCTAGTTTTTGACTTTTCCCCAGGAGCTTTCGGTTTTTATTTTGCTGACTGCCATTAACTCCTTCATCACTGTACAATTTCAGGTTATTCTTTCTGAAAATAATCACACCTCCAGTATATCGGGGATTCTTGGTAAAAAGACATGGAGGTTACTTGCTTCTAACAGCTGAGTTCCACCATGATTTTGAGCATTAGAGAAGTATGTCTGGAGACACTGGACAAGGGTAGACTGATGTATGGAATTAAGTAGAGAGCCTGAAATGATACACAGGTCAAAAGAGGCGCCTGAGCAACATGGTCATATGCTTGACTTGCTCCTTTAGAAAACAACTCTGTCCCAGTTCAGTTCAGTTCAGTCGGCCAGTCATGTCTGAGTCTTTGTGACCCCATGGACTGCAGCACACCAGGCTTCCCTGTCCATCACCAACTCCCGGTGCTTGCTCAAACTCATGTCCATAGAGTCAGTGATGCCGTCCAACCATCTTATCCTGTCATCCCCTTCTCCTCCTGCCTTCTAACTTTCCCAGCATCAGGATCTTTTCCAATGAGTCTGTTCTTTGCATCAGGTAGCCAAAGTATTGGAGCTTCAGCTTTAGCATCAGTCCTTCCAATGAATATTCAGGACTTATTTCCTTTAGGATTGACTGGTTGGGTCTCCTTGCAGTCCAAGGGACTCTCAAGAGTCTTCTCAAAGGCCACAGTTCAAAAGCATAAATTCTTCAGCACTCAGCTTTCTTTATAGTCCAACTCTCACATCCATACATGACTATTGGAAAAACCATAGCTTTGACTATACGGACATTTGTTGGTGAAGTAATATCTCTGCTTTTTAATATGCTGTCTAGGTTGGTCATAGCTTTCCTTCCAAGGAGCAAGTGTCTTTTAATTTCATGGCAGTATCTGTTACTTTTATAACTTCTTCACTTGCTCAATCATTAAATTATTTACTCATTTATTCATTCATTTAACAAATGAGCTTAACAAACTTAATATGAGAAAGATTACCATTTAATGGCTAAACACAAGTCATGGAGACAAAAAAGTGAATAAGATATAGATGCTCCTCTCAAGGAAGTCACAGTCCCAAAGGGAAAATGTATCATCAATAAATAGTTTTGATGCAAAAAAAAAAAAAAGAATGAAATATCTGCTAGAAAAGAAGTACATCAAAGAGCTGTCAGAATAAAAAGGGGTGAAAGGAGTACAACCTGATCAACATATATTTAGAAATAGGTTCCAAAAATGTTCCAATTGTACTAAGTAAAATTTTAACTTGACTTCCTGAGATCGAAAAGAGAGAGAGACCTGCACCAACCTGCACCTTTCCCCTGGGATAAAATATTCCCCAAAATTCACTTTTGAAATACTTTCTCCTTAATTCTACTCCTGCCCTCAACACCTTCTTCATATTTTTATTCCTTTTGGTCTTACTGAAGCCACATAGTTTTCTTCAAGAGGACATAACCCAGAACACAAGGAGAAACCATAACATCTCCTCCCGGGATTGGCCTAAACTCTCCTTCTTAACTAAGGAGATGTTATTTCCAAATCTGGGAAGCAAGGGTAAATCACTTTCAAGGCTGCCTCAGTCCTGGCCTTTCCTGGGCACATCAGAAGTGATAATAAACTATGTTGAATCACAGTGGTTTTATGATGAAGATGATTAGTCATAGAAGATTGGCTTGACCATCAACTTCATTTTATAATACTGCCAAACAGGCTGGATATTCAATGGGCCAATCCTAAACTTCTGAACCTCCTTGTCTGTATAGACAAGAGGCTTCCCTGGTGGCTCAGTGGTAAAGAATCCACCTGTAAGGCAGGAGAAACGGGTTCGATCCCTGGGTCAGGAAGATCCCCTGGAGCAGGAAATGGCAACCCACTCTAGTATTCTTGCCTGAGAGGAGACAGAGAAGCCTGGTGGGCTGTAGTCCATGGGGTCGCTAAAGAACTGACATGACTTAGCAACTAAACAACAACTGTGTAGACAAGTGCATTGCCCATCACCTCCTAGGAGATTCTTTACTCCATTGTCAGGGACCATCAGGGCTGTCTGGAGGAAGGGTGGCTCAGTTAATGTCCACAGTAGACATGTCCAAATTTCTAAAGCAAAAAGTAAAGGAAGGATCTTTTATTCCATTTTTTTTTCTCTCAGACAGGACTCTAATCACAGGCTCTGGGGACCATTTAGCTTTTGCAGGCACAAACTTTCATGTAGCACCACGCCCAGGCAGGACCAGCTTCCTCACCACAGATGCTCCCTGAATTCCGTCCTCATCCACATCACCAAAGGGCGCGAGGGATGTGGCTGCCTGACCTAGCTCCTTGATCACACACACTGTTTTCATTTCAGACTTCCCTGCTCCACCCTCCTTCACACACCAACAGAAGAAGGATGGCTTTCTCTCCCTTTCCTCTCTTTTATAGAAACTGATAGTTCATGGTCAGAAGCTCAGAATACATCAGTGTGGAGCAAAACACATTAGATTTTGAAAAGTGTGAACTATTTGAACAATTAAATAGCTTAAAAGACAGTCTTCAAGTGTCCTCAGAAGAGATGTGTAAGCACAATTTTCTCCTAAAATGCAAACCCAGAGAACTAAATATGGGCCAGAAAGCATTTTGGTTTTAATTAACTTTTCTAAAAATCCTTTCAATAAGGGTGATCTTTCACCGACCCATTGTCAACTGGAAGAAACAATTATTTTGGTCATCAAAAGAGTCATTTTTACCAATGAACTGTCATTATCAATCAATCTAAGGTTCTCTGCATATCCCTGCACTAAATATAAAAATGAATAGGAGTATAAATCTGTAAGTGAATAAATTTTCTGCACACCAATCCCCGCAGGCCATGTGTTTATAAGTCAACAGCTTAAAATGAAAACATCTGATGAAAGCAATACACCTGTTAAAGGAGCATAAAATTCCAAACCCAAAGGTAAAATATAAAGATTATAAAGCCTCTTAAAGGAGCCATCAAAGCAAACTATTAAATGAATACATCTGCTCTGTGCTAGAGTCTAGTTTATAAGTGCCACTCAAAATAAAAGAGATTTAGGACAAACATTTCATGAAAGAATGTGAAAGCAGTGAATGGATCATCTTTTGAGGATGATGAGAGAAAATGAAATGGATTCAGTTAAAAAGAAGAATTGACCTAAACTCAGTCCAGGGCTCAAAGGAAAGGTTTTATGAGTCTAGTTTTCACTGGAAGAGGTGAGACATGAGAGGACAGAGAAAGATCGTTTTTATGTCCTACTTTATACTTTGATTTTAGTGAAAGTGTTAGTTGCTCAGCGGTGTTCAACTCTTTGTGACCGCATGGATTGTAGCCCACCAGGCACCTCTGTCCATGGAATTCTCCAGGCAAGAATACTAGAGTGGGTAGCCATTCCCTTCTCCAGGGGATCTTCCCGACCCAGAGATCAAATCTGTATCTCCTACATTGCAAGCAGATTCTTTACCATCTGAATCACCAGGGAAGCCCACTATGATTTCAGTCTACAGGCAAAAAAGAAAAAAAAATCCGTTAAATGCTTAAAGTCACCTGATAAAACATGGTACTTAAGAAAAATACTAAAATATATATACATATATTTCCAGTCAGGGAAATCAAGGTAGTGTCTATACAGCTTTAAACCCAACATGTCACCAAAGAAGTATAAAAACACAGTACTAATTGGTTAAGACTGTGTGTCTACATGACCCTCTTGAATTTGCTTGTAGCCATACTGTATTTTCTGGGTTCTCTGTCTTTCCCAATGCTGTTTCTCAGTGTCCCATCCTTATAACATTGGTGTTCCCTATAAATTCTGTTCTTAGCCCACTCTGCTTGCTCTTCTCAGTCTTCCTTGGAGGATGTAATTGCCTCTTAAGGTTTCAACTATCATCACTACAATAACGATTCCCATATGCATGTCTCCAGCCCACAATGCCCCCTCTCAGCCTCTGAGTCAACTGGATACCAACCACCAATGTTCTGAAAGTCCAGAGAAACTGTATGTAAACTGTATCTTCACATACTTCCTCCAACTCCGCTGCTTCTCTGTCTATATTTTTTGTATCACTGGGGAAGTAGCAAGATCCACCCAAACTAGAAATAGTCATCACTTTTCATTCCTCACGACTCCAAATCCAGCTCTTCTTTTCCATTTCACTCCCAGTGGGCTAGTTCAGGCTTTCATCAACCTCACCCTAGTGATCTTTCTAAGATACAACTCTGGGCACACACACCTTGTTGTACCTCATTTCAGGACCTCCCTGTTGATCCAAAAGGAGCTCTTGAAAATGGTGGGGAGGTCTTCTCTGAATTGGCCTTGATCATGCCTCCAGCCTGACGTCTTATCAATCCCTACCCTCTCCCAATTTCCAAAAGAATATTCTTTCTCATGCCTTTGTTCAAGCACTACCCAAAATCCCTTTCTGGGCCTTTTTCCATTTCTCACATCTCTAAGAATTAGTTAAGAAGTCAGCTTGGCCGAGAGATCTTACTGACACCTTAAGGCTAGGTTAGGTCCTTCTGCTCAGGACTCCTGGCCTGGTATACTCATCTCCTACAGCCCCTAGCATATTATGATCATTGGTTTATATACTTGTTTCTCCCAGTAGACAATGAGCTCATTGATGACAAAGGGACTCTGACCCATCTCTGTATCCACCACACACAACCAACAACAATTATTCAATACAAGACCTCTCACAAAAACACATATTCACCCATAGCCTACATAGATATTTTAAGGATACTATCATCTTATTATGTCATAAAAATAAGAATTTCATATGTTTACTTCACTTCCTTTTAGAACAGGTTTATGGTTTCTTTCTTGGTGTTTGTTTTGTTTTGCAGTTAGAGAAGAGAGTAATTCGACCTGGTTCACCTTTTCTTGAATTAAATTTGGACATGAGCTTTGCCAAAATATCTAATAGCAATAAAAATAAATGATTTTTCTTGCTTTGCACTTACCATGTTGAAACACTTTCCGAGGTGCTGTAGATGTCTAAACTAATTTATCCTTGCTGTAGCCTTAGGCAGTCTGGGGTCTAGGTATTACTATTCTCCTCATCTACACACAGGAAAAATAAAGAATTGAGAATAGCTCATCCAAAATCACACCAATCAGAAGGGATGGAATCTTGAGGCAGCCCAGAATCTTCAACTGTGTGCGACACTGCCCTCAGTCAAAATGCAGCTCACAAAGATTGAGTTCCACATCATGGAAATAAATGGCGCTATGCCTCAAAAATGTTCGTAGACATAACAGCTTATATGGAAATGGACACCAAGTAATCAGAACATATTCTAGAGGGCCCTGCTATAACAATTAATCCTTTGGTTCCTGGATCATGAGGCAACCAAGGGATTATAAGGACAGAAGCCAAGGTAACAGGGAGCTGGGCATTCACAGGGCTTAGGCAGCAGCTATTTACCCACGAGCACATCACTATTTTGACAACTGACACTGCCATAATGTCAGCTGGATATCAACCCTGATCTGATTCATCAAAAGAAAGGTAACAGGAAAAACTGGCCCGTTCTCGAGTTTGACAGTTTACCCTTCTGGCCTGGTATATACATCTGCTACAGCACCTAGCACATAAGGATACATAGCTGTCCTTGTAAGCAGCCACCACTGAGTAGAATTTCTTTAATGGGGAAGATCCACAATTTCTGTGAAGAACAGAGGCAGCAAAATTATTCTGGGCTTCTAAGTACCTCTTTGTCTTTTTTTTTTTTTTTTTGTATCTCCAGGCCCTAGAAGAATGTTTGGCACAAAACAGACACTCAATAAGTATTGTTAAATAAATGAATAAGTAATTCACCAAAACTGGATCAAAGGCTAGGTCACATGGGGAGGGACACAGAGCACCGAGCTATAAAGGATGCTGAAGCACTGCTGTGGACTAAGAGAGAAGAGGGCAGCGCTGGATGTGGGAGAAGGAAAACTCTGACAAGTTGCTTGAGATGGATGAATGAAACTCCCTAACATGTGTTCGCATCACAACAGATGTTCCTTAAAACACCGTCTAAGGATGGGGGGGGCAGTGAACCACAGACACGTTATACAGTTGAATGGTGCATGCAAGTTGGAGCCAGAGCTGAACTGCTTGGGGCAATAGGATGAGGCTGATGCTGCCTCCAGAGGTCCTCCCACTCGCTCTATCATTTTACCAGAAGTGGTTTTGTTCGCTTCACCATAACAAAGTGGGAACATTTTTGGATGTCAGTGACCAAGGCAGTAGCAGGCACTGTACTGGGCGGGGGCCGGGGGGAGGCGGGTGGCGGGGAAGTGTGGCGTTAATGGGAATGTTTGGAGAGGAGTTTTGAATTGCTTGACCCTCAGTAGGAAGACTGAAGTGGCCCCAAGGTTGAAATCATCCTGGAAATGTCAACATTTCAAGTCTGTGTTCAAAGTTTTCTGCCTTCTGTTGCCAAGCATGCAACAATGACAATAACAAGAATAATAACTAGACTAACACCTGTCATCTTTCATTGAGCACTGACTGTGCCCTAGGCTAAGTCTGTCTAAGCCTCTTTTCATTAAATCTTTTTAACAACCCAATAAGGAAGGTACTATTATTATTCCATTTTATAGCTGAATGTTAACAGGGCCTGAACTCACAAAGGAAATCCTCAAAACATGACTGCTTTCCAACATCTCCTAAAGCTCTGAGATCCCATTGTTTGTACCTCCAGGGTATCCCACTGAACTTGGTTATATATTTGCACCCAGGACATGATTCAGATGATGTCATCCGAATTTTGATCCCAACACTCTGTTTTATTTACTTTTAAGTCCCCAATAAGGTTTGAAATTTCTTTTCACTCAAACATAAAGATCATTTACACTGTTTCACATGACTTCAATCAGAGCAAAATCCTTCTCAGCCACATGAGTGGCTGTGAATTAAAAAAAAAAAAATTATTGAAGTATGGTTGATTTACAATGTTGTGTCAATTTCTACTATACTGCAAAGTGACTCAATTATAAACATATATCCATTTTTTTAATATTCTTTTCCATTATGTTTTATCCCAGGATATTGAATGTAGTTACCTATGCTATGCAATAGGACCTTGCTGTTTACCCACTGTATATGTAATAGTTTGCACCTATTAAGAGTGGCTGTGAATTTGATTTTTGGCATAGCAGCCATCATGCAGCTGCGACCATTGTGCCCTTCTGTGGACACTCGGGGCAGCATATAAATAATAAATCATAGCATTTCTTACGTTTGCTTTGCCCCCTCCAAGATGCCAATCATATCGCGGGGAGGAACGCCTTCTCACCGCTGACATTTAGTTGTGACGCTGAAGGACTATTTCTCTAGCTAGGACTTCAATGCAGTTCTCTAATATCTTAAAGATCAACCTTAGCAACAACAACGACAAAGGCATAGAATTTTATCAGTACAAGGTGTAAGGAAAGAAAGGTTTTGAAATATGAACAACCATCACCATTGATTTTTTTTTTTTTTTAACCCAAAGAGCACGTACCACTCAAGCTATAGGGACAAAAATAAATTGCTACTGAGGGGCCATCCATGTGGGAACCAGGAGGACCCTCTGAGGTCCAGGGGAAATTTTAGTTTCTTCCCCACGCCCCCAGACTCTCAAGGGGACAAACTCTTACGGGGAAAGTGATCCTGGAAAGAACGGGTTAATACAAGCTGCTCGAGTGCCCTCTGTGATGCCTGAAATAATTGTCACATGGCCCCTATAATCTGTCCCTTGCTGTCAGCACTGGGTTAGTCATAATAATATCAGATAAGAGCTGTTCAAAGTGACATACTAACCAACATGAGAGCCACATGACTTTCTGGCATGGCTACTGCCCTTCAGCTGAACTTTGGCTTAGAGCGAAAGACTCCCAGAGGTGGCCCGGCACACGCTGCCCGCTGCCCAGGGTGTCAGATGGCATTTTCCGTTGCTAGGGCCTGTGTTACTTCCCGGGCCATGCGGGGCAGAGGGGCTCAGTTACAGGGAGCCGCTGGCCCCCCCACCCCTGGGGCCAGGGCAAGGGAACTGCGTGTGGCTGGGCGGCCGCTCCTGCCTCCAGAGCCCGGGCTGGGACTCCCTGTCCCCGCCACACTTGATTAGTTTTGCAAATGTGTGTGTCGCACGTTGAGCCAAGCATCGCAGCGGGGAAACTCGGACCCCCAAAGGGAGTTTGTCCTGGGAGAGGTGGAGAAGGAATGTGGCTCTTAGCTAAGAGGATGCCAAGGCAAGGGCAGGAAAGGAAGGAGGGGGAAGAAAAGGAAAGTGGTCACCTCTGGGTGGAAGGTTATTATAGACTGACTGGTTTATTCATGCTTCTCAGCAACTACTCCCTCCCCTTCCACCTTTTTTTTTTTTTTGCTTCTAGTATGTTTTAGATTTTTAATTTGTAAAGGCAAGTCATCTTTTTTTTTTTTTTTTTTCCCCAAGGAGAATAAAGAAAGCAAAGAATACTGGAAAAGAGGAGGAAAGGAAGGTGACCGATTCATTCCCTGATTCATTCACAAAGCATAGAGCAGAAAGGAAGGGAGAAAGGAGGTCATCAGACGTTGGACTTGAGAACATTTATTGGCTGTGTGCCCCTGGCGTACTTACCTAACATCTCTCTCTAAGTGTTGTTATCCTCAGCAGCAAAACGAAATAATAATACCTAATTTATACTATGGTGGGAAGGGTAAAAAGAGGTGATCCATGCTAAGTGGCTTATATGTAGTAGGTGCTGGATAAACAGTAGCTATTGGAAAGGCACAGAAGCTGTAGGCATCTTTGGAGTCAGAGATACCCAGGCCCATATTCTGGTTCCACCACTTATTAGTGTGTGAACTCAGTGAGTGACTTTACCTCTACAAGCCTCAGTCTTCTTATCTATAAAATGGGATTACTCAACAGTCAGAGTTATTGAAAGAAATTATGGAAGTAATGTTTAGCACTCAGCACAAAGCCAGGTACATAGTGGGTATTCGGTAGGTAATGCGGTGGTGGTGATGGATAGGTAGGCAGGTAGAGAGAAAGCAAATTCAGTCACTGATTCAGGAAATGGAAATCGTAAGAAGTACAAGCAAAGGAGAAATTATAGAAAGGTATAGAGAATATTTGACAAACATATCAAACGTAAAAATTAATAAAGATTGAAAGGTTTCTAAAAGGAAACAAGTACATGAAGAGACAGAGAAAGTCCTGAATAGGATTAATCTTACTTCTTTAGCTGGAAATTACCAAGCCTACCCTGCTTCTGCCTTCAGGGAGGTAATATGTTTTTCTTCCCATTTTATAGACTGAAGGCCAGAGATATGTAATGACTTTTCTAGGATCACATAGCTAGTAAGTAGCATAAGTGGGCCTAACCTGGAGACAGAGCCCCAGCTATGCTCTTTTAGAAAAGACAGGTGGGTAGGAAATGCCTAGCAAAGATTCCATGTAAGTAGAGAAACCTGGGCTTCCCTGGTGGTTCAGATAGTAAAGAATTTACCTGCAATGCAGGAAACCCAGGTTCAATCTCTGGGTGGGGAAGACCCCCTGGAGAAGGAAACGGCAACCCACTCCGGTAACTTTGCTTGAAGAATTCTATGGACAGAGGAGCCTGACGAGCTACAGTCCACAGGGTCACAAAGACTCGGACACAACTTAGTGACTAAACCACCAGGAGAGAAATATGAGCAAGTAAAGAAAAAGCAATAAATGGTACTGGGCAAAAGTTCCTGTTTACATCAAGGGAGATGGAATAGAACATAAGGTTTTTAAAAAACAAAAAAACAAAAACAAAACAAAACAGTGTTTTGACAAGATGAAAATTTAAAAAATGAGAAATAAAAACTATATTTAATAGAAATACAACTTACTGGAGATAAATCAAGGAAGCTAGAAATTCCCTGGAAATAGGAAGAATTCCAATGGAAAGAAGGAAAGCTATACCCCTCCTGCTAATGTACCCACATCTGATTATTCAGCATGCTGCATGTGCTAAGATTGCCCTGAGAAAGGCCACAGCAATTTGCCCTGCAAACAGGAAAGCCAACACATGGAGTCTAGGAATCCTAGTCTCGCTGCTCCCAGACTGTTAACACTGGGTGCTATTTCTGGAAGAAATAGCAACTTGTATTGGCCAGGTGAGCACAGTCCTCCTTACAAGTGGTTGCTCTAAGGGGATAAAAATCAGAAGACCCACCCCAACCCCCTGCAAAAAAAAAAAAAGGTGAAGCTCAGCAGAAAGGAATGGAGCTGCCTGGAATTTCTCCCCAATTATTCTGATGCTAAAATGTCTGAAAGCTCTGAGTTATTTTTTAAGTGGGGGCCATTCTCTTTCCAGAAGCCAGGGGGTGCACTAGAGTAGAAAACAGCCACAGATGATAAAGTCTGCCTCTTGCTTTTGCCACTCAAGAGTCAGGCAGACTTGGGCCTGTCCCTCACTTCCATTTTTCTTCCCTTACATGTGAAAAGAATGTTTTCAGGGTTGTTTCAAGGGTTAAATGAGATAGTACGGACACGTGTGGCACACTATACATTATTACTATAACTTTTCCTTTGCTCCCAGGAGCATGTGTCTGCAACTTCCCCACCACAAAAAAGGATGGTTTGTTGGGTGGACTAACTCATCTGCTAACCCCACACTGGTTGAGGGCTTATGAAGCTTAAGGAGGAGAAACTAATATAAAAATGGACAACACAGAATGGGAGAGAAAGAAGAAACACAATCCAATATTAAGGAGAACAGTTTACTGACCCAGTATACTCTGAGGCACTGGAAAGCATTTTATTCCAGAGAACTTTCTGGCTACCACCTGAAGTTCAGGAGTGCCAGCCTTCCCTATGCCATGTGTATAAATCACTGCTGCCCATTTAATAATAATCATAAGAGCTTACGCTTATAAGGGCTTCAGTTCAGGGGGCACTTTCACATACATTACTTAATCATTCACATACGGCTAGGTACTGGCAGCTGCTGACCACTCATTTGCCAAGGGTGGGAAAAGCAAGTCTTTCTTTAGTTATGTAAAGGTAAGCAGCAATTCCTTCTGGGAAAGATGTAATATATCCTGTGTGGTCTAACAAGACATCTTCCAATATCCCTTTCTATGTAGACCCATCCACTGGAGAGAGATGAACAAATTGTGGTGGGGATAAGCAGAGTCCTGAGTAAAGAAACTGGACGGTCTCATTTAATGTTTCATGTTATTGGAATCTCACTATTAGCATAAGGCAGTCTCAATTCAGGTCTCAGAGAGGACCCATAGGAAGGTGACATGGGGAAGCATGGATTTGGGGGAGACTGGAAATCCACCCAGAGCCTCTGCTACTGTGTCTTGTTATACTGCTCTGAGGAACACTAACCTAGAATGTGCTGAAAGAACCTGGCAAGCTGGAGCCCAAGCAAGGGGCATCACTGGGTCTGCATGGAGATTTACAGCAGCAAAGCCCCCTTCAGAGCATGGACCAGCCTTCACTGAGCAGTGCCGGACCACCATCCAACAGTGACAGGGCGTGGTAGCAACAAACAGCAATGGAAGTACCGGTGCTAATAGAAAGCATGGCATCCACATGTCCCGATAGCCTGGCATTTAAAGAATTAAAAAAGAAAAAAGGCTGGACCCTCTAGACTAAATAGAACCTTTAGATCTCTGGAACAATTAGGATTGTGACGAGATGATGGAGAGACTTTAGGAAGGCAATTTCAACTTCCTGCAACAAAGGCACCTGAGACGTTCTGTTGATTAATAACAAGAAGAAGAAACATAACTAGGTAGCCACCCTTGTGAAGCCCATCCTATCGGTTATGTTTACAGCAAATATTGGTTGAGCAAGTAACTCTGGGCCAGACACTATAATATAGGCAGAAAAGTTTGAATTAGTCTCAATTTATAGATGAAGAAACTGAGGCTCATTTAGCTTGAGTGGTTTTCTAGAGCCCAGGTCTAGGAAAGGAAGGAGTCAGTTTTCCCTTTTCAAAGCAGATGATTCTAGGTAAACAAGAAACAACGTGTCTCCTCTGGGACAGAGGCGGAATATCCCACCAGCCACTGTGGAACTGTCTCTGCATGTGAGGCTGCATCATGTTCACAAAGGTTCCCTGTCTTTCCCACTCCCCTGCATGTACTTGGGCAGAAACCAAACTCGAGGTTCTACTCACATGCTTGTGGTTTGGCTCCCAGCTAGGGATCACATTCTCTGCTTGACGGGCAAAGCCAAGGATTCTTCTTGCAAAATACTACCGGTGTCCTGGAGCCACCTCCTGAAAGGGCTGCCTACAGTACCCACGTGCCTGGGAGGTGGGGTGAGCAGGATCAAGCCCTGGCAACCAGAACATCCAGCAAGAAAAAATTACACATCCTCTTTCCCCCAGTAAGTTTCCTAAGGGTCATAGATGTGACCATTGATAAAGACAACACACATCAAGAAATCCCTCAGGTGAAATTAAAGAGAAACAACATTGCTAGTTTCTAATACACCAGTTTGGGCCACTTTTTTCCTGCTTATACATTTGGCAGAGGAAGAGCAGAGAATCATGTGTTTCTGGCTCACAGGTCATTTTCCTAGCTGTATCATCAGAACGAAAATGTTAGTAGAGTCCAATTTTTATATGAGAGCCACTTATGATATAACTCAAATGGGTACCATTTACACAGAATACAATGTTGAATGGTGCCCCCAGAGGTGTGCAATATGATTGTTTCTATAAAGTACTTTCCTTATGCCAGATAACAACATGATTTACATGCAGCATCTCATTTTAATATAGCAACAAACCATGTGATAGGCAATAGTATTTGTTTTGTAGACCAGGAAACAAATGAGTATTGGAAGTTTAAATGATTTGCTCATGGTAACGTAACTAGTAAGTTGCAGAAGCAGGATTCAGCCTCAGGACTACCTGAGTCTAAAGCTCGTGTTGTTAACCATTTCACTATCCCAGCTATAGTACCACAGTTACACACAGACCTTTAAGAAAGAATTACAAAGCTGGTTGGTATCTAAATGTTAACCCTGTATATAAGCAGACTGCTGTATTTTCAACATGACAGACGGATTAAATTTTCTCATATTTTTAGCACGTAAGAGGTTTTTATTAGTATGTCTTTTTAATTTAGTGAGCATTAAGTATTGCCTATTCATTCATGCTCAAATCTAAAAAAAAAAAAAAAAATTTTAACTGATTTCATTTAAAATAAACCAGTATCATCACAAAGCTTTTAGATATAACTGATCTATCAGTATGATTTCAAGAGCTAATAACCAAAGCTAGACCATACCGAGTACCCACTATGTATTAGGTACAGTTCTAAGCCATTTCCATAGCCCGTCTCATCCCCAAGACATCCCTATACTGTAAGTACTACAGTTAGGCCTACTTCACACAGATATTTGTAGGAACCAGAATATGAACTGAGCAGTTGGGCTCTGGGTTCTACTCTATTGGTGCAAAGAACTGAAGGATAGAGATTATAAGACATGGAATGCAGCAGATGGATCCAAGAAGGGTAATCACATAAAAACAAGAAATAAGATCCCAGAACAGAGTAAAGTACTGACTCCTGCATGTACTAGACATCAAAAGCATAGACTTCCAGATAATGCCCAAGAGTGAGAAGGCACTTTCTATGCAAAATCACTGGAACCAGAGACCAACAGTGGTACCATGAGGGTAGTTGCCACAGAGAAAAACGACAAGTTTCATAATCTACAGAATGACATAACTCTTTCAATGATATCTCTTTTGCATTTGAAAAGAGGAGAAAAGGCAGGAAAAATTACAAGATTACAAAATCCCCAGTTAGCATCCACTGATTTACCCCACTTTTCCTTCCTCTATGGTGGCTTTACAAGTAAAATTCATCTTTCATTTATTTGGGTAATCTTTCTCTCACCAACATAGGGAGCTCAAGCAATGTATGATGATGCATGCAAAAGTGTTGTTGATCCCATTCTGAACTAGGAAATGGAGTCAAAAAGTTCACTGTTTCTGCCCAAAGTTAAAGATTGGCACTAAGCCAGAGGCAGAACTATAGGTTATAAATGATTCTCAATTCCCAGCTCACAACTTCCCTTTTCTTTTGACTGGGGAAAAAAAAAAAAAAAACATTAACCCAAATGTAAATTCTATTGACTCTCTTCATCTTTTTCCCCCTATTAAACTGAATTTCTGTCTGTCCTCAATAGGTGTACTTCTTCCAGAAAGGGGAGAAGATACTGCCAACTGTCTAATCATTGAGCATAAATTCACTTGTGGGGTGCTCATTATCCCATTCTGTACCCTGCAAGTCTAAACTGGTTAATATATTTCTACCAGAGACAGAAATGATCCCTCTGTCTCGCTCTCTCCCCATGAGGAAGAACAGAGCCATATGTGGTAGTATTTTCTGCCTCATCATCATAGCCCATTCAATTATACAATTTCTCATTATTTAGGATCAGTCCCTTTTCACAGTATCCCAAAGGGACGTGCCTCAACAAACATCCTGTTCATCTCAACAGAACTCAGCAAAATCAGAAAAACAACATGCACAAGCAAAATTGGGCTTGGTGGTAGGTCCAGAGAAACTATCTAGTGCTGAGACCCATGGGAGGCTTGGAGTGGCTAAAATGGATCCTATGAGATCTAGAGCAGAGGCTCCAGAGAGGTTTAAAAAATAAAAACTGAACTGAGTAAGTAGAGGAGTTGCTCAGAGAAAATCAGCAAAAAAAAAAAAAAAAAAAAAAAAAAGGTTTCTGCTAAATATAGTTTCTGGTCTTTGACATGGGTTTAATTTTAGCACCTTTGAGTATCCTGAGTAAGAACTATTGCAGAGAAAGTCTGAGGAACCATGAAAAGTCCCTCTTTGGAAGGTAGAGGCACCAAGTGACACTTTTTTATTTAAAAGGAAAATGCACACATTTTCCTGATCCAACAACTTTCCAGGTCATTCATTTATTCACTCTTTCATTAAATTATTGCACACTTAGTACCTGTCATACATTATGCTAGGTAGTCGCTGGAGTCAATGACAAATAAGACATGCCTTTGAGGAGCTTGCATTAGAGTCAGAAAAACAGACTCTGGAAAACTGATGAAAATGCAGAGAAGAGAAAAAGGGTGACAAGGAAGGCCTCCTTGGAGATGTGATGCAAAGTGAAATGTGAACAATGAAGGCAAGTACAAGAGGTGAAGAAGTCAGAGAAGGACACTCAGACAGAGGTAATGGCATGACCCCTTTCATTGGGCAGGAACACACATACAAAAGCCAGAGAAGTGATGAGAGACGGTGATTGAGCCTTCCTTCCAGCCCTCTAGGACATTGCTTCCATGTTGAAGAAGAGCTGTGAGGAGACAGCGTGTCTGCTGCCCAGCAAAGGTCGGGCTTTGGCAGCTAGAAGGCATCCCCTGCGGCTGCCCCGCTGGGTGCCCTCTTGGAGTAAGGGACAGGCCTTCACAGCTGCTCCTGTTCAGAGGCTCATCTAGGCTATTTTGGGCTGGACAGGGTCCACGGTGATGACTGCCTGACCAGGGGAGCTCACTCAGTGTTAACGCTTTTTAACATTCTGTTTTCCTTGTCATCTAGCTCTGAAGCATACAATTACTCAAAGGAGGAGAAAAAAAAGGAAGAAGAACATGAGTACATCTTATTTTTAGTATTCAAATCAATGGTGGTGATGTCCTCTGCATTTCAATAGGAATTTTGCATATCAAAATCCCCCAAAATAAAGCATAGTAAACATATTAAAATCCATAATGACATTTTTCCTGTGCTGTTTCAAAATATGTTTGTTTGTTTTGAAATACCAAAATGGCTCAGCCCAAATTAAAGACTAATTCATCGACAGATGGGCAAAAATAATGTTATAAATGCAATGAGCGTCCTCACCTTATTGCCCCCTATGTCAAAGAATAATTTAAAAAATAACAACATTTAAAAAATGTCAACACACTCTTCTAAAGAATTCAAAGAACATTTCAGAGATTATCATGGTCACAGGATTCTATAGTGTTAGGAACTCTCAGAGATTTTGCAGGTTTTTCCCTATGTGTGAACCTTCTCTGGGAAATGAATTTCTAGCCCATTTGATTATTAGAGAGGGCAAACATTAGAGGCTAGCTCACTAATAAATGCCACAAACCTAGAAGTTAGAGACCGCCTCACTTCAATGCTAACAACAGCTACCATTTAATCAACTATGTGCAGACACTAATGCTGAGAATTTTACATACAATATCATAATTTAACCCTCACCATTACTCTGGAGAAGTTGATATGATCTAAGTTTTACCTATGAGAACACTGAGGCTAAGGAACACAAAACTTTTAAGAGAGAAAACATAATAAGAACCTTCAAAGTCTGCTTTTTTTTTAAAGCATGTTACCTCTTAACAAGGAAAAAAATCATTCTCATTAATTTAAGCTATCTCTTGTCATATTCCATTGCTTAAAAGTGGTCAGAATCTGTATATAATTAACTGTATAGATTTAAAAATATATTTTAATCTTTTTACATCCTTAAAATCTTCTGCGGAACCCCGAGCTTTCAGGCATCCACTTATTGGTCTAAATTTCTAAAGTGTAGTCAGCAATTTACCAGAACCTATAAAAACTTGTGGGTCTCTCTCATCCATCAATTAATTTACCAAATATGTATTAAGGCCTTTCTCCTGCCTGTGCACTCCTCTGAGTGCACTCCATGGAGATGAAAGAATACCATTCCTGCCTTCAGAAACTCAGCTCAGTTCAGTCGCTCAGTTGTGTCCGACTCTTTGCGACCCCATGAATCACAGCACACCAGGCCTCCCTGTCCATCACCAACTCCCGGAGTTTACTCAGACTCATGCCCATTGAGTCGGTGATGCCATCCAGCCATCTCATCCTCTGTCATCCCCTTCTCCTCCTGCCCCCAATCCCTCATCAGGGATTGGGGGCAGGGTCTTTTCCAATGAGTCAACTCTTCGCATGAGGTGGCCAAAGTATTGGAGTTTCAGCTTCAGCATCAGTCCTTCACAATGAACACCCAGGACTAAGCTCCTTTAGGGTGGACTGGTTGGATCTCCTTGCAGTCCAAGGGACTCTCAAGAGTCTTCTCCAACACCACAGTTCAAAAGTATCAATTTTTCGGCACTTAGCTTTCCTCACAGTCCAACTCTCACATCCATACATGACCACTGGAAAAACCACAGCCTTGACTAGATGGACCTTTGTTGGCAAAGTAATGTCTCTGCTTTTTAATATGCTATCTAGGTTGGTCACAACTTTGCTTCCAAGGAGTGTCTTTTAATTTCATGGCTGCAATCACCATCTACAGTGATTTTGGAGTCCAAAAAAATAAAGTCTGACACTGTTTCCACTGTCACCCCATCTACTTCCCATGAAGTGATGGGACCAGATGCCATGATCTTAGTTTTCTGAATGTTGAGCTTTAAGCCAACTTTTAACTCTCCTGAAGAGACATGTAATAAACAGTTGCAGCAATGTAATGAATTTCATCTTGTAACAGAGAACTATGGAAGATACTACATGGAACATAGTAGAGAAAGTACCAACTCTTCCATTAACTCGGGGATACTTCCAGAAGGAGGTGATATTTCATTTAAGTCTTAAAAGCTGAGTTGGAATTTCTCAGGTGATCTCAACAGGCAATTGTCAGAGGAGAGCAGGCAGGTTGAAGCACATTCTAGATTTCCATTTGAGAATATGCTATGGTTCCTGCTGTCATGTTAAAAACAAACAAAAAAGAAACAACTAATTTTCACTGACTCTACATGCTTGTGATAATATAAAATGAATAGTAACTATATGGTCAGTAGTAACAGAAAGCATGAAACCAGACAACGTCAACAAAATTAATCCATGAGATGTTTTTATCTCACTAGTTCAAGTGTCTACGTGTGTGTTTTTGTCACTGGTTTTGCTTTTTGTTTTGTACTTAGTTCATGAAACTGTCTTGTATTGTAGGCATTCTGACAAATTATACCTGGGCCTTACAAAGAATAACCCTATAAAATCCAGTTCTAATTTGCCAGGATCCTTCTTGATGGCTTTCTGCTCAAAGACCAGCATAAGATTACGCCCCTCTAGACTCCAGAACACAACTGAGCTCTATAGGAAATAGATGTTACATCTGTAAAGATCAGACGTACAGTAGTGTCTCCAAACTGTAGGTTAAAAGGTAGCTTTGTTTAGAATGCCTTATGAAATTAATGTTTGTTATACAGAGACTTTGGTAAACATAGAACTCTGAATCACTGAAAATAATTTTGTAACGCCTTATATCTAAAATGGATTAACCAATCAATACAACTTTGTAAGAGAGAAAGTAAAAATAACTTGTAGATTAGAATGTGCTCTCCACCAGACTAGATCAGACGGGCCACTGAAATAAACAAAGAATTTCAGGATTATCTTCTAAATGGAAATGATAGGCCTTGAACCTCATCCCCAAAGGGACAAACTCCACACAGAAAATATTTAAACTCCATTTCACATATAACCATTCCAAGTCACAGGGCACTAGAGTTGATTTTTGGGGCAGGAATTATGATGTAAGACCATTCTAGCTTTACGGGGCCAGGTACTGTCCTGGGGCACAGTGTTACCATGAAGTGGGCTCTGTACCCATTGAGCCCTCCAGGTTTATTTCCCTGGATACATGTTTGGCATTATCACTAAAAAATAACTCACCTGCATGAACCAAAGCCATAGCACTGACCACTGCTACAATTACATTATGAAGAATTTTTTCTATAATCCCTTCCCATCTCCTGTTTACCTGTTCTACTCAGAATGATTTTAACTGGACTTGGAGACTAAAAAACCACCATCGTTTCAGAGGGTGGCCAGAGCTCTTTGTCCTATGTACTTTAAGCTAAGCAAAGAGTTTAGCTCTTAAAATCAGCTACCCAAGAATACCATATAATATGAGCAGACACAGTCTTTCTAGTGCAGAAGATGATGAATTGCCAAAAAGTAAAAGCAAATGAAGAGGAAGAAAAGAAGATAAAGGAGGAGAAGGGAGAAGGAAGGGGTAGGGAAGGAGAGGAAGCGGGAGAAGGAAGAAAGAAGGAAGAGGAGGAGGTGGGGAGAAAGAGAAGGGGGTAGGAGGAGGAAGAGAGAGAGAGAGGAAGGAGGGAGGAGAGGGAGGGGTGAAGCAGATGAAGTGGAAAAGGAGAAATGAGAAGGAAAAGAGGAAGGGGCAGAAGTACAACTTCCTAGATTTTTTACCTTAATGAAATAGTTTTCATTTTCACCTCTTGTCCTACTGATGCAAGTGTTTTCTAAAACGGAACCATCAACAGCACAGTTCTCCTTGGGACAAACAAGGAACTGATGAGCAGCGAGGCAGAAAAGTAATTGAATTCACTGAAGAACGGCTGAAAATGTCCCTCTAAGAAAGGAATCCGTATCCATTTTTAGATTTTGATTGTCTCTAAATGATTTCCAATTTCTTATCACTGCCTAGTCAGATTTCACAGAATCAGCAGATTTCGCTATTAATAATCTCAGAACTTTTTTCTCTTTTCCTCTGGTCTCCAATCTAAATATAGTACATTAAGATCATCCCAAATAAGTATAGGGTTTAGGACAAAAAATCTCAGTCCTTTGAAACACCCACATTACTGTTATTTGTTTAAAATTCATTTCCACACTTACTGAATCTGTGCAGTTCTGTTTTCACCATATCCCATTGTGCTCATCCACTTAGTATTAGTAAATTGGTCCCTCTGGGAATCTAAACTTAGGCACACGTAACACTACATCTTGGAATTCATAATTCTTTCATAATCACTTCCCATTTGGCATCTGTGAACTCACAAAGGCAGATTTCCTCAGTGAAGAACTGTTCAGAGTCCAATATTTACATAAACAATTTCTGTTTGGAGTGTAAGTTTCTTTCATGCACCAATAATCTCTCCATCTATGTAGGTCTCTAAATTTCATGTTAAATAAATTTTAGCACTGCAGAAATACTTCAAGCAATCTTCACCATTTTTTTCAACATGAAAAGTCATGTAGACGGTCTAAACAGGATTTTTTTTGAATTTTTAATAGAATCAATATAAGTACAATTTGAATTGGAGGTATTAGTTGAGTTGCAGGAATAATTTGAGCTTTTTTTTAATATTACCTCCATTCCTAGACTAAAATATCCTGGGGAGTGGGAACTATCTACCTATCCAGAACCCACTGAATTAACATTTTAGTCAACCTGACCTGGGTTTGTTCCCTTGCAAAACAAAATAATGAAGATGATTTTTCAGTCAAAATAGGACTTTGATTTTATACCTTTCTTTTAATTGTACATCCACTATATGCTTAAATTTTCTGCTTATCAAATCATCAGTGATTAAAAGCAATAATAGACATCCTTTCTATGGTTTGGTAAAAATAGCACTCACCAGTTTAAATTGGTATTCCCTTTCTATAAAGTTAATTCACCACAAAAAATTTAAAGTACTGACACATGTATATGGAATTTAGAAAGGTGATAACGATAACCCTATATGCAGAACAGAAAAAGAGACACAGAAGTACAGAACAGACTTTTGAACTTGGTGGGAGAATGTGAGGGTGGGATATTTCAAAAGAACAGCATGTATACTATCTATGGTGAAACAGATCACCAGCCCAGGTGGGATGCACGAGACAAGTGCTCCGGCCTGGTGCACTGGGAAGACCCAGAGGAATCGGGTGGAGAGGGAGGTGGGAGGGGGGATCGGGATTGGGAATACATGTAAATCCATGGCTGATTCATATCAATGTATGACAAAACCCACTGGAAAAAAAAAATAATAATAATAATAAAAAAAATACTCAAAAAAAAAAAAAAAAGAAATAAACGGATTATCTCAAAAAATAAATAAATAAATAAAAATACCTACTCTCTGATCCAAATTTATTTAGAAAAGAGTTTTTCTAAAGAAAATAATTTGAGGAGTTCCAGGATAATCATAAAAGATATTCATGTGGCATTGCTTTAAAGTTTGACATAAATGGGAAAAGTTCAATGTCTATCAATAGGGCACTGGGGAAATCAGTGGTGGAACATCCATGTAGTGTGAAAATACAACCATACTCTCCACTCAAGGACGTGGAACTTAACTCCCCACCCCTTAAGTGTAGGCTTTACATACTGACTTGTTTCTAAAAGTACAATCTGGAATGCAGGGTAGGGAGTAATTTTATAGTGGAGAAATCACACACATAGACCTTAGCCAAGTGATCCAGGTTAACTTCATAATAATTCATGTGGATAGCATGTACTCTGGACATGATGTATTGAGGATGGCGTCCATTTATGTGAGGTTCCCCCAAAATCTATAACCCCAGTCTAACCACAAGAGAAGCATCAGTTGAGGCACATTCTATAAAAGTTCTGGCCAGTAACTCCTCAAATCTAATAAGGGCATCAAAAGCAAGGGAAGTCTGAGAAACTGCCACAATCCAGAGAAGCCCAAGGATACATGACAAGTAAGTGTGATATGGGCTCCTGGACGGGTTCCTGGAGCAGAAGAAGGACATTATGGAAAGACCAATGAAATCTTATTAAAGTATGGAGCTCAGTGAACAGCGATGTACCAAGATGAGTTCATTGGTTGTGACAAGTATGCCACAGTCATATGACAGCAAATTAGGTGAAACTGGTTACAAGGTATATGAAAATGTTCTGTACTATCTTTACAAATTTCCCATAAATTCAAAACTATTCTAAAATAAAGAGCTTATTTGAAATAATACAGTCATGATCAATGAAGATAAATAAATGTGTGCACCACTTCCGGATTAAATTAGCCATTGTCATATGCCCCCACAGTACCCTGAACTTCTCCTAGTATACAGCATAGACCACATGGTTTCAATTGTTCAATTATCTCTCTCCTACTTCATGAGAGCAGAGGCTATTTCCATTCCAATGCAAATTCTCCTAACATTATGTATGACACATACCAGGAACTTAGTAAATAAATGACAGGATTATATTGTCAAGTAAAAAATAATAATAATAAATTACAAAGTACTATGTATAGCACTTAGGAACTTCCCTGGTGCTCAGACGATAAGGCATCTGCCTGCAGTGCGGGAGACCTGGGTTCAATCCCTGGGTCAGGAAGATCCCCTGGAGAAGGAAATGGCAACCCACTCCAGTACTCTTGCCTGGAAAACCCCATGGATGGAGGAGCCTGGTAGGCTACAGTCCACAGGGTCGCAAAGAGTCGGACACGACTGAGCGGCCTCACTTTATGTACAGCATGCACTATCATGTATTAGCTATCCAGTATTGGGCAAGACAGTTCAGAGCTCTGAGCTTCAGTACCTCCATCCTTAAAACAAAGATGATCATCGCCCATATTCCATAGGCTTGTTCTGAGAATTCAAGGGCTAGTATGTATAAAATACATTGTTCTCTCCTCCCAGTTCTCTTTGTCTCTCCATCACCCAGCTAGAGCAATTAAAATATATACATATTATAAGTTACATACCCTAAAGTGAATAATGTTTGCCATTTTAAAACATGTATTTTCAATTTATTTTTTATTAACTCTACTCATAATTTTAGATAAGAGAAATATATTACACTTGTTAAAAATAATAATAAGGAAAACAAGGAAATATACATACACATACCAAAGAGACATAGCAAAGATACAGAACATCGTTCTGCCCTCCAAATAATTTACAATCTAACTGAAGAGGCAAGGGACAAAACCACTGCTGAAAAGTTGGAGAACCACTCTACAGTATGAAAGTGATATGAAAGACACGTTAGAATAATCTCTGATGAGCAGGCAAGTGGCCAGAAGGAGCCATCACTAGGCCAGAACTTGAGAGAAAAGGAAAAGGATGAGGCTATGAGATGCTACCTGGGGACAGAGTGGCAGAGATAGTGGTCCCGGCAGGAAGGACAGCATAAGAGCAGGCACAGTTGGCGAAGCTCAGGTGTGAGAAGCACGCAGCCTGCCTTGGGTGACTTTACATTCATCCAGGTTTTTTAATTGTCCCCCAAGTCCCCAAGTTTGTTTTTATAAGAACTCCTGATTAATCAAGCCGTCACCAAGTCTTCCTAATCCGCTCAGGTTACAAACAAAGAGGAACAAAAGACCAAAAGAAGCCTAACCTGATTTCTTAATTTACTTTTCCATGCCAGTGACGCTCGTGTCAGAATGGTCAGCCTCATGTGACCTGCGGATGTGAGTCACAAAGGTGGATGGTGCAGAGCCCGCTCCGCTCAGAACAGCTGGAAGCGGGCAGAGTGACGGGCGATCCCTCCGTCCTTCCGGGGATGGCGGGGGAGGCGGCGGGCAAGTCGACTCTGCGTATCATAACTTGGCTGGAGGTAGCTTCAGGATGCCAGGCCCCCAGTGAAAAGAAGTGGGGAGCTAATCTCCCTGCATTACTTGACAGCCCATCATGGGTACCTACTTTCCCATTGCTCCCAGAAAAGAGTACCCATTTGGTCTACCAGGAGAACGTATAGACTTTTAAAAATAGATTTTGCCACACCATCGTGCCGGCAAATGCTGACTTGCAGTCTGGGAGCTATCTCTTCGTCAGGCCCAGCAAGATGAAAGCAGGTTCTATTTTCATCGTGAGAGAGCTGCACGGTGGAAGCACAAAGGAGAAATTCACTTTTCATCTCCATCAGGCAGAGCCCCTCACCAGCCCAAGCGGGGCTGGCTCCCACAGTCGCCGGAACATGGTGCGCGGCGGCGCGGCGGCTTCTGCTGGAAGAATGGCGTCGTGCGGCCACAAATCCAGGACGGCAGGATTTCCCAGCGCCCAGCTCCAGCTCCAAGTACAGAAAAATGCTCTCCGTCTGGCGTGCCAGCCACTTGACAGAAGAATAGTATTAGTAGCGGGAGCAGCAAAGGTACAGTGCGATTCAGACACACAAGAACGAAAAGAGGACACGGATAAAGCCAGCTCCGAAAGCAGAGGGGATTAGTTCTTTTTCTGATCTTTGTGGCTTTCTCCCCCCAGGGCTGATTGTGCCCTTCAAGCTTCAAGTCTGAGAGTAGTTTCAGTATATTTCTTTCCTGGTGAAGAGGTTAATTTTTTTTTGTTTGTTTAATATTAGGTATGTATGTACAGATAGATGGACTTTTCTCTCTTATTAACTGGTATCAGGTGGTATTTCTGAATATTCACATGGTACCTCTCGTGTAAATAACTCCTTTCAACAGTCAAACTGAACCCAAGGAGTCCAGTTGTGCCTTCAGCCTCTGGCAGGTTAGTGCAAAATTAGATTTGTACTAATCAGCTCCTGGCTGTTGAAGCATGTAATATACTAGATGTGACAATTCCCTGTCTTACCATATCTATTTTTTCCCCTGGAGGTTCCCTGGTGCTGGCTAACTGGGAGCAATCACCTCTTTGAGACAGTTCAATATAATGAAGGGTCAGGTCCAAACCCCATTAACAATGATGGCAGCAATCCTACTAGCCCCAATATGGAAAACAGTGGCTAATAATTATCGTGTGCCTACTATGTGTCAAACACAATACAGAATGCTTTGTGTCTATGTGTTTAGTCACTCAGGTGAGTCTGATTCTTTGCAACCCCATGGACTGTAGCCCTCCAGGCTTCTCTGTCCATGGGGATTCTCCAGGCAAGAATACTGGAGTGGGTTGCCATGCCCTCCTCCAGGGGATCTTCCCAACCCAGGGATCAAACCAGGTTTCCTGCATTGCAGGCGGATTCTTTACCGTCTAAACCACCAGGAAAGCCCACTGCACCACCTGGGAAGCCCTAAATGCTTTACATAAATCATCTCATTTTACCTTCAGAATGACCCTGTAAGGTAGATATAATTATTGTTGTTGCTCTTCAGTCGTTAAGTCACGTCTAAAGATATAACTATTATCACTGTTTAATGAGTGGGGAAATGGAGACTTAAAGAATTTGATCAGTCTGCACAGGGTCACACTGTTGTAATCAGTAGAGCTGGAATTTGTAATCAGTAGAGCTGGGCAGTGTCACCCCAGAGCCCACACTCTGGTCCACATCTCAGATCTTATCCATATCCTCCCCAGAACATCCTTACCACCCCCTAGTGCAGACAGGAAACAAGCCACTAAGTCAGTACAGGGCCCGTCAGATTTCACAGACTTGAGATGTGGACACCAAACTCCTCTCTGGTCCAAAGAGCTGATATTTTCAGGCTCCTGGGTCCGACCATCGCAAGCCGGGCATGCAGCAGCCTGTTAGAGCAGCCTGGTGGCTAGAAGCGACATAATTGCTGGTGTGGGAGGCAGAGGGTGGGCGCAAGGGAAATTACATGTGTTTCTCTCTCCCCGCTGTGCTGGGCTCCATATTTGCTTCCTCTCCATCTCAGAAGCTCAGCAGGAACTTAGGAGCCAAGTGGGGACAGAAGTGCCAGTTCTTCCTTGGTTATGACAAATCCTCGTGAACAGCCTTCTTATTTTGCCACTCAGCTTAAGTTTCCATTTGGGAGAGACCACTCTGTGTTCTCCTGCTTCATGAATTCTTATCAGCCAAGAATGCAGCCACACTCATCTCTGAGAAACCTCTACTGTGGAACAATCACGATTCTTTTATTCTTGAATTCATTCATCTACTCATCGAATATTTACCGAGTACTCCTCTGTCCCAGGGAACCATGTGACTGGGATAAATGATTAATAACACACTATGGCTAACTTCAAAGGGGTCAGCATCAATTAGGGAATACAAAACTCTGGTCCCTTCCTTTAAAAATGCATATTACTACATTCTATAGAGTGCAGCTGTCTCCATGGGGAAGAGAGGAGGGGGAGGAAGGAGGCAAGAGGACAAGGTGATATTTATTAAGGAGCAACTCCTGAGTGACAGTCCCTGTCCTAGGTGCTCTATGCACATCTAATTTACTCCTTTCTCCAGTTCTGAGATGCAGGTACCCTAACCCCCTGTTTCATAGTCAACCGAGGTAAAGAGGGGTTCGAAACAGCTTTTCCCAAGACAATGAAGGCTTCACAGTTCCTATCTGGGAGGCCCTGAGAGGCTGGAATCCTCTTTCCTGGTCAGACTAGGGAACTCTCCAGGGCTTGTCTCCAAGTTGCATTTGCAGAGTGAGTATGGTGCCCTGACTTTGACAAATAGCACACACCCCAGTGTCTCCAGGTCAGTCCTGTCGTATGCCAGAGTCCCTGAATAATTATTAATGAACTCTTCACTTTTAAGTGTTCCATGTTGATGACAAATTACATGGGCATCCTATTTTCACTTCAACTTTACTCTTTCTTTTAAAGAGAGAGAAATATGTTGCTTTTATTATTTATTCTATGGCTACATGAGCTCTTTATTGCTGCATGCAGGCTTTCACTATATGTGGCGAATGGGGGCTACTCTCTAGTTGTAGGGAGAAGGCAATGGTGACTCACTCCAGTACTCTTGCCTGGAAAATCCCATGGACAGAGGAGCCTGGTAGGCTGCAGTCCATGGGGTCGCGAGGAGTCGGACACGACTGAGCGACTTCACTTTCACTTCTCACTTTCATGCATTGGAAAAGGAAATGGCAACCCACTCCAGTGTTCTTGTCTGGAGAATCCCAGGGATGGCAGAGCCTGGTGGGCTGTGGTCTGTGGGGTCGCGCAGAGTTGGACAGGACTGAAGCGACTTAGCAGCAGCAGCAGCTCTGGTTGTAGGACTAAGGCCTCTCATTGCGGTGGCCTCTGCTGGTGCAGAACATAGGCTCTAGGGCTCACAGGCTTCAGTACTTGCAGCAGGTGAGCTCAGTGGTCATGGCACATGGGCTTCTTAGTTCCTAGACCAGGGGTCTAATCCATGTCCCCTGCATTGGCAAGAGGATTCTTAACCACTGGACCACAAGTAAAGTTTCCTCAACTTTATTCTTATTTGAATTGGCTTGGAAAAGACTGGTGGAAATTGCTGGAATAAAATCTTCTCTTTCCCAAGCCAGCCTATTGGAGCACCCAGGGCCAAAAGGCTCATGACCAACCTGAGTGGAATTCTTCCCCAAATCATGACACTCCAAATCCGGCAGTCTTCCCCCCAGCACACTTGCTTCCTATGAGAATCACAGTGAGAGATGAACATAGAATCTAAATTCCAAACCACATTACTCTATTGACCTAAACTAGTTTTTCCTTTCATATTTCAAGTCATAAAGCAGATAGATTGCTGACTGGCATAGAATCAGTTTGATGAAGACCATTTCTGAATTAACTGCCTATTATTAGGAGGTTGGAATAAAAATCAACTAACAGACCGGTCAGGAACTCAAGGAACCAACCATCAAACATGGATTGAGTACAGCATCACTTATCCCACAAAAAGTCAACACAAGGTCTAATTTGTCAATCGCATATGGAATGATGTACGTAAAAGGAGCAAAGATGACATTGTGATGCTTGCCACCATTGGCTGTCTCTGCACTGGGCTGTTCCATTATGGAAGTCCCAAAGCACTGAGCTAAGCACTAAATTACGCACAGGTAGTGGCTGGATATAGGCTGCCAGCCGGCTTTCAGCAACATCCCCCATATGGCTAGGAACACTTGTGCCAGTTAATTAGTACTGGCATTAATGGAGAGAAGGAACATTGACCAGGACATCGAGGTTATCCTTAGACTATTTAAATATGTCATGTGATCATTTGTTCCATCTGTTATCAACATACCTCACACTTAATCCAGTAAATAAACTCCCTACCATTTTAAGCAAATGGATTCCATTTTGCCAGGCCTCTTTAGTCTTTGCAAATCTCGGGATGTATTTCTCCCTAGAATCTATCGTGTGAAGTGTCACAATATCCTGATGTGAATTCAAGGACAAGAGCCACCCCTCCCCCATCTGTGAAACCCTGGGGAAGGATCCATAAAGGGTGGGGGAATAAAATCAACCACATGCCATCACTCACTCAAATGCATATTTTTCACTTTGCAGCTACCCTACAAATCTGTCTTGTTTTCTTTCCATGCTCACAATTCTGCTGAAAGCACACAGAAAATAAAGCCCATTATTCAAATGAATTTCACCATGCACTAAAAATGTGACTGAGTTTAGAGGGAAACCCATTTTAAAAGTGCTCTCCTCTGAAATAGATGATGCCTAGCAAGGTATAAAACACTCAGGTACTTAGAAAAGCAGATAGAAAATAGTCCAACCCCAAACACTTCATTGGCAAATTGACTCATCATATGTATAGACCCAAAGCAGATTTCCAGTCCACTTCCTAGGAAGGTACAGAGCCCATGCATTTTTAGGAACACTGAAACACATCTTTCCTGAGAAACTTATCTTTAAGAGTATGTTTCCTTGCCCTAAGTTATATATTCAGTATATCATTAGTCTCAATCATTTCTTTATCTATCTTTTTCAAAGTCTTCATTCCTCTCCAACACTACCTCCAAAGTCAATTCTCATTAAACTGCTGAAAATGTACATCATTTGCCCAGTGCATGATACGGCTTTTTGGATGAAGCCAAAACCTCCTCAAAACTATATAAGTATTGAGTATTGGTCAGATGGAAGTAAAAATAATGTCTTATCATGATGGATTTCAGTTCTGAGATGGAATAATGAATAGAAAGCACTGGACCTGACTGAGGAAGATCAGGGTTCAAATCCTGCTGCCTCCAGAACGGTGATCTTGGGGAAATTACTTGACCTCTCCTGGGTAACAAATGACCATAAGATCCACATTCTCTCTGTATGACAGAGTGGGCATGAGACCCGTGTGATAATGGATATTGTCATTGCCACCTTAGTCACTGTGGCCTTGGCATAGAGTGGTCATCAGGTTAGTTGCTTTCTCTACTGTTTCATATAAAAGGTATTACCTAATCTGCAATGTAGACTTAAGAAAAAGTATAGCTAACTCTTTCAGGTAGCTCAGTGTGATGGAGCAGACACTGGTCTAATTTTACCCCAAGCACAGGGAAAATCCAGAAGTCATCTCAGGAGCCAATTAATCAGGGAGAGATAATTAAATTTTACACATTGGACTAAGTTTTAACTAGGACACTAGAGCTACCTTGAGGATTACGTAGTGTTTCTTGCTTTGGGGAAAATGAAATCTGTACAATTATACAATTGTTCAGCTCAACCAATACTTACTGATGATCTGCTTCATGCCAGATCCTACACACTCTGGGTACAGGTAGGAATCAGACCCTTTCCCTGACTTGGAAGGGCAGTTGGTCCAGGAGGCAAAGTCAAGCACACAGATATGATATGATATATGCTATGTAAATGATCTCATAGAGGTACAGAGAGAATTGGGGTGGTTTCTTGTAAGGATGCCAGGTCTGAATTAAAATGAGTAAGAGATAGGTGAGTGACTAGAAACAGGAAGGGATGTCAGGCAGCGGGAAGAGCACTGACAAGGCCCTCCATGGAACCCTTGTGGGGAGCAAGATGCTTTTGTACTGGGAAATCAATATAAAAGAGAAGGCTCAGGACGTGAGGCTAGGGAAAATGACAAACAGATAACCTAAGAAGAGGAGAAATAGTGCCACACGACATCAAAGGATTCTTTAGTTTACCATCCAACATCACACAGTTTTTCTTAAAATGAAGGTCAAAACAGACAAGCAAAGTGCATTCCCATTTGTAAAACCTAGGTTTACAATAGATTCCAAAGAAGACATCTATTACCCAAATAAGGAACAACAGGATACATACAAAGATGGAGACAATAGTCTCAGGCATGCTGAAAGGCTGACTTCCTTTGACTGTAGCTCATCCAAACAAGCAAAACAACAATGGGAAAAAACAAAAACAAAAAACCTACCTTGGAGTTTAGAAGGAAAAACCCAAAACTTAGCAATCTTGCTGTAACGTCCTCCATTTGTTGACTAGCATAACTGGCAGTCCCTCGGTCTAGAACCCATTCATGAAAAATAAATTCTCTCCCCCTCGTCCTACCAGAAAAGCCTTCATCTCCAAGACAACGCTTCAGGAGGCTAACATTCCTACCCATTCATCAGTGATACGTGTAAATATTTGAACAGTTATTAACGAAAGCTCAGGTCTAAAGGTAGTTGTTTGTCTGGAAAGTGTCTGTAGATTGAATAACTCTGTTTATAACTCACAGTCATTTCCTCCCCATCACAGTTTACCATGAGGGACATTCTGGCCCGTGGTTGTTCTGTGTGTTCTGTTACTTGTTTTAACCAAGGCTCTTGTACAAGCTGAAGTGTGCAATACAACTTTAAACATTATGTTGCACATTATTCTTCTCAGAATCTACCATAAGAAACCCCCTTCCCCATACATTTCTAGGCTCACGGTGGTCTCTAAAAGAGAATCTAATACACGATATTGTATATTTAAAATATCGGAATTAAAAAGCAGGACACCAGTTTGATTTTATTTTTCACAATGTTCCTGGTTCTCCTCTGCTCAACTCAATGTCTTAGGATGCCCGTGTTCACACAGCTTCACCTGGGCTTTTTATCTGCCGACTTCATGTTGGATTCAGCCAATGGAAAGTGTCATCAGGAAACTAGAAAGGGAGATGAGAGAGGATTCAAGGTATTTCTCCCTTCCTCTCTGTCCTGGGCTGTGTTCTTAGAAGCAGCCATGTCTCTCTACAACTCCACTTCCTGTGAAGCGGCCTCCCGATCGATTAACCCCATGACTCCACTTCTCTCAGGTAACTTGGTCCTCTCCTTATCCTGTGGCCCAAGGCATATCCAGGTGTTATTATTCAGTCACTCGGTCATGTCCAACTCTTTGCGACCCCGTGGACTACAGCACACCAGGCCTCCCTGTCCTTCACCGTCTTCCGGAGCTTGCTCAAACTCATGTCCAATAAGTCAGTGACACCATCCAACCATCTTGTCTTCTGTCGTCCCCTTCTCCTGCCTTCAATCTTTCCCAGAACCAGGGTCTTTTCTAATAAGTCAGCTCTTCACCTCATATCCAGGTTTTGCAAAGCCCAAAACTTGTAAAATTAAACCTATAAATTGTATTTTAAAATATATGACCATGAGAACATATCACTGACTCCTTTCAGGGCCTTGGAAGGAGTCTATGTTATGAGTAACCTTGAAGCTTAAACTTGGTTTGTGTTGCGGTAGTTGCTCAGTTGTGTCTGACTCTTTGAGACCCCATGGACTATATATAGCCTGCCAGGCTTTTCTATCCATGGGATTCTCCAGGCATGAATACTGGAGTGGATAGCCATTCTCTTCTCCAGGGATGCTTCTCACCCAGGAGTTGAACCTGAGTCTCCCACATTGCAGGCAGATTCTGTATCATCTAAGTCACCAGGAAGGCTGATGGCAAGTCCCCTCTCTGCTGAAGACTTCCTGCTTTGGCCAGTCTCGTGGTGCCCCAACATACCTGTATGTTCTCTTTATAAGATCATGCCTCTATAAGTAAGCCCTTCATTAAAGTTTCTTCGTGTATACAATATGTGTTGATTCCGAGTCCTGCAAAAATCCTTGCCCATAAGCTAAGTCTAACATATTATGTAAAGATATGACAGACAGCCTTGCTTTCTTTCTTTTCTGCTACCCCCTGAGAGACATGAAAGTTTCCTATATCTTAGTCTAAACTTTGAGTCTTTCTTTCTAAAAGCAGTAAAGAAAAACTAGAAGGAAATACTTTACTCTCTTACAGGCTTCTTCAAGCAGGTCACAAGCTAAATGCATCGAGTCTATCCTCACTAGATGCATAAAAGAAATATTATGGCACCTTTCCAAAGATATGTTTGGTCAACTATGATTTTTAGCAGCTCTAATTGCAGTGCAGCTATCCAGCATTTTTCTTGCTGTTCCTTTTGAATAAGCATCTTAGTAACCACCCAAACAAAGCATTATTATGTTACAGAAACAGAAAGAAAAACTTTATTATGGAATCATGTTGGTTTGACTCTAACCATACACAGTATGGGCTTCCCTGTGGCTCAGACAGTAAAGAATCTACCTGCAGTGAAGAGGACTTTGGTTCAATCCCTGGTTTGGAAAGATCTCCTGGAGAAGGGAATGGACACCCATTCTAGTATTCTTGCCTGGAGAATCCCACAGACAGAGGAGCCTGGTGGGCCACAGTCCATGGGTCACAAAGAGTAGGACACAACTGAGCAACTAACACACATATATACACTGTTCTGCAGGTATTTGATGCAAATGTTTGAATGATTAGCCTCTTTCTTTTATGGTAATATCCGGGGTCTGCATCATTAGGTTATAGAGCAAAAGCCTCAGTGAAGTAGCAAGGGTTTCAGTTCCCTGAATATCTGAAGTCCACTCAGATTAAGCCTGCAATAATGCTTTGCAATCCTGTTGTTTCTTTTTAATATTTCAGAACTATGTCCCTAGACTGAATACTCAGTAGCAAAAGGAAGGGTGACCATTTTACAATTGATTCAAGTCGTCAAACAACTTCACCTTCCAAAGTTAGAAATTCTAAGAGCTATGCGGGCCAAGAAGAAAATACAAGGCTACATTGTTGCGTGTGGAAATATACAATGGTATTCCAGTCACCTCATATGATAAATGTGGTTCAAATTAGACAACACATCCATTGTTAGCAATGTTTCATAAGACTGCACTGTCCAGTAAGAAATAGTCAGTTGAATTTCCTTTGAAATATGGCTACTTTCCCTCCATATTATCACTTAGCCACCTGATTCCCTACAGTAAGTTTCTTTTTGTTTTTTTAACTCTTTATAGCAACTTTGCAGCTAAGTGTTTAGATTGCTTAACTTGCTCAACCAAGTTGAAATTTCCTTTATCAAATTTTTACTGCCTTAGTGTTTCCAGTATAGAAAAGACAGAAACAAGAGGATTAGATCATCATAGCTAGTTCACCATCCTAAATGTAGTACAGAAAATAAGCACATTTTTTTTTTCACTAGCAGTTTAGTAACATTAATTATGGGACTATCCAGTTTTTACATATTGCAAATTTACTAATTAGCAAATTGCATGTTTATTAATATGTTAGTAAACAAGTATACATTTGTTTTAAATGATAGTCATTTTAAAGGCTTTTTGGAGGAGGAGCCAAGATGGCGGAGGAGTAGGACGGGGAGACCACTTTCTCTCCTACAAATTCATCAAAAGAATAACTGAACGCAGAGCAAACTTCGCAAAACAACTTCTGATCGCTAGCTGAGGTCATCAGGCGCCCAGAAAAGCAGCCCATTGTCTTCGAAAGGAGGGCTGTATAGTTGGAGAAGTCCTGAGACTACAGGAAGAATAAAACTGAAATCCAGAGGCAGGAGACTTAAGCCCAAAACCTGAGAACACCAGAAAACTCCTGACTACAAGGAACTTTAAGTAATAAGTGACTGTCCAAAAGCCTCCATACCTACACTGAAACCAACCACCACACAAGAGTCAATAAGTTTTAGAGCAAGACATACCACGCAAATTCTCCAGCAACGCAGGAACATAGCCCTGAACATCAACATACAGGCTGCCCAAGGTCACACCTAACACATAGACCCATCTCAAAACTCATTACTGGGCACTCCATTGCTCTCCAAAGAGAAGAAATCAAGTTCCACGCACCAGAACACTGACGCAAGCTTCCCTAACCAGGAAATCTCGACAAGCCAATCGTCTAACCCCACCCACTGGGTTAATCCTCCACAACAAAAAGGAACCACAGACCTCCAGAATACAGAAAGCCCACTCCAGATACAGCAATCTAAACAAGATGAAAAGGCAAAGAAATACCCAACAGGTAAAGGAACATGAAAAATGCCCACCAAGTCAAACAAAAGAGGAGGAGATAGGGAATCTACCTGAAAAAGAATTTAGAATAATGATAATAAAAATGATCCAAAATCTTGAAAACAAAATGGAGTTACAGATAAATAGCCTGGAAATAAAGATTGAAAAGATTCAAGAACTGTTTAATAAAGACCTAGAAGAAATAAAAAAGAGTCAATTACAAAGGAATAATGCAATGAATGAGATCAAAAACACTTTGGAGGGAACCAAGAGTAGAATAACGGAGGCAGAAGATAGGATAAGTGAGGTAGAAGATAAAATGGTGGAAATAAATGAAGCAGAGAGGAAAAAAGAAAAAAGGATCAAAAGAAATGAGGACAACCTCAGGGACCTCTGGGACACTGTGAAATGCCCCAACATTCGAATCATAGGAGTTCCAGAAGAAGAAGACAAAAAGAAAGGCCATGAGAAAATACTCGAGGAGATAATAGCTGAAAACTTCCCTAAAATGGGGAAGGAAATAGCCACCCAAATCCAAGAAACCCAGAGAGTCCCAAACAGGATAAACCCAAGGCGAAACACCCCAAGACACATATTAATCAAATTAACAAAGATCAAACACAAAGAACAAATCTTAAAAGCAGCAAGGGAAAAACAACAAATAACACACAAAGGGATTCCCATAAGGATAACAGCTGATCTATCAATAGAAACCCTCCAGGCCAGAAGGGAATGGCAGGACATACTGAAAGTAATGAAAGAGAATAACCTACAACCTAGATTACTGTATCCAGCAAGGATCTCATTCAGATATGAAGGAGAATTCAAAAGCTTTACAGATAAGAAAAAGCTGAGAGAATTCAGCACCACCAAACCAGCTCTTCAACAAATGCTAAAGGATCTTCTCTAGACAGGAAATGCAGAAAGGTTGTATAAACGTGAACCCAAAACAACAAAGTAAATGGCAACGGGACCACACCTATCAATAATTACCCTAAATGTAAATGGGTTGAATGCCCCAACCAAAAGACAAAGATTGGCTGAATGGATACAAAACAAGACCCCTATATATGCTGTCTACAAGAGACCCACCTCAAAACAAGAGACACATACAGACTAAAAGTGAAGGGCTGGAAAAAAATATTTCATGCAAACGGAGACCAAAAGAAAGCAGGAGTCGCAATACTCATATCAGATAAAATAGACTTTCAAATAAAGGAAGTGAAAAGAGACAAAGAAGGACACTACATAATGATCAAAGGATCAATCAACAAAGAAGATATAACAATTATAAATATATATGCACCCAACATAGGAGCACCGCAATATGTACGGCAAACGCTAACGAGTATGAAAGAGGAAATTAATAGTAACACAATAATAGTGGGAGACTTTAATACCCCACTCACAACTATGGATAGATCAACTAAACAGAAAATTAACAAGGAAACACAAACCTTAAATGACACAATGGACCAGCTAGACCTAATTGATATCTATAGGACATTTCACCCCAAAACAATCAACTTCACCTTTTTCTCAAGTGCACACGGAACATTCTCCAGAATAGATCACATCCTGGGCCATAAATCTGGTCTTGGAAAATTCAAAAAAATTGAAATCATTCCAGTCATCTTTTCTGACCACAGTGCAGTAAGATTAGATCTCAATTACAGGGAAAAAATTGTTAAAACTTCAAACATATGGAGGCTAAATAACACGCTTCTGAATAACCAACAAATCATAGAAGAAATCAAAAAAGAAATCAAAATATGTATAGAAATGAATGAAAATGAAAACACAACAACCCAAAACCTATGGGACACTGTAAAAGCAGTGCTAAGGGGAAGGTTCATAGCATTACAGGCTTACATCAAGAAACAGGAAAAAAACCAATTAAATAACCGAACTCTACACCTAAAGCAATTAGAGAAGGAAGAAATGAAGAACCCCAGAGTTAGCAGAAGGAAAGAAATCTTAAAAATCAGGGCAGAAATAAATGCAAAAGAAACTAAAGAGACCATAGCAAAAATCAACAAAGCTAAAAGCTGGTTTTTTGAAAAAATAAACAAAATTGACAAACCATTAGCAAGACTCATTAAGAAACAAAGAGAGAAAAACCAAATTAACAAAATTAGAAATGAAAATGGAGAGATCACAACAGACAACACTGAAATACAAAGGATCATAAGAGACTACTACCAGCAGCTCTATGCCAATAAAATGGACAACTTGGATGAAATGGACAAATTCTTAGAAAAGTATAACTTTCCAAAACTGAACCAGGAAGAAATAGAAGATCTTAACAGACCCATCACAAGCAAGGAAATCGAAACTGTCATCAAAAATCTTCCAGCAAACAAAAGCCCAGGACCAGATGGCTTCACAGCTGAATTCTACCAAAAATTTAGAGAAGAGCTAACACCTATCTTACTCAAACTCTTCCAGAAAATTGCAGAAGAAGGTAAGCTTCCAAACTCATTCTATGAGGCCACCATCACCCTAATTCCAAAACCAGACAAAGATGCCACAAAAAAAGAAAACTACAGGCCAATATCACTGATGAACATAGATGCAAAAATCCTTAACAAAATTCTAGCAAACAGAATCCAACAACATATTAAAAAAATCATACACCATGACCAAGTGGGCTTTATCCCAGGAATGCAAGGGTTCTTTAATACCTGCAAATCAATCAATGTAATACACCACATTAACAAATTGAAAGATAAAAACCATATGATTATCTCAATAGATGCAGAGAAAGCCTTTGACAAAATTCAACACTCATTTATGATTAAAACTCTCCAAAAAGCAGGAATAGAAGGAACATACCTCAACATAATAAAAGCTATATATGACAAACCCACAGCAAGCATCACCCTCAATGGTGAAAAATTGAAGGCATTTCCCCTGAAATCAGGAACAAGACAAGGGTGCCCACTCTCACCACTACTATTCAACATAGTGTTGGAAGTGCTGGCCACAGCAATCAGAGCAGAAAAAGAAGTAAAAGGAATCCAGATAGGAAAAGAAGAAGTAAAACTCTCACTGTTTGCAGATGACATGATCCTCTACATAGAAAACCCTAAAGACTCTACCAGAAAATTACTAGAGCTAATCAATGAATATAGTAAAGTTGCAGGATATAAAATTAACACACAGAAATCCCTTGCATTCCTATATACTAACAATGAAAAAACAGAAAGAGAAATAAAGGAAACAATACCATTCACCATTGCAACAAAAAGAATAAAATACTTAGGAGTGTATCTACCTAAAGAAACAAAGGACCTATACATAGAAAACTATAAAACACTGATGAAAGAAATCAAAGAGGACACAAACAGATGGAGAAACATACCGTGTTCATGGATTGGAAGAATTAATATTGTCAAAATGGCTATTCTACCCAAAGCAGTCTATAGATTCAATGCAATCCCTATCAAGCTTCCAACGGTATTTTTCACAGAACTAGACCAAAGAATTTCACAATTTGTATGGAAATACAAAAAACCTCGAATAGCCAAAGTAATCTTGAGAAAGAAGAATGGAGCTGGAGGAATCAACCTGCCTGACTTCAGACTCTACTACAAAGCCACAGTCATCAAGACAGTATGGTACTGGCACAAAGACAGAAATATAGATCAATGGAACAGAATAGAAAGCCCAGAGATAAATCCACGAACCTATGGACACCTTATCTTTGACAAAGGAGGCAAGGATATACAATGGAAAAAAGACAACCTCTTTAACAAGTGGTGCTGGGAAAACTGGTCAACCACTTGTAAAAGAATGAAACTAGAACACTTTCTAACACCATACACAAAAATAAACTCAAAATGGATTAAAGATCTAAATGTAAGACCAGAAACTATAAAACTCCTAGAGGAGAACATAGGCAAAACACTCTCCGACATAAATCACAGCAAGATCCTCTATGACCCACCTCCCAGAATATTGGAAATAAAAGCAAAACTAAACAAATGGGACCTAATGAAACTTAAAAGCTTTTGCACTACAAAGGAAACTATAAGTAAGGTGAAAAGACAGCCCTCAGATTGGGAGAAAATAATAGCAAATGAAGAAACAGACAAAGGATTAATCTCAAAAATATACAAGCAACTCCTGAAGCTCAATTCCAGAAAAATAAATGACCCAATCAAAAAATGGGCCAAAGAACTAAACAGACATTTCTCCAAAGAAGACATACAGATGGCTAACAAACACATGAAAAGATGCTCAACATCACTCATTATTAGAGAAATGCAAATCAAAACCACAATGAGGTACCATTACACGCCAGTCAGGATGGCTGCTATCCAAAAGTCTACAAGCAATAAATGCTGGAGAGGGTATGGAGAAAAGGGAACCCTCTTACACTGTTGGTGGGAATGCAAACTAGTACAGCCGCTATGGAAAACAGTGTGGAGATTCCTTAAAAAACTGGAAATAGAACTGCCATATGACCCAGCAATCCCACTCCTGGGCATACACACCGAGGAAACCAGATCTGAAAGAGACACGTGCACCCCAATGTTCATCGCAGCACTGTTTATAATAGCCAGGACATGGAAGCAACCTAGATGCCCATCAGCAGATGAATGGATAAGGAAGCTGTGGTACATATACACCATGGAATATTACTCAGCCATTAAAAAGAATTCATTTGAACCAGTCCTAATGAGATGGATGAAGCTGGAGCCCATTATACAGAGTGAAGTAAGCCAGAAAGATAAAGAACATTACAGCATACTGACACATGTATATGGAATTTAGAAAGATGGTAACGATAGCCCTATATGCAGAACAGAAAAAGAGACACAGAAATACAGAACAGACTTTTGAACTTTGTGGGAGAATGTGAGGGTGGGATATTTCAAAAGAACAGCATGTACACTATCTATGGTGAAACAGATCACCAGCCCAGGTGGGATGCACGAGACAAGTGCTCCGGCCTGGTGCACTGGGAAGACCCAGAGGAATCGGGTGGAGAGGGAGGTGGGAGGGGGGATCGGGATTGGGAATACATGTAAATCCATGGCTGATTCATATCAATGTATGACAAAACCCACTGGAAAAAAAAATAATAATAATAATAAAAAAATTAAAAAAAATATATAAAAAAAATAATAAAGGCTTTTTGGATACTTCTGTACTATCTGTAATTTAAATGTAATATTCTTTTATATTTAAAAGAACTCTAGAGAATTCTTTCATGCTGTTTTCAACCTAAGATCTTTTAAAAAGAACTCACATTTAAATTTTTAATTTGAAGAAGTTTAAATAAAAGTTCAAAATATTCTCAACAATTGTATAAACATAATTTTGGCATAATTCTAGTAGAGACCAACTAGAAATATAAATGTTGATTAACAAAGCAAATTAAGATGGAGAATAAGAATATAAATAGAAAGCATATATGTATCTATCTCTACAAAGTTGTGAAGAAATAGATTGTTTCATATTAAGAGGCAATATTCTATTCTTTTTTACTTGTCATAATTATAACATGTTAGAAATCTGAGTCGGTTTCTCTATTTCCTAACCACTAAAGGCTGTGCTAAGAGAAGATATTTACAATAATTGAAGATCAAAGAAAATTATCTGATATTTAACACCACGGCCCAATCTTATATGCACAATCAAGAAATAGCTGCACATAAATCCTCAGTTTTGCTGTTGTCTTGCTCTTTGCACTAAGCATCCCTGGATATCACTATTTGCTAGAAGAGATATCAGAGAGAAGCTAATAAGAAAAGGCCAAGGTAAAAAGGCAGGAACATTCCATTTTTCTTGAAACAGTATCTTTCTTTTGAGGAAAAGTTATACTTCAATTGAGGAGATAACCAAAACGTTTATCTACATTCAATTTAAGTTCAAATCAAGGTCCACGTATTAAATACCAGCATGGTTACTTGCAGCATTTCCTCAAAATGGGGGAAAAAATCCATGACAATGATTTTCTTTTATTGATGCTTTTCAAATGTATTCAAAACACCCCCATGCTTCTGTTACTATTAATAAATGTTAATTCTTTACCCTAGAAAACCTCTGGAAATACACACAGCATCTGCCCAGAATATAAAGCAACATTGATTTATGCCTTGAATGTAGAGTTACAATGAATAACAAACAAATTTATTATGATGGCATAAAAATATCAAAATAAATTACTCCCTAGTATCTATACCACATTGTAGGTTATTAGTTATTAATATCATTATTCATGACAGGTTTAACTACTGATGTAAAAGAGTAATTTTCTTTATTACTACACGTTCCTCTAAAATCAGTTAGTTGACAGGGTCGAAATCTAGGTAACTTAGAGTGAATGTTCAAAAAAGCAGCAGTGTTAGATGTGTCTGAAAAGAAATCTGCATGATGCAGGATTCAAGTAAAAGCCCTGGGGTGTACATTGGTCGTTTACTAATATTTTTACTGAGTAACAATTGCTGATATGTACTGAATAGTTACCATGTGCTAGCCTTTGGGGTAAGTACAATAGGTATCATTCCCATTTATTCTTATGATTTTGCAAGGTAGAAATTATATCTTCATTTTACAAGTGGAAAAAAAACCAGAACAGATATTTTAAATAACTTGGTTGTTGTTCAGTCTCTAATTCCTATCTGACTTTTTTTGCCACCCCATGGACTAGAGCCCTCCAGGCTCCTCTGTCCATGGGATTTCCCAGGCAAGAATACTGGACTGGGAGGCCATTTCCTTCTCCAGGGGGTCTTCCCAACCTAGGGATCGAACTCGAGTCTCTTCTTTACCTCTGAGCCACCAGGGAAGCCCTAGGACTAGAACTTAGGCATTCCTAATTCCCAAGTTCTTTCTACAGATCAGAAGTCTGGAAACTTTTTGTTAAGAGCCTCACAGTAAATATTTTTGGCTCAGTGGGTTGTGCCTTCTCTGTGGCAACTACTCAACTCTGCAGTTGCAGAGCAAAAGCAATAATTGACAATGCATCAGGATTGAACATGGCTGGGTTCCAGTAAAACTTGAGTTAAGGACACTGAAATTTGAATTTCATATAATTTTATGTCATATTTTTCTTCCTTTTCTCCAACCATTTAAAAAATATAAAAGGCATTCAACAGATGAATGGATGAAGAAGATGTAGCATATGTATATATATATATGTGTGTGTGTGTGTATATAATAGACTATTTATAATAGAACATTATTCAGCCAAAGAAAAAGAATGAAATAATGCTGTCTGCAGCAACATGGATGGACCTAGAGATTATCATACTATGTGAATTAAGTCAGACAGAGAAAGACAAATATGTTACACTTATATGTGGAATCGAAAAAATAGTATAAATGAACTTATTTACCAAACAGAAACAGACTCATAGACATAGGAAACAAACATAAAAGAAGGGAAGGAGGGATAAATTGGGAGTGGGGGATGAATGGATATACACTATCATATATAAAATAAATAAATAACAAAGATTTACCACATAGCACATGGAACTATATTTAATATCCTATAATAAACTATACTGGAAAAAGAAATTAATAAGAATATATAAGCACTCCTATAACTGAATTAATTTTCTGTACACCTGAAACTAACTTACTATTGTAAATCAACTCCAAAAAAATTCTTAGCTCTCAAGCTAAAAACAAAAATAGACAGCAACCTGGATTAGGTCAAAGGGCTGTAGTGTGAAAAACCTGCTCTGTACTAGTAGTTTTCTACCTTAATGTACACTCATATTACATGGGGATCTGGTTCAGTGCAATTTTGATTCAGGAGCTGTGGGGTGAGGTCTGGAAATTCTCAATTTCTATCCTACTCCCAGGTGATGCTAATCCACGGACCACCACGCTCTGAAGAACAAAACTCTACACACTAATGCTCTCCTAAGCAATCTCTAAAGATACTAATTTTCCCACACTCAGGGTTTTAGTTGGTGACCTCACTGAAGCACACAGTTGTCCAGGCTGCGAAGATTTGAGCCCCCAGCCCCAGCCTTGTCATTCCATATCCGATTTATCTTCCTAGAGGCTCTGTCTCCTCTGTACCCCAATGCCACTGACAATCACATCTTCCAGACAGGTCCCTAGTCTTCAGTCCCTGCTCTTTGAAGTCTCTTTTCTATTTGGCAATCTGGAACTTCTTCCTTTTTCAAATAAAACCCAAACTTTGTTGTTTGACTGCTAGGTCGTGTGCAGCTCTTTTGGGATCCGATCAACTGCAGCCTGCCAGGCTCCTCTGCCCATGTGATTTCCCAGGCAAGATTACTGGAGTGGGCTGTCATTTCCTTCTCCAGGGGATCATCCTGACCCAGGGATCAAACCACGTCTCCTGTGTTGTAGGAGAATTCTTTACCACTGAGCCACCAGGGAAACCCAAAACCCAAATAGTTCCATCCCTACCTCACAGTCATCCCAGTTGTGGTCCAATGCACACAGAATAAGATTCAAATGCTATTTTTCCACAGTCTCACCTAACCCACTTTACCAATTTTGTCTTGTCTGGCACCATTTCCTAATAATAATCAAGACAACAGTAGCCCCAACTTACTTACGTGAAGCTCTTGTCATGTAGAAGGTACAAATGTATTTCTTTTAACCTTTGCTCCAGACTACTGTATGAAGTAAGTTCTATTATTTCTATTTTTACAGACGAGGAAACTAAGATGTAGATCTTAAGGCACCCAAAATTATAAAGCTCATAACCAATACATATAAAGCCAGAATTTGAACCCAGGCATTCTGACTCAAGCCCACAACCCAACCATTAAGGTGTGCATGCCTGCTCAGTTGCGTCAGCCATGTCTGACTCTTTGCAACCCTATGGACTATAGCCTGCCTGGCTCCTCTGTCTGTGGGATTCTCCAGGCAAGCATACTGGAGTGGGTTGCCATGCCCTCCTCCACAGGATCTTCCCAATCTAGAGACCAAACCCGAGTCCCAAGCATCTCGTGCATTACAGATGGATTCTTTACCCTCTGAGCCATTTGGGAAGCCAACCACAAAGGTGTATTCTTTCCCAAAGTCATTCCAAGCATTCATCACATGGCACCACTTGAGTCCCTGACGCATGCCACATCTTTGTAGAGGCTCTTCTCTGCCTACAACCTCCTTTCCTGCGCTGTCATTTGTCCCCTCCTCTCTCTGCACTCAACTCACAAGTCAACCCCTCTTAAAGTCTCTTTTGCCTCCTTGTCTTCCAACAGTACAGACATGGCCACAGAGTCATTATTTAACCTATGTCAATTTCCCTTACCAGCACTGATTTCCCTTAAGGGAGAGGAGGGGTTCTGTTTTATTTTTTTCTGGTACCAACATCAGTTAATACCATGCTTGATAAGTAGTAAGTGTTTAATAAATATTCGACAGGTGAACAGAAGGATTGAGGAATAAATGAATGGGTAGGAATTCCACTTAACAAATCACTCTTAGCCAATTATCTGTATAAAGAAGGGAACGAATCAGAAAAGTTCTAAATTACTTTCATCAAAACCAATCATATATTTATTCATTCATTCACATGCTTATTTAGTGTCTTCAGCCTGCTGGGCACAATGCTAGGTCCTGACCATACAATAGCAGAGAGAGGAAAATCCTTGCCAAAACTGACTGCAGGAGCACTCTTTTAGACAGATATACACATACTCATAGCAAAAAAGACTGCTGTTTACAGGTGTAATTTATAATTGTATTAATCAACTTGTATGTGTACAATGTCCATGGGATTTCCCAGGCAAGAACACTGGAGTGGGTTGCCATTTCCTTCTCCAGTGGATCTTCCCAACCCAGGGATCAAACCTGTGTTTCATGCATTGGCAGGTGGATTCTTTACCCCTGACTAACCAGGGAAGTGCATGTGTACAAATAAGAATCAGTTCCTTCCAGTATTAAAAGAATATGTATTGCAAGTATGGCAAGAATATGGGATGTTGACAAAAGGATATAAGGATACTTGAGGTTAGGTTGATTATACTGTCCATTTGGAGCCTCAAAACTGTAGTAGTTTTGCATTTGATGTATTTAGTTGCTAGCAACCCATTCCTGAGTGTGCATTCAAATAACAACACTGAAAATAAGAAAAGTAAAGAGATATGAAACAACAACTTTCTGTGGCTTAAAAAAACAGTTATCCTGTGGAGAAATGGAAAGTTATACTTGCTGAATTGCATATGAAAAGCACAAATGATTTAAGTTCACTCTACTCAAGTTTAAATTAAGTTCCAAGTATTGGATTATTTTAACAATAATCATCATTTTGCTTACTTTTCATTTTACTTACTGGTCATTTTTACTGCACGTAGAACTGTGGTGACAATAGAAATAGAAGTATTATTACTGAAAAATATATACATAACCTGACATCCTTATAAAATTTTCATAAAACTACGGCAAGATGAACTTGTAAATTAGTATATGGAGATTTAAAATAGCTGATAACTTGACTTCGGACCGACCACAAATTCATACAAAATTAGATATGAATGCAGGGGCCTAAACATAGTTTTCAATTTGTAATTCAGAATTTTCTTTACCCTGTTTAATGTTCTGCTTAACTTTAAGTATCTGTATCAATTGTAATTTGTATCAACTGTAATCACTCTGACAATTCATTTAACCTTAATGGTATCAATTTTGTTCAAGTATAGTGAGTTTTCAAATAAATGATCTTATCCAGATATCAATATCTATATTTGTGACTGTAGCTTATTGCCCTTTCTGGAAGAAAATAATGAAATATAAAATATTTTTCTTATAGAAATATGTTTTCTTAATATGGTTAATGGGAAACAGGTAATAGAAAATGAAGGGTTTGTACTTGCAATATCTGTAGTAAAATTACTCCTAGAAAGTGCTTAAGTGTATTTGTAAAATGAGATTATCTTTAGCATAGTCTTAGACATAAAATAAAAATAGGTTAATATGCTTTTCCCACCAAGGGAGGCTAGAAAATGTTTGTAGAGATACACCCAAACAGAATCCTAGTTGCTTTAATTTCTTAAAGAGTGTTAGTATGATTTATCCTCAAAGGGTCCATTAATATTGACAGAAGGAACAGAATTTGGAAGATATCCTAGAACTTCAGTATGCAAATAAATGACTTTAGCAAGTACCCTTGATTTACAAAAAAATTAAATACATGAAGCCTTTAGCACTCTATGTTCAGTCCTGCTCCAAGTGCAAGGTGTTCGGCATTGGAGAGGAGTCTTCCCTTTACTGTCTCATCAGGGAATGAATACTTTGATTGAGGGGAGCCATTGCCCACCATATGGCCCTCTTCAATGGAGTCAATATGAGGAGGGGCTCTCTGCTGACACAGAACTAAGCAGAAAACAAAGTGAACACCTGGTCAGATAAAAATCCATCAGGATATTTGAATTGGCTGCCCAGTCTCCAAATTATTTGCAGGCACCAAGTCCAGAGTAAAATGAAATGTGCCCCTCTTGCATATTTCAGTAATTATTCTGGTGTTAGAATGTGCATGACATACCCCTTCGCAACTGGCCAGTATGATTTTTAATCCTATAGAAGGTGGTGATATGAGAGAACAGTTTAAGAGATTAGAAATTTAGGCCTTTCCCCCTCTGCCATTTCTTCAGTGGGACTTCTTCAGCTGGTCTGTCTATCTTCAGACCAGCCCTTCAGACCATACCCTGGGGGTATGGCTCTGGAGAACACCACACCCCCAGCTTCCTCTTGACTATTTAGAAAGATACCAACAGTGACCGCTGTGATGCTCACTGTCCTTTTAAGCCCTCAGGTGGCTGGAAGGCCTGGGACTGTCCTATGAAGGTAGGAAGAGGAGAGTGCATGTGACAGGTCAATCTTTCTCTCCTCTGCTCTCTGCTCAGCACTTCTTTGTCCTTCTCATTTATAGAGCAGAACTTCTATATCAGCTGGGAAGGTGATGGCAGTGGAAGATTTCGAATCATTGGCTGCACAAGTAAAAAGCTGCTTATCAGGAAGTGCACCAGGCCACGGTGAGCTCAGCGAGCTCCTGTAATGAGTGCCCAAGAGCAGAGGGGAAACCTTGAGTCTGTAAAAAAAGCAACTCAGCCTCTAAGCTTGGGCAGCCTGGGCAAGTGCTCAAAATGGCGATTTCAAGGCCAGACTAATGAGCTAATAAATTATAGTCACTTCACACGCAACATGGTATGATTTTTCCTGCTGAGCTGAATCAGGTAGCAATCTAGGCTAACCTTTAAACACTGATTTGAAATCTCCCAATAACATAGCCCGATAGATTCAGCCTCAATTTTAGATATGAAGGCCTAAGTTTTCATCCTTTTGTGTCAGAAATATCTCCAGAGAGGTAGCGATTTTGTCCCCCAGGGACATTTGGCAATATTGAGAGTCGTTTTTAGTTGTGACGACAAAGGGGTGGGGTTGGCTTCTGGCATCTAATACATAGAGATGAAGGATGTTGCTCAACATCCTACAGCATAGGATAGTGCCCCTCTCCATAAAAAGAATTATATAGCCTAAAATGTCAATAGTACTGAGGTAGTATTAAGAAATCCTTCTCTGTGGGATACCCCTGGTGGTCCAGTGGGTAAGACACTGCCTTCCAACTCAGGGGTTGAGTGTTTGATCCCTGGTCAAGGAGCTAGGACCCCAAATGCCTCACAGCCAAAAAAACAAAACATTAAAAAATATATATTGTAACAAAATTCAATAAAGACTTTTTAAAAATCCTTCTCTAGAGGGTACAAAACTAGGTAAACCACAGCTAGTTTGACCAACAGGAGTGAACTGGCTCCTAATTTGAGAAGCAGGACTGAGCAAAACCTACAGGTCCACTAGCATTCCACTGAGCAAGCCTGGGTCAAATCCTCTACGAAGTCCTGTTGGGCAGGCACTTGTCCTGTGAAAATGACTAAATGGAAAGAGGAGTAAAATCATCATGATTTCCAGCAGAGAGCCCCATCATTTTGAGTGGCGCGACGTGTCCTGCAGATGGGGAAGTTTTAACGAGCATGCCCAATTAGCTCTATTGCCTCCACCTAGGGTGAAAGCCATCACCTTGCTTCAGTGCCTGAGGCTTCGAGCTCCCCTTAAGCTGCCTCAATTCATAACAAAATTAAGTATCACTAAAGTAAGTCGTTCCACTTTCTCTGGGAACCCGGTGGACTACTGGGCTTATAAGCACATGACAGAACAATAGTAGTTAGATTATCTATCAACTCTGATCACTGAGTGCTCTCACGTCCAGGCATCAAGGAAATAATCTCTGAAGAGTTGCTATAATTTATGTTTCTATGTTTCAATTTAGCTAGGTCTTCATGTTGGTGGAAAAGGCAAAAAAAAAAAAAAAGACTAAAAGGATGTGCATGTGTAGTTTTTTCAGATAGTTCTTTAAAAAATAATCACAGGTCTAGGCAGCTAATAATAATGTCAAGAACAGGGCAGTTGCACCATTTTACTATTATCATCTCATAGCAATGCCATCTCTTCAGAAAAGATCTGCCACCATAGCAGAAGCTCTGATGACAGAATAGTGATTTAGATTTAATTTCCCTCTGAGTAAAATTTCATCAAACTTGAAAGAGAGTCAGAATATCCTAACTCAAGTCCCAGGGCAGGGCAGTTCCACTCATGGAGGACTTCAGGGAATGCGGCTAAAGTACATGACACAATTTAGCCCTATGCTTCCATAAAAACCATACAGTGCTGAGAAATCCTACTGGAGATAGCAGCCATCTCCCTTACTGACCCTTCCTATAAAAGGCTAGCACACTTGTGGGTAATTTCAGCATAAATCTAGTCCCTAGAACAACAACCAGGCTGGCTGATGAGGCCACATGGTCCGCCACCCTCCCGTGTCACCTGTTACCGCATTATAACCACATGGAACAAGAACTGGCCTTTTTCACTATGATGATTGGGATAGGTGTTGAGTGGCCACACTCCCTGCCTATCACAAGCACCCCTGTGCTGGTTATACAGTGATGAGATGCCCATCACAGAGGACTGTCCTGAAATCTTCCTTTTCCCTATATGGTGACACCAGCCCTAAAGGTGTCCAAGTGAATACTCTAATAGGCTGTTTTGAAGACTACGGACAAAGAAATGAGTTCGAGGATCATGACCAATAAAAATAATGAGCATTTGCACTTTTAGATGCCATTTCCAACTAAATCAAGCCCTCTGGTTAGTAAGAAAAGGGCTAGAAAAAGATCAAACAGCAAATCTGCTGAGAAGGCCACATGGATCTACCTTCCACAATGCCTTGTCTCTTTTTTTGAATAGCACCAAGAAGAAAGCAGAAGAACCAGGGTAGGGGGACAGTTTTTCTTCCACACAAAACTTTGTAGGACTGAAAATTGTGAATATCCATTTGGCAAAATTATCAAATTCTGTTGTACATTGTGGCTGAAAGCAAAGCATGGCTGAAAGGGACTGAACCTAAGTCTGTCACCTAAGCACAGCATGTTAGGACCATGACATCCTCTGGCCCAACACTTTCATTTCAAAGAGGAGAAAACCGAAGCTCAGAGAGGGTGAATGATTCACTTCAAACAATCCTCCATTAAGAACACCAGGAAGCAAAACCTTCAACTACATCATGTTGTGTCTCCTCACTGCTCTACTATTTCAGATCCATTGCTTAGAGCAGGGGTCCCCGACCTCCAGAATCTAATGGCTGATGATCCGAGGTGGAGCTGATGTAACAGTAAGAGAAATAAGCTGCACAATAAATGTAATTCACTTGAATCCTCCAAAAACCAACCCTCCCACAAGTCTGAGGAAAACCTGTCTTCCATAAAACCTGTTGCCAGTTCCAAAAATGTTGGGCACTGCTGGCTTAGATCTCTCTAGAGTCTACCATCTCTGAGTTCAGGGCCATCCCAGACAATTGACTAAGCATCTAAGCAATAGATGCTTCTCAACTCCCAAATCCAAACTGGGTGTTGGAACTTGGGGTTGGCTCTTCCTAGCCAGGAAGATATTTGTCTGACTCTGAGCAATCCCAGATGTCAATACAAGACTCTTGTTTGCCCAGAGCTTACTGCCTGAACTTGGTTGGACCTGAGAGTGTAGAGCCTGCTGGGCACCTACACGTAGAGATTATAACCTTCACTGAAGCCCAAATAGAGGAGGTGATAAAGGCAGTTGCCATTAGTCTGCCTTTTACCTCTTCCATTTCAATTGTCTCTTGCTCTTTCCTGAACCCACAGGAAAGCTGCACAGCAAGAAACACTAAAAAAAGGGAGGCCTCTTAAGCTCCAGGGACCTGAGCTCCTAGCTGCAAATTTCCTTTCATTCAAAAGCACACTCTCCACCTTTTTTCTCAGCACAACACTTAGCATGCCCATGAGGGGACAAAAGTGTTTCTCACCAGGACTAAGCTGTAAGGTATATTTGAAAATTGAGATTTTTGAATTGCAATTGGCATCTCTCGGTGCCTTTCAGATGGGGGCCATCTAACTGCAAAGTGACATTTTGTGATTGGGACTTGGTGGAGACCCAGTGAAAAACTACAATCAGTTTCTAAAACACAGGCTCAAGAAACTGGGACCTAGCGTTAAACCTAGACAATCTTTCATGATTGTTCGTCAAAGGAAAATAGCAAGAGACATTCATTTTTCAAATTATTCTCCCTCGCTAGCCTCTCTTATTGCTATTACCACGTCCGATATCATTCTTTACCCGCTGCGGAAACCCTTTGTGAGCAAAATACCATTGACAATCTTTACTTTCAAATCCATTCACTCCTGGCAAGAAGCAATCCTGGATGAACTTTCGGAGTGCCCAGTTCAGTTAATGTGTGACCTTTGCTTGATCTAATTTACTTGTCTCTTTTATCCACATATGATTTATATTACATGTGTATTTAAGTAATGCCTTTGTCTTCCAGCACCTGTAAGCCCTTAATAAGCATTCATTAAGCCTCAAGTTCATTTGAAATTAGAGATGTCATCCCTTTGTAGAGATGCAGAAACTCTGGAAGGACTGCAGGCCCCCATGGAGGCAGTCTTGACTCAAGCCCTAGAGGGAGATCAATACATTTCTCATCCTCTCCATGGAGTTTAACTGTCCATCAATGTATGGCCATAATATTAAGTCCCTACTAACCACATAATTGCATTTATGAACCCTGGCAGTCCTGCATTCACTCCTGGGTGCTCTTGGAAAGTTGGCCAAAGGGATGGAAAATAAGGGTATCGGAGCATGTCTAGAATGAGGAAGGGCCAGCCATGGAGGAAATATTGAAGTTTTCGATGCCTTAATCTTTTTGAAACAAATATTCCTTACAACATGGTGAAGCAACTATGATGAAGCCATTAGAGGGAAGTGAAGGTGAAGGCCAGGGAGCCAGTTAGGATGTCTTTATAGGGTGAATCTAGAGATCACAGTGGCTAAGGGCCACTGTCAGTCATGGATTGGAATGCGGGCTTTGTTACTCACCAGATATGAGGGCTATTTATTTCCCTTTTTGAAGAAACTCACTTTTCTTGTCTGTAAAATAGGACTAACAAAAGTCCCCTATATGCTGTGGAGATTCTATAAGATAAAAGTAAATCACCCTGGACCATATTCAGTGCAAGAAATGTTCAGTTATAATTGCAAAAACTGCAATAATGCTCACCTCTGCTGGGCACTCTTCTGTTACTCATTAAACCTTCCAACTGAAGAGGCAGATATTAGACTCTACCTCCATTTTGCAGGTGGAGAAACTAAGGAACAGAGACTTGTAACTGAAGTTATGGAGCCAAGATTCAAACTGCAAACTCAGGATAGCAGAATCTGTACTGCTCGTTACTCCTATAATAATAGCAATTATTGACTACTAAGGCCATAGATTTAGAATGGAGACAGATTGCAGACTGGGTGCCTGGAAGGATGTATGGGTGAGAAGAGAAGGGATAATCTAGACTGGTTCCCTGGGGTTTCGACCTGACCGCTGGTCCATGGTATCTCTCACAGTGGAGGGTGGTAGGTGTTGGGGGACTCAGAAAGAGGAGCAAGTCTGATACATCTGTAGAACATTCAGATATAAATGGTAAATAGGTGGCTACATACATTGATCAGGAGCTCAAGGCAGAAATTATGGTGGGCTTTATAAACTTGGAAGTCATGAGAATATACAAGGAATTTAAGTGTAGATGGATTTGTACCATGCCAGCTCATTTCCTGGGCAGGGGGGGACTCACATCACAAGCTAAAGGGAGGTCAGCTGGTTCACCCCTCTCTCCATCTCTGACTGTTAAGTACTTATCTATTCTTCATCTGAAAGACTACCATGCCCATGAAGCTCTACCATACACTCAGTTGTGCTGTGTCTGGCACTTAGGGGGTGCTAAATAAATGCTTGTGGGCCATGAATGCATTTAAAACTTTAGTGAAAGCTTAACAGATAAATTCTAGTCAGTCTCCAAATTTCTTCTGGCTTCACCTTTTAGTCACTGTACCTCAGTGCAGAAATACAGTATCAACTTTCCACCTCTATAAAATTAAGAAAATAGAGCTAGTGGGAATTAAATGAGATTATAAATGGAAGGTGCTTAGAACATAGCAAGTATCCAATACTCATTAGCGATTAACTGCCAGCTTCTCAGCTCAATGACTGATGAGCCCCTCTGTGGAGGGTTTTAGAAAGTCCTGGCTTGGCTTGGACTTCCCATGGGCTCCTTACAGACCCAGGGGTCCGGGTTCCCAACCTCTTCCTTTAACTACTGTCCTATAGGATTTATAGCCTGACTGTGACAACTAATTTTGGCACTGTAATGCCTCCTGTCATCTTCCATAAATTTGACATAAATAAATCACAAAATACCCTTTTTATATCGCTTTTTATCTTGCCACGCTCCTTGTTTCTTTTGGAAACAGTTTTTATGGCAAATGCACAGTGTAAATCCACCCAGCAATAAAGCATGCCAAACAAGCGTGTAGAACAGGCACCTGAGAGGAAATTACCCGCCATTTGCAGGGCTCCACACAATTACCAGCAGGATGTTGTGGAGTGGGCCTGTTCACCACGCCACGCTGTCTTCCTCACGCACAATTTACATAGCCGCAGTGTAAACAACACTGTCACACCACAGGGAGGGGACCCCACGGGTCCACGTCTTCATGCTGGCCTCCTCCGTGGCAACGTGAAGTCTTAACTTTGCATACCGTCTCCCCTGCCCATTTCCCCGAGGAAGTCGCTTCTCCGACAGCAGCATCATCCAATAGAACTTACCACAATGATGGAAATGTTCTCTATAGATACATTTGCCATCCAGTATGGTCACCGCTAGTCCCATGTGGCTATTGCAAACTTGACACGTGAGTCCTGGGACAGAGGAACTAGATTTTTCAATTTGAGTGTAATCAATTTAAGTCTAAAGAGCCACAAGGGGCTAGAGGCTACCATGGGGACAGCCTTGGAGAGACTGCTTGATGCGTCTTCCTTTTCAAATATCTTGTTCCACACTTCTTCAATTTCAAATGCCAGGAATCATAGTAAATATGCACTGAGTACCTTCTCATTTGTCCACTCTGCTTTCCTTCTGACGGTGACCCTATGGGGCAGTTATTACAATCTACATCATTTAAATAAGGTCCCTAAAGTTGAGAAGCTTCCCAGGTGGAACTAGTGGTAAAGAACCCGCCTGCCAGTGTAGAGGATGTGAGATACGCGTTCAATCCCTGGGGCAGGATGATATCCTGGAGGAGGGCATGGCAACCCACTCCAGTATTCTTGCCTAGAGAATCCCATGGACAGAGGAGCCTGGCAGACTACAGTCCATGGGGTTGCAAAGAGTGGGACACGACTGAAACGACTTCACACATATGCACGCCTGAAGTTGGGAGAGTTTAAGTGACAACTCTGAAGTCTCTCAACTAACATGTGAAGGAGCAGAGACAGGAACCCAGATCTGTCTGTCAAAGTTTTGCCGCTCTCACAGTGGTGCTCACACCAGGCATTCTGGCTTCAGCTTATTATAATTAATCATTAGGGCAACCTTTGCATGAATTTGGTAGCACTGCAGGGTTCATACTCAGCACCTAGTTCTGCAAAGCTCTCTAACCAGGGATGGCGAAAGCAAGCTTCTTATCACGCCTTACTGCCCACTAGCTGCTGGTGTGAGAACATGCACTTTCGGACACATCTCTTCATCTGTGTGTGTTGTTGCCTCACAGGTTTCGTGGGATCACATGCGAGATCCATGGGAAGATGTGCTAAAGAGTAAAAGTGCTGCTCAGATATAAGATCTTGTGATTAAAGGAAACCCTGATGAATCCTACCACACCCTATTTATTTCCTGCCTAAGTTGCCGCAAAATCCATGTGCAATATCATTACCCACTTAGATATTTACTGAACTCCCCTAAAAGCCTACACTCTGTGCAGCAAAATTAAAGGAATGCATCCTGAGGCCTTTGCATGATACCAAAATAAAGCAAGGACTATTCACAGCAAAAACCCACCCCACCGTGCACTGATTATTAACTTGTTAATTTCTGTGTCCCAGCTTTTGAAAATGATTCTGGGAACAACTTATTGAATTTTTAATTTGCAGATTATCGACCAAATTGGCCGCAATGGCTCTGAGCAGTGGGGCCTGCATGTCAGCTGGGCAGGTAAAGCAGATGCACAGAGAAAACAGTGGTGGCAAGTTCTGGTGAGATGAGTCTGCTTACCCAGGACCTGGGCTCCTTACTGGCCCCTTGAGAGCTCAGGGTTAAAGAGAAATAATATTTCCCCATGTAGGTGTTGGGAAGGCGAGAGATAGTAGAATCCTCCCCTAAAGAGATTTCTAAAAAGCATTCCACAGTTGTAACCTCCAAAGCCATTTACCAAGTCTTTCTTGTATTATCCAAAGCCTCCCTCTTTCTTTCCCTTCCTTCTTGCTTTCTTCCCTTCCCTCCATCCTTCCTCCTTCCTTGCACTGGGAATACCAGATGGAATAAGGCAGACCCATCTCTGCTTCCACAGGACGCATAGTCCAGCTGAAGGCTGAGGACACAAACAGTTTGTGACACAACAGTATGACCAGATCTACGTGTGAAAGGTTACATACGGACCCCTAGCCCAGAGATGGGGAGGAGTAATGCTCAAGAAGCTTTCCCAGAAAAGACAAATTAAAGGGGGGGCAGGAGTCAACCAGGTGAAGGGAGAGAATGTTTCAGGCCGTGGGGACTGGGAAGAAGGGAAGAACTGGAAGAAGAAGTTAGGAAGCCAATGGCGGTGCTACAGATCCGAGTCCCGCCCCCTCACAGATGCAGGCAGAAGCAGCCCAGTGGCTGAAAGCCTCCACCTGCAAATGGTCCTCAAACTCCCTAAATGCCACTTGTTAGTCATTTTTCCTCCACAAACTGACTTCACCTCTCTAAGCCTCATTCTCCACATCTGCAAAATGAGAATCAGGACAGTACTTGGGTTGAGAATGAGAGGAAAACATGGTAAGTATAGCATGTATCACAGCACCTTTTAAGGGCTTCATGAATATCAGTGTTAGTCACTCAGTTGTGTCTGACTCTTTGTGACCCCATGGACTGTAGCCCACCACGCTCTGCTGTCCATGGAATTCTCCAGGCAAGAATACTGGAGTGGGCTGCCAGTCCCTTCTCCAGGGATCTTCCCAACCCAGGCATCAAACCCAGGTCTCCTGAGTTGCAGGCAGATTCTTTACCATTGAACCACCAGGGAAGCCCCATAAAGAGCAGGGGCAGCTACTTTGTTCTTGGCATGCTAGTCATCATTCTCACTAAACTGGCCACTGGGCCATCATCTCCTATCAGATCTAGTGCCATCCCTTACTTCCGGTCACAGTGCTGCTCCCACCGCCCCCAGAAAGCCCTGTAGGATCACTGGAGACCTCACCTTCACCAGCAGTACCTTCAGCTCTCTTTTTCTTCTCCATTCATTCACCACTCATTCTCTTATGTAAACAGTCATCTTTTTTTTTTTTTAATATATACCTTATTTCTGCAACTAGATCATAACAACTTATTCCTAATAATAAATGACTTTATTGAAGTAAAAGCTACTGAGACTTTGCATTTGCCCAGAACTGTGTAGCTGGCAAGGGGCTTCCCTGATAGCTCAAATGGTGAAGAATCAGCCCACAATGCAGGAGACCAGTTCAGCTCCTGGGTCGGGAAGATCCACTGGAAAAGGGAAAGGCTACAACTCCAGGAGTTGGTGATGGACAGTTAATGTATGCCAATTAAATGATTGGCATACAATGAGTGCTTACTGGATATGTTCTAAAAATGTTATAGGTATGAAGTACATGAACCTTAAAATCATCATATGAGGCAGGGGCTACCATTTGTGCTTTACTGTGGACAAAGAAACCGAGACAAAGGACTGTTAAACAGTCTGCCTGCACGCACCGGTTAAGTGGTGTAGCTGTGATCCACACGGGGGCCACCCTACAGAGCATTCAGAGCCCTTAGCCACACTACCTCTCCTGATGACAAAACTTTTTTATACTTGTCAGGAATCCTCCAATGTTGGGAAGAACACAATGAATACTGAAGAGGCTCAATGAGTATTTATCTTTCAACAGTTTACTCTCTTGCAGGAAGTAAAAGTTTCTTGAAATTTGGAAAGCTTCGATTGTTTATTTCTTCCAAATTCTCCTAATGGTCATGGCTGTCGATGAGTCCACTTTCTCTGCTATCTCTTGATATGCAGTCCCAGTCCTAGACTGGGGACATTCTGTTATTTTGTTTCTTTCTGTCACTGGGTCACCTATCAGACCCACCCACATTGACACTTACAGACATATGCCTGCCTCAAGAGCAGCCTCTCAGCATAAATCACACATCTCAGCAGGCGGTACCTTCAATACCACTTGCTCAAAACAGCCCATTATGTCCCTCAATCTTTTTTTCCTGGGGTGGGTAAGGACTTCCCTTGGTTCCCTTTTTCTTTTCCCACAGAGATGAGAAAACAATTCTCCTTAACCTTTCGAAAGCAAACAACAGCAAAACCATGACACAAGATAAAGATATCTGTAGAATATCCTGTAGATTTGTAGAATATCCTGATTATCCTGTAGAATTGTTTCGAGTGGACTGTCCCACTTCTCAATGACCGAAAGCAATGTGGACTCAGGAACATTTAGACAGACATCTTATTTTATTAGACAGCCTTTTAACAGCTGGGTCTAAGAATTCCTATATCAGTCTGCAGCCAACTGGAGAAAAAGCTTGAGTATAACAAATTCCAACTCATCATTTGATAAGTTAGGAAACCAAATGATACACCCAACCCTTACCCCACTGCTGCAAAGGGCTAAAGTTGCTCCCCTTGCAAACTCCTCGGTCTTTGTTACTGGAGCTGAGGTCAAATGGGTTAATGATGGGCCCTGAGGTCAGATGTACCTTGCAACTGGAATTGCAGCCCTGTTATTTTGCAACTTAGCAGAAAGCAAGCTGTTAGCCACATGTCCTGGCCTAGCCACTCCAATTTTTCAAATCGTGATCTGGATGTTTGGCTGCTTATGTCTGGGATAGGCACAGTTAATGTGTATTTACATGAGGGGGTAGGTGACCATGAGGAAGCACCACCTGGAGACTCGGTGCAATTAACAAGCATGAATTCGACTCTCAGAGAATAACAGATACAATTTGTGGAGTCATATGCTACGGCCTTTGCCTTGGTCAGTCTATTTTCCTGAATGTTTACCAATCCACACGAAATGTGTTGCCTGCAGCTGAGGGACCATAGGTCACTACTTGATGTACATCCTTTCTTCCTGCCTCAGTGGAAAGAACAGCCAGTTGATACCTATTTGGACTAGAGTCAGTGACTGTCATTTTAGTTAAAGGTCAAAAGGCTTTTATACCCCAGATGTTTTTTTCCTTTGTAATTTTTCTAAAATAAGAAAAGTGGTATCACTTCTGTCTAGTTCCTAATATCTGTCTCATGATACATACCACTTTAATCTGCAGCATAGCAGCTACATTGGCTGTTAAAATATTAAGACACTTCCATGCCGGCTACTTGGGTGCCACAATGATCACTCTATGACATGATGCAAACTTTCTTGGATGCAACAGCTAAGAAGGGAGCACACCCTAGCACAGCACAGTTGGAGGGGACACTCCACCATTGCCCTTGGGGCTGGACCTGGGTCTATTTTGATTGGTCATTGCCCTAGTTGTTGTGGTTATCTATTTCAAACATCATCCTAGAATATATGGGATAATAAATGCAAGGATCTTTACAGATTTTTGGAAGGCTCCAAGGTTCCACGTAAATTTAAGAAAACATTATAGTAATAACTCACATAACCAATATGGTTGGGGCATAGTATGTTCATAATTACCTAATTTCCCATTTACTTGAGGTTAATGCACTTCTGCAGGGGAATTGCCTGAAGCAAAGGGCTTTCCTCAAATGATATAGAGACCGCTCTTGGACCTTTTTTTCAGACATTTGACTTAAGTGATCAAGCCTTTCCCTAATTCATATTTTTAACAGAAAAGAGCACTTTTGCACCAAAGACAACTCCTGACATCTGGACCATCATATGTACATAGAAGCAGCATGCTAAGCCTACTGAGTTGCTTACCTCCAATGACGGTGGTTAAGCAAGGTGGAAGAGAGAAATTTCATCCTCCCCAAATGACACAGGGACAAAGGCACAGACATTTAAAGAAATAAAGTAAAATTTGAAATGTAAAACGTCAGAGGTGGTACTTAGAAATAATGAAACTGTAAGAAGTTAAACACAATCAGGTTTAAAGAGATAATGATAAAAATGAAAATCTGAAATCTCTTGCCAGTAGAGTAAATCTAGCCTAGGAAGTTGAATCCAATCTTTCCGGCAAATAAACAGAAGTTTCTAAAAATAGAAAGCACAGATGTGAAAGCCAGAAAGTTTCAGGGGCTCATAGGTAGTGATGGTCAAAGTATGACTTTTTGTGACTCTGTGAAATTACAGATGAGGGATTGTAACCCCACAGGTAGCTGGGATTTTATTAAACTGACAGACTATATACTAACACATCTCTGATGAAATATACGTGTGCTCACTTTTCAGACATAATCGTATGAAAGTGCTTGGTGAAGCACTAAACCAGTGTATCTTCAAGTGGATTCCAAAGAATCAAAGACCTGTTAGATACTTAGTGAAAAACCAAACTACTCTTTTAGACCATTTCTCTCTTAAATATTCACAATGCTCATGAATCTATTAAAGGCTCTGAAAAGTCCTGCAATATTTTTTTCTTCAACTTTTTTCTCTTTCTTTAATCAGTATTTCCCAAGTTTATCTGAGCAGAGAAACCACTTTTATTTGTCACAGTTTGGGGAATGTTACAAGAGAAAAATATGAGGAATTATCATTTTGCTACCAGCAAATTTTTGAAGCAAATTTTCTGTGCACATTTTCCAGTGTCTGACCCTAAGTGTCCTCAAAGGCACCCTCTCAGGCTTCACTTGTGACTTCTTATCTGCACCAGTGATGGTTTGAGAGTCTTTCAGCTACTGCTTAAGTGAAGACGAACTCCATTATTATTCAATGGCTATGATTCTACCTATGGTCAATTCCCTATAGGATCAGATAAATTCTCCCACTGTGGTCTAACTGGGCTCAGGATGCTGGCAAGCAAGCTCCCCTAATTGCTTCATTCCCCCTCACTTCCTACCCTGCATTTTTATCACTGGCAAGTGTTAGCAGGAAGGGCAGTCCTATGGCTGAAGGAAGAAAGAAAATTTAGAGCAAGTGCCTTCTTTTAAGGAGAGCAGCCTTAGCAAAAAAATGTTACAAATTAGCTACAATATCAGGTTCTCATTCTTTCCTGATTTCCTCAGGTGCCTGCACTTGGCTCTCCAAAGGCTTTCAAACTTTATTTTCCTTTCTTTGATTATGCTGGTGGAAAGATGGCATTCTAAAAGAAATGCATCATAAAATTTATATTTGGGCAGTCTTATCAGCATTGGACATACATAATCTTTCCTTGCAAAGTTTTTGCTATGAAATTGCACACAAATTTGTTTCTAAAAAGAGACAGAGACAGAGGGAGGAAACCCTCTATGTTTTTATGGTGTTTGATGTCTATTTATATGTTTCTTAAAGATAAAGCATTTATTCTATGGATGATTTGAATTTTATGCATCTCTTCTTTTTGCCTTAACGGAAGTGAATTCTTATTGCATAGCCAAATTTTACACTCAATTTATTCTGCAGAGTAACTCCCTTCCTCCAGATGGGACCATAAACCAGTAGAAAGAAGTTTTTTTAAGTGTTCCTAATTGAATATATGGGATCTACTTCTGAAACGAAATCAAAAGCTCTGGGTAAAGCACAGAACATTATTGGTGAAGGACACTAATATTCATGAAACAAAATAACAAAACTGGTGCTGGATTGGATTAGTAATAAGGATGGGTGGGTACATTTTAAGGAACTATATGGCCAAGTAATAGAAAGTGCAGCATATGGTAGGATGCAGAGGAGGAAAGGCTGGCTTTTGGGCTAAAAGGATACCTCGCGCTTCTTTGAAAGCTATTGGAGATCAAAGATAAGGGCTTCTAATGGCTTGGAAGATGAAAAGGAGATGAATAACTACAAAGCCATGAAGATCAGGTCTAAGCAATAGATAGATCGAGAGGGAAAAGCTAGTTGTATCAGGACCACTATTTATCGAAGAAGGCTTAAGAATGTGTGTGTATTTCCCCACAAAATAACTGTGATAATACTGTATGTAAACAGAACAGACAGCTGCCAGGCGACTCAAGATAATACAGTAGCAATAATAGTACCACTTCATATTATTTGTTGGGTGCTTACTGTGTTCCAGGAAACTGTGCCTTTGCTTGTATGATTAAATTCTCATGGTAACCTTTGAGGCTGAAACTTTGTCTATAGTGGTCATAGTCACATGAAAGGAGCTAAATAAATACTGATTGAATTAATTGACATTACCTTGATGAGCCATCCCTGGTGGCTCAGCAGTAAGAATCCACCTGCAATGCAGGAGACACAGCAGATGCAGGTTTGATCCCTGGATGGGAAAGATCCCCTGGAGGAGGGCATGACAATCCACTCCAGTATTCTTGCCTGGAGAATCCCACGGACAGAGGAGCCTGGTGGGCTACAGCCCATATGGTCATCAAGAGTCAGACAAGACTGATGTGTCTTAGCACCAAAGCACGATGTGGTTCCCATTATTTTTCCTCTTTTGTGTACGAGAAAATTGAGTCTAGGTGAACCTTGAAGAGATGAGGGAACCATCAGATAGTAGTTGCAGAGGCTGGTTTGCAGCCAGGACTGTCTATGTCTGTATTTAGGGGAAACTGCCTAAATTGGGACAGAGAGAAAAACTTTCCTCACAAGGTTATAAGGGATGGGATCTCAGGATCTGGAGTCGTGGTTGTAGCAACAGTGTAAAATCAGGAAAGAGGAAAGAGCATAGTTATAGGACAAAGAGCCACCCAGTTTGATTTTGAGGTCCACTATACCTAACTCTGCGTGGGCGCAGGAGGGCCGAGAGGAGCTACTCCACGTTCAAGGTCAGGAGGGGCAGCCATGAGAAGATGCCCCTCGTCCAAGGTAAGGAGCAGCGGCTGCACTTTGCTGGAGCAGCCGTGAAGAAATACCCCACATCCGAGGTAAGAGAGACCCAAATAAGATGGTAGGTGTGCGAGAGGGCATCAGAGGGCAGACACACTAAAACCACAATCACAGAAAACTAGCCAATCTGATCACAGGACCACAGCCTTGTGTAACTCAATGAAACTAAGCCATGCCGTGTAGGGCCACACAAGACGGTCGGGTCATGGTGGAGAGGTCTGACAGAATGTGGTCCACTGGAGAAGGGACTGGCAAATCACTTCAGTATTCTTGCCTTGAGAACCCCATGAACAGTATGAGAAGGCAGAATGATAGGATACTGAAAGAGAAACTCCCCAGGTCGGTAGGTGCCCAATATGCTACTGGAGATCAGTGGAGAAATAACTCCAGAAAGAATGAAGGGATGGAGCCAAAGCAAAAACAATACCCAGTTGTGGATGGGACTGGTGATAGAAGCAAGGTACGATGCTGTAAAGAGCAATATTGCATAGGAACCTGGAATGTTAGGTCCATGAATCAAGGCAAATTGGAAGTGGTCAAACAGGAGATGGCAAGAGTGAATGTCGACCTTCTAGGAATCAGCGAACTAAAATGGACTGGAATGGGTGAATTTAACTCAGATGACCATTATATCTACTACTGTGGGCAGGAATCCCTTAGAAGAAATGGAGTAGTCATCATAGTCAACAAAAGAGTCCGAAATGCAGTACTTGGATACAATCTCAAAAACTACAGAATGATCTCTGTTCGTTTCCAAGGCAAACCATCATTCAATATTACGGTAATCCAAGCCCATGCCCCAACCAGTAATGCTGAAGAAGCCGAAGTTGAATGGTTCTATGAAGACCTACAAGACCTTTTAGAACTAACACCCAAAAAAGATGTCCTTTTCATTATAGGGGACTGGAATGCAAAAGTAGGAAGTCAAGAAACACCTGGAGTAACAGGCAAATTTGGCCTTGGAGTACGGAATGAAGCAGGGCAAAGGCTAATAGAGTTTTGCCAAGAGAACGCACTGGTCATAGCAAACACCCTCTTCCAACAGCACAAGAGAAGACTCTACACATGGACATCACCAGATGGCCAACACTGAAATCAGATTGATTATATTCTTTGCAGCGAAAGATGGAGAACCTCTATACAGTCAGCAAAAACAAGACCTGGAGCTGACTGTGGCTCAGATCATGAACTCCTTATTGCCAAATTCAGACTTAAACTGAAGATAGTAGGGATAACCACTAGACCATTCAGGTATGACCTAAATCAAATCCCTTATGAATATACAGTGGAAGTGAAAAATAGATTTAAGAGACTAGATCTTATAGACAGAGAGCCTGATGAACGATGGACAGAGGTTCATGACATTGTACAGGAGACAGGGATTAAGACCATCCCCATGGAAAAGAAACGCAAAAAGGCAAAATGGTTGTCTGAGGAGGCCTTACAAATAGCTGTGAAAAGAAGAGAAGCAAAAAGCAAAGGAGAAAAGGAAAGATATTCCCATTTGAATGCAGTTCCAAAGTATAGCAAGGAGAGATAAGAATGCAATGCAGATCGCAAATATGAAATTTCTTTGCGATCAATGCAAAGAAATAGAGGAAAACAAAACAGAATGGGAAAGACTAGAGATCTCTTCAAGAAAATTAGAGATACCAAGGGAACATTTCATGCAAAGATGGGCTCAATAAAGGACAGAAATGGTATGGACATAACAGAAGCAGAAGATATTAAGAAGAGGTGGCAAGAATACACAGAAGAACTGTACAAAAAGATCTTTATGACCCAGATAATCACGATGGTGTGATCACTCGCCTAGAGCCAGACATCCTGGAATGTGAAGTCAAGTGGGCCTTAGTAAGCATCACTACGAACAAAGCTAGTGAATGTGATGGAATTCCAGTTGAGCTATTTCAAATCCTGAAAGATGATGCTATGAAAGTGCTGCACTCAATATGCCAGCAATTTTGGAAAACTCAGCAGTGGCCACAGGACTGGAAAAGGTCGGTTTTCATTCCAATCCCTAAGAAAGGCAATCCCAAAGAATGCTCAAACTACCGCACAATTGCACTCATCTCACACGCTAGTAAAATAATGCTCAAAATTCTCCAAGCCAGGCTTCAGCAATATGTGAACCGAGAACTTCCAGATATTCAAGCTGGTTTTAGAAAAGGCACAGGAACCAGAGATCAAATTGCCAATATCTGCTGGATCATCGAAAAAACAAGAGAGTTCCAGAAAAACATCTATTTCTGCTTTATTGACTATGCCAAAGCCTTCGACTGTGTGGATCACAGCAAACTGTGGAAAATTCTGAAGGAGATGGGAATACCAGACCACCTGACCTGCCTCTTGAGAAACCTGTATGCAGGAAGCGACAGTTAGAACTGGACATGAAACAACACACTGATTCCAAATAGGAAAAGGAGTATATCAAGGCTGTATATTGTCACCCTGCTTATTTAACTTATGTGCAGAGTACATCATGAGAAACTCTGGGCTGCATGAAGTACAAGCTGGAATCAAGATTGCCGGGAGAAATGTCAATAACTTCAGATATGCAGATGACACCACCCTTATGGCAGAAAGTGAAGAGGAACTAAAAAGCCTCTTGATGAAAGTGAAAGAGGAGAGTGAAAAAGCTGGCTTAAAGCTCAACATTCAGAAAACTAAGATCATGGCATCTGGTCCCATCACTTCATGGCAAATAGATGGGTAGACAGTGGAAACAGTGTCAGACTTTATTTTTGGGGGCTCCAAAATCACTGCAGATGGTGATTGCAGCCATGAAATTAAAAGATGCTTACTCCTTGGAAGGAAAGTTATGACCAACCTAGATAGCATATTAAAAAGCAGAGACATTACTTTGCCAACAAAGGTCTGTCTGGTCAAGGCTATGGTTTTTCCAGTGGTCGTGTATGGATGTGAGAGTTGGACTGTGAAGAAAGCTGAATGCTGAAAAAATGATGCTTTTGAACTGCGGTATTGGAGACAACTCTTGAGTGTCCCTTAGACTTCAAGGAGATCCAACCAGTCCATCCTGAAGGAGATCAGTCCTGGGTGTTCATTGGAAGGACTGATGTTGAAGCTGAAACTGCAATACTTTGGCCACCTCATGTGAAGTGTTGACTCATTGGAAAAGACCCTGATGCTGGGAGGGATTGGGGGCAGGAGGAGAAGGGGACGACAGAGGATGAGATGACTGGATGGCATCACCGACTCGATGGGCATGAGTTTGGGTAAACTCTGGGAATTTGTGATGGACAGGGAGGCCTGGCATGCTGCGATTCATGGGGTTGCAAAGAGTCGGACACGACTGAATGACTGAACTGAACTGAACTGATACCTAACTGTGTGAGTCTTTAACCTCCTTGCTGGCCTCATTTTATTTATCTGTAAAATGGGCAAATTGAAATCCATCATATTCAATTGGGAAAGTTTGAAGTTACATAGACAAAGTGGCATTTAAGTTTTCAAAATTTTGATAAACATTATTTTTATTATGTGTAATAAAAACAGTGGGCTTCCCTGGTGGCTCAATGGTAAAGAATCCGCCTGCCAGTGCAGGAGACATGGAGTCGATCCTTGGGTCAGGAAATCCCCCAGAGTAGGAAATGACAACCCACTCCAGTATTCTTGCCTGGGAAATCCCATGGACAGAGGAGCCTGGTGGGCCACAGTCCATGGGGTTGCAAAGAGTCAGACACAATTTACCAATTAAACAATAACAAAAATAAAAACAGTAAGCTCAGCTGCCTGGAGCTTGTTGGGTGGCATTTCATTGTATTACCATGTGTAAACAAGAACCACCTGTGCCCTGGGTTTCTTCATCCATCTCAAGTTGAATTGAATCATGAAAGGTTTCTATGGTCTCTTCCTGATCTCAACTGTACTGTTTACTCCTAACAGACCCCATGAACTGTAGCCTGCCAGGCTCCTTTTTATCCTGGCAAGAATATGGGAGCAGGTCGGTTGCCATTTCCTACTCCAGGCATCACAGTTAATAGTGCAGGTGCTAGAGCCAGCCTTCCAAGTTAAAATTCTTGCTCAGCCACTTAAAAGTTGTGCAATCTTGGGCACGGCACTTAAGCTTGTAAGGGCCTTCATTTCTAATTTCTGATATGCCAACAATGACATAATGATCTGTCTCCACAATAGTAACACATGAATAATGATAGTGACTACTGAATATGGTTATTGCGAGGATCAAATAAATGTGATCAATGATGATGGTTGTCACAAAATGATAATAGTCCTTTATTAGACAGTTTTTGGAGTTTGAAATTTTCAGTATACACATACATCAGGTTTGATTAAGTATATAGTGAAAGTTGCTCAGTCATGTCCAATTCTTCGCAATCCCATGGACGATACAGTCCATGGAATTCTCCAGGCCAGAATACTGGAGTGGGTAGCCTTTCCCTTCTCCAGGGGATCTTCCCAACCCAGGGATTGGACCCAGGTCTCCCACATTGCAGGCAGAATTTTACCAGCTGAGTCACAAGGGAAGCCCTGATTAAGCAGATATGAGACATCAAAAAACAAACAAACAAAAAAATGTAGGACAAAATGTAGAATGATTGAACAAAAGGGCAAGTAAATTTTGATGTGGGGTGGGAAAGAAGAGATAAGTAGCTTTTACTTAGTCATTAAATAAAGAAATTTCCTAAAATACAACAGTTCTGTTAAATCCCCCACCCACAGTAATTGGGTTTGGGACCCTGAAGAAAAGGATGCTTGGTCTCCAGAGTAAAGAGGAAAAGTGGGCTATTATTAATAAAAGAAGAGTGGAAGGTTGAGTTGTTAACTCCTTTACAAATTTTTCTCTCTTGGATGTGAGAGAGACAACATTCACTCACCAAAAAAAAAAAAAAAAAAATCTAAGGTATATTTCATATAATGGTCTAAATGGACCATTTATCCAGACAGTCTTTATGGTAGCTATTATATTCTGAATTGTGTCTCCTTAAAAGTTACCTGTTAAGGTCCTAACCCTCAAGATGAGTGTATCTGAAGCTAGAGCCTTTAAAGTATAATTAAGGTTAAAGGAAATCATAAGTGTAGGGCCCTAATCTGATAGTACTGATGTCCTTTTAAGAGGAGGCGGAAACACCAGAAATGAGTAGAAACAAAGAGAAAGACCACCTGAAGACAGAGGGAGAAGGCGGCCACCTAGAAGCCAAGAACAGCCTCAGAAGAAAACCATCCTGCTGGCATCTTGATCTTGGACTTCCAGCCTCCAAAACCATGAGGAAATAAATTTCCGTTGGTTAAGTCAGTCAGTCCGTGGTACCATGACTGATTGTGGCCCCTCCGGCAGCCAGAGTGATATGACACCACAGCAGTGAGAACTTCTAAGCTTAGAAGAGTTCCTCTGCACAAGTGTTGAAGAAGAAAGAGGAAAGCTAGAAGGAATTATAGAAGGAAAGGGGGAAACAGTAGGAAGAGGGAGAGGTATAGGAGAAGAGTAATGTTCCTTGGTATCTACTCTGGACCACAATATAAAATCATCACTGCTGAAAAATCTTCCCATGACCCTCTTCCCATCCTCTACCAAGGATGGAGTTTGCCTCTCTACAGCACTTAGTCCCACAAGAATTGCTGTCTGGGTCCTGCCTTTTTCTGCACATGTGCTAAAACCATGAGGCTCTCCCACCCAGTAGCTTCCCTGGCTATTGCCTTCACTGAAATTGAGCCCAAAACAAAATGATATTTTAAAAAATATCATCTCTATCATAAAGAGAAGAATAAAATGGAAGCTTAGCTTTCTAGAAACTTGTCCTGGCTTTAAGAAATAAGCAAAATCTCAGTGAAGCTCTCCATCTTGCATATGGCTGCAAAGAGTGAAAAATTAAAGATAGAAATGGATAGTAGTGAGATAAATACAAATATGGAAAAGCAAAGCATTTTTTCACTTGTATTCCACTTGTAGCATCATCACCCCTTCTCTTCTGAATTTAAAGGCTAACTTGGTACCTGTTTGTCAATAATAAAAAGTAAGTGTATTTTGAGATGTCTATAAGCCTCCTGGTATATTTTTTTTATCACAATCTATATTAATTTGTCTTATCTGTTCACAGATTATGAGTGCCAAACTAAGTTTAAAAAACTACTAGTACATTGTACAACAGGGCAGAGAATCACATTAAAATGACAGTAATTTCAGCTGGCGTTTATAGAAGGTCTCCATTCAGATATGAGTGCCATAGTTAGCCCCTTATCTTCAGCCTCTAAGCATCCAATTTGCAACCAGTTTTGCTAATAACCAGCTAAAGAAACGACCAGCATGACTCTGAACCCACTCCAAACTGACAGGGGAGAACCATTTGAAAGGAAATCATGTATTCAATAGTAAAATACTTGCTGTTAAGGTCACCTAACCATCCTACTTGATTCTCTTTGAATTTACTGGCTAGAGACTACTTTAATTCATTTTATAGCAGAACAGTTAGATTATGCCCCATTTATTATAAACATTTGCTTTGCGTAGAAGATTTGCAATGTTTTATTAATCCATCACATAGTCTTTCTAAAAATATGATGAACGAGGTAGCATAAAATGTCATTCTTTATACACTTTAGGTGGTTTGGCAATTAACGCGTTGAGCCTCGCAGCTCTTCTGAATCAAAGGCTGATTTCTGATATGGATCCATCTTGCCCACATCATCTATGGAATTACAAAACATATGATAAATCCAAGCATTTGACAGCGTTATTTCCATCAGGTTATAACCCTATTTGATAAACTTAAATCAGCAGCAAAACTATACCGGATTAATGAAAACCATCAGAAAGTGAATCATGCCATTTAATTTCTAGGGAATTACAGCTAAGATACATTGTAAAACATTTAGAACAAATGGGGCAGGCTTTTTGGAAGTATATTTTATTTAGAGTGACTAGAAAAAAAAATACCCACAGGATTGTATGTTCACCACATCATGTCCAAGAAACTTAAACAAGAACAAAATAAAATGCAATGTGTTTTTGCTGATGAACAAAAGCTGCTTCAATTATGAAAGAGTAAACTGATAATAGAATCCTGGGGACAAAAGAAGTAACATGAACACACGGCTCACCACGTACTGTATACACACCGAGGAAAGAAGTTACACTTTATTGCACATAGAAAGAGGTAAGAAAAAGAGTGTTAAAAAAAAAAAAAAGACAGAAAATGCAGAGAGACATACAAGCTTCACCCTTAGCCCATGTTAGTCAAAGAATAATTTCACGTCTAGAAGTGGTTTAACCCAACAATGTAGCAAAAATTCTGGCTTATATGTAATTATTGAAGAATCCTATCACCATCTTATTTGTAAGAAGATAAAATTGTCATATTCAGATGCTGACCTTTTACCATGCAGTATGAAGCCATTAATAAAAATTTTATTTTAACACCAACAAGCCCAAAATGCTTTAAAATATCAATTTTAAAGGATACTTTCTCCTGTATCCTTTATTATAAATGTTACACAGACAAAGGCAGAAACCAAAAATCAATTTTTAATATATTTCTTCCTACCACAGGGCATGAGAAACATTAATGGTTTCTGCATCTACATGGTTACAATTATTAGCTTTGCTTTTCTAACGCAGTGCTCATAAAGTATGCTACGCTTACGACTGGGGGGATGGGCACTATTCTTAAGGTTTTTCTGGATGTAAGTTAATAAGCAATAATCCAAGATCTTGAGAGTCATGCCATTACTTGCTTCCCCCATCCAGCATCCTGATATTTACATGATCACTTACACGGAAGCCGCAGAACAACTTAAAACTTAATGATCCCAATTCACAGCCCTGCAGGGGGGAGAAGAAGCTGCTGTAAACCTATTGAGGGATGTTATCATGGGTCCCTGCGGTACAGGAAGGAAAAATAACCACTCAGATGGCTTTGTTTCACCTCTGCTGGAAGGGACTCAGATGTGCTTTATACCTCTTCACTTAGTGTCCAATGTGTTCTGAGCCATTGCTGAGGACAGGTGCAGCAGACACCTCCTCTTTCATCTACTCCTAGTGCCTGATCTCTCTAGAGACCCACTTCTCTCTCTATGGGTGGTCTCACTGCAACTGTTAATCAGGGTGCATAAGGCTCTCTCCTAGCCACGGGATAAGCACAGCCCACTGAAAAGACTGCATTTCTAGTGTCTAGTGTTCCTAGCGTTTAGGGTTTCAGGAATGCTCTGGTGCCTACTTTATTGAAACCTGGTTTGTCAGGTTTTCCTACGATTCAGTAACCTACACCATAGCCTTTCACCTCTGTTTTAACTAATTTAGCCAGCATCGCTTCCTGTGGCTTGAATTCAAACTACCTGCCAGAAGAAAGGGGAGATCAACAGCTTGATCTTTCTGTTCCTTCAAACTCATGTTCAGTGATGCCATTCATCCACTCAAATATTATCAGTAGCTCCCCTTCCCTATGGTTTAAAATCCTCATTCCTCTGCAAGGCCTTCAAGGCTCTTGTCAACTGGTTTCACCCTGTCTATCCAAACTTAACTCCCACTTCGCAGGACAAGAAATCCATGCAAATCACATGAATTCTTCCTTGCTTACTGCTTTATTCTGAGCATATATTATGTTCTCTTGGCCGTTCCACTTAAAAAGTCTCCCAATCTTTATCAGCAATGCAGCTTAGTGGGAAACAACTGAACCCATATGTGCCAGTTTTAGCTGAAAAGAGAAATTATCAAAGGATGTACTTCCCAGAAACTCTAATAGCATTAGGCCAAAGGCTAAGACATCAACAGCAGTGATCAAGTTACATCCCTGGCCTGCTCGGTGGGGACCGAAAGCAGTTGAGACCAGCTGCAGACTTCCCACCATCCAGAAGCAGGCTGACACATGGGGCAATGATTCCCCTCATCACTACTTATGACAGTGGGAGCCATGTGGAGCCCACTCCTTCTCAACATTTGTTTCCAAGCTAAAAACGGAGTGCAGAATTTAGATGACATGACTGCACCATAGAAAGGTCCCTGGGAAGAAGTTTCTGTCTTCCGCCTTCAGTTCAGTTCAGTCGCTCAGTCATGTCCGACTCTTTGTGACCCCATGAATCCCAGCACACCAGACCTCCCTGTCCATCACCAACTCCCGGAGTTTACCCAAACTCATATCCATCAAGCCGGTGATGCCATCCAGTCATCTCATCCTCTGTCGTCCCCTTCTCCTCCTGCCCCCAATCCCTCCCAGCATCAGGGTCTTTTCCAATGAGTAAAATCTTCACATGAAGTGGCCAAAGTATTGGAGTTTCAGCTTCAACATCAGTCCTTCCAACGAACACCCAGGACTGATCTCCTTTAGGATGGACTGGTTGGATCTCCTTGGAGTCTAAGGGACTCTCAAGAGTCTTCTCCAACACCATACTTCAAAACCATCATTTTTTCGGCGCTCAGCTTTCTTCATAGTCCAACTCTCACATCCATACATGACCACTGGAAAAACCATAGCCTTGACTAGATGGACCTTTGTTGGCAAAGTAATGTCTCTGCTTTTTAATATGCTATCTAGGTTGGTCATAACTTTTCTTCCAAGGAGTAAGCGTCTTTTAACTTCATGGCTGCAATCACCATCTAAAGTGATTTTGGAGCCACCAAAAATAAGTCTGACACTGTTTCCCCTTCTATTTCCCATGAAGTGATGGGACCAGATGCCATGATCTTAGTTTTCTGAATGTTGAGCTTTAAGCCAACTTTTTCACTCTCCTCTTTCACTTTCATCAAGAGGCTCTTTAGTTCCCATTCACTTTCTACCATAAGGGTGGTGTTGTCTGCATATCTGAGGTTATTGATATTTCTCCCGGCAATCTTGATTCCAGTTAGTGCTTCTTCCAGCATTTCTCATGATGTACTCTGCATATAAGTTAAATAAGCAGGGTGACAATATACAGCCTTGACGTACTCCTTTTCCTATTTGGCACCAGTCTGTTGTTCCATGTCCAGTTCTAACTGTTGCTTCCTGACCTGCATACAGATTTCTCAAGAGACAGGTCAGGTGGTCTGGTATTCCCATCTCTTTCAGAATTTTCTACAGTTTATTGTGGTCCACACAGTCAAAGGCTTTGGCATAGAGAACATAAAGCAGAAATGATCCAGTGGATGTTGGCAATTTGATCTCTGGTTCCTCTGCCTTTTCTAAAACCAGGTTGAACATCTTGAAGTTCACAGTTCACGTATTGCTGAAGCCTGGCTTGGAGAATTTTGAGCATTACTTTACTAGCGTGTGAGATGAGTGCAATTGTGCAGTAGTTTGAGCATTCTTTGGCATTACCTTCCTTTGGGATTGGAATGAAAACGGACCTTTTCCAGTCCTGTGGCCACTGCTGAGTTTTCCAAATTTGCTGGTATATTGAGTGCAGCACTTTCACAGCATCATCTTTCAGGATTTGAAATAGCTCAACTAGAATTCCATCACCTCTACTAACTTTGTTCATAGTGAGGCTTTCTAAGGCCCACTTGACTTCACATTCCAGGATGTCTGGCTCTAGGTGAGTGATCACACCATCATGATTATCTGGGCTCAGGGAGGCACAAATGCTTAAGGTGATGGGTGACCTTGAACTTGACAAGCATCCGCTACACTAGCCCTTATGGTCCTACCTCTTCCTTAAGACCTTCTTTAAGCTTTTAAAATGTAACATTCCCCTCATGACCCTGAACTCCTTTTAACCTACTATCTACATCTCAAATGTTCAGCTTGATTAAACACATTTAAACGACATTATGATTTGCAAAGCATTTCCACGTATATCATCTCTTGTGATCTTCCCAACACTCTGTCACTTGGGTTTCCCTAGCATTCTCCTTTTATAGATGAGGCAGGGGAGTGTTGGTAAAGTTGAATGGCTTGCCTGATTTCCTACTTAAGATGCACTCTCCACATTATTCTAGGAAACACTCTGTGAGGGCAGAAGTCAGGAACTAGTGTTTCCTTTGGTATCTGTTTTCTCCAATCACTGACCTCATATCTAGAAAAGTATAAATCATTCAACATGTGTGTTGTCTTTTTTTTAGAACTTAGAGCAAAGTTAGCCAGCACATCAATCATGGGACATCACATTCCCAAGAAAGTGGAAGAGGAGTGTTTCTAGGATACCATTGCTGCAGAAATCCCCCTCTAAGTCTCTTATAGGCATGCAAGCCAATTGGGCAGCTTGAGAAAAATTAGGTGTGAGCTGGAAAAGGAGCATTTTGAGGAAAGGGGGATCAGTATCAAGTGTCAAAGAGAATGGGTCAGGAGGAAGAAGAGAGTTTCATACACAGAATCAGAGATGACAAACCCAAACACTTCAGAGGGAAGGCAACAACCAGACACCAAGGATCCGAATGTAGAAATGGCATAAGCTTTTTAAGCTTTGTAGCTTTTCCTTGTGTGTTGTTATTATTATTCCATGTTTGGTTTTGGTCTTACCAAAAAAATGTTTCACTTTTTTTTTTCTTTTTGCTTTGTACAAGCGAAAGAGCTTGTACAACAAAAGGGCCCTGAGGCAAGGAACAAAATGCAAGACCAAAATAGAGGCCCAGAATTAATCAGACAAAAAGCAAGATGTTCTGTCTCAGATCCATCAAGGAAGGCTTCCCAGGTGACACTAGTGGTAAAGAACCTGCTTGCCAATGCAGGAGACATAAGAGATGTGATTCGATCCCTGGGTCACGATGATCCCCTGGAGGAGGGCATGGCAACCCACTTCAGTATTCTTGCCTGGAGAATCCCATGGAAAGAGGAGCCTGGTGGGCTATGGTCCCACAGGGTTGCAAAGAATTGGACATGAGTGAAGTGACTTAGCATGCACGTACACGTCAAGAAAGTAATACCTTTCCATCTCATTTCTCTTCAAACATTGAAAGCATATCCACCATCACCCATAAGCAAGAGATTTCTGAGAAACATCTTGGAATATACCCTCTGTCCCCAGTATGGGTTTTTATATTTGTCAGGATACAGATGTGCTACACCAAGGCAAAGATACTCTTTTTAAACAGTGGTTTAAAAAGAAAAAAAATTCACACAGCAATACAAATAACATGTAGTCCTCATGAAATTCTAGGTCCATTTCAGGTATTCAGCCTGAATGGTAGGTACTTGGTCATCCTCAACATTTTGCTTTCAACTCTTGATCTAGAGAGCTATCCCAGCTCTTGCCATCATGACAGCATTCCAGTCAGTGAGAAAAGGAACAAGATAATGTCCTAGGCATGCTCCTTCTCTTTATGGGCAGGCCTGGAAGTTGAAAACATCATGCTCACTTATATCCCTTCAACCATGACCATGCTCCACTACAAAAAAGACAAGAAAAATGTGGTCTGTGGCTAGGTAGCCAAGAACACAGCTAGAACTTGGAGCTGCTACACTAAAGGAAAGAAGAAAAGATAGATAGCGAGAGTCAAACAGAAGTGTTTGCTAAAAAGGCTAGAGATAAAAGACCTAGGACAAAATCCTGGTGCCATCACTGACCAGATACTTATTCTGACATAAGTTACTTATTCTGGATGAGCTTTGGTTGCCATATCTATAAAGTGAGCATAAAAACACTACATAGAAGAGTAATGAAGATTCAGTGGAATAATGCATGTAAAGCACTTGATTCATAGAATTGTCAGTTGATAAATTACAGTCATTATTATTGTATTGTTATTATTTATTAAGATTTTGTAAAGTATTTTTATGATATTTTTAATTTCCTCTATAAGGGAGTATTATTCTCCTTACATTTCCTTTTTTTAGTTTATTATTATTTTTTAATTATCAAAGATTATAATTGTACAACATTGAGAAGCATAGGATAAAATATAATAATCAGAGGACAATTTTTGTATTGTTATTATTTTTAACCAGAGTTGGCAAACTGAGGGCCAAATTCATAAATAAAGTTTTATTGGAGCACACCTGTGCCTGATTACTTATGTATTGTCTATGGTTTTTCAAGCTACAAGCATAGAGTTGGGAAATTGAGACAAACTGTGTGGCCTGCAAAGCGTATTTATTCTCTGCTTTTTTTAAGAAAATGTTTGCCAGCCCATGACCTATAAAGTGAAACAAATCTTACTTTCTCTGACTCACATAAGCTCTGTTTCTTCAGTTGCAAATAAGTCATGATACATATTTCATCACATCATTTCAAAAATAAAAGAAATTTTGTGAAGCATCTAGCACAGTGCCAAGAACCTTTAGTCCTATTTTATTTTCCTTGATGTATAGTCACCACTGGTCCCACTATTAGATGTATGCAAGCCATCACGTGACAAAAACAAGCGTCCCACTTTGGGGTGCTCATATATTAAACTTAGGTGCCTTTAAAACGGGCTTCTCAGGTGGTGCTGTGGGTAAAAAATAAAACCACCTGCCAATGCAGGAGATGCTGGTTTGATCCCTGGGTCAAGAAGATCCCCTAAAGGAGGGCATGGCAACCCACTCCAGTGTTCTTGCCTGGAGAATCCCATGGACAGAGGAGCCTGGTGGGCTATGGTCCATAGGGTCACAAGGAGTTGGACATGACCAAAGCGACGTAGCATGCACGCAATGTTCTTATAATAAAGAAGATTCTTAACTGGCCTCTCATATTCCCTCTGCAGCTGCTTACACACCACCAGCCAGCCCCTCTCACTTTCTGCCCTCGAACCATGCTACCCTTTTTAAAGTTTCTTAAATTGCCCATATTCCTCCTCCTTTTCTATCTAGCTGAAATTCTTTCACTTTTTTCACTTGTATGTTTCTATTAGTAAAAATGCTTTAGCACCCATGAATATTCAGTCATTTACAAATTACACATACACATAGTATACACACATGTAGGCAAGGACACACACATATATATATGTGCACATATTTATACAAATGATATATGTATGCTCTTCTCTAAAATGACAAAAACAGAAATGTGAAAGGCTAGAGACAAAGTTCTGACAGAGTTAATACTGAAAATATTCCCACACTCCCAGGATAGGAAATTCTCTCCGCAGCTCCTACCCTGCACTCATTTTACTTCAGGTCTCATCTTGAAGGTCACTTTCGCAGAGAACCCTTCACACCATGAGGTACTTGTTTGCTCTTATAACTCTTCTTACCTCTCCTTCAAGGTACTTATCAGAGCTTAAACTACATGCTCATTTGCAATTATTCAATTAACGTCCCTCTCCCTCTTGCCCTGCCGGCCCCACCGACACCAATTCCAACATCTACTTAAATGTCTATTCTGCCCTCTTGTGAGAGTTGAGATCATGTCTATTTTATTTACCATGCATCTTTATCCTTTGTACTTTGACACAATTGTGTAGATCTGATTAAATATTGATTAAACCAATACATAAGCCATTCTATAGAAGAAATGGATGCTTTAAAAAAAATTCTTAGAAAAGATAAATTTAGAAATTAAGAAATGTCTTATCCAGAAGGTTGCTGACAAGATAAAGCCAGGTGAGTGATCACATTTCGTTTTCTGGGGCATCTTCATTTTTCAAAAAGCCTATTCTACCTGTAATCATATCAGATGATCCCAATACTTCTCCAAGTAGATGAGGTCAGCAATTTTCATCCCCATTTTACAGATGAAGGGACTGAAAGAGAGTTAGAATGATTTTCCCAAAGCCACACAGATATTTGGTGGCAGAAAAAGAATTTGAAACCAAGTCCCCACCCCCACCCTGACACAGCCCACCGACAGGCAGGACAAGAGGAGGAAGCCCAGGCCGTGGGAACCTGCCTAATGCTCTTGGGAAGGTATGAATTACAGCTATCAGAAGAACGCCCTATACGCAAGGCCATATAACACTGACAAACATTACAGAGTGGTCAGAGGTCAGAAATGAAAATAATTAAAGCCCTGGGAATGAAAACAGAAAGATGGCAGGGCTATGGCGAGAATTTTGAGGATGGAAGCAAAGACATGAGTTACTAACAGTTCGCCTTCAAGTTCATCGATGTTTGTTAAATGAAGTGTGGGTAACCAGCAGCTCTCCAGTTCTGAAGACCACCAAAGAAATGGGAAATGATTCAAATTAGATGAGGACACACTCTCCATTTACTACCCAGATGACTGAGTGAGCAAAATGAATGCCAGACCGTAGACTTCACCCTGAGTATGGCATCTTATTTCTTGATGATGAGGGCTGAGTGGGCTCCCCACCTGACATCTGATGGGAAGTCAGTAGAAGAGGCAAGTTGTGATGGTTCTTGCTGACCAGCACCACACAATGTTCAGAGGTGGTGGTTGCTAGGCACAAAGCTGGGAAAACTAAGAAAATTAGATGCATCCCCACAATTTTTCCTGCTGATCACTCTGAACTGCAGACACTGATGCTTAGTGTTTTTGATAGCAAATATTTTGGCTAAACAGGTAGGAAGAAGAAGTGAACACACATCTAGTAATTATGGTGATTTTGACCAATCGTCTACATAGGAGGTGTTTTCAAATTTGGGAATGAATTTTAACAAACTAAATATAAAATCACACACAAATCACAATGTTTAAGGGATTATAGAAAGAATAGAGGAAATTTAAATGTTTCTACTTTATCATCAAATTAATAAACAACCATAAAAGTAGAATGGTCTTATTGGGACTGTTTCTCATGAAGGCCAATCTTGCCCAAAGTGTGTTATATATCACCCAGCAACCAACTTTTCAAATGAGGAAATGAGGGTAGAAGATGGTAAACGAGCTTGTAGGTGGTGGTCAAGCAATCAGAAGACCTGCCCTCCAGCCTCAGTTCTGAGACTACACCTCAAGCAAACAGCAAAGGGTCCATCCAGCCTTGTGACCTTGGGCAGTAACCTTTCATCTCTCCAGACCTCAGTTTCTTTGTCTGTAAAATTAGAAGACACTGCCGAAGGCCTATTCCAGTTCTAAAACAACTCAACTCTCTGGTTTTAAATCTCTGAAGAGTTATTAAAAGTAAGCTACGTATTAAAGGCCTCCTTGGTATCAATCTGAAAATTAGAGAATTTCTAGTAAACATTTGGAAAAGTAAAGTGTTCACTGGAATGCATCTCAGTATTAATTGAAATGCCTTAAGGCAGAGTTAAAAAGTCTAAAATATTTACATACACTTAATCGAGATTAGCTAGAGAAAAATAATAAGAAGATTTTCCCTTACTTTGGTTCATGGCATTTTCATCAATTAAACTTAAATGCAGTGACATTTTGACTCAAGTTCTCAAATTAAAATGATTTATATATGACTCCAGGTAACATTCAGTTAAAAGAAATAAGGCTCTACTTGCAAGAGTAACGGGGCAATACTTACAAGGGGGACACAGCTCTGCCTGGCTTCTCAACACATTCAGAGCAATTGCATTTCCCTACAGGAGGCAGGGCAACTTGCAGGAAAGCATACAGAAACACACACTGCATTAGGCATTTGATAATCCTGATCTCTTTTCATTGTTTCAATCTCACAACAATGGTAGTATCAGCTACATTTTACAGATGATGAACTTGAAGTTGAGAAAAGTCAAGTGTTCCCTGGGTCATGTAACATCCAACAAAAACAAACTCAGCCATGCTAGTTTTCTCTATCCTAGGGTATATTCATAAACAATGAGACATCACTGACCCTCTATGCTAAATTAATGACATGTTCAAAGAGGGAATTGGAAAGAAACACAAAATATTTAGCTGTATACCAAACACCATCAAGAATATTATTTCTCTTTCTTATCTTCAAACCAAAATAACTTGGTAATTCTCCATTATAACTTGTTAAAGAGTATATCATTAGTAATTTTACTACCAAGAACATAGAACTGGTTGTAAAGTAAACCCAAGGTACAAGTCTACTTTCAACTCTCAAGTCCCATAACATTTCTAATGGTACATATTATAGATATTTGATGGGTGCAAAATGGAATCCTTACAGTAGCCCATGGGGCAGAAATACCAAACCCAAGGCACAGAGTCACAAAATCACTTGTGGAGAGTGATGTTAAGAAACTTGAGTTTGTCCACTTCCCTCCTTTTCAAGACGGTCAACATTTAAGTGACAGAAAACATTTGCACGATTCCCTCCACACCTAAGGGGGCTTCTCTGGTGGCTCAGTGGTTAAAAAATAAAGAATCCACCCGCCAATGCAGGAGATGGGGGTTTGATCCCTGGGTCAGGAAGATCCCCGGAGAAGGAAATGGCAACCCATTCCAGTATTCTTGCCTGAAGAATCCCAGGGACAGAGAGGCCTGGTGGACTATAGTCCACAGGGTCACAGAAGGACACAACTTAGTGGCTAAATGACAACTCTACACCTAAAGGACCAAGGGAAGCGATTTCATTTCAGCATGATTCCTTTCACTATAGACTGTAAGCTCCACCTGCATATTAACAGTCATATTAACCCTCATTCCTCACCATTCTGTACTCCCAAATACCTTGCAGTCTTCAAGATCTACTTTTGGTCCCTAAGCCCATCAAGGCACCCCCGTCCCCCACCCTCTGGAGCCCTCCCAGATGCGCATGCTCACTCTGCCCAGACTTCCCCGTGCTCCTCTCGTGCTGTCCACCTAGCTCTCCTCTTATAGGTATCCATCACCTCCTGGAAACATTTCCCAACCCCCACCTAGGCACCACTATACCATTGACAGGTGCCTCTTCTATGTGGTTCTAGGGCATCACACTTCTAAGTGATAACCACATATTCTTTAACTGATTTCCCTTCTCCCCAACTATAGGCCCCAAGAGAGTAGAACCTTATTTTGTTAATCATGGTATTCATGACAACCCTAGTATCTTGCAGGTTATCTATAAATACTTGTTAAAAGAATGAGAATGAATAGCTCTAGTGTTCAATACGGTTGGGAATACTCCAATGCAAAAACTGTCCTCAAATAAACAAACCTTTGAAAGATAAATTTTGTTAAAAATTTAGTGTACTGAAGATCAATAACTTTTCTTGCTCGCTTGCATTTTTAGAATATATTTATGCTTTGTATTAGTAGAAACCATCCCGATAGTATATATGGGTTTACTGCTTTTCACAGAGAAAATTACATACAGTATGTCTGCATAAATATGTATATACATACATATTCTATGTATATATGTATAATAGATATTATATATAACACACAAAAAGAGTTCTAACCATAAAATAATTTACACCATAAGTTTATGTACTTATGTATGTGTATGTATATAAAATTAGTATATAAAATGGATATACTAACTCCTTGATCTCTAGGGCACAAATCCTACATTTAAAAACATTCCCGTTACAGATACAGTTACACTGAAAACCAAGGTGGGAAAGGTTGCCAGCAAGTGTGTATTTGTCAAAGTGTCTCTAATGGTCCCATCATTATAAGATCTAATAATTCTAAACTTTCAGATTAATGGCTTTAGGCTTTGGGGTGGAGTTTTCTTTTAATAATGCACATTTCAATCCTCGGTTAACAAGAGGTCATGTCAATAATTAATGGTTTCTGTAGCAGTTCAACACTGCATCACTTCCTTGACAGATTTTTTTTTTCAGATGTAGGCTTTGTCTTTATAACCAAGTACAAGAGGGAAAGAGAAAAGGGAGGCATGGCATGAGACCGCACTGTGGGATTTACACGATTAACTTGTGCCCTAAAGTGTTCTTACATATTGTCCCATTTGACAAGTATAAAAATCCTGCAAGGAAATTAGAGTGACAGAAAGAGGGACAGATAAGAAAAAAGTGGACACTAATCTTTTGCTTTATTGTGTTTCTCATTTACTGAACTATAACTGATAACTGATTTACAATATCGTGTTAGTTTCAGGGGTACAGCTTCAGATGTTTTTCCACTATAGGTTATTACCAGCTATTGCATGTAGTTCCCTGTGTGAATGTGTGTGTTCTTAGTCACTCAGTCATGTCCGACTCTTTGCAACCCCATGGACGGTAACCTGCCAGTTTCCTGTGTCCATGGAATTCTCCAGGCAAGAATACTCAAGTGGGTAGCCATTTCCTTCCTCCAGGGGATCTTCTTGACCCAGGGACTGAACCCCTATCTGCTGCATAGGCCAACAGATTCTTTACTACAGAGAGCCATAAGGAACGTAGAAGACTTTGGCACAATTGTAATCAATTCCTATAATTGAGGGGAATAAAGCATGGCCATGACAAAGCAAAAACCAAGGCTGTAGGAGAGAGACAGAAATATCACCATTTGATACAGAAATTGACATCTGTTGCTAAAACTGCTCCCAGAAACGCTAAAATAAAATACAAGTAGCTAAACATCTCACCCGGTGAGAATTTGGCAGCTGCAATCAAAGCATCCTCATAAGCCAGAGACTTGTTTAAATTTAGTTTTCAATCCATTCCATTTAGACTGAGAAATAGAAGAGCTCTCCAGAATCACGCTGTTGACCCAGAAGGACATCCCTTCCCAAGCCCAGTCCCCCAAGTTCGGCCACAAACAGTTGGGTGACTCCATTCACTGGAAATCGAAGCCATTTCTCCAGGGTCAGGGCCAATTGACAGATGGAGATGGCTGTTTTGAGGAATACAAGACAATAAAAGTTTTTTGAAATTAGAAACTATGTCTTCCCCACCCTGGAAACCCCAGGGTTGGACACAATACTGCTTGATAAATATTTGTTGAATGAACAAAACAACTTATTAACCTCGAACTAACAAAAATTAACCAGAGGAGAGAAGCCTCCGACCCTGAGAAAGTATTCAAAGGCAGGCAAAGCTGTTCCACCCTCAGGCTTGGGGCCTCCCGACTCTGATCCCATCTATGGAGCAGGTCCTTACCTCCAGAAAGACCTTCAAAGGGCATGTGAAAGGAGAAAATGATAGTGGATACAGTGACATACCAGAGCTTACAAGGGTCAAATCCTGCTCTGGGAACCTTACCTACATCAGCTGGGTTTATTACCCAGCAACCCTGCAAGGGCATTTTTAAAAGCCTTCTTTGGCCAATGAGAAACAGACTGGAAGAGCTTAAATCGGTTCCTCAAAACATCCCACAAACAAAAGACAGAGCAGAAATGTCAGTACAGGTTTCTGAAACCCACTGTCACATTCTCTCCTCCATGCCCCAGGCGTTTCAGCAATTGGACTAGAAAAATAGTGTAACTGAATCACTTTGCAGTACAGCAAAAATTAACACAACATTGTAAATCAACTATAATTCAAGAAAATAATTTTTAATAAATAAAAAATTAATGTGTGACAAAGGTCAGAAGCCAAGATATAAAGAAAAGGGAATGGAAAAAAAAAATCAAGAAATCTCAGTCAAGGAATGCTACAAGAGCAGAACACAAAATTGTTGGTGCTAACTCTCCTCAAATTGAGCAATTTTTCTCTCTCATACTAGGCAAGATCTCAGTTCAACAGAATAAAAAGTTTTCCAGGCCCTGTATTTTTGAAAGACTTTACCATGGTATTCTTTTTATAACATGCACTGAACAACACAATAAATGATACTTGGATCAACAATTGCTTAATGAACTTTTCTCCCTTCTTTCAAGTCCTTGGGAAAGAAATTTCCCAACACATTTCCTTGCATCTGTTGCATGGACAGTAGAATTCTCTTTGTAGTCCCATTGATATCACTGTGCTACCACAAAGGGCAGGAATACACATGATTGGATTACCGTTACATTACCATTTCCATCAGGTAATATTATTACTATTGTGTTTTATTCTTATTGTGTGCCAAGCATTGCTTTGCATACATTATTTCATTTAATCCATATAAAACCCTATAAAGTGAGTATTATATGGCTCCTGTTAAAATAACCAGGAAACTGAGGCCAAAAGGTTATACAACTTGCTTACCAAGTTACACCTAGAAAACAGCACAGTTGGAATTTGAACTCAAGCCAAGGCCCGTCTTCTTAACTGCCCCTAAATGAAGGATGCCTGGCTTTGTGACTACTAATCGTACCTTTTGACAAGCTGCATGTTCCCATTTTAAAAGAATGATTGAAAGGCTCGATATAGTCCATTAATTTTATACCCACTTGTATCAAAATCTCTTCAATTCTCTTTGCAGCTTTACTACTTCCATTTTAAGCTCTTCTCCTTCCCTCCACTGCTCCTGTCCTCTGAGTGTGCATCAAAATGAAGTCTGGAGGCTCTTCCAGCCCTAGTCTTTCAACATTTGAAAAGCCAATGAAAGCACACACTCTACCTTCAATTAAACAATATTTAATTCACATGGCACTTTCCTTCTGAAAAATTCAAAGAGCCTTAGGTGCTTTTAGTCAGAGTCTCTTGGTACCTAAATGATTGTTTAAGTTTAATTGTGTCCCCTTTAGGTGACAAATTAGCCTAATCCCGTAATCCTAGAATTTGAAGGGAATGGATCCTACTCTGTCCTCCCTTAAAAAAACAATGGCCATTGAAACAAACAAATAAACAAAGCAAAACAAAACCCAAAAAGCAAATTCCGTGTACATAGCAATAAAACACAACTAGAGAGAAACTCTATATAAGCTGGTAAAAATAACCATAGTATTTAACAATAATTGAGTATATTCTATGCACCAGCTAACCTTCCAAGTGCTTTATACAGATTTTTCTTCCATCAACACTGAATCATGTCAGATACTGAGTCACTGCAAAACCGTCAGACTGAACCCCTGCAATGTATGGAGAAGATGACAAATGGGAACAGCAGAGAAAGCTCACTGGACCAATACAGCAGGAATGAAACCCTGACATCTAATGATCCTCAGTCAAAAAATGCTTGCCAACTTCCTCCATGAAGAAGTGATGGTCAAAATGTAAATTCACATTTGCAGTAAGATGTTTGAAATTAACCATGCTCTACCTATTTTAACTGCTTATATATTCTGTTCCTAGCATATATATATCCCTACCTCTATAAGGGAAATTGTCATCAGATTCATTTTACAGATGTTGAAACTGAGGCTTGACAAGACAGAATAAATTTCTGGAGGACATACAGCTTTTCAGGGCCAGAGACAGGGTTTGGACCAAACTCTCAGATTTGAGCTGCTGTTTAGTACCTAAGTCATGTCCAACTCTTTTGCAACCCCATGGACTGTAGCCCACCAGGCTCTCTGTCCATGGGATTTCCCAAGCAAGAGTACTGGAGTGGGCTGCCATTTCCTCCTCCAGGGAATCTTCCCAAACACAGGGATTGAACCTGTGTCTCCTGCATTGGCAGGCAGATTCTTTACCACTGAGCCACCTGGGAAGACCTAGTGGCTTCTAAGCTAAAAGTACCTGGCTATGAGGTCTCTGTGTTACTGAAAAGTCAGCAAACATTCAGAGGAGAGAAAGAAAGAAATGGTCTTTTTTTAACAGCCCAGTAAAGACATAATAATTTCTTGGATGATTAGGATGCCATTTAGTACCTGAATACCTAAAATTCAGCATCTTAAATAATTTAAGAGTAATTTTCTCAGTGGTATCCTAGGGGTTTAAAACAAGCCACTGGACACTTTTTCCTTCCTAAAAGGACTTCAAAATTCAAAAGACTGTCATCTGTGTTTGACAATTTCTCCTGAGAGTAAAAGTTTCCAGGTAATGTGGATTGGAGGTAAAATATCCCAGTCTGCTCAGATACCCAGGCTGTGAGCTAGTAATGAGCTGAAGATTAGAACCCTGGTCATCTCATTTCCAGGCAAATACTGTTCATACTAGCCATTTCACTCTGTCTCAGCTTAAACCCATCCCGCCCTTGTCTATGTAATCCCTGTGTGTAGGCAGTCACCAGTTAAAGGCTCCCAAGCAGATTTAAAACGTTCTGAAGCTCCAGGAGTCCAGAGTTCTTTTGATCCTGCCTGGAAGATTCAGCAGAAAGACTTTCAAGTATACCAGTCAGAAAGTACTATAGAAAAAGGCTGTTTTGTTTCCTGGGGCGAAAGTCTTCCAGGGGGTTGAGAAGAGAAGTGATCTGTAGGGAAGTCGGTCTTCCGGCTAATGAAGCAGACTCTCCTAATGAAATAAACACTCACCCAGACTGGGCAGAGAAAGGAAGCAAGAAACTACTACTGATAAAGCCCTATAGCCATCGTTTTCTAGGCAGGTATATTGCAGCAGCATATTTCAGGAAGCACAATGCCAGGTACATTCCTCAGGTCTAATCTAAACCTGACAGTGATCTCTGAGGTAGAAACTAGTCATTTCATTTTTACTGATGAAGGAATGGAAGATGTGAATAAAACTCTTCCTGAGGCCACAAAGGTACCAAATGACACCTCCAGGTTTCCACCATAAGTTTGTCGGATTTCAAAGTTGGCACTCTTTCCCATATGCTCCCCCATTCCCTCAAGACCAGAGAGGCAGCAGGAATCCAGAAGGAAGGAGGCAAAAGGAAGAAATGCATTTTTAAATGCAGAGACTATAAGAAAGAAGATGATAGGATAAGAAAAGAAGTTGGTCAGGTTTTGCAAGAAGGGAAACCACAAATGAGTGCTGTCAGAAATGACAGTGACCAGACACTACCAAGGAACGGATTTGGTCAGTGCAACATACAAAGCAGGTGACCCTTAAGGCAACAATCAGCAGAGCAGGGACAAGACCAGCAAGCTCAGACTGAAAACGTTTGCCAGTTCCCTTCATGAAGGATTGTTGGCCAAAAAACCACCTCACATTTACAACAGCATGTTTGGAATTGATTGTGCCTTACCTAAATTAGCAGTTTAACATAATTTAGTGTGAGTCTAAATCATTGTTACATCATCAATCTCTTTCAGTGACAAGTTCCAGTTTAAAACCCTTAACGGTGTTGATTATATCAAAACTCTTCAGGTCTGCAGCATAGCAGGGTACCCAAACAAGGGCTGGCAGGTTCTCATTGGTCCTATACACATCGTGGGCTTACACAGTAAAAAAATAATGTGGGAAAGTCATACAGACTGACTCGATGAAAAAGAGAAACACATCTATCCATTTGCCATGGGCTTATTATTATAATTGTCATCTTTCAGTTTACAGTGCCTATCTGAGCTCTGAAATACCATCTTCCTTTAAAGACCTGTTCACCATTTGATGATGTCACTGTTCTCAGTATCTCTCAGTGGTCCTCAGTAGGATGACAGGTAGAATTCAAACTCCCCTAGCTTTACTGCCTCCCCCACTATCCAGTAGTACCCAACTGTATGCATCTCCTCTCATTTCATTTTGACTCTTTTCCTCTCCTTATCATACACTGGTCTGGAATCCTCACTCCATCCTTCCTCTGCGTTCTAAACATTCTACTCATAATTTGCCCAAAGAGTCCCTTCTGTGGGGAAGTGCCTTTCCAGAGAAGGGACCCAACCCTCCTGGAGCTTAACCTGGACCCCACCTCTTCCCTCCTCATCCTAATTATCACTGACTTGCTTTTTCTTATGGCAGACTGAGGAAAGGAAATGAGTCATTTTCACTTTTAGATGCTCATTGATTAGCTGAATGAAACAATGAACAATCCCTTTCAGCAACAGAGAATGCTTTAAACAGTGAGGTCAATTCTAGTCAGCCTTCTAAAGGAAACCTGACTTTGGGCCAAATACAGAAGATCCTCAAAGGCAAGAAAGAATGTAAATCTGGAAACTCTCAGAGATGCTAAGGAGAAAGCATGTGCTTCTTAATCTTCAGCAACACTAATGTCTGCATGACACAAGCAAGATAACTATACACAGTAGCTCAGGCATTGTATTTATTAGCACTTTCACAGCTGTGATAGCATTTTCTACCTTTGATGAAATGGAGGTGATGGGGAGGAACAATGATAATACTTGTTCCTCTTACCAGTGCTTTTCATGTGTTATATCACTTAACAAACTGAAGAGGTAAGTATATCCCTATTTATTATGCAAAAATCCAAAGTTATGCAAGAAGTGAGCAGTGGTCATGACTCCAACTCAGGCATGATGATAGGAAAAATTAAGATCTTTCCTTTACAGAGCAGCTTCCACAGAAGAGAAAACTCCTTTTGTTTATTGGTCTTACCTATACCAATAGACAAAGCTTTCCCTCTCAGAACTGCAGAGTAGCCCTCCCATGAAGCAAGCTCACTGCATCTCATTCTCAGGGCCTCTTAGACCTGCTCAATGGCTAGAGACCAGGTCACAAAGCTGGGTGGACAGTAGGCTTCCCCCTCTGCTCCATTCTTCCTATCTTTTCTCCCTCTCTCCATCCCTCTCTCCTACCACGTTTCCCCTGAGAAAGCTTCTTAACATATTCTGTTTCTGCAAAACAAGGAGAGCCTAGACACAGGAAACCTTTAAAGATCTGGGCCAGGAGTCAACAAAATTTTCTGCAAAAAGCCAAAGAGTAAATACTTTTAGATTTTGAGAGCCATACCATCTCTATCACCACTCTTCCACTGTAACATGAAAACTGCCATAGACAACATGTAAATGAATGAACATAGCTGTATCCCAATCAAGCTTCATTTTCCAAGACAGCTGACCAGCCACATTTGGTGCATGAGTTATAGTTTGTCAACCCCTGGTCTAGACCAAGGACAATGAATAAACTTCATCTCATGTGCCAGCTTTGATCAATGAGTGGTAGTTGGCTTCCTGGAGCTCCATGTTCATGAAGACTCTATCTACCGGCTTAATAGGAAAGATGCTATCTATGATCCATTATTGATGTCTGCTATAGGTGTCAGGGGCATCTTGGTGGGACACGTGCCATATTTGCCATCTTCAGTGGAGCTCTGAGTACACAAATGAGCTTATAAAGAGACCATGAATGGTGTGTATTTTTCAAATGCCCAGAGACCCACCAAAGTTAAGTGATCACTAAGCCATTGTTCCGTCACTACCTCTTTCCCTAGTAAATTTCACCTAGCCTCTATTCTAAATGATTCACAACTAGAGAACCCATGGTATGGGAAAAAGGAGAAAGTCATAAAATCTATCTATAGATCAAATCTAAAAGTAAATCACACTTTGAGAAGGTGGATTTAAGCAAAAGTCCTTTTTTATCTAAGGTTTGTATGCCAGATTACCTAGGATTAAGAAAGCATCCTACTCTCTCTGTAGCAAAAGCAACTGTGGCAGGTGGGAACTGTTTTTCTTTTTAAAGAGACTCACCATTAATAACTGCCAAGAAAGCCTTTTCTATAAACAATGTTGTCGCCGACAACAGAGACAGTTTGAGAATCACACTTTGAGTTAATATTAAACTTGCAAGTAAATACATAAAGCTTCAGTGCCATACAGCTAATTTAAAAGGGACATTTCTCTTTATAGTTCCCTGGAGTATTATAGATTCAATGATATTCTTCTGCTATAATGTGGGATTCATTATAGAACTGAAGTTATAATTGTTTCCATCAGTACATACAGGTTACTGGATAAATCGTCCCAATGAATTGGGGGTCAATACAACCAAGTCCCTGCTATGAGGTTTTCCACCTGACTCCTGACATGTAGGCAGCAAACTCAAGACTGAATTTTACTTGTGAGACTATCAGAGAAGGAAGTTCAAAGGGAATTTTGAAAGCGTGGCAGTATTTACACACATAAGACAATTTCTACTTCACAGCTGTATTCCTAAAAATGGAAAACGATATAATAAACACATGCATACATGTGTATTTTTTAAGGTTTATATAGTAATTATATAATTATTAATTTCAATCAATGCTCTTTTTTCAATATGTCAATAATAAAAAATTTAAATGAACAAATATGCATCATTTGAAGGTATATTTTAGCCATCATATCTCCACATTGCTTCTTATAATGACATGGTAAAAACATGAAGTAACAAAGGTAAAGTAAAATAAGAATTATGCAAACTGTTATCCTCTTAATTAATCAATGGAAAGGCCATGTGATAACAGGAAGTTTGGAATAATACAACTTTTACACTAAGCTCACTACCGATTTTACTGAGAGCAATTTTGGAAGAATAAGAAAATGCAGAGTACATTACCCAGATATAGATATAATTTTGTCTGTTTAAGGCTTCTGTGCATTATCATTCATAAAATATGTATGGTTTTATTGACTTCCTAGTGAGAACAAGAGGTTGCTTCCCCTTAGAATATAAAAAGTCAGGGAGAAGCTTGAGTCAATAGCTCTCATACTAAATGCTGCAGTAGCTTGGTGAGTGGCCTATATTTGAATGTTTTGATCTCCCTCAGTTGTTGTCAAGTTTAAGGACTATTTCAGTGATCAAAATCCTAAACCAAATACGGTGACTAAAATCAGAAACTGAGATGCTTGATTTATTATGTATTATGAACATTGCTATCAACCAACCTACGAATACATATTTATTTATTACAATAAAAAGAGGCATCCATGAGAAGAGAGAACCCTGGAGATTCTTCTGCCCATGTTTTATTTGGGCTGGTTACAGACAACAAAGAAAACAGCATATGTAGCACTGCCAGCAAGTGTATGTCTGCAAGAATACCAAGGGCCTCTTCCTGAGTGCCTTTCTAAGCCATGCTATTCCCTACCCTCTTCTGCGGAAGTTATCGCTGTATTAGATGTTGTTGAACATATTTGATATGAAAGCGCTGTCTGTTTGCTACCAGTATCTAACGAGTCTCTCCCCCAGAGTTGCCAGCAAGGTACTGATTAATTAACTGAAGTAGTGAAGCTGAATCGTACAACAGCTGTTTAGAGAATTGTCATTAACTTGGTCTCCTTTCCTGTCTATTAGCTTTCTTGCAGTGATTCCACTAAAATGCAAATCTGGGAAACTCAGCGTCACCATCTACCTTAACCTCTGTGTCCTCTTCGTTGCAAAAAAAAAAAAAGTGAATGGTCTGGGCTGATTTGTTTTTAAGGGAAATCCGATGAGGAAACAGGAATGGAAAGAAGCCATGAGAAGGGAAAGAACGGATTTGGGGAAGCTTTCTAGAAGGACCAATTTGTCTGGTCACTTGTCATTGGCAGCTGAAAACAGGACAGTCCTATGGGCTGAATGTCAGAATGGGAAGGGGAGCTATCCAGACCTTACTGAACAGTTTCACTATCTGACAATCTCTCCCCAGGACCTCCCTGCACTGGAAGATAGAAGGCAGTCTACCACGGAGAGAAACTGCAAAAACCAAACACCAGCAGTGTGGTGAGGCAGATGCCGCCGCTCCTCTGGAATGATGACAGTTGGCAAAGGATTCCAACCTGTAGACCTCAGCTACCCCCAAGAAACAAGACGATTATTCAGAGGAGCAGAACCTATATTAAGTGGCAGATTGGAGGGAGGGTTAAGCTGATGAGACACAAGCACGTCATTAAAACGTTCTGCACCAAGGTAGAGTGACTTAGATCAAATAAAAATGATACCTTTTTTTTTTTAAAGTTCATTTCTTCCTTGCTTTCTTCCTTCTTTCCTCTCTTCTCTTCTTCCTTTCCCCCTTCCTTCCATTATTTTCTTTCCCATTATTTTTTTTCCCTCATTTTTTTTCTTCCATATATATCTTGAAGTCTCTCTGGCACCTTTTGTAAAAGGCAAATGTCTTCCACATGCAGGCCAACAAAATTAATTCATAACAGAGGCTGTCACTGCTTCATCCCAGGTATCACCTGATAACCCCGGTAAGCTCTGCTTATTCCCTCTGACATGAATCTCAGAGACTTGGTACCGGAGAGCTCAGATGTTAACACCTTCTGTTGCTGTAACAGTTACCCCATGCAATTTCATTTGCCGGGGCACCCCTTCCCATCAGACTCACTTGATAAAAGAGCTAAGGAATTTTCAAATCATCAAAAGGGAGAAATTAAAGATGTGATGAAGTAGCACATAATTGGGTCATGGGGGCATAGAGTAAAGAAGCCAAATACAACCCCCACCCCGCTTCAAAGGCAGCAGGTGCTTTTTTTTTTAAAATGAAGCAGATAAATGTAGAAACGAATACATTGATACAGACAGAGCATCTGCCTCATGATAAAATTAAGTCTTGTGACAGAAATAAATCACTGTGGGGGAGAAGTAACCCATTATCCAATGGGGTTTTTTTCTTTTCTTCTTGTGTGACAGGACTTATTGGATTCCCTGATGCTAGGCAGCTAAGTGCATCCACAATTTGATGATAAATCAGAAAGACTGCAGGATTTGAAATTTAACAACTACTTATTTTTCTGTGATGTAGAGATAAGGGGGAAATTTTGGTGAGTAACTATTAAATTGGGAATCTCCTTATTTTCTGATAATCTGATCTCCTGGTACAATGTCACATCATCACGCAATGCCAACAACCAGCCGTGAGTAAAATAGGTTTTGGACTAAGATGAATAAAGGAACTACTTATCTTTCCCTTTCTTTCCCAATATTCCATTTTATCTAAAGAGTACCATAGAAAGGTTACTTTTGACATAAAAATATACTGCTCTTATTACACTTTCCTTTTTATCCCCTTCAATACTTTTTAAAAATGGCAATAAAGGCATGTTTTTTTTTCTTTTTAAAACATTTTCACATTTGAACAATAGAAAAGGAAACTCCATATATCATGTTAAAAATACACAAGAACTAATAGAGCCCAGGATTACTTCACCATGTTTGATAAATGTGACTTGAAAAAACACACCTTCACGTTTTAATGATTCCCTTTGTTATAATATGCTATTAATTACTGGGAATGGGGGAAATGATTCATCTCTCCAAGATGGACCTTTATTTTTCCCCTGTTGGATTTCTGCAGTACCTTGAGGGCTTAGCTAATGCTTGCACCAATCACAAACTCTCGTACTTAACCATATACATTGCCCTTTCAAGATGCAGAGAGGGAGAAATCAAACAATTTTTTTCTCCATGTAATTTTTTTAAGTGAGAACATGGTATATCTTCAAGAGGAACCTGATCCATTGTGTAAAAACATAGTAACAATCTAACAACTGACATCCCAGAGAACACTCAGAAATAGTGCATTGTTGAGCCAGAGTATATTTCAAAAGCCAGATCAGAATCAGTTTTCTTATAAACTAAATCAAGCTTTCTGTCAAGCTGTGATCTGATTTTTTTTCTTCTTTGTACTGTCTTGTAAAGGGCCAAAGAGGGGACTGGATGGAGAGACATTAAACATTGATCACTGGTAATTACGGTAATCTCCTTCAAGGCTGCAAACTCAGCCTGTCTTCAGAGAGACCTAACTCCTTGTGACAACACGAGAAAAGCTGTTGAAGAACTGTAGACTCCTACAGCTGGGTACCAGCCTTTAATTAGAGCGTGGCACTGAAACAGACGTTCTTCGAGCATCCAAAGAGATATAATGAATCTACTAGTTTACGAAGTAAGTGATGTCACCAGCCAAATCCTACATCTATCACAAAACATACTAAGAAGTGAAGGAGACAGTCAGTCTGCCAAAAGTCATGACCAGCAGGAAAAGAGTCAGGCAATGTGGTTTGGTATTTAGTTGTTCAGCTTCACACAAACTGGATGATAAAAATGATAACCACCCAGAAAAGAGAAAGACATTTTGGAGTCTCTAGAAATTTATCTCTGCTTTAGAAACTCAGTTTGACCTGATTCGTCAATTCCAGGGAGCAGAAGTTACTGATCTCCTTGCAATTTGCTTTTGAGTCAGTGCAAAAGGGTTTCACAAAAAAAAAAAAAATCAAGCAAGAGATCCTGGCATAATCCCAGCATTAATTATGGTTCCCAAAAGTGTATGCTGCTCTTTTTTTTCTTTTAACTATCATGACAATATTTTCCTAGCTTTGTTTTCCACAAAAACACAAACAAAAAGAACTAGATGCAATATAAAATTGGCAAGCTCTCCATAGAAACCTCAAGATACAAGACCAGAGAATGTACCTCTTAGTGTCCATCATTATATGTGACCATCTCACAATGTGGCTCCAGCTACCTCGCATGCCACACATACCCACAAATATGTCCCGTTTTTTGTTGTTATTGCTGTGATTTATTGCAGCTAAACCTGCTAAACATAATTATAAGAAGAATATGGACCTTCATTATATGGGACTGAGTCTACCTCACAGGGTCTTAAATCTTTCCCAAAATAGAAATGATTTTAAATGGAAAGCCATGTTCATGCTAATTCTGTTGGATTTATTTACTCTGATCCTCTTTTAATTACCACAGAGAAATCCATTTTTATGATCACACAAAGAATCAGTCATGTTTGAAAACTATGTCCATGAAGGAAAAGAATAAGATGGGTTCAAAGCATGTTATTTTCCAGAAGGAAACTCTAAGACCCAGAGAGGTGGATGGCTTAGCTAAACCCACACAACTGGTTATCAAGTTGGCCAATCTAGTACACAAACCCTCCAACTCAGAATCCAATATTCTTTCCACTATGATGTCAAACCTCTTACTTTCTTATCCTCCAAGTGAACAGCCCTAAAGTTGGAAATCACAAAACAATCAAAGATGTGCTACTTCAGCCTATGGGAACTTATTAGAATATATTTTCAATGGTATATAAGACCTAAAACAGATGTCAAATAGATGGAAGAACAAAATTAAAATAGAAAAAATATGCAGCAAAAGAACATCTAAGTGAGGAAGAAGGTGAAAGGGTGGGTTCTGAAATAGTAAACATCCATGAAAATCACCCAGGCCATGAAGATTAAATAGCTGACACTTATTTCAGGCATCAAGGAGCCAGGCACACAGATATTGTCACCAAAAGCATTCTAGGCATGGTGAACAGGAAGGTCAAAGACCTTGAAGAAGAAATGAATCCCAAGAATAAGAAAAAGACCAGAGAGGGTACAATAAGTCAGCAGGAGATGAAAAGTACGAGGTAAGCAGGGGTCGGCTCCTGTAGGAAATTTTAAGCCATGAAAAGAAATTTGACATGTTTTGATGGCAACAGGAAGTGAATAAAGGATTTTAAGTAGGGATGTGATATGATCAGATTAATGTTTTACTTTTTTAAAGATGATTTTGACTGCAGTTTGAAGAATGAAATGGATTGAGGATTGAGATAGCATACATAAATTCTTTTTTTTTTTTTAAGTTAAGGAGAAAACCAAATGGAGGCAGTGGCTGCTGATATATAGATAGAATCACAATCTTCAAAAATAATAATGCAGTAATTTTTTTTCAGAGGATGTCTTAAACTCTTGCAGTAGCCAAAAGCATGTGGTTTGTCCATATTCTAAAACCCTGAGTGACAGATCTTTGAAACAGAGGCAAAGATGAAACTGATGTTGGGCCTCCCTTGATTGGCTTGTCATTGGAATTCAGGCCATCTATGTCACTGCTGCAGATTGAGAAAGTTTAAACCCAACACAGGCAAGTCTCAGGTGCTCAGAATTTCAGAATTCTGTCACCTTAGCATCCCAAATTAACAGAGGGAAAATGATACTTTTTAAAAAATTTTTTACAAAGAAGAGGAATGAGTGGTCTGAAGGACAGAAATAAAGCCTCTGCATTGAGGAAAGTCAACATCTTATGACTTTAGAGTTAAGAACCAGATCAACTGGGGTGATTAAAACACAACTGGTTATTTTCCACAAAGAAAGAATAGTCAAGTCCTGCCCCACAGCTAAGTTCAAACCAATTAATTTCTTTCTGCCAAACTCCCTTTATTTTTGGTAGTAACTTTGCACCATTAATTTAAGGTAAAATTCACCTCTAAAATGCTGCCTATTGATGATAAATTCCCAGGGATGTTCAGATAAGAACATCCAAAAATAAATGGAAAGAGATGGTTTATAAAGCTCTTTAGGGAAATCACTGATTGTGTTACTGGTCTTCAGTAAGATAAAATATTAAATCAACAACTCAAGAACCACACTAACCACACATTATGAAAAATCCAAGTTCTTAGATCTGCACAAACAAACTACTAGAAGAATACCAGGCTTCATAAGGACTTCCCAAGTGGCACTAGTGGCAAAGAATCCACCTTCCAATGCAGGAGATGCAAGAGACATGGGTTCAATCCCTGGGTCAGGAAGATGCCCTGGAGAAGAAAATGGCAACCCACACCAGTATTCTTGTCTGGAAAATTCCATAGACAGAGGAGCTTGGTGGGCTACAAACCATGGGGTTACAAAGAGTCGGACACAACAGAGCACATGTGTGAGTGCACACACACACACACACACACACACACACACGAGTCTTCATACAGAGACAGATTTGGGTTTGAGTCCTGGTTCAATCTCTTGCTAAGTAACTTATCAATCCATTCTTTTCACCTCCCTGGACCTCAGTTTCTTTATCTGTAAAGTGAAAGTCATATTGACAGCTGATTGTTGGGAAGGTTAAAATAAGGTCATTTTGGTAAGGCAAATAGTAGGTACACAAGAAATGTTCACCCTAGTCCATCTTGCCCGCTATTCTCTCCCTGAGGACTTTCCAACCACATTCATGACTTAGACTCCATGTGTGCTACTGATTGAATTTTTGTGTCTCCCCAAATTCATGTGCTGAATCTTGGGTCCCAATATGATACTATTTGGAGTTGGGGCCTTTGGGAGATGATTAGGTCATGAAGATGAAGCTCTCATGAATGGGACTGTGCACCTAAAAAAGAGGCCCAAGAGAGCTCCCCTGTCCTCCCACCATAAGCTGGGAAGCAGGCCTTCTTCAGACACTGAATCTGCCAGCACTTTGATTTGAACTTCCCAGCCTTCAAAACTATAAGAAATAAGAGTTTGCTATTGTAGCCACCCAGCCTATGGTGTTCTGGTATAGCAGCCAGAGCTAAGACAATCTAGTTACAGAGACAAAGTCTTCAGGGGAATGACAATCTTTAAAGCAGGATTCTGAAGAAATATCCTGGGTCCTCAGGTTATTCCCAAGAAAGGGGATTCAAATTCAAAATGCAGCAACAAAGCATTTTGAAGCTGGTGATTTAAAGAAAATTATAAGTGCTGAACTTGTTAGGGAATTCATATTCATATTTTTAACTTGAAATAAAAGAGCTTTTGAGAAAACAATATATTCTTTTTCTAAACAGGTTTGCAAAACTCAGAAGACAAAGTAAATAGACACTAAAAATAGGGTAGAGGAAACTATTGTTCTGGGTATCATTAAGAATGAAGTCAGCTTGGTATACAGAGAGTGCACGTGATGGAAACCTGGAGAATCCTGTTCTGAGTTCTCCAGAACCAACTGGGTAACCTTTGGAAACTCATCCCCCTCAGTGCTTCTGTTAAATGAGACAATTAGCTAAGACAATCCCCACAGATTCTGTCAGATTCGGCCCTCTCATACACTGCGTCTATGACCCTAAGACCACAAGGACTAAGAGGGCAATGTTAAGTGCCATACTGCTCACATTTTCATTTCTAGACATAACTGGGGGTTTCTGGATTTGAGTTGCTACAACTAAACTAGCAGGAAGGACACAGCATCAGACCTAGGAAGAGAACAAATACCAAAAATGAGGGAAAATGCAACAGAAGCAGAGAAGAGCAGAAGTCATCCTATGGAACAGTAACTGGCAAGGAAAGTGTGTTGACTGGTTAAAAAGAAGGATGAAGAGAAATCAATGGAGGAGTGTAGGGAAGAGAAAGCATGTCTACACAAACCCTAGAGATCTTACAATTTCATTATCATATGGGAAAGCAGACTCAGATTAAGAGTGGGGATCAGAAAAAATTCTTGGAGACATAGAATCCCACTGAAGGTCATGTGGTGGTGATGTAGTCACTCAGCTAGTTATAGACTCAGGATTAGAATGAAGACTCTTGACTATTGATCGGTTAGTCTTCCTTCTTCAGCTGGAGAGCAAGAATGATGGCTTTGCAACTTTATAGATTTATCCCTAAATATTGACTGAAACCACTGTTAATCCATTACTCCTCTTCAGAGTAGTGTGGTGCCAAGACAACCTCAAAAGATGCATCACTATGCTACTCTTTAGGGGCTCAGGGAAAATATACACTTGTACACCTCTTTGGACAACACTCCGTACTGTTCGTGGGCTTCCCCAGTGGTTCAGCAGTAAAGAATCCACCAGCAAGTCAGGAGCCATAGTAGATGCGCATTCAATCCCTGGATGGGGAAGATCCCCTGGAGAAGGCCGTGGCAACCCACTCCAGTATTCTTGCCTGGAGAATCCCATAGACAGAGAAGCGTGAAGGGCTACAGTCCATGGGGTCGCAGAGTCAGACAGGACAAGCAACTGAGCACACATACACGCTGAACTTAACTTGCGAGTCCATTGGTTAGCCTGTCAATGGCCATGATGTCTTCCTCTTGCCATATTAAAGACTGCCTCTCATAGTCCCAACCATCTGAAACTTACTACTGATGTACCCTAATCCATGTCACACTACAGAAAAGAAAAAAATGGAAAAAACACTGCTGAGGTCAGCAGTGGCATTCTGACATTCAACACTGGTGTGCTATAGCATTCATCCTCAAGGCCATCATTTTTCAACCCACATCCATCTGACTATTGATTGAGCTCATTTTTCCTAGATTGAATGTAATCCAGCTCTCATGTGCATCAATTCTAAGATGCTAATCTTTTCACATGTTGCCATCTGAAGTTTTGATGTCTAAAACTGGGAGGCATTTTACAATCAATAGTATGTTATAGTTTAACAGGCCATTTGTTCTTTCTCTGTGATAAAAGTAATCATGTATCATATAATTATGTATCTTAGATTCAATGAAATGCACTATTCAAAGCAGAAATGGAGATCTATGTCATCACTCTCTTCAGTAGGCTCCAGGAGAGTGAACTGCCCATTTCTCTCTCTCTTCTGTCTCTCTCCACCTCCTTCCCTCCCTCCTTACTTCTTTCCCTCTCTAGTGTGCGTTGGCACATGATCTATCTACCACTCCCTCTCATTCATTCTCTGTCTTTTCCTCATTTTAACCGAGATTTATCAACTGCCTCCTCGGTGGCAGGCACTACACGGAGCACTAGAGATGAAATGATGAGGTCAAACAGAAGGGGCCCCTGCCCACAGGAAGCTTACCATCTACTAAGGAGAGACAGATAAAGGTACAAGCATAGTAAATGCTTGAAAGGAGAGGTGCCTGCTGCTAAGGAGACGTACACAATAGGGTGATGACCTCATTGGGAGGACTCCCCTGAGAAGGGAAGAATGAGCTGGGATATCCTGCTTGAGAGGAAGTAAAGGTGAAGGTTATAGGCAGAGGCTTTTGTGTAGAGGGAACTTCATATCAAAAGGTCCTTTAGTAGACAGAAGTAATGCTTTGAGAAAGCCACGTTGCTGGAGCCTAGAGAACAAGGGGGACATGAACATGGGGTGAAACGGGTCAGGAGTCAGACTATGGCCAGACCCTATTTTTATCTTAAGAGACTTTGAAAGCATTGAAGAGATAAGAGATAAAAAACAATGGGAAGGGCGGGAGAGACAATATTATCAAATCAAAACCAGCATTCTAGTTGCCACATGGGGTCCAGGGGAGGGTGTGGGCCAGAAGATCCTTCTAGCGGATCTGATGGACGAATGTGGACTTAGGGCTACTCTCTTCACTGGCTCAGCCATGCAGACCTCAGCTCTGCAGTGCAGCCGTTCCTGTCACCTCTTCTGTGCACAGACCTTGCAGTGACATCCTGGGAGCAAAACCCAGAGAATGAGGTCAGAATATTCAATAGACGTTCCTGCCGCAGATGGTAGAGAACCAGAAATAAAGCAGGACAGATGAGGGGCCTTAGGAATGCACAAAGAGAGGAGGGAAGCATGGCCCAAGTGGTCTGCCTGGTCTCCCTGGGTTGGGACGTTATGTGACAAGCCTGGACCCTCCCCTGAACTTTCTGAGTCAACCTATTGTATCATTGGCATGGTCCTCATTAGATGCATTGAGTTGGGGAAGATAAAAGTTTACTTGAAGCCTGGAGGAAAAGAGCTCTGTATTTAGAAGGAACAGAAAGGGTCCTTAGGAGCTTTTTTTTTTCTTGGCAGATATCGACTTACAAACCGATCTTACTCTACTGGTTGGAATATATCTATTTTCAGTCCTTGTACCTCTACGTATGAATTGCGATTTGATGAAGCCATATGAACAACTAATAAAGTCTCAGTGTAAAAATGCTAGATGTTCTCAGGAAGGGAAAACATAAAACTTCAATCCATGGTTTATTAAAATCCCTAGGTGAGCACAGTTTACAAAGCTAAACGCCAATACCTATAATCCACTACCATGATAATGTTAGCCATAGAGTAACTGCTATCTCTAGCTTCATTCAAGTTTGGTTGCCCTTCAGGGGTACTGAAATCTAACTCCTAATTGCTTTCTATATAAAAAATAGTCTTTGATTGACAGAATCTATTCACTAGAAGGGCAGCAAACAAAAGCTGGGCAAAGCACAGTCCCTGTTAATTTTTTTTTTCCTTGCAACCTCTATAAGCATCTGATCACACAGTTGTGCAATTATTTGCTAACTGAAGATGTTATTATTCTGTTACTGTCTTAGAAAAATAGTAACCTTTCTAGGCCAAGATAAAAATATGTGGGTTCTTTTCCCGCAGTTTATATATCTTAAACCTCAGGCCATTTTTATAGCAGCTTTATTCTCAACTCTCCCACCATTTATCTTTCTATTTTCTGCAAAGGCTAGTTTACTTAATACAGAAAGACCTTCACATAACTTTCTGGCATTAATTATTTTGGTGGCACAATCTCCTGTGTGAAATATTTGCTGCAATGTGTCCCGCAGCCTATTAAAAAAAAAAAAAAAAATACAGTGAAGGGAAATAATGGAAGGCAAAACACTTCTGATTATTATTCACTAGTTACAAGAATTTTACATAATTAATTGAGGGTGTGAATATAAAACATAGTCTGTCCCCTACAGCTTTGTATTAGTAAGCAAACAGAAATATTTTGAAACTATATATTCAAGAAAAGGAAGCCAGTAAGTAAGGTAGAATGATGGAGATTCTAACACACCCTTCATTCTGAGAACAGGATCTGATCCTGCTCTTGTTAGAGGTGTCCTCTGGAGAGGGCATGATGATTATGAAGCACCATGAGTGACATTAAAACAATCCACCCTGAAATGAAAACTGATAAGCAGTTCTGAAAGATCAGCCTGCTATGATGACTAGCAGTGAGATGCTGCACTTTTTTGGGCAGACGATGTACTGCTGGCTTTTCCCTTCTCACTCTCTCCTTCTCCTTGACTACAAACAACTCTCTGTAAACTTCTATTCTGAGAAGAAGTGAAGTGGGTAAATCACCGACTGGGTCAATATTTTTAAGGGACAGCTCTGGGTTTAACTCGACCAGAGAGAAACTGACAAGATCTCTGTTCCAGACATAACACTCGAGTCTGTTTTGGAAGCAGCCGCAGCATGTCCTGCAAACAGACTGTCACTCTGGTCCAGCTGTGGGGCCTTTCACTCTCACTGTCCCCCCCATCAGGACTCTCCGGGGGGTAAGTTGACTGAAACCTACCAGTTTACACTGCTGGTGCAGCAGACCCACCAGTACCTCCTCCCCCAGTCCCTGCCCTGCTTTCCTCTCCTCCTTAGCAGGTAGAAAACACAGAGACCACACTGCCAGGCCCCCAGCATAGTGTCTGACACATAGAGAACCCTAAGAGTAGGTTCACTGATGGGCTGGCTGAAAAAACAAGTCAAAGCCAGACACTGGGAGGCTCTGATCGTTCAAGGAGTGGCTCTGGTATTAGCCAAATCTGGAGTCAAATTATGGTCACTCACCTTTAGTCCTAACTCTTGGGCACATCTATAACCTCTGCAACTTTAGTATCTTCATTTACAAAATGGGTATAATCATAGTACATACTTCATAGAACTGCAAATGAAAAACTCATTCATATGTCAACAAACTACTTACCTCAGTACCTGAAACGCAACAGACCACTCAATGAACACAAACTTTCAAGGCAGTTTTGTTCAGGTTAGAAGATTTAAAGGGGAGCAACTCTGAAACACCCTGAAAAGTGGAATTTAACATTGCTGCCACCATTTCTTTACTCATTCAGTCCTCATAGCTGAGCCGTGCATTTAACAAGTATTTATGAAATGACTATCCTATTCTTCTTCTGAAAAACATCTGCTTTATTGAATACGCCAAGGCCTTTGACTGTGTGTACCACAACAAACTGTGGAAAATTCTGAAAGAGATGGGAATACCAGACCACCTGACCTGCCTCCTGAGAAATCTGTATGCAGGTCAAGAAGCAACAGTTAGAACTGGACATGGAACAACACATTGGTTCCAAATTGGGAAAGGAGTATGTCAAGGCTGGATATTGTCACCCTACTTATTTAACTTATATGCAGAGTACATCACGAGAAATGCTGGGCTGAATGAAGCACAAGCTGGAATCAAGATTGCCAGAAATATCAATAACCTTAGATATGTAGATGACACCACCCTTATGGCAGAAAGCGAAGAAATAAAGAGCCTCATGATGAAAGTGACAGAGGAGAGTGAAAAAGTTGGTTTAAAACTCAACATTCAGAAAACTAAGATCATGGCATCCAGTTCCATTACTTCATGACAAATAGATGGGGAAACAATGGAAAGAGTGAGAGACTTTATTTTTCTGGGCTCCAAAATCACTGCAGATGGTGACTGCAGCCATGAAATTAAAAGACCCTTGGTCCTTGGAAGAAAAGCTATAAGCAACCTAGACAGCATATTAAAAAGCAGAGACACTACTTTGCAACAGACGTCTGTCTAGTCAAAGTTATGGTTTTTCCAGTAGTCAAGTATGGATGTCAGAGTTGGTGCTTTTGAACTGTGGTGTTGGAGGAGACTCTTGAGAGTCCCTTGGACTGCAAGGAGATCCAAATAGTCCATCCTAAAGGAGATCAGTCCTGAATATTCATTGGAAGGACTGATGCTGAAGCTGAAACTCCAATACTCTGGCCACCTGATGTGAAGAACTCACTCATTGGAAAAGACCCTGATGCTGGGAAAGACTGAAGGTGTGAGGAGAAGGGGACGAAAGAGGATGAGATGGTTGGATGGCATCACCAACTTGATGGACATGAGTTTCAGTAAACTCCGGGAGTTGTTGGTGGACAGGGAGGCCTGGTGTGCTGCAGTCCATGGGGTCAAAGGGAGTTAGACACGACTGAGCGACTGAACTGATCCTTCTTCTGAGAAAGCTGTATTGACTCAAACAAGATTTCTACCTTCTGTATTCTAGCGGGACAGACAGATTTTAAAAAAAAACCACACATCAGGAAATTTGTAACATGTCAGAAGGCACTGATGCCCAATAATTAATCTTTCATTCATTTCATGTATGTTTATTTAGGATTGCTTTCTACAAATCATTGAGCATATGTAACATTTTTTCTGATCATAGGATAATAATTTTTGATAAATATATACCTAAAATATCAAGAAATGGAAAGAAATACGAAATTAGAACTGCCCACACAGCCTCCTCAGAGCACACAGCTTCCCCATAACATTTGCTCAAGGAACAGAGAAGTGCTGGAAATTGCGACTACTGATAATTCCAGTCTGGGGCAGGGTCTCCAAATACCCAAACTAAGATCTTGGTTTTAGAATAACAGAGTCCCCATGAGTGTTCATTTTCACTTGGCATCATACAGAAATGCAGAAAACTGCTCCGAACCATCTGTTCAACTATAATAATGAGGGGTAGTGGGTTTCTCTTGGGCGTGTGCTGGGATGGATGATAAGCTGGTACTGGAAGCAGGACCCTGCAGTTTGAAGAGCAAATGGAAGGGGCCACCATCATCCTGCTGAAAGATAGAACTCCAGGGGGCACCCCTCCTTTTTCCTTTAGGCTATGAAATAAGGAAACTGAATACTAATAGCCTACAAAGTAGGGGCATCCTCTTTCACACAGAAGTCAAAACTCTCCATCCCTTCCCCCTAGAACTCATGGGTAAAGGTATCCATGTAGAGACTTCACCATTCACCATCAGGACACCGGCTCCTCAGGTTAAGGTCTTTCCTAATAATGTTATTGATTGATTGGTTTGGCTGTGCTGTGTCTTGATTGCTGTGCGGACTTTCCTCTAGTTGCTGTTCTGGGGCTTCACGTTGCTCTGGCTTCTCCTTGGACAGCCTGGGCTCTAGGGCTCTCAGGCTTTAGTAGTTGCCACACATGGACTCGGTAGTTGAGGCTGCCAGGCTCTAGAGCACACGCTCCGTAGTTGTGGCCATGGGCATGTTTGCTCTGATGCAAGTGGGATCTTCCCAGACCCCACTGGATCCATGGGACTGCGTTGAGGGACTGGATCCATGTCTCCTGCATTGGCAAGCAGCTTCTTGGCCCCTGAGCCACTAGGGAAGCGCTCTCGGGTTCAAGCCCTGATGGAAATGATACAGCAGCAAGCGTGTGCTCATGGACTCAGGCACATGGGACTCATACACACTCTACATCGAATGCATACCGGAGACTCTCATTCAGGTTTATAGAGCATTTCACTCCCACATTTGGACAGTAAACAAGGCGGTTCAAGCCCAGGAGGCAACACACCAAAGTCCCTTGGCGTTCCAGTCTGTGAGCTCTGGGGGTCACCTGGGATCATCTGAACGCTGCACAGAAGCTCCTTCCTTTGTATCCACAAGGTCCTGCGAGAATTTCCTTCTCCTCCACCTTCTCTGACCCACAGTCGCTACAGCCAACGGTAACAACTCTAGCTCTTTCACGTTCAAGACCGAATTCAGTCAACTCAGAGCCTACCAGAAATAGCAGGCAGAGGATAAACTACCACAAGTGGCTTCCAGTGGAACCTGTGGCAACCTACACCACCTGTGCACAAGTATTGCTCTTTAAGGACTATTGGCATCAGGTGATATATCATTTATTCTGGAGGCTACCAGTTTGTGAAGGTATGGGAAAAACTTCCAACTCACCTGAACTGCAGTTATAAGTAATAACAAGGGTTATAATTGACATTCACACTCTGTTTTTAAGTTAATGAGGTATCTAACATAAGATCCAGCAAAAAGGCTTTTTGTGCACATAACCTCCTGCACCCTAAAATAGAAACCTGGGTTTCAATTATACCTTTCATACTCAAAGGGACACTGTGGTGTCCTATGAGTGATAGAGTGAGTCTTCACAAATGGAGCTGCCATCATGAGACCAGTGAGTCTTAGAAAGCAGGAAATATTTTTGTGAAGAGTGTTCAGAGTGGTTAAAGCTGAAACTGCCTGTATATGTGGAAATGAGCCTTCAGGGAAAAAAAGTCTACTGTGAACTAGCCAACCTCATCGGGCAACACAGAGCTGATCATTTCTTGGTGAAGACAGTATAAGGGAAATTTAGTGCTCAGCTCTTAGTGGCTGACCTGAATTATGTTCCTGACCATCAGGACATAGGACCCATCATCAGGACAATCAGATTGGACACAGAATTTCTATGGTTCACTCTTAGCAGCCCCTCCATGCCCCCACTTCAGAAAGCATCTCCCTGGACTTCTACATTCGGAATGTCCTATAGCCATTGCCAGCCCATCAAGATTGTCCTCTTCCCCTTGCCCCAGACTCTTGATGACCTGGAAATGCTTTGTTCTACTGCTCTGAAGTCCTGCTTCACAACACTTTCAAGATCTGAATCACTTGTCTTGAACTCTGGCCTGGCTGACCACTTAGCCTCCAAAGCCCATTATTATGCCCGAACCTGGTAAAATATCCAAAAGGAGAGTCTGCCAAAGCCTCATGAAATCTTTACTTGTTCAGAAGGTAAGATGGGAAGGTAGGCTAGTGAATGAGACACTCTCTTGCCAGGGTGAGGGGGAGCAGAATATACACACACACACACACATATATATATACTGTACATTGAAAATATCCAGTGAATCCCACTGGACTATCAATGAATTCATTTGGAGCTTTGCTTTAATGAATGGGAAACAATGCTCTGTGATTGAGCAATCATTTTTATGTAAACACTCTGTTCTTCCCACTTTCTTGTTTTTATAGATGCAATCACACAATTAATCTTACTAGAAAACCCTTTTAATGGTGAGATTCATTCACTGAGCCTCCAACTTTACCTGAGTATCCCTAGAGGCCAAACCCTGAGTTTGGAATGTTGGACCCAACAGAGAACAAGAAGATGATGGCTCCTGCCCTGGCTGAATTTACATTCCCAATACTCACCAATTCTAAATAGCAGAGTATTGGTTAATTAACTTTTATGATGCCATGCATTGGACAGTACAAAATTTTCCGGAAGGTATACCCAGTTTCAAATCCAGTTCAAGGTGTGCTGAAAAATCAATAAATTCTTAATCCCCCCATACCTTTTTTCTTCTGCTAAATTCCGTCATCTAAGTCTAGTTCGAGCACCACTTCTCATGTGCTTTTCATCTCCCTAGACACAATGTGTCTCCCTATCCTCCTCTCTTTTGCCTCTTTGTACCTGTGGTCGCACTATCAAAAGTCCATGAGTGATCTCTCTGCATGGTTGCTGCCCTAATAGACTATAATCTCCCTGGGGGCACAGTTCAGCCTCCTAAGATGGTCCTCTTCCAGGGCTCCAGAGCATAAAATTGCAAAGAAAATGACTTAAGAGACCAAAGCCCATGTTCTCAAGGATTCCCTCACTGTCCTCCCTGAATTCTGTCTTCCCCCACCCACACATGCAATCACCATTACCATCCCCGCTACAGCAAGTTCAATAAATGATTAATATTTGGCAAAAGGCAAGGCAATAATTTGCACATCCCATGCCTGGACATTTAGTCAGTCATTTCGTACCTAAGAAAGTCACAGTTGTGAGGCACTGCTAGGGTGCCAAGAATTAATTACCCCCAAATAAGTTCTTGGTGGGGAACCAAGTTTTCCTCATCAACATTCAAGGCAGATGCCACCACACAAAGGGAAAGAGGAAGAAAAAGCCCAGATGCCTGAACAGGAAAGAACATTTGAAAAGAGAGCAAGGAAATAAAAGAAGTATATTATGGCAGCCACACGCCTTTTTCCACATGCAAAGCTGTAGGATTATGTTTTTTTAGGGAACAGTCCAAGACCCCACTCATAGCATCAAATGTCTGATGTTTCCAAACCAAGAACAGCTAAATATTTTTTTTTTCCTGAAAAGATAGCTTCTCCCTGTTGCAGTAACAGAATGAAGTACATAAGAATAAAGCCGAATTCAGATATGGGAGCAAAAGCAGTAGCTGAAGCCAGCATGAACACGATGGTCTGTCTGCACCTGGACCGCTTCCTGGGGATGGGATGAAGCAGGAGGGTGGAGGTGCAGACGGCAGCAGGCATAGGTGCAGCTAGACCTGCCATCTGAAAATACAGATCTTGTTATGTTTGTTTTCTATTGTTTTATAGTCAGTGACCAAAGCTTTAGTGGCTTAAAATAGCACACACGAGGCCTGTCTTGGCCAGGCCCTCTGCTCATGGTCTTAGGAGGCTACAGTCAAGGTGCTGGCCAGGTTGTCTCCTCATCTGGAGCTCAAGTCTTTCTCCAAACTCAATCAGACTGTTGACAGTCTTCAGTTCCCTGGTATTTTAAGACTGAGGCTCTGAGTTCCTAGGAGTCCTTCCCCTCCATAGGCAGCTAACAGTGCACCTGGTCCTTTCATCAAGGCCCTGATAGGATGTCTGTCTCTGGGGGAAGAACCCAGCCTTCCTTTAAAGGCTCTCACCTGACTAAGACCCACCCAGAATAATGTGTCTGCTAATTAATTCACAATCAATGGATTTGCCCCCCTGAAGGAGGGTATGGCAACCCCCTCCAGTATTCTCACCTGGAGAATCCCATGGACAGTGGAGCCTGGTGGGCTGCAGTCCATAGGGTTGCAAAGATTCAGACATAACTGAAGCAATTTAGAAGCATATATGAAATAGATTACTAGTAAGGACCTAGTATATAGCACAGGGAACTCTACTCAATACTCTGTAATGACCTATACAGGAAAAGAATCTCAAAAAGAGTGGGTGTATGTATAACTGATTCATTTTGCTGTTCCCCTGAAACTAATACAACACTGTAAGTCAACTATGCTCCAATTAGAAAACAAAAAAACAAAATCAACTGATTTGGGACCTTAACTACATCTATAAAATCCCTTCACTTTTGTCTCATAATGTAACCTAATCTTAGAAGTGTCAGCATCCTATTCACACATATCAGCTACATTCAAGGTGATGGGATTATTTTGGGCACATACACCAAGGTGTAGAAATCTTGGGGCCACCATGAGATTCTGTTTACCACAACATCTCAATTCTCTCTTGATATTTCCAGCCTCCGGTCATTTTTCTAGCATAGAAGGAAGTAAGCGGTTGGGAAGAGAGGAAAGAATCTATTCTGTGATCATAGTTACTGGGCTAAACCATACAAAATCATCAATAGTTCATCATTTTTTGGCCAATACAAATAGACACAGTGGGCATGACATATGTATGTGTGTGAGAATATGTATATGCATATATGTACACATACCTACATAGATATAATCAGATATAGGTATTAGTATAGATGAAATAGATATAGAGATAAAAGTGAATCCATTTTGTTTTCATGAAGTGAAGTCTTCTAAAGCAATCTCTCTCTGGGGCACCCATGAAAACTCTTTTCAGTTTGGTGCATATCATGTGTATTTAAGATTTCAGTAGTTTTATGGGTAAATAGTTGTTATTTACTCTCCCTTCTAAAGGATTTTTTTCATCTTCATTTTTGCAGTAACTACAGAGTCTCAAGGAAAGGAGAAACAAGGAAAAGCTCATTCCAAATCAGGCTTTCACTTTCACCAAAGCTTTTTCCATGACTGACTAGATCTTCAGCAACACTGAGCTATTCTCAGCTCACGGTGGCATGTGTGAGCCTGCGTGTGTGTGAGTGTGATGTCCTCATGTGTACGTACACTTGGGAGACTCTGGAAAGAAATGCCTCCAAAGTCCTTGTCACTTCTGACAGATGAATTAAGTCAGGTCCAACAGGCAATCTGTACAACTCATACAAAGCTGCACAGAGAAAGCCTCACCCAAAGCAAGAAAACAAAGCAAAACTAAACTTGTGTTCATTTTGTAAGGTGGCAAAACTTCAAAAAGACACCATAAATGAACTTGGAGTAAACATCCTGGGTTCGGTACCAAGAGCTGCTAAAAGAGGTGAGATTGGCATCTGTGGACAGCACAAAGGCATGAATCGTTTGCAGGCCAATAAGACACCACACAAATATGTGATCCTCTGGACTTTCGATGGGTAAACCCACTGCCAACAGAGTGGTACCATAAGCTGTGATGTTTGCAGTATGAATAGGAAATTCAGGAACCCCAAATGTCAGAATTTCACCAATTATTTAAGCAAGGAAACAGTTTGTCAATGTTCTGATAGTCAGAAACCATTGAGTTCAATTCTGCCGGGAGCATGAATTAGAATAAGAATCACCAATACCTGGAATTATTTCAAAGGCTCATGGCAAGTGAAAACTGAACCTTTAATGAAAAGCTGGGTGACAGTGTCATTTGAGAGGAATTAGAAAGAAATGGTGGAAGGCAGCTCTTAAATAAATGTTTGACCTAAACAGCCAAATCTAACCCCAGTTTCCTCAATGACTTCATGTATGACCAAAAGAATGTTGTTTCGCCTCTCTCTCTTGGCTTCATAAACATATATAGAAGTGTTCATTCATCTAATAAACATCTGCTGAATGCTAAGCATAGGCTGGGACTGGGGTGCTCTTGGCATATTCAGGGAGATCAGGACAGCTAGATCTGAGGGACAACACCAGGGAAAAGTTACCAGATATTTGTGGGGAAAAGGAAAACTCAGCTACAACCCCGTAAAAGATCACCTTCCAAATCCCAGAAGAACCGTGAATAGTTGTGTGTTATTGAATACTAGACATGCACCAACAGAATTTTAAAGTTCTTTCAACTTTCATTTTGGTTCAGATTATGATAAAACATATTTAAGTTCATTGCATGACCTCCTAATCTTTAAAAAGATGAATAACACATCTGAAAAATACCAGAGAACAAATTATACCAATAAGTCTAAATGGTTGATCAACTGAGATAGCAGTGACCTCAAATAACCTTAGAAGCTGTTCATAACAGCTGTTAACACTCTCTTTCTAGAGTCCAGCCTACATATAAGCTAAGGACTCATTTGAGGGATAACTAAAGGTGTGTTGTTGTTAGTCACTCAGCGGTGTCCAACTCTTGTGTGACCTCATGGACTGTAATCCACAAGGCTCCTCTGTCCATGGAATTTTCCAGGCAAGAATACTGGAGTGGGTTGCCATTCTCTTCTCCAGGGGATCTTCCTGACCCAGGGATCGAACCTTTACCATCTGAGCCTCCAGGGAAGCCCAAACTAAAGGTATCCCTTCTTTTTGGTCCAGCAACTGCAACCAGAATTCCCAATGTTCCCATGTCTTTTGGAGGAGGAAAAAGGGGGGTTCTGGGAGAGGAAATTACATGAGCAGGAAGGAAGGACACAGGAGTGGCAAAGTCACACGACTGCTGACACCAGGGAAGGAAGAGAGATGAATGAAGACCCTAAAGACTGGGAAAGACTATGATGTACTGAGGATGTGAGCTGCTGCCTCTCCACCTCAGCTCACTACTGCTATGTGGTGAGGAATCCAAGATGGTTAAATCTTCTGATCTTTTTCACAAGATCCAACTTTTCAAGTAAAATCTTGAGGCCCTGGCAACAAATAAACTTTTGAACAACATTTGAATCAAAGCAAGCCACCAGGCAGCCAGTTGAGATATCTACCAGTGGATTGCAAAGCACTGAAAAGTTCATCTCCTAACACTATGCATAAAATTATCATAATATATAATTCCTGATGGCTAAAAGGGCTCTGAGAAAATGAATAATAAGGGTAAACTTTTTGGGAAAACTAAGATCTTCATGGTAGGGGATGGGATGGGAAGAGTGAAGAGGGTTTTGTACATAAAAGATAAAAATATTGTACACCAGAATGCAGAAAAGAAAGAAAGGCAGAGACAGAAAAAGACAGAGAGACAGGGGGAGAGGGAAGGAGGGAGGGAGGGGGGGAGAGAGAGAGAACACAAAGGAACCAAGAGAGAAATCTTTATAATGCTCACATCTTGGGCTGTCTTGAAGATGAGTGGGACCCCAAAAGAAAACCCATTATTCCTGGAATTGAATTCCTAACAGATAGAAAAACTGCCTCTGCACAAATTTGAGAGTATGATAGTACATTTTTCTTAAGAAAATACAATTTTTCCTTTGCAAAAAACTCAGTTAAAAAAAAAGGATAAAATATTCATAAATACGCTTCAACCCTTTGGAGAAACAAAGGAGGGCTAATAAATATTAGGGTACCATCTTAAGTGTGAACATATATACATAAATTTCCAAAAATATACATACAGCAGAAAACCCTGAAAATTCCAGAATTCTAAGGGTCAAGTTATGGCATCACAAAAATGATAAACTTCCATTCGTGAAAATAATTTTCTATTTATGAGGAAAATTAAGGGAACTGGCCCACTCCTGAGGTATGAATATAAATAGATATTTATAACAATCATGTGCTCCTTAAAGACATTATTTCAATTTTTACAAAATCCATTGGGATTTAGACTCAACTATTTCAATAATGACTTGATATGAAACTATTCTCAGTTCTTTTCATTTTTTACTCTCTAAACAGGTACAATTTTCCTTTTTCTTTCTTTTTTTAACAAGAGTCAGTAAAAGTGTTTAAAATGTCACAAGTTACTTTTCCAAATTTCTATCCAGATAAGTCATATTTTGAAAACGACAACTAGTCTTTCTGCAAAGAGCCATAGAAAGTTTTATAGCTGATCCAATTTAATTCAGAGGGTGGATGGGTGAGGGTTTGGATGGGGGGCAAATAACGCCTTATACTGCCCATAAATGCCAATCAACCTCCAGTCAGTAGCACAGGCCTCCATCTTTCAAATGTCAGTAAGTCTCCTATTAAAATATATATATGGGGCCAAGCAGCTGTGTAGTTCTCATTCCTCAAGACCTCATTTTCAAATGTTCCTGATCTTTCATTCCTTGCTGGTGTTTTGTGATAGAGTGACACATCGCCAGCATACCTGAGTTCACATCCTGAAGTCTCTGATAAAGCCACACTGACATGGTGACTTGTGTTTTTTACCACTAAAGGAGAAAGTCTCCAACTGGGAGCCTCACTTCTTTTTCTGATTAAAAGTAGATTTAAATCAAGAGCATGTGAATACTGTAAAATCTCAGAGAAATCAAAAAATTAATTAAAATGTAAAAAATTGTATTCCATCACCCATTGATACATCTAGATATATGTCTTGATATGTGAGTATATATTTATGTTGCTACTGTATGAACAAACCATAGGATGATACTATTTTGTGACCTAATATTTCACTTGAAGTGGTGTTGGAGAAGACTCTTGAGAGTCCCTTGGACTGCCAGGAGATCCAACCAGTCCATCCTAAAGGAAATCAGTCCTGAATATTCACTGGAAGGATTGATGCTAAAGCTGAAACTCTAATACTTTGGCCACCTGATGCAAACTGACTCCTTGGAAAAGACCCTGATGCTGGGAAAGATTGAAGGCAGGAGGAGAAGGGGATGACAGAGGATGAGATGGTTGGATGGCATCACCGACTCAATGGGCATGGGTTGGGTAAACTCCAGGAGTTGGTGATGGACAGGGAGGCTTGGCGTGCTGCAGTCCATGGGGTCACAAAGAGCTGGACATGACTGAGCAACTGAACTGAACTGAACACGGCTCTTAATAGCCGAATAACACAAGAGCCATGTATTTATCTGCCATGATATACTGAGATGATGTGAGTGCATGCTCAGTTGTGTCTGGCTCTTTGTGACCCCGTGGACTGTAGCCTGTCCACAGAACTTTCCAGGCAAGAATACTGGAATGGATTGTCATTCTTCCAGGTGATGCTCCTGACCAAGATATCAAACCCAAATCTCTTGTGTCTCCTGCACTGGCAGGCAGATTTTTTACCACTGTGCCACCTAGGAAGTATCATATATTTAATCAATCCAATTTTTCATTATTATAAACAATGCTGTGAGGAACATCTTTCCAACTAAATCTTTGTAAATGTTCCTACATATGTCTTGAATTAGATTCCTACTGCCAGCAGAAATAACAATAGAAATAATAATATATATGAGGATTCTCTTCATACTGCATGCATGCCTGCTAAATTCCTTCAGTTATATCTGATTCTTTGTGAGTCTATGGATCATAGCCAGCCAGGCTCCTCTGTCCATGGGTTTCTCCAGGCAAGAATACTGGAGTGGGTTGCCATGCCCTCCTCCAGGGGATCTTCCCGACCCAGGGATCGAACCCATGTTTCTTATGTCTCCTACATTAGCAGACAGGGGCTTTCCTGGTGGCTCAACTGGTAAAGAATCTGTCTGCAATGCAGGAGACCTGGGTTTGATCCCTGGGTTGGAAAGATCCCCTGGATAAGGGAAAGGCTACCCAATCCGGTATTCTGGCCTGGAGAACTCCATGGACTATTCCACTGGCCTGCAAAGAGTCAGACATGACTGAGAGACTTTTACTTTCTTTACCACTAGTGCCCCCTGGGAAGTCCTTACTTCATACTAGGCTCTGACTAAACACTTGTTATGCATTATCTCATTTAACCTTGGTACCAATCCCACTTTTCCAGGTTAGAAAACGGAGATACCATGAAGATAAATAATGTTCTAGAAAGTAGTATTCCCAGATCTCCCAAATTTGGCTGAACTCAAAATCAATTATTTTTCCCACCCACACCATTCTACCACTCTGGGGGTGAAATTTTCAGCTCAATCTCCATGGTTCAAAGCATTTCGATGAGATTTGCCAAACAGTCCACTGTCTCTATGGATCCAGAGGAACAGACTTCCTGACTCTCCAAGCCCCTCCAGAAATACCAACCAACACCGCCATTTAAACACTGCTAGTAAGATAGCTTTCACACCTCAGAACACAGTGCTATAAAAATAAGCAAAAGACCTGGGACTCAAATTGAACATAAAAGTTGTTGCAGATATTGTTTCTTGACAAACAACCTCTCCAAATCACATAAATTGTCCAAAACCTCTTAAACCTTTGCTCTCCATCACCCACATAGGACTGTGAAGGGAATTCCGCCAAGGAACTACAGGCTAATTGAAAAATCATTCACTTGAGATGCAGTCAGGATCGTGCTCCATTTCTATGAACATATATAGAAACTAAAAACACGTGGGTGCTCCCTGAGCACAGCAACTGGCTAATCAGCAAACTCAAAGGGAAATCATCTGCTTTTCTCCCCTGCATTGCTAGATTTGCACTTAATAATTCATGAGAGATGTAAAACAACAACAACAAGCTCTACAGGGGTGATCGGGGATCCAAACTCCCTCCATCCCTGAATCTAAGCTGTTCCCCTTTCAAACTGTAGCCTTGGCTGGGTGGGAGACCAGCCTGCCACATAAGAGCTGATGTTTCTAAAACCTATTGTTCGGAAATCATGATCATGATTTTCCATTAACAGGACTAAGTGAACGTTTTCCTAAAGAATCCTGTCAATGGTTGAAAAAAATACAAGTTATTTTTGGAGGAAAGGCTCAATACGGTACTGGCAAGGGATTATATTGATCTTCATTTTGGAGGCTTCCCCCCACTCCTCTGCTTTTTGGAGGGACAATTAATATTGACTGTACCTATCATTAATTTTCTAAAGCCAGCAGGGACTTTTAGGTTTTATAAGTATAATATCAATACAGCCTATCTTTGAAGTTCTTATTTATTTTAGGTTTTCCTTCTTCATTCAATGTTCGCTAGCCCTGCAAGACAATACTTCACAGGTTTAAGGCAATTGGCTACCAGAGAAAGTCACTCTGATGCTCATAAGGAGATGGGTCTCATCATTTCTTCAGAGGGAAGCAGGATGGGTGTGTAAAATGCTGTGATTTCACAGTTCCCCAGTCCTAGGGAGTAGGGAGTGGGTTCTCAAAGTAGAGAGAGGAAGAGGAAGGCAGGAAAGGAAGGGTAGGAGCACCCTCTTTTCTCTTCTTCTGCATCCCAGAGTTCAATTTCTTACACCCCCAGTCTCTTTTTTAATCTTTATTTTATATTGGAGTATAGTTGATTGAAAATGTTGAGTTAGTTTCAGATGTACAGCAAAGTGATTCAGCTATACATATACTTGGACCCATTCTCTTTCATGTTCTTTTCTTATATAGGTCATTACAGAATATTGGAGAGTTCCCCGAGATGTAGAGCAGGTCCTTGTTGGTTTTCTATTTTATATGTAGTAGTGTGTATCTCTTAATCCCACTCCTGGGCATACATCCAGAGAAAACCATATTTTGAAAAGATACCTGCACCTCAATGGTCATTGCAGCACCATTAAAAATAACCAAGACATGGAAGTAATCGTAATGTCCATCGATAAGTCACTTCAGTCATGTTTGACTCTGTGTGACCCTAGGGACTGCAGCCCGCCAGGCTCCTCTGTCCACAGGATCCTCCATGCAAGAATACTGGAGTGGGTTGCCATGCCCTCTTCCACAGGATCTTCCAGACCTGGGGATCGAACCCATGTCTCTTACATCTCCTGCACTGGCAGGCAGAGTCTTTTATTAAAACCACTAGCATCACCTGGGAAGCCTATATATGTGTGTGTGTGTATTTAGTTGCTAAATTGTTTCCAACTCTTTTTCGATCCCATGGACTGTAGCCTGTCAGGTTCCTTTGTCCATGGAATTTTCCAGGCAAGAATACTGGAGTGGGTTGCCGTTTCCTTCTCCGGGGGATCTTCTTGACCCAGGGACCAAACTTGCATCTCCTGCATTGGCAGGTATCTTCTTTACAACTGAGCCCACAATGGAATAATACTCAGCTATAAAAAAGAATGAAATAATGTCATTCATAGTAACATAGATGGACCTAGAATGATCATAATAAGTGAAATATCATACAGAGAAAGAGAAGTATCATACAGAGAAAGATAAGTATCATGCAGTATCACTTATATGTAGAATCTAAAAACTGCTACAAATGAATTTACCCACCCCTTGTCTACTTGAAACCCCCATGGAGCACATGGACATCTCATGTATGTAGTTTTCTCCCCCAGGGGAACATCAATGCTTTAGAGGTAGTTTGATTCTGTATTTCCTTTCTGTTCTTTCACAAACCCTATATTCTCTCAAGAATTCCTATGCAAACACCACCCAAGTGCTAGCTGACAAGAGCTAACGGGTTGTCTCCATGCCTCTGCTTGGGCCAGTGTGGCCTGGTCACCATTCCTGCCATCAGTGGTCATCTAAAAGCTCTGAGGCTGCAAGTACATGACTGGTTCCAGCCAATGACTCAAGCTTCTTGGCAAAGACCTGCATGGCCCTGTGGGTATCAGAGCCTCTATAACTTTTGAGACGTCACCTGAAAGGTTCGGCTTGGAGGCAGGCTTCTTACTCCATAGGAGGGAACCAGGGTTCCCTGCATCTGGCCCTCTTGCCTCTTTCAGGCACATGAGAAATTGCAGTGAGCCTGTTGGCCAGGCAGCTGCCTCTGGAGGGACACAGGCTGTCCACTTCCAAATGCCTCCTCACCCAGGAACATCTCTCCTCTGGAATCGTATGATCTCAGGCAGACCCTGGACAACATCATGCATGTCTTGCAGAGCCATGGCTAAGAAGTCCAGAGGTCACCTCCCATCCCTTCTCTTATTTGGGCGTTCTAGCCATAATGCATTCCTTCCTTCCTCAGGGATGGATTTGGAACTGGCTTTCTGCCAGGTGTTAAGCCACACACCAAAGACACTTGCCCTGTCTTCAAGCAGCTCCTTGTCCGGGAGTATGCATGTATAATCTGGGGGATGAGGAAGGGAGGCACAGAAACATCACAAAAATGGTGATAAATGGCATGTGAGGAATGAGAGCAATGTGTACATATTTGTTCAGGTTAGAAGAGCAGGCTGCTCCGCTATTTACAAGCTGGGTTACCTTGGGCAAGTTTCTTAACTTCTCTGTGCCACAGTTTCATTACCTCTAAAGTGAAGGTCATAATAGTACTTACCATGAAGGGTGGAAGGAGGATTAAACCAGCTAATACAAGAGTGTGTTGGGCTGAGTGCCTAGTCAGTCATCGTCTTGTGCCTTCTCTGCCATTAGCATAGATCTTCCTGTCTCAGTTCACAGAGAACTAAGACCAGAAGGTGGGAGCCCATGAAAATGGAGCCCCCATCCCAGACTAGAGTGGGGAGGTCAGAGACGCTGTTTCAGAATTGATGCAAGACCTCTATGTCAAAGAAAGACAACTTAGCTTAGTCGTCTTAGTGTGATGTGGGCTAGGGAAAGGGCCAGAAGTGACAGCATGAATGGCCAGTGCTAGGGTGAGTATATCCTCGGGCAACTGGGAGGGGCCTGACAGCTCCCTAGCAGGACTGTGATGTGAGATGATGGCTGTGAGGGTACAAAGCTGGCTATGCTGAGGTGTGAAAAGGCAGCTGCTATGGGAGAGGGCTGGGTGGGCCGAGAAGCAGGTGGATGGGTGAGGGCCTAGGAGGCCGAGCCAGGGCTCTCTGGCTCGACCATTCTGCCCTTTCTGCCATCTGTCCACCTCCTCGCTGTTCCTCAAAGTTTCTCTCTTCCCTTTTTTCTGTCTTATCCCTGGTTGTCTGTCTCTCACTATGCGTGGGACTCTCCGAATCCCCTCTGTCTCAGTCCACCTCTTGCTCTGTGTCTCCAACATCCTGCTCTGCTTCTCCACAGCACTTCCTGCCTCCTGACAAAACCACCGTTTATCTATTGTATTTACCTTGTTGGGCCCCATTCCCCTGCCCATTAAGATGCAAGCACCACAGGGCTGCTTTTTCTCCCTCTTTGTTCACTGACATATGCTAAGAACCTAGAAAAGTCCTTGGCGCACACTAGATACCCCAGAGTGAATCAGGTGTTTGCGGCTATGGCGGTGAAGGTGAGTGACTGGCCCAGGACACCTCCTGAAGCAGGGAGCAGAACATCAAACCTGAATTTGGCATCAGCAGCTGCCCCAGACTGGAGAGCAGCCAGAGGCCCTGGGGCCCCGGGAGGCAGGGGTGGATGATAGGCTACTTGACGGCTCCATTCTGCTGTGGCTCAGGCCAGGCAACCCTTTTTTTTTTTTTTTTTGGTAGCTTCTTAAGTCTAGGTTAACAAAACAAAAACAGATTTACAAAAGGACAGACAGGAGCAACTGAGATCCTCAAGAATAAGTGGGGAGAGATGGAGACCAGTGCTCTTAGGCATTGCACGTGAGGCTTCTGCTCTAATAATGAGGGCACTCTTGTTTCTGGGCTTCAGAATTTTCTAGCTGTGATACCCCAAAGATATGAGAGTTGATATCATATATACTCTAAAGTATATACTCTTGGGGCCACTGACTTAAGTCTTATTTCCCTTGAACACTTAAAGTAGAGATGAGGTAAGAAGAACTAGGCAGCGCTAGTGATAGATCAGTTCTGGGTGTTCACTGGAAGGACTGATGATGAAGCTGAAACTCCAATACTTTGGCCACCTCATGCGAAGAGTTGACTCATTGGAAAAGACCCTGATGCTGGGAGGGGTTGGGGGCAGGAGGAGAAGGGGACGGCAGAGGATGAAATGGCTGGATGGCATCACCGACTTGATGGACAAGAGTTTGAGTAAACTCCGGGAGTTGGTGATGGACAAGAAGGCCTGGCGTGCTTGAATTCATGGGGTCACAAAGAGTTGGACACGACTGAGTGACTGAACTAAACTGAACTGAATCCACCCGCCAATGTAGGAGACATAAGAGACACAGATTCAATACCTGGGTCAGGAAGATCCCCTGGAAAATTTGGCTACCCATACCAGTATTCTTACCTGGAGAATTGCACAGACAGAGAAGCATGGTGGGCTATAGTCCCTAGGGTTGCAAAGAGTCAGACATGACTGAAGTGACTTAGCTCTCACGCAAGAGAAGCTAAGATTAACAAAACTATCCTCCAACCTTTTAGGAAACTGTTTCTATTCTTTCAACGGACATTTGCTTTGTTCCTATTGTACCCAGAGACTGTAAAGAATGTTCTGGATGCATCAAATCTGGATCACACAGTGATTTGGTGTAGGAAAGACTTAAAAAACTCCAAACACTATAACACAAGGTAGAATTACAAAATGGCACAAGGAAAGTCAAAATAAAGCATGTGGGGCAATCAGAGCCCAAAGCATCTCTGACAGTAGATGGCTGAAACTGCCTTGTTACAAATCTCCCAAGCAGACAGAATCTAGCTTCCCTTCATAGAGCATTTCAAAGTGCAGCCAACTTAAGTGGAAGCTTATAGCTAAAATGCTGTCCTGGGATGTCCACGTTGCAAATAAGGGCATAATTTGCTTATTTCTGCCTTTGTTACGGGTATAATCCACACCTGGGGACCACTGGCTGCGCACACCTACCAACAGACCAACCAAATAAAATATGACCAATATCCTCTCTGTTTGGATCACCATTCAAGTTAAACTCACTAACAGACACCTTATCAAATTCAGGGTCAGACTTCTGCGGGGACCTACATGTAAAAAACATGGTCTATATTCCAAGTGCTGACCCAGGTAACTTTCAAAGAAATGGAACCCAAAAGGTTAAGTCACAAGGCAGTGAGCAACAGACCCAGGTTTCCAACCCATGTGTGTCTGATCTCATAAATCAAGATCTTCCTATTACATCAAGGGCCAGCGCTTCCCTGGCTTAGTTCACAGGAAGCAGCTCCTGCCCCCACCCTTGCTGTCCACCCACATCCTCCTACTTAACTCAATCTCTGGTTTTGCCTTTCTCAACAGCCTTGTCACATGGCTGGTCAAAACCCAGCATGACAGTCCCCAAATTCTGATGGGCAGCAATTTAGATCCATGTCATCATGCCCAGCTCCTTCTCAAAAACTGACTTCAAGGGTTCCCTGGAAATGGAAAGCACCAAGCCTGATGGTGCCTGATGACAATTTCAATAGACCAGCCAGTAGTCAAGCTCTCCGACTGCCTAAGAGTGTCAAGTTATCCCCAAATAAGAGAATCCTACATCCCGCCATAGCACAGCCAAGGATGGGGAGGCACTGCCAAATATCTGCTGGGCTGCACAGTTCTCTACCATTTATCTAATAGCTAATATAATATCAAGTGACAGTTTAAACAGGCTACTTTCACCTAATCTGTGCATGCTGTATGCAAAACAGCTCTGACCCTGGCTTCATTCCTTAAAGCATGTAGGATTTAATTATGTCCCACTGTTATAGAAGTAATGACAAGTTACTTAGTACTTCTAAGACTGATAGATAAAGTCCTTTTGACAAGTGAGCTGACAACCTACCTCAGTACAAAGTTGCAATACAATTGTCCCTGTCCCTAAACTCAGGATTTCCTTTCTTAAGTGAAAACAATCCCTCGTCCCTGGACTCTCTTAAATATGGTACATGCATAGCAATGAGTTTTCTGAAAAGAGGGATTCTTCAGGTGCTAAATGAGATAAATTGACAGAGAGGGAGAGCGTGAGGGAAAGAGAAATAAAGAGAGGCATCTATGTATTTTATTAACACTGAACTTCAAATAAACATCTGTGGGAGTTTCAATACACTTGACTACACAGCATCATCTTTATGTCACAGCTGAGGCCTGGATTTGGAGAGTGCAGCTGAGATTTATCTGCAGTGATAAAATTTCCAGTCTCTTTCATTTCACATCCATTTCTCCCATCTCTCTAGAAGGAACAGTCTCTCCTCCCTCTGTAAGAATCACAGATCTGTTCCCCCCCCGCCCCAGGCCCCATTTCCAATCTCTCTTATTTAACTGAGTTTGACATGTCTCTAATACTTATTTTGAGCTGCCAGTCACCTTGGTCCCATGCCTCACCCCCTCACAGATGGGCATTTGTCATCAGGAAAGAAAGTACAGATATTAATACAGAAATCAGCAAGGCCCCAAGTACAACAGAGGGAGAGAAAATAAGAGACAATGTCATAAATAACATGTAATGTTCAGCGAAGGAGGAGCTGCTCTCAACTGACTTAAATACAACTCCAGGTTTAGATGACTTTTTAAAAAGTCATATAATTCAATGGGAAAAGAAGCAGGAAAAAACCTGTCACCTAGTGCTATAACTGTCATTAGCAGCAGTGGCATTTCCCTATGTTTTTTGCATCATGGCTTCTCTCTAGAATCCAAGAATTCGATGAGAGTTACAAATCTGCGTTTGCAAATCTGTGGACCTATAAAGGACGTCTAATCCAACATCATGTTGTATTTGGCCTGCACTGCCTTAAAAACATTTGAATGAATTGACAATGCAAAACCGAAATATCTTACATAAAGTCCACAACATTTACTTCCCTTGAAAAATGTAAAGGCCTGATAATACTAGGTCAGTGTGACCCCTGGTAACAACTGCTCAATGCTAAATTGTGACTTTTCCTCTCAATGGGCTATGTAGTGTCCAGTGAACCACACTCTCCACCAGTCCCAACTGCCCTCCACCTGACTACATCACTTGTGCATGATTTGTGGAACCATCCATTTCTGACACCTGCCACATACCTCTTCTTCCAAGAAATATTTGTACACACAAAATTCGGAATAAAGGTTCAGGGGTGAATGGAACCCTTGGTATAGATTATCGAGGGCTCCATAAGCTTAGCCAAACCACCTCTTTAGTCTTTAGCTTCCTTGTCGGCAACATGAACATGTATGATCATCTTTTAGCTCCCTTTCTCCCCTTGAATTTAAGTGAAAGACAAAACCATGTTTTAAATGAATTCTGATGATTAGTATAGAAAGCTCAAAGTTTCAAAAAACATTTTTTTATTCTGTAGACCAACAAAGGAGCCACTACTAATGGCACATTCAAAGACTCCATGGGGAAAATTGGCAAATCTTTAGATACACGCTTGCTCCAAGTAATCATCTGTCCTTCTCTCTGAGTCATGGAGGGCCCATTTTGCACAACAAGCAATCATCTGCAGTTTCTCTAAGGAGCAGGGAGCACAGGAAAGCTGTGGGACAGGAAATCCAACCAGAGAAGTCTCTCAGCCCACAATGCCAGTATATGGGTTCAGGAAGAGAACTGGCTCTCCAGGACTAAATCCTGAGTGAGAAGCTGATAACGTGCTTCAAATTGCTCTGCTGGGCCTCCGTCTTCACTCCCTTCCCCAAAATAGTATAAATAGGGCCTAAGTACAAATTAAGCCACTCACATGATGGCCAGTGTCTTGCGGTCAGTATCACAGTGGAGACATACAAGAAAAGCTGTATTCTGTCCTCCTACTTACAGAGTCATAGGCTTTTAGAGGCAGAAGGGACTTTAAAGGGGCCCTGATGTGAGCCTCCAGTTCTCTAGGGGAGGGAAAAGATTTAATCCAAGAAACAGTGCAACATATCTCTGCTACAGGCTGCTCTGTGTGTGTGTGTCTGTCTGTCTGTCTGTCTGTTTGTCTGTGTGTGTCCCCATCTGTAGCATAGTGTAGGCTATAGAACAGACTGCCTGCACTCAAAGCATGGGGCCCCCTTCACATTACCTGAGTCCCCTGATTCCTTTGACTCTCTTCCTTCAACTGTAAAAATAGGGACAATGGTAGTACTTATAGGATTATGCAAGGATAAATGAGATGACTCATGTAAAGCCCTTGGAACAAGGCCCAATAATTAGGACTAACCAAATGCTAACTCCTTATTTATTATCAGTTTTGCTTCTGAGCAGAATTAAGTGGAAACCAGTGTGGGGTACAGTCAGGTGGATCTTGGGTTCTACTTGGGGAGCCTCTATGCACTCACTATGGGAGACTGAGCAAGTGGCTTGACTTTCCTGAGACTTGTGTATATGTGTGTGTGTGCACATGTGTGCACACGTGCTCAGTCGTGTCCAACTCTTTGCAGCCCCATGCACTGTAGCTGGCAGGCTCCTCTGTCCATGGAATTTTCCAGGCAAGAATACTGGAGTGGTTGCCATTTCCGACTCCAGGGGATCTTCCGGATCCAGGGATTGAACCCTCTTCTTTTGCATCTCCTGCACTGGCAGGCAGATTATTTCATTAAAACCACTAGCACCACATGGGAAGCCCCTGAGACTTAATTATTGGTTCATAAAATGCTGAGAGAATTACATGAATAATATGCGTGGAAATGACAAGCCCTAGCTCCAGCATGTGTAAGTGCTAAAGATAAATAGTTCCAATAATTAACCATTAATATTATCATCAATTTTTGAAAACTTTTCAACTGGATGCCACATCGGCTGAATCTTGGAATCCCCTCTTTCTCCACAAATCAGCACCAATGACAATGACTACTATTTGCTAAGTGCTTTTCTCTGCAAGGCACTGTGCCACATGCATTGCACATATTGATTCACTGAATCCCCATGACGACACTCTGAAATAGCTCATGGAATCATTATCCCCATTTTACAGATAAGGAGACTGAAGCTTGGAAGAATAAACTTAGTCAAGAGCACGCAACTAATAATTGGAAAAACTAGAATTTAGAACCAGGCATCAGGCCCTGCAGTTGTTTTACTGGCTCCACAAGGAAACAAAATCCATCCTCCTAATAAGTGTTGTAGTTGGCTACTTCTCCTCAAGGTTTGGAAATAAATGCACAGAGAGATTTAAATGATAAATTAAGCTTAATTTATTTCATGAAATAAAAAAATACTGATGAAGTGTTTTCTGACAAACATGACACATACCGGCATGTGGAATAGTAAGTGCACCAAATCAAATAATCTACCCTAAACCATCAAAGTGCCACTTGGAATTTTGTCCTTGTCAAAATAAATGGCTTCTCTTTGTTGAGCACCTATGTCATGCAGGGACCATCTAAGAGCCTTTGAAATGTCGTGTAAACTTAATGTCATACAGGTGCGAAAACATCAAGTCAGGACTAGCCTGGAATCTCTCTAAGTCCAACTAACTCCATGTCCTATGTGTCAAGACAGAATGCAAGAGGTTTACAGGGAAAGTCCTAGAAATGTCCTATGTGTCAAGACGGAATGCAAGAGGTTTACAGGGAAAGAGGTAGGGAAAGCTGCCTACCTTCCAGTGTGGGCTCTTCATCTCACTAGCTCTTCAGCTTTGGGAAGTTAATCCCTCCATGCTCCCATCCCTCCTCCTATAACACGAGAAAAACAATCCTCCCAAGAATAACGACATGTAAGTTGCTTAGGGAAGAACTACTCAAAGTGTGGCCCATGGACCATGTCAGTCCTCATCAGTGAATGATCAGATAAATACTGAAACTGACCTTCTGAGAGACTCATTCTTATGGCTACTAACCCCAATGATGAAAAATGCAGCTTGTACACTTTCAGTTCAGTTTAGCCACTCAGTTGTGTCCAACTCGCTGTCCCTCCATGGACTGCAGCACGCCAGGCTTCCCTGTCCATCACCAGCTCCCAGAGCTTACTCAAACTCATGTCTATCGAGTTGGTGATGCCATCCAAGCACCATCTTCCTCTCTCATCCCCTTCTCCTCCTGCCTCCAATCTTTTCCAGCATCAGGGTCTTTTCCAATGAGTCAGTTCTTTGCATCAGGTAGCCAAAGTATTGGAGTTTCAGCTTCAGCATCAGTCCTTCCAGTTTTCAGGGTGATTTACTCTAGCATTGACTGGTTTGGGATTAACTGGTTTGATCTCCTCACAGTCCAAGGGACTCTCAAGAGTCTTCTCCAACTCCACAGTTCAAAAGCATCAGTTCTTCAGTGCTCAGCTTTCTTTATGATCCAACTCTCACATTCATACATGACTACTGGAAAAACCATAGCTTTGACTAGAAGGACCTTTGTCAGCAAAGTAATGTCTGTGCTTTTTAATATGCTGTCTAGGTTTGTCATAGCTTTTCTTCCAAGCCATTTTATAAAATTTTTTATTAATTGTCATCATATTTTAATAGGGCAACAGTCCATGACATATTGAAATTTTTTAAGGAAAATAAAAAGGAAGGGGTGTTCCTTCTCCACAATCAATTTAAGAAGCACTAGTGTAGATGCTTACCTGTTATGTTAAAGTTCTCAGTAAACATCATTAATATCAGTATTAAGGATATCACTATTTGCTACACTGTTCCTCTACTTCCTAGAGAGGTAGTTAAAAATTTAACCAGCATCAAGAAGATAAATACCCGAGACATAGGATGCTGGCAACTTTACTGGCCAGAGCTTGACTCTTTTTAAGATCTGGTTCATGATATATGGGGAGAGACCATGAGGAAGTTCTGAGGATTTTGCTGGACCAGCTCAGTGGACTTCCAAGATGCCCAGGAGTAGAAATGGTAGAAAATAACTTAACCCCTCAATTTTTCCCCTGCATTCCATGTACAATATTCTCCTATTTTCCAGTTATATAATCCTTTACCTTTACCTTTCTCTGGTCTTCTCCTTTCCCTTACAGATAATATTTGATGGGGTTCACTAGAACATTAAAGCAAAGATAAACCTGGATTGGAAATCCCAGTTCTCCACTTACTGACTCCGAAAACTTAGGTGCATTACCTATTTTCTGGGATCCTGGATTTCCCATCTGAATAACTGAGATGACAGTGTCTACCTTAGAGTCAAAGTTAAAGAGGGCATCATACTGAAAAGCCCTAACAGACTCCTTTGGCCATCTCCATTCTCCTCTGCAAAGCAGGTGATGCAGTAGTTGGTAGAGGTAGGTGGGGAGAGGAAAATGATGAAAGTCTGAGAACTACATCAATAGAGTCATTTTACTCTTATTATTTATTTAAAACCAAGACTCCAAAATGTCTCTTAGACTATAGGGGAAAAATAATAAATATAAAAGCCAAACACTTTCATATCATTGCCAAAAAAAAAAAAAGAGAAAGTCTCAGTAAACAAGGCCATTTGACTGAAGACCTGAGAGGAACATTCTATATTAAACAATTGCTGGATGAAGTACAAGCTTCCCTGGAGTCTATAAGGGAGGTGTGTTGGTCTGGAATGGGGTTTTCAGGAAGACACCAACATGAGAAAGGGGCTCCCCACTCAACAATCAGCCACCCACCATGCAGATAGAGTGCTTTTGGTGAAGTGAAACGGAGGAACTGAACTATAAATTAACACTAATAACCTATTGATGAGGACAACAGACCATTGACCAACCTAAGAGACTCTAATAGAACAGAATTAACTGCTACACAATAGTGTTTAATGAAAACAGTTGCTATTTGATTGGTTGTGTCTTTGTAGTAAGCCCAAACTTTTGGTTTCAGTGAGAACTGGGGAGACCAGATGAATTCACCTACATAAAGGTATCCAATGCATCCAAAAGTTCCCAACCCACCCCTAAACCCTAAGGCAAAAACAGCATCTCTATCAGAAAATACAGTTCTCACTGGGAACATCATTTATAATGGCTGATGCCACCAGTCTGGGAGAGGTTTACATTCGGTGTAAATAAGGTAGATTTGAGAAGTTAATGAGTTCCACTACCCAAGCTGTTCCTTATTAATTCATACAACTTGAAGACATCTACTAAAAATAATACCTTTTGAGTCATATACCATCTTTATGGAGATCGTTAATATTTCCCCATAATAGAGCAGTTACCTGCTCTATTATAATAGAGCAGTCTCATTACTTCCCTTGATCACCTTCACGCTCCTGACCCACAACACTGGCTCATCCACAGTTCTTGCTTATGTTCAAACTGCCCTCAGATCCCACTAGCCTTCCTTTCTTCAAGTGACGGTCACCTCTACACAACCTTAGAGAAACTTGATGAGAAAGCTGTCCTCCTCACCCTCTCTCTTTCCAGTCTCGAATTCACAGAGTAGACTGGGATGAAGGCAAAAAGGAGGAGGACTCTTAAACCAGCATGAATACCAGCCTGTGAAGCCTTGGCCCATTCATTCATTCATTCTCTCGCTCATCCTTTCAACAGTTCTTGAGTGCCTGCTCAGTGCTAGGCACGAGGGAAGATACTCAGGATATAAAGAATGAGCTCTGGTCTCTGCAGGGACGCAGATAACTGAGTAAGAAGGCAAATGCAAGGCTCAGTGGGAAGAAACAGGGGGGAAGTCTGCTCAACTCCAGAGAGTTAGAGAAGGAAGCTTTTGTGAGCTGGGTCTGGAAGGAGGAGGAGGACTTGCCTGTGGATGAGAAGGCAGAAGGCACAGGAAAGCTCCTATGAAAGGGCAGAGCCTTGCTCTACTTCATCCTTTACTCCATACCCTCAGCAACAGCACAGAGCCTGGCATGCAGTATGGACTCTATACCCAGTGAGTGAATGAATTAGCAGCACAAAGGGATTCCCAGGAGAATCTAATCACTCATTTCCCATCAGTCCCTTAGCCAGAGAGATGGTGAGTCCCTTCCATTCCTTTTGTGGCCATTCAATACAGAAGTTGTTTCATGCTTTCCTCTCTAAGGGATCCCTGATTCCATTTCATATGTTGTATGACACCTCCTCCTTGTTCCCAGCTGCCTGTCACAAACAGAACAGGAAGAAAAGGCTCCCCAAGAACAAAGCTTGTATGTGACCCTTCAAATGACCAAGATGCCTAGTGAACCAACTGTGGATGGGGGCTGGGATGCAAGCACAGTTGTGGCCCAGCCCTGTGTTCAGAAAATACAAGGTACATAATGAAGAAGGACCTCTCAGTCTTCATACTATTGACACTTTGGGCCAGGTCACTCTTTGTTGTAGAGGACTCCCCAGTGCTTTGCTGGATGTTTGGCAAAATCCCTGGCTTCAACCCATTAGATGCCAGTAGCAAGCCCCCATTCTGGGAAATAAAAAATGTCTCCAAACATGACCAAGTGTCCCTAGGTTGAGAGACAGTCAAAACCTTTATACATGATAGCTTTTTTATAATCCATCTCTCTGGATATCTTCAGGAGTCCAATATACAATCTTAGAAGACCATCAGAGAATCCCAGTGTGCAAATAATGACCGTGGAGCTTTCCCAGCTCAACACAGATTCTGCCTGTGGAGAAATTGAACCCAAAGAGAAGAAGTGGCAATTTGAAGGTCCCACCATCCAACAGTGGTAGAATAAGCCTCAGACAAGAATCTTTCTTGTCCTTCAATCTTTCCACCACACCAGGATTCTATATGACACTTTTTTTGAGGCTTCTAAAAACAAAGGAAATTAACCATGATTTAGCAGCAATAACAAATCATAATAACAATAATAATAATGCAAACTAACACTCACAAAATAATTACCATGCATCAAATACTTTTCTAAGAGCCTGGCTGCATTTTCTCACAACCTTTTGACATGACAATTGCAAAAATCTTATGAGGTACAAGAAGAATTGGACACAACTTAGTGCCTGGAAAACAACAACATACTACCAGCTCTACTTTTAAAAATGAGGGGCGGAAGCCAAAGGCAAAAAATCTTTAAGGACTACAAATCATGTTCATGGTCCCAGAGCAGGCCAAGAGCAGAGAAAGAGCTCACAGTTTCTGACACCTCTTGCCTGTCTACTCAGTCATCTGTTCACAGGGCTCTCCCTCTCCTGGGGACCTATCTCCCAGTGACCACTACCCTGACTGTCCTCCTGATCTGAGTCAGCTGTGCTCCACCCTCTGCCTTTTCAGGTCACACCCTCATCTGACATTCACATCTTTGACTCACATTTGTTGATGGTCTTCAACAGCTGATGTAGTCCATCTGATCTCACTTATTAAAGTGTTTGCTGAACTTCTCCTATAAGCCAAGCTGAAGGCTCATTGGGTATAGGGAAACTAATAGTAATCTATTTCTTTTTCAGCACTTGTCAAGATTGGCTATTGTCTGTTGATTCTGTCCTCCTTTCTACTGGATAAGAAGATCAGAGAAGGTATGGACATGTCCGTTTCGGCCATTCTTGCATCCTCTGTGCCATGTACAGAACAGATGCTCAACTAATGCTTGTGAAACCAAATTCAATTGATGTAACAGCTTCTCTGGGACAGGTACACTTCAATATTTAATAGTAGAGTATTTGATCTCACGAAAACCTTTCATGAGCTATTTCGCCAGTTTAATGATAATAAAAACCTAGGAGCAGAGATCTTTAAGTGATTTGTTCAAAGTCACACAGGTGGCCAGTAGAATTGTCCCAGCAACAGGCCAGAAAGAGCATGTGGTCCACAGTGAATATATATGCAACTCTAGAGAGGCTGAACAGAGCGGTGGTTAAAAACACAGACTCCAGAGCCAGACTTCCTGGTCCATCACTTACTGTGTGATCCAGGACCAGTAACTCTGCCTCATTTCCCTCAAGTGTATAATGCAGGTAATTAAAATACCTACCCTGAAATGTCATTGTGATGATCAAATAAGTCAATATACACAAAGTGCTTCAAACATTGCCTGGCACATAATGGTAGCACTTTACTAATTTCATAATAAAGGAGAGAGAAGGAAGAAGCAGATGTACACACACATACACACACCAATTAGACAACAGTGCAAGAGTCAGTCAAGAGTAGTGCAGTGAAGAAGTATCACAGGGGGAAATAATCCTTCTCTCCCCACAGGAAATAACACCTTGCATTCAGGCTTTTGTGATTCCATTTAGAGTTGAAAGAATACATCCTTGTCGCTCACATAAGCCACCTTTTTCTTTTTACTAGCCTTGAATTCAATTTAGCTTTATATGCTGCTTACCAAAAAAGAAAAAAAAATGCTATTCCAAAATACCTTTGAGTGGATGATAGAGGGGCAAAGGCACATGCACAGATACATAAAAGTGGTTACTCCTGCATCATGCTGCTACCCTGCATGAAACTGACTAGGCAGAGTTCTGTAGACATAGCTTCAGACGACTGGAAGAGATTGGGGCAATGAGGGACTTGGTGACAGGCCGCTTAACTCCAACTTACAGTCATTTACTGCTACATTTAGGCTGCTTTCAGGTCGATTTTCTTTCAGAAAATACCTTTCATATCAAAATGGCAAAGTTCTAGCTCGGAAGCCTCAGGATGGTGAGTGATCCATTGTGCCTTCATCTTCCTAAACACATGGGTGAGCGGAGTCTTGGACAGCTTAACAATGTCATAACATAAATAAATAATTATGTAGCTATCTGCTGGACATGCAAAAAATATATTTCTAAACAGCAACAACAAAAAAAGAAGCCTCATTACTTCTACCAAGGAATAACTCAAAAATCAGTTATGAAATCTTTTTTCCCCTTAAGATACTGAAGATGCAGAGAAAAGAAGCCCCAATATTTATATTCCAGTTTGTTATTCTAAACTCAGAAGTTGGACTTGACCTGTCTTCAATAAACACATTAAATAGTAAAATAATAGAGATGGGGGGTGGATATAGAGTAAATGAAGCTGAAAAGACAAATCAACCAATAGCAACACATGGACCTTATTTAGGTCCTTATTCAAACAAAATGTTAAAACATGGCATTTATAAAATAATTGGAAGTTTTGACATTGACTGCATATTTGATAATAAGAATTATTGCTAAACTCTTTGATTTTCCAATGGCATTATGATTGTCTTTCTTTAAACATACACAGTAAAATACAAAAGAAAGACTATCTTGGATTGCTTCAAAGATATGAGAGGAGGAAGTGGTATTAAAAAAATAAGATTGGCCATGAATTGTTAATTGTTGAAGATGGTAACAGGTCCATAGTGGTTCATTATACTGTTTTGTTTCTTTTTTATGTATTTGTGATAAAAGTGAAATAGATTAGATTTTAAAGAAGCAAGAACAAATATTTTTAAAAGGAAGTGATCGAAGATAAAGAGGGAATGGCTTCTTCTTCCTCTGGTCAAAGTGTCGCAGATAATCATCAACTGCTGTCTTAACAGTGTGCTGAGTAGCATCCAGAAGACACAACGACGTGGAGAACTCTGCGCAGCCTAAACAATGTGGCACATTCTGCCTTCAGTATCGTTCCCTGTGCAGGCATGCATGCCAAGTTGCTTCAGTGGTGTTTGACTCTTTGCAACCCTATGGACGGTAGCCTGCCAGGCTTCTTAGTCCTTGGGATTCTCCAGGCAGGAATACTGGAATGGGCTGTCATGCCCTTTTCCAGAGGATCTTCCTGACCCAGAGATCAAACCCGCATCTCTTATGTCTTCTGCATCAGCAGGCAGGTTCTTTACCACTAGTGCCATGCCTAATTCTCTCTTCTCTTTCCTTAGACTATAACCTCTATAACTAAGACTGGGTCTTGTTTATCAGTCTGCCTCCTAGAAAGCCATACCTAGGACATAGTGAATATGTGAGAAATACTTACTGAAACTAATGAGGCAATGTCTGTGCCCCTATAGGGCCAATAAATTGAATTTAATGTTACTTTTTTCATCAATATACATGGCAAGAAAAGTTTCAAAAACTTCTGAGAAATGAATATGTGATTTTTGTCAGGAAGATCATCACATGGTTTAAATCAGTGTTTCCCAAATTATGAGTACCACAATGGTATACATGTAAGGTGACTTTATATGGTTCACAAACAACTTTTATTTGGGAGTTATGTATTTACTTGTAATATTTATTAAGACAAAAGTAATTGGTGTTTACATAGATGCAATAGCTTAAGAAGAGGCTACAAGGACTTATATTTTAAATCCAAAAAAGAGGGAATATATGTATATGTATAGTTGATTCACTTTACTGTAAAACAGAAACCAACACTATATTGTAAAGCAACTATACCCCAATAAAAATTTTTTGAATAAAATAATAAATAAATAGAATTAAGTAAATATTCAAACTGTTGGTAAAGAGCCATGGCAAAAATATTTGAAGATACTATTCATAGGCTTAAATAGAAGAATCCCAAAGAACATCTACCTGTTTGCTTCTCATAAGTGCCCCATAGTATGGCAAAAGGTTTTAGATTGTGGACTCCAGAATGAGACTGTGTTCAAATATTAGCTTTGCCACTGACTAGCTGTGTGACCTTAGGCAATTACTTAATCTCTCTGTGCCCCAGTTTCTTCTTCTGTGAAATGCGTATAAGGTTAGTGCCTATCTCCAGGGGCTATTTTGTGGATTAAATGTGAAGCATTTAGAAGAAAAAAAAAAAACATAAGATACTACTATTAAAAAATATATATCCATCAGAATGGCTAAAATTTAAAAAACTAGGAATCGGGTGGAAAGGGAGGTGGGAGGGGGGATCGGGATGGGGAATACATGTAAATCCATGGCTGATTCATGTCAATGTATGACAAAAACCACTACAATATTGTAAAGTAATTAGCCTCCAACTAATAAAAATAAATGAAAAAAAAGAAACTAGCAATACTAAGTATTAGCACAAATGTGGACTAAAATGTATGACTTAAAGTCTCATATATTGCTGGGGTGGGTGTAAATTGGCTCAACCTCTTCGGAAAACTATTTGAAAGTATCTATGAGAGCCAAACACATGCGGCCCTGAATCTACGGCCCTGAATCTCTATTCCTAGGTTCACATCCAAAAGGACTGAGTAGTATATGTCCACCAAAAGTGATATATGAAAATGTTTCTAGCAATTTTAACATTAGCCCCAAACTGGAAACAATTCAAACAGGAGATGGACTAAATAAATTGTGGTAAATTAATAAAGTGAGATAGTGCTCAGCAGTACAATAAAAAAACCATTGATATGTGTAACATCATGAGTAAATCTCACAGGCATTTGTTGAGCAAAAGAGGGTAGACACAGAAGAATCAATAATGTACGATTCTGTTGACATGAAGTACAAGAACAGATGTAAATAAATGATGATGATGGAAGACACCTCTGGGAATAGTAACCAGTTGGGTAGGGTATTGACTTGAAAAGGGCACAAGGGAATCTTCTGGAATATTAAAAGTATTGTATACACATATAAAGATCCATTGAGTATACACAAGATTAAGGCACTTACCTACTTTACTGTATTTTTTGTACGTGGATCAAAATTAAATCGTAATATGAAGTACTTAGAACAATGTCAGGTACATAGTAAATACTGTGCTATTATAATTTACTCTTATATTCTATTTATTTATTTCATTTCAAAGAGTCTACAGCACTTCTTGAGAACCTAAATATTCTATGACAATACAAAAGTTATTAAATACAGACCCCATTTTAATGAACAGACAGGTCATTTGAGGAGACCTGTTAACTAGTTCTGGTCACTCCTCAGGAAGCATCGTCATGACTTAACAATTCAGCATATAGTCTCTGAAGCCAGAAAAACCTGTCTTTGATTCTTGGATCTGCCATTTAGAAGCCTTGGCAATGTTTAACATCCCAGAGTCTTGGTTTATCTTTAATATACTAGAATATATCTTTAATATAACAGAAACTGCTTCATAAGATTGCTATGAGATGCTTATAAAAAGTTAGCTACTGGGACTTCCCTGGTGAGCCAGTGGCTTAGACTGCATTCCCAATGCAAGGGGCCTGGGTGTGATTCCTGGTCAGGGAACTAGATCCCACATGCCACAGCTGAGAGTTCTGCATGTCTAAGACCCAGCCAGACAAATTAAAAAAAAAAAAAAAAAGTTAGCTACTATTACTATTTTTAGGTTGACTTCATCTTTGAGTTTCAGAAAAAAAAAAAAATGATCAGGGCTAAAACTGAATATTCGAGAAGTATTAGTTACAATTGAGTTGTATTCCTGGTTTCACCTTCACTTAAACTATTTCTGAATGTTTGAGTAAATATCACCTAAGAAAGACTAAATGATCTTTCAAGATCACAGTGGAGTTTCAACTCCAATTTATTTACAGACATGCTTGTGGAAACTTGTCAATATGGCAGTCAATTATGATTTCATTTTTAAGTATTATCTCTATTACCAGCAGAGAAAGCAGGGCGTCCCTTAGCTGTACCTTTGCATTCATCTCTTGGTTACTGACAGATTTTCCAAAGGCATAAGAAAAACCTCAGTGTAGGTTTCTGCATGTGTGAGTGTGTATTGCACTGGTATTTGTATATGTCCCTTCCTCAACCTTGCCAAACTACCTCAGTCTCTCTCCTCTTTGTATCTAAGACCTGCTGTGTGTATAATACTTTTATCACTGCATATATTTCACAACAGCGCCTTTATCCATTTATCTGGCTGCCAGCCCTGTGAGTCCACAAACTACTAAAAAGCAGAAGCCATGGCTTGCTCATCCCATACCCCCAGAACCTAGCATGGTGCCTGGTACAAAGGAAGTACTCAGCAATTTGTGTTGACCTAAATGTCTAGAATGATCCAGGCAGCTGCTAGCCTAAACAGCAGCTTTTGAAAAATCAAAGACACCCCTTTCTTCCAGCACAAGCAGTCCCACACCAGGACACACAGTTTAGCAAGCTGAGGATAGACTGGATTTCAGCCCCCCACTTGTCCTCTCAAGCCAAGCCCCCTTGTGAAGTAAATACCTGCCAAAACATAAGCAGATGACCAAGAGAATGCTGTGACCTTGTGGAGCAAAACAACATAAAGGGCTGATGGCTTCACTGAGTATAATTTTCTGGTTCAGGATTATCTGCTGTGCTTAGTCACTCAGTCGTGTCTGATTCTTTGGGACCCCGTGGACTGTAGCCCACCAGGGTCCTCTGTCCATAGGGATTCTCCGGGCAAGAATACTGGAGTGGGTTGCCATGCTCTCCTCCAGGAAACCTTCCCAAGCCAGGAATTAAAGCCAGGTCTCCCACATCGCAGGCGGATTCTTTACCATCTGAGCCACTAGGGAAGCCCTCAGGCTTATCTTCAGTTCCCTCTATAAACCTAGTCTGGATCTCGCTGTCACTTCTGTCACTTCTAGATGAGATTACCTCAACTCTAGGGCTAAGCAAGGGCTTCCCTGGTGGCTCAGTGGGTAAAGAGTCCACCTGCAGTGCAGGAGACGCAGGAGATCTGGATTAGATCCCTGGGTCAAGAAGATTCCCCTGGAGGAGGGCATGGCAACCCACTCCAGTATTCTTGCCTGGAGAATTCCATGGGCAGAGGAGCCTGGCGGGCTACAGTCCGTGGGATTGCAGAGTCGGACACGACTGAACACACATACATGCATGCACAGTACTAACCCAAAGAGGAGTTGACCTGGGTACAGTAAAAGTGACTAAACCTTTCTTTAATGGGAAAATCAGTAACACCCAGGTACCTACTGAATCAATGCAATTAACTCAAGTGTAGAAAAAAGTCTATAAATGATATTTATTATCCAGGAGCTGGGTACCAGAGTAATTGCCTCTGCTGATACTGACCCTCCAAGGTTATTTGGAGCTAGCCTGTTCTTCCCATTCCCTCCCCCAGGGAGTCTAGAGTGAGAGCACCCCAGATCAGAGCCCTGACACCATCCTAACTGCTCTCTTTCAGGGTGGTAGTCCCTCTGGGAGCCTCAAAATATTGGGTTGACCCAAAAGTTCATTTGGGTTTTTCTGTAAGATGTTCTGGAATAACCCGAATGAACTTTTTGGCCAGTCTAATAAAAGAGTCCTTCCGCATCGGCTGCTGGCTTGGATTTTTCCTTTCAGTACTTTTTTTTTTTCTCTCTCTCTCCCTCTGGTTATGTTTATGAAAGCAAACAGCTATATTCGGCAGTGGACACATCTCCAGTTTAATTTCTATTTAAACCTTGTAAGTGCACCCCAGACACTGCACTGAGATGGGCATTCCAGAATCCAAATAGAGCAAGTGATATATGGCAGAAGCCGGCAAATCCTCAGGCTTGGTAATTCCCCACAGAACCCTGACGGCCTCACCTCACGTCGCCACAGAGATTTAATAGCTAAGAGCCACGGTGAGGTCTTGTCTTACACAATTTAATTACACTCACGAAATAGACAACAGTGCATTTACTGGCCCCACCATTAAATATTATCATAAGTAATTTAAACTCAACTTCACTTGTCCAGATATATGGACAAAATACATTCTGTCATCCCAAAGCTTTAATGTTCCCTCCATAACTGTGAATCATCGACAAACCCTCGGTAATTTATTCTGCTTTCCAACTGGAAGCATATCTTAAAGAAAGAAAAGTCAGGATGTGCAACACTTCTGATAGTAAACTTGTCCACCTGCTATCCAACATAAATTAAGGAGCCATACTTTAGTGATTCAATTACACCACTGAGTAATTGAAAATACGCAATTACAAGGAGTTGAGGTTCTTATGAGAAATATAATGTCTGCATTCCAGATTCCCTAGTATTTGATTTATAATTGGAATATTGGCATAATATTCTACCTTTGAGAGGAATTGCTCCCTTCTGGATAGTTCTAGAGTCTGAATATTTAAGGCTACAAAGATCCTAAGAGCTCATCTCACTTAACCCCTTGTTTTAGGCATGGGAAATGGGGGCTCAAAGATCAGACAGCTTATAAAATGCAAAGAGAGGCCTTCTGACTCCGATTCAGAAAGTTCAGCATCACAGTCAAATTGACAGTCTCTGGAAGTGGACAAAATTCAACCTTGACAGTGTACAAGCCACTTAATCTTTCTAAGCCTTTGCTACCTCTTAAATATAGTAACTCCTAGAGCAACTAGATACTATTATCTAGTTAAATAAAGATGTCTTTGTTTCTTCCTCTGTTAAACAGAGATGATAATTCCTAAAGCAATTAGCCACAAATAGAGAACAACTCCTCTGACAATGTGTGTTTCCTAAAACACTTAGCGTAATATTAGACACAATAAGCACTCAGTAACAAATCAACCACCACCATCACCATCCTGATAACCATCATCCTGTCCAGGGCTACTCATGTACCATTTCATAGTCTTTTACTTAAATCCTATTGTCACTCTCAATATCTAACCAACAATTTGGCTACAACATAATTGTGGTTACTGTGCCACAAAACAGCCAGAATATCTTTCCTTTCCATTCAAAAGACAGTAATCTTACAGCATACTTTCCCAATTTGAAACACTGGATCCTTCTTTGTTTTGAGGACAACATGCTAACCACCCACTAAACCTCCGGGGCTTGATTCATTTCTTAGGTTATATGCCGACTAGGTATGCCCTCATTGGGTTCAACACTTTATCCAGTCAGGCTTCCTCTGCCAGCTGCCCCCACTCAAACACATACAGCCATCTGCCAGTTTAGCTCTGTAACTAAGTTGCATCTTAATATGCAAATATTAAAAAAAAATCACAAATGATTATTCCCATCACTGACCTCCATTCTTTCTCTTGACAAAGGAAACCATAGCTTCTTTGAAACTCAAAATAAACACATGTGATCAAATGCTAATTTAGCAATAAACAGAAAATTGACTTCAAATCATCTCTCTGTCACTCTAATTGATTAACAGTCACATGAAAATTGATAACATGATTTTCAGCAACAGAGCGCGTGGCACAAGCTCGTCGGCTCTATTGGCTTTGGATATTGACTTCCTTCCAAATAAAGCTTTTTAAGAGTACATTAGTGAGTCCACTAATAATCTTAAAAAGCAGTCTAATTACAATAATGAACTCTGTACAATGAGTTAATGCCATGCTGGAGCTTCCAGATCTGAGTCTCTTACTGCAATAAAAATAAAGTACAAATTCTGTTGAATATAGGACAGTCATAGTTTGGTTTCACTGGGAGTGAATAAATAGCGACTGTCTTCTTTGCTTCTCTAGCATTCTGGCAAAATATGCTCACATGATATCTATCTGCCTTCAGATTTCCCCAACATCCATAATACTTATCTTAACACAAAATTAATTTTAAACTGCTGAGCCTCTATTGTTCACATGGCTCAAACAGAAACCTTCCTTAAGAAGTAGAAGACTGAAAAAAAAAACGTAGCTTCCCAGGTGGTGTAGTGGTAAGGAATCTGCCTGCCAATGCAGGAGATGCAAGAGACATGGGTTCGATCCCTGGGTCAGGAAAACCCCTTGGGGAAGGTAATGGTAATCCACTCCAGTATTCTTGCCTGGGAAATCCCATGAACAGAGGAGCCTAGCGGGCTACTGTTCATGGGGTCCCAAACAGTTGAACACAACTGAAGCAAATTAGCGCATGCAGGCACAGGCTATGAATACTTCTAAACTGAGTAAGTTACTATAGCAGAACTTGACTTCAGTTCATGTTGGCAGTTTGAAAATAGACACTGAGATTATGATAAAGCAGACTAAGTTTCACTGTGCTGAACATTCTGTTTGGTCCTCTAGACCTGTGCGTCACCCTTCTCTATTCCTTGACCCCAGAGTCTGATCTTTAGAGTCTGTGTCCTTGGGCTTTCTTGCCTTCCACTTTTCACTAGATCAAGAGATGGGAGGCACCAATAGTAAGGCTTCCCAGGTGGCACTAGTGGTAACGAATCCTCCTGCCAGTGCAGGAGACATAAGAGACTTGGGTTTGACCCCTGGGTAGGGAAGATCCCCTGGAGGAAGAAACGGCAACCCACTCCAGTATTCTTGCCTGGAGAATCCCATGGACAGAGGAGCCTGGGGGACTGGGCTCCATAGGGTTGCAAAGAGTTGGACATGACTGAAACAATTTAGCAGGCACAGAACTCAACAACAGATCAGCCAGAGGAAAAATGAAGTGGATATTTTCCTTCCAACACCCTCCTAGCTGGGCAGAGATTGAAAGAGACCTCATTCCTCCAGCAAAGGCTGCATAGTTGAGCTGTGCCCTACCCACAGCTCTGGCTACAGCTCTCTGGGTTCTGAAACAAGCTCCCTTTCCTGACACCTTCAGGTCTGAGGGTGGTCCTGGCCTCCCACTATTGCTAATCCTGGGGATTCATCATCTGTTGATTTCCTTTAACCCTTCCCACATCCTGGAAAATAGACTGTTCATTAAGCTCTAATCCCAATTGGATGTGCCATCTGTTATCTGCTAGAACACTGTCGTATATATCTACCTTCCATTAACACAGTGGTCTTCTGCCTGTTGTGGGTTACAAATCCCTTTGAGAGCCTAAATGAAAAAAAAAACAATTATAATAGAGATCTCTCTCTGCCAAAATATATAGTCACATACATGTGAATTTTCTGATACTATTTCAAAGAGCTGATAGACAACTTGAGGCACACCCATGGATCCCAAAAAACAGTTTTAATATTCAGAAGAGAATTATATGGGTGCCATATTCTTTGAAGAGTCCAAATTTGGATATTAGATTTTGGAATACAAAGTTACAAGAAAGCACTCCATCCCTAAAAATATCCAAATAAAGAAGAATTATAAAAGATATTACAAGATAATGCATCTTAAATTTTACTGCTTTCCATGCTTGTCACATCATTTAAGTATTTATCACATATATCCTTAGAATGTTTTTCCATTGGCCTATGTTTCACTTACTTGTAAAGCTTATTATTCATCATTTCAAGTGCCATCTGGTCTACTGATAAGTAAATGTCTTTAAAAAAAATCTCTGAAAGAGATTTCTTAAAGTTTTACCATCTACCAGACTCACTCGGCCTTCAGAAGCCTAATCTCCAAGGATTCCGATATGTATTCAGCTGTTTTTTTATTAACACTAGTGGCTTCACAATATTAAAAATGTATACACCAAGTTACCCCCAATAGGAAACATGCACGGATTGTGATGAAAAATAAATTCCACTTTAAATAGTCACCCTCTCTGCCTATATGCCTTCCCCATGGTCCAGAATGAGCGTCTTTCTATAGGGGGAAAAAAAAATGAATGCTTAAGTTCATCACTCCAGTGTGCTTGAATCCCTTAAGGTCTCTATCAGCAGCTATTAAAATGTAAGGTGCACTGGCTCAAAGGGGAACATAGGATCCAATGCAACAGACACTGGACTATATTAATGTCAACAGAAGACCATATAAAAAAACCTTAGTTGATGTTTCCTTCCAGTGGCAGTCATCTTAATGACCCTATATTTAAAAGTCACATTTTTATATAAACTTGTTTAAATACCATGATATAGTTTATATAAACTTGTATGTGCCCTATGGGCATATAAATTATTCTTTTTTCAGTCCCCTAAAATAAGATCAGCAGAAAAGACACCATTGGTGTTCATAATTTTAAAGAATACATGGATATTTAGTTGGCAGCAACTGACCTTTTTAAAAAGGAAATAGAATGGAATGAAATAAATTGCATTAGAATGCATCACTTGTACTAAAGGTGAAATATTATTTATAAAAAAAAAGTCTAAGAATACACAGATACATAAACTCTATAGTTCACATACTTCATAGTCACGGAGTGCCTTGACTATCCTACATTATTTTCTTTGTTAACCAAGATTGCCGTGACAATTTTGGTGATGACCTTTAACATCAGTCATCAACAGTCCTGAGAGAGTGGCCTTATCCTCAAATGTTATTTTTGTCCCTCATGACTTCCTAATCTGCCATGAAGCTACCAATCTTATAGGCAGCTCTCTGGGGTCAGCAAACTGTGATGTCTTCCCTTCATCCTTTCACCACACTGATCCTCTCCTACTGAATCAGGAGATGAAGTCTAATCTTAAAAAGAATAAGCATGCAACTGGACTCAGAAGTCCAAAGAAGAGCTCTCTCTTTGTCATCTCTAGCTCACCTAGGGATCCTACACCCCCGATTCCATCAGATACACTGCTGCCAAATTAATCTTCCTAAAAGCACAGCCCCGATTGTTCCCCACCCCCAACCCTTCTGTTCAGAACCTTTCAAGGGCTCCTCCTGTCCTTCTGAAGGAAGAAGTTGTTTGAACTCTATTGCTTGGGATTCAGAACACTTAATAATCCAGCACTAGTTTTACTCTGACGTTTCCCTTCTCTGCTGTGTTACTGTGGATTCCAAATGAATCACATCACCATTCCCTGGAGGTACCATATACTTTATAACCATGTCTTTGCTCGTCTCTTTCTCCCACCAACACAGAATGGCTTCTCCAAGGCAGTTCAAATGTAACCTCATCTATAACATGTATGACATCTTTTCTATACCTTCCTGCTCACTGCTCTCCAACCCAACACCAGTGATTTATCTGATACTGGTTTACCTCTCTGTAAACTACCAGACCTAGTTTACCTGCTCGTAAAATGGGCTCAAGAATGCCAAATGATTTTGAGGATTAAATATGTAGAATAGTTAATACACAATTATGTTTTTTTTTTTGTGATGGTTGTCATAGTTATTGCTTCTATCTTTTAACAGTTACTATACAGTAAATAATATGAAAATTGTCATTTTGTTGATTTTTGTATCCTCCACTATCCCTGTCACAGTATAAATAACTTAGGAAGGAACAGAAGAAGGACATATGAAAGAAACTACATGTTCTCAATTTGGGGGCAAAGAAAGAACCAACAGTTTCCGATTCTGAGTATATCATCTATGTAGATCAATTTGGCCTGGAAATGCCACATGTGTACACTGGCTTTCGCTTAACAAAGTGTTAAATTGGGTCACTGCACTATCACTAATTGAATTCTAAGAGATGTCAACCATAACTCCTAGGCTGGGGCTCTTTTGTGCAAGATGGCAGTTGAGTGTAACAAGGATCCCTGCTGCTTTTACCGAAAGAACTGAGTCTGTCTTTGAGTCAGGCCCTTTTCTTCCTTTTCAGCTTTCCTGAGCTCTCACTTACCGAGAAAGCAAATTAGATGCCACTTTGTCATCCTGGTCTGAAGTTTCTCACAAATGCTTCCTCTTTTAAAAGACCTTGAGGGTCAGATTCTAATCTGAGTTGTACTGTGATGAGTCTCTTAAAAGAACCACTCTGATGCCTGCAAGCACAGCAGAAAGTATTAGGAAATACAACCTCATTAGTCAAAATCATGGCCACCTCCCAGACACCTCACATAGGAGTGGGGGCAGCCATGTTGGATTTGTTTTAGGAAGAAATAGGACCAAACAGAAACAGGCTTCATCCTGTCAAAAGATTGCTTCTTTAATCCAAAGCTTGGAGTGGAAAATCTGAGCTAACAGATATTCAATGGCTCTGAAACATTTGAGGCATTGTATACACTCAGCTTGCAGCACCTCTGAGCCAAGAGTGCAGTGGGTGCATCTCAAAATGACATGTGGTGACACAGAGTTCTACCGGAGCATGGGGCACTCGGTTAATTGGCAGGGCTGGTCACTAGGAAGCACACTTCACTCTTCAGAAGCCGCAAGGCCACTTGAGCAGCACCCAAAGAAACATTTTAAGTGGGCAAGAGTCACAAAACTCCTTGCATACAGCTCACATGACAATCGAGAACTCCTCCTCACTTGCACTTGTCTTTTACACAGCCAGTGCTCTTGGAGGGGAAAAGGTAAGCCTTTCCACACAGCCAAGTATTGTAAGCCCTACTGAGCACAGAAGATCTCAGGGGAACTACCCACAGCCTGCAGGGTCACTGCCTCCTAATTTCCCTGGGTGGTACCTGATGACTCAGCAAGAGACTACATCTTAATTCTTGCACGGAAGGGATAACCCTAGTTCCAGCGTGAATACTGAAGCCAGAGGACCTCAATACCACTCACTAGTCATGGGAACTTGGGCAATTTCTTAACTCACTGAGCCTTAGTTTCTTCTGCTCTATGGAAAAATTTATGTTCTATGAGAATGAGAATATGTATGCAGATTATGTTGTAACATAAAAGTGTTTTTTAATTAATAATTAATTTTGACACTGGGCAAAGATAGACCATCGCTCTGTCAAAATTTCTCTGTGTTTGGTGCCCTTAGATACCACGCTCAGCATTAGTCCCCCAGGGCTGTTATAACAAAGTGTTACAACCTGAATGGATTAAAACAAGAGAAGTTTATTCTGTCACAGTTATGGAAGACAGAAGTACAAAATCAACAGGCCTATGCCCTCTGTCGCAGCTCTAGGAGAATAATTCAGTGATGGTCAATTTTATGAGACATTTTGACAAAGCCACAAGATATCCAGGTATTTGGTTAAGTATTATTTCTGGGTATGTCTGTGAGGGTGTTTGAATTGGTAGACTAAGAATAAAGTATTGAGAGATTGCCCTCTCCAATGTAGGTGAGCATCATTCATTCTATTGAGGGCTTGCATAAAACCAAAAGACAGAGGAAGCGGGAATTTGTTCTCTTTGCCTGTTTGAGTGGGGACTTCTCCTGCCCTCAGATTAGGATTTACAACATTCGCTCTGCGAGTCCTCAGGCCTTCAGGTTTGGACTGGAACTTACATCATCAATTTTCTTGGTTCTCAGGCCTTTGGACTCAGACCAGAACTACGTCACCTTTTCTGAGTCTCCAGTTTCCAGATGGCAAATTGTGGAACTTCCCAGCCCCACTGAATAAGAATCAATTCCTTATTGTAAATCTCCCTCTCCTTCCCCCTCTCCCTTTCTCTCTCCCCGTCTCTTTCTCTCTCCCTTTCTCAATATATACATAGACATTACACTCTTGATTTTCAAAAGAAGCCCTGGCTAGCTCCACAACTTCACTTGTGCACGTCAGGATATATGTCCCAATGTTGATTTCAAAACCAGGCTCACATGGCTGATTCATGTCAATGTATGGAAAAAATCACCACAATATTGTAAAGTAATTAGCCTCCAATGAAAATAAATTATTTTTTTTAAAAAGTAGGCTCACTAAAACACAGGCATCAAAAGAAAAGGCAGTGGGATATTTGGTCTTCAAAATCTTCATTTCCCTTCAGAAATTTCTTCTGTTTCTTCTCTATTGAAGGACAGTTGGGAGTTCTTAGTCCTTCTATATTAATTCCAGTCTTCTTTGCTCCCATCCACTAATTTGTAAACCTGCCCATTCAAACTCTTCCACATTTCTCAAAAGCCTCCTCTTCCCCATCCCCACACTACTCCTTTGGATGAAGACTCATTGCGTTTCAGATGATTCTCTCTGTTTACTTGAATTTTGGTCCCACCCAATCCTTCTGGTGATTCACCAGCCCAGGTGGGATGCATGAGACAAGTGCTCGGGCCTGGTGCACTGGGAAGACCCAGAGGAATCGGGTGGAGAGGGAGGTGGGAGCGGGGATTGGGATGGGGAATACGAGTAAATCTATGGCTGATTCATATCAATGTATGACAAAACCCACTGAAATGTTGTGAAGTAATTAGCCTCCAACTAATAAAAAAAAAAAAAAAAAAAAAGAAAAAAAAAAAGAATCCACCTGCCAATGCAGGAAACACAAGAGACTCAGGTTGGATCCCTGGGTCAGAGAGATCCTCGGGAGAAGGAAATGGCAACTGAATACTCCAGTGTTCTTGCCTAGGAAATCCCATGCACAGAGGAACCTGGTAGGCTACAGTCCATGGGGTCACAAAAGCATCACACATGAGTTAACAACTAACCAACAAAAACAAGTCCTTCGTCTACCAGATTGATGTTTCTAAAGTATAAACTCGATCATTCGCTGGCTTCAGTTACCTCACTGAGTCTCTACTGCTTTCAGGATTAAATCTAAGATTCTTAGCGTGCCATATGTGACAGACACTGCTGGCTATGTGTTCATCAAAACTCATCTCTTCTCCTGGGAATACATTGCCAAGACATCCTAACAGCTAATTTTGACTGTGTAAGTGTGTTTCTAGTCAATGGAAAATGAAAAAAAAAAAATGACAGGTGCTATATCCAACTTGGTACATAGAAATCTCCCATGCCATCCTTCATGCCCTCTCTTTTCCAGTCAGTCACTAGATACAGAGGATCCACTACAGGACTCTGGGGCCTCAGGAAATGGTAAAGACATAAGACGGAAGAAATCTGGGCTCCTGTAATAATAAAAACTATCTGCTACCTGAGTGAGATATTCACTTCTATTGTATTAAGATCACTTTATCTCACTGCACTAAGATATCTATTTCTACTGTATTGTATTGTTGACTTGTTTATTATGGTCATGTGCCTACTTTGACCAATATTCCATTTGAGTCTCTCCATTTTCTGGTCCTACTTCTCCCATCTCATCATTCATTCATTATTCCTTTCCACCCTATATCATCTTTTTGCCTCAGTGAACTATTACAGTCCACCAAATTCATTATGCCCCTCTTGACTTTGGTTTCATTAGAGTAATGGTCTCTCTACTTAGAAGAATCATATAGGATAGACTATTCTTTATCCTTGTTTTTACATATAAATAAACTTAAGTCTTTCATCAAAAGGCTTTTTATCAGAGTCGGACACGACTGAGCGACTGAACTGAACTGAACTGAAACTTAAGTCTTAGGTTAAATTCCTTGCCAGATTAACAGCTAGAATGTAACTGAGTCAAGATTTGAACCTAAGCAGGTGAATACAAAACGCTTGCACTTAATCACTAGTTCATGAATCAATAAATGTTTTGTAATGAGTCCCTCTCAACCAACAGCAGAAAAACCCTCAAGTTCTAGCTATCACTATGCCTATCCCAGGCCACTCTGAAGGTTCAGACACCATTCAGAGATTCTATTCACAAACACTCACAGAGAAGCTATATAATCTCCCATGCTGAATGTCACTCTTCTTACAGAGCAGAAAGTTAATAATATCATTCCTTGAAGGTAACAAAAACACTTAAAATGTTTTCTTTCCAACTCTTCAGCCTTTGCACTTCACTTCCTGCCTTTCCTGGTTCAGTGTCATTGAACTTAGTGGGTAAATGGGCAAATATACATATCTCCAGACCATACTAAGCATGTCTTTTGATGTGTTCAAGTTCCAAAATGAATGTCACTCATGTTACAGCCTCTCAGGTACTCATAAGTATTAGCAATTTCTGTTTTCCTTTGCTATTTTTTCCCCCCTCTGGGCCATCTATGCTATATTACTTCAATCTTTTTTTTTTTTTTTTTTTTGGTACAATAAGTCATGCCCTCTAATCCATTTATCATTCGTATCATCCTTGCTTGCAGTATTTCCTTTTCATCTTTTCTTGAAAGCAAAATGGTGCCCTAACAAACACGTGTTTAAACAAACATACACTTCACAATCTCAGGCATCCTAGAACCAGACTTTCCATCAGAATCCTTTCTCGACAGCAGTTGATGTAGTTTTTGACCTGCCTCTTCCTCAGCTCTACTTTTTGGTCAACACTTCACTTTTTTACCTATGTCTGTCTTTCTCATTTTTGCCAAAGCATCTTCAACTGTCACAAGTGGCTCTTTGATCTGCTATAATGTACACAAGTCAACACTTCTGTGGTTCATTTTTCTTAACTTCAGAATTCCAAGAGTGCTAAATATAAGCATCTATAAAAACACCCTTATAGTACCCTGTGAAATTCAGACAGGGTTCAAGCCAGTTTTTCCAACACTTGAAAGGCATCTCATCCCACATGGTGCCTTGGAGAACATTGCCTATACCCAACCTGAGCCTACAGAATTTACTAAGGAGAGAATTATTTTGTGCTCCTGTTATCATGCCTTTTTATAACTTTCTCCAAGCTGTCCACCAATCTTATTTTCCATGCAATCGTCCAGTGCTCACACTCCAATATTAGACACCAACTTCTTCCAATCTATCAGTCAATTAATTTGATAAACATTAACTGGGGCTTCCCTGCTGGCTCAGATGGATTGGTAATTAAGGAAAAATCTTCCTCTCTTTAGTCAACATATGACATCTCTGAACCTCAGTTTCTTTCGGTGTAAAATGGAGATGATATTCCACTTTCTGTATTTCTGTATGAAGGAAACTATCAGTTATTCATAGGCTTGTTATAAAGATAATTTTCAGTCTCTTCTCCTAATCCTCCCACTGCAATGAAAAATTCTAGTATCAGCATCATTTCCTCCTATGAGGCCAGAATATATATATTAGGGTAATCTGGGAAGGGAAGAACATGAAAGGGTCTGAGGATGAGATTTATTCTGAAAAACATGAAAACTAATAGTTTCAGGAATGTGGTAGAGGAGTAGGTCAGTAGCTTCCTGATGTTGACTTGAGGGAATGGAGAGGAGTGAGTGTTGAGGAAAATGGTTATTGTCTATCTGTAAGATAAGACAGGAATAGAGAAAAGAAGTGCTATTTCCTGAGCATTGGTTGAAAAGTTAATAATGAAAATTTAAGTCAATGTCAATGACTATTTTCCTTTGACTTGAGCTTTGCCAGGACTGAGCTGTATGAGAGAGTTTTTGGCTTTATTGAGGTTCTATGTAGACTATTCATGCTTCCATTATCTAAGGCCACGGTTGATTCCACTTTCCCAAATCCAGAATGGTCCACTTTAACGTTTGCGTGCCTTTTTGAGTCACTGGTTCTCAACCTTAGGCAATGTCCACCAAGAAATTTTGGAATGATATTAGCAAATATAATTAGAAGTTGTGTTTTCTTTCTGTGAAGGGGATAAGCAGAGAAGCACTTGAAAATCAAACCAATAGTTTTAAAATTATCCACAAACTTGGTTTATCTGAATTCTCCTCTATTAGTGTGTTTAATCTGGAGAAGGCAATGGCACCCCACTCCAGTACTCTCGCCTGGAAAGTCCCATGAATGGAGAAGCCTGGTAGGCTGCAGTCCATGGGGTCGCAAGGAGTCGGACACGACTGAGCGACTTCACTTTCACTTTTCACTTTCATGCATTGGAGAAGGAAATGGCAACCCACTCCAGTGTTCTTACCTGGAGAATCCCAGGGACGGGGGAGCCTGGTGGGCGGCCGTCTATGGGGTCGCACAGAGTTGGACATGACTGAAGCGACTTAGCAGCAGCAGCAGCAGTGTGTTTAATCAAGGACTGACTGTGTAGAGAGCTGTATATTTCTATGATTTCTAATGTTCACTCTCTGATTTTTCTGAAGATTTTTTTTTCATGAGTTACTCCCTTGTTAGCTCTTTAAGAACACTTGGAATAGATAATATGATCTTACTGATTTATATGGTATAGTGTAGTGACTAGAATATTCTTTTATTTAACCTCTTCTGTAGCTTTCTGACTCTGCCACCAAAAATCTCCTCGACTCTGCCTCCTCTATGCTTCTGTGTATAATTTAGTTAAAGGGGGAGACCAAGTAATTGCTAATTAATTCCTCCCATCACAGTTCTCTAGTTGTCTGGCTTCCCTCTTCACATAAAGTGGCCTGTCTGGCCTCCTGTTCTCCTTCATTTCCTAATTCCATTGCTTAGAAGAAATATTTTGGTGACTGTTCTTAGGATTGTGGAATCTATTTCTGCAAAAATGCAAATTGTCTGAGGCAAGTCTGATCCTTTAACACTCATTGACAACTAGCTTATTTCAAAAGAAATTTTATCAGCCTCTTTACTAAATCCAATAAACATTTTATTTAAAACCTAGTCTATTCTTAGAACTCTACTCACTAATTCAAATATTTTATTGAATTCCAGGTAGTATACTAAGAACTGGGGGTATGATAAAAGATATGGTTCCTTCCTTCTGGAAAAGGGATTAAAAGGAAACATCTTCATATTTGAAAAAAAAATGGAACACATTTTTTTAAAGGCTATATTTTCCACAAGTAATACCAATAGTAATGACAGCTTTTTGTTGTATACTTTATGCGGGCTTTCTCTGTGTTAAGGGTTTTATCTTCATTCTCGTTTTTTATTTTCACCACACGCTATGAGTTAAGTGCTATTGTTACCAACCCATTTTACAGATTAAAAGATAGAGGATGAAAAGAAATTAATGTACTAGGTCAAATTATACAGCTCACCAGTGGCAGAGCTGGAATTCATTCTACAGAGTTTGCATTCTTAAGTTCTAAACCTGCAGCATAAGCATGAGTGTGTTTGGCATATAGTAGGCACACAATCAATGCTTGGTTAATTGTTAGTAAAGAAGAGGGGCTGGGAAATAGTATGGCTTAACCAACAAGTTTGAGTCAAAGAGCAACTGAAGCAAGGGACATGCAGGTAAGGGAGTAGCTTTGGCCTCCTATGGGAGGCCAGGTTGTAGAGTGGGCTCTGAAACCTGCAGAGAGGGCAGAAAGCACTCAAGGCTCAGAGCAGGAAAGAACCTGGAGAATGTATCAACTGGGACAGCTGCTCTCAACAGTGATGTGCACAAAGAATTGAAAATTGGAGGCCTTGAGACTCAACAGAAGAAAATAACAGTAGTCTACAGGTGGGATAATAATAAACTGAATGAAGAGAAAGAGCATCATAGAAAAACAAGGGGCAAGATTTGGATATGGGACTTTGTTGGAGGTTATAAACAATTCTGAGGTTCTGAAGCTTGTAATTATTATTGTCATCATTGAAAGTCATGTAAATCAGGAATGGGTGTCAGTTTGACTTGTTCTTACCAAGGACAAAAGGATGAATGAATAGAGGAGTAAGTGAATAAGTAAATGAAGTGTTCGTGAGAAGCTGAGTTTGAAGGAGTGGCAGAGCCTCCTAAGGAGAATCAGATCCCACAGAACTGTCTTGTGCTCCTTTTTTTTTTTTTTTTTTTTTCGCCCCTGTTGTACCCAAGCCTCATTTCTCCATATCCTCTTTAAAACTCTTCTTTGGTGTCATTTTAGATAATGTGGCAAGCAAACATCCAGATTTATAAATTTATAGAAGTAACTCCCAAGAAACTCTCCTGTTGTGCAGCCATATACATATATATTTAATCCAGAAGGATTTCTCATTCTCCGAGAATGGGAAGTTCTCTGATAACAAGAGACTCAACCAATGCTCTGTTTGGTTAATGCCAGGTTTTGTAACTACCCTTCAGAATATGTCAAATGGAGGACCCAAGGGGTTACTCTAATAACCTAAGGAATCCATCTTACGTTGTGCCCTGGACATAAGGCATATGTGAATAGGTCAAAACAGAAGAGAAAATGGAATAAAATTGTAAAGTCACATTCCTGAATGTCTAGGCACCATCTTTGATAACCACCACCACAGTGCCTTAGAAGCAGCCTAGATAAAATATAAAAGATGAAGCACCAACAAGGAAAAAAAAAAAAAAAAAGGTAACTCAGGGTTCATCAGTCCTAAATCTCTGAGACCATTAAAAATTGAATTTCAGGAAGATCCAGAGATCCATCCAAACACCATATTTACAGTGAGTAAGAATGAAGGTTTCAAAGTCAGACACATCTGAGTTTGAACTCAGCCACTTTTGTCATTGACCAAGGGTCATTCCGTGAGATGTTTCCATTCCCTCTGTCTCAGTTTTCTCATTTGTAACATGGAGATAAAGCCTCAGGTTAGTTGTGAAGATTAAATAAGATAATGTGCATAAACTTAGCAGCTGTCTGCGGGTCCTGTAGACGGAGGAGCCAGGTGGGCTGCTGTCCATAGGGTCGCACAGAGTCAGACACGGCTGAAGCGACTGAGCATGCATGCATGCATTGGAGAAGGAAATGGCAACCCACTCCAGTGTTCTTGCCTGGAGAATCCCAGGGACAGAGGAGCCTGGTGGGCTGCCGTCTATGGGGTCGCACAGAGTCGGACACGACTGAAGAGACTTCACAGCAGCAGCAGGGGCACAGGAGACAGCTCGGTAAATGGCAGCTATGATTTTTCTTTTACATTTTTCAATTTCATTTATTTTTTAAATTTTTAATTGGAGGATAATCCCTTTACAATGTTGTGTTGGTTTCTACTCTACAACATGAATCAGCCATGAGTGTACATGTATCCCCTCCCTCTTGAGCCTCACCCCTACCCCCATCATACCCATCTAGGTCATCACAGAGCACCGAGCTGGGCTCCTTATGCTACACACCAGCTTTCCACTACTTATCTATTTTACACACGGTAGGGTATACATGTCAACGCTACTCTTATTACCAATGTACTATGTACCAAAGTGAATCCAAAGAAATCTAAGTTCTGCTCCTTCAACCCCCCACTCTTCACCAGCCTCAGCCAACCACACATCTCTAGCTGCTTCAGTAACATTGCTTCAGTCATCAGAACACCATGGAGACACAAAGGGAGCAAGAAAATGTGTGGAGTAGATGAGAAAAAAAATCCCCCAGTCACTGCCTCACGTTATGGCTGCTCTGGATTAAGATTTGGGTCATCAGCTAACCAGTGTTGCTCAAAGCAGTGTTGAATTCTCTAATGGAGAAAGGATTAGAGGACAGAACCAGCTGTTTGAGGTACAGGAATTATATGAATCTGAACAAGCGTGATTTTAAGAGATATCCTATGAAGAAAAAAATTGCTCATTTTTAGATGCATACTATTATTGGTTCCTGAGGCTGCAGATGGGGAAGTTTCTTTGGGAGGACATGAAACACATCCCTTCTTAATATCCTCCTTAAAAAAAATTATATGGGTACTTAAAACATGTGTTTGTTAGAGGCGGTAACTTATCTGAGATAACAACCTAAGACTGATGTCTTGTGATAAAGGAGAGTTTTTTGGAGATGTTTACTCCACTTGAGTTTTCAACTTTATCTTTTGCATATGTCTATTTAGGGTTTTTAAATACGACTCTCTTCTCACTGCCACTAATCTTATTTGTGCTCTGAAATAAGTTACACTGTAGTGTGGTGGGTGCTTGAAAATATCTTTTCAACTGAGTAAAAAATTTACATAATTTACATTTTACATACATATTTAACTCTCATGGTAAAAACATAATCTCACTCGACTGGTAAATGAGCTACTATTAACATACTTTATTAATAATATGAGAAATCCTATTTAAACTAAGAAATGGAATCTCTGTGGAAATTGAAGTCAGTACACAGCACCTTGCAATCATACTTTAAGGTGTATTTCACAAGATACGTCTGTATCCAAGAAACAGTCATGAAATGAGTAAATGATGCCATTAGAGCATCGTAACTGCAGAAGTAACTGCAGAAGTAACCATAGCAATTGTAACAGTAGCAGTAGTGATAGTTTGGTACAATCTTATTAAATTCCTCTAAATATGTCATCTGTGTTATCACATTTAATTCTCACAACACTATCAATTTTTATCACTATCCCTTTTTACAGATGAAGATGTCAAGGTACAACACGGAAGTTAAGTGTTGTCCCAGATCCCGCAGCTATTAAGTGACAGAGCTGGAACTTAAACGGAGAAAAACCTGAGATTTTTTTACACTTCACTAGAACATCCTTCACTTACATGACTACATGGAAGGTGAGCTTGGATTCTAGCCCATGTCTGTGTGATTCCAGAATGTACCCTTTGATGATAAAACTTCAGTTGTTTTCTAAGAGGTTCCCATGTCCATTGGGGAAATACTCTCATGAGGGACCTGTCTCATGAGTTCAGAGTATATGACCAGCCATCTTCATCCAAGAAGTAGCTATGAATTAGGTATGGATAGTGATGGAAAATAAAACGAATGTGCATCATAAAAGTGGTTCCATAGGCCTCAGTTGAGAAATTTAGTCATTTCCAGAGTGAAAGTGGAAGGGAAGAAAGGAAGAGAGGAGAGAGAAAGGAAATGAAAGAGAAAATTTTTATTAAACAACTATTAAGTGCCAAGAAAAGTGCTAAGCATTTTATATATCAGGACTCATTACACTGAAGCCTAGAATTCACAAAAAGAGCCATAAAAATGATCAAAAGACTGAATTATGCTAGCTTACAGAAAGATTAAAAAAATTAGATAGACTTCTTAGGAAAAGTCAGAGCTCTTCTTTTGCAGATTAGAGAACTTTAGCTGGGAGAGCTTCAGTGCCATGCCCAAGTAACACACTAAGTTAACCCTAAATCCAAGACTGGACCTGTCCGCTGGATTTCCCTCTGCCCCAGTCTTCATGTTTGCATCCAACTCAAAGGGGTCATCTGTGCCATACCCTCCTGCTCCTTCTCTACTGCTGGCTTGTACCAGATCATAAGTCAGCTGAGGTTTGCTGTCCCCAGGACTGATAGTGACAAAGTCATCAGGGAGACCCCTTGTCAGTCTGGACCAAAAGGAGTCATGGTGGGTACTGAGCTTGACTGTCTAACATACATAAAAGGTTTTATTTGCTCTCATTCTTTCTTTGGGGAGAAGAGGACAGCTATTATGAGTGGCACATTTATATTCCCATTTTAGAGATGAAAAAATTGAGTTTCAAAGAAGTGAATAAATTTGCCTAAGCTAATTAAGCTAGAAAGTGACAAACTTAGAGCTTAGCTATAGGATTGCTAAACAAAAGTTTCACCAGTGGCAATGAAATGCCATATGTTTATGTCCATGTCTTTCACCTTGGACCTAAGATAAAACCCTCCGGGCTACCAATTTTTATTTATAAATGCATATTCTTCTTCTTCTTTTTTTTTTATTAAACTGTTTTTTTTTTTTAATTATTATTATTTTTTTTTTCCAGTGGGTTTTGTCATACATTGATATGAATCAGCCATGGATTTACATGTATTCCCAATCCCGATCCCCCCTCCCACCTCCCTCTCCACCCGATTCCTCTGGGTCTTCCCAGTGCACCAGGCCGGAGCACTTGTCTCGTGCATCCCACCTGGGCTGGTGATCTGTTTCACCATAGATAGTATACATGCTGTTCTTTTGAAATATCCCACCCTCACCTTCTCCCACAGAGTTCAAAAGTCTGTTCTGTATTTCTGTGTCTCTTTTTCTGTTTTGCATATAGGGTTATCGTTATCACCTTTCTAAATTCCATATATATGTGTTAGTATGCTGTAATGTTCTTTATCTTTCTGGCTTACTTCACTCTGTATAATGGGCTCCAGCTTCATCCATCTCATTAGGACTGGTTCAAATGAATTCTTTTTAATGGCTGAGTAATATTCCATGGTGTATATGTACCACAGCTTCCTTATCCATTCATCTGCTGATGGGCATCTAGGTTGCTTCCATGTCCTGGCTATTATAAACAGTGCTGCGATGAACATTGGGGTGCACGTGTCTCTTTCAGATCTGGTTTCCTCAGTGTGTATGCCCAGAAGTGGGATTGCTGGGTCATATGGCAGGTCTATTTCCAGTTTTTTAAGAAATCTCCACACTGTTTTCCATAGCGGCTGTACTAGTTTGCATTCCCACCAACAGTGTAAGAGGGTTCCCTTTTCTCCACACCCTCTCCAGCATTTATTGCTTGTAGACTTTTGGATAGCAGCCATCCTGACTGGCGTGTAATGGTACCTCATTGTGGTTTTGATTTGCATTTCTCTGATAATGAGTGATGTTGAGCATCTTTTCATGTGTTTGTTAGCCATCTGTATGTCTTCTTTGGAGAAATGTCTGTTTAGTTCTTTGGCCCATTTTTTGATTGGGTCATTTATTTTTCTGGAATTGAGCTGCAGGAGTTGCTTGTATATTTTTGAGATTAATCCTTTGTCTGTTTCTTCATTTGCTATTATTTTCTCCCAATCTGAGGGCTGTCTTTTCACCTTACTTATAGTTTCCTTTGTAGTGCAAAAGCTTTTAAGTTTCATTAGGTCCCATTTGTTTAGTTTTGCTTTTATTTCCAATATTCTGGGAGGTGGGTCATAGAGGATCTTGCTGTGATTTATGTCGGAGAGTGTTTTGCCTATGTTCTCCTCTAGGAGTTTTATAGTTTCTGGTCTTACATTTAGATCTTTAATCCATTTTGAGTTTATTTTTGTGTATGGTGTTAGAAAGTGTTCTAGTTTCATTCTTTTACATGTGGTTGACCAGTTTTCCCAGCACCACTTGTTAAAGAGGTTGTCTTTTTTCCATTGTATATCCTTGCCTCCTTTGTCAAAGATAAGGTGTCCATAGGTTCGTGGATTTATCTCTGGGCTTTCTATTCTGTTCCATTGATCTATATTTCTGTCTTTGTGCCAGTACCATACTGTCTTGATGACTGTGGCTTTGTAGTAGAGTCTGAAGTCAGGCAGGTTGATTCCTCCAGTTCCATTCTTCTTTCTCAAGATTACTTTGGCTATTAGAGGTTTTTTGTATTTCCATACAAATTGTGAAATTCTTTAGGCTAACAGAAAATAGCCATTCTCCTTCCAACTCTGGGAGGAGTCACCAGGTTGGTTCTTACCCTCCCAGTTAGGAAAAGTATCATGGCGTAGAAAATAAATTTCCCCCTTGTGGTTTAGCTTAGTTTTCCTTAGCATAATAAAAGAAGAATGTCTTCTTTGTGCTCAGATGCAATGTGCAGAGTTCTGTTTCCCTGAGAAAGTATATGACAACTTTAACCATTAACTAGAAAAAGATAAGCCCTCAATTCTTTGCTGATTTGCTGTCAATATAGCCAGGAAAGGGAACCTTACAGAACAGGGACCTTATTTTTCTTAGAAAGACTCTAGAGGCAGCTAGACTCGAGTTAACCAGTTCTGTAGCCTTGAATGATTTGTTTTGACATCCCCAAGCCTCAATTTCCTGATCTTTTTTTTCTTTATTGAAGTATAATTGACCAATAAATTCATAAGATATTTAGAGTGTACAATGAGATGATTTTACATACACTAACATTATGAAAGGATCCTCTCCCACATCACCTCACATATTTACCTTTTTTTGTGAGAATATATAAATTCAATTTTCTGATCTTTAAGAGGAAAATAATACTGCCTACTGCACAGGGTGGCTGGGAGGCATATAAAACACTTAGGATGCCTCCTTGTAAAGAATCTGCCTGCACTGCAGAAGACACAGGAGGTACAGGTTCAATGCCTGTGTCAGGAAGACCCCCTGGAGAAGGAAATGGTAACCTACTCCAGCACTCCTGCCTGAAAAATCCCATGGACAGAGGCACATGGGGACGCAAAGAGTCAGACAGGACTGAGCAACTAAGCATGCATGCTAAGTCGCTTCAGTTGTACTGGACTCTTTGAAATCCTATGGACTGTAGCCTGTCAGGCTTCCTCTGACCATGGGATTCTCCAGACAAGAATACTGGAGTGGGTTTCCATGCCCTTCTCCAGGACATCTTCCTGACCCAGGAATCGAACATGTGTCCCCTGCGGCTCCTGTATTGCAGGCAGATTTTTTACCTCTTTCACCACAGGGGAAGCCTGGGGAGCGACTAAGCATACACTATCAAAAAGGCAGAAAATAATAAGTATTGGCCAGGGTGTGGAAAATGGGAACCCTTGTGCCCTGTTGGTGAAAATGTGAAATGGTGCCACTGCTGTGGAAAACTGTATGGAGCATCATCAAAAAGTTTAGAATAGAACTACCAAATGATCCAGTAATTCTACATCTGAGTATACACCCAAAAGAACTGAAAGCAAGACCTCAAAGGGATATTTTATATTCAAGTTCATAACAGTATTATTCACAACAGCCAAAAAGTGCAAGCAACTATACTGTCTATCAACGGATGAAAAATTAAGCCAAATGTGGTATATTGTGGTATATTCCAATGTGGTACAGTGGAATCGTATGTGGTCTTAAAAAGAAAGTCTGACACATGTTACAATATGCATGAATCTAGAAGACATTATGCTAAGTGAAAAAAGCCAGTCACAAAAAGATAAACACTGTATGATTCCACTTACATGAGATATCAATACCTAGAAAAGTCAAATTCATAGAAAGTAGAATGGTGGTTACCAGGAGCTAGAGGAAAGGAGAATGGGCAATCATCATTTGATAGACATAGAGTCTCAGTTTTGCAAGCTGAAGAGAGTTCTGGATATTGATGCTGGTGATGGTTGGACAACAACATGAATGTACTTAATACCATTTATTATACACTTAAAAATGATAAAGATAGTTTAAAAAAAAAAAGCCATGGGGATAGCCAGCTTAGAGGATGGGAAGCAATGACACAAAATTAAAATGCCTGCAATGAAAAAAGAAAAAGTACTTAGCATAGGACTGGCCCATTGCAATTGTTCAATGATGGCTGAAGTGCTAGTAAAGATGGTAGGAAATTTGGTGGTGAGGTGGTGGAGCGGCATTAAAGCAGTGTGCATGCTTTTCTCCTCCTTAGAAGATGCTGGCTTCCTGAGAGAAAGAGGCACGCTTTCAATCTCAGAACACAAAGCAACACGAAATGAACAGATTCTGCTGCAGAAGATGAGCCTGTGTAGGAGCCAAATGCAGGTAGGCACTGAGCGAGCCCAGCGTGGTGGTGGCGGCGGCAAGGCAGAGCACTGGGGGAATTGCTCCAGCAATTGGAAAAATGTGTTTTAATTAGGTTGGTTGGCTGGTGGTTCCCAAAGCAATGGGCTCTGAGTGGAAGGCAGGGGGTGTGCAAGCACGTGCATGAGAGAGCTCAAGATGGAGAGAGAGGAGAATGATTGATTGGAGAGAAGGGATGCAATCTGCTATAAACAGCCCATTAGGTTCCAAGCGGGTGACTCGAACCACAGAGAGCAAACTCCTGCACTTTTGGACCTCAGGGGCCAGCAGCATCTTACTGTGGCTGCCAGTGAGAAGCCCTGCCCTAGAGAGATTGCCACGATGGTGCGGGGCGGGGGGTTGGGGGGTGGGTGAGGGCCATCACCCCCACACTTCCCTGACTCTGCCTGTTTTTCAATGACTCAAAAGGCCAGTGAGGTGAGCATCTCATAGTCCAAGGCTAATAATGATAATAAACCTGCAAGAACAAAATTGACTGCACAGAATAAAATTTTAAAAGTAAGACAGTTCTCTACAGTTCTCGGTCATTTCTGTCTCAGATTATGTTGGGGGAAGGGTGAACACAATTTTATTGAGAAATTGATTGTAATTGGCGCTCTGCATGCTCTCTGGCAGAGGACCCTGAAAGCAGGTTCTCCTGACATGCCGATGTCACTTCTGCCACCAACACCCTCGCCAACAAGCCCAAATTAGGGGCCCCTCTACCCACCACCTTTCTGGAAAGACATTGCTTTTGCAGCCCTTTCCTCCTGTTGATGAGATCTACGATACATTTGGGAAAGAAAACAAATGGATGAGTTCGGGGCAACTAGTGAAAAGTACAGCTGAGAAGACAAGGATAACACTGCAGGTGAGATTCTGTGCTAAGGACTGGGAATTTCTAGGATACAGTTGACCAGTTAGAAGAAGGAAAAATAATTCTGTATGTGCGGGGTCAGGGACATGGTACTGGATGTGGTTTTTTTATTGTGTTTTACCAAAATACCCCAACAAAAGATCTCTTCCTAAGCTCTTTTCTATGTTTCTTTCAATCAAGCTGCACTGCTTTAAAACCAAACAGAACATGCTGATGTTGAGCTATCTGAGAAGGAAAATCTGAATAAAATGCATAACGAGTTACCAGGAGCAAAAAATGTGCTTTTTAATGCAATGCTTTCCTGACCTTTCCAAGGGGAACAGCAGCTGGTTTCACCAGGCTCGTGGATTACACGACTCTCCTCAGAATTTATCCAACGTATGGATACAAATCCACTGAAAGTATCCTTTATTTAGGTGGAAATTGCAGTCTTGGAGGCTTAAGGCTCACCCACGTGTTACCTCGGGATGCACCGTCTCCATGACAAGGCCAGGCGCACTGCTTTCAAACATGAAGCAGCCAGCAGTTTTCAAACTTCATACTTGGCAATTCGTTTTACTGACAAGCACCCCAAGTCTCTCCCGAGGTGTTCTCTGGTGTGGGAGAGTGAAAAGGAAGGACAGCCCCAGGTGTTTCTCCTCTTCCAAGGGGCCAGCTGCATTCAACTCTGTACCCACGCTCATACCTCCCCAGCCCCCCGTCCAGGGCACAGCTGTGGCTGCCACACATTCTTGACAGGGGTCACGTCCCTGAAAAGCACAACGGCATCTTCAAGACAACTTCCAACACAGCATGTTAGCCAAATATCGCCAGGATGCCAACTGCCTTCACGATCTGGGTTCAGCACCCTCTTATCCTCCCTGGGGGGTCCCCAGCTTTTTTTCAACTCCTACTAACAACGATCCCTTTTCTCCATGTTACTCCCAGCAGCCACCAAAAACTAGCATAGCATGACCCTAAATGATCGCTTCTTCAGAGTCCACAATTCCAAAGCCCCATCTCTCATGACTCAACAGTAGGAGGAGTGAACTTGGGAGTCGCCTCCCTCACCTCCACCTCCATCACACACAAGCTCACCTTCAACCCTGCCTCGGGCACCCCGCACCAGACAGAATTCAGCATCTACCTTCCAGAAAGGTAACTGTTCATCACAGAGCTGGTTGGTTTTTTTTTTTCCAGACTCAAGCTTACCAGCAGCACATGGCTTTGAGTGCTGAAGGTCCAAATTGAGAAAGACTGAACTTCATCCGACTAAAATCCAGGAAGTTAAAAACAAGTCTTCATATTTGCCAGCAGTCCTCCACTGTCATAGACAAAAATATATCCTATCTGCCAACTATAGCAGAGAATCTTCAAGCAGTAAGAGAGCATTGGTGACCCCCCTCATATGTCCAAGTGTTCTGTGTTCCAGAACGTTCTACACAGTCTTAAAAGAACGTATTACATGTTCTGGGCTAATGTCCACATTTTTTGGATATCTTTTTTCTCATGACTAAAAGGTAATACGTGTTCTGTGGAAATTTGGGGAAAGTAAAAATCTACACATAAAAATAAATAATGATTACCCATAATCTATTCAACCATAAAAAAACAAACAAACAAACAAACAAACAAAACCATGATACACTAGATAAGCACAGAAGTTGGAAGTATTTGCTGGTTCTGCATACTGCCACACAAGCAGACCTGGAAGACAGGCTTTCTTTCATTTTGCAGGCAAACCACCACAGAGCACAGTTTCAGGAAATATATGCCATTAAAGAATATTACAAGCAGCTTACTGCAGTAACACCTATAATTTTTCATTCATTTTAATATGCCTGTTTTTCACGTTTAGAATTTCTAGTAACTCTCCCTTATTATGTTCTCTCGGTTGATGTGCCTATATAATCGGATAAACATTTGTCTAATACTGGGCTGTGCTATTTTTAAAAGTATTTTTGTGGAACAACAACAACAAAATCACTATAAAAACAAAAGCACCCAAGCACTGCATTTTAAGTCTTTCTTAGGTTGAGGAAAAGTATTTTTTTTAAAAAGGGAACGCTTTCAGATTGTCAACTGACCACAATGTCCTTGCCACTTGGACTTCTCAAGTCAAATCCTTCTTTTTGCCAGGTGAGAGGAATAGGGCAGTGTTTCTTGAGGTCTTCTTTGGAAATTTTTATATAAATGTATAAAAATAAATAAAAATGTAATATATTTAGCTCATGGAATTCTCCAGGCAAGAATACTGGAGTGGGTAGCCATTCCCTTCTCCAGGGGATCTTCCTTATCCAGGGAGAAAACCCAGGTCTCCTGCATTGCAGGCACATTCTTTATCATCTGAGCCACCAGGGAAGCCCCACCACATACCAAGCACAGAACTAAATATGTTAGATACATTATTACTTTCATCCCTGCACCTCTCATGGTTATCCTCATGGCATCAACACCTTTGTCTTAAAAATTGAAGAAAAAGGTAGATCAAAGGCTTGTAGGATATACAAACCATCATAAAGGAATTCAACCAAGAGCCACCTTTCTCTAGAAGCCAACCGCCATACTAATGTAGTGCCAATAAACTGTCTCTACAAACTGACCCAGTTTTCACTGTTTTGGCCTTAAATGGGTAAGGACAGTTGGATTCATGAGGCTGAAGGAAAGCCACGCTGGCCGGGATCTGGGTTTTGTCTGGTGACTCAATTCCATGTTTGCAGACAACTCAAGCAGGCCGAACTGAGCAGGGGGAAGCGCGGCCCAAGGGAAGGCTGGACAAGTGTCTTAAAACTGCAAAATGTTTATGGCCACCACCATCCCATCACTACTTCCTTGGCACTCACATCAACCACCAGAGGAACATGAAGATCCTCTTTCTCTCCAAGCACCAAGGACTGTCCTCAACACAAGAAATATTTCCCTTTTTCTAAGAGGAGTCAGGACTGGGAGAAAGATCATACATTGGGCCACGGTCAGGTGGCTCGACCAAGAGAAGATGGTCAAGGACATGACTCACACAGGAAGACACAAACAGCTTCCTTTCTTTTGGTTTTATTTCAGCTCTAAGCCTGTCTTAGATGCCACTTGCGAACATCAATTTAGAGCAACCGTCCCAAGAGAAAGGCCACAGAGATGAGGATGCCCAAGAACTTGGATTCCAAGGGCTCGTAGCAAGTTGACTCAACTGCTTGAAGTCTCTTGCTCCATCCTGCCTTCACAGAGTACCAAGGCAGAGGCTGGAGAGACCAGAGTCTCAGTTATTAATTCATGTGGCACTTGAGTTTGCAATCTATATAATCGTTTCCAGGCACTTCATGGAAAGAAGTTCTCATGGCTCCAGCAGGTCTGCTCAAGGTTTTCTCATATGGAACCCTGGACCCTGCCAAGCACACCATGCCACAAAACATATCCTACCATCTGCTTACATGCCAGTAATAAACAAAGCCCTGTGCAAACTCCACACTGAAGATTTAAGAAATAGAGAAATAGCATGACTTGGACCCAAGATAGCAATATTGATGCTCTTCCATAATGGTACTGGGGATGCTCTCCAGGTGACAAGGATACTCTTCTTATGCCTGCAGGAGACTCTTGACACCTAAAATTCCACAGGACATGAGTAACATTCGACTAGATCAAGTGTTTCAGAACAGCTTCTGTTTATCCATTAAATGAACCAGGTGGTCACCATTGAATTCTTAATAGATAAAATGTGTCAGACTCATCAAGACTAGTTTGGGAAGAATATAATCTGCAAGGAGAATTTCCCTGATATGAATCCCCTCTTCCTCTATGCTCCCACAGCACCATGGATCATTCATGGACCATTCTCTGGGGCAGCTTATCTCACAACCCCGTAACTGTGCATGTGCATGTCTGCCTCTCCTATCCATCCTGAGGGTCACCACGGGCGGGGCAGAAGCTCCATCCTCCACAGCTCTGTATCCCTGGGGCCACACAGTCCAGGGCCCATCGCCAGAGCTTCACAAATGGTTAGCAAATGCTTAGTGAAGCACCAGCCCAGCCGCTCTTTTGTTTTCAGACACTAAGTGCTGGGAAATAAAACTTCAGCATCACCTCCTGGTACCAGCCCAAATGGGCTTCCTTGGTGGCTTATGATTAATAAAGAATCCACCTGCAAGGCAGGAGACGTGGGTTCAACCCCTGGGCTGGGAAGATCCCCTAGAGGAGGGCATAGAAGCCCCCTCCAGTATTCTCACCTGGAGAATCCCCATGGACAGAGGACCCTGGCAGGCTATCGTCCATGATGTTGCAAAGAGTCAGACACAACTGAAGTGACTGAACACATATGTACCAACCCAAATAGTCAGACATGTACATTCAAAATGGATGCCTCACCTATAAAGGTTTTTCAGCCTTTTTTTTAAAATCCGTGTATTTTATTTTCAGATATAGAAGTTCTCCCATATACAAAGAAAAATCTAGAATGACCCTTTAGTTCTCGTGAACAATTTCAAATAAGAAAATATACCCATAGTTTTAGAATTCTGGGCCTTATAATCAATGGTCTACTCTCTCTGGAATGTTCGAGACCCTTTCATTTTGGATTATATTCTCCTCTCAGCCACCATCTTTTCATATTGAGAGAGAGATTTTGTTGCCTTTCTGAGAGAGGGTCCCTTTTCCTTCACCATTCTAGATGCCCTTCTCCCATGCGGGCCCTTTTCATACTTTCTGAAAGTTCTGTAACTGAAACTGTCCACTACTCTCCAATCACAGATTCTGAGCTGGCAGATAGAATTGCCAAAGCTGGCCAAGAAGTGAAAAACCAAACAAGCCATGAGAGTCAACCTCCTCAAGCCTGACTAGAGGGAATCCAAAGTCAGTGAGAGGAGACGAGACTGCCTGTCCTGACTCCCTCCAGCTGGTTCAGGGCACACCATGCTTTCTTTGGTTTAAACAAAGCCCATACTCCCATTCTGCCAAGGGCTCTGAAGACTTTTCTGGGACCTGGCCCAGGGCATGGCCCCACTGCTCAGGAGTTAGGGAGTGACTTCTGCCAAGTCATTTAACTGCCCAATCTCAAGTTCCTCATCTGTAAAATTGGGATAATATTTCTTCACCGACATCCCAGATTCCTAGCGATAAATACTAATGTCCGTAGAGGGCTTTGAGATCCCGGGGTGAAGGATGCAGCAGAGTGTTATTTTTATGATGTTGCAGCTTCCATAAAGCATCAAATTCAATGAGAAAGAGGAGAGAGGGGGCACTGGGCTGGAACCAAGACTAAAGTAGGCAGATGCTGGTGGAGCTTCCCCGCCTGCTAACGCATCCGACAGTTACCTGCAAGTCTGCTGTAAGTCCAGGCCCAGGGCCCTCATTTTTACTGGTGACCTCGTTCACTGCTTCCCCAACCCTGCCCCCTTACCAGTGTCGGAATCCCTATTTAGAATCAAATTAATATGGAACTTCATAATGCTGATATGGATCTGTGTACTCCAAACAGGGAGCCTGCCTGGCAGTCTGCTGGCATCAACGTGCTCCTCAGCAGGGAATCTGTGTTCGAGGCTCTGGAGGGGTCCAACCTTCCGGAGCTGGCCAGGCGCCCACACCGCAACTGCCCAAGCAGCTCCTCCTCACCCTCCTTCCACTCCCAGCAAAGACTTCCCAGGTCCCCACACACCAAGAAGGAGTAAAGACTGCTACACACAGACCTCTGTGACCAGAAAAGAAGCTGGTTTTATTCTGGGATAAAAGCGTAGCAGAGGAATCCATCAGGACAAAGAAGTGGGAAGATAATTCAGTGGTCGTAGGAAAGGAGGGGAGCGGGCTGTTACAATGTGAAGTTCTGACTCCATGACAGGTCAGTGATTGTTTATTCTTGATGTGTCTGGATGGTCTTTGGAGACTTGACTGAGGGAAAAGGACCAGGGGGCCTGCTGAGGTATAGGGATCAGGGGCAGTGAGTCTATGTGTAGTTTCAATAGTTTCACTGCATGGGATGTGGACCACAGGCTGAGGGGAAGAATTCAGAAGCGAGAAAGGGTGTAACTCTTCCCTCATCCCCCTGACTTGGACAGGAAAATCAGAGCTGTCTCAAGACTTGGCAAACCAGGACCATCAGATCTGGTTAGAGCTGTCAGCGAGCAGAGGGCAGAAGCCAGGATTTGGAGACGATGCCATGGAACTAGACTCTGCCCAAAAATGTAACCCAAAGCCCACTGAAGATGCTCATACACATATAAACAAAGCAGCTGCCCTCCCTTCCATGTCCCTCATCCTCTTATAACAACTCTTCTTCAAAATTCCCTTCACACTTTCCTTCTTGCAGATTTCATCTACATAAGCCCTGTCCTAGATGAATGGATAAAGTTGTGCCACATATACACACACATACACAATGGAATACTACTCAGCCATAAAAATGAACACATTTAAATCAGTTTTAATGAGGTGGATGAGCCTAGAGTCTATTATACAGAGTGAAGTAAGTCTGAAGGAGAAAAACAAATATCATATACTAACATATATATATGGAATCTAGAAAGATGGTATTGATGAACCTATTTTCAGAGTAGCAATGGAAATGCAGACAATGAGAACAGACTTGTGGACACAGTGAGGGAAAGAGAGGGAGGGATGGATTGAAAAAGTAATGTCAAAACATACACATTACCATATGTAAAATAGATAGCCAGTAGGAATTTGCTATATGACAAAGGGAGTTCAAACCCAGTTTGAGAACCTAGAGAAGTGGGATAGGGTGGAGGGAGGTTCAGGAGGGAAGGAACATACATATACCTATGGCCGATTCATGTTGATGTATGGCAGAAACCAGCACAATATTATAAAGCAATTATCCTTCAATTAAAAGCAAACAAACAACAACAAAAACCCCATCCTTTCTGGATTTTTTAAAGTACTGACATGTACTTCTTGCCAACTTTGAAATGACTGCTCATTCTGCCTTTACCTTTCATAACCACCCCTCATAGGTCTCATATATAATCCAGTTTAGTGGGTATTGGGGTTCAAAAATAAAGATCACTCTAGAAAGAGAAAGTTTGGAGAACTTCATCCTAGCACATCATTAAGCAAGTTGTGTATCAAGCCCTTTAAAGAATGGATTCAGGAACACCTTGCAACCTGTTAAGAAGGAATGGTTATTCCTCACTTGTCTTGTTTCCATGGGGGAAGGTGCCATTTAAAGACTATTGGCCTCCCTCCACACCATACCTCTCTCCTTCCCAAGGCAGGAGAAGGGACTTACTTGATTGGCAAATTTGGAAGAAGAAACTCCACCAGGCTAGTTCAGTCCCTTTGGGGTCTTCTCACAAGGTCCTGCCCATTTGCATCTTCTCCCTGAGGGAAGACTCTTCCTCTTCCAGCATCCGGGTGGTCAGTTTAATTCAGGTGTGCAGACTTTAGAAAGACCCTTCCCCACAGAGTGAAGGCATGTACTATGCTCCAGGACAAATGACCTACCTGTACCTACCTAACTCAGTGGAGAAGTGATCCTCCCAAGCCCCAATGCAGCCTAACTTCTCTGTTTTTCCATTCCGTCAGTGTGGCTAAGAAAATGGATGCATTCACAAAAAGATGCTCATCACCACTAATTATTACAGAAATGAAAATAAAACTACAATGAGTTACCACCTCACACCAGTCAGAATGGCCATCATTAAAAAGTCTACAAGAACTAAAGGCTAAAGAATGTGTGCTGAAAAGGGAAGCCTCATACTCTGTTGGTGGGAATGTAAATTGGTGCAACCACTATGGAAAACAGTATGGAAGTTCCTCACAAGCTAAAAATAGAGTTGCCGTATGATCCAGCAAACACTCCTGGGCATATATCTGGTAAAACTACAATTCAAAAACATAAACGCAACCCTGTATCCATATCAGCACTATTTATAGTAACCAAAACAAGTAAATAACCTAAAATGTCCAATAGACAGAGGAATGGACAAAAAGATGTATTACACAGCGTATAATAAATATGTTGGACTACTACTCAGCTATAAAAAAAAAAGAATGAAATAATGCCATTTGCAGCAATATGAATGGACTAGAGATTATCATACCAAGTGAAATAAGTCAGAAAGAGAAAGAAATATAGATGATATCACTTATATGTGGAGTCTAAAATATGGCACAAATGAACTTATTAATGAAACAGGCTCACAGACATACAGAAGATACCCATGGTTGCCAAGACGGAAGGGTGGGGAGGGATGGATTGGGAGTTTGAAATTAGCAGATGCAAACTATTATATATAGAATGGATAAAGAGCAAGGTCCTACTCTATAGCACAGAGAACTATATTCAATATTCTATAATAAACTGTAATGAAAACATATATATATATATATATATGTATAACTGAATCACTTTGCTGTATTGCAGACATTAATATAACATTGCAAATCAACTATATTTAAACAAAATTTTTTTAAAAAGGAAAGAAAAGGGGTACATTTAACAGAATCCATCTCTTGCTTCTGTTGAACTGCTTGTAGGCCATTTCAGAGCTAGTTGGTCCCTGTTGAGAACCCCACCCCCACTCCCCCCAACACACACCACCTACCCCACCCACACTCCCACCAACGTCTAAGAGTTACAGCCTCCGTGGGTTTTACCTCCCTGACCCCCGGAAGACAAGCCATAAGGTCTGAGCAAATCAGTTCCCTAGGTTACAGGCAAGGACATTGAGACCCAAGGACATTTTGAAGCCAGTAAGAGAAAAAGACAAAAGCCAGCATCCACCTTAGTGTCCATTCACACATCTGTTGATTCATCACACAGTTACTGAGAAACCACTGCGCTCTCTGCACGACCCAGGCCGGTGGGAATGACTGCCCTTCACCCCTCCTCAGAAGCTCTTGGGGGAACATGCCTGTGGGAACTCGATTCCTACCAACCCTGGGAATCAGAAATCTGATTTCCTGTGCAAAAGGGTTTCGGCCTCCGGTTTCCATAAAATCTCAAGCTACCACTAAACCTCTCTGTCTTGGCCTCTGCTCACCCCTTCCTCTCAGGGGTCCTCCCTCAGACTCATAACCAACAGAGCCACGTGGCTGGGGGAGGGTGATGGCTGAAGCTGAGCCCTGAGCTCAGGACAAGCCAGGAGGAAGGATATCTGGAAAACAAGCCAAGAGAAAATCGCCTTCCACAAACTCTTGCTCAGTGACTAAAGTTTTATCTTTCTGTGGTGGTGGTGATGGTGATTGTTCTTTTGCAAAAAAAATAGAATATTTAAAAATGTATTTCAGCTGAAAGAGAGTTTTAAAAGTAGAATTATGACCATCTAAAAAGGCGCTGACACAAATCTCTATTAGCATAATGGCACCACAATGCTATCAAAATCCTGTTCACGCAGCCCTCTGTCCATCTCTGAACACCAGATAAATGGAGCAAGAATATTATTCAGGGGTCTGTTCCTCCATCAGGCAGAGGACAGTTTGTATGCAGGGAGCACCCATTAGTGTTAATGGGAGATACAGATGTAAATCCCCAGGCTCTGGTAGGGAAATGCTCCCCTGGGATTTTCCACCAGGAACTCATCCACTGTGATAGATACGAGGGAACCAGAAAGTCCTTCTCGTTAGTCCAGTCCCACTCTCAGGGTGATTTGCAACCTCGGCCCAAGCATGAGAGTCTGAACCAGTTTTTCTTTGCCATGACATCCACAGCCTCCCCTGTGTTTCTGCCTTTAGATACTGTGCCACCAAAGCCTAGTCTGAGATAAATGCCATTTTAATTTGCTTTAGGCGGTGAAGGCCAATACACATTTCAGTGGAGAAAGTTATGTGTTTTAATTGCTTTATGAAGACATAGCATATGCCCTGACACAGTTAAATGATTAACAGATTACTTCAAATGCCTTTGGCATAGAATATCTATACGTTCATTAGCCAGAACCATTTGTCTTCTTGATAAAACTAAAATTACTTATACAGCAGGTTTACTTTCCATGATTAATAAATGATAAAAATCTAAATTATCCATCTGAAATGTCTCTTTTTGGCCATTAATCTCACATTTATCAGCTTCTATAATACATATTAGTAATACAAAAATTCAATTTTCCAAGTATTTTAATTTACTAAGAAAAACAAAACACATTCAATGCAAAGAAGGACCTCAGTGACTGGAAAATTTCAGAGTGATTCTGAAATAGGGAGTGAAAAAACAGAATTAGCTTTAAATATGCTTTATGAAAACAGATAAACAAAATCTGGGGTACACACAGGCCTCAAAATATTCCCCAACCAATCTCTTGCAAGCCATCAGGACGAATGGAGACTTTAGTATCCTCCTGTCTGTGTTCAAAAAGGACAGAATGAAGAGCACGTCCAAAAACAGAACAGGGCACGGAGCAATCTAGAATTCACTAAAGGTCAAAATGTAAGCGTTGCACACGTCTGAGAAAGCGAGCTTCCAGAACAGGTTTAGCTCCAGGGAAAGCCTTGGGAATTAGATCCTTCTGTCAGCTTTTTTAAATGTTTAAGACCGTCTGTCCTCCAATTAAAGTGATCAAGGGAGTCCAGGATGGTTTGTTAGCGACTCTGCTCGGGAGAACACTCATTAAGCGGCCTGAGGCTGACTCTGGACCTCTGTCTTGGGCGCTCGCTTGTGCTGTCATCGGCTGATTTCTCTGAATTCCAACTGCCAGGGTGAAGGTGGAGGCTGAGCTGCGCCGCCCCCACTGCCAGCGAAGGAGGAGAGAGACATCTGCTACCATCCTGAGTCACCTATCACACCTGGCTGACTCGCTCTCTGAGGGGCCAGAACAGAAGGGCTCCTGAAAGGACGTGTGTGTGTGTCTGTGTGGGTGTGGTGTGCTGTGTGTGTGAGAGAGAGTGAGTGTGCACTCACCTGTGTTCACAGACAAGCCTGGGCCCTCCTGGGGGTCTGACACTCTGCTAGGCACAGCGCTTGCAGAATTGAGGAATAAACCTCTGTCTCACCCCTCAGGAAGCCACGGTTGAATGAGGTGAAAGACTAATAAAGAGGGATCTCACTACCATTTGCAGCAACACGGCTAAACCTAGAGATCATCACACTAAATGAAGTAAGTCAGACATGCATGCGTGCATGGTCACTTTAGTCATGTCTGACTCTTTGAGACCCTATGGACAGCAGTCCACCTGGCTCCTCTGTCCATGAGATTCCCCAGGAAAGAATACTGGAGTGGGTTGCCATTTCCTCCTCCAGGGGAAGTAAGCTGGACAAAGAAAAACAAATATCATGTGATACCACTTATATGTGGAACCTAAAATACAATAAATATGACCTTATTTATGAAACAGAAATCAACTCACAAGACATAACAAACTTACGGCTACTGAAAGGGAAAAGGGAAGGGAGGCATGAATTAAGAGTTTAGGATTAACAGATATACACTACTATGTATAAAATTAGATAAACAACATGGACCTACTTCATAGCACAGGGAACTAGATTCAATATCTTGTAATAACCTACAATGGAAAATAATCTGAAAAAGAATATGTGTGTGTGTGTGTATACACACATACAACCAATTTTGCTGCATAACTGAAACACTGTTAGTCAACTATACATCACTAAAATATGCATCTATGTATAAGTAAATGAGTGGACCGTGTCTGACTCTTTGCAACCCTATGGACTGCAGCCCGCCAGGCTCCTCTGTCCATGGAATTCTCCAGGGAAGAATACTGGGTTGCCATTTCCTTCTCCAGAGGATCTTCCTGACCCAAGGATCAAACTTGAATCTCCTGCATTACAGGCAGATTCTTTGCCATTTGAACCACCAGAGAAGTCCTGCATATATGTATATGCGTGTGTGTTTGTGTGTGTGTATACACAAAAACGAAGGGATTTCAGTACAGGGTGATACACTCTGAGGGGAGGATGACTGTGGGTTCTGGGTACATATGACTCAAGTTTTAAGAAGTGGGGAGGGAAGAAGCAGGACTTGCCTTCTGGAAGAGGTGACTGACAAAACTGTTAACAGAAAGTGGGAAGACTGTTCCAATCAGAGGGAACAGGATGTGCAGAAGTTTGGAGGTGTAAAAGAATCTTCATTTACTAATCCTTTCACTTTTTCAGCCATCATTCACAGAGTGTCTACTATACACCAGGTGCTACCCTAACCATAGGGCTGACAGCAGTGGGGGGTGACAGATATGACAACAGGGGGATGAAGCCCTGTCTCATGGGGCTTCGGGGAATTATTAATTAATTCTCTGTGACTGGAGCACAGTGGAGGTATGAGGGCTGATACTGGGGACCTATGCATGGTTTAGTCCATGTCACATTTAGTATTTGGTTGTTATATCTAGCACCATAGTGTGTGTGTGTGTGTGTGTGTGTGTGTGTGTGTGCATGCACACACACACATGCATATGGATTGTGGGATGAGTGTGGTATCAGAACAGGACATACACACCTGAACTGAAATCAGAGGGAAAACGATGTAGTCATGTTCATCAAGTCACGACCTCAAGTGAGCAGTGCCTTCTGCCCTAAGTGGGCGCTAGAACAGGCCCCGACACACCCACTTTCTCTCACAGCAATCAGCAGCTCAGATCCTCTATCTCCTCACACCTCTCTCCTCATGGCCCTCACGGTAGCACCACGGTACCCCATTCTGCACTCCAGTCTTCCCCCAGTGCTGGACTCCTCAGGACCACTCACCTTCCACCACGGGGCTGGAGTTCACGAGCACAGAGATAGATCAGACCTGTATTCAGATCTCAGCCCTGCTCCTGGGCAAGGGGCTTGAGGATGACAATAATAACTGTACCTGGTATCTATCTAGCATTTAATACGTGCCAAGCTGATGGGGCTTCCCAGGGAGCACTAGTGGTAAAGAACCTGCCTACCGATGCTGGAGAGGTAAGAGATGTGGGTTCAATCCCTGGGTCAGGAAGATCCCCTGGAGAAGGGAATGGCCACCCACTGCAGTATTCTTGCCTGGAGAATCCCATGAACAGGGGAGCCTGGTGGGCAAGAGTCCATGGGGTCACAAAGAGTCAGACATGACTGAAGCGACTTACACACACACACACAAGTAAATGTGAATTAACTCCACATTCATTCATTCAAACTTCACAAAAATGCTACCTATTAAGATAGGTACTATTATGATCTCAACTTTACAAAAAGGAAAACTAAGGCAAAGAAAAGCTCAGCATCTTGTCTGTGGTCCCACAGTTTGTGAGATGCAAGCACCTAGAGCCAATCCCAGAAACTCTGGCTCCAGAGTATGTACTTGTCACCAGTGGATAGCCTGCCTCTCTTGGGCCCCTTGACTTCCTCAACTTCAAGGGGGATCTAGTAATACTGATGTTTGGTAAGGATTAAATGAGCAGCTTCAGTGCCCAGCAAAAAAAATAATAATAATAATTTAAAAAATATTGATTTCCTCTTTCTCAATTTTCCTAGTTTCCAGAGGCCAGGTCAAATCTGTGCTTTTTCATGAAGTCTTTCCCAGACACTGAGTCTATACTGACCTATTCTTTCTTTGAAATCTCCCCCAGTTTAGTACGTCTTCCAATTGTGTTGGCCCTGGACATACTATTATATGTTGTTATTGAATTATTTCAAGATTTCTTGGGTCACCAACATTATACATTTCTTGGGATGATAGTCAAGTCTTGTCTTCTCTAGTACCTTCCCCAGAGTCTGGGCACTGCTAAGGGCATGGATATTCAAAGTAGGCTGGCAGAATAAAGAATAAATACTATAGGCATCCACATGTGGAATAAATACTCATTGGAAAAGAAATCAAGTAACTTATAAATTAGTTCAGATGGGAATGTTTCTACATGTCTCCATCCATCCCACAGGTTCCAAGGAACTTAAATTTCAAGTTATAATCTAATCTCTTATTTAAATTCACTTACTTCCTTAAGTATCTATTTTCTTTTAATGTCCAAAGGGAAAAATCCCCAGGTGAACCCAGGGAAACAGGGGCTACCTTTCACTGTCTAATGTATGAGATGCCCTCCCAATCTCAAGTCAATGACTTTTACTTAGGAGGAAGCAAACACAGTAATAAAATACATAAATACTCTTTAATGGCAATAAATTTTAAGGATAATTTACCTCATCATATAATAGTTTACAAGTGGTTTTAGATCCCATTCCCAATAAACTCTAAACCAGAGGCAAGGCTGTGTGGCTGAACAGAAGGAACATGCACTGGGAGACTAGTCTGGCTATGACTAAGGTTCAACAGCTTTCTACTGCATGACTTTCCTGAGTGTCAGCTTGCCATCTGCATCAGAGTTTTAGATGGAAAAAACTTGTCACCTTGAAAGCATGCCATTAGTATACAGTATTATAGTCATTCAAAAAAAAAAAGGGGGGGGGGGGGCCAGGAATCAATCCAAAGTATACAGATTAGAAATATGAATCATACCAAGTACAGATAAGGGATGTCAGTGACCCGTGAGGGGTGTAGCCCGGAACTCCTCACTGAGGGCATTTCCCAGGATTCTTGGCAGAGCAGAGGCCCCTGCCCTGCAGGCACAGGGGGAAAGTTAGGACCCAGAGGACACATGGAAAGGTTCTCCCACACATATACCCCACACAGAACTACACCTGAATGTCGAATGCATTTCAGATCAACAAATGTTTTTGGAAGGGCCACACCTTAGTCATGATGGCAAATGTATTCAGCAAACAGTCTGTATAATGCAGTAAAAAACCTCTTTGTACTATCCACGGGATTGCTTTGTGGATCAGGAAGTAAGGTTTTAAAGTGAGAAGATCACACACAGATCTTACTCTGTCTTCTATCAAGACTGCTGGTATACAGAAAACAAAGCAAAACACAGAGAACTTAGATTCCAGAAACCACAGAATGAGGGAGAGAGAGAGAAAGGGGAAGCTCCTCTTTACTGCTTCGCTGAAACAGCAGAATCATCACTTAAATGCTGGACCCTAACCTTCTGTTACCCCAGCAGAGCAATCCCCAAACTACGATCCTTGAGCCAAATCCAGCTGACCACCTGTTCTGTATGGCCTTGCAACCTTAGAATGCTTTCTGTATTTTTAAGTGGTTGAAAACAGTACGAAAAAGAGAAGAGAAGATTGTGCAACATATGAAAATTACATGAAATTTACATTTCTGTGACCATAAAGTTTGATTGGCCCACAGCCACACTCATCTGTCTGCATCTTGTCTGTAGCCACTTCTGTGCTATAATAGCAGAGTTGTAATGGTAACAAAGACTTTGGCTGGCAAAGCCCAAAATGTTTACTCTCTGGTCTTTTACAGAATAATTTTGCCAACTACTTGTCTAGGCTAATCATGTTTTCTTTCGGTTGGTGAAAGTAACCTCTCTAGCCTGGCTGCTACCTGACCAAACTCTTTGTGACTTTAAGACTGGATTCCAAATGTATCATCTCTGTTCAAGATAGTTCCTGGAAGCCCAGAACACTCTCTTGACTCTCACCCCTAATTTGCCATCACCCCTGCTATATACATAGATAGCCCCCCATGTGTACATGCAATCCAAATGCTGATTTCTAGTTCCCTACTCTTTATACCCTCACTTTCTCTATTACACTGTCTTCCATGAGCCATCAATACTGTCTCCTCATCAAATAACAAATTGAAGGGAACTTCAAGTATAGAAAGATGTCACTGGAACTCAATAGTAACATTAGAAAGTTCCTACCAATTATACATTCTAACATTACATGGTTTCCTGTGCCAATAATGCTTTGTTCTTCCTGTTTCAAACTGCATATTTCTCTTTTTTCTTGCCAAACTGGATCAATTTTACACACACCTTGTAATTTTATAGGTATGTTCTCATTATAATTTGCATGTGTGTGTGCTCAATCATATCCAACTCTTTGTGACGTCATGGACTATAGCCCCCCCGGCTCCTCTGTCTATGGGATTTTACCACCAAGAATTCTGGAATAGGTTGCCATTTCCTCCTTCAGGGGATCTTCCCAACACAGGAATCAAACTGGTGTATCCTGCATCTTCTGAACTGGCAGGAGGATTCTTTACCACTGAGCCACCTGGGAAGCCAGATGTTATAATTTACACTAGTCTCTAAATGAAAACTGCATCACTCCCATTGCACTCACATTAACTAGCACTTTAAAACAGTCTCGCTGTTTAAAGTAGAGACCTCGTTTACCACAGCACTACTCAGAACATAACTGAATTGTGTCAAAACACGTCCGGAGAAACAGTATAGTAGAGGGGAAAGGGCATCAGACCCAAGTTTTATTTCATAGAGTGTCATAAACTAAATGACCTTGGACTAATCAGAGGACAAGTCACTCTAGACTTTGTTGTCTTCAGGTGTAAGTGAATTCATTCACATCATGAGGAGCTTTTTCATTTTCATATTTCCTAATTCTAGGACATAAACTCACCCATTGATTCTAACTCATTGTTTAGAATCATGTAAGAATTTGACATACTAAATGGCAATTTGAATCAGAGTATTTGTTTTAGTTTTGTTCGGGTCTGAAAAGCAGCAAGGGGTAATGGTATTTGCCACTAAGGAACAGGGCTCAAAGTGGAAAGAGGTGGACCAATTATTTTTCATTGTAAGTCCTTCTGAAATATTCAATTTTTAAAAAAATATACACACATACTATTTTGATTTTTAACATTTTTAATTAAGGCTAGAAAGAACTTTCAGAGATCAGATTGCCAACATACACTGGATCATAGAAAAAGCAAGGGAATTCCAAAAAATATCTACTTCTGCTTCATTGACCATGCTAAAGTCTTTGACTGTGTGGATCACAACAAACTGTGTAATATTCTTAAAGATATGGGAATAGCAGGCCATCTTACCTGCCTCCTGAGAAATCTGTATACAGGTCAAGAAGCAACAGTTAGAAGGGGACATGGAACAATAGACTGGTTCAAAATTGGGAAATGACTACCTCAAGGCTGTATGTTGTTACCCTGCTTCTTTAACTTATATGCAGAGTACATCATGCAAAATGCTGGGCTAGATGAATCACAAGATGGAATCAAGATTTCTGGGAGAAGTATCAATAGCCTCAGATATGCAGATGATACCACTTTAATGGCAGAAAGTGAAGAGAAACTAAAGAGCCTTTTGATGAAGGTGAAAGAGGAGAGTAAAAAAGCTGGCTTAAAACTCAATATTCAAAAAACTAAGGTCATGGCATCTGGTCCCATCATTTCATGGCAAATAAATGGGGACAATATGGGAACAGTGTCAGATTTCACTTTCTTGGGCTCAAAAATCAATGTGGACGATGACTGCAGCCCCAAAATTAAAAGATGCTTGCCCCTTGGAAAAATAGCTGTGTAAAAACTAGACAGTGTTTTAAAAAGCAGAGACATCACTTTGCTGGCAAAGGTCCATATAGTCAAACCTATGGTTTTTCCAGTAGTCATGTATGGATGTGAGAGTTGGACCATAAAGAAGGCTGAGAACTGGATAATTGATGCTTTTGAACTGTGGTGTTGGAGAAGACTCTTGAGAGTCCCTTGAGCTGCAAGGAGATCAAACCAATCAATCCTAAAGGAAATCAATCCTAAATATACATTGGAAGGACTGATGATGAAGCTGAAGCTCCAATACTTTGGTCACCTGTTTTGAAGAGCTGATTCATTGGAAAAGACCCTGATGCTGGGAAAAACCGAGGGCAAGAGGAGAACAAAGGATGAGACAGTTGGATGACATCACTGACTCAGTGGACATGAGTTTGAGGAAATTCGATGTACAGAGGAGGCTGGCATGCTGCAGTCAATGGGGTCACAAAAAATTGGACAAGACTTAGTGCCTGAACAACAACCACAAAAAGAAAGGACTTTAGATTACTTATAATTCATACTTTGATGGTTGGGGCTAGACATACTATTGAATTTTAGACATGCATGTGGATTTTATACCCATTTCCCAATTCCCATTTCCTTGAGAGGACTAAATGGGGGTTAAATGACCCTAAAGTCCCTTCCAATGCCAGATTCTATACCTAGGCCTCCCCTCAATGTTCACATTTTTCCCTCTGAAAAATTCACATTTCATGAACAATCTTCTTCCTGGAAACAAGGCAGGTGGAAAGTTTCAACTTTTAAAGTTCATTTATGTTTGAGTCTTCCCAGAACAACAACAAAAAAATTAATGAGATTAAAATAAAAATATTTTATTTCTTCAAAACCTTAAAAAAAATCATTTAAAACAGATCTTGAATGAGATTTATCCCTTCAGGCTAAAATAAAGCATTAGAGTTTTTTGTTAAGAGAAACATTTCCTCAAATTGAAAGAAAACAGAGCTGTAATGGAAATATGAAAGCAGGCTTTGCAGTTGCAACCATCTAATATAACATTAGAATTCTGCGTTTGTGAATTGCTCTAATTTTATGTACATATATTTTTCAACAGGAATAGTGTTTCTTTAGTTTTATAGATTTTTTCACTCATTTAATTGGTGATATAATTACTGGCTCTTATAAATCTGAAAATTAGAAATTCAAACACACACTTGAAAAGAAAAACGTGATTCTTAATGGCCTAACCATTTTCCCCAGTGTATTACCATCCCTTTAGTGGGAATCTACAGGTCCTGTGCCCCCAGTGATCAAAGATTCCTAAGCCATCCTTCTTGATATGCACACAAAATCTTCCCCAGGCAACCCCAACCAGACTCAACATTTTAGACCATTGACAGTTGGAAAGTTTCTAATATATTAAAGGACTAAGGGTGACTCAGCCTTGCTCAGAGGTGCTCAGCAATTCAGTAACCCCTAGAAAGGCCCAGGGGTGCCAGAAGAGACAAAACCAGGTGGAAACATTGGCACAATTCAAGTGCACATGGTCTGCTGGCCAAGAGAGACTTGCTAAAGGAAAGTCATTGCATAGAAGTTCCTTAAAGCACTCAGAATCACAATGACTAACCTGCATTTAGCCACAAATTGAAGTCTAACTGAAGCCGCACTAAAGAGATGTATCAACAAAAGCTGCCAGGATAGCATGGAGGCTTAGATGTCTTAAAATGCTCCCTGGTATCTCCCTTCACTAAACACAGAAAGGTGATCCAGAAAACTTTCAGGTTTTCTGAGAGACAGTTTTCAGAGCATTCTGATGATCAGTGAACTTTATCCATAATAAAAATGGAGTCGTGTGTGTGCATGTGTGTGTTTTGACATATGAGAGAAGTGGCTGGAATGTGGAGAAACATCAAGCATAGTAGGGAGCTTCTGCTCCTAAAAAGTGTTATTTCTGCTTTTCTTTCTCTTGAACCCTGACTCTTCCCTCAACTCACCCCTGTTTCTGCAAATCCAAACTTCAAAGAGCTGAAACCAGTCTCAGATGAAAAGAGCCACCTGCTCTGAGCATCTTCTATGTGTAGTTCTTTGGGGGTGGTAGTGAGACAATGGTGATGTAATTTTCTTATCTAATCCTTGCAACGGTTCTATGAAGTGGTTACTGTTATTATCATCATTTTACAGATGGTGAAACATGGAAGTTAGCACAAGAAGTTAGGAAATTGTCTCATTCTCACAGCTTCTAAGAGGTAGAACCACTATTTGGACTATTTAATGCAACTGGCCAGCATTAAACTTGGTCTCTCCCCTATACAGGCAATCAGGAGGAATTACTGATTAACTGTGGGCCTCTGTTTGTGGTACTGAGTGTGTTGGGGAGGAGGAGAGAGGGCAAGTAAGAGGTGGGATGTCTTTGGACCCCTTGTTGGATATTGGTGGGTGTCCAGACCCTCACTCAAAGGCAGACGTGGAAATAGCATGCAGACTGGATGCTCAGATCCTCCTCCTTGCCCATGTAGAAGGTCCTGTAAAAGCAAGTCCTCACCAGAAGGAATAGGGGATTGGTACAGCAAAGACTGGGAAGGAAGCACTCCAGAAAATAGCATTTCCAGAGACTGTAAAATACCTAGAAAAGAAAGAAACTAACATTTCTTTCACATGGATGAAGGAAATTGAGAAACCTAAGAAGACACTCCCTACTGCCACCTCTGTGAGCTTGGGTGCCCTTCAAAGAACCAACATTCCCATCCTCCACTTCCCCAACTGAGAATGGAAATTGTTACATAATTATATCTGCACACTTGCTGTGAGAATTAAAGGTAAACTACCACACACATGAGCATAGTTTTACCTAAGTTACCTTTCCCCCAAGTTCCTTATCACTTCCTTCTCCATAGAAGTCTCCTCCCGCATGCTCTTTTTCCTACCTTTTTCATGCCCTAATCTTTCTACTGTGAAATCAGCCTTGCCCTTTCATTTCTTCATAGAATTCTCCGAAATTCTGAATAAAGTATTCTCTCTGTGATGACTCCCACTGGCTGAAGTGAGTGAGATTTGCCCAGTGCATTGAGATGCAAATAATTGGATGCTTTGGCCCTGAAGCGTTTGCCTGACCAAGTGCTTCCTGCATCCATAACTCTGCACAATGAGATGTTTAGATTTTTTTTTTTTGTACCACTAGCACAAACAGAGGACAATGAGTGGGTAGCTTCCACTTTCCCAATGTGGCAGGGTGGTTTCTCTAAAAGTAGAGAGAAAGAAGATCCTCCTGGTACTCCTCACAGACCACCTTTTTGCTCCAGAGATACCTAGGGGAGTCTTAAGCATCCTGTTCCTTTCCTTCAAGCCCCAGAAGGCAATGGCAGGCTCAAATGAGAAAGAAATACATCATCTTCCTAGTGCATACATGCATACTAAGTCACTTCAGTCTTGTCCAATTCTTTGAGACCCTATGGACTGTAGTCTGCCAGGCTCCTCTGTCCATGGGATTCTGAGGCAAGAATACTGGAGTGGGCTGCCAGTTCCTCTTCCAAGGGATCTTCCCAACCCAGGGATAGAATCCACCTCTCTTACGTCTCCTGCATTGCCAGGTGGGTTCTTTACCACTAGCGCCATCTGTGAAGCCCCAAAGTTATGTCATAGATTTTGCAAAATAAACTATCTTCATGTTATATTATTAAGAACTATTTCTTTTGTTCACTGCTGAGCTAATATAGCGTCTCACAATTAAATTTTCCTTCTTACCTACTTTTTTCCCCCTGAAATTAATAGTTGTCTACCTTTTAACATTTCCTTTTTATTTTTCTGATCCAATGACAAACTCTCTGTCAGAGCTGAAAAAAAAAAAACTTAGTGTGTTCAATATATTCACATTAGACAGATGTTCAGTTCCTTTTTTTTCCAGAAGGCCTCCCCCCAGGAGTCCTTAATCCTTTTCTCTGATCTGGACCAGCTTCTCTTCAGGCATTCGGCATAGCTGACACCCTAGAGTTACCTTCAGCCATCATCCTAGGAATATACTTTGCCTTTCTTATTTCTTGGATCCCATATCTTCTCCTTCTTGATTCACCCTCTTGTTTATGATGGTGCACATCCTTTAGTAGCTTTCTGAGAAATTCGTAAAGATGTTGTAATCTGAAAAAACCTTATTTGAACAACTTTTACATTCACTATATTATGTAATCCTATAAGATGCCTCCAATTTTACTCCTGTAACAATAAGAGGCAGTAGCAAAGTATGGACTTCTAGGTTGAAAATCAGTTAAAATTTTGAATATCATCCTCTGTTCTCATCTAACTTTAAGAGGTAATTTTCAATGTGATTTTCAATTGTATGTAACCTGTTGCTTTTTTCTGAAATCATTTAGTAAATTTTCTTTATTCCAAATGTTCTGAAATTTCTCAGTGATGCGTCTAAGGGTGTGTGTGTGTGTAATCTGCTATGCTGGCATTAAGTAAATGGATACTTGTATTTGTAAACTAAAGTCTTTCAGTTCAAGAGAATTCTTTTATACTACTTCTTTAATAGTTCCAGTCCCTTCATTTTATCTGGTATCACTTTCAGAATCTCCTCTGGATTTTAGTCTTCCTGAGCTGTTCATCAAATTTTCTTGTTTTTCTTCTTTCTTATTTTCATTCTTTTTGTCTTTTTATTTTAACATAATTTGTCAGAGTTTTTTTTCAAATGTGTTTTCCAATTCTTCTTCTAATTAAATTGTTTAATTTCTGCATTCATATTTTTATTTCTAAGACCTTATTCTGGTTTTCTGATTGTTCCTTCCCATAGTGGCCTGTTCTTATGTTTTGAATGCAATGTATTATCTTACCTCTTGAAATAAATTAAAGATTGTTTAAAATATTTTCCTCTGGCCTGTCCTGCCTCCATTTGCTCCAGTTATTTTTGTTTGTTTGTTTCTGTTTTAGTCTGTCTCTTTCATGTTGGAATGGCTGGTCATTCAAGAGGAAAACATCCAAGGTTGACTGGAAGTTTTCCAGTAGCATGGAAGAGAGTTACAGGTGGTGGGCTTTACTGCAGGCTGGCAGGGAGAAGAGTTGATCTTTTCCCAGGATGTATTTTCTATAGGACTGGTCGGTTTTTCCAGAAAGGAACCCTCCTCTTTCCTCTCCATCAGAGAATGAAACAAGCCACCAACACTTTGGAAGAGAAGAGATAAAACTGGGGTCTCACTGTTCTGTATGCAGACTTTCACCTGAAACCTTCTTATTTTCATATTACTTACCACCTGTCTGTCCACAGTGCCCAACTGTCCTCAAACCCAGATCTTTTCTCAACTCTGTTAGGATAAAAACTGTTTTCTTCCCTCATTGAGTAAGTTAAAGGATCTGGTCTCTTTGCTCTCTCTGTATCATCTTCAACCTGTTCACGTATTTTCTATTCTACTTCTCACCCTCACCTTCTAAGATACCCACATATCCATCTTCTGAGCATTTCCAGAATTTAGCAGCACCAAACAGCCTGCTTTTTGTTGATTCTCTCCCAAAAGCTTAAATCTCACTATTATTTTAATGCTGTGCCAAGTCAGATACTTTTCATTTATTTTCTTTCAAACTTTCAAAATCCAGTAGACATTTCTTCACCAACGTCATCTCCTCTTTCATTCTCTTTGTCCTTTAGGGTTTAAATCTTTTCATGTCTTTATTGTCTTTTGTTGTGTCAGTTACCTTATCTAATCTAAAGTATATTGTCCATGGTTTTCATTTAATATTCTATCAAAAGCACTTCCCCCTACAATAAATATAGAAAACAATTTTTAATGACTGTATCATAGTGTTTTACAATCAACCTATAACTGAAAATTTAAGTGAGCCAAACTTATTATAAATAATATCAAAATAAACATCATTTTATATGAAGTTTTACCTTTGTAATAACTTGATTAAAATTTATTTCTAGAATAGTATTAAGTCAAGTTTAAAAAAATTTTTAAGGTCTTGATTATATATTATTTATTATTTATTATATTATATAGCTAATTTCCAGGAAAGTGGCAATAATTCATACTCTCCTCCAAAGGCAGAGACTAGTTACATGGGATTCATTCCATCATCAATAGTGTCATCAACATAATAGCTTCTCAAAATCTTTATCAGTTGTGTCTCATTCTGTTTTAATTTTAATTTCTCTGCTGGCAAATGTGATTACAATTTTTCCTGTATTTATTGGTAACATATATCTCTTGTTAATTGTTCATAGACGAAACTCCTTTCAAGTGGAATATTAGGTTCCTACTTATAATCTCTTAATTTCTTAAATATATCAAGCCATTTAGATCAGACTCATTAAAAAATATTTCCCCATTTTAGAATTTGCTGGGTTTTTGTTTATTATATTTCCAACATAGAGAATTTGACAATTTTTACATAATCAAAATGATCACTCTTTTCCCTTATGCCTAGAAATCCTTACCATTCCAGGATCAGATAAACATTACCCTATATTTTCTCCTTTTATTTATTTATTTTGAATTTTCTACATTTTATTCTTTCTCCCTAGAATTTAACTTGTAGTCTTTCCTCCTTTCAATTAACCAGGTGGTTCAACACCATTTCTTACATAATTGTCAGTTCTTCAACTACTATGTAATCTAGCCTTTACCACATCTACATCCTAAACACTTATTTCTACCAGAGTCTTGGTTCTAGTCTATTTCAACCTGATTAGTCTATTTATTCTTACTCCAGAACATCCAAAAGTTTTAATTACCATAACTTTACAGTACATTACAATATCTACCTGAGAAAAGCCTGCTTTACTGCTCTCCTTTTAAAATATTTTTTAGCTCTTTCATTCTATTTACTATTCAAAATTAACTTTAGAATACTTGGTCAAGTTTCCAGAAAACAACAGCAGCAAAATGATTTTGACTGGAATTACATTAAATATGTACATTCATTTGGTAAGATGTTAACTCTTACCAAGATATTTGTTCCTCTTTTCTAAGAGAATTATTCTTTTTCCATTTATCCAAGTCTTCTTTCATGCCTCTACTAAAGTTGTACTGTTTGCTTCATACAGAATGTGTGTTATTACTCAATGAATTTATTTTTAGTTTACATTTTGAATGATTTTAATCTTCTGATTATTGCAAGTACACCAGAAAGTTATTAATTTTTGCACATTATTTTCTGTTGAATCAACTAACTCAACTCTCATTTTCTAAAACAATTTTTCAGTTTTGCCAAATATCTTTGCTTCACTATATAGATATTAATTTTACCTGATTATATACATTTTTGTCTCTTTTTTTCTATGTCTGATTTCTTTCCTGTGTATGAGTAAGCTGGCAGAAATGGGATTGTGAACAGCATTGTCTAACCATAGTCTTAATGGAAACCCTTTACAATGGGAATAATAATTGCTGGCTTTTACTGAGTGTTTTCTACATGCTAGTCACTTTGCCAAAGGATCTGAGTATATTATTTCCTTTAATCTTCATAATCATCTTAGAATAAAGTTACTACTGTAATCTCATTTTAAAGGTAATGAAACTAAAACTTTAAAGCAGAAATATATCCAAAGTTATTCAACCAGTCAATGGCAAAACATAATTTAGCTTTACATTGATTTGACTTCAGAATTTATGCTTGTAATAGAAACTAACATTACAGTCCAGAACTTCAAATATTAGTTGGTGATAGGAGTTTTTAAGGATGACTAGGAGATTTTTTGAAAAATTTTTGGTTGAGAAAGGAGTTGGGAGAGAGGAGTGGATTTATTATAGACAGATGAAACAGACATAAAAAGTACGATAACAATGCAAGAAACACGCAACCATAGTTCCTCAAGTTATGTGTGAACCCCAAACCAATTACTAATGAAAATAGTATATTTCAAAGACCAATGCATCTAAGAGTTTATTGTTATTCCCACAAAAATAACAAAAGCTATACTTTGTGACCTTTTGGCCATTTCAGTTTCCAAAAATTTCTAAAGAAAGCATCTTGTCTCAACAGCTCAACTCTTTGTGTCACTGAAACTTTGATTCATGCAAAAGGTGGGATTGAGATGACACATGCTATTCAAAGTCTAGACTAGTCAAAGCTGTGGTTTTTCTAGTAATCATATATGGACGTGAGAGTTGGACTATAAAGAAAGCTGAGTGCTGAAGAATTGATGTCTTTGAATTGTGGTGTTGGAGAAAACTCTTGAGAGTCCCTTGGACTGCAAGGAGATCCAACTAGTTCATCCTAGAGGAAATCAGTCCTGAATATTCATTCGAAGGACTGATGCTGAAACTGAAACTCCAATATTTGGCCACCTGATGCAAAGAAATGACTCATTAGAAAAGACCCTGATGCTGGGAAAGATTGAAGGCACGAGGAGAAGGGGACAACAGAGGATGAGATGGTTGGACGGCATTACCGACTCGATGGACATGAGTTTGAGTAAGCTCCAGGAGTTGGTGATGGACAGGGAAGCCTGGCGTGCTTCAGTCCATGGGATCACAAACAGCTGGACACAACTGAGCAACTGAACTGAACGGATGTTATTCAAGTCATATGTTGGCAAGAAGCTGGGTTGTGGGAGACAGTGGACTTCCTTTTCCAATGTGAAAGGAAAGAAAAAAGAATCTAGCAATACTCAAAAGTCTTTACAGTGCTACAAAAAATTACGTATTTCTGCAGCACATACCTGGATTATTGACTGTGTAGTAGCCCGGCTGGCGGAGAAGGCAATAGCAAGCCACTCCAGTGCTCTTGCCTAGAAAATCCCATGGATGGAGGAGCCTGGTAGGCTGCCGTCTATGGGGTCGCACAGAGTCGGACACGACTGAGCAATTTCACTTTCACTTTTCACTTTCATGCATTGGAGAAGGAAATGGCAACCCACTCCAGTGTTCTTGCCTGGAGAATCCCAGGGACGGGGGAGCCTGGTGGGCTGCCGTCTATGGGGTCGCACAGAGTCGGACACGACTGAAGTGACTTAGCAGCAGCAGCAGCAGCCTGGCTGGACTCACCATTGCAAGCAGCCCTTGCCTGAAGCGTGAGGCATAGCATGGAGAAATGCAAACATCTTGCTTTTTCACCAGACATTTTCACGGTTAGGCTTGGGGAGGGGAGTGCTTCCTCAGAAACGACTACCGAAAAGTTTTTAGTTTTAAATATCACCCTTTTTGAGGAAGGGGACAACCGATTGAGGTTAATTAAGTGTTCATTAAAGAACACAATTTTTTTACAAGCTTCCCCCAAAATCATTCTTGACTAGTGAACAGAGAGAAAGCGGGATCTGCCCGCACACGCATAGCACTGCCCTTCAGACTCAAGTCCTCGTCCTGGCCCTGCTGGGCGAAGCTCTTAACCCATCAGCCCTCAGTTTATGCATTTGATGATTGGTAATAATAACACGGTTGCCATTTCCTTCATAGAGCTTCTATGAGATTGAAAATGGAGTATAAATGGATATGTGCTTCTGAAAACTGAAATACACTTGACACGTGTAAAGAAAGATCCAACAGTTTCCAGGACACGCTCCCTATAGAGCAGTCATATTTATTGCTCACCCGAACTCCTCTGAAAAAGACAAACAGTCATCAGCAGTAATAGAGTTCTGCCGAGCACCAGCCCAGTTCCATTTCAATTCAAAGCCCGGGAGGCAGCAAACTTTCCATCCAGGCACTACTCTCTTAAGTCTCCGGTAAATTTGCCTGTTTCCCCAATATATGTGGTGAGGATCTGAACAGTATCATCAGGCTATACCTGAGCAGATTAACTTATCAGGTGGAGATAATTACCATTTAAAGGCTAAAGAAGAAATGACCTATTTTACACGGACTCTGTGAGAGGCACTGGGGAAAGATGCTGTTGTGACCCCAGAACTACTTGGTAACTCAAGCTTTGGTCACCACATGGCACCATCTTCCCCTCCTTCCCTTTGGCCAGTCATTTCTTTATACACTGTGCAGTGGATCTGTGTACTGGGGACTGAGCTTAAATTGAGCTTGAGACAAGGGCCATGGAATGATTGAGGAGTGAATTAGATAGAAAATTGCAGCTTTTGTGCCCTAAGTGAGAGAATCACTGCATTCACCCAGCTGCTACAACTTGAGTATTTCTCACTACTTTTGACATTTTTTCCTTTAAAACCAGGGAACTTGATGTAAAACATATTTGTCTCTTTAGAGAGTCCAGAGCTGCCTTCCTTTAAGATCTGCCCTTCACATCTCAAGTTTTCTGTAGCCAGTGTCAGCATGGATTGTGAGCGATGTGAGCCAATGCTCATGAAAGCGTTCCAAATGGGAAGAGTTTAAGTCTTAAATCTGAAACTCAGTGTTCACTGGGTCTCCATCAGAATAATCAGCCATGAATACAGCACACAGGAACACAGGAAGTCAAATGTAAAAGGCAAAGACACCACAGGGAGACTTTGTTTCTCATATTGGTTTTTTAGGTTTTACACAAAACTGTTCCCTTCCCAAGAGGTGCTCAGAATTGAGTCAAATTTGAAAACTGTAAAATCCCTGGATTCATTTATTAGCATGGGTTCATCCATGCATAAGCACAATTGGCTGTCCTAGAACAAGCAGATGAGGGCACTTGCTATACACAGCAAACTTGATTTCAATACACATGACTTCAGCCTGCCTCATGCCTGGTACTACGCTAAGCCCTGAGAGAAACAGGAAAATGAATAGGATTCAGATTCTGGCCTCCGGGGACTGATGCATAACTCCGACCCAAGACAGAGTAAGAAAACTCCTAGAACAGAGATCTCAAATGCTGTGACTTTTTAAATAAAACCCCCATGAGCGTGGATTAGGTTAAGGAAATGGCTCCATTCACAACCTAAGGCCTCCTCCAGCCTCACTGCCCATAACTCCCCCTGACACTACAAGCCACCTGCCATCTTCCCAACACACGCCAAATGCCTGTTCTTCTAGTTCTTTATTCACAAGCCTCCCTATGACTAGGATACCTCTTCACCCTCTTCACCCCCTTCACCACCTAGAAAGCCCTTACTTTGAGGCAACTCCATCATCTGTACAGTAAAAATGAACAAGAAAATGTCCGTCCAGGGTTTCTCCCTGCCTTTCACATCAACAATATGTGAATTTATGACATGCATCCAGTCTACTTCCTGTGAACCATGAAGTCATTCCTGATGCCCTGGGACATGATTCCTCTTGCTCCTCTGAACTTCCATCCCACATGCTCAGACTGCTCTCAGAGCACAGAATGTACTGAACTGTCATTAACTGTTTATTTATTTGTTCATCCTTCCGAGTAAAGTGGGTACAATTAGAGAACAGGATCTACATCTTATTTCATTATTACTTTCTTTAGTAAAGAGTTACATGACCAGAACTATACAGTGACCACTATTCGAAGTGCATTACATGTATTTATCCATTTAATCCTCACAACAACTCAATGAGAGAGATACCATCATTATCTCATTTTGCCCAGGAAGGAACAGAGACAGAGAGGTTAAGTAATGTGTTCAAGGTCATACAACTGGGAAGTAGTGATCCATGATATGAGCCAACCTCTCAGTGCTACCTTATGCTGTTTTTACTTATCTTTGCCACTTCAGGACTTTGCCCAGAGGTCTAATATTTAAAACGTGGAGCTCAATAAATGTGCATTCGCTGATTAAATAATTGAGCAGATGGCCACTACTGGTTAGCCCTGGATAGATCCTCTTGAAAAGTTCTAGACTACAGAAGTTAAGGTAATGAGCAGATCTAGAGAAGCTTCAGAGAAACTCAAGAAGATGGAAATGAAGAATTATGCCTAAGGATTTAAGTTGCTTAGCCGTGAGAAGTAGAAGCTGAAGGCTGCTTTCATAATGATCCTCAAGGCCAGAAAGGCTGATTCCTGAGGACAGTGACTGAGTTGTTTTTCTCCACCTCCAGGGAGGAGGAAGGAGCAGGATGGTCCTGAGCTACAATGGGTACGTAAGGTTTAAATCCACCACAAGGAAGAATTTCCTTAACCTAAGACTCATTTGTTAGACCCAGGGATGAGTTATGGAGAACAGCTATAGAAGGTCATCTGTCTTCAGCTTTTTGGACTTGCTTCTGCTCAGAGTGAAGAACATGGGGGTGAAAACAAACAATGACATGTCATCCCAAGGTCTCTTTAAGCCTTATAAATAGATGACATTTGAATCCAAGAAATACATCAAACACTGTAAGTTCCTGGACCAAATGAATCAGTGAGTCCCAAATTGAAAAGCAACAAAAAGTTATAACCAGCAAAAAAGGGGTCTTCTCAAACATACCACTGTGCCAGAAATCTAACAAGGGAAGAAAAAAGGAACTTGTTTTCTGAGAAACCTATTCTCTTAAAGCTTCTACATTCAAGCCATTTCTTGCTAGGTCCATCATGTGCTGTGTGCTTACTTGCTCAGTCGTGTCTGACTCTGCAACCCCACAGACTGTAAACCCACCAGGTTCTTCTGTCCATGGGCTTTTCCCAGGCAAGAATACCATGGTGGGTCGCCATTTCCTTCTCCAGGGTAGGTCCATCATACCCTTGACATAAAGGTAGAACTGGTCAGTCTATACCCTCAGGTGCTGACTTTATCCCATCATCACAATTTGCTCATTTGATAGGTGACATTAGTATCTTAAAGCAGAATTCTCTAAACATTGAGTAAACTCAAAATATGAACCACTCTTCCATCAATTCCAATGCAAGGTGTACCAAACATGAAGAAATGAATCCTTTCCTGAGAGCAGGAAACAACCTCACACATACTTCTTTTTCATTTCCACATGGAAACTGAAACACAAAATGGAAATGGTATTGGAAGGAAAGGTAGAGAGTAACAAGAAACCATTTGGAGAGAACAGGAACTTGCCTGAGGTCACACATCTAAGTCTAGTAGCCTTTTCCCCAACAGGTCCTCTAGTTTCCAGGTCCACTATCTCTCATACATCATGGCCTGCTCAGCACTGAGGCAGCCTTGCTAGAGGCTGCCTTCATCACATGCAGCCTCTTTGGGGAGCCGATCTCACCTTGAGAAACTTAGTCTGACAGCCTTAGGAGATCCACTGAACTCATACAAGAATCTGTGTTCTCTGCCCCAAGTAGAGCATAACCATCGTCAGTGAATCAGTAAAGCCCAGATTCTAACTCAAGGTTTCCCTGGTCGCAGATTGCACTCCTCCTTAAAAACCTGGCTCCAGCGACATCTTCTCTGTGAACTCATCCCTGGGCCTCCGTATTGTGCTAAGTCACTTCAGTCATGTCCAACTCTTGGCAACCACATGGACTGTATCCCGCCAAGCTCCTCTGTTCGTGGGATCTCCAAGCAAGAATACTGGAGTGGGTTGCCATTTCCTCTTCTAGGGGATCTTCCAGACCCAGGGATGGAACTTGCGTCTCTTACAGTGCCTGTATTGGCAGGTGGGTTCTTTACCACTGGCACCACCTGGGAAGATCTAGCCCCACGGCCTCCTAGCTCCATGCAAATAGACATAATCCTAAGGAGATTTCAAGCTCTGGATCCAGGCTGCTTTGGCCTAGGTTCCATGGACTAGTTAAGTGATTTTAACCTCTCTGACACTTCCTCATCTGCACAATGAAGATACATCTCATACCTCTAGTACCGTGATGGTGAAGATTCGATGAGTTAATAAACAACAAATGTTTAAAATAGTTCTTGGCACAATGTAAGCTCTCAGTCATTATTCAGTATTTTGATCTTATTAGCTTTCTTAGGTTTTCTGAGTCCTCATGGGGTTTTGTTCATCTTTCTAGTATAAAATACTATATTATTCATATTTCTTATTACTCTCCTCCAGTATTGTGTTAGTTATTATCCACCACATCATGAGCCCACAGACCATCTTCTTTTCTGGCAATCTCTGTTCAGATGATGTCACTTATATCCACTTAGCCACCCTGAAGATTCATTTGACTCTCCACACACCCATTCCCTGAATCAATCACCAAATCCAGGGGCCCACGTCTTCTAGATATTTCCAAATCTGCCCTTCCATCTCCATCTTATTTCCACGGTCCTGCCAATCCTCAGTTAAAGTGGTGAAACAGCTTCTTAACTGGTTTTCTGGCTTCCAATCTTGTTACAGTCTAATTTATCTTCCACATTGAAGCTAGAATGATATGTCTCTAAAAAAATATTGAGCCCTAGCTCATGCCTCTGTTTAAAGCCCTTTGACGTCTCTCTACTGCTGTCTGAAGATGTTTGGTCCAACCATGCAAGAACTCTCTCCTTTCTCCCCTTCAGACTCACCTACATCACTGCTGCCTGAAAGGCCAGCACCAAAAGACAACTGGCTCCTCCCGGCTCTGATAAGTTCTCCTTTGGTCTTAATACTCTTCCAAGTTCTCTGTCTGGCTCACATCCTTCTCTTTGTTTAGTTAGCGCCAGCATCACTGCCTCCAGGGGACCCCTTAGACATTGGAGAGCACTCCTCAGGGCTTTGGTGACAGAGCATTCTGTGGCTGTCCTCGAATCATGACAACCTGCTGTGCTTTTCCCACCATGACCTCAAGTTCAAAGGCAGTGTCTCCAGACAGCGTCTCACTCACTTAAGGTAGATGTGCCTTACACACAGTACCTACTCAGAAAACTTTGAATGGGTGATCTCATTAAATAGATAATGGAGAGCACCTGACACATACAGTGCGCACAGGGCGTGCATGCTAAGCCACTTCAGTCATGTTCGACTCTTTGCGACCTTTGTAGCCCGCCAGGCTCCTCTATCCATGAAGATTCTCCAGACAAGGATTCTGGAGTGGATTGCCATGCCCTCCTCCAGGGTATCTTCCTGACCCAGGGATCGAACCCGTGTCTCCTGTGGCTACTGCATTGCAGGTGGATTCTCTGCTACTGAGCCACCAGGGAAGCCCCATAGTGCAGACTGTGGGCACTAAACAGTATTAATTAAAGAATTACTCTAAGGACTTTTCATACATGGCCTCATTTAATACTCACAACATTCTTATAAAGTAGCTGGGATAATTATCTCTATTTTATAGGTGAGGAAACTAAAGCATAGAAACACTGCCCATGTGGCACAGTTAGAAATTGATGACACCAAGGTTAGAATCCAGAAGTCTGGGTCTGGATCCCTTGTTCTTAACCTTTATGCCGTTGCTCCTGTCAGATAGAGATACCGTGATAAATACAGGTATCTAAACAGACACAGATAATATATTCTATTCCAGTTCTACATAGGGGAAAGGTGAGGCGTTGGATGTTTATAGAAAAGTCATCCAGGAAAAAGGAAGAAAGCTAAACAAGGAGATCACCATCCTTGCTCCTCACTAACCAGCAGTAGAACTCAGGGCAGTCAGCCTTCCTCAGCTTTGGTTCTTCAAGCGTAAAATAGGGGCCTTGGGGCCACATCACATTTTAGCTTTCTTCTGAATCAAATTTGCAGTTCCCTTCAGTTAGGTGAACATCATCAGGGTTGAGTGTGTGCCAGGTTCAGTGCTAAAGGCAGAGGCACAGAGACAAACAAAATGCATCTCTGTCCTTGAGGAAGTCGTCTTCCTGTTGAGGAGACCTTTGTGGACCACACTGAGAGAGGAGTTCACAACTGCCAGACCACTCTAACATTGGTTGTTTTAAAGGGGACCACCCCAAGAGAAAACATTATCATGAGAAATGAGCCATTTGTCCCTCCATAGTATCTTTCAACTCTCCATTGTCCAGCAAAGAAGCATCTGTGCCTCCTCCCATTGTCTCTACAATGCCCCACTCAATTACAATGCCTTGGTTCACAACTGAAGAAGCAAAGATGCTTAAGTAAATTTGCCAATCATCTGATGGTTACCTGATGAGCTAAGCCCCCACAATCTTGTTTCACAACTTCTCCCAGAGCTGAAGTGGGCTATCAGTGTCAGGAGTCATAACTCTGGCACAGTTGCTCTTGGTATTCCAGTACAGGTTATAGGCTTAAATGGATTTTTAGATTTACAGTTGATTTGAGAAGCTGCATCTAGTTCATTTTCAAGTTTGTGGGTAAGCTGGTTGATTTAAGGCAAAAAGCACCTAATTAAAATACATTCTGAATAAATGAGTGAGCAAGGCATTTTTGCCCAACTCTTAATTTATTGGGGAAAAAAAGCCATCAGGGGACTTCTCAAGGACCAAATCCCATCACATCATTGTGAGATGAGATAGTAAAATATTTTTGATCAAAATGTAATTTGGAAATACACTCTTGAGAGGCAGCCTTAACAAGAGTCCAGGCTTTGGGGCCAGTCCAAGTTGGACTACATCCCTTTTCATTATCTCAAGTAGCGCTGTGACCCTGAGCATGTTCCCTAACTCTGCTGAGCCTCATTTTCCCCATCTGTGTAATAGGAATAAGTAATATCTGCCTGTTAGCATACTTTTCAGAATTAGAAATGTAGCTTAGGGCCTGGTAGAGAGTAAGGGTTAAAAAAATAAATTATTGAAAACATTTTATTAAAGTCTTAATGATTCAGAGACTGATTATTCCATTAGAAGATCGTCATGCTTTTTCCTTTCCTTCCTCTTTCTTCCTGCCTGCCCACGTCACAGCTGTTCATAAGCTATTATTCCATGAGATAAAAAATGAGATAAAATTCAATTCAGATGGCACAGCACAGTGGAAAGAGCACAAACACTGGAGTCAAACAGGACTGGACTTGAATACTAGATGGCTTTGGACAGGTCATGTAACCTCCTTAACTCTTAATTTCTTCGTCTGTAAAAGGTGGGTAATTATATCTACCTGCTAGGTTCCTTAGGAAAGAGCACACACACACATACCTGGCACTGTGATTGGTAAATAACTGTTAGGTAAAAAAAGTACTGAATCAGTTTCAATAAGAAATGCAGAATTAAAGCTAAACTGAAGCTTCAGGATCAATCACAATTTGTTTGTGAAACCTCTTCAACTCCATCACTACCAAGAATGGCCAAAAGAAGTCACTCTCAGGACGAAAGTCTTACATCTAATGCCATCTGATTCCATTTCTTCCTTGGAGGACAGCTTGAGTGTTAGCTGAAATGGGGTGACTCCATGCTTGGGGAGCCAGCATGGCAATACAGATGGCTGGACAATGTGGGCAGCGGGCAGACCTCACTGCAGGTAGAGCTCCAGAAGCAGGGGCCGATGCACCACGATATTCAATGCCAAGCATGGTCAGGAGACAGAGAGGCCAAAGGAAGCCTGGGATGCCCTTCCCATAACCAGGACCTCCAATACCTATAGGGAGAGCTTCGGTTACCATAGTGGAAATGACAATGGTCACCTTGCATAGAGAACATTTTCATCATCTGCCTTTGACTAAGCTAAAGGTTCATGAGATAGGACCATTGATAGGACACATGCTTTCTTACATAAACATTTGGATTCATGTTCCTAGTTTAAATATTTTGTCCACAGAGATCTCTGAGTCATCTCCTCACATGCTTCCTCCCTTCATCCCCCTCTGAAGACTATAAGATGCCAGCTCTTTAAAGGAAAACACATAAACAAAAGACAAAAATCCAAAAGTCACATCAACATACCATAAAATATCTGAATATCTCTTTAGACCCCCTGGGGACCAACCACATGACATTCTCAAAGTAGCACACAAAGATTTATTTGTATGCCTTCCTGCTTCCTAAATAGCACACCCACTCCAAGTGGAAGGACTCCAATTTCATGACAGTCTGGAGGAGGTTTTTTCTGAAACTCCTTCCTGAACATCACATAGCTTAGAACAGAACATACCTGTCAATATCAGTACTATATTTCACGGAAATTTCTATTGCAAAGGAGACTCTTACGAAAATTTTCTCTTTTTATAAAAAGGGAGAATTATTTTTAAAAATTGATGTTGAGAATCAACTCATCCTGAATCACCACTTTTGTAAGAAACTGTCTGCTACAGACAAAATGGAAAATCACAGTTGCACTTTATTCAACACCACCCATAAGAAATGCTTCATGCACAGAAGTGTTCTTTTTTCCATAAGGCAGCAGCGTTAGAAAAAAAGCTCTGGCATCGCTCTTCAATATTGTTGTCTAATTAAATGGCAGGAGTGGATGCGTAAAAATATGCATTAGAGGTGTGTAATGTGTAATGTGAAGAAGAGTAATCAAAGCCATTCAACAGGATTTAGGAAGGGATTTCAGTTGGCAGCTTACGAGACAGGAGCATATAATTTTGCTAATTTGAAATAGGTATTGTAACGTATAAACATTACTGCTTTGCATATTTTAATGAAAACTGCCTCTACACCAAAATGAATCCTTTAGCTTGAACTTTCTGCATACCACAGAGCTTCTACCTGTTATGAGTTCAGCATAAATAAGAAAGGCACACAAGCCACATTAAAAGAATGGTCACCTCATTAAAATAGGTTAAAACCAAGCCCCTTATTCCAAGCTACTATAACACTATAAAGTAAGTGTGGTGACAGGTGTTGTATTACATTTTTATATTGCAATGAACTTGTACTCACACAAACCAAATCTTCATGCTTCCTTTGATATACACCTGCAACTTGTTAATTCAAGGACCTTTATTAAGAAAGTATAAATTTAGCAACATCTATAGATTTGTAAAACTCTATTAGCTTGCTCAAGAATCTAGAGGAAATTCATTTGGAATCTTATTTGCATGGTTTACAAAGAAATGGAAACTAATGATGACTTTTCCCAAAGAGATATGCCTAGAGGTAACGCATTTGTGCAAACAGACTGATGTGAATTACCCAGACTTGGGCTGAAAGAGATGAGAGAGTGATCTGGGGCTGTCTGGAGCTGAGGACATCACTTACCTGCCAGCTCGCTTCTCGCTGAAGTCCTTTTTTCCAGTCTTCTTCCAGTCTAGGGGAGGTCTCATCCATTGCTGATGCTGCTTGCACAAACTGGATTCGCCAGTGGCTGTTACTCTTTCGTTGCAAGCCTTTACCAAAGCAGCAGCGAGGGCAGTTCAGGGGCAGACTGTCATGGAGAAAATGCCATGCCAGAGGATGAGGGATCAGGCAGGAAGAAGCCACGCGGGAACAAATTTGGGATACATGGGGCTACCCTGACAGCTGCCAACTGGCCAGGCAGGAGGCCAGCTCAGCCACTGAGCGTCCAGAGATTAGGAACAACCAAGCTCCAGGGCCAGTGGACAATGGGTCATTCTTATGCTTCTGGCATAAAGGTCAGAGGAGGGAAGTGTGAAGGCATGCTCCATGACCTAGAAATATGCATCTCTTATGTGCACTCTTGTCTTTCTTTCAGCCCCAACCACACACACACACACGCACACGCACACACACATAGCAGAACTTGCATTGTTCTGCAGAGTTGCATCAGTGGGTTGGAGTATCCTGGAAGAAATAAGCTACTTTACATAGAAGCAACACATTTCATTTGAGCACATCTCCCCCAACACAGCATGAATCACTCAGCAGCCAATAAACATGCATAATAGCAAGTTCCTTTGGGAGAAAATAGACTCATTCCTGTAGTTGAATCCTGAGCATCTATAGTCCCTTGTCTTCCCCCTCTAGGAAGTTCTATGACAGGCATTTAAACTGACCTCGTGGACCTTCATGCAAACCATTAGCTAAAATGGCCAGAAGCTTCAGCTGGGATGGACTCTGGTGATTCAGATGGTAAAAGAGTCTGCCTGCAATGTGGGAGACCCGGGCTCAATCCCTGGGTTGGGAAGATTCCTTGGAGAAGGTAATGGCAACCTACTCCAGTGTTCTTGCCTGGAAAATCCCATGGACAGAGAAGCCTGGCAGGCTACAGTCCGTGGGGTCGCAAAGAGTCGGACACGACTGAGCAAATAACGCTTTCACTTCTCCTCAATATTTCGGGCTCAGTGAAGCCAAATCCAACCCAACTCTGCCTTGTTTTGTTACTATTTCTCACACAGAATGATACTGTCTCCTGCTGTTCAAAATTGATCACCTATAGTTTTAAGATAGGCAGCTGGTGTTACTGCCAACAGTACCTACTTTTTCCCATTAAAACAGTAGTTATCAAACGTGGCTGCACAATAGACTCAACTGGGAAGATTGTGAAAATACTGTTACAGGAGCCTTATCCCCAGAGATTCTGATTTAACTGGTCTAGTGTGGGTCCTAAGACACTGTTATATTTTTTAATCCCACTGGATGATTCTACTGAGGACCCAGGACTAGTCACAAAACTCAGAGAATCTTCTAAAGTTTCTCTAAACTAGTCAATTGGCTGATGCCTGAATCCCCAAGATCCTGCCAATACCCATGTGAACAGTTTCTCACCACCAACGATGGTAAACTCACTACCTCCCAAGACAATCTTGTTCCATGGTTGATTGTTCTGTCCCACAATGAATTGACATCCTTCTCCCTGCACCTGCCATGGCTGTACTTCATTAGATGTACTTCATTGTACTTCCATGGCTGTACTTCTTCATTCCATAAAAGATACTAAAATACCTATTCTGTAGGACAACCCTTCAGAGATCCAAAGACAGTAGCAGCCCATGCCCTTAAGCCTCTGCTGAAGTGTCTCTTTCACATTAGAACTTGCAGGTTTCTTCCATGGAATATGCAAACCATGGAATATGGTTTCAGTAAATTCTCATTCCTTGATGTCGGCCTCAAATATATATTCGACTGTTTCTAGTGGTAGTGATTCTAATACTCCAGAAATGATTGCAATATCCTTCTATAATCTACCATTGCACATACAGACTAACAATCACATGCCTTATTTTTAAAATCCCCACACTAACAACCACCATAATAATAAGAGCAGCCAGCATTTACGGAGCATAGACCTACATACCCGGTACTGCAAGTTTTATTAACCTTACATCATTCATCCTTTACGAGCATACTATGATGTCATCTTTTGCTGCTGATTTACAGATGAAAAGTCCAAGAGAGACAAAGATATTTGCCTGAGTTATGGGCCAGTGGGTAGCCCAGCTACCGAGGCCTGCATTCTCCATCCCTGCTTTGTGCAAGTCACTCCCTTTCACTGATGCAGTCCCAGGCCCCATTGGCTATTTTGACAACCACATCTCGCTGACACGGTGTCACAGCTAATTAGTACACTGGGCTTTGCTCTCATCTTCAGATTATATATGAACAATTATATATAGCCAATTTATATAGGCTATAAATTGCTACATACAGTCCTAACTTGCCATTATTATTGTAATAGGGAAGAACGTTTTGTATTCTATCACAAGTTAATCACTAAAGGGATGTTGCCTATAAGATTAAATTATACATAATGGCCCATCTCTGGGAACCCTGCTTCCCGTAATGAGCATTAAACTAAAATACCTTTGTTTAGCTCACAAGAAACATCCTCACCAGGTCTACCTGTGGATGACTGAGAGAGGAAGAAATTAATATTATATACCCCTCCAGAGGCTGATGGGAATCAGCGAGTGTTTGACTTTACTCCCGCCCCGTTTAACATAAAAGAAGCCTGAATTCTAACCCAGGCAAGATGGTTCTTTGGGGCACAAGGCCACCGTCTCCTCAGTCTGCTGGCTTTCAGGATATAGTAGTTATTTTTGTCCCAACAGCTCATCTCTTGATTACCATTGTGTGGTGAGCAGTATGATCTTGGACTTGGTAACATTATTCTTTTAATAATTACAAGACTATACCTTCCACTTCACCTCTAACAAAACAGACAAAAGCAAGATCTTTACTTGCTCAGCTCCTCTCATTTATTAAGAATATGTGGGTGCTTCTTTGGAGGTTACCCTGAAAGGTGAGAGAGAACAGCCAGAGGAGAAAAGGTCCAGAAAATTTCCCCAAAGACTAGACTCAATGGCAGTCTCAGATCACCTAGCTCTTCCCTCTTTTCCTCCAAATTCCATCAACAGGACTCCATAAGGAAAACGGGGGAGAATCAGTTTTACCATTTGGATCACATCAGGTTATGTTCATTTCAGGGTAATTGAATTAGTTCTTATGGAAGGTGGGATACAAAGTGGTTGAGCATATTCTTTGGAGTCTGACCAAGGTGTGAGGAGCAGCCCCATTACTACCTGGCTCTATATCCCTGGGCATGTCACCTAACACTTCTGAACTCTAGTTTCCATGTCGGTAAAAGAGAGGTATTATTATCTCAAGCTTACTATTTCTTATCAATATCTGATTCCCATTTGTCCCAGGCACACAGCAAGATGGCATTTCTTTAAACCCCCTAAAATTAGCCATAACTACATGTCATGTATTGGCCAATAACATGTAAGAAAACTGACGGGTGTCACTTCCCTAGGGAGAGCTTAATCATCAGCCTTTGGCTTCCAGCCAATTCTTCCCCTACTGCAGGGACTGTGTGTTGATAAGATGTTCCTTAACATCAGAGAAGACTAGATAGAATGCTGAGTCAACTTATGAAGGGCAGTTGTCCTGGAGAGTCACCTGGACCAACAACAGGCATTATGTGAACAAGAAATAAACTTCTGGGGTTGTTTGTCCCCATAGCATAACCTAGTCTACCCTAACCAATGCATACCATCCTTACCGTAGAGTCATTACAAGAGTCAAATTAAATATTCTCTCTAGAGCATTATCACATGCATCAAGTAAGTTTGCAATATTATTTTAAGTAAATTCCATTACAAGCCAGTATGTTCTACCCATATCCCATGAATCCAATCTTTCCTCCTCCTTTTGCAGCCTGGGTTTTCCCTGCTCATAAGATAGTAGCATTAAGTGTGACAATTTTCATAGATGATATAGAAACATGGATTTTAAAAAGAAAGGGTAAACGTGTTCAACAATGCAGCGTCACTCTGTCTCAGAAAGAAAACTCAGAATAGTGTGACTTTAATGCCACTTATCATTTAGCAAGGAAATTAATGAAAGCAAAATGAAGCCTCAGATACTAAATGTAGTTTGGTATGAATTCACTACTGATAAAGTACACATCTTCAAAATGTAAACATAATGAGAACATACAGGAATATGGGAGCTTATTAAATAGCATAGCTTTTATTCATGATTCTAAAATCAAGCAATCAAAAAAGAATTCATTTTGTTGTAAATATTTTTATTAAAGGAAGTTTTGACTATGAAAATAAGGTATAAGGAAGGCATGGATTACCCATTGGCCAAATTGCAATGCTAACATTTCAAGACACAAATTCTAACCTGCTTTGGACCACCACTGGGAGAGTCTTTATGCAAATGCTATGAGTTGAATGGTGTCCTTTCAGAAAGATAGGATGGAATTCTACTCCTAGAACCTCAAAATGATATCTTATTTGGATGTGGGGTCTTTGCATAGGTAATCAAACTGGTAATATAGGTAATAAAACAAACTGATTAAGGTGGGTCTTAATCCAACTTGACTGGCTTTCTTATGAGAAGGGGAAAATGTTGACACAAAGACAAATGCACACAAGTAGAACACCATCCAAAAACGAAGGCAGAGACTAAGGTGATGCATCTACAAGCCAAGGATTGCTAGCAAGTCACTATTTTTTCCCTCAGAATAAGCAGCTTATTAAGACTATACAGACTGAAAAGAAATAGAAAGAGCTTTAGAATTTGTAACATTTTCCTTAAGGAAAAGTTATATTAAAAAGTTAAAAAGGAAACACCTATATAAAATGCATCAATCACCTTACTTATAGTTTCCTTTGTAGTGCAAAAGCTTTTAAGTTTCATTAGGTCCCATTTGTTTAGTTTTGCTTTTATTTCCAATATTCTGGGAGGTGGGTCATAGAGGATCTTGCTGTGATTTATGTCGGAGAGTGTTTTGCCTATGTTCTCCTCTAGGAGTTTTATAGTTTCTGGTCTTACATTTAGATCTTTAATCCATTTTGAGTTTATTTTTGTGTATGGTGTTAGAAAGTGTTCTAGTTTCATTCTTTTACAAGTGGTTGACCAGTTTTCCCAGCACCACTTGTTAAAGAGGTTGTCTTTTTTCCATTGTATGTCCTTGCCTCCTTTGTCAAAGATAAGGTGTCCATAGGTTCGTGGATTTATCTCTGGGCTTTCTATTCTGTTCCATTGATCTATATTTCTGTGTTTGTGCCAGTACCATACTGTCTTGATGACTGTGGCTAATCAGTCTTCCCTTGATTTAAAAGAAAGTTCCTTATCCTCTAGAATAAACATGGGTTGATACTTCATGTTAAGAATCAAAGGACTAGAAAAAACAAAAGTTTTCCAATTGACTTAAGCCATGCATTCCACAGAATTCTATTATGCCAGAATCTGGCATTCTAATCTGCTCTATGGGATACAGACATCTAGTCTAGAGAAGAAAATAAAAGAAAATCTGTGGTGGGGAGAGTAGAGGGATGTTGATGAAAATAAGTACAAAGCTAAGCACTTCCCAGGTGTGGAAGAAAACTGATGGTCTTTGACCCCTCAATAGGATTTCATACACTCCTTCACTTAACACCTGGGCTAGAATTTTTATGAATTTCTGCCAACCATTTTATTATACATTCTCACTTTAAATCCATTCTCAATGAAATTTTCCAAGACATTTTCCCATAAACTTTTACTTCTGTTTTTACTCTCTCTTCCTTTTAGAAGCTAATAATAAGGTGTTTACCTTCAAAAATTTTCTTCACAAAAAGCTACAATATATCAAGTCCACAAACCAGAGGTATCTGTATATTAACTCTCAAAAAAACAAAACAAATACAAACAAACAGAACAGATGTGATGAGTGATAAATCTGAAAAGGATGAACTTTGGTAATGTAGTCTTATTTCAGAAAGGAAAAAAAAAAATAGAACAATGGTTTCCAGTTCACTGTTTCACTGGAATAATTAATGCTGATTATCCCCTCATAAAACATCTAAGCTGAACTGCAGAGATACCCACAGGACTGTGGACAATAAAACACCATGGCTAGGAGAATATTCTCTTGTGCACCAATGTGCTTTGGCTCTCATGTGGCCGAGTTGTACGCTTACCAAGATTCATTTGTGTTTGTTCCCAATACTATTTATACCAGTTGTGCCTGTTAATGTAATTACATAATGTAATTAAATAGTAGAGCTATAAAATATGAATTCCATGGAAAGGGAGTTGTTGCTCTCATGAAGCTAGTCAAATGCTCTGGAAAGACCCAATAAAGAAAAGCTGCTTTAAAAATTTTACTGTTGTGGGGGCAGGATCTGCATAGATTCTACTCAGGTTACTTGGTCACTGCCTTAAAATTCTTAATTCATTTTAAAGAAATTAAACCTGAAATCTGAGAGGTTCCTCTAGGGATACAATTTACACCAAAAAAGCTCCAGAATTCCACCCTCTGAATCCCTACATAGATAAAAGTTCTTGGCTCCATAGCAAAACACTAGTGAATAAATGTGCATTTATAGATTTTAAGCAAAAGTTAGATTTTCATGTAGGTACATGATTTATGATCCTCCAACTTAATCAACTTATGTGATTAATCAGTCAACAACCATTTTCAATCATATGGAGTAAGAGTTTCCATGATTTAAAAAAAGGTAAGCCAGAAAAGACCTTTTCTTAATTGACTTCTAATGAACAGAGATAGAAAGTAACAGACTCGAATATACAAACCAAGAAACAGAATCCATTTCAATACCTAAATCTACTTATATCACATAAGCGAGAAACAGCATGGCTCTAACTATAAACATCAAACACTGTATAAATCTGAGCCATGTAGACTCCAATTAATTACTGCATAGCATTCCCGTGTCTTCCTATAACTGTGTAATAATACCAACTGCCTATAATCGAAAGGATTTAGTAGACATTTATTCATGGAAATCAGATGATTTCATCCACAGTGTCTGAATTACATTGATACGTTTGAGCCTGGAGCAAAATAATGTAATAAAAAACAACATACAGATGAGAACCTCAATTTTTCTCTACATATGAATCTGTCACTGATTCGAGAAGAATCAAATCTAAGTCTGACCAGGTGAAGACATTCCATACATCATCCTTCCCAACTCAATATAAAAATAATATTCCCCCTTCCAATATGTTTACATACTGTTCCTGACTTGGTGAGATCCTGAACATCCAGAGAGCTCCGAAACACAGAGAGTTGCCTTAGCAAATGATACGCACAGCAGAGGTGAATTACAGAATACTTTCTTAAAAGAGATTACTTTAAAAACTATATGAAAGTCATAAGCCCCCAGAAGTAATAACCAATGGACTCATGAGTAGAGTGGGAAGGTAGATCTTATGAGTAGGATGAACGAATGAGAAATAGGCTATATGGTAGGCTGGAAATATCATTTCCTCTTCCCTCTCATCTCCCCCCGCCCCCCAAAAGGGTCCTCCCGTAGACTACCTCGGAGTTAAATTTTCACCAGACATCTCTCTTGATTTTAAAATCTTTTATGTCATTGTCTATGAAATTACACATATTCCTAGGAGGGGGTCACCTAAAGCTTTATCTCCTAACACTTTGTCACAAGTCACTTTTCAGTTCAGCTTAGAGAGTAACACTCTTTGCAACCAGGCAAGAAATCACAATGGGGTGAGGGTTGGGGGTGCGGAGTGCACAGAGGAACTTGAAGAGAAAGGCTTAAAACAGAGGAAGTGAGTAACTTTAAGAAATATACATTCAAAGTCTCATGAAAATTGACTTTACTAGCTACCAGATTCTGTGAGGATTATTAAAAACTATCCAGTTAGGTTACAGATTTGTAACATACACCTAGCTTCTCATTGCCTTTATAAAATGTGAGCTGGTGGGAGAAGGGGAGTGGGGGCACACCTCTTCCCTCTTCACTTACTCCTAATACTAACATTCTAATGCTAGGGGAACTTCAGATACAGTTCAAGAACTTCAAAATAGGAAGAAATAAGAATGGGAATTTTGGTTAGTAAGTGGACTAAGGACTGGTTACTCAAAGTGTACAGACCAGAATCACCTAGGAGCTTGTTGAAAATGCGGACTCTCAGGCCCCACTCCAGATGGACAGACTCTATCTACATTTTATCAAAGCTGATTCATTAAATTTAGGAAGCAAAAAGAGGCTTATCTTGAATCAATTTGCATAGCAAGCTTTGTTTATTTATTTTTTCTTAAGTTAGAGCATAGGTTTAGAGTCACTAAGGAACAGAATAACTGATGGATATTACAGGGAAGAATCGAGCCCACTACGAAGAAACTGACTAGAGCTACCTCTAGAGAACTGCACTTTCCAGATTCAGTAAAGATTTTTGTAACCAGGTGTCACAGGCAGGACTCCCACCCTTAAATCACCCAACAATCTCAACATACATGACTATTCCACTTATTAGCTCAGAAAAACAGCTGATGACAAGTGAATGACGCCTCCTCTGGACATTTAGATGACTGATTTTGTATAAATCAATATGGAGTGCCACAAAATGTCAGAAAATACCAAATGAAGAGAAAAGAATCAATAGATAAACTTGGAATTAAATGAGTGATGAATAATCTTTACCAACTAAAATAAATTAAACCAGGAAAACCTAGTTAAAGTAACATCAAGGATCTGGCTTAAAACCCCCCAAAAAACAATGCAATTTAGAGTAAGGCCACTCGTGACAAACATGTTATTCTTTTTTTTACCCCAGAAAAGCCTTATGATAGGAACTACAAAATAAGAGCTAAATTCATACTTTCAAGCTTATGTCTAAACAGCCATAATTTTTTAAGGTTTCAAACAAATAAACTTTAATTTGCAGATGTAGAGCACGTGTTAACCTAGCAACCATGAAACAGAGCGCACATTTGATTAATACTTTCAGGTTTTAGAGGGATAGGGTTAGGAAGACAAATTCTATAAGTCAGTTAATTCATTTTAGATATCAAATGTGCCTCTTAGAAGCATCAAATAAACCATAAATTTACAGACAGACCAAATATCAGAATTCAAATCTAAATGTTTTTCTTAGTTCTATAGTGGCATCAGAGATAAATCCAGTCTTGTAACAGAAATCAATATAAACGTCTTTCTTCATAACTAAACAGATGCAAAGTGGCTTTTACATTATTTTATAACTCATGGATTCTAAGGTCATGAACTAGATGCTAATATGCATTAGGAACAGTATTGGGTATTAAAGATGAGAGGCGAGGAACACGGAGGCTTGCCCTCATCGTCCTGGGAGGGAGTTAGCCAGGTAAGCAAATCATCTCAGTCACAGTAATATCTGAGCTCTGGAGAAGACAGGATTCTGGCACTGCCCCAGGAGACATCCATCCCAAACCCCCGCGTCAACCTAGCTCAACACCAGGAGGTCCACTCCTGTTGCCATGTCCTTGATGAAGAGCAACATGGAGACCTTGCCCCAAACTTCCATACAAAACCTAGGCTTAAGGTTTTTGGTGATCGTGTTTTTAAACGAAATAGTTTCTGAAAGGTTTCTACAGGAAGAGAGACCACAGTACCAACAACCAGACTTCATGGCACTCTGACCTATGAATCCTTTTTACCTTCTTAGATTCATTTCCAAATCCAAATATCCACGGGAGCCTACAAGACACTGATGCCCACACAGGCAAACTCTCTGCTAGATTTCAGTCAATGACTTGTGTAAACAGAGAAATCTGGGGACAAGGGTCCTTCTGACTCAAGAATGCCCAAGGTGTTTCCCAAAGGTCTCCTTAAAAGCTGGCCAACTAGAGATCAGCAGGGATGTTAAGTCTTTCAAATGGCATTTAACAAAAAATGCTCCTCTGGAGAGCTGCCTCTCTGAAAGTCAGAGGGAAGGGAGCATACACAAGCAAAGAGATTTTAAAATGCAGCTTCTGTTGGAAGGTACAGGGAATGAGTAGAGAATGTTTCTCGGACTTGGGCAGAAAGACTGCTAAGCAGGACCTTTTGACTTCTACCCCATTAGAAGAAATCCTCCAACGTTTCCAGCCATAGTTCCACCTCTCAGGCAGGTCTGTGGGCCACTCTTATTTCCTGAGGAATGGCAGAGGAAGCAATGAGGGGAAGACTGCTTTCCCAAGGGGCAGCCCATAAGAAGCACAGGTACTACAATTCATATAGATGCCACTTCTCTGAAATGAAGGCTACCACCCTTCCCAGATCAACACCAGGAATCAAGACCATGAACAGATTTAGAAAGCCACCACAGTATTGTAAAATAATTAGCCTCCAATTTAAATAAATAAATCAATTTAAAAGAAAAAAAAAGAAACCAAATTAAGCCAAGACTGCCCCATTGAAGACTGTTAAAATATAGTAAATATATCAAACCTGGGACTTGAATCAAGTCCCTGCTCTAGAAGATGCCCTGGCAAGAATACTGGAGTGGGTTACCATTTCTTTCTCTGGAGGATATTTCAAATCCAGGGATTGAACCCTGGTCTCCTGCTTTGGCAGGTGGATTCTTTACCAACTGAGACACCAGGGAAGCAACAATGTAGGGATTCACCCAAAACAAATGGAAACGATGGATCCAGACATTGCTGGGAAATGCAAAGGCCCTAAAGAAGGCAGAAGACAGCAGAGCCCCCCAACTCAGTTCCCTCTGGGCTTAGGGCTGTGGCTGGAAGACCTGGTCTCTCCTTCTGGTCCGGTAGGCACTCAGAACACTGTTTACTTTCAACAAGCACTTTAATGCCTTCTTAAAAAAAAAAAAGAAGAAGAAGAAGAAAGCTGGTAAGTATATAATAAACCAGAATTATAGGCGCTGCTCTGATGCCGTGTGTTATTTTTGGCTGAGTGTCCGGCTCTTCTGGATTCCGATGGTAGAGGCTGAAGCTCACCCTAGTAACACAGGCTGCCTGCTGTCCCCAGAGGACCCTGACGAAAACGAGAGGAACACTCTCGCTGTCTTCAGCAGACAAGGGAGGTTTAACATAAATAATCTCCCACTTCACGTTTTCTCCAAAAAGAATCCATTCATTATCTTTATTTCCGACACAGTATTTATGAATTTCCTTGCAGCCGGGCCCATTAGGGCAAACGTCACAACTCGGTGGTGAAATATCATGTGCGTTTCCCTCTCCTCCCAGGAAGATTAAGGCCAATGAATAAAAGAAGGGGGATGTGGCCCCTATATATAGCTCTCCTTACAACATCATGTCTCACGGGTATTAAAAATAGACCCAAATCACTTGAAGACATTCTGAAAAATCAAAGGCAGAAGAGCTTTCCAAGAGGAAGTTTTAAATGTTTTCTTTCTTCTCGCTGAGATTTTGAAGGAGCAAAAGCTGTGGTGTGGCCCTCCTCTTCCTAGGAGGCCAAGCTCATCATTGCCTCAGCTTCAGTTCTTTGTGAACTGGATTTTAAGAGAAATCTGGGCCGGCCCTTGGCAAAAAGTGTGAAATAGTCTGTGTAAAGAAATTCTTCTCTGCTAACAACCTTCCCTCCACCCGGAGTCCTGACACTCCCAAGGTCCCTGTCGGCGAGAAATCAGCTCAGATTCAATTCACTGAACAAATATGTGTTATTTGTGATGTGCCAGGCACAGTGCCAGGCAGGGCAAAGTGGACAGAGGGGAGCAAAGGCTGGAACGTCCTTGTTAGAGAAAATGCCAGGTAATTCCAGGAGTAGATAAAACTTCCAGAGGACCGTGGGCAGCACAAGTCAAAGGAGAGAGCGTTACCATGTCATTGGAAGGTACTGGAACAGAGGTCCTGCTGGAGGCAGCATTGGAAACAGACAGTGAGGACAGAGTGGGCATGTGGGACTCTAAATAGGTGAGCCCAGGTGTGAATGAAATCAGGCGTTAGCTTAGTGTAACGCCTCTTCTCAAAAATACGTGTCTAGTAAGCCTGGAGGAAAAATCTTTCTAGAAGCAAAGAAAGGAAGTTCTGGTTGGAGAAATCACAGAGAACTGAAGAATGGAGCTTTTTCAAATCCTGCAGTTCACCAGTTGTGTAATTTTGGGCCATTATGTCCCTTCCCTGAGCCGCACCCTCACATCAGTAAAATGGGGATCATACTCCATTGGGCCGATATGCTGATTAAATCATAATATGAATACAGAACACTTTGCTCCAGGTTTGGCACATAGTTCATGGAAAAGACTCAATGAATGGGTGTAACTCACTCAGGCAGGCACTACTGAACTTGGATCATACTTTAATATTTCTCTAATCATACAGAGCACTCACTGTCCTGGCAGGAAGCCTTGATTAATATTAGGATATAGCAAGAGTTAAGAGGATGTGTGCTTGGCTTTTGTAAACAACTAATTTTCAGATGACTACTCTGCAGCTCATATCACTTTATAAAGAAGACCTCACAGCCACTAGTTTCCAATTACTAAGCAACCTTGGGAGGAAAATCTTTTAATGGGCCTTTATGTCAGTCCATGGCACGGAAGTTCATCACACCATCACTTCTCGAATGGAGTTTAATGCAAAGGAGGTGAGCATTTTCTGAGCTAAGGTAAGGGGGAAAAGGGCCTGGGGGAGGTTAACATTGAGGGAACAGAAATAGCAGAGGCAACAATCAATGTCTGTGAAATAATGCAGAGTTTCTCAAACTTTGGTGTGCCCACAGATCCCCTGGGGATGTTGTTCAAATGAAGACTCTGATGCAGTAGGGCTGAATCACAACTCCCAGGAGATATCAATGCTAGTGGTCCACGGACCACACTTTGAATGGCAAGGGAATGATATTTCTTGAGTGGAGGGACCCGGAGAGCCTCCAATGAAAGAGCAAACTTGAAGAAGAATAGTGTCCAAACAAGATGGCAAGCATACCACATGATTTGAGAGGCAGCCAAGCCAGAGATGTAAATACAGAGACACGATGTCCAAGGGAAAGGTTTTCAGAATAGAAGAGGTCCCAGCTCACGAAGCTCCAGTGCATTACTCACATTGGCTCTGAGTCACTCACAGCCTTTTAGGATTGTGGATGGCAAACATTTTGGAGAGTGCAGCAAAAAAAGAATGTGCTCACAGCCATTAACTATGAAGCACTAACTCATTTCAGCAGCCTGACACAAATTATGCTCCGCACATGAAAAACAGTTATTGATCAGTCCCTTCCTTCTCATGCTTTCCAATACTTGAGATCAGCACTTCTATTCACTCCCTGCCCCCAAGATGCCTTTGCACACCTGATCAGATCTTTCGCAAACCCAAAAATGTCCCCTGAGACTTCACTCTACTTTCTTCTAGATTTTGCCTCTGGAAAACCAGCCAAGAAAGAGTCAAACCAAAAGCTATCTCTTTTCATTGCTTTACATATCTGCTTCCTAGGAACTTCCAATGTCTTTTATTTTCTCTACTCATTAGAGACACAAAGCCAACAAATCAACTGATCTATCATTTCCTGTGTTAGAAGATAAGATACTAAGAGGGCATAAAAAGGACAGAGTATAGAATTAGCCTTTAAAGAATTAAATCAGCTTCAGGGGCAGATTGAGTGGTAATATTCTGAGCAATTTCAAGTAGCAGCTTGAGTATCAACGAAGCAAAAAGAAGCTCATGGTCCCTCATGTTAGAGTAATGTGCATCTTCCTTCTTATCCTTCTTAATCTCAAGAAAAACTGATGAAGCATGTAGGTCTCCTGTGGCAGACTGATTGCAAAGATGGATGTCCCCAGCTTTCCGCCTCTCCCTGCATGCATGTCCTTTGGTGTATGACTCTGCAGCTTCTTCCACTGAAAAGGGGGACAATACTGCCCACCCCCATTTCTTGAAGCTTGTCTGCCTTGTCTTTCACTCTAGCCAATAGAATGTGATGGAAATAACAGTGTGTGTGTGTGATCTGAGCCTAATGGCCCTCTCTCTCTCTTTTTCTTCTGCCTTCACCAAGAGAACACGCTTGGACTAGACCGTGACCACTTGGAGCAGAGCCAAGGTTATCCTTTGACTTGTCAGCCCCCAGTTGACCCAAACACAAATTGAGCCCAGCTGAGACCATCTGAGCCTACCTCAGACCAGAAATAGTGCAGAGATAATTCATAGACTTATGAGAAATAATAAATACTGGTTGTTTCAAGCCACCAAGTGTTGGAGTGCTTGGTGATGCAGCAACATGTGGGAAAAAAAAAACAAACTGATATAACATCCTTTAGAAAAGCCATGGCAAAAAGTCCAGGTATACAAAATAATTTCAACAAGACACTGGCTTTCCTCTGACAAAATTATTAATGAACATAAATCCTTTGTAATAGCATAATTGCATCATTTGTAAAACAAAAAGCACATCAGGGAATTAGATAATAAAAACATTTCTATATTGCTTTTCATTTTTCAAAGGGTTTACTCTATTCATCAATAGACTATATTAATATGTGCAAATTTTTTTTTAAGTTCACTAGGCTTCAAATTTGATTTGCCAGTCCTTCTTTCATGCATTTGTTTAAGGATTATGGGGAGCAGTGTTGTGATTCGGGTACCATGGGGGCTCTAATAACATGTTAGTCTCTGATCTCAAATAATTTCCATCTAGGAGGGTTGACAAAAGCAGGTGCTTACCCTTAACACGTTGCAGGGCACTTGTTATGCTCTTGCCATCTCTACCATTTTAAATCTTCTCCATCTTACCAAGTCCAGGTAAAGTGGTCCTTTCTCTTTTTTCATCTTCCATAACTCCACCCTTATTTTCCCTTCATCAGGGATAAGTAAACTGTCTCAACTTTCAAAACACATTTTGGGAGGCCTAGAGCAGGTTCAAGCAATGATTCAGGTTTAAAAAGGGAAGTGAGGTTTAATAAAGAAGCTTCTATCAGATGATCATAAACGGCCTCGAATACTGGTTGCAGATTGTGTACTGGATTCTACAGGCAGAGGGAGACATGAAGAACTTGTGAGAAACGGGAGTGACATTATCAAAGCTATCATTCAAGAACCATTGTTGAGATGCCTCAGACCCTTACTGAAGGATCCAGGAAACCCCAGGGTCATGGAGCTTCAGAAAGGATGAGGTCAATTGCAGATTCTGCATAGAGCTAGAACAGGATGAAAAATCCACTGGGTTTGCCAAGTAGGTAGCCTGGTGACCTTGGAAAGGAAAAAATTCCATAGAACACAAAAAGGGAACAAGATGGAGTAGGTAGGTGAGAAATCCAAAGTGTCAGTCCCACCTGAAATTCTTCTAGAAAGGAGGCAAGATTGACTGATTGAGAATATTTAAGGATGCAGAGCATTCAAGGGAAGATTACAGTGAGCATCCTTCTGATAAACGGCATTGTCTGGTCTAAAAGACCTAAGAAACCCTAGTGCTTCTCAGAAATGCTTTACAGCCCATCTTGGGGAAAGAAGGGAAGGTTGAGGCCTCAAGTGGCCCAGGCTGAGTAGGCAGGATCCAGATTTCGTGCTCTCATTTCAACAAGCTTCATCCCATTTATCTTCTTTATGTATGGAGGTTCCATGCCAGATGTTATTTGGAAAAAATAAGGTTCCCTCTATTGATTTCAAAATAATAATAATTTGAGAACCATTAAACCAGATGATTTCGATGATCCACCCTGGCTCTAAGATAAAAATCTATATTAATTATCTTCCAAAACTTAGAATGAGGAAAAAATCAGCAGGTAAGCACCCAACACTTCTTGAACATTTTGCAGGTCAGGCAGTGTGCTGTACAGTTTCCTTGTGTCCTCTCATTTAATTCACACCACAGATCTCTGAACAAGGAGTCATTAACCTCACTCTGCAGATGATGAACTGAAGCCCAGAAAGATGCAATGACCTGCCCAAGATCTCAGTGCTGACAACAGAGCCTGGACTCTTGACCACAACTCTACACAATTTCATGCACACCCACTGGCTCCTGGGGCTCATCCCTGAGTTCTCAAGCCTCTGAATTTGAATTTCTAGGAACACATTACAGGGGTGACTTTGGGCAGAAGAGGCTACCTAACTTAGAAAACAGAAGAGATGTATTGAGAGAGATAGGAAAAGGAAGATTGAAAGAACTGGGAAGAATCAGAACAAAAATAGAGCATTAGTGGAAACTGGAAGTGTTGATGAAAACAGAAATCTTGACTCTGGAGCTATAAAAGATCACACACACACACACACATACACACACACACCCCTATCTGCAACCATAATGCCATTTCTAGAAAGGATATCTACATAACAGAAAAGACACTCTTTACCCTAGGTCAAAATAGATTTTAATTTGGCAAACCTAAACTCCTTAGTAGGAATTAATTATTAAAATATGACAGCCCCATAGTGGCCTTTTCTGGTCCACCCCATTTAAAACTTCACCTCTCCCCAATTTCTTAGGCTCCTCTCAGCTTTATTTTTTTCTCTATAGCACCCACCACACCCACCACACCATTCAGTGACACTGTGTCTTATTCCTTTGGCTTTTGCCTATCTCTCTTCATCAGGATGTAAGTTCCTTGGGCAGGAGTGGAGAGGAGGTTTATTGTCATTTCTGTGGTTGTTCGCGCTGTATCTCTAGCACCTACCATAAAGTTTGGCTCCTATAAGGCGGTCAGGCACTCAATAAATATTTGTTGAACAAATGAACATTTTACTTTATCATGATATTTATGGAATAAACCGTCATATCTACTCATTCCCATCTCATCTTATGGTATCTGAAATGTTAGAGTCCCCATCAATTACAAGTCTATTTAGCATTTATATGACACTTCATATTTAAAACTCACTGTTCAATTATTGATCCCCACAATCGACCTTGAAAATAGATACTGAGGAATGGTATAGCCCACACTTCTTTTCTTTCCTAGGCCTCCAAACAGATGAGATCAATGGGAAGGGAAGGAAAAGCAAAAGGGGAGGGGCAGGGATGAGAGACATATGGAGTCCCTGTTGCTGACGCTTCATTCCCTGGTCTAAGCTGGCCTCCTTATAAGTGGTGGCACAGAGCCAGAGGCCCTCCCCTCCAGCTGCTACAGATGAGTGAAGCATCCCCACAGAGGAGGAGAAGAAAGAAGAAGCCCCAGGAGCCTAGAGAGGAGGTGAGGTGTGAAGGGAGGAGGGCCTCCCAGCAACCTTCTCCTGGTGGGAATCTCCGACTCTGCCCTCTAAACGCTCCACCCTTTTCACAGGTGGCAATCAGACTGTACATCTCTCCACATCATTTCTTTGCTTACCTGGTGCTATGCTATCTTCCACAGCAAGCCTGAGCTCCTGAGCCTGGAGGCCAGTGCCCTCACCCGGTCATCTGGTCTACCACACCTATCTCAACCACATGTTTTAGCCTTAGGTGGGAAGACCAATGGGCCACTTTGTGTATGTGACGACCCAAGGGGTTAAAAAAAAAAAAAAAAAAAAAAAAAACACCAGATTTTAACCCAAGAGTTTGATATGTCCTGCTTGATTTCCAAATACCTCAACACTTTGGCTTTCAGGAACAGGTTGACCTGAATATTGAATCAAGTGGACGTTGATTTATTCCCTGAACTGCACGTATTAAACAAACACCTGTCTAAATCACTTAATTTAGTACCACAGGACCTAAAGCCTCAGCTCCTTACCTACCCTAGTTCCTAACCCAGCTCCTAACCCTTCCCTAGCCTAGCAACAAGTACTCCCAAATCACCAGGAAAATAAGCAATAGGAAAGGAAGACCAGATTTTGGTAACCAGGTAGGTATTTTTTGGATGAGGCAAGAAACACATGTAGGACAACCAGATCATTTTCATAAACTTAGTACAATAATGTTGGCCATTTCTACGAAATTCCTAACATACAAGGTATAGGAGAAAAGCCTTTCTTCTTGTAAACAGAGAGGCAGCTAACACTTGACCAGCTCACTGAGCATCTCCAATGTGTTCAGCACTATGCAAACTCTACAGAGAAAGTATCTTCAATTTCTCAAGAATCCTGAGATGTATAGCATACATCCCATGAAGGTATATCTTCATTTAAAAGGGGAAAGACTCACAAATGTCTAGTAACTTGCTTAAAGTGCCACAGTTAAAAAGTCGAAGAATCAAGTCTGAAAACCAGGCCTTCTGATTTTCAAGTCCATCGTATAGAAACAATTAAAATATTATTTTATTTCTCACTGACTTTAACTTTTTGATCATTTGTTGTTTTAGAAGCTTAAGGGAGAAAGCATTTAAGGCATTTAATCTTTCTTTCGTGTTACTCTGACATCATACCTCTTTCATTGCCCTGGGGAGATTATTGCAAACATGATTTGTTACACTACTGTTTGATCTCTGGGTTTTTATTGAACACCTATTGATTGTTAATAGGGATTCCTAGTTGGCAAAAAGAGTGGGAGATTCAAGTTTCTTTTTGCATTGTTTTATATATTGACTTTATTATTTGAAGCCTTCATCTTATCCGCATGAACATTCTCTAGACATACTTAATTCAAAAACATGTTCACTCCACTGATGTTTCTAATCTTCAGTAGGTCATACATTATGTACACATCAGCTAGTAAATATATTTAAAAAGATATTTTTGACACACATAAATTCACACTGCATGATACTTAGCAGAAGAAACTTCCAAACAGCCTACTTGCTACCAGACCGTTAATAAAAATGTCGTGAAAACTGCTTCTAAAAGCTGGTAATTAGTTACAATGATTAGACAAAACATGGTTTCACATTAAATTAAATTGATATTTAAATGTAATTGTTTTTAGCTCTGTGGTGTCAAGGTACTACACAAATCCATTATTACTACTATTTAACAGCAACAGTAACAAACACAATAACTCAACCAAATTTTCCAAGATTGTAATTTGCAGTGCCCCAAAGAAGTAAATTGCATAACTGGAAGGTGGGTTAACTCTTTCAAGCCACTTAGGATCATTTAATGACAGCTCTTGAAAGAGTTAATTGCCTTCCAAAATGCCTCCCAGTAGAGAACGTTCATTTATATATATATATAAAATGAATATTATATATATTCAAATATGTACATATATATGAATATTATATATAAGTATACATATAATATATACTTATGTGAATATTATATACTATATACATATATGAATATTGTTACATGCATACATGAATAATATATGAATATTATATGTATATATATATGAGTGCTATACATATATATGAATATTATGTATATAATATATATGGATAAAATAACTCTGAAGAAATGTATTAATTTACACTTAGCTGGATTAACTCTACCCAAATAGTTTCATTCCATTTCTAAAACTATCTAAAATGTCAGCACATTATAAAGAGAGCTATTAGCAATTCAAATATGAAGTTATTCATTACTTTAGACAAAACAAACAAAACAATAAAACCTTTAGAAGATAGTGGTGCGCTCTCTCTGAGGACTCAAAGATAAGAAAAGTCAGTCATTTCTAAATAGGTACACTGTATCTGCTCTCTGTTGCCTAAGTTAAACTAAAGTCTCTAACTCAAAGAGGCCAACTGCAAAGTTTCACTCTCCACCGGGGACCTACAAGTGAACCCAGCACAGCCAGTGCGAAGCAATAGAGCACGGGAGGCATTGTGCAAACTGAAGAGGGCACGCCCTGATCAAAGAAGCTGGAACCTCATTGCTGTTGTTCAGCTGCTCAGGCATGCCTGACTCTTTGCCACCCGATGGACTGCAGCACGCCACGCTTCCCTGTCCTTCACTGTCTCCTGGAGTTTGCTCAAACTCATGTCCATTGAGTCGGTGATGCCACCCAACCATCTCTTCCTCTGGACCCTGATGCTAGGAAAGATTGAAGGCAGGAGGAGAAGGGGACAACAGAAGATGAGATGGTTGGAACTTCATAGTTCTAGGCAAATATTGCCCTATAGGATTGTGGACCCAGAATTTACATACCCTTCCATTTCTTAGAGAGGCCCAGAATCTGAATTTTTCTTTTTTGAAATTTCATCATTTTTAAAACACCATGTGAATGATCAGTCATGTCTGACTCTTTGCAACCCCAAGGACTATATAGCCCATCAGATTCCTCTGTCCATGGAATTTTCCAGGCAAGAATACTAGAGAGGGTTGCCATTTCCTACTCCAGGGGATCTTCCTGACCCAGGGATCAAACCCACATCTCCTGTTTCTCCTGCACTGGCAGGTGAGTTCTTTACCACTGGGCCACACTGGAAGCCCAAAACAACATGCACATCCAACAAAATAAAATCACAGGCTGGATCTGACCCATAAGCCTCAAGTTTGCCTCTCTGCCCTAAGTGGTTTCTGACTGCGAGTCTAAGTTGGCAGGTGGGAAACTATAGATGTACACCTAGAAGCTACTCATGTCATTATGTCTTAGAAATGTAGCCAGGTACAGGCTGTCCGCTTCCAAGAGGAAAAAAAAAAAAAAAAGACCACATCAGAGCCATGATCATTCATCACTGTTAATGTGGCTGATGATTTCTATTTCTTTTCTAGGTTTTTGCTGTAGTGATCTTGCCCTGGATGCATCACTTGAAGTCACTGCTGACATAATTCCAATAGAAATCCCATCAAAACCAGCCACCCAATCCATCCACAAATTCAAATACGCTCATTATCAAGTGAGGCGAAAGGACATCAAGACCCATCTCTTGCCCCTTCCCACTCCTTTCTCAACTAGAGACCACTCCACCCCGAGATATGTTACTGGCAGCCATAGGAAGCTGGGACAAGAGAAGCTATCAAGAACAACTCCTAAGAGAATCATGGACATTTTTTCCAATGAGAAAGATGCAGAAAGGGCTATTCTATTTAATATGGGTAACAGATAGAAATCCCATCATAGTCCAGAAAACTTCCCTGCTTCTCCCACTTCTGAACTCTCAAGTCAGTTTATATTTTCTATCTTGAGTTACAATTACAGAAATTAAGCCTGTGTCTAACTTCTAAATTACAGCAGGGCTTCTTTTAGAGCAGAATCCATGTCTGGTTTATATCTCTGTCCTATACAGCAGTTAATATATACTTGGTAAAAACAAAACAAAACAAAAATATATATATATATATACCTGGTATACTGTAACTATTTCTTCAAATGTCTGGTATGTCAGTAGGTGAGCAGATAGATGAATCAATGGAAGGGAAGAGAAGAACAAATGAGAAAATCTCTCTCTTGACCCAAAGAGCAACATCACAAATGTAACTAGTAGAAATATTTACTGAAAAAAAAAAAACAAGCTAACAAGCAAACAAACCTTATAAATTGCTTTATGACCAACAATGCAGATAAGAAACATTGAATATTCATTACCCAAAAGCCATATGCCAACTTTTTCCTTGCTGAGAGAACACTTTATCTTAGGGAACAGGGGTCCATCTCCATATCATAGTCCAATCCTGGCAATTTTATTACCCGTTAGTCATTTGTTTGAGGGAAGTGAGGGTCAAGAGGACCAATTTTGACCAATGAAACTTATGGTGAAGCCTGCAGAGTTTGAGGGAGGAGCATCCTCTCTATGGGAAAAAATAATGATAATAATAATACAAACTTATAAGATTTTTGTCCCTGCCAGTCACTTTCTGCTTGCAACACTTAGTGTAAGGATGTGATACCTGGAGTTATAGCCTCCATCTTGAGACCATGAAGAAAAAACTGAGAATATTCGAGAAGAGGGAGGGCAAGAAACTGGATTCTGTAGAACACTGCTGTGAAGAAATCCTGAGACCACCTATCTCTCCTGTTGAGTAAATAGTAGATATACTTAATATAGTAAGAAACTGTTAGTTGGGTTTTTTGAATCTTACATCCAGGATGATAAAGGAGCAGAAAAATAAGGGGCTGGGTCTAAATGATTTACACTATCCTACCCTGCTGTGAGGCAAGGTCTTGGAGGGAGGAACAGAATTTTAAGTGCAATAATCTAACAACACCTTACTCCACATCTCATCAGGCAACCACACACTTCAAATGAGTTTTGTTCCTGAGACTAACAACTCAGGGACCCATTCTTTTGTTCCCATTTGCCTCAAATCACAGTCCTCCAGCTGCCTCCTGGATAGTTTATGTAGGCTTGAATATATGGCTCACATTAAAACAAACAGAACTTCCTAAATTGGGCAATTTGTGACTTTGCACCTCAAGTTTCACTCATCTCTGATTTGAAATGCACTAAAAGCACATTATTACTGTTTAAGATGCAAACTACTGCCCTGAAAAATATTGCTTTTTACCTGAGGTGAAACCAGTTATAAATGTATGGTTGGGTGAGGGTAAGGTGCGTGAGTAAATAGAAACCCCTTAGAACCATGTGTAGGCCATTCTGCTAATATGATAAGGCTATACTTGCTAGTGGATTAATTACTCTTTTCTTCTAACTTAATTTATTTCATACTTTAAGAAACCAAAATGTCCAGTAGCCACTATGCTTGTGACAAAGAAACAATAATAAAAGTAATTTCTCCAGTACAAAAAATAAAGCATTCCCGGTAATGCATTTTTGAATCCAGCATACCTTCCCCTAATGAGGTTTCAGCATGCTATAAATAACACTAATGAGACTTTGTCTTGCCCATGTAATATATTTCCTTGATATAGCCTTAGATTCTCTGTGTTGCGTGGAAAACTAACAGCCTTGGAAAGAAATGTTGTCCAATAGCACATTAAAACCAAAAGCACAATTAAATATAAATGAATTCAGTAATTTAATTGCACAATTGTCGCGTTAAAAAATTCAGAAGAAAAGTAATGATGTCATTTTTTTCAATCGGTAAATAATAAAAGTGCTTGTGGGGATGGTACAATATTTAAATAAACATTTTTCTGGTAAAGGGTAGGTAGCAAAGACAGACATGCTTAGGAAAATCCTGTGACTTGCAAAAATGGAGTATCTTGGGTGTACATTATTCTGCCCATGTGATATATGGAGACAAATATCTCAATTTCAACATTTTTGAAAGTGTATCCTGTATTTTGAAGGTTTTCTGGTTCTGAGCATTAGCAACCAAAATTCATATTATTCCAATTGAAATAGAACTCCAAGTGCCAATGTATCTAAGAGGCTCTCTAACCAGCTCCGGATGAAATGAGAACCCTGTGTTACCAGAAAGGAGATCATTCTCATAGACCAACGATGGAACACTTTCATGCTGACCAAGTATTAGAAAATCATTATGGGTTATTCTTGAGTTCCCTTTTATCCAAAGACTGACCCAACACATCCTCCTTTTGATTGTCCTCCCTGATAAGATCAGAGACATGAAACTTTGTCTACAGGAAGATCTAAAGGAAGCCTTTAGGCTTCACTTTACATTGATTTTTATTCAATTCCAATCACAAGCATATCCAAGAAATTTACTCATTTCCAGCACTATGATAAGGACAGTGGGAGGGAAGAGGTTTTTTAATTCTGAGTTAGCTATTATCTTGCCTTCCAGTTCCTGAAAATGACACAAACCGGTCACCTGAGCACATTCTCTGATGGAGCACCTGGCTGCATGAAAATAGTCAAAGCACATCTGCCCCTTTGATGTCATTGTATTTGTGCTGGATATTTACAATAATTTTATATAGGATTTCCTTTACTTCATTCCAAACAGTTCTCCAATAAATAACTCATTCATTTCCTTTTTTTTTTTTTCTTTTTTTGGCTGCACTGCACAGTATATGGGATCTTAGTTCCCGAACCAGGGATCAAACTCGTGACCCCTGCACGGGAAACAGAGAGTCTCAACCACTGGGCCTCCAGGGAAGTCCCTCACTCCTTCTTCGAACAAATATTTTATCAAGCACCCTTTCTACTCCAGGTACAGTTCTGGATAGTGGAATTACGTCGCTAACAAGATGGTCCCATTACTACTTTCAGGAGCTGACATTACTACATTTGCAGTCACAGATGATCAAGTAAGCAAATAAAAAGGTCATTTCTAGAGGCTATATGTATACTAAGAATATAATAGGGTACAATAAAAATATGAAAGAAAATGCACTAGAAGTTCAGGAGTAGAGGGCTGCCCCTTCGGTACTGTGGTCAAGGAAGACTTTTCTGAAAGCTGACATGTGAGTCTGAGGAAGGACAGCCAGTCATGGGAAGGGCACTCCTGGCAGAAGGAACAGCACATGCAAAGGCTCAGAAGCAAGAGTAACTCGGCAGGTCCGGGTACATAATGAAACAGGCAAGACGAGTGGATGGTCTCAATTTTACAAAGGATGAAACAAAAGACCCAGACAGGATTTTGTGAAAAGTCACTAGTCTCAAACTCAGACCTCCTCTTTGCACCTCTTCCCAACATGACAGCCTGCGCTTCTCAGGTTAAAAGATTCTGCCTCAAGCTTTGGAACAGAGTTCTGAGTGGCTTTGGGGGAGCCCAGCCTCAGAACTAGGCTGTATTTGCGACTGGCTTCTCTTCTGGATTTCACAACATTTAAAAAAAAAAAAGACTACATAGTGAAGATGGTAAATTATCAACAGAAAGAAGTTGTTTTAGATTCTTCTGAAATAAATACTTACCTCTACTGAGTAGGGGAATTCCAGAAAGCTTTCTGGAACCATAAACTAATAATACCCCCATAAAAGAGCGCTTGATACTTTTTCAAGACCAAATGGCCTCGATTCAAGCTCTGCCAAGGCCTTTACCAGCTGTGTGACGTTGGTCTCACGCTGTGCTGTGGTTTCTTCTTTGGTGAAACAGGACCTAATAGCAAGACCAGTGCTGTCCAGCTGCTGTGAGCATTCAGGGAGGGAATCCACGCGAAGGGCTGGCTAGGACAGGGCCAAGTGCAATTAATGTCCTGGGATGATGTTGTTTATCAACATTATTTCTCTAGGAACAAGTCCACAAAGATGAGAAGTAGAGCAAAAGAAAAACCTTTTCACCTTTTTTTTTTTTCTTATTTGTAAAGGGCCTTCTAGAGAACAGCTATTACATATTTAGCATTTGTGGTTTTCTTGTCTCTTTTGCCTAGAAGTGCCTAGTGGGCAGAGAATGTGTCTTTTTAATTAACTTTCAACAGCACCCGGCACACAACAGTACTGCCAAAGGGGCCGGGTGGCTCCCCCGAAAAGAACGCCACCGCCTCTATAAATATCTGCCACTTGGTATGAGGATAAAATGAGATGACAGATAAGAGCACATTGTGGAACTACAGTTCCTTGTAGGAACAAGACATAATTGCTTTAATAATAAATAATCATAATAAGGAAGATCAATACACACTGGATGAATTAGCCCCAAGTCCACTTCTGTTCTGGAACAGTAACTTAAGAGTTCTAAACATTCCTTACAGCGTCATCACAAAAGTCCCCACTCTGTTACACAGGTCGGATCTTGTTTCTGATTCCCACATCTCCCTGGCACCATCTCTTTTTATGCGTCCTCTGGAATTCCATACGACGGGAGCAACAGCTGTGTTAGGCCAACCCATCATTCATCTTGGCGCCCCTCGCTGTAACTCAAAAAGCCTGTGATCAATTGGAAACCACCTCTGATGGTAGGAGGCGGCCCGGCAGCCTGAATTTACAACAAAGCCCTGCCTGCAGAAATCTTCCTGTCACCTGCAGGCCACATAAACCATTAGCATCCCAGCCATCGTGCGCGCGGTCAATGAGCTACACAGGCATTTCAAAACCAAGCACTTTGCCGCTATTTATGGGCCAAGTCAGGGATTCCAGCAGCTCTCTGATTTTCTTGTCGGCCTGCCAGAAGAGAAGCTACAAAGAACAGCTGCGTTACCCACCCTCCTACAGTTTGAACGTTTGAAGAAAATTAAAAGAAAAATCCCCAAACATTAAAAGGTGCTGCTCCCTGACATCGGCTTCTCCTTGCGGTGTTTCTCTGGCCCTGCAAACACTTTTAGCTCCTGTGTCGGCCACTGTCTAATGCTAAAGAGGAAATTGACAACAGAATATCATTTTTGTCTAATTGCCCCACGCAGAACTCTCACCAAAGGCAAGCCACAGTGGAATATTCTTATTTTTAGAACACTACCGGTTTTAACATTTTAGCAGCCACATGATCTCTTAGAACCACAATGGTCCTAAATGAACCATTGTACCCCATTCCCAGAAACAGATAAATATAGAGATACATATATATTTTTAAATAAGCCCTTTACCCTTACACAAGCTGGTAAAAATAGACTCAAAAACCATCCCCACATCTATTTATAAGTATAACATATACACATGGGATATTTAAAGTGTGGACTGGTCCTCGGTAATCAGTTTTTTTTCACTTGCATAGAAAATTAAGTAAAGGTCAACACAATGAAACGTTTTCTAAGTCACTCCTGTTTATTAGGAAGTTCAGGATAATAGGCTCCAACGTGGAAAAAAAAGTCAATGCAATCTAAAAATAACAAAAGGTGCATAACAAATTTGTCCTCATTTTGTTCTTAATAGACGGTGTTTCTGGTGCGCTGGCGAGAATGACCTAGCAAACCCATCACCTTGTACAGACAATTTATTCTTTTATCAGGCAGTCATCAGGGAGGGATTTTGTTTTGCATTGTCTCAACATAAAATGGAATGCCGAGCCTGCTTTCCCTGACACCATGAGGGAGGCTCTTTTGTCAAGAAACCTTTCTAAAAGACGACTGATCAAAACCAAGAAGATGAGACCCAGACGTGTTCCTCCTGCCGCCCGCCAGCACTGCCCCTCTGCTGGATAACAGAACCTCTCAAACAGCTAAGGCCAAAGTTGGACCCCTTTGGGCTCTCAGCGCCACTGCTTCACCAGAAACACTCAGAACGTTCTCCCCAAATTAACTGGTTCATGAGACCTGAAAGCCCTGAGCTTACAAGGCAAGAATGTGCTCTGTCAATTTTTCAGCTGTAAACTGAAGGGAGGAAAGATACGGAGGCTGCGCTGTGGCCACCAAGCAAAGCGCCAGGAGATCAAAGGAGTGTGTAGGAGCCACCCACGACAGTCAACTCTTCATCTGCACCTCATTATTTTAACAAGCCCAATAAAAAGCTGAAGACTTGCTAACTTTACAACAACATAGTATACACACTTGACCAAAATAAATTATAAACAGCAACTGACTGGATGATTTTAATTGGGGTAATAAGGTGCATGTTTTCATAAGGGAGAGGAAGAAATGAAAAAAAAAAAAAAATGGATGCTTTGACCCATTTTTCTGTGTCTGGAATGAGTTCAGGAGATGGGAATTCTGCTTGAGCCATCCTTGGCCCTGCAAGCCCATCCCCCACAAAATCCACCCCATCTTCACTCTTAAACATATCCAAAATCATCTTCTTGTAAAAGGGGCCTGAACTTCCTCCATCTGAAACATATTCTTTGAGTCTTAAGCACTTCCCTGGTCCTCACAAGTCCCCTTCTTAGATTACAAGAATACCCAGCACAGATCTGACTCTGCAAGAGGCCTGAGAGCAATGCAAGTACCAGAGGGAGGCAGCTGAGAGCCAGAGAGGGAAAAATCTCACAGGCATAGAATAGCCGCTATGTACCAGAAACCTTACATATATTGTTTCATGTAATCTTTGCAAAAACTCTTAAAGTAGACATTTAAAACCACCATCTGGTCCCACCTCAGCCAGGCCAGCTGGCAGGGATATGGGTCAGAGTGGGTCAGAGACACTAGACAGAGCCCTTCCACGGACCCTGTCAGAGGCAACATCAGAATATTCACAACCAAGATTCAATGCATGCTGACTTTGTATAAATCCCGGTACGTTATGTGCAATCTCTCATTTTGTTTGTAAGAATTCTGAGTAAGCTTTGCTCCCATTTTAAAGATTAGAAAATCAAGACAGGATTAAGTAACTTGCCCAAGGTCTCACAGCTACTAATGGCAAAGCCTGGCTTCAAACCATCTCATTGGACTCCTCTGTTTCACCCTCTCCAGCAGTAACAAGCATGAAATAATTTAGGTTGCTGGTCGTCATTCCGACAAGCTACTTAACCTCTCTGGTTCTCAGTTTCCTTATCTGAAAAACAGAGATAGTAATAACCGCCAGTCAGAGTTGCTGTGAAGATTTAAGGTTATACATCTGGGCCCGCCAGTGTGGCTGCATCAGAGCCAAGCACGTGGGTGGCTGAGGGGATGATGGTCGGCCTCTTCAGACAGCTGGCTTTGGCCAGGAAAAGGCCAGTGTGAAAGAACATGGGCTTCTGGCTATTGGAATGAAGGCTTCTTCCTCCATCCTTGTGTTCCGATGAAACACCAACTGTAACCTCAGGAAGCGCTGAGCCTGATCATCAGTCTCAGGGGTCCCACTCACTACAGTTCACCTCCAGTCACTTCCTGCTCCTCATCTTCATTACAGTAAGTTGCCCAGGCACAACTGTTAGCAACCAGAGAAACGTCACTGAGGATTTGGACAACTGCCGCTGAAATAGAGAAGCAGATCCAGCCAGAGACCCCATTGGCATGCCCTCAGGCCCAGGGCCCATCCCTGCCAGGCCTGGGCTCCCCACATCTGCCCCTTACTCTTTCTGGACAGCCCATGGGCTGCAGAGAAAAACACAAGCTCCATCCACAGCTATATATTTTAAATAGCATCTCCTCTCTGCAGCCCTACGTGGGAGGGAAACATATGGTCCTACATTCATTATACTCCTGAGTTTAGGTTTGAAACATCATATTTTCATTACAAATAAGCTTTGATGACACTGCCTATTGCAATAATTTCAACGCATGGTTAATTTTATCTGCGGCAGTGGTGAGAGTGGCATACCAATTTACTGCCAGAGGAGAACAATCTGATTTTAGCATCTTAACCCTGAACTTGAGTTCCCTTTGTTCCTGAGAACCTCATTTTAGCAAGACTCCAAGCGACGGGGAAAAGCACGTCACTGACGGTGACTCAAAGGGTGGAAAAGTTGAGGGGGGAGGAAATGCATTGAGGAACTTCAGTTCTCAAGTTGGGAAAGCAGAGGGGAAGAAGGTGGCCGAGAGCTTGGGGTCAGCATGACCATGTGCTTAGAACTTCAATGAGCATGTCAAGACTTCACCATTTGGCTGGAGACCTGGCAAGAGCAGATTTATTTGTGAGGCTCCTTTCTGTTGCATCTGACTTTGGGCCAAGCCAGGAAGCAGCAAGAAAAGCCTCGCTCATGAAGACCTTACCTCTGGGCCAGGAAGTTCACAGCGAAAGTAACATGCAGATGATGTTGCTGGTGGAGGGGGTGGAAAGAAAGGTATGCTCACTTCTAGCTCCTCTGTAGGAGCCAGAATATATATATATATGTGTATGTATGTATGTATGTATATGTATATGTTGTTGTTTAGTCGCTAAGTCATGTCCAACTCTTTTGCAACCCTATGGACTGGATCCCACCAGGCTCCTCTGTCCATGGGATTTCCCAGGCAAGAATACTGGAGTGGGCTGTCATTTCCTTCTCCAGGGGATCTTCCCAAACCAAGGACCCAACCTGTGTCTCCTGCATTACAGGCACATTCATTACCACTGAGCCACCTAATTCTATCAGAGAAGGCAATGGTACCCCACTCCAGTACTCTTGCCTGGAAAATCCCATGGACAGAGGAGCCTGGTAGGCTGCAGTCCATGGGGTCGCAAAGAGTCGGACATGACTGAGTGACTTCACTTTCACTTTTCACTTTCATGCATTGGAGAAGGAAATGGCAACCCACTCCAGTGTTCTTGCCCGGAGAATCCCAGGGACGGGGGAGCCTGGTGGGCTGCCGTCTATGGGGTCACACAGGGTCAGACACGACTGAAGTGACTTAGCAACAACAACCTAATTCTATATATTATATAATTTGTAATTCTATATATTATATATAATTTGTAATTACATATTATATAATTAGTTATATATATAGGAGTGTGTATATATATCTGCCATGCTATGCTCAGTCGTGCCCGATTCTTTGCGACCCCGTAGACCTCAGCCCACCAAGCTCCTCTGTCCATTGAATTTCCCAAGCAAGAATACTGGTATGGGTTGCCATTTCTACTCCAGGGGATCTTCCAGACCCAGGGACTGAACCCACATCTCCTGAAGCTCCTGCATTGGAGGGCAGATTCTTTATCACTGAGCCACCCAGGAAGCCCCAATATATATATTATACAATGTATAATCAATTCTATAGTTCTATTAATTATATAATTAATAATTGTGTGGCTATACAATTTTATTTATGTGTATTATATGTAAAATTATATATTACTGTATATTGTATATATTATTATATGAGATATATAAATATATATACTGAAATATGTTATATATTATTTTTTTTTGTTTGTTTGTTTTTTTTTTTTTTTTTTTTTAATTTTTTTTTATTATTATTATTATTTTTTTTTTCCAGTGGGTTTTGTCATACATTGATATGAATCAGCCATGGATTTACATGTATTCCCAATCCCGATCCCCCCTCCCACCTCCCTCTCCACCCGATTCCTCTGGGTCTTCCCAGTGCACCAGGCCGGAGCACTTGTCTCGTGCATCCCTCCTGGGCTGGTGATCTGTTTCACCATAGATAGTATACATGCTGTTCTTTTGAAATATCCCACCCTCACATTCCCCCACAAAGTTCAAAAGTCTGTTCTGTATTTCTGTGTCTCTTTTTCTGTTCTGCATATAGGGTTATCGTTATCACCTTTCTAAATTCCATATACATGTGTCAGTATGCTGTAATGTTCTTTATCTTTCTGGCTTACTTCACTCTGTATAATGGGCTCCAGCTTCATCCATCTCATTAGGACTGGTTCAAATGAATTCTTTTTAATGGCTGAGTAATATTCCATGGTGTATATGTACCACAGCTTCCTTATCCATTCATCTGCTGATGGGCATCTAGGTTGCTTCCATGTCCTGGCTATTATAAACAGTGCTGCGATGAACATTGGGGTGCACGTGTCTCTTTCAGATCTGGTTTCCTCAGTGTGTATGCCCAGAAGTGGGATTGCTGGGTCATATGGCAGTTCTATGTCCAGTTTTTTAAGAAATCTCCACACTGTTTTCCATAGCGGCTGTACTAGTTTGCATTCCCACCAACAGTGTAAGAGGGTTCCCTTTTCTCCACACCCTCTCCAGCATTTATTGCTTGTAGACTTTTGGATAGCAGCCATCCTGGCTGGCGTGTAATGGTACCTCATTGTGGTTTTGATTTGCATTTCTCTAATAATGAGTGATGTTGAGCATCTTTTCATGTGTTTGTTAGCCATCTGTATGTCTTCTTTGGAGAAGTGTCTGTTTAGTTCTTTGGCCCATTTTTTGATTGGGTCATTTATTTTTCTGGAATTGAGCTGCAGGAGTTGCTTGTATATTTTTGAGATTAATCCTTTGTCTGTTTCTTCATTTGCTATTATTTTCTCCCAATCTGAGGCCTGTCTTTTCACCTTACTTATAGTTTCCTTTGTAGTGCAAAAGCTTTTAAGTTTCATTAGGTCCCATTTGTTTAGTTTTGCTTTTATTTCCAATATTCTGGGAGGTGAGTCATAGAGGATCTTGCTTTGATTAATGTCGGAGAGTGTTTTGCCTATGTTCTCCTCTAGGAGTTTTATAGTTTCTGGTCTTACATTTAGATCTTTAATCCATTTTGAGTTTATTTTTGTGTATGGTGTTAGAAAGTGTTCTAGTTTCATTCTTTTACAAGTGGTTGACCAGTTTTCCCAGCACCACTTGTTAAAGAGGTTGTCTTTTTTCCATTGTATATCCTTGCCTCCTTTGTCAAAGATAAGGTGTCCATAGGTTCGTGGATTTATCTCTGGGCTTTCTATTCTGTTCCATTGATCTATATTTCTGTCTTTGTGCCAGTACCATACTGTCTTGATGACTGTGGCTTTGTAGTAGAGTCTGAAGTCAGGCAGGTTGATTCCTCCAGTTCCATTCTTCTTTCTCAAGATTACTTTGGCTATTCGAGGTTTTTTGTATTTCCATACAAATTGTGAAATTCTTTGGTCTAGTTCTGTGAAAAATACCGTTGGTAGCTTGATAGGGATTGCATTGAATCTATAGACTGCTTTGGGTAAAATAGCCATTTTGACAATATTAATTCTTCCAATCCATGAACACGGTATGTTTCTCCATCTGTTTGTGTCCTCTTTGATTTCTTTCATCAGTGTTTTATAGTTTTCTATGTATAGGTCTTTTGTTTCTTTAGGTAGATATACTCCTAAGTATTTTATTCTTTTTGTTGCAATGGTGAATGGTATTGTTTCCTTAATTTCTCTGTCTGTTTTTTCATTGTTAGTATATAGGAATGCAAGGGATTTCTGTGTGTTAATTTTATATCCTGCAACTTTACTATATTCATTGATTAGCTCTAGTAATTTTCTGGTAGAATCTTTAGGGTTTTCTATGTAGAGGATCATGTCATCTGCAAACAGTGAAAGTTTTACTTCTTCTTTTCCTATCTGGATTCCTTTTACTTCTTTTTCTGCTCTGATTGCTGTGGCCAGCACTTCCAACACTATGTTGAATAGTAGTGGTGAGAGTGGGCACCCTTGTCTTGTTCCTGATTTCAGGGGAAATGCCTTCAATTTTTCACCATTGAGGGTGATGCTTGCTGTGGGTTTGTCATATATAGCTTTTATTATGTTGAGGTATGTTCCTTCTATTCCTGCTTTTTGGAGAGTTTTAATCATAAATGAGTGTTGAATTTTGTCAAAGGCTTTCTCTGCATCTATTGAGATAATCATATGGTTTTTATCTTTCAATTTGTTAATGTGGTGTATTACATTGATTGATTTGCGGATATTAAAGAATCCTTGCATTCCTGGGATAAAGCCCACTTGGTCATGGTGTATGATTTTTTTAATATGTTGTTGGATTCTGTTTGCTAGAATTTTGTTAAGGATTTTTGCATCTATGTTCATCAGTGATATTGGCCTGTAGTTTTCTTTTTTTGTGGCATCTTTGTCTGGTTTTGGAATTAGGGTGATGGTGGCCTCATAGAATGAGTTTGGAAGCTTACCTTCTTCTGCAATTTTCTGGAAGAGTTTGAGTAAGATAGGTGTTAGCTCTTCTCTAAATTTTTGGTAGAATTCAGCTGTGAAGCCATCTGGTCCTGGGCTTTTGTTTGCTGGAAGATTTTTGATGACAGTTTCGATTTCCTTGCTTGTGATGGGTCTGTTAAGATCTTCTATTTCTTCCTGGTTCAGTTTTGGAAAGTTATACTTTTCTAAGAATTTGTCCATTTCATCCAAGTTGTCCATTTTATTGGCATAGAGCTGCTGGTAGTAGTCTCTTATGATCCTTTGTATTTCAGTGTTGTCTGTTGTGATCTCTCCATTTTCATTTCTAATTTTGTTAATTTGGTTTTTCTCTCTTTGTTTCTTAATGAGTCTTGCTAATGGTTTGTCAATTTTGTTTATTTTTTCAAAAAACCAGCTTTTAGCTTTGTTGATTTTTGCTATGGTCTCTTTAGTTTCTTTTGCATTTATTTCTGCCCTGATTTTTAAGATTTCTTTCCTTCTGCTAACTCTGGGGTTCTTCATTTCTTCCTTCTCTAATTGCTTTAGGTGTAGAGTTCGGTTATTTAATTGGTTTTTTTCCTGTTTCTTGATGTAAGCCTGTAATGCTATGAACCTTCCCCTTAGCACTGCTTTTACAGTGTCCCATAGGTTTTGGGTTGTTGTGTTTTCATTTTCATTCATTTCTATACATATTTTGATTTCTTTTTTGATTTCTTCTATGATTTGTTGGTTATTCAGAAGCGTGTTATTTAGCCTCCATATGTTTGAAGTTTTAACAATTTTTTCCCTGTAATTGAGATCTAATCTTACTGCACTGTGGTCAGAAAAGATGACTGGAATGATTTCAATTTTTTTGAATTTTCCAAGACCAGATTTATGGCCCAGGATGTGATCTATTCTGGAGAATGTTCCGTGTGCACTTGAGAAAAAGGTGAAGTTGATTGTTTTGGGGTGAAATGTCCTATAGATATCAATTAGGTCTAGCTGGTCCATTGTGTCATTTAAGGTTTGTGTTTCCTTGTTAATTTTCTGTTTCGTTGATCTATCCATAGTTGAGAGTGGGGTATTAAAGTCTCCCACTATTATTGTGTTACTATTAATTTCCTCTTTCATACTTGTTAGCGTTTGCCGTACATATTGTGGTGCTCCTATGTTGGGTGCATATATATTTATAATTGTTATATCTTCTTTTTTGATTGATCCTTTGATCATTATGTAGTGTCCTTCTTTGTCTCTTTTCACTTCCTTTATTTGAAAGTCTATTTTATCTGATATGAGTATTGCGACTCCTGCTTTCTTTTGGTCTCCGTTTGCATGAAATATTTTTTTCCAGCCCTTCACTTTTAGTCTGTATGTGTCTCTTGTTTTGAGGTGGGTCTCTTGTAGACAGCATATATAGGGGTCTTGTTTTTGTATCCATTCAGCCAATCTTTGTCTTTTGGTTGGGGCATTCAACCCATTTACATTTAGGGTAATTATTGATAGGTGTGGTCCCGTTGCCATTTACTTTGTTGTTTTGGGTTCACATTTATAAAACCTTTCTGCATTTCCTGTCTAGAGAAGATCCTTTAGCATTTGTTGAAGAGCTGGTTTGGTGGTGCTGAATTCTCTCAGCTTTTGCTTATCTGTAAAGCTTTTGAATTCTCCTTCATATCTGAATGAGATCCTTGCTGGATACAGTAATCTAGGTTGTAGGTTATTCTCTTTCATTACTTTCAGTACGTCCTGCCATTCCCTTCTGGCCTGGAGGGTTTCTATTGATAGATCAGCTGTTATCCTTATGGGAATCCCTTTGTGTGTTATTTGTTGTTTTTCCCTTGCTGCTTTTAATATTTGTTCTTTGTGTTTGATCTTTGTTAATTTGATTAATATGTGTCTTGGGGTGTTTCGCCTTGGGTTTATCCTGTTTGGGACTCTCTGGGTTTCTTGGATTTGGGTGGCTATTTCCTTCCCCATTTTAGGGAAGTTTTCAGCTATTATCTCCTCGAGTATTTTCTCATGGCCCTTCTTTTTGTCTTCTTCTTCTGGAACTCCTATGATTCGAATGTTGGGGCGTTTCACAGTGTCCCAGAGGTCCCTGAGGTTGTCCTCATTTCTTTTGATCCTTTTTTCTTTTTTCCTCTCTGCTTCATTTATTTCCACCATTTTATCTTCTACCTCACTTATCCTATCTTCTGCCTCCGTTATTCTACTCTTGGTTCCCTCCAAAGTGTTTTTGATCTCATTCATTGCATTATTCATTTGTAATTGACTCTTTTTTATTTCTTCTAGGTCTTTATTAAACAGTTCTTGAATCTTTTCAATCTTTGTTTCCAGGCTATTTATCTGTAACTCCATTTTGTTTTCAAGATTTTGGATCATTTTTATTATCATTATTCTAAATTCTTTTTCAGGTAGATTCCCTATCTCCTCCTCTTTTGTTTGACTTGGTGGGCATTTTTCATGTTCCTTTACCTGTTGGGTATTTCTTTGCCTTTTCATCTTGTTTAGATTGCTGTGTCTGGAGTGGGCTTTCTGTATTCTGGAGGTCTGTGGTTCCTTTTTGTTGTGGAGGATTAACCCAGTGGGTGGGGTTAGACGAATGGCTTGTCAAGATTTCCTGGTTAGGGAAGCTTGCATCAGTGTTCTGGTGCGTGGAACTTGATTTCTACTCTTTGGAGAGCAATGGAGTGCCCAGTAATGAGTTTTGAGATGGGTCTATGTGTTAGGTGTGACCTTGGGCAGCCTGTATGTTGATGTTCAGGGCTATGTTCCTGCGTTGCTGGAGAATTTGCGTGGTCTGTCTTGCTCTGAAACTTATTGGCTCTTGTGTGGTGGTTGGTTTCAGTGTAGGTATGGAGGCTTTTGGACAGTCACTTATTACTTAAAGTTCCTTGTAGTCAGGAGTTTTCTGGTGTTCTCAGGTTTTGGGCTTAAGTCTCCTGCCTCTGGATTTCAGTTTTATTCTTCCTGTAGTCTCAGGACTTCTCCAACTATGCAGCCCTGATAAGAAAACTTCTAGGTTAATGGCTAAAAGATTCTCCCCCGTTAGGGACACCCAGAGAGGTTCACAGAGTCACATGAAGAAGAGGAGAGGGAGGAGGGAGATAGAGATGAACAGGAGGAGAAAAAGGGGGACTCAAGAGGAGAGAGACAGATCTACACAGCTGTCTGTTCCCAGAGTGTTCTCCGTAGCCCAGTCACCTACAAAGATTCCCAGAATTGGATTGGGAAGAGAAGGGGAAAGGAGGAAATAGAGGTGTTCTGAGGTAGAAAACAGAGAGTCAAGATTGGGAGAGAATAATCTTCGGTTTAAAAATAGGGCTTCTCTTCTTTTTTTTTTTTGTAAGGTTATAGTGTATTGAAAATGAAAATTAAGGAGTAGTAGAGGAGTACTAGAGGACTTTAAAAGAAATAAGATAAAAAGGAAAATAGAAAATAGAAGAGAGAAAGGAAAGAAAAAAAAGAAAGAAAAAGAAAAAAAAAAGAAAAAAAAGAAAAAAAAAAAAAAGGAAAAAAAAATTTTTTTTTTTTCCCCCTAATTAAAAAATCGTAAAAGTCTATGGAAATGAAAGTTAAGGAGTAATGGGGGAGTAATAGGGGATTTTAAAGGAAAATAAAAGAGAAAAAATAAAAAAGAAAAAAAGAAAAAAAAATAAAATAAAAAAAAAATTAAAAAAAGAGAAAAAAGTAAAATTATATCTAGGAGTTTCTCTGGAGCTGTTGCGGTCAGTGTGGGTTCGGCTCAGTTTCAGATAGCTCCTCGTTCCAGCTTACGCTTCTCGATATCTACAGGCTCCTCTGGTGTAGACAATGTTTCCTAGAGGGATTTTAATCTGTTGCACCAGTCCCTTCTGAAGCGGTTCCCTTTGTTTATTTGGCTTCTGTTTGCCGGTCTCTTCAGAGCCTCATTTCCGCCCTGACACAGGCGGGCGGAGGTGGACTCTTATTCAGGTAGCTAGTTCCGTCGCTCCGCGGGGAGGGGCTTGCGCCGCGGGGCTTGCGCCGCGGGGATGGGCTGGGGCTGCCAGGAGGGGCTGATGCTGCTCTCTCCTCTGCGCTGCTCAGGCTCCCGGCTGTTCTATATGGAGCGCGCCCCGCGCTGCGCGAGGTTCCAGCCCTCGGGTGTTCCACAAAAGCGCGGAGGGGAAAGCTGCGCCTGCTGTCTGTGCCTTCCCCGTCAGAGCGGTCCAGGCAGCCAGGGGCTCGGTGGGCGCACTCTCCCCAGGTGTGGCGCTCCCCCTCCCTTCCGCGGACCCAGTTTCAGTTTCCGCCGGCGCCAGTCGGGTGCGCGCGCCTTCTGCCCTCCGCGTCCCCAGCCCCAGTCCCCGCCCGCGCCGGTCGGGTGCCTGCGCCCTGTGTCTCGCCGCGACCTTCCCCTCCCCCCTGCCTCCTGCCTCCAGCGGGGCTGGGCCGGTCCGCAGCCTGCGAGCTCCTCTCTGGACCCTCTCGGTCTCTTTGTTCTGCGAACGGCCGGCAGTGTGTTCGGGCCGGCTAATTTACTCTCTCTCCTTTGGTCTCCCACAGTTCAAGTTGGCAACTCACAGAAGCTCCCTCCGATTGTCCTCAGGGCACTCAGGCCCGGACCCTACCCCAAGCAATGCCGCCTAAGAGCTCCCGGGACGGATCTCCGTCCTTAGCTCTTTTGTTTCACTTTTTATCTTTTATATTTTGTCCTACCTCCTTTCGAAGACAATGGGCTGCTTTTCTGGGCGCCTGATGACCTCCGCTAGCGATCAGAAGTTGTTTTGCGAAGTTTGCTCTGCGTTCAGTTATTCTTTTGATGAATTTGTAGGAGAGAAAGTGGTCTCCCCGTCCTACTCCTCCGCCATCTTCTGAAATATGTTATATATTATTATTTCAACCAAATTGCCTCATTCTTACTTGGCAAAGTGTTCTCCAGCCATTTGACTGCATTTCATTTCCATTCTTCCATCATTCAACAAACACCTGAGGTACTGAGGGGGCTAAGTACCACAAGGTATTGGGAAAAGAAAAGGGTACTGAAAATATGACCCCTGTCCCCAAGCTACCCAGAGCTGGCCTGAGACAGAGCAGAAGGAACCAATTACAAGATGTGATAAGTTGTTCAGATGAACCAAGATTTGTGAAGAAGTAGTAAGTGACTCTTCTTAGGGATTCAGAGAGGTCTTCAAAGAGGTGGTTAAATAGAAATTGAATCCCCCCAATTTAAGAGGAGTTAACCAGAATGCTGCCACCAGAGAGAGCAGCCCTTACCGAGGCTCAGAGGCTAAATCCAGCTTAGTGCTGACATTTGAGGAACTACAGGTACAGGAAAACTCCAGGAAAACGCATCGTGCAATAATGTGAATTTGAATATAATTAGGAGTCAGCTCCTGCCCTCTCTCTAGTCCTAGTTCTCAAGCAGGGACAGCTAAAGTCCTTTCCTCTGTGTGTGTATGTGCACATCTGCCTGTATGTATGCGTGTGCAATGGCCTTCACACATGTAAAGGAAGGCAGGTGCTGGATTCCACATACCAAGTGTCCTCCCATCCCAACTACTCTGCTGCTGCTAAGTCACTTCAGCTGTGTCCAACTCTTAGCGACCCCATGGACTGCAGCCTACCAGGCTCCTCCATCCATGGGATTTTCCAGGCAAGAGTACTGGAGTGGGGTGCCATTGCCTTCTCCCCCAACTGCTCTAGAGTGGGCCAAAGAAACAGATGACAGCTAGCTAAGATTCCCAGAATCACTGCTGGTTCCCAGAATAGTTCCCATCAAGGACTAGGCCAGAGTGGACCTCCACCACTAGGTGGTCCCAAACTACCTGGGGTGGGACTGACATGGATTTGGGTCTCACAGCAAAATCCCCAAACCCTTGTGCCTCACTGCACTGGCTCTCCCGGTCATTCCATCCGCCTCATAACCAACGCCCGCTCATTCTGCACAGTTGACTTTTGTAAATCCACTGATTATATTGCAAAAGTTTTACTATAGTGGGTTTGGTGTGAATAGCATTGGGACTGGTGGGAATGGTGTGCAGGGTAGAAGATAAGCATGGAAGCAAAGCCCTGGTTATTTAGAGTTGCATATTCTATGCTGAAGAGTTTGCACATTATCTTAAGGTCCAAGGGGGAACCAGTAAGTGGCTATAAGCCAGGGGTTCCGTGGCCGTGCACAGACACAGTTTGTTTGGCCTATGAAGGTTTTCAAAATCAAGATATTCTGTATAAACCTGGATCTTTGCTTAAGAAGCTGGGTTGATTTCCCCATTAGCTGGAATCGCGCTGCTCTCGTCAGATGGAATATGCTCTCCTAGTCACCACAGGCCCCATCAGACCTAATCAGACTCATGCCTTTGGTAAACCTAATCCCTGCAGGAACCTAGGTTTTCTTTAAAAAAAAAAAAAAAACTGAAGAAAAGAAAGAGAAGCAGCAGCTTTGAAAGAATCAAATTTGCATGTTACAAAAATCACTCAAGCAGCAGTGTCCAGAATGGGTGACAGGAATGGGGAGGGATTGGAGGCAGAAGAAACTGCTGGAAGGTTACAATACTCATCAAGGTTTCCCATGCAGAAGCCAAGGAAAAATGTCAGAAATGGCTCTGACTACACCTTCAGTAAGCACATGGTAGCTAGATACACTATCTCACAATGCTAACCCATAACCCCATAATCTAAATGCAAATGTCGAGGTGTCATAGCAGCACCACAGTTTGACAAAACTGATGGGAAACAAAATAAATACCAAAGCAAACACACCAGTCAGAAGTAAAGTAAATTAATAGTGCAGCTTAGCTGGGATCACAAATGAATCACTCTAAAAGCAATTTTGTCCTGTTGTAAAATGAGATAAACACCTACTTGCCAGTTATTTTAGGAATAACACAAATCAGCCCATCTGTCTTAATTCAGTGGTACTCATCATACATTTTTTAAAGTTATCACTTCCTCAAGAGTCATCCTATTGATGCCAACAGACACCTTACATTGACAATCTGTGGCATGACCTGCAAGTCAGTGTCACTTCAAACCAGCACTGAAACCCTGAGCTATGTGTCTTGGCCAGAAATGCTAGTTCTCTGGAAAGGCGGGCAGGGGAAGCCCTCAGTAGTTGGCGGGATGCTGACTTCAAATGACATTGGAGAAGGTGCTGAAGGTAGGAATACATTTTTTAGGAACGAGATGCAAATGTTAGTACAGACAATAATTCACTGCAAACTAAATTACTAATCAATATCTGATAGTGGGACAGTCTGTCCACTGAGGTTGTTAAGAGTCATGTTCAACCTATAATGGGAGATGCTAGAAACGGAGCCTGTTTGATTTAAACTGTATCTGTGTTTTGTACTCAGATATAAATAAGTTTGCTGATGGTATCACTGTCTCAGATTTATGGGAAACATGGGAGAGCACAAGAATTTCAGGAAACCTCCCTGGGTCTTGCAATTTCTCAAAGTAAATATTTTCTATTCTCTCCTTGAATTAAAAAAAAAAAAAAAACAACACATGGTATCAAGTCCAGAAAACTCCTGAAATTCACAGAAACTTAAGGCTCCAAAGAAAATCACAGGGTCAGACAGCCTGAGGTTAGGGCAGCACTATGGAAAGATCTCAAAATATGTCTTATGACCAATACAAACAGAATGCAGAATAACTGATCTCCTGCTCTATAGAGTCCAACAATGGTATTTTACACATCTTAAATTAATTATGATGGGGATCACATAATTAACTCCCGCTTATCATTATCATTCTGGACTCTCGAGAAGCTTGCCAGATCCTTTCTCTGTGAGACTGCCAGCAAAATGCTTGGAAATTCATTTTCTTGTCACATATAGCAAGCACGCTGGAAGGCTCCTTCACCATCTCCTTCCCCAAGGTGGTCTCCAGGCAAGTATTCACTGTCTTCCTGATTACAGAATACGGAGCTGTGGGTTCCTGACCTCCGAGTTTTCCCGAGGAGCCCCGCACACCCCAAAGCACCTGCATTTGTTCTGAAGATACTGGGCACCCTCTCTTCTTTGTAAGTTCTCTGTAAGTCTGTAAGTTCTGCAAGTTCAGCTACTGGTCTACTGCGATGATGCTACCAGGCTCCAGTGGAAACTTTCACTCCCACTCTCCTCCTTCCTCCTTCCCTACTCCCTAATATGCTTTATTTGTAATTATCTCTATAGGAGAGACCAGCAATTTACAAATAATGGCATCAAACCTGCAAAGTTGCCAAAAAAGTTTTATAGAATATTAAAAGTTCTTGTAAGAATAACTGAGAGAGGAATACCCCAATTTATTACATAAGGCAACTGGCTGCTCGGTACCTTGAGGTAAGACAGAGGGTTGTGTCTTGTACATCTAACCTGCACGCCTCCCTTGAGGGGTGGCAGAGGGCTCCTTAAATAAATCAGTGAATAGGTTTCCTTGCCTCTATGAGACTAAGACCAAACCAAGAAGAGGGTAAGCTCAGAACTGTAATTTTCTAACCCCTTGGCTATAAAATGAAGGTTGCTCTTTAATCTTCACTGTAACCTGTGAGGAGTCATCATTATCCCCACTTCACAGATATGAAAAAGGACACTGACAATAAAAGAGACTAAGTAACATCCCCAGAGTGTTCGGTTGCTCAGTTGTGTCTGATTCTTCACAACTCTGTGGAATGCATCATGCCAGGCTTCCCTCTCCTTATCTATCTCCCAGAGTTAGCTCAAACTCATGTCCATTGAGTCGATGATGCCATTCAACCATCTCTTCCTCTGTTGCCCCCTTCTCCTCCTGCCCTCAATCTTTCTTCACATCACCAGAGTAGTGATTGCCCCTTGTAAGTGACAGAACCAGACTCCAAACCTGATCTCACTGACCACTCTATCTATATTCCAGTGTAGATGCCCCACAGTGCATCAATTGATAATGACTAACTTCTCCCTCGGTGAAAGTTGACACAGTAATTTAAATCATTGACTGGACCTGGCTTCTTACCACACACAGACACAATCATTTTTCACATGTGTAAATTACCCAAAAGGTCTTCTAAGTCAACTAATCAGTAATGCCCTTTGCAGACAGAAATTATCCAAGGGACAGAATCATTTCTCTAGCTCCTCAAATGAAACATACTTTAAAGGGGCCAAGAGATGGTGAGTTTTATTCAGTTTGTATGACCTCAGGAGGACTGAGTAGAAGTCTGGTAGCAGGAAGAGACTGGTACTTTGCTTAGTAATCCCAGGATAAGAGCATCTCAGAGGTGGTGAGGCAGGAACCAGGTGAGTTTTCCTGGCTTTTTTCCCCCTGCTCAACGATGATGTCCAGGGGCTGCTTAGCCATGAAGTCAGGAAGCCCCAGAGATTACTCCATGTAGATAAAATCATCAGCAGAGGTGTGAAAAATGTGAGGTGCATGCGGGGTTCTGACAACAGTGCTGATGATAACAATTATGACTTCCCAAGGGCTGTGTTCCAGGTACATTACCTGTAAATTTCAACCCTGGAGCTCTCTCCTCTCAAGTGAATGAGCCATCACAAAAGTAAGCTGACCAGTCAGTTTCTTGGATACAATTACCTTTTTATGCTGAGGTTCAAGAAAACTCAAGGCATCAAGAGGACTTCGGGGCACCACACATCACACCTGGAGCCCCTCTCTCCAGGTTCCATTTGTAGAAGGAAGAGTCGCCACGGTGGCCATTTTCTAGGCCTGAACCAAACAGTGGGTCACTAGCAGCTAAGCCTTCCTTCACACTGCGGTGACCTCCCAAAGTCCTGGGTCACAGCTGACTAAATGAGCTGGATAATTAAAAGAGGGGATGAGCCATGCCTGAGATTTTGCCTGCCTCATCAAGAACATCATGCCCTTTTTATCAATCTACTTGGGTTTTGTTTTTATTTTTCCCCCCTTTGAAAAATGATTAGCCTTGAGAAACTTCCTAACCATGGTACTCACCACCATTAGCTGTCATGGCCTCAGTATTTGAAAAGTTTCAAATGTGCCCTGTGCTTAGAAAATTCAACTAATAAATCTTGAGGTGGGGTGGAGGATCCAGAGCTTTTCTTTTACTATTTTTTCAAATGTCAAAAACCAAAGCCTAAAAGGGGTTCTTCCGAATTTGAAGAATTTCTATCACTTCAAATTCTTTGTTTAAAAATATTTTTGTCTGGTGGGGAAAAGGAGATGGAGTTGGGGTGGGCCATCCTTTGCAATTAAAAATTCAAGACAACTCTCAAGGATCATACAAGACATACATATATTTTTAAATATATATATATTATGCATATATGAACAATATACTATATATATATATATGTATATTATTGGGATGATCCCCTGGAGGAGGGCATGGAAACCCACTCCAGTATTCTTGCCTGGAGAATTCCCATGGACAGAGGAGCCTGGTGGGCTACAGTCCATGGAGTTGCAAAGAGTCAGACACGACTGAGCGACTAAGCCCACACGTACATATATATACACACATATGGTGTGTGTATATGGATATATATATCTCTAATACTATGCAGTAGATAGAGATAAAGATAAACCTTCATAAAACCTTAAGTTCTATGAGAGCTTTCCATTTCTTCCAAGTTTTTTACAAAAAAAATTCACGTTTCTCCAGTACATCAGGCTCTCAAAGGCCTTCACATGCATTGACTCACCTGAGCACCAAACAACAGCAGGTAAAATTACCATCTCCACTATTTTTTTTTTTTATTGTAGTGGTTTTTGCCATACATTGACATGAATCAGCCATGGATTTACATGTGTTCCCCATCCTGATGCCCCCTCCCGCCTCCCTCTCCATCTCATCCATCTGGGTCTTCCCAGTGCACCAGCCCTGAGCACTTGTCTCATGCATCCAACCTGGGCTGGTGATCTGTTTCACCTTGATAGTATACTTGTTTCAATGCTGTTCTCTCTGAACATCCCACCCTCGCCTTCACCATCTCCACTTTAAAGATGAGGTTCAGAGAGACTAAGTGACTTGTTCAATGAAAGGCAAGATAGCCAGATCCAATTTTGACACAAACTCATCCCCCAAGAAATCTTCATCTTCCTTTTATGCACCATCACCTCCAAATTAGTTCATATCTCCAGGCCTGAATTTCCTCATCTATAGATATTTTAACTATTTATTCTAAACGCTCCTCTAGGGGACTTCCCTGGTGGTCCAGTGTTTAAGATTTCATCTTCCAATGCAAGAGGTGTGGGTTCAATCCCTGGTCAAGGGAGCTAAGATCCCACATGTCTCGAGACCAAAAAATCAAAACATAAAACAGAAGCAATCTTGTAATAAATTTAATAAAGCTTTAAAAAATTTAAGAAATAGATAAATCTACCTCTAGAACATCTGATGCTTCTATAAATGAAAATCAACTAATGTCACAACCTACTCAAGACTCATCCCTAGTCACTCATGACCTACAAGACACAGTCCAGCCTCCTCTGTGTGGGGGTCAGGCCCACTCATCCCTCTAGGCTCATCTCCCAAGCTCTGTCCAGACCCAGCCTCTTGAGCCGGGTGTCTCAGTCACTCAGCTGTGTCCGACCCTATGGTCTGTAGCCCTCCTGGCTCCTCTGTCTGTGGTATTTCCCAGGCAAGAATACTAGAATGGGTTGCCGTGCCCTTCTCCAAGGGATCTTCATGACCCAGGGATTAAACCAGTGTTTCCTGCAGTAGCAGGTGGATCCATCACCATTGCACCACCTGGGAAGCCCCTGAGCTAGGTGTCTGTGCTTTATTCCCTCAGTCTGGAACACTCTCCTGCTACCACCACCACCAAAATTTTTCCCAGCAAAATCTGCTGAGATTTCCCCCACCCACTTCTAGCAGGAAGTGCTTCCTGTCCTTTTCATATAGGATTCACCACCTCCTCATCTCAGACCCTTTACCACTCTCTATCACAACCCCATTCCACTTTTTTGCCCTTCTTTACTGATACATCCACCTCCCTCGACTGTATCCAAAGGCCATGTCTACTTTTAGAACCTAGAAAGGTATCAGGTACATAGGACTTAGTGGAGAAATATATGTTGAATGAACAGAGAAAAAAACTTGTCTGAAGAAGTGTTGAAATGGTTTTAATCTGAGTGCCAAAGTTCTATCTAGCACCCAAAACATCATCTGCTACACTAAAAGTATTAAGAACTGACTTTACTGTTTCCACTCTATTATTATGACTATAGTCAGTGAACAAAAGATAAACAAGGTCTATGAGGGGCCAAACGGGACATCCCTGGTGGCTCAGGGGAAATGAATCCACTGGCATTGTGGGAGATGCAGGTTCAATCCCTGGGTCAGGAAGATCCCCTGGAGGACGTCATGGCAACCCACTCCAGTATTTTTACCTGGAGAATCCCATGGACAGAGGAGCCTGGTGGACTGCAGTCCATGGGGTTGTCAAGGGTCAGACACAATTGAAGCGACTGAATATGCATGCATGAGGGGCCAAGCATTGTTCTGAGGGTATATATCACACCGATAAATAAAGCATAGTTCCTGCCCTGGTAGAAATCAGATGCTAGGTGGGAAGCCAGGTGGTAACATACATCAGTAACTCTACTGCAATAGGACATGTGATATGAGAACAAATTTTATGCTGGATGACAGAAAGAGGACTTATGCATCCTTCTGAATAGTTCCTCAACTAATTGGATTGGACAAATGGAAAAGAAGCCATTTACTTTGAGTCTATGTTTTCCCTTTTGCAACTTATATGACTTGCCAAACAAAACAAAACCACATTAGTTAAAACACTGCTATTTAAAATAAATAAGCAGAATGTGAGGTAGTCTAAAGGTGACCCTGGTTCTATTCTTAAAAAGAATCTTAAGCCAATTAATGTTGAAAACAAGATCATAAAGGAAGCCCACCCTTCTCAGCACTTGAGAAGAAAGCATTTTGTATACAAATACACCTCTTACGATATCAGCAGAGGCCAGAAGCTCTGATACGTAAATTCTCAATCATGCCACCAAATCATTAAGTTACAACTCTCTAGACAGCATAGCATATTTCTCATACCCTCTTGAAAAGAACAAATCTATGTGGAATCTGAAAAAATCATACAAATGAACTTACAAAACACAAATAGATAAAGAAATAAACAAACTTACGGTTACTGAGGGGGACAGTGGGGGGAGAGAAATTGGGAGATTGATCTCTACTATACACACTACTACCTATACAGTAGATAGCTAACAAGAACCTACTATTTAGTACAGGGACCACTACTCAATACTCTGTAATGACCTATATGGGAAAAGAATCTAAAAAAAGAGTGGATGTATGTGTGTGTGTTCAAGGAGGCAATGGCAACCCACTCCAGTATTCTTGCCTGGAAAATCCCACGGACAGAGGAGCCTGGCAGGCTGCAGTCCGTGGAGTCACAAAGAGTCGGTCACAACTTAGTGACTGAGCACATGAATATGGAAAACTGATTCACCTAGCTATACGGCAGAAACTAACATAACATTGTAAATCAACTCTACTCCAATAAAAACTAACTTTTAAAAAAGAAAATAATGTGTATGTTAAAATGTAGCATCGCTTAAGCTTTCCATTAATTCACAGTGGCTTTCCTCTGAATTTATCTGGAGCATTAACTTTGCCGAGGAAGTTCGCATGCATCATCTCATCCAGTCCTTTCAACAACCCAACGAGGGTGGTAGTATTATCATCCCCATTTTGAAAAAGAAGAAACTGAGGCAGAGACATTAAACACATCCAATGTTGCACTTTTGTAAGAGGTAAAACCAAAATTCATTCTCAGTGCTTTCTGACCCCTATACCCGACTCCTCAGCCATTAATAAGCTGTATTACATTCACAGGGTTTTATCACACCAGAAAAAATAAAAGCCATTATCAACATCAATTACCAAACCTCTTTAGTTTTTTGAAGAAAGTGAAATCTGCTATAAAGCTCATTTTGAAGATGGCGCAGAGTCCCCATGACTTTGCTGGGATGACAGACGGTGCTTCCCCTCTAAGCAGTTGAGTGGCACAAAATTCTCAAGTAATCCAGCAACTGCTAACCACACTGTCACCATTACATTGTTTAGTCAGCAATTGTACTTCAATGACTTTCTTCTCTTGATATGTGCTTAGGTTACCAAGAGAAATCCGAGAGCCTGCTAATGCAGAATACATCTAGTGCAAAATGTTTTCTATCCACCCTCTACTTTCTCAAAGCTGACCTTAGCCTTGAGGTCTTGATAAACGTTCCCTGACTTAAAGCTTGATTCAAAATCGGATGGAGGGGGTTTCCCGGGTACTCGTACATTAACATTTGCAGTTCAGGTTTGTTTGTTTTTTTCCAGATAAACAACATCCTTTAAAAGAGTTCCTCTGGTACCTTCTTCACTCGACCTACCTGATTTAGAGCTATCCCTGGTGCCATTTTGGTGGCAATGGGGCTCTGCAATACCTAATACACATACGTGCTCGCTGCTGACATTTAAAAACATTCCTAACAGTTTGTGCGAGTACATGGTAAACAGATGCTATGGGATTTTTTACCCATTATCAGTCATCTCTGAAGACTGTAGTCAAGTGACAGCTTTTTGAGACTTTTCAGTCTAACAGCAAGAGATTTATTTTTAATAGAATATTGATATTACGGTACAAAATGGCATTTGATGTTTATCCCCTGACCCTTGCTTTTAGCAATGCAGTTCAGCTTGGTGGGTTATTTTGAAGGACTAGCACCCTCCATTCTATCCATTACTCTGTTCTTTTTTCCTTGGTGGGGGGAAAGTTGCAGACTTTTATGAACTCTCTGATTAAAGTACCTCCATCTGAATGCAGATTAAAAGTTCCAACACCTGAGAGCTCAAAACCAATGAATATTTATACCGAAAACCAGCAGATGAATACACTCTAAATCTTCAAATGCAAGTCTAGTCATGGGTTTTATCTTATTTTAGGACTTACTTTTTATTAAAATGAACTCTTGCATATTTACATTACAGAAATAAATGTTATTTGCAAGCACAATACAGTGGAGACCTTACAAATGCATTGCCTCTGGGGAAGGCAGTTTTGTTCCTCAAGCAGATTTTTATTTCTTTACCAGGTCTTTGTCGAAGAGGGGTTTCATTATATATGATTGGCCTAATTGGGAAACCCGAAAACCTACTCACCGTGGGGAGATTATTCATTTCGTGGCCAAGAAATTGTGAGTCCCTTTGTAAATGGGGAGTTTCATTGACTTAACAATTTTCCTCCTTTCATTGGAAACTTCATTCTGGACTACTTCTCTAGAAAGTAGAGATTGTTTAAACAAGCAAAAGGAACATTATTTCAGAAACAAGTTTATCTGCCTTCTCTGTGAAGTGGCCTAACATAGTTTGTCTTGAGGCATATCCTTAAATCATTATCTGTCTTTTCAGAATACAATTGGAGTGAACAAACACTGGCCTTCAGGACTGCTAGCTCTAAGGAGCAGTCGGGGTTGCACGGTTAGGCCAAAGTTTGGTAACACAAGAACCAGAGGCTCTCTGCCAAGCTTATGCAATAACACAAATCAAAGTAACCACTGCCACCTACCAACATCACAGAATAACTAACTGAATCCAAATACATTAAAAAATGATTATTTCAATGATAAGAGAAATCTTCTGTCTTAAAATAACTAAACTAGAGGTGACAAACAAACCCATTTCTTCCCCAAACCCCCTGGCAACCTCTTGCTGTTCATTAAAGTGCAACAAACCCCACATGAAGTCAAGTGGGGTTATCAGAATTTGGGAAAATACAAATTTTGATTGAACCCACCATGCATCTTGAGACTTCTATGCCCTCACAGTATTGAGGACTTAGAATGTGCAAATTTGCCATCATGTTCCTAAACTTATTTCTTCTTTTTCATAAAGTAAGCTTAGAGATAAATGTTTACAAATCAACCCAGTCATCATTTCTTCATTTTAATGCTTAAACGCTTCATTTTGATTGCTGCCTTTTTGACATTTCACCAAGGAAATATGTTTGCGTGTTCGCAATGCCATTGAATCAGCAATTAGATCTCCATATTCCAGATGTCATCAGAGTTTTCAATGCATCTCCCAATAAAATTTATTTTTGAACTTTGAAAAAAACAAACAAATGTACTTTGTATAAATTAAACACATTATCCTTATTTTTCCAATTGCTACATTTAACATAGCAAGGGATTCTGAATTTATGAATTCAAGAATTTCAGATCATTCTATATAATATTTTTCTTGCAATGAATACAATTTTGGATTATTTATGGGACTGGCTTAGATATTTTGATTAACTAACCCCCCCCCCACCCTCCGTGGTGGAACAGAGACATGGAGACAAATCTGTGCCATTAGTAGCATGTTACACTCTCCATCCTCATGAGTCTCTCTTGAGCCTTGGCACTCTGGCTGGAGCAGGAAATTTATTGTCAAAAGTGGACAAAGAAAAATGTAATTCTGGTCTCATTTGTGCCTTCATTAAGATTTTTTAACTTCTCAACTCCCTTCTGGCAGACCTTGCATTGCTCTCATTTTCTTTTAGCTCACAGGGCTAGCTCAGAAGTACTCTTTCTATGACCCCTTGGTCATCACATATCACAGTAGAGCAATCCAGTGCCAAACTTTTCCTCTTTCTCTCTTTGGTGAACTGAATATACAGCTTTCTAGCTCTTTGCAACAGACTCTCATTGACTCTTTTTAAAAAATAGAATAAACTAAAATGACTATACAACATGCAATTCCAGAACATTTAAATAGCAGGGCAGAGGTGCCACTGTAAGAAGCCACCCTGGGTGACTTCAGATATAGCTGTGTCAGGGAGAAACAAGTTTTCTCCAGGACTCTGTTCACTTAGACAGATAAGCCTGGTGGGCTATGGTCCATGGGGTCACAAAGAGCCAGAAATGACTGAGCAAGTAACACATACACATCCTGTTCACCTGAAATGGAAATAGGAGAGCTTCATCTTCATAAATGGAGGAGCGTGACTAAGTGAGTAGAGAAATCCTTCCCTATGACCCACATTGCAGGGCACACCTATCACCATGGAGGACTCTGGCAGATGGCAGAATTTCTACTCCTTCCATTATTCCTGAGACAACTCATTGGTATTTTCTCCTTTAATAAGAAAAATGACATAATGCAGTGCTCCTTCTGATGGAAGGATTTTGCTTGGTATTTACTCAGTTCCAAAGGGTAACACTAGATGAGCCTGACTCCCTGTTCTCCTTCCATCCGTAAAATGTTTTGCAGATGTCTCCATCTAGCCCATCCCACCTCCTGAAAAATGCGCCTGAGCAAAAACTCATCTGTTGGTAATAGAACTGAAAAATGCCTCATTCCGGCTAGAAGTGGTACGAGAGCTGCTACTGCTCCAGCAAATTTATTTTGCCTTTCAAGGGTTTAATTGCACACAACATGGTGCAGTTTTGATTAATCCTTCAGAATTTAATATATACTCTGGAGGGGTCAATATGTTGATTCTTCATGCATCGCTATCATGGGAGTAACCGAAACGCGTTTAAACACCACAGGAGGTACACTTCTCGAACTTACCTGGTCCTGCCAAGGGTAAAAAGTGCTCATTAATGACTCAGTCCAGGAGGGGAGCCAATAGAGGGGATGCTTCCTCTCTGACACTATTTCTGGTTTGCTTGGCAGGCACATTTCCCTTGGGGAGGTCCCAGGTGAGGCATACACTGGAAACTTCCAGGCTTATGCCCTGATCATTTTAATGAGAAAGCAGCATCAAAATATTGGCACCTTGCATTCAGCCAACATATGGAGCCACTGTACAGGCATTTAATTGAACTCTTTCAAGATTATGAAGGGTAGAGCCAATCAGGTCGATGAGTGTTTATTCTGTAAACTTGGACTCTGAAGAGGTGATGCACAGGTAATAACAAGTCCATTTGCCATTTTCATAGAGAATGATCATTTTAAATTTTAGGTTCCAGATTCCTGTAGTTAGATTTCTGATGAAGTACATGGGAAGTCTAAGAGTTGCAGTGCTTTAGTAAACATGTGGACGGGTATCATAAGATCTTATGGTTTGTGTGTAACACAAACGGACTCTAAGTTACCAACCCTCTCCAGAAAGTCAGAACCAGAGGTGAAGAACCATAAGAAAAGTGCAATGGAAATGCTGCACTTATGAAGTCATTGTACTGGTTATCTCGGGGAAAGCAGAGAAACAAAACAGAGCACAGAGTGTAGAACCCAAGAAGGACTCTAATTTTGGGTTTGCTTCTCTCTGTGTAATGTTAGAGAGGCTTTTCCAGCCTGTTACTCACCTAAAAATTGTAATGTTGAACTGATGCACAGAGGCTGTATTATGGCTGCATTGTGTCCCACCCCCAAATTCTTATGTTGAAGTCCTAATCCCCAGGACCTCAGAATGGGTCTGCATTTGAAGATAAAACCTATAAGGAGGTTATGAAGATAAAATGAAGATAGATGGGTGGATCCTAATATAATTAAATTATGGTATTCTTATAAGAGAATTAGACACAGATCCACACAGAGGAATGACCATGTGAAGACAAAGGGAGAAGAGAGCCATTTGTAAGCCAAGGAGAGAGGCCTCTGAATGAATCCTACCAATACTTGGATCTTGGACTTCTAACTTCCAGAACTGTGAGAACTTAAGCTTTTGTTATTTAAGCCAGCCAACCTGTGATATTTTGTTACGGCAGCCCAAGCAAACTCATGCAAGGTGTTCTAAGTCTCTAGTGCAATCAGATACACTAGTGCTCAGCATGGCACATGCCTTCAGAGAACGGAAGTTCCAGTTGCAGCCTCCCCAGTCCCATCACACAGATGCACAAGTAGAAACAGATCAATTAGGATGAGTTGCCTTAATGTGATAAGAGTAAGTGAGGAAGGAGGAGAGTCACCTTCTGGAATTCAGAGGCTTAGCTCATGGTCCATGACTCATCTACTGAACCATTCTGCCTGCCACAAGAAATGGAAGTACAGTGGGAATAGGGAAGCACATCAAACAAAAGCCCTAGATGACATTCCTGGCTTCTAGCCAAGGGCAGATTCATATCTCGATGTAGCTTCAATATTTCTAAGCCACAAACAAGGGGTCAGCAGGAGATCACTGTGTACAAGCAAACAGCTTTTTCAAAAATCCCTGTTCCATAGTGTTATCCAAACAATCAAGCAATGTCTAAACCATTTTTTCTCCTCCTATACAGACAAAACTATCTGACAAACCCATGATGAAATTAGCCCGATTCCTAGATGCCAGCCCCTCAGAAAGCCATCTCCCATGATGGTAAAAAAACATTCCAGGCATATTCATAGACTGTCATGCAAGAATTTGAAGAGCTTCATGCCAAAGAGAAAACCAGGGCCCCAAAAGGCCAGGGTTATTATGGAACCCAAGGTTCTGAGTATAAACTCCCTATACCCATGGTCTGTGTGTTCACAAGATTAAGCCAGTTATGAGACATTTAAAAGTTAGAACAACAAACATCCTGCCAGGTTTTCAGTGAAACTGTAGTCAGACAGGGCTACCTAGTCATGTGTGCCCCTCTTAATCTCCCCTGGGGGTCAGGTAACTCACCCAGGACCTGAGAAATATGCATATCCACCCACAGCCTGTTCCAAGTCGGTTTTGCTAGTTAAGTTAGGCCTCTGCCAAACTCTAATTCTTGGCAGATTTGAGAAGCAGAACCAAAGGGAAAATTGGATGCAGTCCAACTGCAGTGAAATTAGAAGCTGCCTTAGATACACCAGGGTATACAGAGCAGGGACTTGTTTACTCAACATATAAGTTAAGGTCAACAAGGGAAGGAATGCTTCCTGTTCACAAATCCTTATGGACTGTTTGTTTTGGGACCTCTGGTTGTTCCCGGTGAAATCCCAAAGAATGTGCCTGGGAATAACCAGCTTGGTTACATGAAATGCATTCTCTTCTGCAAATCCTGAAGTCTTACCCAGTCTAAATATCATTCAGTTCCTGTTTGTTCTCACTAAAAAGCAGAAGGGTAGAATTATCTCTCCTCTCCGAACAGCTAAGACCTTTGACCATTCAAATGGTCAGCTCTCCCTTTAGCCTGCTGACTCAACACAATTGGAAGAAAATCTTATCAGGAGAAATCTGTGTGAATGCAAAGATCCTAGTATGTACATATGAATACATTTCACCTTGCCTGGAAATACAGCTGTGACCATCTATTAAGCTAGAATATTGATTTTCAGATTTGCTCCTTTAACCTACAAGACACACAGTAGCCTCTATCCAGCACCTCTTTTAACTTCTGTGTTTGGGGCCCTATATTGTGATCTACCAAGGGAAGCTTCTTTCCATTAGCAATATTTCCTCATAAACTCTATGGAGTTCTCCAGTACAGTTTTTCTTCCTTTGAATCAACGGTGGATGCAAAGTGGGCTAAGCTATTTCAAAAGAAGTGAGTTACTAAATTGCTTTTCTCTATCATCAGAAACTTTTAATTACATATGTTTACTAGGAAATTTTTGGTAGATGGTTATTTAAAAAAATCAACTGACACTAATGACTCTAAGTGTGAAAAACAGATTGAGTAAACATTGCTTTCTTTTTTTCACAGAGTGTAAGTGGAGAGAAAAACAGACTTTTGCTATTAATTGATGCAGTTTCACCCAAATGATCCTGTTGAGTGAGAAATAAACACAATCCCAACATAATGATAATTGTTTGCTGTCACCTGACTTGTTTTCTGTGCTTATGGCCCTGAGGATACCTGAGGATTCTTGATGGTGCATGAGAAGATCTTGTGCATGCCCCACACAAGGGTACCTGTCCTTCCCTCTCACATATTAATATGAACTTGAGCAAAAGCATCAGGCAAACTACACAGTCAATGACTCATTTGTGAGCTTAAATGCTGGAAATGAGCACAGCAAAAAGGAGGCATGTAAAACTGATCCATTAAGGCTCAATGATCCACAGGATTAAACCTGAAAGGTAACACCTTTGAAATAAGTTCATCTGTAAACCCAACTGGAAACCTCTACAAAAAAACAAACAAAACCAGAGTTCCTTCCTGGTGGAGGATGGGGAAGAGCTGGGGTATTCTCCAGGTACCAAGCAGAGATAGACCTATCTTTTGCCCCATCACTCCAGAGGTCAGGAGGAAAGCACCACTCAGCCAGGACCCAAACACTGCCTGAGATGCTTGCCTGCCACCTGGCTGTGTAAGACACTAGACCACAAAGTCATGAGTGAGAGAATGATTTGCCCTCAGCCTGGCACCAAAGATAAACACTATGGAGGAGGATAGGACTGGAAATAAATCCAACAGGCATGTCATCTTCAAATGCAAAGGACACGCTCAGAGATAAAGGTGAGGACAGGTACAGATAAACCCGAGTCACATTCAGGAAGGCATCCATCTTGGGTCACCTATCTGATCATCGGCCTTGTAATCACATTGCTTGGAGACGGGGACAGGAATTTCTTTTGTTCACAACAATGCCAAGGATCTGTGATTTCTTGGCCTGATCTTTGGACAATGCTGCACTGGAAACTTTCTGAAAATAGCACGCTTCTCAAATGTATGTATCACCAGGAGAGAACTAAGATAATACACTCTGCCCCAACTTAGTCACATACCATGAATGGCTCTAGAAATTCCTAAAAGGAATGCCAGGACTTGGTTGTAAGCGATGTTGAATTATATGCCAATGACCTAAAAATAGGATTCTGCTGACGAAAAGGGAGACAAAGAAAGGTGAATTTCTTTCTTTGTGCTCACATACCCGAGAGAAGCTTGACTTAGGATTCGTTCAGACCACACAGTTCCTGATGAACAGACTTATCATCAAAAACCACTGAGCGACACCAGCTCTTTCAGGCTAGTAGGAGACATTGCCCCCTCCCATGCCACCTAGAACTGCACCCCCCCAAAAAAGCAAAGATAGGTAGTCCCATTCAAAATGATGAAGGGCATTCTTGGCAACACAGATTTATCTGTTTTTTTTTTTCTTCTCTGAACCATATGGAATGATTCTCCAGATAACAAAAAAACCAACAGGAGCTGGGAGAACTCTAGGGAAGGCTAAGCCCTAAACACAGGCTTCAAACAGTCATTAGAGGTACCAGACGATGCTGAGCCAGGATCCTTAGCACAATGAATTAGGGAGACATGTGGCGAAATGAGGAGCAGGCAAAATCCTGTACTCCACAAGAATTTCAACCAAACTCTGACGAAATGTTCTCTGTGGTTCCCAGGATGGCACATACACTGACGAGACCCAGAAAGCAAGATGGTCAGGCCACCTGGCTTCTGAGTCACACATCCGGTCCCATGCCTATCCTGAGCTTGCCTGCCACTCAAGGAACACATTGCTAGAAGCACCTACACAATGCTGATGCTAGAAGTCATCAGCAGCTATGAAGCCCTTCCAACATCTTCAGTGTTGTCCTAGTACTCAAGTATTACTGGGCTTACAGAGTTTGAACCCAGATCTGGGTTCTACTAACCAGCTATGTCAAATTATGCACTTCTCAAAGGAACCAGCAGGGCCTCCAAGCAAAGAAGATAGAGGTAGAGAACATGGACTCCAAGGATTTATTTTATTAAGCAAAATAAGGAGGCCCTGGGGGAAATGGTGTATGTGTTCCTCCTTCCAATACAGAGACTTTCTTATTACCAGCTATCATCTCAAACTGACCACTGAGACATCAAAAATTCAAATGAGAGATGGGCTGGTAAGGAGAGTTGCTTGTTTTTATGGTGTATCTTACTTGCTTAGAGGCAAAATCTGTCGCTGCATTTGGACTCCTGAGATGGGCTGCAGCTCTTGCTTCAGGATCTAAAGATGTGACCATCTGAAGCAAAGAAAGAAACACTCAGTTTCCTCCAGTGAAAATAAGACACTGCAAGTTGATAAATTCTAAGAACCATTACCAGGAGAAAGGGGCCACACTTCTAATTAGGGCACAAAATCTGCTACCAAACAATGGCTCAAAAACCATAGCATCATGCTAAAAATGATCACCCATAGAAGAAATTTATGACCCTTTTCTGAGAAGCTCAAAGAACTGTTTCACTTTCATAGTATTATTCTGTTATAAGCGAGTCAGCATGCAGTGCTACATTCACTCAAAAATTAAGTCATGGCTCACACAGGCTAACCACCAAAAATAACAGTGTTGAGATGTAAATTCTTTAGCAAATGTTTATTGAGACCAACCACAATAAAGTATTCCAGGCACTGTGTTAGGCACTGAGGACTCAGCTTAAAAGAAAATAAGCAAAATCCCCTGCTCTCATGGAGCTTACATTTTAAGAGAGGTAGAAATGGAACACTAAGGAATAAGTAAGCAAAATCCATATTGTCAGACAGTGATAAAATACCATGGAGATAAACAAAGCAAGAAAGAGAAAGAAGTGTGTTAGGGTTACAATTTAAAAGAGGGAGAGAGCAGTCAGAGGAGCTCTCATACAGAAGATGATGGTGAACAAGACCTAAAGGAGATGAGGGCATTCATCATATGGATATTTTAAGAGCTTTCTAGACAGATGAGGTAGAATGGGCAAAGATCCTGAGGCAGGAAAGAAATCTGTTTAGTAACTAAAAGTATAGTAAATGAGGAAACGTAAATTAGAATAGCATGGCATGGGGTGAATATGAATAGCTTATAAATATATGTATGTAAAAAATATATGTATATTACAATGTTGTTATTGTTATTCAGTCATTAAGTCATGTCCAATTCTTTGCGACCCCACTGAATGCAGCATGCCAGCCTCCTCTGCCCTTCATTATCTCCCAGAGTCTGCTCAAATTCATGTCCATTGTGTTGGTGATGCTTTCTGACCATCTCATCCTCTGCTGCTCTCTTCTCGTTTGCCAGCATCAGGGTCTTTTCCAATGAGTCAGCTCTTCACATCAGGTGGCCAAAGAATTGGAGCTTCAGCTTCAGCATCGGTTCTTCCAATGAATATTCAGGGTTGGTTTCCTTCAGGATTGACTGGTTTGATCTCCTTGCCGTCCAAGGGACTCTCAAGAGTCTTCTCTAGCACCATAACTCGAAACCATCAATTCTTTGGCACTCAGGTTTCTTTATGGTCTAACTTTCACATCTGTACATGACTACTGTAAAAAACATAGCTTTGACTATATGGACCTTTGTTGGTGAAGCGCTTTTTAAAATGCTGCCTAGGTTTGTTATAGCTTTTCTTCCAAGGAGCAAGCATCTATTATATATATATGTGTATTATAATGCATATGTATATGTGCATTTTGTTGTTGTTGTTCAGTCGCTAAGTCATGTCCGACTCTTTGTCTTACATAGTTATATGACTGTGCCAAGTATTTTGATCACTCATTTACTGAACATCTATTATATGCAAGCAACTGTGCTGCGAATAAGGTTGTAAATAACACAGATGCTGGTTCCTGCTCTCGGGAAGCCTTAAATCAAATCGGAGGCAAAACCAAGATCTCAGAACTCCCATTTGGCACTATAGCAAATTGGGAAAAAGCCAGCAATGAATTTCAGGAACCTGGCCCAAGTTTGCCACAAGCTTCAAGAAAAATAGCAGGTAAACTGGTTTTCTTTAAGAACGCTCTTGACTGAACAAGGAGTCTACTTGCTTTTCACTTATTTGCATTCATATGTTCAGTTGGCCCTACTGACCAGAGGCCCTGTGCTGACCAGTACTAACAGGTAAAGGTATAGAGGTGGAGGAGTTTCCCCTTAAGGGGCTTGCAGTGTATTTAAAGAGACAGATTACAAAAAATTACAAGTATCCAGTGTCCCAGGGAATTCCCTGGTGGTCCAGTGTTTAGAACTCCACTCTCACTGCCGAGGGCCTGGGTTCAATTCCCTGGTTGGGGAAATAAGAAATCATAAGCTTCGTGGTGTAGCCAAAATAAACAAACAAAAAGAAAAAACTAGCATACAGTGTCCTAAGAAAATGCCTAAACAATTTAGTCACTTGGTAATTAACATGCATGCATGCTAAGTTGCTTTAGTCGTGTCCCAACTCTTTTTGACCCTGTGGTCCATAACCCTCCAGGCTCCTCTGTCCACAGGATTATCCAGGCAAGAATACTGGAGCGAGTTGCCATGCCGTTCTCCAGGGGATCTTCCCAACCCAGGGATCAAACCCGAGTCTCTGATGTCTCCTGCATTGGCATATTGGTTCTCTACTACTAGCACCACCTGGGAAGCCCAATGATTAGCATGTGGCAAATAAGATAGATAGATGTTAACTGTTTTGATTAAAGTCACAAATATTCAAAGCCCTCACCAGTGCCAGTCTATACAATTTATGACATTAATTTCAGAAACGTGTATGTGGTCCAAGAAACCCTCTGGTATAGGAATATGCAGATCAGGTCTGTGATTAAGATATAAGGAAACATCTGTTTGATAGTTATAACGCTTTAAGGAAAACTTTCCAGGGGAATTGCTGCCAAAGGTGACTTTTAAAATAAAATGAGAGTGAATTGGAGTCTTGGAATTACCATAAACAGCCATCCCTGGGTATCCACGGGTTTTTGGTTCCAGGAAAACACACACACAGACACACCATGGATGCCAAAATCCAATTGCTCAGATCATTTATTTAAAAAATGACGTAGTACAGGCTGGCCCCCTTATCTGCAGATTCTGCATTCATGGAAATCTGATGCTGGGTCAGCTGAGTCCCTGGATACAGAAGCTGCAGATATGAAGGGTTGACGGTAGGGATCTGCAAGCTGACACTAGCAGCCACCCAAAAACTGTCCCCATACCGCTGCTGGCCTTGGGTGTAGACCAAGGGAAGTCTGCTCCTTGCTTTAGAGAAGTGCAAGGAAGGTAATTCTGAGTTCCCGGTAGAGGTGAGACCTAGCAGAATGAGAGTTCCTGGGAACAGGCACTTCTCCTCCTCTCCGTGGCCCCTCTGGTCCGTCTCCTCTCTCTCTACTTCCTCCCTGGTTATCAGTCCTCCTTTGAACCTTCACAGTCACCTCATCCAAACATTAAAAGCACAGAGCCAGCCTCCCTACAAAGTAGATGCACTGTTCCCATACATGCTAGCCCTCCTCTGATGTTGACATTTGGCAAAATAACCGAAGTGTTATTTTGTATCTCAGCCAGGGGTAAGCATGCTTTCTTGCTCAAGCTCTATGAGGGCAATAAACACGTTTCAGGTATTTTTACTTTTTGGTCTCTGGATCCTTACCATTCAGGAATAATTAATACTGTGCATGACATCCCAATTTCCCACCCATCCAAGTGAGTTTGTTTTATGTAAAAGCTAGTGTTTGTGGAATATATATATATGTGTATATATAATATATATATATATTCTTACATATATTTATATAAACTATATATTATACCACTATATACTTATATATTAATATACAATAATATATTGTAAATTATAATATAGTATTACATAATAATATATTTATATATTAATATATTAGTGTTTCTTTAGAATATACATACACATGCATCTGTCAAGTATTTTATAAGTATTTCCACACTTAATGCTCACCATTCCCCTATAATCACCTCCACTTTTAGAGGAAGGAAGAAATGAAGTATGTTGCCCAAAGTCCATCAACTGATACCAGCAGCTCCAACCAGCCAACTCCATTCTGCACTTGCGTGAGCAGGGTGCCTGCCCCATCCTCCCTAGTAGATTATGCGGCTCTTACCACCTTTATCAACAGATGACTGCACAAGGATTCAGCAAGTCCAAGATCACACCTTCAGACCCTTAAGATCCCTGAATCTACTTCTGTTTTTTGTTTGTTTTTTCTGTTTGTTTTTTTTTTTTTCCGTGAAATTGTGGTCCTCTGAAAAGCCTTATGATCAGAATGGCAGACATCACTTTGGAAAAGCCCAAAACTGTCCTTCCCAGTCTTGGCCATCTCCTGCGAAGGGGAGGAGACGTTAAAAAATCAACTCACTTAGAGGAAAAGAAAGTAATACTACATTCTACATAGGTTTATAAACACCCAGTATGAGACAGCTAGAGAGAGGAGGATAATTTCAGATGCATAACGAACAAACAGCAAATTTCATAGTGTGGGCCTTGTTTATACTTCTGCCATCAACTTTAATGATGAGCCTATTTATGCTAAACTTCACTACATTATCGGAGTCATTAGTGCCTGTAAGTGAGTGATAATGTGCTTGAAACTTCCACAAGTACATGGGGCTTTCTTGGAGCCTACATTTCAATGCTGAGAGATGCAGGGCCAGCGAATATTCATATATGTACACTTAGCGCAGCTACTTGGTATTTTGCCCTAGAAAGTAGCTCACTGGCCAAACAAGTTTGGGAATGTGAGTTAAAGAGAGCTAAACTGATTTATTTAACCTCAAAACCTCTAATACAGTATTAAATGTTAATACTTCATGTATTAAGTATAATACTTCATGTATTAAGTCCTCTAAACTTACAAAATGGAACACTTCATGTTACATTTTCTAATACTGACCAAAGAAATCTGCTTCAAAAGAGGGCCTTTCTGATTATTAGTCTATTGAAACACTAGTGTAATGGATGTTGAATCAAAGAACTATAACAAAAGCCAGTGTTTAACTATAACAAAGAATAAACAGAAAATGCATCGGTTCCTCATGTAAGCATTATCCAGTGTATATCTGGGCCTGGCCAAGTTGTCTGCCCTCAGATGCAGGTCTTCCTAAGGATATATATGTTACCAAGAATGCACACTTCTGCAAATGTGAAGTCCTAACGGAAAAGGACTCTGTAAAGTTAAAATCAAAGCCTCCCCAAAGACCCTCAAAACCCTACATGAGAGCTTCCCTTCTGTCAATGTGAGCTGGAAGTCTCACATGACCTCATGTATCCCTTTATTGGACCACAGGCATATTTACTCCCTGACTAGGGAAGCACAGCACCATTAGATGCTAAAAGGGGGTACATATTAAAAATTCCAATCAGCATTAGCTTTTTTCCCAGAGATGATTCACATTATTAGCAGAAAAGCTGTGTGCAACCTCAATGAGGCCTGATAATACAACAGTCAACTCTGGACCTTAATAGGAGCTCAGAATGGAGCCTGCTGAAATGGGGCATGTGGACATTCTCACCCAATAGAACTTAGTACCTTCTGAGAGTGTTCTCACATCAGAGAGTCCCTCCCAGCCACCTTATGTGAGGGCAGAGTCCCAGCAGCTCTCTGGCCCATCTCCCCGTTGTTTTCTACAGCACTTATTGTTTAATATTATCTTATCATTTCTCTTTTTGATTGCCTATGTCTTGCTACTACATTATATGTTTCATGTGAAGTCAGGAACATATCTGTCACCTACATCCCCACAGCCCCTGCAGAACAATACCCGCCATGGAGAAATCAATCGAGAAATACCTTCTGCATGACAAATGAATGTTCTGCTTTCAGGAAGTCTTGATCAGGGAACCAGATCTCCTGCCTTGGGGACTGACAGTCCTGGGTTTTAATTTCCTGTGCTACCTTGACACAAATGGCAATGTCTCCTTACACTCCTATCAGCTCCAACCTAACTCAGGGCAAAGGAGGTAAGAAAAAAGGGGGCAGGGAAAAGAAGGCAGAATCCTGGTGTAGAGATGACATCACTGTGTCCTTGGGCTTAAAACTCTATCCAGAAGGTCCAGGGCTTCAAGACAGACTCAATGGTAACACGCCCCATGAGAAAAGAGCTCTTTCCTAGCTTCCTAGATCAAAGCATTTGTACCAGCCCTCTAGCCACAAGGAGCCTTTCACAGCCATTAAACATTGGAGAACCTCTCCAATATTTTATTACCAGCCCAGCCCACAGCCCTTTCTAAAGAAATCACTTTGAATCATTCAAACACCCTATAAGGTCTGCCCACCCCTTTACCCAATCTTGGCCACCTGAATAAAGAAATGGCCACAGGGTCACAGCCAGCCAACCTGCTGACTGAGAGACCATCAGACTTCCCTGTGTAGTCCATAGTTAAGAAACTTGCAAAGTCAGGCCCCACCCTGGTAGACCTGACAAGACATGCTCCCTACATCTAGCAGGTGCCCAACTCCAACTCACCTGAGGTCTTACCAGTCTTCATCTCCTGTATCTGTCAGTTGTGTTCCCCACCCAGCCACACACACCCTCTTTTACTTCAGGTAGCCCAGGTGGCCTTTCTGACCTCACAATCAGATCTTGGTTGGAATACCTGCTTTGGGTCTAAGATGCATTTGCTCTCTTGTTCCTTTATCTGTGTTCTCACGGATAACCCCATAAATTTTGTTTCCTACCCTTCCTTTATGGCCCTGCTCTTTTCATTAATTTATTTTGCTGTAGTTGATTTACAATTTTGGGTTAATTTCTACTATATAGCAAAGTGATGCAGTTATATGTATAACTTGTTGCTTATCCATTTTATATATCACAGTTTGCATCTGCTAATTCCAAACTCCTCATCTATCTCTACCTCACTCTCCCTCATGCTTGGCAACCACAATTCTCTTCTCTAGGTCTCTGAGTATATGTCTGTTTCATAAATAAGTTCATTTGTGTCATACCTTAGATTCTACATATAAATGATATCACATGGCACTTGTCTCTTTCTGACTCATTTCATTTAGTATGATAATCTCTAGGTCTACCCATGTTGAAACTAATGTTATTATTTCTTTCTTTTTTGTAGCTGAGTAATATTCTACTGTATATATATACAAACATACACACACACATATGGACTTCCCTGGTGGCTCAGATGGTAAAGAGTCTCCCTGCAATGCAGAAGACCTGGGTTTGGTCCCTGGGTTGGGAAGATCCCCTGCATGGCAATCCACTCTAGTATTCTTACATGGAGAATCCCCATGGACAGAGGAGTCTGGTGGGCTACAGTCCATCAGTCACAAAGAGTCGGACACAGCTGAGCAACCAGGCACACAGCACATATATACATATATACACATCACATCTTCTTTATCCATTCACCTATTGATGGATACTTAGGTTATTCCCATGTCTCTGCTATTGTGAATAGTGCTGCTATGAACATTAGGATGCATATATCTTTTCAAATTGGATTTTCATCTTCTCTGGATATATGTCCAGGAGTGAAATTGCTGGATCATATGGTAGCTCTATTTTTAGCTTTTTAAGGAACCTCCATAGTATTTTCCACAGTAGCTATACCAACTTGCATTCCCACCAACAGTGTAGGAGGGTTCCTTTTTCTTCACATCCTCTCCAGCATTTGTTATTTCCTACCTTCTCTTTAAAATCTTCTTTGAATCCTAGTGGAAGGATTCCTACCCATTACAAACTCAGGCAAGGTCTGTGACTTCGTGTGGCACCTACCGAAATTATTCTCCTACGTGTTGAGCATCTACTTTGTGTTTGTCGGGTTCTGGGAGTGTGAAGAGGAGGGAGACACAGCTCCAGAAGAAGCTCCTCGCAGGATAAAAAGGAACCAACTTGTCCACATAAATTGCTGCACACAGTGTGAAGAACTAAACAAAGCGACAACAGAGCTGAGAGCCCTGAGATCGCCTGTGTAGGTTCAGGGTCAGAACTGGTGCCTCTGTGTCTGTAACGAATCCCATGTTCAAACAGGGCAAGGCTGGGGAAAGGATTAGTTGCTCGTCGCATCAAAGCTACAAGTATATGCACAACACAGAAAACAATGCACTTAGAAACGCTGCTGTCATGCAGACATGGACATGATACATGTTTGTCAAGACAGATAAAAGATTCCTCCTCTCCATAAGTAAGGACATTCACAAACAGGATCTGAAAAAACCTGTTAAAGACACAAGACTAAAGGCTGCTCTAAATGCAATGTAAACACATGTGCTTGACTTAACAGTCAAAACTCTAACATGCTCAGTGGCATCCAAGGTTGTGTTCAAGCCACACTGTGTTCCACATTTCATCTCTGAATGGTCTTCCCCTTCATTATGCCAATTAAAATTATTATCACACTATCTTTAAATGAGGAAGCACGAAAATTACTAGAGCTAATCAATGAATATAGTAAAGTTGCAGGATATAAAATTAACACACAGAAATCCCTTGCATTCCTATATACTAACAATGAAAAAACAGAAAGAGAAATTAAGGAAACAATACCATTCACCATTCCAACAAAAAGAATAAAATACTTAGGAGTATATCTACCTAAAGAAACAAAAGACCTATACATAGAAAACTATAAAACAATGATGAAAGAAATCAAAGAGGACACAAACAGATGGAGAAACACACTGTGTTCATGGATTGGAAGAATCAATATTGTCAAAATGGCTATTCTACCCAAAGCAGTCTATAGATTCAATGCAATCCCTATCAAGCTACCAATGGTATTTTTCACAGAACTAGACCAAATAATTTCACAATTTGTATGGAAATACAAAAAACCTCAAATAGCCAAAGTAATCTTGAGAAAGAAGAATGGAACTGGAGGAATCAACCTGCCTGACTTCAGACTCTACTACAAAGCCACAGTCATCAAGACAGTATGGTACTGACACAAAGACAGAAATATAGATCAATGGAACAGAATAGAAAGCCCAGAGATAAATCCACGAACCTATGGACACCTTATCTTCGACAAAGGAGGCAAGGATATACAATGGAAAAAAGACAACCTCTTTAACAAGTGGTGCTGGGAAAGCTGGTCAACCACTTGTAAAAGAATGAAACTAGAACACTTTCTAACACCATACACAAAAATAAACTCAAAATGGATTAAAGATCTAAATGTAAGACCAGAAACTATAAAACTCCTAGAGGAGAACATAGGCAAAACACTCTCCGACATAAATCACGGCAAGATCCTCTATGACCCACCTCCCAGAATATTGGAAATAAAAGCAAAACTAAGCAAATGGGACCTAATGAAACTTAAAAGCTTTTGCACTACAAAGGAAACTATAAGTAAGGTGAAAAGACAGCCCTCAGATTGGGAGAAAATAATAGCAAATGAAGAAACAGACAAAGGATTAATCTCAAAAATATACAAGCAACTCCTGCAGCTCAATTCCAGAAAAATAAATGACGCAATCAAAAAATGGGCCAAAGAACTAAACAGACATTTCTCCAAAGAAGACATACAGATGGCTAACAAACACATGAAAAGATGCTCAACATCACTCATTATTAGAGAAATGCAAATCAAAACCACAATGAGGTACCATTACACGCCAGTCAGGATGGCTGCTATCCAAAAGTCTACAAGCAATAAATGCTGGAGAGGGTGTGGAGAAAAGGGAACCCTCTTACACTGTTGGTGGGAATGCAAACTAGTACAGCCGCTATGGAAAACAGTGTGGAGATTCCTTAAAAAACTGGAAATAGAACTGCCATATGACCCAGCAATCCCACTTCTGGGCATACACACTGAGGAAACCAGATCTGAAAGAGACACGTGCACCCCAATGTTCATCGCAGCACTGTTTATAATAGCCAGGACATGGAAGCAACCTAGATGCCCATCAGCAGAAGAATGGATAAGGAAGCTGTGGTACATATACACCATGGAATATTACTCAGCCATTAAAAAGAATTCATTTGAACCAGTCCTAATGAGATGGATGAAGCTGGAGCCCCTTATACAGAGTGAAGTAAGCCAGAAAGATAAAGAACATTACAGCATACTAACACATATATATGGAATTTAGAAAGATGGTAACGATAACCCTATATGCAAAACAGAAAAAGAGACACAGAAATACAGAACAGACTTTTGAACTCTCTGGGAGAAGGCGAGGGTGGGATGTTTCGAGAGGAATCGGGTGGAGAGGGAGGTGGGAGCGGGGATTGGGATGGGGAAGACGTGTAAATCCATGGCTGATTCATATCAATGTATGACAAAACCCACTGAAATGTTGTGAAGTAATTAGCCTCCAACTAATAAAAATAAATAAATAAATAAATGAGGAAGCACACTTAAATGAATGACAAAAATAAAACTGTCACAATACAAACAGAATGCTCACAACTGCATGTATTAAAGGATAAAATAGTTCTGATCAAGAGTTTCTGTATGAGTATAGTTATTATTAGTGCCATCTATCTCACATGGTAAATCAAGAATAATGAAGATATGCCACCTGTATAGAGTTCCATAATTCATTATTTGCTCCTAAAGCCAATATTTCTAAAAGGAAAAACCAAGGTAAGCAGTATTAATGAGTTGTTGGATTTAGAAGTTTTAAGAAGATTTTAATAACTAGAATCTTTTATGACAATCTTCTAATTAAAAAAAATAAGTTGGCAGTGAAAAGACAGAATCTTGGTCTAGAGAATCAGGCTGGGGTTAAAGCAAAAAGGTTTATTGGTTACTATTTGTATGACTAATTTGCTTTGTTCATTTAGGGAATCAATTTGTTGCCATTAAAGGCTTGGGTTTCCTATATTTTACAATTTACACACATTTCCTGATGTGAAAGAGCTATGTAGCTTGTAGGAGTTCAGAGAAGTTATCCTCTAATGGTCCATTGGTTTTTCCCTAGGGGCTCAGATGTTAAAGAATCTGCCTGCAATGCAGGAGACCCCAGTTCAATCCCTGGGTTGGGAAGATCCCCTGGAAAAGGGAATGGCTACCCATTCCAGTATTCTTGCCTGGGAAATCCCACAGAAAGAGGAGCCTGGTGGGCTACAATCCATAGGGTCACAAAGAGTCGGACACAACTGAAGCAACTTAGCATGCATGCAATGGTCCAATAGACGTAGGTGTTCTTAAAATGCACTTGCAAATAGAATGGAAATGCCACCATGCCTACCATTCTCCATAAATGGGAAAAAATCCTGAGCAATGTGGAAGCTTGGTTCAGCAGATATATGTGTGTGTGTGTGTGTGTGTGTGTGTGTGTGTGTGTATCCTAGTACAATAAACCAGATGTGAAATAATAGAAATTAAGAGGGCCCTTCCTAGCCTGGACTATTTTCATCTCAATCTAAATCTAATTTTTCCTTAACTTACAGCAAACCCCATGGGAAAAGCTGAAATTCATTGATTTGGAACAGGATAGATGACTATCCTTCAGGAAGGTGGAGTGTCCCCAACTTTGGGGACGAAAGAGTTTTTACAGATCATAGTAAATCAATAACTCATAGACAGTATGACATATACAGAATATCCTTACTTAAGATGAAAAACAAATTGTGCATTACGATCTTTAATCAATAAAGAGCAAACAAATCAGCAGTGCAAACAAGATGAGAGAATCTTATTTCATCCTCAGTCACGGACTGAAGAGATACACCGGGCTGTGTTCTGTGGTTAAAAATTGCTCCCGGGATGGTGTGCTTGCGCGCTATTGAGTAAGAAGGTCAGTGGAGACCAACTCACTGTGGGATTTGCAACACAGAAAGGACAAGTGGGTGGAACATAAAAGGGCACTCTACACAAATGTCAATTAATGCATTATTCTTCCACAAACTTCCTTTAGCAAGTAGTTTGGTGGCTTTAAAGCCTCCGTTCTTCCTGTGGGAGCAAGAGGGAGACTTCTTGCTTCAGCTTTTCATTAAATGATGTTCAGAAGAAAACCTATCAACAAAGACTAAACACTTCACATTAAAACTAGAAGGCTTGACCCACCCCAATTAGCCCAAATCCTTTGAAATTTTACAACAAGAGGTCCTTTCTTTTCTGTTGCCAGTTAACTCTAAAAGATTGCTAGTAGAGTGTAACTCTTCAATTACAAAAACTCCTGTGAGCACTGCACGCGGGAGATACGCTCATTGGAGTCATCTTTTGAGTACCTGGAGCACTGCTGCTGCTAAGTCGCTTTAATCGTGTCCGACCCTGTGTGACCCCATAGATAGGCCACCAGGCTCCCCTGTCCCTGGGATTCTCCAGGCAAGAATACTGGAGTGGGTTGCCGTTTCCTTCTCCATACCTGGAGCATTAGGACTATGTAAATGATGCTCATTTTATAGATGAGTCCTCTGACACTCAGAAAGGTACATGGACATGCCCAAGGTCATACAGTTGAAAGAGGCAAAGCTGGCATTCATATCAAGTCAGTCTGAATCCGAAGTCCATTCTCTCATGTATGACACTGCTAGCCGTAATTTGCCCAACCTAATTTTCCTCTGCATTCTCATATACCCTTCTCTTCTCATTTTCACATATCTCCTGAAGGCCCCAAATATGCCTTGTACTGTCCCACTGTTACAATTTGCCACATGCAATTTCCTATTCTGGGGTCCGCTCCACCTTTTAAAGTCTACCATTCCTCAAGGTTCTGCTACAAGCACTGTCTCCCCTAAACTCCTCTTGCTTCTGGTTGCTGCCAACAAGGCACTTCTACTGCCAGCTAGCTCCCATTGCTCTACACCATCTCTTGTTTTCACCCCCAAGTTAGGTGTTGTCTGAGGGCAGAAACTGTGTGCCTATGTCTTAATCATCTCAGGCTACTATAACAAAATACCACAGACTGGGGAGCTTAAACGACTGACGTTGTCTCACAATTTTGGAGGCTGGGAGGTTCAAGATCAAGGTGCTGGCAGATTCAGTTTTTGGTGAGGGCATTCCTCCTAGCTTGCACATGGCAGCCTTCTTGCTATGTTCTTACGTGGTGGAGAGAGAAGGTTCTGGTTTCTTCCTCTTCTTACAAGGACACTAATCCCATCATGGGAGCTCCACTCTCATTGATTAGGCTTAGGCTCATCTAAGCCTAATCAACTTCCAAACATCTCACCTCCAAACACTGTCACATTGGATATTAGGACTTCAACATGTGAATTTAGGAAGAACACATTCAGTCCATAGCACCTAAGTAATATCTATTGAACGTGCATACTTTTGTGTCAATCACTGTTCCAAGCTGTTTATATTGATTTATTCATCACAATAACCCTATGAATATATTCTCTCACCACCCCTATCCTACAAATGGGAATGCAAAGGCACAGAGTGGTTAGTAACATGGCCCACACGGCATGTAGCTAATGAATGAACACAGGCCTCATTGTTCCAGAGGTCACACCCTCAGCTTTAACACTGTAGCATCCCTATATATCCATGCTATAAAAGCACCCAGCTCAGTGCCTTAGACATGTGCTCAGTCGCTAAGTCACATCTGACTCTTTGCAACCCCATGGACTGTAGCCTGCCAGGCTACTCTGTCCATGGGATTCACCAGGCAAGCATACTGGAGTGGGTTGCCATTTCCTACTCCAGGGGATTTTCCTGACCCAGATATTGAAGCCGCACCTCCTGCATTGCAGGCATTCTTTTACCGCTGGGCCACTGGGAAACCCATCTAGGATATAGACAAAACCAAACCATTGCATAGTAGTTGGAATAACCACACTCAACCAAACTCAGAGTTTGCGGTCTTAGTCAGCATCTGGTTCATTTGTTTAAACAGAAAAGATACAGAAAGGGGCAGTGTATGGCCGGGTGCAAGAGCTGGCCTTCTGTTGAGAAAACTGAAGGAAGAAAATCATTCTCAACTGAGGGACTTGCCAACTACTTCATGGTTTTTCTTTCTTCTTTTTAAGCCACGCCCATCCACAATACAGAAGTAGATTGAAAAGAAGCTCTTTCTTAACTACAAAGTCCTGGTTAACTGTCTCTCTTTTCTATCTGTACTTACATATTTTAAAAGAAGCAGTTCTAAGGCAAACTAGTTTATTGATTGGTATTAAACTCAATGGATTTCAGAGAAAATCAGCCTTTCATTCATGCAAACATGCATGGAGCACCTGAAATATATGCGGTGGTCATGAACACCAAAATTTAAGGCAACACCCATGGAGACAGAGGGTGGCTTTTCACAAGATGCAGATACCACCACATGAAAAACAGAAATAAGGAGTGATGGGAGCACGCAAAAGAATCAGAGATGGAGCCAAGGCTTTGAGGCTGAGAATAATCAGTAACTACCTTCATACAATACCACAACACGAGATGTGATGAAGCCTTTGTCAAAATACCTTAATTAGCATTATTAGTAGTCATTTCTGTGACGTACCTTCCAAGATTGTCAGAGGCATCAGCTAAGTTTGTTCATTAACTCTTTATCATGCATTCCCAAACTTAACTGTTGAGGCTGAAGCACTCCTAACCTAATTCCAGGTCTTCAATGAATAAATATCTATTTCCATCTCACAAATAAGCTGGAATTTCTCAAATTCCACCTTGTTTGCCACTCAGCAATACTTCCATGTACTAACACTTCTGTTCAAGACAGGAGACATTAATTAAATAATTAGCCTTGCGCTCAGACATGTAAACAAACACAATTCATGAATTTGTTAATTGTTCTTCCCTGCTGTGGACAGCAGCCATTGTTAGCAACAGTAATAATAGTGCTGACTCTGATTTCTGAGAGACACTTTGGATACAGGAGACAAAAATGAGCTCTCAGAGGTGGCAAAGGTGCTGAAGGGGAGCACAGAGCATTCTCTGAAGAGGACAATTATACAATAGCTCTGTTTATACAGTCATGTGCAATACTGGTCAACCAAAAACAGTTTAGTGGATGGATAGGAGAATTTGCACCAAACACCAACAATTATTTTTGCCAGGCTTCCAGCACTCATAAATAAAATAATTTTGATAATATCACACACACAAAAACATGTTATGCTTTGAAAAAAAAATATACCAAGCATCAGCTCCTCCCCTTTCAGCAACAGGGAGATTTGATCTGAATAAAAAGGAAACTAGACAGTACACATTGGTGTTCCAACGTTCCCCTAGGATTTCTTTATAAATGAACTATAAATAGCAATTATCAGCAGACATGTATATACTGAGCATGGAAGACAGACACTGGTTGACAACGGGTTTCCAATAGGAAACACGAGGATAACTAGAAAGCAAACCAAAGTATTTTCTCTGCTGTTTATTAACATGTCAATCACTGCTTCCTCCAAAAACTGTCATAAAATTCTATAAACATTTCTCCATGTTCTTCATTCACATGAAAACCTAATGACACTATTTCCGGTGCCATGTTAATGGCAGCTGACAGTGAATCTGATAGTGAATGAAGTGGCATGTTCTGATTTTCAGTGATTGGACTGTAGGGTTTCTACCACTATAAACCCGGAAATAAGATCAAATTGAAATACAACTGGGCCATTGGCCCCAGAAAGGCATGCTCTCTGCCAACCAAAAACAGACTCCTCCAAATGACAAAAGTGGTATGGGGGTCAGCAGGGGACATACATACAAAGTGTGGGAAGGAAGAAGTGAGTGCAGGGCAACATATCCCAGAAACGCCAGATTTTCTCACAGAAATACAGAGGACAACGGGGCAAAGATAGGGAGCTACAAACTCACACTCAGAAGCCACCTCTCCTTTTAAGATACTTGAGATTGATAATCCCTGTTGTTTTTAATGTTCTTCAAACTTCAAGGCTCAATCTGAAACCCATCTGCTCTAGGAAGCGGTACGGTGTCACCACCTGCATGCTGTTTCCCGCCGTCCTGTGAGCTCATGAGCTGAATTCTCCCACAGTGATCCGCGCATCTGTCTTGATTCTCCAGCCAGACTGTGAACTTCTGGAGGGCAGGAGCTGGGCTTCACACCCTTCAAACTCCCCCAGGACCTAGACATGGCATAACCCCCTCACTGCAGATGCGCAAAACATGCCTGTAAAATTAATTAATTAAGCAAATGGCTTTTTTTTTTTTTTTTACTGAATATAGTTCATTTACAATGTTATATTAGTTTTAAGGGCACAGCAAAGTGATTCAGTGATACATATTAATATACATTCCTTTTCAGTTTCTTTTCCATTACAAGCTATCACAAGATATTGAATATAGTTCCCTGTGCTATAGAGTAGGCCTTTGTTGCTTATCTATTTTATATATATAGTAGTGTATATCTATTAATCCCATACTCCAAATTTATCTCTTCGCCTATTCCCCATCTGGTAACATCTGTGAATCTATTGATATTCTATATAAATTCATTTGTATCATTTTTTCAGATTCTTCATATAAGTGATATCATATGATATTTGTCTTTGTCTGACTTCATATGAAAATCTCTAGGTCCATTCATGTTGCTGCAAGTGTCATTATTCCATTCTTTTTTATAGCTGAGTAATATTCCATTCTGTATATGTACCACATTTTCTTTAACCATTCCTCTGTCAATGGACATTTAGTCTGCTTCCATGATTTTCTCCTAATAGTCATAAAATGTTTTTATTGTCTGCTTCTTGCTTTGGGGTCCTGGAACATTCCTGCCCCTCCCTTGATGGGTGGATTCTGATAAGCCAAGATGCCTCCAAACTTAGATCAAGACTTAGCAATTACTCCAAGTGGCTTTCCCTCATGCCTTTATGTGTTTTATTGCCAGAAAAGCTTAAAAATTTCAAGAGAAAAGAGATTTAAAATTTTTTAGAGCTTAAAAAAATGTGAGAAAATGAGGGAAATGCCATGGGAAGTGTATTTTGGTCTGGCACTTGTATAAAATTCAAAATATATGACCAGCCAACCTGCTTACAGAACTTTCTCCCCATTTTCTAGTATTAGACTTTCCCACTGAGGTCAAACTAGGTGAAGTGCATGTCCCTTTCCCTTCAAAATCAAGATAGTGCTAAACACAGTCCTCAAACCTTGAATAAATGAGTGAAGGAATGAATAAGCAGGCACTTGGGAGCTGGGAATTCAAAACTGAGTGAAGCTCTCATCTCTACCCTCACAAACCACACAGTCACCCAGGAAATATAAATCAAGACACAAATATGAAAATTAATATTGTTAAAGCCAGGGTAAGATTAAGTCCCAAAGCAAAAAAGAACAATATTGACCCATACAAAACAGGTCAAGTCATGAGGGAAAGCCCATTGGAGTAATTGTTAAGTGTTGAGCTAAGTGTGGAGACACATATCAGAATTCACCCACCAAGTGAGGCGTAAGGGTATTCCAGGCCCCAAAAGCAAGAATTAGGACAGCATAGTAAAAACAGTCCAGGCTTTGTTCAGTGAAGATCTGGGTCCCAGTGTGATGTCAGCCTCTTACAAGATGGACGACTTTGTGTGAATCACTCTCTTCTTTGGAACCTCAGTTTATTTATCTTGAGGTAGGAAGGGTCACTGCCAACTTCAATGGACTCTCATATTAAATGCAATGCTGCAAAATTGCCTGGCAAAGTGTTTTGCAGAAGATACAGGCTAAAGGTCTTTGGGTGTATTTGGGGAAAAGCAATCAATGACGTATTTGCAAGAGAGACATACTATGGACCCAACTCTCACTGCCAACAATACAAGGGGAATGTGAACAGTCAGCACATTTCATTTTCTGTGAAAGCCCTCATGAAGTTGGTAGTCTAGTTGCCCACACACAAACACCAAGTGTGACCCTGGGTCAAAGGAAACTAGGGTGACCAGTCGTTCAGATTTGACCCAGAGCAAGCTCCCAGGCTTACTCTGTACTCATTGTACAGGAGACAGGAGTCAAGACCATCCCCATGGGAAAGAAATGCAAAAGAGCAAAATGTCTGTCTGAGGAGGCCTTACAAATACTGTGAAAAGAAGAGAAACAAAAAGCAAAGGAGAAAAGGAAAGATATTCCCATTTGAATGCAGAGTTCCAAAGACTAGCAAAGAGAGATAAGAAAGCCTCCCTCAGCGATCAATGCAAAGAAATAGAGGAAAACAACAGAATGGGAAAGACTAGAGATCTCTTCAAGAAAATTAGAGATACCAAGGGAACATTTCAGGCAAAGATGGGTTCGATAAAGGACAGAAATGGTATGGACCTAACAGAAGCAGAAGATATTAAGAAGAGGTGGCAAGAATACACAGAAGAACTGTACAAAAAAGATCTTTATGACCCAGATAATCACGATGGTGTGATCACTCACCTAGAGCCAGATATCCTGGAATGTGAAGTCAAGTGGGCCTTAGAAAGCATCACTACGAACAAAGCTAGTGGAGGTGATGGAATTCCAGTTGAGCTATTTCAAATCCTGAAAGATGATGCTGTGAAAGTGCTGCACTCAATATGCCAGCAAATTTGGAAAACTCAGCAGTGGCCACAGGACTGGAAAAGGTCGGTTTTCATTCCAATCCCTAAGAAAGGCAATCCCAAAGAATGCTCAAACTACTGCACAACTGCACTCATCTCACACGCTAGTAAAGTAATGCTCAAAATCCTCCAAGCCAGGCTTCAGCAATACGAGAACCGTGAACTTCCAGATGTTCAAGCTGGTTTTAGAAAAGGTAGAGGAACCAGAGATCAAATTGCCAGTACCCGCTGGATCATTGAAAAAGCAAGAGAGTTCCAGAAAAACATCTATTTCTGCTTTATTGACTATGCCAAAGCCTTTGACTGTGTGGATCACAATAAACTGTGGAAAATTCTGAAAGAGATGGGAATACCAGACCACCTGACCTGCCTCTTGAGAAACCTGTATGCAGGTCAGGAAGCAACAGTTAGAACTGGACATGGAACAACAGACTGGTTCCAAATAGGAAAAGAATACATCAAGGCTGTATATTGTCACCCTGCTTATTTAACTTATATGCAGAGTACATCATGAGAAACACTGGGCTGGAAGAAGCACAATCTGGAATCAATATTGCCAGGAGAAATATAAATAACGTCAGATATGCAGATGACACCACCCTTATGGCAGAAAGTGAAGAGGAACTAAAAAGCTTCTTGATGAAAGTGAAAGAGGAGAATGAAAAAGTTGGCTTAAAGCTCAACATTCAGAAAACTAAGATCATGGCATCTGGTCCCATCACCTCATGGGAAATAGATGGGGAGACAGTGGAAACAGTGTCAGACTTTATTTTTGGGGGCTCCAAAATCACTGCAGATGGTGATTGCAGCCATGAAATTAAAAGACGCCTACTCCTTGGAAAGTAAGTTATGACCAACCTAGACAGCATATTAAAAAGCAGAGACATTACTTTGCCAACGAAGGTCCATCTAGTCAAGGCTATGGTTTTTCCAGTGGTCATGTATGGATGTGAGAGTTGAACTGTGAAGAAAGCTGAGTGCTGAAGGATTGATGCTTTTGAACTGTGGTGTTGGAGAAGACTCTTGAGAGTCCCTTGGACTGCAAGGAGATCCAACCAGTCCATCCTAAAGGAGATCAGTCCTGGGTGTTCATTGGAAGGACGGACGCTGAAGCTGAAACTCCAATACTTTGGCCACCTCATGGGAAGAGTTGACTCATTGGAAAAGACCCTGATGCTGGGAGGGATTGGGGGCAGGAGGAGAAGGGGACGACAGAGGATGAGATGGCTGGATGGCATCACCGACTCAATGGACATGAGTTTGGGTAAACTCCAGGAGTTGGTGATGGACAGAAGGCCTGGCGTGCTGTGATTCATGGGGTCGCAAAGTGTTGGACACGACTGAGTGACTGAGCTGACTGACTGCAGCTCCCCAGACCTGAGAGCTTCCATGCTAAAAAAGGAAAAGTGATAGTTGCTCAGTCATGTTCAACTCTTTGAGACCCCACGGACTGTAGCACTCCAGGCTTCTCTGTCCATGGAATTCTTCAAGCAAGAATACTGGAGAGGGTAGGCATTCCTTTCTCCAGATTTTCCTGATCCAGTGATTGAACTTGGGTTTCCTGCATTGCAAGCAGATTCTTTACCACCTGAGCCACCAAGGAAGCCCAAAGTCCTGAATAAAAGCATCATTGAGCTGGTGATCCTATTGCAGAGATTCAAGTTACAAGTTCTGCAAGAGCTCCAAGGAAGGAACTGGTCCTAGAATCTATATAACTGGGAGACTTTGTAAAATAAGGACTTTTTAAACCTCTACACTCAGCTATTTCTCCTTCTTTCTATTCTCAGGATCCTGAACATTTTTTGGAAAGAAGATCCACTCTCCTTAAAACTCAAATTTAAACAGGACCCTGAGCTTTGAATATGAAACCTGGCTTTCAGGTTCTGTTGGGTATAGGCAAACGCTGTTTTTCTCATTTTGAAGATGGATAAACTGAACTCCACAGACAGGTTAAACAACCTGTTCAAATCAACGACACAGCTGGAAATAAAACCCAGTTTCTTTACCTCCTGGTTCAGTATGTATTTTAGGATATATAACATAGGCTTCAAACAGTGTTTAAGTTCTATTTAACCTTAGTGGGGAATATTCCAATTAACATATCCACCCCCAGGGTGTTTCTCCCAGTTGAAATTTTCTTCCTGTTTTTCGTAAAGTGGAGACACTCTCCCATCCCTCTTTCCACCCCCACCAACTAAAGCTGGCAAGTGTCTATAGTTTTTTGGCTTTCTGCTCAATTCAACTCAAGAGAAGCTTGAAATGTATTCCATTTTTTGTAACAGTTAGGAGAGAACTGTTAAAGGGTGGGGAAGATCAATCACTTGTGAAAAATGCTAGGTGTCCCATTATGGTGTGATAAGTTCAGCTGCATAACATATGCATTTTTTTTCTCTCTGAATAAATGGCAGAAGTCAGTTCCCCATAAATTCAAAATGTATATTAGAACATGAAATCATATTTTAAGTAGATTTCACATATTGCTTCTCTTCATCATTCTAAATACCAAAGATTAAGCATGCCACTCGCTCTTGAGGTCTTTTCTCTGCTTTTATTTTTTTTTTAACTTTTGTTTAATCAGATATGAATAGTAGTTGGTAACCTTTATTGCTCAGAACTACCTGAGAAGAAAAGGAAGAAAATAAACTCTGCTTACTCTCTCCATTCCAAACAACATTTATTTTCATTATGACTGTTTCTAGGCTCTTTCAAAATGGCACAGTCACCCAAATGGTGAAGTTGACCACAATACCTTTTCGCAAAGCCAATCCTGCTGCACCTATGTGCTGCTCGTTTGATACAAAACAGTCTCTTTGTTTTCATTTATATTAAACTCTTTCAAGGATCCCACATAGAGGTGGTATAGTACGATGGTGAAGAATCAGATGCTGAAGCCAAGATCGTCAAGTTAAAATCCCAGCTCTGTCACTTCCTAGCTGTTACCTTGGCCAAGATACTTAACCTTTCTGTAAAATGTTTCAGTTTCTGTAGAATGAAAGTTAGCCACTTCTTTGATCATCATCAATACTGTTCCCAGGAAAACTCTCCTACCAGACTTCTAGCCCAAAATGGGTCCATCACTGCAGTTATGATCCAGCCCTAGGCATCTTTTATTCTTTGTTCTTCTCCTCTTAATTGATCTGCAAAGCTCACCATCTTCTAGCAGCACACCCCTCCGTGGGTTCCTTTGCCTCTTCCTCTAGGCATCTTCTAAACTCTATTTCCTTTTTCTCTTATAAACTCTCACCTGAGCTTTAAATAACATCCTAAATGTGTACCTTTAACAGTGACTGTTGCTTTGAACTGGCTCACACCCCTGCCTTCTGTCCCCTCCACTTGGATGATTGATATACCTCAGTGGTAACCTGAGCTTAGATGTCTCCCTGAATGCACTCCCCCAGGCTCCTTCCCGCCTCAGTAAGTGGCATGACCATCCATTCTGTGGCTCAATTTTAAAGCCCAGGAGTCCGTCTTAATTTTTCTCTTCCCTACATCTTCCCAGATCCACAGCCCAAGACCTCCACCTCCCAAATCTGCCCTGATCTGACCATATCTCTCCATTTTCATCCCTACTATCTTAGATTTGGTCTAGATCTCTATGGTGTCTTCTTACTTCAATTTTTGCCCCTATACTCCACCCAACAGTTTTCTCTCTACTCTGCAGCCACAGAATTCAGAAGAAAATAAAAAGCAAATTAGATCTCATCACTTCCCAGTTTAATGACCTGCCTTTCTCCAGTGGTCTCCTCTTAAATTTAGAATAAACTCCAGTCTCTTTAACCTGACCTTGTCAAAGGCCACCATGTGTTAGCCCCTGTCTACCTCCCCACTTTCCCTCCCCGATCCTCACACATGTACACTCTCCACTTTCTTCTGTTCTGTAAACAGTCCAAGCCTATTTCTACCTTAGGAAATCTTTGCAATAGCTGCCTCTGAGCAGAATAGTCTCTTCCGCCCCTCCCCTTCCCATGCCAGCATCACTCAGGTATCTATTCAATAGTAACATCTCCGAAGAAATTTCCCTGCCATTCTGCCTACAGTAGCCTCAGCATCAGTCACTTTCTATGACATTATCCAGCTTTATTTTTGTCACAAACTTCATCACTGTCTGAAATATTATTTCTTTGTTACTCATGTATTACCGTCATCCCCCAAATTCCATGAGAGTAGGCACCTTGTCTAGCTCAGAATCCTATTTCCAATATTTAAAAAAGGACCAAGCACATATTATGCTTTCCACAAATATGTATTGGATGAATGAATGAATAGCAAACTTTTTAAATCTCTTAATTCCCCGAACTCATCCACATTATATTGGTGAGATGTTTTGCAGGCCGAGATAATTATATTGCAATTAGCCTGAAAGAAAGGCATTTAAGTTGCGAGTTAACAAGCAGATGAATGAGTGTGCTGAGGACACTGGCCACTTGTTTATTGTCTGCAGAGTGAGATAAACAAGTGAAATCTGACTGAAATTATTGTGGGACAGCTTGACTTGATGTAAGAAAAATCTTTTTGATTTGAGGGTCATGAATAATTGAGAGAAGCTATAAAGAAAGGTGCTGGCATTCAATTCTTAAAGTACTTGCTAAACAATAGCCCATGATTTGCCTTAAATGCTTCAGTAATTTGTTAATGTATTGTCATTATTAGTGGGTTACATAACCTATAACAAACACATATTTCATCCATTCTAAGATGTACATTTGCCCATCTCTGATATCAGAATGTATCTTACAATTGATAGTGCATGATAGTTAAATTGACAGCACCTTTTCTTAGTGGTATATAAAATGATGGTACTTAATAGATGGCATCTTAGACTCAATAAAGTATAGTGATTTATTATAAGTTTCATTATTTGAATGCTGGCTTTGGGCAAGCACTTCCAAGTGTTATCTTATCAATCTTCACAAGAATCCTATAGAATAGGTAATATTAGACCCATCTTATAACTAACAAAGGAACATGGAGATTAAGTAACTTTTCTAAAATCATACAGCTTCTAAGTGCTACAGCCTAGAATTTAATCCAGATCTATCCAACTCTCAAGCCAATTCTCATCATCATTCTGATATGATAATTATTAATTTTTAGATAACATTTCTGCACATAAAATACAAACCCACAAACAAGTCACATAGCAGGTTTTCAATTCATGTTAGTTCCCTTCCTCCCTTCTCTTTTACATTTGCCTAAAAGTGAGAGCATGCACTGTGCTCTGATTCCATGATTTATGTAAAACTTCTTACAAGGCAAGCGTTGGCAGTCAGAGTCTGAGGTCTGGTTTTCTGAAAAGATCTGAGCCCATATCAAAGGCAGCAAGTTAGCTTGGAAATCAGTGGGACCATACAATGATTGGGCTGCTGAAGGACCACTCCCTGATGAACAGGGCTGAGCAGAACAGCCAAATTAACTCCCTGCCTCAGTCTTGACTCAGCAGGATGCTAACAAGATTAGACTTTGGAAGCAGGTGGGTCAGATGTACTAGAACAAGCATAGGAGGTAGACCACAGCAGGAAATGCATTGGTTTTCGAGTCTGACAGTCTCAATTCTTTTCTTAATGTCTCTGGGCCTTAGTCTCATTTCTAAATTAGAGGGGGTGCTATATCAGCTATAGGATTGTGGTAATGATATGTTAAGGTCACAAATTATTGCACACTTTCTGTGTGCACGTGAGATATATCATTGAACAAAACATAAATAGCCCTGCTTTCATCTGGCTTACATTTTTAGCAACTAGTGTTAATGTTGCAGAGTGTCCAACATATTACCTGGTGATTCATAAATAATGTGCGTGCTGCATACTAAGTCCCTTCAGTTGTGTCTGACTCTTTGCAACCCCATGGACTGTACCCCACCAGGCTCCTCTGTCCATGGGATTCTCCAGGCAAGAATACTGGAGTGGGTTGCCATTTCCAACTCAGGGATCAAACCCACATCTCTTAAGTCTCCTGCATTGGCAGGTGGGTTCTTTACCACTAGTGCAACCTGGGAAGCCCTTCATAAATAATAGTCACTGTTAAAACTATGTAAAGAAGTATTCACATTGGATATTATGGTTGGAACTAGTGTCTAGTTGAAATTCGGCCAGTAATTCTTAATGAAGAACCAAGCTGATCCCACCTTAGTGACCTGGTGCCTAGGTCTCCTCTGCCAAGAACCTTCTTCCTCAAGATCATTATGTGTCTGCCTCCTCATCATGCCATATCTGGCCCCACGTCACCTCTCAAAGAGGAGGTACTGCCTAAACCAGCCTCTTCCTCCTGGCCTAGCCCCATGTCTCTATCACTTCACCTTTGTTATTTGCTTCAGAGGCCTTACCACAATCTGAAATTCTCATTTTTAATCGTGTTTGCTTGTTCACTTTATTACTGTCCTATCTTCTACTAGAACGTAAGCTCCCTGAGCACAGAGACCCATGTTCTTTGCACCTAGAACAGGCCCTGGTACTTAATATTTGCATGAATTGGCATCAATGATACAGCTTACATTGCTAGAAAAGGGCTGTAATGTGTAAACATAGTGGGTCAAGGAAAAAGCTGGGGACCTCCCAAGCAGACATTCAAATTTTACTACCAGCAGCCAAAGCATTGCAGAGTTGGCAGAAGGCTAGAGAGGCTGGCTTCCAGACCCTGGAAAGACAAATCACTTCATTTCATTGAGACCTATAAACTCTTAGAATCAAAGTGTTCACATCACTGTATGCTGAAGACAACAAAACCAATGGGAGAATCGGAATAGGATTGAGGTAAGAGACGATGAATTTATGTCTGCTTGATCATGGCGCTCCTCTGAAACGGCAAGCGTGGCAACTAAGAGAAACGAATTCATATTGTTCACATGGCTTATTTAGCCTCAAAAAACCCTTCTGACAATATTTCAAGTCCAGGGTCACTAAAACAGAGTCATCCTGGGATTGTGGGAACTAGCCTGACAAGGAAAGGGGATCAATGAGTCAACAAGAAATGTATTGAACACGGACTATATACCTAACCTGTGTCAAGTGTATTGGCTTAAAGACAAGACAGAAAACAACCAGAGAGAGCACCAGAGGTGACAGTGACATTGGCCATCTCTAATATTTTTATAAATGATCTAATATAGTTAGCATGCACCCAATTCTCCAGCTCAGCTGAACAAACAAACTCTTCAGGTTAATGAAATACTGAGCTGATTGAATAAAGGGGCAGAAGGAGTTCACAATGCTTTCCAATGCACAGAAGAGCAAAGGAGGAGTTCGTGAGTGCAGAAAACCATGTTGAACAGGCAGGAGTGCTCCTGGGGTCAGAGGACTGAGCAGTTATGGAGGGCAAGCCCATGTTTTTCGTCACTGCATCCAGGGCCTAGCACATACCACATGTTAATTTGGTGAAATAGAGGGTGAAAGGCACTAGACAGCTGTGCCCTCCATTAGATTTCAAGGCACAGGTTGGGTAGAGTATCAGATAGGAGGAGGAATGGCCAGTTCATTACTGAGGCCTGAGCAAGACAATGCATTGACCGAGCAGCCGGCAAGACCCCTGATCTCATGACAGTGGGGAAGAAGTGGGATAGAGAGAAGAAGGTGGTAACTTTCAGCCTGAATAAAACAGCCAACCCAAGAGGTCTTTATCAATAAAGGTGAGAACATTTAGAAAAATCAAGACTCTGTTTCCCATCGGTCTGGCAACGCAGAAGAGCTAAGAATTTTCCTTTGTTGCATGATCTACAACAAACATTTGACAAGTTTGATATCACTGGGCTTTAATATTGTACTGCTTCATTACCAGAGCTCAGCAGTGACACTGTTTACAGCCTAATTGCCTGACTTCAAGAGGCACCCCAGACAGAAACTTGAAACTTAAACAAAAGCATGGGAGGAGAAAAAGCAAAACCGTTTCATCAGGAATGGGCTTTTTAGGAATCTCTGGTTTTGTCAAATGTTCTCCTTCCTGATGCCAAAAACCAGGTGTTCTCTGGGAGGAGTAACTATGGACGATGTGATAGGAGATGGCAGAGATGTTCTAACTAGTGCACCTTGCTGTGCCTTTAGAGTGAAAACTCAAAGCAGGGACTAAGCCAAATCTTCTTCCAGACCTGGAGGAAGGCAATAACAGGAAAACAGTGGGTGTGGATTCCTCAGAACACGAGGGAAGCAACTGCTGGCTGCAGAATGAGTGATTAAAAAGTTTGTCAAAGAGCCAGAGCTACCCTCCAACTAAATGGTTCCCAAATCCTAGTGGCTGGTCCTCAATGGGAGGAGCATGATTGAGGACTGTAATGGTCAAGAGGCAAAAACACAGTGCCATTAAATGGCCCGGGTCCTCCCTTAGCAAACAAATCAAAAATACCAGAATCCTGATGATTTTATTCAAGAGTGACCCTTCTCAGGACTGGCCACATGTTCTCATACCTTTGAGCATTTGCTTGTGTTCTATAATTCTAGCCTGTTCTCACATAGAATGTCCAACTCAACACAGTTCTAATCCCTGCCTTCAAGATGCAGTACATATTCCATGCCAGAGAAGCACAAGCTTTGGGGTAGGACACATGAGGAATCTGAGACCAGCTCCATCTCACATGAGACATGTGCCTACGGGAAGCCACTTACCTCCCCCCAGCCATTCTCCTCACCTGGAAAATGGGGCTGACAGGATCTATTTCATTCATGCGGTTATAAATACCATGAGAGAATCAGAAAGGAGAATAGAGGCTGGACAAGTAGCAAATTGTAAATCGACACTGCAGGAGGTTTTGATTTAGCTGAGAGTGGAATATGAAGGAGTAGCTAAGGGAAAGAGGCAGTTTTCAGAGGTGCAGATGGTAACTTTGGAGGCCAGGGAAGACATTGGCAGGGAGCTATCATGTCACTGAGGACCAGTCATTATACAGGGCACTGGGAGATGCAAAGGTGAGCAAAAATATGACCCATTCAGTCATAAGCTTCCATTTCAATGAAAAGAAGTGGCCTTTGGAGCCAGGCCCATCTGGGAGTGAATTTCAGCTCAGCCATATTCTAACAATCGGTCTTGGGCAAGTGATTCAAACTCACCAAGGCTATTTCCTTAGTTGTAAGATGAGGTTAACATTAGCTACTTCCCAGCATTTTTCTAAAGATTAAACGTGTACCTCCATAAAGAGCCAGTCAGAAGGCATTTATGAAATAGACACTCCTGATTTTCTTCCTCTTGGAGTGTTTTGCTATGCCAGAAACATCAAGTGTTTTGTTTTCATAAAGGTAATATTATAAGATTTGTGGAAAACAGACACCAAGAAAATATTTTTTCCATCTTCCTTTCTAAAAATTACTAGTATACTAACTATTGTTATATGTATGGAAGAAGGAAGTGGCAACCCACTCCAATATTCTTGCCTGGAGAATCCCGTGGACAGAGGAGCCTGGTGGGCTGCCATCCATGGGGTCGCACAGAGTCGGACACGACTGAAGCGACTTGCTACTGCTGCCGCTAAGTCACTTCAGTCGTGTCCGACTCTGTGCAACCCCACAGACATCAGCCCAGCAGGCTCCCGTCCCCGGGATTCTCCAGGTAAGAACACTGGAGTGGTTGCCATTTCCTTCTCCAATGCAGGAAAGTGAAAAGTGAAAGTGAAGTCATTCAGTTGTGTCCTACTCTTAGCGACCCCGTGGACCACAGCCTACCAGGCTCTTCTGTCCATGGGATTTTCCAGGCAAGAGTACTGGAGTGGGGTGTCATTGCCTTCTCCAGAAGTGACTTAGCAGCAGCTATATGTAGATGTGTTTGGCTGAGCACTGTGGCCTTCATACAATATTCTTTATTTCTTCCTGAAAAATAAAGGATCTAATGATTTGAATGCTTCCCCCACCCTCATGATCAACAGCAATGCCGATTTGTGTATGTTTCCACTAAATTATGTGCCATACTAGATAAAAGATTTGTTTTGAAAAACAGCCACTTCCAAAAATAAGAGAGTTTATCAATTCCAATCATTCTTATCCAAAATTAGTTGTCAAGTTTCAATGGCTGAAATGAATTTAACAACATAAATTTGGTACCGCTGCTGAATGACTAATGCAACCGTGTAGAGCTGGCCTGAATACGCAGCCCTGTTGGGGTTCACCAGCGATGTTTAGAATATCAGCGCTTTGTGTTATAACAGAGCCTATTAACAACAGTTGACTGACATTAGATGTGGTCAAACTAAGCATCAATTAAAAAAATATGCTGACCGCCCCCAAAATTAAGAAGCCGTTGTACCACACTCACCAAAGGGAAATCGGAATAATTACTGTGGTGTTATGAAACCAACTTATTTGACTAATAGACAGCAATATTTTTTCACTGCCACAAAAAGCCAGCAAATACATTATGATGCTGTAGCAATATTGATATTCATAAAATCTCATTAGGCCAACTGGAAGTCAAACATTAGCCAATCATGCTCCTGACTCCTACTTACAGATCAAAGTTAAAGACGTGCTTTAGCCAGTTAAAAACAAAATTGAATTTGAGATCTGCATGGCTCTCATTAAGTAGCACTCTGTTAGGCTGTGTTTAAGATGAACAGCCCATAGGGAGCTTTTCCCAAACCAACGAGAACGCCTCTTTTCCACATTAGACTAGAAATACCATGACTGTTGGTTCATTTACATAAACACATTTTCAAGCAGCCTGGATTTCCACTGTGCTGCCCTCTCTCTCTTCTTGGTCATTTCACCTTAAGCCAATTTATTTACAGCAAAATGAAATCCTGTTTGAACCAAATAATTCTCATTTTCCAAATAAACCATCTATGTATTGTGTCTGTAGGACAATAAGCAACTCTCTTCCTCGTGTGTTTCTTTCTTTCCCGTGACATTAGCGGTTAATGAAAAGGAAAAGCAAATACACCGATTTAAACAGGTGCTGTGAGTGAGCTGAGCTCCACGCAGAGGAAAAAGAAGTTGAGTCAGGCGGGAGCAGAATCGCGCTAGCACCGGGGGCAGAGGCAAACTCTTGGAATCCTTGACTATGGGGATAGATCAGGGGCTCCTTTGCCTAGATGAGACCATGTTTTAGAATTCCAATAAGCAGGACAAACACAGCCATGCCAGCAATATGCATCTCCTCTCATGCTGAGATGCTTCATTGCTTCTTCTACATCATTTATAGCCCACAGCTGGGGGTTATTCCACAGGGTCGCCAGGCCAGGGAGCAATACCCAGAGACTGACAGCTTTGAGCTGAGCCTCACGTCCTCAAACTCTAACTGTATCTCCATGGTGCCTATATATACATATATAATAAAGTCTCCCATCTAGTTGGTTTATACAAGGGACATCACACAGGAAGAGGTTGATCTGATTCTGTTGCACCCTTTCACATGAGTTGTCTTGGACAGTCTATTTAAAATTACTGAGAGCTCCACCACATGACCTTTGAAGACACAGCCTTCGTAGCTTGCAGCACATGGGGAAAGCGTTATTTACCCAATGCCTTGTTCCTAGTGCCCAGGTTGGGAGGAAAATAATCCTCCTGGCTCTACACATTGGCAGGCCCAGAATTTCTGTATGGCAAGCAGGTTGGAATGGGGGCTGAGGGGACCTGTCTCAGTGTGACATTTTGCTTGGCAAGTGCACTGTTTTGATATTGCATATTCATTTGGTGGGAGGGGAGCCTCCCCAGGGGGAAGTTTCTGGGTCCCTCCAAGCTACTCTGACATAACCACTAAGAGTAGCTACAGTTGTCTCTTTCTTAGAATCTGACTTGACTCCCTTTTAAATCTCTTAAAATATGGGTACATTTGAGGAAAGGAAAATAATTTAAGCAAAATAGTAGAAACTTTTTTTCAAATCATACATTTCTAATGGACATATTACCAAATAAATTCTAAGATGAAAAATTATAAATTTTTCATTTAAAGAATAACTAAATGCTGGTGTTTACAATCCTGTACTTAAAAATGCATGAAATTTGATCAAAATTATGATAATAACAGGCATCATGCATGCAAGCTAGTAGGATGATGAAAGTAAACAAACCTTTGTATATAAACTTTCAATTCGTGAAACATTTTCAAATAATATGAACTTTCCAGATCTTTGTTGAAACCCTGTAAATGAGATGGATAAGATACCAACATACCCATGCTGTATATCAAAGGAAACGCTGGCTCACTAGTGAAGTGGCTTGCTTGTATTCACAGAACACTTACAAAGAGCAGCATCAAGTTCAGAACCTCTTTGACCATATCACAGCTTTGTCTCCTCAAAAATGTTTGCATTAAGGATAACTGCCCCCCTACCTCAGGTATAGAACAATAACTTCCCAGTAACAACAGGCACTCCTAAAGCCTAGTTTTTGGTTTCTAATGCAATTGTCCAATAAAAGAAACTAGGGATTCTTGCAGAAATGGCTGATTCTTGGACTAGGGAAAGAAATAGAATAACCCTTGAGTATCTTGTAGTGCCAGAAAGTAATGTTCAAGTACACGTGCGTGCACGCACACACACACACACACACACACACACACGCAATGATGGGAACATGTCAAAGGGACCCAAGAGCCAACCAAAAGAATCCCCATTTGCCAAAGCTGAAACAAAAATAAATAACGTAGACTATTTATTTATTATAACTCAGAGTATAAAATAAATATCTCCAAGACCATTCTAATATAAGTAAATAATACAAATACATAAACGAAAGAGACAAATCTCTCATGCAACAAAATTCCAAATAATTTCTGCACATTTGCCACTCTCAAAGAGGTGAAGTGTAACTTCAACTTTTTAACTGTTCACAGTACATTGTGAATCCCTTTCAAAGAGTAGCATATGGGAAAAGGAAAAATAAAGGAATCACTTTACAGTGGAAAAACCTGACAGACACTACTTCAGCTAGATGATCAAGTTAAACATCAACAGTGAAAAGTCATGTTGATAGTATGCACTCTTGATATGACATGATTTACCTCCTCACAAAATTCCACAAGCCTAATCTAATCATGAGAAAAAATGCAGGACAAATCCCAACTGAGGGACATCCTGCAAAATGCCTGATCAATCCCTTTCAAAACTGTCAAGGTCATCAGAAACATGGAAAGTTTGAGAAATGACCACAGCCAAGAGGAATCTAAGGAGATGTGACAACTAAATGTAATGTATGTCCTAGATGGAATCTTAGTAAAGGAAAAGGACATTAGGTAAAGAATTAAGGAAATATGAATAAAGCATGGACTTTACTTAATAGTAATGTATCAGTAATGGTGCATTAATTGTAACAAAGGAACCATACTAACCTTCATTTCATTTCAGTCGCTCAGTCGTGTCCGACTCTTTGCAACCCCATGGACTGCAGCATGCCAGGCTTCCCTGTCCATCACCAACTCCCAGAGCTTGCTCAAACTTATGTCCATCAAGTCGGTGATGCCATCCAACCATCTCATCTTCATACTAATCTTAGATGTTAATAATAAGAGAAACTAGGTGGGGGTATATGGGAACTCTATTTTGCCTTTACAGTGTTTCTGTAAATCTAAAACTGTTCTAAAATTAAATGCTGATTTTAAAAAGGATAATCTCTCTGCAAAGATCTAACAAAGTCAGAGTTATGACACACAAACCATTTTACATGATCTAAGGATGGGATTTAATTCAGGGTACCTATGATTTCTGTACACTAGCCCCCATGGCAGCCCTAAGGCTTCAGTCATCTAAGTGTTTTATAACAAATGTTTTAAAACTATAAGATCATCCATCTGTGGGTCATCCTTCTTTACCATTGATCAAACTAGTAAAATACTAGAGGCAACAGCTGCTAAGGAGACAAGGGAAGCAAAAAAAATGTGTGGCAGGTGGTACCACCTGTGCTACCTGATTCCAGCTCCAACAATCCTCTACGGAGTGGCAGCAAAGGGGGAAAAAAAAATCAGTGAGTCACTCACAGCTGGGGAGTAAAAGGAAACAACTTCAGCCTGAGTGTGTGTGTACCCGGTGTGAAAGAGATCCGAAAATTGCAACTTTAAATGCCTTGGGTATTGACAGAGCAATCCATGTGGTGGCTAAGTGGACATTAGTGTACTATAAAGTACCTGTTGGAACCTCACAAACTAAGTTATTTTCCCTTCTACCTATATACCAAGAGGGTATTAATCTACTGAGAGGAAAAAAAAGAATTCTTGATTTTTAAATTGAGCTAAATTGCAATGCCAGGGCAGGGAGGGGTCCAAAGAAGACTTGAGTCAGTGAAATGAGATGGCTGAGCTCCTCTGAGCCTGGTCACTTCCCATCAGCCACCTCTGGCAAATGCTCGGTGCATCCCATCAGCTCGTTGATAGAGTGGAGGTCCTCTGACATCCATGCTGATATCCCATCAGTTTAGTACTGAGCAGCAGTTTCCTGTCTCTAAGAATCATGGTGCAGTCTTAGTTTTACAAGAGATGAGAAAAGTTCTTATATCCAGTGAATCATTTGTCACCTGATCTAGCACCACAGAATGTCTGCCAGAGGATCCTTCAGCCTCTTTTTAGGACAAGAACCTCAGGACCTCACTACTTTTCAAGGCCTGTCCCAAGGGCACCTGTCTTGCTGTATCTCACAGTTCGCTGAACCCATGGTAGGCAAGGCACGAGCAGGGAAGCTGGAAGAAATCTCAAGGAGTTGGAGGAACTTCGGACATGTTTACGCGCTCCTGACTGGCATGGCAGCTGTAGCAGCGGACACTCTGTATTCTCTTGTGGTTGACCCAGCAGACGCGGCCATACGTAGCTGCAAGGGCGTCTCAGGTGGTCCTTATATAGGACCACACCACAACTGCATGCACAGTGCCACAGATGAGCTCAGCTGTTACATAATCATTATTTACCAAACGTGGGGCAAGAGCAAGAGGCTGTGTGGCAAGCGAGCCAGACCACCACCATCTTGGCTGATTTTCTCTTTCCCTACAGCATCATTGTCCCATCTTGATCCCATTTTATTGACATCCTCGCTTACTCTCACCCCTCCTCTCTAGCCATCTGACCTCCTCACTGCTGCTTGTGTATTCCATGCACACTCCTGCCACAGGGCCTTTGACTTGCCTTTCCATCTACCCGGAACACTACTCTGCCACAGACTCACATGACTTGCTCCCTCACCTCCTCCATGTCTTTGCCCAAGTATCACCTTCTCAATGAAGCTTTCCCTGACCACCTCATTTTAAATTGTTCCATTCCCACCTTCATTTCTCCAACACTGTCCTTGTTAATGGTTTAATTTTTCTCTACAGCATTGATTACCATCTAACCTATTATATATTTTTGTCTTCATTTCTTTATTATCTTAGTTTCCCCTCTAGTATATAAGTTCACTGAGGTCAGGGTTCTTTGTTCACTGTTATAACCTCAGCATTGAGAACTGTGGTTTGCATATGTCACTAAATTCAGAAATATTCACGAATGAATGAGTGCTTAACTCTCAAGCAAAACTTTCTGTTTGAGCAACTCATATTTATAGAAACCTTATACACCACCCCTATTTAAAAAGTAGATCCATAATATGTAATATATGACATTCTACTTTTATGTTATTATAAACTTCTTATCAACATTTTAAGACTGACTTTTGGTGTAGAAAATAAAATTACCTTATGTACTAAAAGTGATGATAATAACAGGTTTCTTTTGTTTCTTAGGTAGTAATTAAGGAAATTCACGAATATATGTGAAATGCATTTCCCATTCATCTCTGTCCACCTGTCTTCTACAGAGAGCCTAGCACACTGCTTTTCATATACGTCCACACAAAAACTTTTACATGAATGGTCATAGCAGCATAAAAATCAAAAACAAAAAAAAAAATTACAAATGTCCATCAGTTAGAAAGTGAAAAAGTGTGATGTGTCCATACAAGGGAAAACTATTAAGCAATAAAAAGAATCTACTGATACACACTGCAACGTGGATGAACCTTCGAGACATTACGCCACGTGAAAGAAGAAAACTGCAGGCGGTATAGGCTTCTCTTATATAAAAAGTACAGAAAAGGCAAATCCACAGAGACGAAGCAAATGAGTGATTGCCTGGGGCTGAAGGTGGGATTGGAGACAGAGGGGAAATGGACGCGAAGAATATTTCTAGAGTGATGGAAATATTCTAAATATGGATTGCTGCGATGGTTGCACAATTATGTAATTTACTCCAAAGCATTGAGTTGTACACTGAAAACAGGTGAATTTGATTGAATGTTAAGTATACTTCAAGATATTTTAAAATGGAAAAAAAAAAGTGTTCAGGACCCAGCGAGGTGTTATCTCACCATTACTATTGTGTCCCAAGTCAACACACCGGACAGAGAGAGAGGAAGAACAGCCTCCAACGGTGGGATCTCTAGGGGGGCAAAAACTACCTCTAGTCTTATCAGAGGGAGAAAAGGCTGATGATACTGAACCCCAAGATGTATTACAATAGCCGAGCAGAGCACTGAAAAAGAAGTTTGAAAGTGGTCTCTGCCCTTCTGGGTGTTTTCCAACTAGAAGAAATGAGATGTTCAGATAAACTCTCAATTTAAGAACATTTTAATTCCTGAGCCCCCAAAGAGAGAGCAAATTCATCAAGCATTTATTCATTCAATTTTCAAGTAAATACTGAACATTTACTTGGTGCAATCTCTTGTTAGGGCTTCGCTGATGGCTCAGGCGGTAAAGAATCTGGCTGCAATGCAGGAGACCAGGTTCAATTCCTGGGTCGGGAAGATCCCCTGGCAGAGGGCATGGCAACCCACTCCAGTATTCTTGCCTAGAGAATCCCATGGACAGAGAAGCCTGGCAGGCTACAGTCCAGGGGGTCGCAGGAGTCAGACACAACTAAGCAACTAACACACTATCACTTGTTGCTGCTGCTGCTGCTAAGTCGCTTCAGTCGTGTCCGACTCTGTGCGACCCCATAGACGGCAGCCCACCTGGCTCCGCCGTCCCTGGGATTCTCCAGGCAAGAACACTGGAGTGGGTTGCCATTTCCTTCTCCAATGCAGGAAAGTGAAAAGTGACAGTGAAGTTGCTCAGTCGTGTCCAACTCTTCGCGACCCCATGGACTGCAGCCTACCAGGCTCCTCCATCCATGGGATTTTCCAGGCAAGAGTACTGGAGTGGGGTGCCATTGCCTTCTCCACTATCACTTGTTAGGTGCTGGCAAAACATGGGTGCCTCAGACACAAAGAAGCCCAGAAAAGTTCTGATACTGTCACTCAGGGCTCAGGAAGGTCCAAAAGAAAACCCCTGGTTCTCTCTCCCTACTGCTGAGACCTCCTGGGAGAATAGAGGAGACTCGGGCAAGCTCACAAATCTGTCTCCCTCCAGGATTCTAAGAGAAGGATTAAAGCCCTGGAATGTGCTCTGGGGCTGACCATGAAAGAAGAGAGGGCCTGGGATATTTTAGATAGAATTCCCTCCCTCCCTTGAAGGCCCAGCCTTCCGGGTTTCTGTTTCCCTGTCGGTCTCTTTTTCTCAGGCAGACAGTTCATCCGTTGAAATCAATAGGTAAAAAATCAATAAAATGCAAACATGGGCACTTTACCCTTGCTGGTTTAGACTCTCTCCTTTCAATCCTAAAAACAACACAGTGTTTCCTTCACGTCAGCTCCCTTTGTGGCTTAAAAGCCTCTTCAGTTTTTGCCATCTTACTGCTTTCCTCAGCTCCAATGTGAAGTCACCTTGTTGTTTATCCAAGGAAGGTGACTAGTCCAAAATCCAGGGATCTTGTGTCCTGGATTCGTTCAACCAGTATGAACTGCACGTTGCATGTTAGTCCCTTTGAGCTTTCTCTTCAGCCCAACAGAAGACTGTAGACAGGTTATGTTGTGCACCCAGGGTGGTCAGAGATGGCCTATGATGGCAGCAAGTTCTCCATCCCCGGAGGCATTCAGACAGAGGGCTCACGATGGGTCAGAGATACTGGAGTTGACATTCTAACATCATTCAAGGTGTTCAATACCACCATTAAAATCCTCTGATTCAGAGATTTTGTTATTCTAAATGGGCATGACAGATTCATAAGATATTATGAAAGCAAAATAGCCATGTTCAGTATTGAACTGGACAAGAAGTCCCCTCCCCACAGAAATATCCAGAAACATCTGGAGAAAAGCAGATTGTCAAAGACCAGACAAACTGAAGTCGAGGAGGTGGAGCCTGGGTGCAAGAATACCAATGGGACTATATCTGTACAGAGCAGTTAGAAAAGTCAGAAGCACTGGGGTACATTATGAGGAGAATAATACAGCATGATGGTTGAATGTTTGAGGCTGAACTGGGTTCCTATTTCACTTTTGCCATTCACTGCTATGGTAGCTTGGCAACCTCATGCAGACTCTATAAACTTTTTCCAAACATCAGTTTGCTCATCTGTGAAATGGGAATAATAACTCAGAGAGCTGTCCTGAAGATTTAACTGGATAACATTTGTAAAGAAGGGCAGTCCCTCGTACATAGGAAGCTTCCCAGACATTGTGGTTTGGTGTTATTAATTTTTACTCCATTAAAATGTCTAATTTTCTAGATGGTCTGCATGGAAAAGAACTATCAGATATACCACAGACTGTGAGGCACAGTCCCAGCAGCCCCAGATAAAATGCCAGGCTGGCTAGACCATAGATCTAATACCTGGGGTGCCTCTTAGGTATCCTGTGAGGATGCCTGATTCCTCGGAAGGTTCATCGCGACTACAGGGAATGCATTTTTAGGATAGCTCCATGCTCTCAGACAGCCAGCACTGAAACTGTGTGCAGCGGACAGGGTCAGCTCTGAGAGAGCTAGGCAGACCTGTCACTTTGATTTCTATCTCTTCGGGAAATCACGCTTCATAGACTGATACTCATTTTAAGTTTAGAATGCATTTGTGTGCCTTGCAATTTAGATTTATACAAAAAGGAAAAAAAATCATTCTGTCAAAGAATTGTAGCCAAGCCACCCTGAGATGGTCACGATGGAGACACAGGCCACACATCTGTACACACACCTGAACCAGCGTATAACTGACCATAGAGGTTGCTTATGTTGCTAATTGTAGGAACCAAGGGCCATGTGAATGGGACTGACAACCAAATCACATGCCTAATTTAGCCCGTGGATGACCAAAAGCCAAAGCAAAACACCCGAGGAATCCTTGCATTTTCTCTGTTCTCACTACTCCTTTCCAACCTAGTCTGACCACCAGAATCAACTGGGCTGTTTATTCGATGCAAGTTCCCAGGCATCTCTTCTGGACATTCTCAACTGGCAGGTCAGTTGGAAGGCCTGGGAATAAGTATTTGAACAAGCAGCTTAACAGAGGACAGGCAAGTTTGGAGAAGACTTGTCTTAGTGCCAAGTCATTTATTGTTGGTTTGATAAGCCCTCATCATCAAGGTCCCAGAATATGCCAGAACCTTTCCATGATAATGCACATGAGACATGCCTCTCAGTCTTCCCAATTTCCATGTGATGCAGGGACAGTTGTTCCCATTTTAAAGACAGACACTGAAGCTCAGCCAGGTAACAGGCTTGCCCTGTTAAGTGTCAGAGCTGGGGGTTCCAAACCACATCTTATGACTGCTACCCAGGCCCTTTTTCCATGATCTCACGGTTGCCTCAGCAATCTAAATCACTGCTCTATCAACAACTCCCAGACCGATGATCCAGGCAACCATATGGGACTAGTCATGAGATCTTCCCAGACTAATTCTGACATGTCTTTCATAGCAACAAAGAGCAGCTGCATTTCAAATACGATGTCACTGGCTGGAAATGGCACCCTGCCCAAAGCCTGGCCTCTTTAGACATCCTGTGAAAATGCCCTAAGAATGTTCCTGCCAAGTGTTTATTTTCTCTGGTAATACTAAATACAAATGTTGTCTCCCTGGAATCTGGTAGCTTGGGGCCTATGTATAACTTTATAAAAGTAACTACTGCCTCTACACAGTGCCCTACAGAGGCCTCACCATATATATCATTAGTTCACTAGCTTCACTGTTGGGTAAAAATGCCATTAGAAAACATATCATTTACCCAATAGACTGAAATGGATCCCAAGGACCTATTCCAGTCTATCAGGTAATTATGGGGGAAACCCTATATTATTTGCTGGAGAAAATGGAATCCCGCCCCAGGAGGCATAAAGGTCCATCCCTGCTCTTCGTAATAAATAGATGATCCCATTTTTGTGATAACAACCACTGAATTTACTCAGATTTCTAGGGCTTTTTTTCAAAAATCCTTTTGTTGCTTTGTATATATAAAATGGCTAATGGCTCCAAGCCAACCATAAATAATAAAATACCTAAAAATGCATTGTAATCCCATTCATAGCTTTATTTAGCAGGAGGGAATACAAAATCCTCCGAAATCTCATTTATTTCACAACTGTGGTAATGACCACTTACACAGGCAGCATATGGCACCCTTTCATCTCCCAGGGCCTTGGGAAGCTTAAAAGCCACAGGCCCAGAGTCAACTGACCCATCTTCAAATGCAACCACTCTGAGGACTCCAACTAGGAACACAGTGAATAACAAGGACTTAATCTTCACTCTCGTCATCTCAAGTCTTGAGGATTGCTGGACCAGGACTTTTCTTCCTCCAAAAAAACCACTCTTAAGAGCCTTAGGCTAGAGTAACAGACCCCAACCTTTTTGGTACCAGGGACCAGTTCTGGGGAAGACAATTCTTCCATGGATAGGGTAGGGAGGATGGTTTTAATTTCACCCACCACTCACTTCCTTCTGTGTAGCCCAGTTCCTAACACACCATGGACCAGACCTGTCCATGGCCCAGGGGTTAGGGACCCCAGGGTTGGAGTATAGCTGTATCCCCCGGAACCTACCACAATCCCTGGTATTCTGAGGCTTTGCAATAAAGGTGTGTTGTATGAGAAGTTCCCTTCTTCCAGCTTTAACACCCTACAACTCAGTCACTATATTCACTGCTTTGTTCCAGTACCGAGAACAGTGCTGACACAGAACAAAACTACCTTTTTAGCTGGTGATTTTTCTGTTCTTTTTTGCAACATACCTCAACTGCTTTATTACATGGCCTTTACTTCATGAGCCTCCATCATCCCCCACTGTCCCGCCTACAGTGAAAAACTGTAATGGGGAAACAACACAAGATTCATCCTTGAAAGCAGAGTGGGGAAAAGTAGAGCAAAGAGATGTTCAGAGGCAGAAGAGGATCGAGATTACAACATGGAGGGCTAGTGAGGAACCAGAAAGCAGCTATAAACAGAAGATGTTTGGTCACTTAGAAATATATTTCCTGGGACAAATATCATATGATATTGCTTATAGGAAGAATCTTTTTTTAAAAAATGATGGAAATGAGCTTATTTACAAAACAGAAACAGACTCACAGACTTATTAGAGAACAAACTCATGGTTATCAGGGGCAATAGGTTGTGGGAGAGAATAGATTGAGAGTTTGGGATTGACATGTACGCACCAGTGTATTTAAAATAGAAAACCAATGAGGACCCACTATATAACACAGGGAACTCTGTTCAATATTCTGTAATAACCTACATGGGAAAAGGATTTGAAAAAGAACAGATACATGTATATGTATAACTGAATCACCTGCTATACACCTGAAACTAACACAATACTATTAATCAGCTACGCTTCAGTGTAAAATAACTTTTGGATAAATAGAATAAAATTTAAATATATATATACACACATATATACATGCAGAGTATGTATGTATACATACATCCTGACCATGCAGAGTGGGCCAAGCCCCATGCTAGACAAACCTCTATCAAGCGTGGAGAAGACCTATCACTTCCTAGCCAAAGGCCCACAGCAAAGACTTAACCTCCTCAGAGAAGCCTAACCCAGGTTAAGAAAATAACAACAAAGATAACAATAATAGTGATAAAAAATAATGCCAACTCAGAGGACCATGCGGAAAAGATAGACTGGACACAAGAAAGCAGCGCCAAGAAGGAAAGGTCAAAGGTTAGAAGCACAAGCAACAAGCCATGGCAATAGTGCCAATCTGTTCTGTTTTATACATTCTACACCAAGGTCAATCAAAGGTCCTCATGATTTTTAGAAATAAGTCTTCAAACTCAATCTTTATGACTCTCTGCTATCCCAGTACTACACAGGATGCTCCTTGAGGGCAGGGCTTGGGCAGTGTCTTCAAGCCATGAAAGAATTCTTGGGCTCCTTAGTGCCTGATAGATGCCAGGGACTCTGGGAGGTGATGGGCATGCAAGTAACAAAACCCAGTTGCTCTGTCTTCAGGGAGTTTACCATCTAAACAAGGAAACCAACAGGAAACAGGTCACTTTAACTACATCCAGGATATCTTAGAACAGACATATTCAATGAGTCAACTGCCACTTATACGTATTAATGCAGACTCCATTTCCAGGAAATTATCTGCAACCTTTAAGGTTACCTTAGAAGGGAATAGGTTTCTCTGTATGCCATACACAGGTTATCTTATCGTAATATACTCCTGCAAACAGCATGGGGGAAAACAGTACAACTCAAAACATCTTTAATGCAATGTTTCTTGTCTTTTAATCAACTATATGAGGTTTTAGTTAAAAGACAGACTTCAAGAAATGAGAACCCTCTTTTCCCTTCCCTTCCAGAAAAGGAAAAAGAAATGAGATAGAACTCCATAAACCACCATCATTCATTCATCATTCTTTTCTTGAATTGAAACGCATCTTGGACTGTCTTATTGGAAGCCAAAGTAGGTTTGAATCAAAGACTAGAGAAATGTGAGAGAATATGCCCTCATGACGGCACCTGAATGTTCATTTTAATATGCAGTAATTTAGCACTTTGTATTTGCACTCACTGAGATTTGAGTAAATTCCAACCCATGCCTTTTAGAGGCTTCCCTGACAGCTCAGAGATAAAGAATCCACCTACCAATGCAGGAGATACAGGTTTGATCCCTGGGTCAGGAAGATCCCCTGGAGAAGGAAATGGAAACCCACTCCAGTATTCTTGCCTGGGAAATCCCATGGACAAAGGAACCTGGCAGGCTACAGTCCATGGGGTCACAAAAGAGTTGGACACAACTTAGTAACTGTCTTTTCAGAGCCATACAATCTAGTGCTGGAAACAGTAAGCAAAGAAGCACTTTCGTTAAAGGAGTTACCTGCTGTTATGACATCTCAGAGAAGACATTGGCACCCCACTCCAGTACTCTTGCCTGGAAAACCCCATGGATGGAGGAGCCTGGTGGGCTGCAGTCCATGGGGTCGCTAAGAGTCGGACACGACTGAGCGACTTCACTTTCACTTTTCACTTTCATGCGCTGGAGAAGGAAATGGCAACCCACTCCAGTGTTCTTGCCTGGAGAATCCCAGGGACAGGGGAGCCTGGTGGGCTGCCGTCTCTGGGGTCGCACAGAGTCGGACACTACTGAAGTGACTTAGCAGCAGCATGACATCTAGGTGTCTGTGCTTTAAAACAATGCCTGTGTGAGTAAGGGCTACAAGTTCTAACTGGCATGTTGCTGTTAGCAGTTTTGCGTTTTTTTTAGTAGCATTACTCAGATACATCATAAACACATGTGAGCCTGCACAGCAGAAGAAAAAAAAACAACAAATGTACTGAGTCCTTTCTTAGAAGAGCTAAGAGTGAGATCTTTATTATTATTTTTTAATCTGACTTTGTACAACATCACAGCATGGTCTACAATCTTACTTGAAGCCGTTAACTGTGGGGGGAAAAAACGCTGAATGTTCCTTGGAAAAGATTGTCCATTTCTACCTGCTAATGCACCATCTAAAATGACCATTTATATGCACAATCATTTACCTGATGCATAATACTTAACTTGAAAATTATCACTAAGAGGTATTGCCAGCTCCAGCATTTGAGCACAGAATTTTGGTGCAAATGCTAAAGCATTTCTACAGATAATGAAGCACTCAACAAAGTGCCCTTTGTTAGACAATAAAAATAAATGATTTCAAAAGCCATCAACTGGCAATGAACAAATACATTTTATACTAAAGCAGTTGGAGATTTGGGGGTCAGCTCATATTTCACTAAAATGGGTTTGTTTTGTCTTTTGTTTTTGTTTCTTTTTTAATCACAACCTACTCAGTATTCTCCACCTATAGCTTATCTTAGTTTTTTTTATAAATAATAAAAAGAGTCACTGCTGTTTATGAAATCCTTCTTTGTGCCAGGACTGGGCTAAGCAGTTTGCAGTCACCATCTTACTGACGCTTTGCATCTCTTTATGAGACAAGTTCTATTATGATTTCCCTTCTACAGAGAAATTTGTGCAAAGTTAGCACACAATCATAATCTTTCAAAGAAACTTTGTAGGTTTCAAAGTATTTTGACATAACTGGTCTGATTCACATGGCTTGGTTGTAACTTTGAGCGCTGAGGGGCTGGTGTGTATGTGTATATGTGTATTTTGGTTTTTAGATACAAGAATACCATGACATACAGAAGTGAAGTGATCTGTCCAAGGAGACATACTTGCCAAGTGGTTGTAATAGATGACAAAAAATGGCCACAACACTTCACTTCCCTGTAACTACTTCCCTTTGCAATGCCATTTTGCAGTTCCTCTCACCAAAAGGTGAAATCTCTTTTCCCTTAAATCTGAACTAGCCTTGGGATTTGCTTTGACCAATCCAATGTATTAAAGGGCTTCCCAGATGGCTCAGTGGTAACGAATCTGCCTGTCAATGCAGGAGACATGGGATTGATAACTAGGTGGGGGAAGATTCCCTGGAGAAAGAAATGGCAGCCCACTCCAGTATTCTTGCCTGGGAAATCACATGGACAGAGGAGCCTGGCAAACTACAGTCCACGGGGTTGCAAAGAGTTGGACACAACTTAGTAACTGAACAACAACAACAACAAATGTATTAGAAGCAGCATTGTGCTGGTTCTCAGAGTCAGGTGGTCTTACACGCTTCTGTGCTCTATCTGCCAAGAGAACAAGCCATGCTCGCCTGATGGATGTTGAGAGACATGTGGCCCAACTACCCCCATCATTCCAGATGACAACCTGCAAGCCCCAAATCAAAGTGCCTAGGGAACCATCAGCTCACTGCAGATATGTGTATGAACCCAGATGAGAGAAACCCAAATTACAGAACCACAGAATTGTGAGCTAAAAGGAAGATCATTATATTTAGCCATTAAATCTTGGGCTGGTTTGTTACACAGCAAGAGCTGACTAATACAGTGGCATTGCTGAAAACAGAGTTTGGAAGTCAAGGCTGTCTCAACTTGTATGCTTTTTATTTGCTACCAAAAAAAAAACAAACCTAGATTACTTTGTAATTAAAAATAAACATTGGGTGTGGGAGGGTTAAAGTAAAACTAAAAGATAAAAGCATGAAATTACTTGATTTGAAAAGCAGCTAAGAGTTCATTATTCCTGAGAATGTGTATTTCATTACAAGGTCCTCCCCACCATGCTACCAAGGAGTGATGTATCTCTAGGATTTACCATGGTTATTGCCACACTCCTCCAATCTATCAGTGCATCTTCCTGCCATGAAAGACTGCATCCACTGTGACTACATGCTGAATTTGAGCTCTAAAAATGTAATAGGCATGAAAAACTTTTAGTGGTATTTACATACATAAAATTACCTTTTTAATTAACATTGTGTTAGCTCCATATTCTCCAGATCTTATTCATTTATATATCACTTTCACAATCTTTGTTAATCTCCAAACTACCAATATTAGTATTTACTGAATATTTTTCTTCAAATGAAATTCAAATTGACTCACGTTTTTTACTTTTCTTAATCCTAAGAGATAATAACCATAAGATCACTTGTTTTGTAAACTAATGATATATTTTTCTACATAACTGTTAAGGTAAAAATGCATACATATATCTGTGTTCCATCTAAAATCATCTTGCTTGTCAGACTGAGAAATACTTCAGGGCCCATATTTAATTGACTTCAACTCTTTACCTTTGGCTACTAGCTACAAGGGAAGGGCAAATTGCAAAGCTTTTCTGGGTCAAAAGGAACTCTGATGGAGATAACAATTCCATTGGTCACTTTACCAACATCCTGCCATCTGAAGAACCATGTGTAAGTGTGCTAGTCCTGGATCCAACAAGCAAATGCTATTTCATTGGTCTCAAGTGAGTTTTTGACTTTTCAGTACTCTTGATCTGAATAAGCTACTTGAGGTGGTGTATGGTAAATATCAGGCCCTTAGATGGCTTTGAGGCCATGAAACTGTTCATTTCCATCCATGAGGACTAAAAGACAGATGTGCAAAACTATAGAATGCTCCCAATTCATCATTTTTTATAAAACTTTTGATGCTCAACATAAGCCTTTAAGTATTCAAATGGTAAAGAATCTGCCTGCAATGCAGGAGACCTGGGTTCAAGCCCTGGGTCAGGAAGATCCCCTAGAGAAGGAAATAGCAACCCACTCCAGTATTCTGGCCTGGAGAATTCCATTATCAGAAGAGCCTGGTGGGCTACAATTCATGGGATCACAAAAAGTCGGACACAACTAAATGACTGACACTTTCAATACACTTTCAGAAGCACTTAAAACCGTGGTTCCTATGTCATTTACAAAAAAATGACCTCTCTGGGACAAAAAAAAAAAAAAAAAGTTGCCTCTGATACATCCAAGTAGGTACCTGCCAGGTCACAATAAATGAACTCCAGCCTTGGGAACATTATTGCCCACAAACAATATCAAGGAAATGCCAAAAAACAGAACAAACCTTAACTTAGTCAAAACATTAAGTAAAATGCTTCATGGTTTATTTGAGAATAAGATGGTGGACTTAAGTGAATTACTAATAGCCAGAAGTCATTGTACCCAGGAAGTATGGACTAATGGATTAGCATCTACATGAGGGATTCTAAGTAGGGTGTTAGAGTAAAAAGTACAGGTTCAGGTCCTCTCTGGGTTGAATCTCAACTCTGTCTCAATATCTTGAGTAAATTACTTATTTTCTCTACGATTATTTATTTCCTGCATGTGTGCACAGTGATACTAATGGTCATTACCTTGTAGAATTCTTGTGAGGATTAAATGAGTTAATTCATTTGAAACCCTTAGAACAAGACCTCACATGCACTAAGTGCTTAACACTAGCTATTATCATAAATAATCTGATAATTTCCTTTTAAAGTCAATATGGGATGGCTATTTTGGGTGCCACAGGTTCTATCTGGCTCCACGTGTTTGAAGGAATGTGTACAGATCACGCTGACTATGTATGGATACTTGAAGAAAGAGGGCTCATACAATAGATGTCAGAAGGAACGTTCTAAGCTATTTGACAAACAGAGCCAAGAAAAACTTAATGAGGATAAAAGTAAAGCCCTGAATGGTCAACTATAATCATTGAAGCAATTGTAAGAAAAACCTCGCTTCATAATGTCTGGCTGGCTAGTAGCTGAGGTGTGCTCCCTAGCTGAGACAGAAATGAAAAGAACCATGGATGTCTCCCCCTGAGAAAACAATATGGAAGCCCATTCTCCTGAGAATAAACACTTCTGCAGTCCTTGGGCCAACAGGATCACACCTGGCATATGGTGCTTGGTTCTTGGTGCCACATATTAAGAAGAATAAGATGAATGGTAGACTGGGGAAAGTGTAGAAACCAAGTCACCTGAGGAATGGCTAATACTTCAAGGATATCTCCAATTGGGCAAGAGCATCAGGTCAGTCAATATTTATGAGTACCTACAATATGCCAGGCCAGGGGACCAGGAATCACATGGTAAACAAGACAGCATCTCTGCCCTCAATAAACTTACGTCCCAGTGCAGAGAGTGACACAATAAACACATAATCAAAGAAATAGTAAAAATGACTTCAGGCCCTAAACAGCGCTGCAAGGAAGATAAAATAGCTTATGCAATGCCTTTCTAAGGAGATGGCTCCAAGTGGAAATAATATAAAGACAACCAGATGGAAATAATAAATAAATAATATGTTAGATGTAAGCATTTATCAAAATGCTTGGCACGTAATACAAGACTCCATAGCTGGTAGTGGCGTCAACAATAACACGAGCAAATATTTCTGCAGAGCTTACTGAATGCCAGACACTGCTCTAAGTTCTTTGCTCACATTAAGTCATCTCTTTGGATAGGAATCCTTATTGTTGTTATTGTTGTTTAGTTGCTCAGTCATGTCCAACTCTTTGCAACCCCATGGCCTGTAGCCCACCAGGCTCCTCTGTCCATGGGATTATCCAGGCAAGAATACTAGAGTGGGTTGCCACTTCCTTCTCCAGGGGATCTTCCTGACCCAGGGATCGAACCCATATTTCCTGCAGTAGCAGGTGAATTCTTTACTACCGAGCCACCAGGAAGGCCAGGAATCTTTATTACCCCATTTTATAAGTAAAGATACTGAGGCACAAGGCACTTATTAAGTTGCCTATGATCACACTAGTGACAAGCTAATGAGATCCAGGCTCTGAGGCAGGCAATCTGGCTATGAAGCCTAGACTCTATGGCTACTACTATGCCTTCTAAGTACTGAAGGGTCTTCTCATAGTCTCATGGAAAGGAATGTCTATGTTCTGAGGTGAAACAGAGGGCAGAAACAGAACCAAAGTGAGGGAGTTTCTTTAAAGTCTTGAAAAGAGCCCTGTGAATATCATTCAGCAAATGGTCCTTGCACACGGGCATGTTTCCTAAGCCCTAGCAGGCATGAATCTGGTGAAAACCACATGTTTATATTCAGAACAGATTTGCAGCAAGTGGATCAGCATTCCGGTGACATAAAATCATCTTCTCATGGGAACTGGTTTTCCTTCCTCTTTGCTCTCTCGTTCTCCCTTTGATGACCTTGTTACCTATATCAGGAATATCTGATCTAGAAAAGGATCTGCTTGTGATAAGAGGGTAAACGCAAAGATTCAGCTTAGTGCCTTGCCTTGCGGAGATATCTTTTTAACAAAATGTTACAGGAGTCTAGTTTCTGAGAAATAATCAGTTTGCATGTTAAAGAAAAGACATAAAACTCCATGGACACAGTACTGGTGTGAAAAACAACAGTTTACACAAACAAACAAAAAATGCCCGCTGAATCTTCCTTTGTTGCATTACTAAAATAATGCACTTCCTTGACATCTTGTATCCAACTTCCTCAGTTGCACTCTGTCCTCAGCCATCATTAGGGAAAGTGGAGAGCTGTAAAAGCATCGCTGGGCTATCTGGAATTGGGGATAAAAGTCCTAGGAAGCCAATGGAAGATAACAACAACAATAATAGTTTAGTTAACAATTATTGAATACAATCACATGTTTGGCACTAAGTATTTTACCCAGAGTTCAGTAGTTTTATTATCCCCAATTTGGAAATTAGGAAACTGACTTCTTAGGGAGTATATGCAAATTTACAGGAAAAAAAAAAGAATATTCCACTTTCTGGTAAGACAGCAGATGGTCCAGTGGTGAGCACTGAACTGTATTTTTCTTTTTCGCCTCCCATGGGTCTTTCAAGAACTCTGAAACTAACACTGAAGAAGTATTTGAGAAATTAATCAACCAGTTTTTACCAGGTGTTTAGTCTGTAGCTGGTATGTGGGAGGTCTCTTTGTTTTGCAACGGCCAACCCCATCAGGTTGTTAAGGGCAGATAGGGTGCCTACCCAGGACCTAGCTGAATGCCTTGCACATAATAGGTGTTCAGGAAATAGCTGCTAGTTGATTAGTTTCTTCCTCTGGGGCCAATTAGTTTCTTCCTGTCTGGGGCCAATGAAAGTAAGGGTGCTGTTTTTGGTGATGGTGATGCTTTCCCTCCTCACCCAACATCTTTTTTGCTCTTTGTCCTTCAGAGTTCACTTGAATTACCACGTGCCTCAAGAAACATAGAAGGGGCTGAATCTCAGTTAGATTCAGAGATATCCCAGCTAAAGTAATTTAATAGGGTCATGAAACAATTTTCCCCAGAAAGAAATGATGAGGAAGAAGGAGAGGGTGATGAGACGAGGCAGGAGAAGGAAAAAGAAGAAAGAAAGAAAAGGAGAAAGAGATAAGAAAGCTATGCACCTCTCTCGTCCTCATCTCAGTGACACACTTCTTGAAAGGCACTGTTTTCTGAAAAGAGAATTTTTTTCACAGTCTAACAGGTGTGGAGGCTTAATTATTATTTTAACAGTGTGTTCAACAAAAGTACAGACACTGATCTATACCATTACTCTCCTCAAATACAGACATTTGCCTCTGTTTTCACACATATAAAATGAAATCATCAGATGTACCAAATGTTGACATTTTCTCTCATGAAATACCAGATATTTCCTGAATCTTGGGTAATTATGTCCTTCACCACCTTCCACACACACACAAAAAGCTCAGCCTGTTGCAATGTAATTCCAAAAATCATTAAAATTGTTAAGTCATATACTTGAGAAACCAAGAGAAATCAAGAAAAACCAAGAAGTGGATGATTTTCTCATCTTAAAACTGAAGACTACATCAGGCTTATATCGACAAAGCAAAGCTTGGAATTCTCCAAAAGAGCTAAGATGAGCATGTCTCCAAAACTCCAGAAACACTCATAGATGAAATCACAACATTTTGAAGGTACACAATCACGCATGTAATCTCTGGTCCTTTCAAAGGCCACCAGTGACATCAGCATGGTATATCTTCCCTAACCAGCCCAAAAAGCAATGTAGAGCAGCCTCCAACTTTTAGTTCAAAGATGAGGCTCTTCATAGGGTGATATATTACATGTTTAGAGCTGGAGAGAACAAATTTTTTGTAGTTGAGAACACTGCTTCCTTTTGGGGCTTCAGAATATTTACCTTCTTCCTCTCCTTTCAAGCAGCAAAAGCATTATATGTATATAGAATCATCCCTGGGCCAAATTCTATTTACAGATATTTGGGGGATGGGGGGAAGGAAAACATTTCTCAAACCAATCTTTGGTTACTCGTGTATAGCAAGTTTGATTTGAATGTCCATGAACTTGTAGCATGTTGATACCTCTGCAGGGCATGTCAATTACCAGACTGTGGGTAGATCGGAGCCTTGAACCCTACATGAGGCAGAGTGAAGGTAAGAGAGAGAGGAGGGAGGGAGGGCAAAGCAGAGCAAGAGAGAGAAAGGAGAGAATATAAACAGAGATAAACAGAGAGACAGACAGATGCAATGGAGGCACATACAGTGCCAAATGCCTGAGAATGCAGAGAGGGCCCTTCTGTGCAACCATTAAGTTATGGTCAAACCACCTCAGAATGACTATTTGGGCTTCAAACCACCCCACCTGTCACCTCCTACATCTGTGCCTCATGAGGCAGGATCATGCAGTTATTAAGAGCGTGGGCATTTCTGAATCAGACACCTGGGTTCAGACCCATCCTTTGCCACATGCTTATGCTGCATGTGACCTGGGGTACTTTACTCACACTCTGTGTTACAGAGTCCTCGGTCTGCTGATGAACAGAGCTACCGGAACGGCTGAGTGAGTGTGGGTGCAGGTAAAGGACCTAGAACACTGCCTGGCCCATGCAAAGGAAGGACTCAACACACATTTACTGCTGCTACCCACACCTCATTGTCACATTATCATCTCTGGAGGTAGGTTGCAAAGTGGTTGCTTAGAGGATGAGCTTCTTTGTGTAGGGGTGTGATTGTTCTAACCCATTCAGTGCCATTGGTCATCAGAACCATAGGAAAGACAGCCGCTAACTGCCAGAAAAACTTGTGTACCTGCTTGACCACTGAAGCTCCTTCTACATGTGCGGCCTGTGTTTTCCAGATAAACATCTATTTGTAGAAAACCTTAACGTCTACAAGTCTACAAGCAATAAATGCTGGAGAGGGTGTGGAGAAAAGGGAACCCTCTTAGACTGTTTGTAGGAATGCAAACTAGTACAGCCGCTATGGAGAACAGTGTGGAGATTCCTTAAAAAACTGGAAATAGAACTGCCATATGACCCAGCAATCCCACTTCTGGGCATACACACCAAGGAAACCAGATCTAAAAGAGACATGTGCACTCCAATGTTCATCACAGCACTGTTTATAATAGCCAGGACATGGAAGCAACCTAGATGCCCATCAGCAGAAGAATGGATAAGGAAGCTGTGGTACATATACACCATGGAATATTACTCAGCCGTTAAAAGAATTCATTTGAACCAATTCTAATGAGATGGATGAAACTGGAGCCCATTATACAGAGTGAAGTAAGCCAGAAAGATAAAGACCATTACAGTATACTAACACATATATATGAAATTTAGAAAGATGGTAATGATAACCCTATATGCAAAACAGAAAAAGAGACACAGAAGTACAGAATAGACTTTGGACTCTGCGGGAGAAGGCGAGGGTGGGATGTTTTGAGAGAACAGCATCGAAACATGTATATTATCTAGGGTGAAACAGATCACCAGCCCAGGTTGGATGCATGAGACAAGTGCTCCGGCCTGGTGCACTGGGAAGACCCAGAGGGATCGGGTAGAGAGGGAGGTGGGAGGGGGGATCGGGATGGGGAATACGTGTAAATCCATGGCTGATTCATGTCAATGTATGACAAAAACTACTACAATATTGTAAAGTAATTAGCCTCCAACTAATAAAAATAAATTAAAAAAAAAAAAAACTTTAACGTGCTTTTCTATAAATACACCTGTTTTCTCACTGACAAATGTTGCACCACCTAGAGAAAAAACAGTGCAACTGCAGCTCCCCTTGCCTCCAGGGACTTTGTGGTTTTAGGGCAATAAAATGCCTTGAATAATCACCAACTCAATGGACATGAGTTTGAGCAAACCCCGAGAGATGGTGAAGGACAGGGAAGCCTGGCATGCTGCAGTCCATTGGGTTGCAAAGAGTTGGACACAACTGACCGATTGAACAATAACAACAACTTGTCCTCTTTGCCGCTGTACCTTAAGATGTCACTTGTTATTTGCAGATACCCTCATTGACTCAAGCTGATTATGGTAGTGGTGATGATGATCGTTCTGCTGCTGATGGTGGTAGTGATGGTGGTGGTGATGCTGGCTAACATTTTTTGAGTACTCTCCATGAGCTTGCACTTCTCTACCAGCTTCACCTAGATTATCTCATTTATCTCTCATTACCACCCTAGGAGATGGGTAGCCTTTTATACTCACTTACATAAATAAGGAAAGTAAGGTGCTAAGGAGCTAGGTATCTTGTCCATTAGTCATACATCAGGTGACTCCTGAATCATCACTCTTAATCACCACATTAGGCTACCCCTGGAGAAGGCAATGGCACCCCACTCCAGTACTCTTGCCTGGAAAATCCCATGGACAGAGGAGCCTGGTAGGCTGCAGTCCACGGGGTCACAAAGAGTTGGACACGACTGAGCAATTTCACTTTCTTTTCACTTTCATGCATTGGAGAAGGAAATGGCAACCCACTCCAGTGTTCTTGCCTGGAGAATCCCAGGGACGGTGGAGCCTAGTGGGCTGCTGTCCGTGGGGTCGCACAGAGTCGAACACGACTGAAGCGACTTAGCAGCAGCAGCAGCAGGCTACCCCTAAAAATTATCAAATAGAAAAATCACTGACTTGGAATTCAGGAAATCCAGTTGTTGGTTCTGATTCCACCCAGCTACACTTTGATCTCTTTAAGGAAACTGGCTTAAATCACTTTGCATCTTTGGTTTCAGTATCTTCTAAAAAAAAAAGAGTAGCCTTTACATTGTGTCTGTTAAAGTCCTTCCCAGTCAACAACTGTATGATTTATTCATTCATCCAGTAAATAATTGGGGATTAAGCATCTATTGTATCATAGGTACCTATATTTTATTATAGGTACTGTATAGATAAGCATCTATTGTACTATAGGTACTATCATATTATAGGTCCTTATCCAATAGGGGTAAAAAAAGATATGTTTCCTACCTTCCTTGAGCTCATGATCTATTAATAAAAGAGGAGGTAATGTTAAGTAAGCAAACAATATATAATCACAAATTTTTATAGGTGCCCTAAAGGACAGGTACCAGGGTCCAGTAAAAGAGGATAACATGAAGAACCTAATTTAGATTGAGAGATCTTTTAAGGATATGATATTTAAAATAAGGACTTCTACTTTAAAATAAAAGTAAAAGAGTGCAAGAAAGGTATTCCAGGCTGAGGGACCAGCATATGCAAAGGCCTAAGACAGGAAACAATATGTTATATTCCAGGAGCTGGGAAAAGGCAATTGTAGCTAAGACATAGTAAGTAGGGGAGAAAAGTGGTAACAGATAGATATCGTAAAGCAGGCGAGGGGCAGATCATTGTGTCTGTCCATTCACATCTTGTTTCTTAAGACTACATCAGAATGCTAATAATGAACACAGTAGAGAAGTCTCCCCCATTCCCATCTCCAAGGCCTCCACCTCTGTGTCAGGCTTTCCTCAAGGAGACGGATGTTGAGTTTAGGGATCAGACAAAGGCACTAACTTGGAAGGAACGCCCAGGCTCCATTAGCGCTTTGACAACATTTACCTACACCACTGTCTTCACCAACTGGAACAGTCCTGGGGGAAATAAAGAAGGGAAAAATGGACAACTACCTGGATAATTCAAGTTTTCCAATATTACCTCAAAAACTGACCTCAGTGATCCCAAATAGCTATTTGGCTTCTCCATTGTGCTTCATACATGTAGATACAACATCAAGAAGCTCTGCTATACGCTGAGAAAGCCCCTAAGTGCTTTAGCCTGGTCTTCCCTAGTAGCTCAGACAGTCAAGAATCTGCCTGCAATGCAGGAGACCCCAGTTCAATCCCTGGTTCAGGAAAATCCCCTGGAGAAGACAATGGTTACCCACTCCAGTATTCTTGCCTGGAGAATCCCATGGACAGAGGAGCCTGGCAGGCTACAGCCTATGGGGTCGCAAAGAGTAGGATATGACTGAACGACTAACACACAGCACACCGCGCGCACACACACACACACACACACCCACACACGTGTGTGTGGGTGTGTGTGTGCTTTAGCCTACCCTCTGGCAAGACTATGAAACAGGAAGTATTAATACTTGGTAATTGTCCTCTTAGACTTCCAGGTCCTTCTTATGTCACCTCTTCCAGGAAGCCTTCTTTAACTGACCCTCTTACAAATGAGAATTCACCTCTTTGATAACTATAGTTCTGGCATCATACCTGCATAGGTGGTTAATTTACTCTGACTTCATGCACATTTGTTTACTAGGTGGGAACACCTTGAGAACAGTGGCTGATTTAGTCAGAGGTCTCCGTGTTGACGCCCATCACACTGGCTGCAGAGGAGACTCTCACGCTCTGTGCATTTAGTTTAATGGATTTAATCATCCCTAGTCCAACTCTTTCACTGCCTCCTATACCCCACCTCTACCAGCCTGCCTGAGGGCCCCACCTGACAACTCTGTTCCTTCCACCATTCCTCAGCAGCCCCTTCCCAAGCACACCTGCTCTGGGTCCCATTTCTTCAGGGCCTTGCCACTGCCTGCTAGGTTACAAGGTATGGAAACTGGTGGATCCAATAGACAAATCCTTGCTAACATGGTATCCAGCTAAGGAGGGTCCCTCCCAAGTAACCTTATACTGTAACCCAATCAAGATGTCCAGAGTACAGAGGACTTGTAAGAATTGTGGACCCCTGGACAATAATGGAAGTATTTGGCTACAGGGCAGTCTTGGGTGAAATCACAACACATGGGTGGCTACCAACTCCACTCATGGATACAACTGACCTGTAAGTAATCTCACAAAAACAATAAAAAATAATTATCTCCATTATTTCCTGAACCCCTACTAACTCCCAGGTTCTAATCCTCTCCAAGCCCTATAAATTAGGTTTAAAGTGGCTCAGATGGTAAATAATCTACCTGCAATACAGGAGACCTGGGTTCAATCCCTGGGTGAGGAAGATCCCTGAAGAAGAGAATGGCTACCCATTCCAGTATTCTTGCCTGGAGAATCCCAAGGACAGAGGAGCCTGGTGGACTACAGTCCATAGAGTCACAAAGACTCAGACACAACTGAGTGACTAACACTTTCACTGTTTCACAAAGGGGGTACTCAGTCTCAAAGAGATGAAGTGACTTCTGCACGTCCTGCAGCTGAAATCCAAAGGTAAGATTCAGCTGCACATCTCCATCACCTGGGTTCCTTCCACTCTGCTGCCTCATGCCTCCAGAAATAAAGGAAAACTACAGCCAGTGGCTGGCCCTCACTCTCTTCCCTGGGCTCAGCATATTTCCTTCTACTGGAGGAAAGTGATGAACAGCTGGAGCATTCTCTAGAGCAGCAGTCCCCCAACCTTTCTGACACCAGGGGTCATGAAATTCTGATTTCGTGGAAGACAGTTTTTCTTCAGGTGGGGGATAGTTTCAGGATGATTCAAGTGCATTCCATTTATTGTGCTGCTTATTTCTGTTATTACATCAGCTCCACCTCAGGTCATCAGGCGTTAGATCCTGGAGGTTGGAGACCCCTGCTCTAGAGGAAGATCAGCCTGCCTTTCATCAGAAAAAGAGCTTCCAGGTGAAGAGACCAGGAGGAACCTAGCTGGTGCACAACACTGCCCCCTTCTGTGAAACAGGGTAGTGCAGCCATCGCCCAGGTTGCATGAGACCCCACCACTGCTGGGTGGAGAAAACCGCAGCCCCTCTACTTGTGTTCATAGTGGTCAACAGACAGGTCCATAGTTCTCAACACCAACCCTGGACATTAATGACGCATGAAAAAGCCATGCAACCCAACATCCATGAATAAAGAATTGAGGAGCATGTGTTCTTTGAGCAGAAGTTACACCTCATCTAAAAGGGGTCAATGTCAGCCTGAAAATGAATGAGGGAAGGAAAATAACATCCATAGGCACTAGGTACTGAGCTGGGTGCTTGACACACCTTATCTCTGAACTGCCTCCAGAGAGAAGCATGAACTAGAGTCCCATTGCTCAGGAAAGGAAACTGAGGTTCAGGGAGGTGATTCCAAGGGATGAAATGTTTAGCAAGAGGCAGATTTTGGATCCATGCCCAGGTCTGTCTCACTCCCAGGCTGATGCTTTTTCCATTATACCATAATGTCTCGCCTTTGCATGCTTTCTGAACTCCATTTGTTGTGATTTTCAGCTGCTTGGATGGATTGCACACTTGGAAATCCACCAAAAGCAGATCCTACATCTTTAGCAGTCCACGTAAATGCTAGGCCCAATTCCAACCATCTTTTTAAAAAAGAGAACTCTCCAGCCTGAGTAATGGGGCTTTAAAAGAGAAAAGAAAAGGAGAAAGGCAAAAAGTAATTTGCTGAGGAGGCCTGTGTGATTCGGATGGGTGTGGGTGGCCAAAGCTGGCATAGATATAATCACAGTGCATCGTCGGAACAATGAAGCCATAAGGCCCACTTCTGAAGGACGCCATTCAGTCACTCCACAGTGATTTCTGAGTGCCTCATATGAACCTAGCAAAGCACTGCGGGGGTAACAAAGGAGCAAAAAGCTTAGGCCCAACCCATAGTGAGCACACAGCTCTCCCCTTCAGGTTCAGGGATAGGAAAACAGGCAACTGTGCTGGGGAACATTACATTTTCCAGACACACCTAGACAGACACCTCTGATGTGAACCTCTTCCCCTGTCTCAAAGCTTATATGTTTGGTATCCGAAGAATTGATGCTTTTGAACTGTGGTGCTAGAGAAAACTCTTGAGAGTCCCTTGGACAGCAAGGAGATCAAACCAGTCAATCCTAAAGGAAATCAACCCTGAATACTCATTGAAAGGACTGATGCTGAAGCTAAAGCTCCAATACTTTGGCTGCCTCAAGTGAACTGCCAGATCATTGGGAAAACAACCCTGATGGTGGGAAAGATTGAAGACAGAAGGAGAAGAGGGTGACAGTAGGATGGCATCACTGATTCAATGGATGTGAGTTTGAGCAAACTCTGGGAGATAGTGAAGGACAGGGAAGCCTGGAATCTTGCAGTCCATGGGGTCACAAAGAGTTGGACATAACTTGGCAACTGAACAATAACAACAAATCTTCACTAGGAGTTCTTCCTGATTTTCCTTTCTTTCATACTCTTCTTGTCCTGTTTCCTTACCTCTCTGGTGGAATGTGCAGTGCAGGGGGGAAAACGTGGTCCTGAAGGTGAAAAGCAGTGTCCATCCAGCTCTGCCATCTTTTAGCTTCAATGACCTTGGACCAATCTTCATGTTTCCCAAACCTCTCTTTGCTCATCAGTAAAGGAAATGTAACAATCCCTTTTTCAAGGATTATGTGAGGATTAATTGAGATAATAATAGGTGAAAAGTCTTTTGAAAATAGAAAACTGCTAGGGAAAAAAATGTCCATTCTTACCACCACTGTTAAGATTTATTAGACTATTATGTTAATGGTTAATATGCAGCTGAACAGAAAACCCTGCCAATTGGCCGTCATTCTTTCTGGTTTTCCTTGGGCAAAGGCTGGCTAAGCAAAAAAGAAAAGCCAGACAAAGAATGCTACTTTGTGAATTCTTCCCCAAAAGGACAGCATTGTAAGTCTGCCGTGAATAAAGAGTGTAAATTATATTCAGCATGATATAAGTAATGACATATCAATTAACTGTGTCAACAAGGTCTAAAAATATGCAAATTACTGTACTTCAATTAGAAAAATCTACATCCTTAGAGAATATTGTAAATCAGGAAATTTGGGAGACATTAAGAGTAATCAGTGAGGGAAAGCATGTACTTTTTGCCGTATCCTATTTTTATACATACATAATGAAATAATTATAGCTACACTGTATTTATGCCTCTGCAAAAATATTAAAATCTTAAGATCTTTACAATGATAAGTTAAATCTGTATTATGTTTTCAGACAACATTAATTATAAGAAAAAGAAATCTATTATCATTCACTATAAGTAGGTTGAAACTAATTTGGACATGTAAATTAGAAATGCTGCTTTTCTCGGCTCCAGAACATGAGAAAAGAAGAAGTAAGAAGAGATATCTAGATCAATTACTAAGTCTGTAACTGCAAAAGCTTGAGCGTTTTTAAGTTGTCATGCAAATTTCAGAGTGTTTAGTAACTTTTCTCAAAAGTATCAAACTATTTGGTTTTTCCATTTCCAGAGGTCTTTTTGCTTTTCTTTGTTTAAAATGCACTAATCTATCTGTTTGGGCTTCTAAGGTGGCACTAATGGAAAAGAATCGGTCTGCCAATGCAGGAGACATAAGAGACACGATTTTTACCCCTGGGTCAGGAAGATCCTCTGGTGGAGAGCATGGCAATCCACTTGAATATTCTTGTATTTGCCCTTACCTGAGCTGGCTCCTAGCTGTAACTCCCAAACAAACTGCAATAGGCAAGGCTGGGATTGTGTAAGGTTATGCCAGTTTTCAATGACTGGAATATTCACCACAGTAATGGAAGAGTGCTACCTTTGATTTGAAATTCAATTAGCATCAATTACAGAGAAGCTAGAGGAATGCAAGGGAAAGAGACACAGGTCTGGCATCAAAGCAGCTCACCTCCTCATCCTTCCAAGGAAGCACACATCCCAGCACAATGTCCTGCAATAAGACTCTTTGGGGACTGATGGGTTTTTCCCTGATTGCAAACTATATGAGCCTTCATCGGGACCCTAAAATTCTGACTCCATACTGATTTTTTCCTGTGAGGTTTCTACAGCTTGCCTTCTTTCCAGTGTAGAGATGTTTCATGAAGCTTTGGGCATTTCGACGCTCATTTTTGTGTCCACTCCCAGGAGCAACATTAGGGCAAGTACTGTGTGTTTTCTCTGTTCATTCTTAGTAGTGACTCCTACAAAGCACACATTAGATCAAGATGATACCGACAAACAAAACGAAAAAAGAAGACTGGGCAACTCTCTACTAGGAAGAATGTATTTTCTTAGCACTAAGTATAGAAACTTCCATTAAAACACCCAGCCTTGATTTAATTCTTTCCTTGGTTTAACTGACCAAAAAACCAGAGTTCAAGCCGGATACACAAAAAATGGGGAAGAAGTTGGAGTTTACCCTTAGCATCCCTTTCCTATTCTCCAACCCCACATCCCTCACCAGCTCCCATGAGATTTCCACTCGCTGCATGCTTTCTTTACTGGCCCTGATCTCAGTCTGCTTCTTTAGAAAACATCTGAGCAAATCGCTCACAATAAGTGGAAAAGTTTACTACAGCACCCCTTCCAAGAGTTTTGTCTTGAACATGGAATAAAATGTTATGTCAAAATAACCAAGATCTAACAGAGGAGCTTCAGATAGTGGTGGAGCATGGAGTAAAGCACATTTCTAGTCCCCTTAAAACACACACGATCAGGAAGCTACACAGTTTGCTGTTTGAACGTCAGCTCTGATGGGTACTGATATTTCTTAAAATGCGGCTGTTACAAAATGCTTTTTAAATGACTGCTTAATTGATAGTGGGAATGCAGCAAGAGAAAGAATGCTATTTCAACTAGTAGAAGCTATTTTTCAGCCTAAAATATAAATACCAACACATCAAAATCTTTCCCAGCATACTTTCTCTACCGGAGTGGATAATATGACTAGCAGTTGAGATTAAAATACTAGCATCCTTCCCGGTTTGCCCAATGTAAATTCTGGCTTATAACAGGTAAGTCTGGGGACTGATGGTTTTTTACAAGTTAGCACTTACCCCAGCTTTTTGGACATATGGTACCTACTCCTTGAATCCACGTGGCTCAAAGTAATTCATCTGCCTTACTTGTATAAGAATTTAAGGAGGTAAATATTTGGGCCAATTTGCTTAATTAAATGAATTTCCAGAAAAACAGGAATGTCAAACAGCAAGCAGGATTTAAAATAGCAATTTTAAAACCATTAATTCAATACTGTTCCTTATGTAAACCATCATGATATTATTTATCATGCTTTTTTCTCGGCCTTATCAATTAATCCATATTTTTCTCCCCGTTTTCTTAAATTTTCTCATTCTCTGCATTTTTATACCTCACCATCCATAGTTTTGTGTCTTAGGTAGTCTAGGATTTATAGTAAAAGAACCAAATTCACATGCAGATAAGGTTCTGCTGATTGATCATGCTCATAAAGAAATACACTCAAGGTTTAATCACCAAATGTAGCTCTAACTTTAGAGCATCAGGGATCACAAAGAAAGGAGTTCCAATCTTTTATTTGAAATTTGAGGAGTCAGGATAAGATGACACCAAATCTGCCTGTCTGATCCGAAAGACCCAGGGACTTTCTTCTCATTCATCTCATCTGCTTGCTCACTTTTGTTCCTCAGGGATAGAGGACAGCATTTACTCACAGTAAGTTCTGATTATTACAAGTTAATTTTATTGAATGCCACAATCTATATCCTGCTGGTTGCACACAAGGGATATCAGATTGGGATAAGGATAAATTCTACATTGACTGAGTCATCAGTCTGTGTAAAAATAAAGGGAGAGCTAGGGAGGAAACCCAGTCACCCCTCTACCACTCCCAGACAAAGAAGAAAAAATAAAAACAAGAGAGAAAAACACATGCTGTAAACACAGCCCACCTTTCATTGCAGAGCTCCTGCTCTGTATCCAAAGGCTTGGCAATTATTTGGCTATTACTTATCTTTAAACATCAGCTAAAGAGATCTAGCATTTTGGAAAGGTAATTATACCGTAATGCAGATGGTAGTAATAACAATTACCCAAGATAAGCCCTTGCAATGATCTTCGCAAAGCAAAGCAAAGCAGCAGAAGTACTGACTCAAGAAGGCCCTCCAGTGGAGAAGGTGGCGACGCAGGAGCCAGACTGTCCCCTGGAAAAGTGACAGGCAGGTGCTACCACCTTCATCCCAGGAGGCAGGGCTAGGTGAAGGTAAGCACTTCCTAAGTTTAAACAATTCTTGATGTAGAGAGAATTCCTGATAACCCTTAGTTGCCGTGAATCCTACCCACCTCAAATGGAAAAGACTCCTTCCCCTGCCTCATGCATACCAACTTTGGCCCTGGTTTGCGTAAGTGAAACTGCCTGCCACACATATTTCTGTAGGAAAGATTTATCCTACAACATGATAGTTGTTGAAACAGGGGGACCTAATTGCTTAGAAATCATTAATTGCTATAAATAGATGACTTCTGGGAGTCAATGAACTATAAGCAGAAGAGACAGTGTGTTTGAATGTCACGCCTGTGCTCTGGATATTTTTATCACTTGTCAGTGGTTCTGTAAAGAACTCACACAGCAAAAGGTACCTAGTCAACCTGGACTGATTGAAATTGCCAGTTAGAAATAGATCGTTCTTCTTTTAAACCTTGACCACGCTTCTAACAAATCAGGATGTGCATTTATGATGCATTGCTAAGGAAACTTAGCATCAGCCATCCAAGAAGGTAAAAAAGAAGGAGGACACAGAGGAGGTACTATCTGATCTTTGCTATTTCCCAGGGTATAAAATAACAGCCTGTCATCTACCTTTTGCAGGTCATTTTTATCACATTGCAGGCCAAAATGAAATTTGACCTCCATTTTCCAGCTACGCCAGAGATGATAAATTTAATGCGCACAGAACAGAAGAAGGAGAGGACCAGAGAGTCAGATTAGCGGGATTATTCATTCCTGAATTTCCACCGAGGAAAGGGGCATTTCTCTCCTTAGAATTGTTGTCATCTTCCTTCCTCTAGGTCCTCGCTCGGTGCCCACATCTTGACCAGTTGGCCTGAGTAATTCTACATGCAGCCTTTCTGCCTTCCTACACCACTTCTAAGACTTGCTCCTAAGATGCAAAGAGGAAGGGCCATCATTTCTCTGAATCATCTTATTCTGTGATCTGATCAGGGTGCTCATTGTTTTCAACAAAGCAGTGAATAAATCCCACAAACACCTCTTTTAAAAACTTCCAGCATTGAAGCAGAAGGGCACCACCTTGCAGAGGAGAAACTGCTCTGGAACCCAACAGTCCCACATGGCTTTGCTGCGGGGAACTCAAAAGTAATCAAGCTGCCAGGTAGCAGTTTCTTATAAACCTGATGAATTAGCTAACATCCCCCTTAGTTGTAGGACCAGATTTTGTGAAGGAAGCTTATCTTTACTGGTAGCTCATCTGCTAGAAAACATGGCTAAGCAGAGGGCATTCTGACTTAAACCCACCCCCATCACAAAGCTACAAATAGTCTGTGGCCTTTGTGCAGCCTCAAACATCATTTTCAAAATCCTCAGGACCCAGGGAAATTCTAAGCAGCCTCAGATTTCTATTGCTCTCTTCCTACTTTCTCCCTCCTGCTCAGGCATACCAAAGCCAAGCAACTTTTGGCCACAGTTAACTTCAGGATTGTGGAAGCGTGTAATCTAATTCCTCCTCACTAGAAGAACTGATTGTGATTCAACACTGTCTCATGACATAAAATTAGTATGTGTGTTAGTCATTTAGTCATGTCTGACTCTTTGCTACCCCACAGACTGTAGCCTGCCGGGCTCCTCTGTCCATGGAATTCTCTAGGCAAGAACACTGGAGTGAGTTGCCATTTCCTTCACCAGGGGATCTTTCTGATCCAGGAATTGAACCTGGATCTCCTGGATTTCAGGCAGATTCTCTACCATCTGAGCTACAGGAAGTCCTTTCTGCAAAACAATTCTGAAATACAATTGCCCTTCTTCAACTGCACAAATTGGAATCTCTAAACAACCAAATTATTTATGAGGTCTGTTTCAACCGTAAGTACACATGCATGCATTCATTTAAAACTTCAGTTGCATCCTGGTCTCTCTTCTGTTCAAACGTGTCAAATTCATTCATTCAGAATGAATGACAAACCCTTTATCTTGGATTACGAGGTTCCCGACCCTACTCCGCTATCATCCCCTGCTCCCTCCCTTGCTCACATCTGCTCCAGCTGTTTCTCTGAGTTCTTTCTCAAACACACCAAGTACGTGCCCACCTCAAGATGAGGGCTGGGGTTAGACTCTGTACCTTCTGCTGAGACACCTTTCCTCCAGGTATCCTCCGCATACTCTTTTTACACTCAGGCCCCCCATTCAAAGAGTCCTCTCCTAATTCCCCATTATTGGTTGACAACCCCTCCAGCATCTTTTGTCTCAGTTTGGATTCCCCCAGTCAAAGGCAAGAACTTGTGAGCTGAATATGTACTTAAGGTGATTCTAGGGAGCTGAAGTGAAGGAGTGGTAGGAGAGAATGCCAGTGCAGGCCAAAGATGGAGCCAGTGAGCAATGTGAGTAACTGGAGGGAAGGGTGTTCCATCCAGAACAAGCAAACTCCTCAGCTTTGGAGAAAGTGCCATGGGGCGGAGAGAGCTGTCATATGCAAAAGAATCTCACTTAGCTGCAGCCGAAGTCAGAGGTGGGCTGCAGGACAACACCCCTCTAGCTCACCTTACTTGGATTTCTTTTCCAGCAGCTTTCATCCCCTGACATAAAATATATCAATTTATTGATCCATTTGTTGTCCATCCCCTTTCCATCCCTGCTTCCATCCCAACAAACACACCCAAGTAAGTTCAAGGAGAACAGACAGCCCACAGGTTGGTTCTCTGCTACATCTCCTGGACAAGTGCTTAGCAGATTCTGTTGGATAAATTAATTTATTAATTTATTTGTTCATGTGTTTATGTAATAATCATTGGCTGGGCTGTACCGGGGCTGAGTGTTAACAGAGTCAGGAGCTCAATTCTACACAGCTGGGTGCTATTTTCTAGCTGCTTTATAAATTTCTGCCTTGGGCCCCTGTAGGATTCAAATAAGACTCAGGAGGGAGAGATGATGCCACAAACTTTTTGTTGTTATTGTCATGGTAGTTCTATGCAGCCTAGCACAGGCCAGGCACAAACGAGGTACTCAGGAGATGCTCATGAACTGAGCTGCCTGCCTATCATCCCTGCCCTGGAAAATCTCAGAGTCCAAGGATGGAAACAGCCATGGAAAGTAACCCTACTAGAGCACCATAAGTGTAACCAATGAGACCTATACCAACAGCCGTGGGGATGAGAGGGAACAGTAAAGGATCTGGGGGAGTCAGAGAAAGTGCCAGAGGAGCAGGGACATTTTAACTGGGACTTGAATAAGAGATTGCCACTCAAAGGCAGTAAACGCATTCCTGGCAAAGGGGTTGGCTTTTGAGATGTTCAGATAGCGTGTGATATTACACAAATCTGGAGCATGAAGCACATTGGCAGGGGCTGGACTTTGTAACATAGCCTTCATCAGCCAGAAATAAATTCCCTTAAAAAATCAAAAGTGAAAGATGCTGATACCAAGTGTTAGTGAAAATGTACAGAAGCAGGCATGTTCTTATACTGCTGGTGGGAATGTCAATTAGTATAAACTTTGTGGAGGACAATTTATTGATATATAGCAAAACTGAAAATGTAATGCCCCCACTCTTGAGCCATTTCACTTCCTAGTCATGCCTAAGAGGGACACACTCAAGAGCAAAAGGAAGGCCATCCATGAGGACATCATTAACAGTGAAGAATTGTGGAACACCAGGGGCAAATCTGGGTCTCCATCCATAGGGGAATGGGTATCTATGAATAAGCAATAACCTTGAAATCTGTGTATAAAGGAATTAAATGAATGAACTACATCTACATCATCAACATAGAGAAATCTCCATTATAATATCAAGAAAAGAAAGCAAGTCAAGGAAGAGCACATTCATCATAATACTCTTAGGTAGATTTTAAAATTCACAAAAAATCTAGACTGTTGATGGAGTGTATGCTCACACAGAAAAACCAAAGAATAAAAACAAGTATAGGACTTCCCTGGTGGCCCAGTGGTTAAGAACCCGCCTGCCAATGCAGGGTACATGGGTTTGATCCCTGGTCTAGGAAGATCCCACATGCTTGGAGCAACTAAACCCATACACCACAACCACTGAGCCCATGCACCTACAGCCTGTGCTCCCCAACAAGAGAGGCCACCATAAGGAGAAGCCCGTGCACCACAGTTTGAGAAAGCCCCTGTGCCGCAACTAAGATCCAGTGCAGTAAAAAATAAATAAACTAAACAAAAATCTTAAAATAAAAAAACAAACAGGTATAGATTCTGTAAGACTTAGTGGTTCCCTCTGAGACATGAGAGAGGCTAATGGGATTAGCAAGGAGGCAAATGGCTCTTTAATGTATCCAAAATATGTTACGTCTTAATAAAAAAAAACAATCTGATGCAGACCTGCAAACTGTGAACATTTGTTAAATATGGATGTTAGACACATGGGTGTTTGCTCTATTTGCCTCTGCTTTTCTTACTGTTCAGAAAGATTTCATAGTTTTTGAAGTAGCCAAAGGAATTTCACTTGAAAGATAGACTTCTACAGTTTCAGTCCATGGCTCTATCTTCTATATGAAAACAAAAAGTCAGGGAATAATTATTCAACAGCTCAATCATTCACTCCACCAACAAGTATTCATTTATTCAGTTTCCATTATGTAAAAAGCTACCATTCTGCATAACTATAGGGACTTCCTATGAGCTCAAAGACAAAATTCCCAACTTCAATTCATACCTAATCTGTCTGGAGTCATAGGACATATACATTCAAATAACTCCTGAACACTTAAGTATGTAGGACTCATATGCCAGAAAACTACATCACCATGATGCACTTTATTTTTTATTAGTATGTAGCTGGTATGGGTGTGAAATAAAATTGGAGCCATAAATACAAAATTATGTCTCGGCAGTTGTCGAGATCTAAAAAACCAATGGCAGAAAAGGACTTTACCCACTCAGGACATGCCTTTCCTGAGGACAAGGAGTCAAAAGTTATATTGCCAACCCTCACCCCCATTAACACAAACACTTTGGCTAACAGAAAATGAAGATAAATGGTAGCTCCCTCCACCTACGTGATGTTCACAAGCGGAGTCAGCCATTTTTAAAGTCGTATTGATTATTGCAGCTGCTCCCCAGCCCGGTGTCTGGGAAGAAACAACCCCAGACAGGCCCCTGGTCTTATGCTCAAATAAGACAGTGGCTCAAGATCCAGAGCCAAGAAGGAGCAAGCACTCACTATGTCTTGCTCTCTTCTGATCTTATATAATCTAGCACTTACCTTCTTGCTAACTTTAAATTATATAAGTAATATATGAACACATCCTTATGAAACAGAAAAATATAAGTCCACAGGTAAATATCATGGAGGTCTCTCTTCAATGCATTTACCTTCATTCATAAATATATACTTTTAATATAAACGGCATAGAGTGAAAGTAAAATCCTTTCTTGTTTCACTTGACAATAGTCTTGGCAATCTTTCAATGTCATTGCCTATAGTTCTATGACAGAGGATGACATGGTTGGATGGCATCACTGACTTAATGGACATGAGTTTGAGCAGGCTCCAGGAGTTGGTGATGGACAGGGAAGCCTGCTGCAGTCCATGGGGTCGCAAAGAGTTGGACACGACTGAGTGACTGAAATGAACTGATAGTTCTACATATAGCTTTCTTTTAAACAGGTGCAGAATATTCAAAGGTACTGTTATAGCATCATTGGTAAGCATTCCCATACAGATGGACATCAAGAGTGTTTCTAATTTCATTGCAATTTCAAATAATGCTGCAATTAAGTTCCTTCTGAAGTTCAATTCTACACAGCCAGGCACTGCCTTCTAGCTGCTTCAGCTATCTCTGCCTCGGGCCCCAATATGATTCAAACAACAGTTTGGAGGGTGAGACTATGTCATGTATATTTTTGTTGTGGTTCCACTGAACATAACACAATATAACATAATGCAGAGTCAGGCATGTGCAGGTACGCAAGAGATGCTTATGAATTGAGTGCATTTGTGACTCTGGTATCCCCACTGTCTCTTGTGTTCTCTAATGAATGGAGTCTACCAGGGTGAAAGCTGACCACTGGCACTTCATGCATAGTAGACACTTTAATAAATATTAAATGATCCCAACAACTTGAGTAAACCAAAGGACTATGCCAGAAAGTTGGAAAACTGTGCGTGTGGGTCAACTCTTTTCCTCCTGGCCTTTCAGGAACAGAGAGGACACAGTCCTCTCTGCCTTGGACAGAGAGTGGGCCCATTCATCACTCTGCCAGACCTCTCCAAACAAGACGCCTGTGGGTTCCTTTCTCAAGTGGGTACAGGCAAGGTCATTACCTGGCAACATGAACTCTCCTTATCTCCCTGGCCCTGTTTCAGAAAAGAGTCATTGACAGCAGGGATTCAATCTCCCTTCTAAAAGCCCTTTCCCAGATAAACAAGCTTTAAAGAATCCACCGTGTGTATGACCTTTTGAGAGGCCAAGTCATCAAATCGATGAGGAGGAGGCAGAGGAGTTCACTGCCGTTTTTGCCAGGAAAAGGTCCTCTCTCCAAAAAGGGTGTGTGGCCCCGGAGAGACTTACAAGAAAGGCTGGGAATCCATAACCACAGGCAGCTCTGAAACTGAACCATTATCAATTTAACAGGGCACAGCTCTTAAAATCCAATCTATGGCCCACAGACAGGAAGACTTCATGATGGGAGGGAACAGACTGCTGGCCAGTAGAAGCACAGAAATCCTTCCTGAGGTTGTTTTCCACTAAGAATGGGCAGTACTTGAGATTCATCCTTTCAATACAGAAATAATGAAGTATTCAAAGAAAGTGAAGGAAGAAATAACTAAAGAGAAAGACAAGAGAAAGAAAAAGTAAACGGAAAGAATAAAGATGTATTTACAAATTTGACTTAAATACAAAAGCCTAAAACATCTTTGAGTATGAAAAACTATCCTTTGCCTGCAGACTGATGGAAGGTGAGGCAATGATTTAACCTCATTGTGAAGGTCTGATGGATGATATGAGGACCAAGGAGATAAGTCAGGCAAGTTGCTCTGAGCTCTGAATGAAAAAGAATGAGCAAGGTTCTGACTTAGGAGTGATTTAAATTCTGGATGACTTAAATATGGTGAACTTGAATTTGTCCGTGCTTAGGGATGCTTTGAAGTGTTCACTGGAACAGGTGTAGTTGGTAGTTACTGTGAAATTAAGTTGCTGGGGTAGAGCATAGTGCAAATGAAGTGAAGGTGTTGGTCGCTCAGTCATGTCCAACTCTTTGCAACCTCATGGACTGTAGCCCTTCAAGCTCCTCTGTCCGTGGGATTTCCCAGGCAAGAAAACTGGAATGCATTGCCATTCCCTTCTCCAGGGGATCTTCCCAACCCAGGGGTTGAACCCAGTTCTCCTGCATTGCAGGCAGATTCTTTATTGTCAAGCCACCAGGGAAGTTCTGGCAATTACATAACCTCTAAAAATAAATGCTTTAGGGATCTGCTTACTATAGATGTAGAACTGAAACCATCCTTGAGTCAACTCCTGTAGAGACTCTGCTTGGAAATGAGATAAGTCAAAGATGCAGGAAACTAAATTTTAAGGGAAAAAATTAAATATAATTAGGAAACTGGCAGAACCGGGCAAATACTCATCAACAAGCACATGATGAGGGTCTGCCACAAGCACAGTATGATGTGGATAAAACTCACATAGCACTAGCAAAGAGTTAAAGGGCCTTGGGAGCCGACAGGAGCTTTTCTGCTAAGACAGCATGGTCAGAGAGCAGCAGAAACATTTGCATGTGGGCACTATGATGTGGTCCTTTAATCAGGGTCAATAGGCTGATGCACTGGAATATAAGCTTTTTGAGGGCAAGAACTTGCCCTGTATTTATCATCACTGTATCTCCATCCTGGTAAATATAGCTGCTGAAGAAATACTTGTTGGGAAAATCAAATAATAAATGATAAGATAGAAGAAAGGGAGAGAGGGAGGAAGGAAGAACTCAAGGAAAAGAAAATAGAGGCTATATTCCTTGGTGAAACAGCAAGGAATATCCTCCCTAGGATAATTTTCCTAGAAACTATCCCTTTTCATATCCAAAGGCCCCTCAGTATCCTGAAAGATGCAGGCACAGAACAAGACCAGCAGGAGAGCTGTAAACGTCAGGGTAAGTATAAGCACCAATTTCATCACCCTCTTTTCCTCTGCAGAACTCACTACCACTCTGTCTTATTGGCTGTTTATGAGTTTGTTTACCTGATCCTGCCACTGAGAAACTGGGCCTGAAAAACACAGGGACTTTCAAGTTTCAGACTGAATACTGACTGCAGAAAACTCTGTGCAACAGACACCATGTTCTCCTCTTGTTTCTCCATGGGGTGAGGCCATGTGTACACCTAGTGATGCTGATCCAAGGCATAACCCAGCCCTCACCTTCCGTACTAAGTGATCTTCCTCATATGCCTAGTCCCTGAGGACATAGCAGAGCTCAGCATGTACCATTTAAATGAATGAAAACTTCCTTTCAGAACAAATTAGCATTGGTTATCACCAGTGTGACCAAAACTGTTGATTTTGTTGACCAGAAGGAAGACATAATTATCGAGACCCTAAGCTGAAAAACTAGAATTACCAAACAAAAGTAGGGATTTCAAGTATACAGATAGAGATTTAATAGAACCTACAGACATTTAGCGAATGGTATCTGCCATGAAAGTTATAATGTGAAACTAGCAAAAGATGTAACCTAAAGCAAATGTTCACAATGTTCACCCCTGACTTCCCCACACAATCGGTCGGCATATGTGTGTCCGGATCCTATGCTTCCAACCTGGATAAGAGCAACTGAGGCTTTTCTTCTCAGAAACGTGATCAATGGATGGTATGGGTTTTGCTCCAAACATCATCCCCATGTAGAAAACACTGATGTTACAGTCAAGATACTTGCGAATCCTTCTGCTGCATGTTCGTATTGGAAAGTCTGTTACTATGGTTAATAAACCATGCATTTTCAGTATAAAGCAACCCACGTTCAATAAGAACAATATATAGCTAAACATAAGAAACTTCTGACAATTGGGAGATTTAAAGTGGGTTTTGGGGGAAGTAAACCTTGATTTATTAAAACTCAGCTTTAAAAGGCAAGGCCAAGTTTAGTCAAATTTCCTTGGCTGAAGGCAACTATGGCTCCAATCTTTGGGCTCAGGGCAGTAACGTCTCCACATTGGGGTCAAGACTTAGAGGTCTATTACAGTAAATCACCTGGGCCCTTTATGCCTGAAACAATCCCCTGGTAAAGATGTGGAAACTTTATTAAAAACATAGAAGACCATTGGGCCTAGTGAAAAAGTCAAGTTAAGGTACCACATAAGGAGGTATAAGCAAATCACAAAAGAAGAAAAACAAATATATATCTGGGCCAGACCACCCTTACCTAATTAAGAGGTCCACAATTTTGTGTAAGGAAAATAGTGGAAAACACCTAAATAGCTAATAATAGAACAGTTGAGTCAAATATGGTTTAGTGTCCAATGAAGATATTAAACCACTATAAATTTGTGATAACACAAAAGCATGGCTATAAGTTACATGAAAGAAAAATTAGCATACAAAAATGTATGTGCAACAGGGAACTACATTCAATATTCTGATATAAACCACAATGGAAAAAATATGAAAAAGAATATATGTGTACAAATGAATCACTTTGCCATAGAGCAGAAATTAATACATTATAAATCAATTATACTTCAATAAGATTTTTTAACATATATGCAATATTATCTCGACTCTTTTGTTTGAACCTATGTATAGAATGAAAAGCCTGAAACCATATTAAAAAATGCCAAGAGTGGTTGCAACTAGATGACAGAATTTTATATAACTTTTAAATATTTTCTTTTGGCTCATTAAAAATTTTTCTGCATTTTTCAAATATTTTCATAATTGGGGATGGGGGAGAAAAATGAAACCCCCACTTCCTCAGTTATTTACTTCTTTTGAATGTCAGCAGCATTCCCTAGACACAGTGGGAATAAAGAGTCTGGCTACTCTTGCTTTCAATTTTTTTTTTTAGTATTTTGATGTGACTAGGCAATTACATATAATTTAACATAAAATCAGCCTTTGAGTGATACCAAACAAGGCAAAATGGAAGTTTCTATTCACTCATTCCATTAATACCTAAAGAGAGGTTACTCAATGAAGTTGAGAGGCAATATGTTTTTTGAATACATGTTTTTCCAACAAAAGGAACATTCCAACTGCATATCTCATTTAGGTTAAATGACAAAAGCCACATGCCTACTTACATACACACCTCTCTAACACACTCCCCAAACCCACACAAACACAAAAACAAGCCCATAGTGCTAATTTTGCTTTTATAAAACGTATTCTGAAAATTATAGGTTTGAGGTGCTGAAAATTTGAAGAACATACAACAACGAGTCAGAAAATGGTGGAAAATTTTCCCCTTTTTTAATGCTAAGATCCGGATCATCAACAGTCATTTGCTGAAAAGAAACTTGCTCATTTTTAAACAAGACAGAAATTAAAACTGATGTAGCTCCTGTGTTTATTTGAGTAATGACGCAAGCAGGCATTAGTTTAAATCAGCTATTACTGCTGCAATCAATTTTCTCCTAAATTTATCAAGCATTGTTATGCTTGGTTTATTGATGATTTTTGATGTATTCCCAATAAAAATTTTTTTCCTCAGCCTCATAAGTTACCTTTTTTTTTGTAAAGTCACAAGAGTTCTAATTTTTCTAAAACTAGCCAGAGGAAACAAAGAATAAATCAAAAACCTGAAACCAGATAAGTAAGCTTGCATTATGAAATGGAATTCAGGAAAATATCATGACAGCAAGCATCTCAGTCAATTTCAAGGGAACAATTAGACAATCTTGATGATTGAGTTCCTACATTTCCATTGACTGGATAAAATTATACAGAATTTCCTCTCCTTAAGCTTCAGGTCATAAGAAGAGTCTGAGTTGCCTTCTCTCCCTTCCAAGCCAGAGCCAAACATATGCAGTCCCACTGAGCTGCACAAGGTGAAAGGGAATGGAGAATTTCTGGAGTGTTTACCTAGCCAGGGCCATTACGATTCTAAAGCAGACCCCAAAAAGACAGAGCTCACATGTTTTAAAGGCTTCAAAGGAAGAATGCATGCATTCATGGAGTCGCAACAATTACTAACCACCTACCACATGCCACCTACTACTGGAGAAGGAAATGGCAACCCACTCCAGTATTCTTGCCTGGAGAATCCCATGGACGGAGGAGCCTGGTGGGCTACAGTCCACGGGGTCGCAAAGAGTCGGACACGACTGAGAGACTTCACTTTCACTTTACTACATGCCAGGCTGAACTAGGTAATCAGGATCAAGTGATAAACAAGATCTTGTCCCTATTTCTTGGAATCTATAGTCAAACTCATCAAACTCAAAAATATGAATATTTACAACACACATATGACAGCCTGTGTCATTCATAGATTGCATACTATGTGTCAGGCAAGAGTCTAAGTATCTTATACAATCATCATCATAATTAAAAGAATAGCTATTACTATTTATTAAGAGCCAGTAACAGTTGCTGTGTTAAATACTACAGCCCTGTGATATAAATGTTCTCCTCTCTTGCATGTCTTATCATGATGAGGAAAGACTGCCTGAAAGAGGTCAAGGGAATTGCTCAAGGTCACAGATAATAGTATCAGAAGACAGATTTGAACACAGGTCTAGCTGATTCCACCCCACACTGGACTACCATGGTCTTCCACACTGGGCTTTGTCAAAGTCCATTGGCAGTGAAGCACAAGATGTTAAAATTAGATGTGATATGCAGGGGGACAGGAGTCATCCCAAGGCTGATATCATCACTGAACAGCTGGGCCTCCGTTCTGGCTGGCCAATCTCAGGCGCTGCCGCATACAGGTTGGAACCGAGCCCAAGGGTCCTCTGGATGAATTTCAATGGGCAAGGAAAAACGTCTTCCAAACTGGTGCTGCTGAACGCCTTCTTCTTTGGCATTAGCAAGAAGAATAGTCCTGTTGATTACCTTTAAACGGTGGTTCTCAACTGGGGAGGGTTTTGTTCCCCTACCCCCAACAAGGGACATCTGGCAATGTCTGGAGACATTTTTCTTTGTCACTCTGGGAAGGATATGCTACTGGCATCTACAGAATAAAGGTCAGGGATGCCACTAAGTATCCGCAATACACAGCCTCTCACAACAAAGAATTACCTGGTCCAAAATCCCCATAGTGCCTCTGCTGAGGAACCCCACCTTAAAATGTCCCTATGCTGCCGAGTAGATTTTTCTATGAAAATGAACTGAAGTAATGAACTTTGTGCTCCTAAATAAGCAAGAAAGGAGTATAGACTAGACGGTGGTCTACAAAATGGAGTGCAGCAATACTATGTCTTCCATTCATCTGCATGCATCTCTATGTCTTTATTTCCTGTGTATGTTTTATAGTGGTACTAAAGTAGTAGCACAGTAGTACGTGCAAATAACTTGTGTGTAAACAAATGCACACTTATTGGAGGTAAGTGCTCAGAAGAGTAAAAACACATAATCAACAATGTTGGAAATGTAGACAAAGAGCTACAGATTTGGAATCAAGGAGCTCTTGGATCTAAATCCCAACTCATCCTCTAAATATTAAATGTATGACCTTCGTTTAACTGTCTCTAAAATAGGAATAAGAATACTCATCTCCCACCCCAGGATTGTGTGATGAATTAAATTCAATCATATTAAACACCGAGCAAATAGTAGCTGTTTAATGAATATTCATTTCCTTTACCCTCTTCTCCCTCCCCTGTGTTTTGGGTGTAAGAGTCTGGGACAGGTCACAGATTCTCTGTCCTGAGTGTCTTAATCTATAATTGAATTATGAATATTCCATCTACTTGACAGAGTTGGCATGAAGGATTAAATTAGAAAATTGGTATTAAAGTGCTACCAAAAATACAAAGGACTTAAACATGTCAAGTTGTTTTCCTAAACTGGGATCGTACAACCTTTTATCAAGGTATTCCTGATAATTACTCCTTTGCCCAATTTGGAAACTCAAAGGTCAACATTCAAAAAGGAAAGGGCTTGATTCTAATAACTCCATGTGGCTTCTTCTTTTCTGCTTACACTATTTCACCATCTTAGCTGAGAAAGTATTTAAATATTGCAAAATCAGGGATTTCAACAGTGGCATATCCAGTTCATCAGCACAGTGTTTGCTGGGTTTTTTTTTTTTCTTTTCCTAGAGGGAATTGATTCACAGGCTGTGAAAGCGCATTGCATCACAGACTGACCGTGCAGAGGGGCCCAGAGGCCGTGCGCCTCCTGGACGGTGCTGACGTCAAATTGCAGGGCACGTGGCCCGTGCACTCCCAGGTCAGCACAATTCTCCACACGCCTGGGATTCATTGTCGATCATCTACAATTCCAAGTGCGTATTTTTAAACTTTTGAAAGTGAAGTGTGTTCACACAAGCACTCTTCACAAAGGTCAAAAGCAGGCGGGAGCCACAGCACCCTTATTGGAAGGGCCTGTGCTCTTGGAACCTCTCCCAGTGGGAGCCTTGGCAAAGTGGGGAACTCAACCCCAACCTGGATCTCGCTGGCATTTTCTGACTTTCTCCTCTCACGCTCCCTAATAGAGTTAATAACAATAATAGCCCACCATTTCTAAGCACTTTAGATTTTAAAAACCTCTAATGAATATTATCTCCTTGATTCTTTGAATTGCAACCATTCATTTACTTACATCAGCCACTAGACCCTGAACTCCTAAGAGCGCCCCTGTGACTAGTCCTCATGTTGGGGTCCCAGTGACTCCCTAGCATGTGCGTTGCTCACAGTAGGTACTCATATCCATTCCTTGAACACACAAATAGATGAATGAATATTATAATCCCCACCTTAACCATGAGAAACCTGAAACTCAAATATCTCAAATCATGTGCTCAAAAGCATGCTTTTCTAAGCTACAGAGACAGTCCTAAACACAGGTCTTCTGACCTCCATTTCACCAGAGTCCCCAGGTGGCTCAGTGGTAAAGAATTTGCCTGCCAAACCATGGGATCAATTCCTGGGTTGGGAAGATACCCTGGAGAAGGAAATGGCAAGCCACTCCAGTATTCTTGCTGGGCAAAGCCCATTAACAGAGGAACCTGGTGGGTTACCATCCATGGGGTTGCATAAGAGTCGGACATGACCTAGAGACTAAACAACCACCACCACCAATATAGAAGGTAAGTCCTACTTAATGGAGGAAAATAGAAAGAAACCTGAATGTTGTTCTCCTGAGCATAGCCTTGAATGAGCTGCCAGGATACAGAAGGGGACACAAACAGAATCATCAGTCACTAATGCCAGTTCTCTTCCCACATGCCCTACATGCACTTTGTCCTAGGGAGAGAACGGTATATGTCCCCGAGGGCATGCATGGCTGGCACATCTAGGAAAAGATGAGTTGGACCCTAACACCCCATCTTGGTCCAAGGTCTGACACCATGTGAGCCAGATCAAGCTCTGGACTGAAAGGGGCAGAGGATGAATCTGGATTCATTGGGCACTTGGGCATTCTTTGTCTCTCCATCGTCTCATCCATAAAATAAAATATATACATATAATTTACTTCATAGGGATTCTGAGGATTAAACGAGTTTACTCATTTTTTTAATGTCTAGAACAATGATAGTCACACGGTTATAGGATAACAAATATTAGCTCCTGTTATGCCTACACTGGCATATTCTACCCTGTGATGTTCATTCCTACCTGTTTCATCACCTGTGCCAGCCAGCACCTTAGCATTACTCATCCGGATTGTTGCAAAGTCTTCCCAACTAGATTGCCTGCTAACGGGCCCACCTTTCACTGAAGCATCTTCTTTCTAAACTCTTTCTCAAAATCTCTGATCATGAGACTCACTTGCCTGTACACCAGTGGCTAAGATGCTGCCCAGCTTCCTTCAGATGACTGTCAAGACCCTTCCTAACCCCACTGCAGCCCCATGTTCTAAGCCACATCTTCTACGCCTGTCTCATGGTCTACTTCTCTGATCCTTGAGTGCAGCCTATGTAAAATCAAGAATGTGAGTTTTTGACTATCCACGCACCTTCAGTACCTGCAACAGAACTACAAAAACCTTCTCAGTTCAGTTCAGTTGCTCAGTCATATCCAACTCTTTGTGACCCCATGAATCGTAGCACGCCAGGCCTCCCTGTCCATCACAAACTCCCGGAGTTTACTCAAACACGTGTCCATCGAGTCGGTGATGCCATCCAGCCATCTCATCCTCTGTCGTCCCCTTCTCCTCCTGCCCCCAACCCCTCCCAGCATCAGGGTCTTTTCCAATGAGTCAACTCTTCACATGAGGTGGCCAAAGTATTGGATTTTCAGCTTCAGCATCAGTCCTTCCAATGAACACCCAGGACTGATCTGCTTTAGGATGGACTACAAAAACCTTCTAGGTGACTTAAATTACGTTCATTGAATTAACTGCATAAAATAACTGAGTAATGTCATGATTAAGAGCCTGATCATTGGTAGTAGACAGATTAGCATTTCAATCTCAACTCACACTTAATTAGCTCTGTGACCTTCAACAAGTGACTTAACCTATCTGAGCTTCTATTTCTTCTTTGGTGAACTACAACTCTTGTCTGTTTTATAGAATACTGTGAGAATTCAACGGAATGATGCAATGCAAAGACGTTCTCACGGTGCCTGGTACATGGTACACTCTCAAAAAATGGCAGCTAAAACTAAAAGTTTCTAGTGTACATCAACAGTAAAAAGGCTTATGGTGATAATTGGGCAACTTGTTGGGAATCCTGGAGCCTACTTGCATATCAAACTAAGCCCCCTAATGCGTAAGCCCCCGGCAAGAACCACAAGGCCTGCTTCTAGAAAAGCCAGTGAACATATGCTCTGAGACAGCTTTAAATAAGCACTTAAGCACTCAGCAGCCCACACACAGTCTCCAAGCCCATTCTCACCCACGGAAAGCAGAGAAAACACTGGTCACCATCCCTTCCTATTCTCTTAGCAGAAATGACTATAGACTTGGGCAGGTAAGAGCGTGGGCATTCCAGGCCTATGGCAATGCTGTCCAGAGCCTCTCTAATCCAGAAGTGATTCAGAGATGACAGCAACTGCAGGTGGAGGCCTTGCTGGTGGCCCACTGCCAGCCTGACCTAGAGCAACCATCAGAGGTCCCCAGAGAAGTCCATGTCACACTTACATACTGCTCCGGGTGACACGCAGCCTCATCACCGTGGCCCAACCATCTTCAACTGACCAGAGCACAAAATAAATATTTAACTAGAACTCCCATGACCTATTGTGTATATAACCTTGTGTACATAAACACTTACATAACTCCAGCCTACTTAAGAGGGACAACTCCTGATGCGTAGATGTTCAGACAGAAATACATGACATTGCAGCCTTTCTTCTGAGAACTAGAAGATGCAAAATGATCCTTTTTTATTGGGTAGCTTGGAAAAAAAATATGATGCAACTAGTCAAGAGTGTGTGTGTGTGTGTGTGTGTGTGTGCGCACACATATGTGCATGTGGGCAAGAATATGGGTATATGATGCAGAAGGAGAAAGCAAAAGGAAGAGATTCCTCTGCCTCCCAAAATTCTTAATTGATTATCTAACATGGCATGTTGGCTCAGGTAATTTAGGAAATTGAAATTATATGTTTGTACAGAGATAATCTACGCTTAAAAATATCTGGCATGGTAGGAGGAACACTGATGAACAGTTTAAAAACTTGCTTCATGCAGGCTTAATACGGGGCTAATTCAGAATTACAGAGTTGGAGAGTTATGGGACTCAACATAAAATGTACCAGTTCACTGAGCACTGTAGCGATCAAGAAAACACACATAAAAATTCCGATAAGAATGGAATGTGAAGCAAAAGCACAATTTCCTCCCAATCTGGAATATCAGCAGGATTTGCGCTCGTTGTTTGTGGTTTTCGGGGGTAGATGGTACATTACAGCAGAGCATCAGCAGTAATGCTACATGGCAGCTCCTCAGAATACCATCTGCTTCCCCGGGAACTGTTAATATAGTTGTAATTATCTACTTCTAAGCACTTTATTGGGAATATCATTTGCAAATTAATCAACTACAGACCGGTAAAATAAATGACATGCCTCCCTGAAAACAACAGCGTTATTTCACATTATTTTCCAAAGGATTTAGAGAAGCTGAGGCGGTGTGGGGGTGTGGGTTACACACGCCTTCAAAACCTTGCCCTGTGTACAGAGATTGAGCGGACACAATTACAGAATTGGGTGTTCTAGAAAGGCCTTTGGAGGGTTTGGGCCATGGAGAGGAGAAGAGCATCAAAACCTAAGAGATGGGTATGTGTCATCACGTGAGACAAGAGGTACGAGATGGACTCCACGTGACACCTACGTGATGGTGAAGACAAAGACTTCCAGACTCACCTGCCTCGCTCCACACTTGACTGGAGTGTGACACCTTCTCAGTCTCCCCCTTCAAACCTTCCAGCTGTCCACAGCATGCAGAAGGCTCCCCATCCCAGGCCACTTTTTTCTCCTTCTCTTTGTGAAAGATTAATTTTTTATTTGTTTTAAGCCAATATCTTTCTGAAATTTGAATAGTAACTAAATTTTAATAATGCAAAAAATAATAAAATAATATAAATATGGCAAGAAATATATATCAGAAATACAGCCAAGGTCATTTCTGTGAGCCATAGGACAAGAAGCAGGAGTGCTGGGTGGGGGGGTGGGGGGGGCATGTAGTACTAGAATGCTAACCCTTCATTCTCCTGCCATAATTGACCAAGGAGATAAAGCTTTGAAAGCAGAAAAGGAAAGCAGAGGGGAAAAGAGAAAGTATTTAAATGGCAGAAATTACAGGAGAGTCAGGGGACTCAGGATTGAGATAAGCCCCAGGCACTGTGCCCCTCACTCTGGATAAGCAGCATACCTGAATGGCTCTGAACTGTGAATCTTCAAGTCTGTGCCTTCAACCCAGAGGGCCAGAGAAGAAAAAGAATCCCAGTCACCATCACAAAAAACTCTAAGTGTACCTGCTGTTAGCAGCAAATCTAAGAGCCCAGGGGGGAGGAAATCTTCACCGCCCTGGCCCTCCTCCCCAGAGGACTAGATCTAATCTGCAGAGAGAGGAGACTGGCCCCCCAGGACAGGACCAGACTCTCAATAAACAAATGGCTTCAGACCCTCCTGTGATTCCCCCACCATCTTAACAGCCCAGATGCCTCACAGCAGCAAAGCTAGAGCCACACCAGAGCAAACAGCTTGTCCACACTTACACAGGGCATGGAGGATGCTGGCATCTGGTCAGAGGGTGCTGGTACCTGGTCAGTTTAGGAAGACCCAAGCTGAATTTCACTGATGGAAATAATGGTTTATTTGCCTCATTAAACAATTTTTACCAGAATTTTTACTAGGGTCTTTCCTGAGAGGAGAAGAAAAAAATTGGTTAGAATCAGACAATCCTGATAGTAAATCTTGGCTTTGTTAATCTTGGCTTTGTTAATGACCAGTTACTTAATCTCATCATCCTTGCGTTTACTTTTGTCAGTGGGGGTTTGATGTCTTAGTGAAAGAGTTTATGTGGAACTTTAAAATCATGCTATACTTACTATGAAAGAAAAATGAGACACAAATGCAGACTTTTCAAACAAACTTAGAGAAGCTTATCAGGGAAAAAGGTGAGAGAGAAAATGAAATAACACCACGTGTTCACCCATGGTTCTCCCACAGGTCCAGATGGAATGACCAAGAAGGCTATAGTAGGGAAATGCCCACATTGAATCACCATGAGAAATGTGTATTGAACATTTACTGACTAAACAGACGGGATTGTCATACATTAGCTATCTCTGTGAGAACGTGGTTTTCTACAGAAAGGACAAAGCTCATGTACCGTTTGTTCTCATGGCACAGTCCAGACTAGACAGGGTGAGATAAACAACTGTCATAGGCATGCGGCTAGGTGCTATGAAGAGTACAGCTCAAACAACTTATTCCAGCTCCAGTGAAAATCTGTAGACCTCTGAGGCAGGTAATGTTACCTGGTATATTTGAGGTGGGTATCATTTATCCAATTTGACCAGACCTCCCTACTGTATGGAACCACCTTACATAAAAGGCTTTTCCATTTTGCATCTAACTTCTTATAAGACAGTACATCATGGGGCTGACTTACTCAAAATCAGCTCTTCTGATTTTTCTGAGGAGTTAATGAGGATCTTCCATAGTTGAAAAGATCCACTGAGAATTATTTTGCCCTTCAGTTTTGTTTCTTTCCTGGCCCAAATTGTTTCTTCCATGAAATATAGCTTAAAAAAAAACACTGAGGCCCCTTCCTTATTCAAACATTTAAGTGGATTTAAAGGGACAGTTTCCAGAACCTACAAATGAAACTTACTACCAGAAAAAGGGTAGAAAAACATTCTTACCCAGGAAGGGATTATCTTAGAAGTACCCCCTTGGGTTTTCTGATCATCCAAGATTCTCCCCAACCCAGAGTTCACCAGGCATCAAGACTTGGTTTTGAAACTGTGATCTTCAGAGCATGAAGCTCTTTGTGCTTATTCCTCATCATTTTTTTAAATTTAATGTCAATTTTATATTGGAGTATAGTTGATTTACAATATTGCTAGTTTCAGGTGTACAACAAAATGATTCAGTTATACACACACGTTATCTACTGTTTTTCAAATTATTTTCCCATATAAGTTATTACAGAATATTGAGTAAATTTCCCTGCACCATAGAGTAGGTCCTTATTGATTATCTATTTTAAGTACACTACTATGTTTATGTTAATCTCAAACTTCTAATCTATCCTTCCTTCCCCCATGTTTCCCTTTTTTATACCTCATCTTAATACAGGACCAAGTAATATAGCCACCAGCTTCCCAGGTGGTTCAGTGGTAAGGAATCCCCCTGCCAATGCAGAAGACCCAGGAGATGTGGGTTCAATCGCTAGATTGGGAAGATCCCCAGGAGTAGGAAATGGCAACCTGCTCTAGTATTCTTACCTGGAGAACCCCATGGACAGAGAAGCCTGCTAGGCTATGGTCTGCAAGGTTGCAAAGAGTTGGACATGACTGACTGACTGAGCATGCATGCAAGTAATATAACTGCCACCATTGTAAAGGCTACACAAGGGATGATGCATACAATGTACCCGCGCACAGGTGGTCCTCACATTAGATCTCCATCCCAGAGTCTGGGACAGCCCTAAATCCATGTGATATGCTGAAGCCAAGAGAAAAAGAAAGTGAAAGTGAAAGTCACTCAGTAGTGTCCGACTCTTTGCGACCCCATGGACTATGCAGTCTGTGGAATTCTCCAGGCCTGAATACTGGTTGCTGGTAGCCATTCACTTCCAAGCGATCTTCCTAACCCAGAGATCAAACCCACGTATCCCATGTTGCAGGTGGATTCTTTACCAGCTGAACCACCAGGAAAGCCAAGAGAAGCAGAAGTTAAGGATCTGAAGGAATGAAGAATTTATTTGTCCCTTAGGTATTTTCTCCCAGAGATCTGAAGCAAAACATCCATGTTCATAAGAAACAGTAGATCATTAAACTGATTAAAGAATTACCAGAGATGCAAAGGTAGTATTAACAGTTTGGTGAAAAAATGTAGGCATCTATCTTTCATTCTTGATCATACGCTGTTTTCTAGACCATTCCACACCTTCAGAAGTGGGCCTCAGGGACACAGGACTGTGAAGAGTTAAGGCCCCAGGTGGAAACTATTGAAATTGTTCAGGTATGAGAACTTGAGCAATGGAGAGTGTTGGATGGTGACCGTGGGAACAAAAGAAGGGATCTGATACTAGAAAACAGTGAAAGACAGAAACCTCAGAGTCTGGCAACTGGTCTTAAGTGGCAAATACCTTTTTTTCCCCCCCATTTTTAGCTAACATTTGTTCTTCTAATGTTTCTACAAGGAATGTGTAACATTTATTTAAAGATAAGTTTTGAAAGAATCATTAAAGTCAATGACATATTCACAAAAAGAAGGCATTAGTGATTACTCTAAGGCTTTAATCTTGAGTGCCTAGGAGAATATCGGTGGCTAGTCCCACGGATACAAACTTAGAAAATCACCATAAACAAGTCTTCCAGAGTATGGACTAGGGAATGATTGAGAAATTTATCCAGAATCATCTAACATCAAAATGTTGATAGAGCATACAGCAGCAACTGACATACTGCAAATGCCCAATAAATGCTTTTCAAATGAATAAATAAATGGCGTAGACCATCTGCTCTGGGAATTAAGGACCAGACTCCTACCAAGCCTGGTACACAAAAGACTAAGTCGTAATTGTCACAGTAAAAAAAAAAAGAGATTCCATGATGAATTTGGAAAATCCTGCACATAACCATTCATACCAGTTTCTTCCCAATTTGGAGGGTACAGAGAAACTGGCCAGTACACAGGCAGTGCTTCAACGAGGCAGCCAGAAAGGAAAGGAGGTGGCCCCTGTTAACTAGGCCAGGATACAGGGCTGAACCAAGTCATCTGGGTCCCCCGAGAAGCAACAAGCATTGAAATGTTGGTTAAATATTTCAGAAGAGTGACAGAGAGCTTCAGACAGGAAGAGGCCAAGAAGTAGCAGTGCTCAATTCTTTCTATAACATCCCCAGCAATTCAGTTCTGACCTGAACTTCCACATCCCACTCAGCCCACCAGTTAACTGCTTCCATCCTCCTCAGAAGGAAGTTTAGGAAACATCCATTGGCTCTTGAGACCAAGCAGCCCAATCCTTCTGACTACATTTTAGTCTTTGTTCTGAGTAGAGTTGTGGTACCCAGACATCACCTGCCCTTCACCCCCAGTGCTATTTATATGTCCCTTCCAGATTGGTGTCCCAATGACCTTCCCTGCTGCCCACCCTTGACCCCACTTTAACTGAAACATATATGCATAAGCTCAGTCCTTTCCTACTGCAATAATCAAGTCCAAGAGGAAGAATATGCAATCCTCTTACAATTCAAATAACTATAGTCCTGTTTGGGTGGAGTGAGTGGGGAGTACTTATTTTCCCCTTAGACTTCAAATTTCAGCTGATTCAGAAGTAATGATGGCAGAAAGGTGAGCAGACAGGGTGACTGGTACCAGTCCAAACATCCTGGAGATATTCTACAGCCCTATACCTCTTGGAAATGGACAGGGACACTGCTATGCTTTTCTGCAAGTGTCAGCACACCTCTGGGGGTGGTCACGTCTGGGCTGACATGCTCTGAACTCTTATTGTCTGGCAGCCACCATCCAGAACCTCTCTACAATGCTGAGAGTGACTGTCAGACCAACGCCCGCAGGCTAGGACTGCTACATTCCCAGGCAGAATCTCACAAACCCTGGCAACCAAGTTATCTGCTCCATCATACCCGGCTCTTGCTTCCCCTGAACTGTTCAGTGATGGAGTTAATTTTCTGTCACCATTTGCATCGCTGCCTCTTGCCCACAAGAGATATCATCAAGATAAAGTCTCAAGGGAAGGGTCCTGCTCAGTTAACAATCAATCAATGAGTTGTCTCCATTATTCTCTTAACACTTATCTATCTTCACTAAACACCTGCAGCCACTGGTTAGACTCCAGAGGTCCATCTCCCCTCCCCCAAATATGGACAGTCTGGAGACTAGTTAGAAATGTAGGCATAGAAATGGTGTTTAGATATTTGATGTTCTGTGAGTGATGCTGCGGACTTGGTGCTGGGGGTCATTCAGACATGAACCAGTATAATGGTTACTGCCACACTCTGGGGCTCACCCAACCACCATCCCATCCCTCCTGTTGAGAAGCCCCTTGGAGGGGCCCTTTCCTAATGATAACATCCAGAAACAGGGTCTCACTTTAATAAAAAGAGAGCTATGTGTATGTGTTTATATACACATATGTATGTGTATAAACATATGTGTATATATATGTATATAAACACATACACATAATGTGTGATCAAGCTTCCCAGTTGGCACTCGTGGTAAAGAATCTGCTTGCCAATGCAGGGGGCACAAGAGATGCAGGTTTGATCTCTGGATTGGGACAATCCCCTGGAGTAGGAAATGGCACTCCACTCCAGTATATGTATAAGGGCTTCCCAGATGGCTCAGGGGTAAAGAATCTGCATGCCAATGCAGGAAATGGAGAACACTCGGGTTCAATCCCTGGGTCAGGAAGATTCCCCTGGCAACCCACTCCAGTATTCTTGCCTGGAAAATTTCATCGACAGAGGAGTCTGGTTGGCTACAGCCCATGGTATTGTAAAAGAATTGGACACAACTTAGCAACTGAGCACACACGCATGTATATAATGTGTGTGTTTGTGTGTGTCTGTGTCTATGTATATAAAATGGATATAGATAGATAGATAAAATTTTTAAAAAGAAGGGACTTCTCTCTTTGAACTGATTTTAGACACAAAGTTTAAAATTTTCACTTGTTAGAAACACATCCACTTGTTCCACGATTCCTCTGTACAATTCCAGAAGCTACAATAAGAAATATCACATCTTACTCCCAGATGGGAGAAATGAAAACATTTGCCAATGTTTGCAAAAAAACTGTGACATTATTTTTTAAATCCATAGACAAATCAAATCTTAGTTCATTCTACATCCTAGAGGAAATTTTTAGAGGGGAGAGATCACAGAATTAAACAGTGAGAGAAGCTGGGAGTTACTGAATTGGAGAAAGAGAAACAGGAAGAAGATAAAATGATTCCCCCAAAGATATCTGACTTTGGACCTTACCCAAATATTTATTATATTTTATTAAAATTTTACTTATATAATAGTAGTAATAGCTAATTTATTGAATGCTTAGTATGTACCATATACTGATGTGCATTTTGTAAGCATTAGTGCATTCATTTTATTTAATCTTACAGCAAATGTATGTGGTAAAATGGTATTACCCTCATTTTGTACCTGAGGAAATTGGACAACCTGTCTAGGTGAAGGCAGAGCTAGGATTTTATCCAAGTCTTTCTGACACTGAAATCTGTGCTGTTAATCTCCGGAAAAAATATTATGTTTCAGAGTAAAATTTCAGATAAATAAAACATAATACTAATTCTTGACAACCAGACACAGAGGAGATATTTGCCTGTGATTTAAAGGCATGGAAGAAATGCATAAAATGGTCAATTCTGAGGAGCAATGGAACAATTGAATTAAATTAGCTGGTTGAAATGATTTGTTTGTTCCAGTAACAGTAAGACCTTTCTTCGCTCAAAGTTCACCATTCTGTCCGGTAGAGAAACAAATGTTCTAGAAACATCCCAGATGCTGCTGCATTTGGAAAGTTTGCATCAATTTTAGCAAGTCCCAGTGTTTCGAACATCTGCCTTACTGAGTGACACCCATTGACAACACCAGGGAGACAGTAAAGGGTACCACTTCCAAGGGCAAAAGATATCACTGGGGTGTTTGGCTCAGGACTTGAGTCAACAGGCAGAGACAGCTGGAAAATGTGTTTTAGTTGGCAAGAGAGTAAATCTCATCTTCCCATTCTAGACATGGAAAGTGAACTCATTAGCATAGAGTAGGAAAGTCCTCCAGGATCTAACATCTCCCTCAACCTCTCCAATCTCCTGTACATTGCAGTGCATTACGCTGATAGAAGGAAGTAACTTGAGATGATTAACACAATAGGCTCTAAGTCAGACTACTTGGCTTGGTATCCCAACGTTTTGACTGGCTAAATAGGTCAACTTCTCTGTGCCTCAATTTCCTTCTCCATCAATGCAAATAATAATAATACCTATCTCTTGAGGTCATTGTGAGAATTCAATGCGTATACAAAGTGATGAGATCTTTGTTCAACTCATGATAAATGCTATACATGAATGTTTGTTGCTATTATTATCATGTTCAAAGTGATTAAAACAAATCCTTCCTAAAATATCTAGAGACAGTAGACTTGTGATCACCTGCATTTGGAGTTGGAAGCAGGGATTGATTCAGTTGGGCACAAGAGAACTTTTTGGGGAAATGTAAATGGTCTAAAATGGTTATGGTGATGGTTGCACAACTGTAAAAGTTTACTTTAAAAATTCCTTGAACTGCATACTTACAAGGCTTAGATTTTATGGCATGTAAATTATACCACAATAAAACTGTATGGGGGGTTAGGGGAGGGGTAGATTGTGAGTTTGGGATTATTAGATGCAAACTATTATATATAGAGCAGATAAACAACAAGGTCCTAATGTATAGCACAGGGAACTATATTCAATATCCTGTGATACACTGTAATAGGACAGTATATGGAAAAGAATGTATATACACATGACTCAACCACTTTGCTGTACAGTAGAAATTAACACAACATTGTAAGTCAATTACACGTCAATAAAATGATTTTTAAAAGCAAACTGTATACTCAATCTAAAAAAAAAAGAATTCTTTCTTACACAGTCTGTAACAGAAGCAAGCAGTGTCCAAGTTCCCAACAGAAATTCTTAAAAATTCCAAGGTTAGACTGTAATACATTTTTTAAAGACTTGGGAAATAGTAAAAGTCTACTTATATTTGGTCTTGAAACAAAAATTGATTTTCTTTTTCAATAATTCTATTAATTGAATCTTCTCCTCCACCACAGCTAAAGACCAGAACTTTGAAGAACAAACTCTTCTCTTACACCTGACTAAGACAATCTTCCACCACTTTATCAGCAGCAACACACATTTTAACCAGTTTAGACATCCCTCAGTTTGCTACTAGTGTTAACTATACCACCCCATGGACTGTAGCTGTCCAGGCTCCTCTGTCTGTGTAATTCTCCAGGCAAGAACACGGGAATGGGTAGCCTTTCCCTTCTCCAGGGGATCTTCCTGACCCAGGAATTAAACCCGGGTCTACTGCATTGCAGGCAGATCCGTTACCATCTGAGCCACCAGGGAAGCCCTCTAAATAATGGAAACAATGCATAAAACAGCTATGACTATAAAATTTGCAAAAAAACAAACCCAAACAAATATTGACAAAACCTAATGCTAGCACAAATACTCAAGCATACATTCTAGATAATGGGCTAACATGTTTAACACTTTTGAAAAAAAACATACAGCAATATGCTTCAAAAGCTTTAAGTATCTGTCTGAATCCCAGTGATTTTACAGCAAAGAAACAATTCAAAAGACAAAAGCTATAGGCACAAAGACATTCACAGCAGGATTATTTGTAGTAAAGTAAATTATGTAAATATAAATGTAATGTAAATGTAAAATAAATATACATACTATGAACTATTTTATATTTTTCTCAATTTTAAGATCCTCTTTTGGTAAATTTTCAACATTTCTGAAATTAGACAGCATCTTACTGTATACATTTAAAGTGGTAATATTTCTTCACTTCTGTGAAAAATTGTTAAGAAAGCAACAGTGTACCTTAAAATCAGTAGCATCTTATGATCAAGAAACTGCAGTAGTCTGCAATCATTAAAAATATTAAGTATAGAGGTTGTGTAAAAACATGAAAATATCAAATACAAGCATATCAAATTTTGAATGATTGGGGAGATAGAGTAGAAAGCAAGGAGACAAATGCAGTTTGATTTACCAGTAATATTTTTCTTCCATTCACTTAGAGTCGCATGAATGTTACTATGATATTATGCACATGTTAACATTTCTTCTTTTCTTTTTTTTTAAGAAAGAAATATGCCTTCACTGCTACTCACTTCCTGTGAAACCCTGGGCAGAAATATCATGAACAAGATGGGAGTAAAAGGCATCTGAATGCCCTGCTCATTGTAACAGAGACTTAAATCTTTATTGCTTTTCATTCCAGGAAGTGCTGTGCAAGGGCAGGCTGGGGAGAAGAGCAGCCCAAAGCTAACTCCTAAGGGGGGATTATGTTATGGGACCTGTTTGTTCAGACAGCATACCCACTGCCACATTGGACCAAAGAGAACTGGGTTCCATAGATAGATGAGGAGAATGAAGATAAGGTGGTAGGAACAGAACTGGCATTGCAAAATGAGAAAGATGTCAGGAGTTTGACGTTGAAAGGAAAAATAAGTTAGCAAGAAAAGAGAGAATGTACTAGAACATCTTCAAATATACGTTATACAAATCCTCACCAAGTATTTGTTAAAGGACTAAAGAAGAGAATGAATGACTAATGTATGCCTAACTGCCTACCATGTCATGCCTATATAACAGTTGTTCAAGCTCAATAATTCATTCAATCACTTATTCATTCTTTCATTTAACAAACATTTACTAAGCATCTGTTATGCGGCAGGGAATTATCTAGGCAAGGGAGACAAAGCATTGAACAAACCAGACAAAAATCTATCCTCAAGAAGCTAATATTCTGGTGGGGATGGGGCAAGGTAGAGAAAAGTGAGTATAACAAATAAATCTGTAAATCATACAGTACATCAGATCATGCTGTGTGCTGTGGAGAAAAGGCAAAGTCCAGGTAGATGCGAGCGCTCAGGAGTGAGGAAGAAGCTGACGACGTTAAATAGAGTGTTCAGGAAAGATCTCACTGAGATGGTAAGAGCGAAGAAAAGACTCGAAGGAACTATAAGAGGAAGCCATGTGGATATCTTACAGAGAAGAAACAGCAGATACACAGGTCCTAAAGTGGGAGTGTATCAAGTCTGTTCAATGATCAGCAAGGAGGTCATTTTGGGTGGACCAGAGTGATGGGCTCCAAGGAGGAAAGAAGGGGGGCCTCTTCTTTCTCTTGGGGCCTCAGAGATCATCTTAAGACCAATGCTTCTACTCTGAGTGAAATGGTGAGCCAGTGAAGATTCTGGAGCAGAGAGAGACAGACAGACAGAGAGACTGTGTCCCAGGGAGACACAATCTGGCCATTTTTAACAGGATATGTTGCTGTGTCGAGAACAGTCCATAGGGGAAGGGAAAGAAGCAGGGAGGCCAGTTTTAAGTCTATTTTAATAACCCAGCTAAGAGTCTTGGACCAAGATAATAATTGAAATGTACTAAAAAGTGATTGGATTTGGGGAATATTTTGAAGATGGATCCCATGACGTTTGCAAATGGATTGGCTACGGTGTGTGGTAGAAAGAGAAAGGTCAAGGGTGACCCAGGTTTGTGGTCTGAACAGATGGAAAATGGGGCTTCTGTGTGCTGAGATGGAAAAGGTGGTGACAGGAGTAGATTTGGATGGAGAAGGCCAAGTATCCATTTGAGGATATCATAAATTTGCAAAATTATTAGATATTAGGTAGAGCTGGATATTTAGGTTAACATAATATCTGAACAAATGGTCAAAGAACAGAAAAGTGAAAACTGAGAAAAAGGAAGAGAAAGGTTAAACAATAATAATAATGCTAACAATAAAATAAAAGAACTCCAAAAAACAAAGGGGAAACATGGAGGGGAGGAGAGGGGTAAATGAAGAGCTTGGGATTAACATATACAGGCTACTATATCTAAGACAGATAATCAACAAGGACCTACTATATAGCACAGGGAACTCTACTTAATATTTAATATTTAGTAATAACCTATATGGGGAAAGAACCTGAAAAAGAACAGATACACATATATTTATAACTGAATCACTTTGCTGTACATCTGAAACTAAAAGTTTAAAATAAAGAAATAAAAATAAAATAATAAAACAGAAGAGAGGGGGGCAAAGAGAAAGAAGAGCTTATGAAACAAGGCAGGGAGCACATGAGGAGAGGTGAACGCTGAGCTTGTACTGACAGGGGTCTCTAACCTCCTGTGAGTGGAAGTCTGAGATTCTTCCCAGCCCCACTTCCTCCACGCTTGCTAAAGTAAGAGCCTGCGTTCTTATCTGCTGTCGTCTGACACTGTAAATACCAGTGACAAAGTGATTGCCTGTATATTTATCTAAAATGACCTCATTCCAACCAGGCTGTAGGATGGCTGGAAATTGGAGATCCGACAGCAGGGTAGAGGCACCCGGTCCTTCGCATCACACACTGTCCACGCGGCCTGGGCCTTCCTAATGCCCGCTGGCTGTGGATTAGGAATTGTTCCAGGTCTTTCCTCGGCACTCCTGACTCAGGCAGGCTGGGAAAGGCTGTCCCCTGCGAACAAGGAGGATTAGGAAGGAGGGTGACGAGGCAGGAACCCCCTGGCCAGCAGCTCTCTCTGCTCTTGCCCTCAGAGTCAAGGGGAAAGGCTGATGTAAAGCAAAACCTCAGCTCCTCTGGATGCATTCTGGGATAACTGTCTCCCAGCCTCTCCTTCTGAGCTGATTTCTTTGGCTCTGTGTTTGGAGAGACCTGAAGTCACCCCAGAAGTCCTGAGGCCCAGGCCTGAGCTATCATTTACTCGCTGTGTCATCTTGGGCAAGTCACACAACCTCCCAGGGCCCGGCAGCTCATTTGGAAAAATAAAGATAATTAGCAGTTGCCTGCCAGAAGGCAGGATGCCGGGCCAGATGATCTGGCTCAGGCCCTTCCCGCTCTAAGGTCTATGATGGTGTGATGTTTATCGACAGTGAAATGCACAAGGGCAGGAGTTTAGAGATGTGTGCAGGGAACAGATGTGCTCGGTCACCCCCCTCCTCACAGCGGAACACTTCTTCTGGCATCTTTAGCAGCAAGAGAAAACCCCTATCTTGGTTCTTTATTCTGTGCAGGGAGTGGAACGTGAGATGATGGGAAAATCATGTATTTCGCATATATTTAAACCAGAACTGGGTTTAAATTCTTGGTTCCAGCACTTCTAGAAATTATAACCTTGGGAAAATAATTTAACCTTTGAACATCTCCATGGACTTATCTGTAAAAAGGATATATGTGTGTGCTCAGTTGATTCTTTGTGATCCCATGGAATGTAGTCCGCCAGCCTCCTCTGTCCATGGAACTTTTCAGGTAAGAATACTGGAATAGGTTGCCATCTCCTACTCCAGAGGATCTTCCCAACCTAGGGATCGAACCCGGGTCTCCCACACTGCAGGTGGATTATTTACCACTGCACCATCTGGGAGTCCCAAAAAGGATATAAGAAAAGGCAGAGATTTCTGAGTTACTGAGAGGATTAAATAAGGTGACAAACACAAAACTCTATCAGTCATGGTCCAGTCATAAAAACAGTATTTAAAGGATTGAATACTGGGGGCTGGTTACTCCAGTGATGGAAGAAAGCCCAACATTCTCTCACTTCCAGCCTCAGCTTAGGCTCCAGACCTCCATACACCAGTCTGGTTCTAGCATTTCAGAATCTTCTGTACCTGGGAGAGAAAAGCTAGATAGGAATAAAAAAAAAAAAAAAATCTGAGGACAGTTTTCAGAGAAGAGTACAGCGAGTATCTAAGCTATGGAAGTACAAATGGGGGTGGGAGGCCAAAAATAATCTCTAGTGTTGCCCAATGAGCTCCCAACTTCCATGCAGGGAAGACTGTCCTAGGAAACAGCTGCCTTTCCCTATCCCATAATAAGGCAGCGGCAGAATGATCTATTTACTTGAATTTGGGGAAAATGATGAAATACACTGAACTCAGCTCCACACTTCTCTTCCTGGGCATGGCACCCTTGGCAAGCTGGCATCCCTAAGTATTCCAGCAAGTGCCAGAGGGGTAGGGGCACATCCCGCAGTGGCCAGGTCTACCTCATCATGGGTTACAGTGATGGGCCATTTGCCCCTCTTGGCCAAGTCTAGTATCAGCTCCAGTGGAAATAAAGATGGCCTCCATTTTGGCTCCTTTATTTCTCAATTTGTTCAAAACCCATGGAGGGACTAAAAGTAGAGCTGCTCAGAAGCCCCCAACAATGAAAGTCAGCCCTAGTCTTTGATTTAATGTGCTAGCATCACTATTATCACTAACTAATTAAGGCTATAATTATTCAAGTCATCAAAAGTAGATATTTATCATCACAGTTCATTTCTTTGTTTGCTATTGGATTTATCTTTCATCTCATGTCATTGTCAGGGTTATCAGGGAATCTGTTTGAAATACTGATTCCCAGGCTCCACACTTTGGGATTCTGAGTCAGCAGCTGTGTCTTCTACAAGCACCTCCAAGGTATCCCCACTCTCTGAGAAGCAAGAACTGTAACTAATGGTCCTCAGTCTCAGCTGCACATTGAAATAACCTGAAAAGCTTTTTCAAATAATGATTACCTAAATCCCACTCCAAGAAATTCAGGTTTAATTGATTAGGGACAATGCCTGGCTCTGTGGAATTTAAAAAATTCTCCAGGTGATTCTAACATGCGGCCTGGGTGAGACCCACTGGTATAGTCCCTCAAAAGAAATCTTTCTTTAAAAGGTTGTTGTTTTAAAAAAATCTTTGTTGATGGGAGGAAAGGTTTTCTGTTCACTGGATGCCTCCTGGTCTCTGGAGTTCCTCTTCCTCTGGGGGACACAACAGGGTGGTTGAAGGCCTTTTTGGAAACGCAGACCAGAATGTCAAGGTCCCAGCACCAGCATCGGGAGTGCAGTACCACTCTGTGCCAGTCCAGCCCCTCATTCCACCTTGCTCCATTGTGGTTCCAACTCACTTTCAAATGAAGTGTAATTTACATCTCTTTAAGTATATGTATTGGTGCTATTACCATTGCAATCCTATTGATTGCAGAGCTGCTCTTAGCAACACACTCCAATTTTATCATCCTTAGTCATTCTTGCATGAGTCTATGTGTATAAACAAGCTCTGGTATTTAAACTAGCATACATTTGGGGGTGAAAAAGATCAACTGCAAATCTCTAACCTGCCTGTGAAATGAACCCAAAACAATAAAAGCCTCCACTTCAAGGATTTTTCTCTTGATCTTCTAGATTTTTCTTCTGGGGAGAGGCATGGATAGGACAAGGATCTGAGACCAAATTTAATGGGAGTCAGTTCCAATTTTATGTGCTGTTTTATTTTAAAGATGAAGGATGCAAGGACAAGAGATATAAATTAATTTACCTAATGTCGTCAGCTGGTTACTGGTGGAGCAATGAGCTAGATATACTCTTACTTAATGCCTATCTGGTACCCTTGGACCGACCCCATACAGAACCCTTCTTTGTCCCAAGATTGGGTCTCTAATTTGGACCATGAGTCTTCCAAAAGAAGGGAGGAAATCTGGGGACCGTAGAATGGGTTCCAGGGTAGACTAACTCTGGGCAGTGTGAGAAAAGAGAGGGAGCTCAGGGTAGGAGTTAAGACAGATCTAAAAGTAGAAAAAAAGCAAAGACGGCCACTTGCATCTCCCTGTCTAGAGACAAATGTGGTTAGGCTGACTGAGATAACCGCCAAGCGTACATGTCAAGGAAAATTAGCTCAGTATGGATTTTAAGATATGATATAGAAACAGGAGGCTGGGGGCAGGGGAGGCGGAGTGACGTTCGAAGGGCTGTACCTCTGAGAACCAGACAGATGATCAAATTTAAAGAAAAGAAGAAAAAGTTTCATTGTTTGACAAAGGATGATGTCACTGCAACTTTATAATTGGAAATCTCTCATCAGACATGGAAGAGAAACAGAGAAAAAATAGTGAATGATCCAAAGCAAGACAGAGATGAGCAGTCATAGGGAAGTAAGGGGGGGTTCCAAAGCGCTTCCGAGAGAAAGTCCAAGTTGACAGTCTAAATCCCAAATCCCTGTCTGACTCAGCCCCTGCCTGTGTCCGTAGTCTTAGGTTCTGACCCTCTACAGTCAAAGTCCTCTCTGCAGCTGCGGGCTGTACTGGTAAAATGAAATTTGGAGCAAAAGCCTCAACTGAAAACCCAGTTTCACCAGTCACACATTTTGTGACACCAGGGTGGCGACTTTATTTCCCTGCCCATCAAATCTCTGGGATACTGACCTATAAATTTCACTAAAAATTCCAGGCCATTTAGAACCCCTGATAGTCAACATTACAAAGAGATGTAAGGGCTTCTCCAGTCTGCTCCGGTCTCTCTCCTAAGGGTCCCCAGAACAGAAGATTTGCCATACTCTCCAGTGAGGCCCAGCTTAAAGGGCTCAATCCCAGAAATCTTAGGAGATGGAGCTCACATAGGAGGACTTTGCCCGGGCACAAAGGCTTCTGGAGAGGGAACTGTAATCCTCCCGAAATTTGCTGTCAGGTGGCAATTTGTAAGGGAGGTCAAATACCTATTTCCAGAAACTTCCACTCAAGAAGAAATCATAATTCCATAAGGAAACACAAAGAACGAGGGTGCCACTAAACATTGTTTGGGTATTTGGGACATGTGCTTTTCATATTTTATATTTTGGCAACTCAAAATCCAGTCCTCTCCTTGTCAAATGTTATACTGCCAGAGTGAAAGTGACAAGACATACAATAAAGCTGAGGAAGAGAAACACAAAGACCTAGATAGTAACCTATTTATTTTCCAGAGGAAAAAAGTAACAACTATTCTGGCAAAGAAAATAGCCCTGCATTTGGTCTTTTTTTTCCCCCTGTTTTCCCCTCAATTTAAGAGAAAAACTTTTCAAATTCACACAAAATGGTATACCCTGTCTGCTTTTCTATGGCCATCTTCAAATACATAACCTTTCAGGTCACCATGAAACACTTTTTTGAAATATGTCTCAATCTGTCTTTCGGTGTGACAATGAAATTACCAGACAGTTCAGCATGTGACGTGACTGAATTAGGCTGAAGCTGGGCAACTGCTAATATTATCATGCTCCATTCTTTACTTCCTGATGGGGGGAAGGGAAGAATCACTGAAAAATCCTGGAATAGAATCACGGCTGATTATTTGTACAAGAGAAGTGACCCAGTGGAATTACATTGTTCCCTTCTCCGAGAGCATCTCAGGTCAGGAGAACTATTGATGCAGAAGCAGGTTTGCTTAAATTCTTCTGTCACTACTTCATCAGCTTCCAATTTGTGACTCCATTAGTTACATATACCTGTCCAACTCCCTCTGGACTAGCAGCAAACGTCTTGCAATGTCTTTAGATGAAAGTTATATAGAAGCATTTGACCTTTTTAAGAAACACTGATCAAATTTGCCTTGAATATTTCACTATATCATGGGAACAATCATAAATGGCATAGAAAAATTCAACAGCCGCTGGGATCAATAAGCTGTTCACTCAGAAAAATGTATACATGTTCATAATATACACAGATATAATACATGAATATACTTTTTTAAAAAATTTAAAAAGACTTGCTGCTACTCCAAGTAGAATTGGTTTCATTCTTATGCTAGTAGAGAGAAGCTGACTTCCAGTCTGGCCTAATTAGAGAATATCCACAGGGTCAAAGAATTAAATGAAACTCCTACCTTGTACACCATCTTTGTGGCTTAGGCCATCATCTCTGGAAGGATTCTGTTAAAATACAAATATTTTATCTAGAAGGGATAACATAGTGAGTAATTAATAGGTTCTAACACATTTGCATGTATGTGGTTTTTAATATGGATGGCAGAAAGTAAATCTCCAAGGAGATGGGTCAAAGACAGGTAAGTGTAATGGAGAAGATGGATGGAGCAGAAATCCAGGGCAAGCAGAAGTCATCCCAGAACCTCTAGCCATAGGCAATTATGGCTAGAATAACCACAAAATGTGCCCGTAGGCTGCATCAAGAGCATTGTCTCCTTTTTCGTCTTGCCTTGGGCCCCCCTTCTTCTTGAGGAAAGCTTTAGAAAGAGTGTATCTTTGGAATTTGTAGGAACAGCTCAAAAAGTCTCACTTCGAGGCATATGCAAATAAGATGAGACTGGAGAATTTCCTCTCCAGAACAAAACAAAGAACGAAAACATTCTGACATGTCACCCAACAACCAAGCAAATAAGACAGGATGCGTCGGCCTCTGCACACACCATGAAGCTTTCACATGCACACCATATGACAGAGCACCTTCCCCTTTCTTTCTCTCCCCACCCCCAGGCCCCTCCTCTCTCCTTCTTTCTCTCAGATGGCTTCAGAGGAAATTAACACATTGTCCCAATGCACGCCAAGTTGCTTCAGTCTTGTCTTGACTCCTTGTAACCCTATGGACTTGCAGCCTGTACATGGGATTCTCCAGGCAAGAATACTGAAGTGGATTGCCATTGCCGTCCTCCAGGGGATCTTCCTGTCCCAGGGGTCAAACTCACATCTCTTAACAGCTCTTGCATTGTCAGGTGGGTTCTTTAGCAGTAGGGCCACCAAACAAGTGGCTGGAGGAAATGCATAGATGGAGAATATCCTACATGTGCCAAAGTCAAGAGACTGTAATAGCTGAGGACTCCCTCAGGACCTGCAGTAAGGACACACATACACAGTTTGGCAAATATGCCCATTTGAAGACCTTCCAAACATTTCTCTTCTCTCTCCCGAATGAAGCTACCTCATTGTCAATGAGATTTTCCATAAATTTGCTTCAATGGTCACATAGGTTAAAAAAAAAAATTAATAGCCTAAGAAGCTGGGGCAAAAGACCAAAAAGTTAAAGCGCTTACAAGGCAAATAATTTGAAGAGGCAGGATAAAATCAAAAACAGAATTTAAATGGTCCCAGCCTAAGAATTTATAAAAGACCGAGTCCTGACCTATGACAGAAACGAGAACTTTATTGGGCACGTAATTCAGAAAGGCAGGAAAGGCTGATACTCAGAACACAATGAATGTCAGGTTAAGGATTTAAATCTCAGTCTGACAGGGCCGGGAAAACCAATACAATAATGCCAACGAGAAGAAGAGGCGAAGGGGGGACGTGCTGTGCAAATCTAGTGCACTTTAGAACTTGGACTGCATAATTAGCCCACGTTGTAATTAAGAATCTAGAGGGCCTATTGAAACGAAAGCACAACGGACAGATTTGGGTTTTGCTGCTTGGAGCCAGAATATTTAACGCAGTAAGAGTTTCCCCCGATTTTGGCTGGATCCTTTCATAGCTGACAGCCAGCAAGACTCATAAACATCATTGAGCTACCTGTTTTGTAACAGTCATGACTGACAGAAGGGAAATATTTTAAAAGTCCGTACATGATGGTTTCATCTTTTCTATCTCGCTTCAGGAAAGTACTTTTTTGGGTTATGATTTCACCATCTGATCACAGGAAACTGAGTTCATTACAGGCTTGGGGTCAAGGCTGAGTTGGTCTCTAAGACAATGATAAACTGGCATTACAAGCTCACTTTATTTAGAGAGACCCATGATATCAAATTAGATGGAAAGGAGGAGAGGGAAGAATTTAGCTTTATTTAGAATAAGTGTCTCTGGAAGGCATCTACCATCAGTTTTCTAAAGATATAAGACAATGCCATAGGTTCTGCCTTTTCCTTTAGGAAAATCAGAGGAGGGTAGTAAAACACTTACACACTACTGTGGTTAGGAGCTAATTCAAAGGACCCATCTTCATAAGAAAGTAAAGTAACCTGAGGAAAATAATACGTTCTGTTCATTTCTACTGCTCTTTCACACTATCCAATAAATAGACCTGAGGTCACTGACTCAGCTTGCCATACTAATTTGGGAAAAATGAAGCAAAGAAAAATGGGGGGTTTTTTTCCCTTTCTTTTTTTTTTTTTGAAATGATAGGCCTTTATTACAACTAGTCTCAACATGAAAATAAAATGTCACATGCTAGAGGACTCATGAAGAAATAAAAGCATCCATGAAAACCTCACTACATAAATTCTTGGTTTCTGGGGTTTCTGCAGTGATCATTTAGGGAAGCTTTTTTTAAGGCAATATAAGAACCCTTCAATAATCTCATTATGATCTATCAAAAAAAGTCCACTGGCTACATGACACCTACCAAGGTCCCCAAAATAAAAAGAAAAGACATCAGAGAAGCATCCACGTTCAGGTTCAGAATTCTTAGTCCAAGGGAGGCAGTGACTTTAAGAAACTCTTCAGTGAAACTGACATTTATAAGAATCAAGAAAGGAAACCTTCAGTAAAAATGTGGTGAGCAGAGGCTCTTGGGCCCTTAATATAGTTTATCTTTCACATAAAGGTATCTTGAAAACCTTTACACAAGTCCTTTATGAGGGAATAATTTCTGAGCTAGGGCAGACAATGGTCTTTCAAATCCATTCTCAGTTTAGAAAGCATTTGTAAGGAGGATTTTTTTCCCAGCCACCGCATGAGAAGTGTGTGATGCCCTTGGAAATCTCTGCAATTAACAATAAGCCTCTTTCACAATTGAAAGTGGACCCTCATACCCTAAAGTAGCACTGATGCTTCTATTTCTGACCTACACCCTTCATTTTATGCAATGTCTTTGTAAAAACCAAGGGCAAGAACAACCTGGAGAGAAATTTTCAAATTTTGGACCAGAGCCACCAAATCAATAATGGCGGAACAAAATGAATTATCAACCTCCACTGCTTCAATCACAGGGAAAGGCAAGGAGTTAGCCAAAAGAGAAACTGCGGTCAATGTTAAGAAACAGAATGAATTGACTTTGAGGTAAGCTTATATCTAATTAAATGAGACTGGGGGCAAAGTCAAGGTAGACTCATCTGCTGCTGATAAGGAAGTGATCAGAGGCAGGTGACTCAGCTCAATTGAACTGCATTTTCCAAACTGGAAAGGAGAGCAAAAAGTGTGATGGGAGGAGGTGAGGGACAAGGAGGAAACTGCACTTTTTCAGAGGGTGTTTCTTTTGTCCTGATACTGTATGTAGTAACTATCTCAAACTATCTCAAACACTCACCACTAGCAATTAACATCCAAGTTCAACAGGAGCAAAAAATGAACAAAACCCTTGCTGTGTTGCCGTGGCATGTCAGCAAAATGCCGCAGGAAGAGAGAGCCGTGAGGTGGACCTATCAGTGGTCTCTAGTAGTGAACCTTGGTGCTAGTGGTGAAGCCTCTGTCATACTCCTGGCAGCTTAGCAGGAAACTACGGTTCCCAGACTCCTGGATCATACCATCATTGGTCCCCCACATGGTGCCATGTGAGTCTGGGAGAAAAAGAACAAAATACTATGATTTGCAGCCACATGGATGCAACTAGAGATGATCATCCTAAGTGAAATAAGTCAGAAAGAGAAAGACAAATACCACTATATCAGTCATATGTGGAATCTAAACTATGACACAAATGAACCTATCTATGAAACAGAAATAGAGTCACTGGCATAGAGAACAGACTTGGTGGTGGTTGCCAAGGGGGAGGGGCTTGGGGGAGGTGAAGTGGGAGGTTGGGGTTAGTAGATGCAAGCTATTATATATAGAATGAATAAACAACAAGGTCATACTGTATACACTGAGAACTGTATAGCACATACTCATTATCCTATGATAAACTATAATGGAAATGAATGTATTAACAAAGAGGGCATATATAACATAAAATAACATTGTAAATCAACTATAATTCAATTAAAAGTAAATAAATAATAAAGGCCAAAGACACTCCTGGTGGTTTCTTCTTGTGTTCTCTGTAGACTCAGCACTAGTACAGTTGTAAGATGGGACCCAACTGCCCACTAATGAAGACACCTTTTGTTTAGAAGAAAGGGAGTTCCAAGGACCCCCAGGTAGTACCCTGAGTTGTACACGGAGATGCTGCGTGTGACAGCTCAATTAACATCTGCTTTTAGCCTAGAGGTCTTGACAGTACCAAGAGTCTGAGCAGAGAAATGAAATTCCATCTTTCCTGCCCCACTTACCAGGTTCACACCAACCTCCAGTGACACCTGTAACTTGCACTAAGGAAAATTGCACTAAACTTTCACCCAGACACTTAGATAAGAAAAGCTACAGCCTCTTCCCACTAGGCCCTGAGCCTTACCAACATATATTAACACTTCCTGTTCCATTTGCAAACACACAGTATTCTTTAAATGTGTAGAAGTGACACTCAGTGCTTTTGAAACACCCTTAAATAAGACCAGAATGACTCACCATTTTCTGGTCCTGTACTGTTAATTATGTGTTCAAAATCCCTTTAAAAGTCATAAAATCTATCTCGGCACTCTCAATAATTTTAATTGGCAAAAGGGTTGGCCGTGAAGGAGTGGGCCTGGCAAGGCCAGCAAGAAATAACATGAACACTGAAACAGACTTTGGCCCTTCTATAGACCTATATTCACAAGAGTTGTGCATGCCCTTATCAGGAAATTATAGATCTTATTATTGGGAAACTGGGTGGCAGGTGCCAAAAGCATTTAAATTCGCTGCATTTCCAATTCATGAAGCCCATTGTAGCTTGGTATTATGGTTTTATTAGATTTGTGCATTTAGCCGGGAACCTATTATTATAACAAAATACAAAATACAATTATTGTCTTCTTGCAGTGAGAACCTCAATATTATCTACCACTTTATTGTTTTCCCATCAAAAGAAATCCCAAGTTTAGATTTTTTTTTAACTTTTAAAGAAATGTTGCTTCCTCTGTCTATTTCCATAGTAGTTCTTGCTTTATACTGCTTAACAGGGAAAGAAAGAAAATGGAATTGAGATGGAGGCCATAAGTCACATTGCCTTTATTTTAATTACAGTATAATACTTATATTTCTCATCTTTTCTATCACTAACTCTGCCCAGCCAAATCTCCATTCCTCATTCAGCACTCATTAATTGAGGCGGTGTTTGGGGAAAGTTGATCTATAGATGCGAATTTCATATAGCCAAGTGCTCACCTACTATTACAGACCAAATGGAGTTCAATACCCATAATGGTCAATTTAGCTACTTGTCATATGATACCCACTCTTCATCCACCCCTCACTGATGCTCTTAAAATTCCTGTTTTCTCCCCTGTCTTTCCACTTCACGATATTATTTTCTCTCTTCATCGGAGAATGAAAACATTTCAGAAATACTGAGGAGAATCACATCAGATGTGAGACACCACAAAATTATTCTCAGATCACTGATTTTAGAGTTGGAAGGGGCCTTAGAGATCAAGTCTTCTGGACTGTCATCTTTCAGATGCAGACAGCATGACCCAGGAAGAACACACTGCAGTTAGGGACAGAAGTCAGGACCTGTCGCCTACTTCTTAGGTTGCTACCAGTGAGTCCCGACTCTGTGTCCAGTAGCCAGGGCATCATCTCCCAAAATCTTCAAGACTTCCTCATGAAATAGGTGATGACACTGCTTCCATTTTGGAGATGGGGAAACTGAGGCACAGAGACATTAGAGATCTGCTCAAAGTCACACAGAGAACAAGTGACTGACACAAACACAGATTTGTCTCATTACAGAGCCCGACCTCTAAGCACTACACAAGACTATCCTCAGTGTCACAGTGAGCTGCCCTTAGCCTTCGTTATTATTTATTCACATAAGTAAATACAACATTAGTGGTGCTATCTTACAGTAAATAAAATAAAGCACAGACTCTGGAATGAAAAGACGTGGGTTTGACTCTTGACTCTGTCATTGACTAGCTAGGGAACTTTCATCAGGATCATCAACCTCTCTGAGAGGAAGTACCTCACTGGTCAAATAAAGATAAAAACCATAACGACCTGGAAGGGTGAGGGTGAAAGCTGAATAAGGTCACTCAGTCCCTCACCAAATATACACTGAGCACAGACCATTAAAGTGATGGGTGTGCAGGATCACTACTCTGGTGTCCTATCCTTGAACCCAAACCCAAATCAGCAAAACAGGGGTTTGCTGGCAGTGGCCGAGGGGCAGGAGCAGATGGCGGATCTGTGGCACCTGGAGAGAGAGGGGGGATCTCTGTCTGTCTTGCTTTTCTCTCTCTGACCCTCCCTGTCTTTGTTTCTCTGCATGTATATGAAATACAAGAACTTTACAAGTGTAAGTCATGCTATCGGTCCCTGGAGTGATAATACAGTGATTACACAGATGACACAAGTGGGAGTGGTTTAGTCACCGAGTTGCATCCAACTCTTTGCAACCCCATGGACTATAGCCTGCGAGGCTCCTCTGTCTCTGGAATTCTCCAGGCAAGAATACTGAAGTGGATAGCCATTTCCTCCTCCAGGGGACCTTCCCAACCCAGAGATCCAACCTGGGTCTCCTGAATTGCAGGTGGATTCTTTACCAACTGAGCCACTAGGGAAGCCCAATACAGTACAAGAAGCTTTCAGTTTCTTAGGAACTTTTTGCCTACCCGCCGCTGGACCTTTTCCCTCTCCAAAAAATCCTATAAATGAATCCAGTCAAATCAAGGGCGTGTGTGTGTGTGTGTGTGTACATCTGTGTCTGTGATTACTGATTCCCCATATGTTTAGATTTAGATGCTGTTTGGAAAATTTTACATTGTACTTTCTATAGAGAATGTCCCTCTAACTTACTAATGTTGAAGAAATACTGATAGTTAACATTTGAACCTTGTCTGTGTTTCAGACACTGTACCAACCTAGCACATGAAATATTTTTAGACACAATTACTAGTATAAGGAGTTGACTATCAAGCACTTCTTCAGAAATTGAGACTCCTGACTCTTAAGCAGCTTAATTGGAAAGTTAAATTCCACTTACAAGGGTGTTTTTTTAATCCAATCATTTTTTTTATTGAGCATCTACTATGGACCAGGCACCAAACTAGCCACAAAGCGATTCTGCTCTCATGGAGCTCACAGTCCAAGGAGGTAAACAAACATGCAAATGAACCATGATGAGAAAACTAAGCTTGTGCTGTCATCGAGGTGAGGCATTGTGAGCTCACAGAGAAAAGACTGGTGAGAGCTCTCTTAGAAAATAAAGTGAGGCTTCCCTAGCCTTCTCTTTGAAAGCAGACCACAGACATTGGAGGGCTGGGGGTGGTCCTAAAAGTATGACTGTCGCTCAGTTGTGTCCGACTGTTTGTGACCCCGCAAAAGTAGCTGGCTTGCCCTTAGGAATAAAACACGTGGTGCAAAAACACAACTCTCGAACTCTTGAACTCTCACTAAGCGTGCCACTGGGCGCACACCCTGAAACGGGGTGCCAGGGGGCCACTTGAGTCTGCTGGTCCCCTAGTGCCTCTCCATTTATACCTTCCTCTCCACATGCACCCATCTTGCGGTTCCTGAACCCCATCCTCTAACCCAAACCCAAAGCAGCCAAGGAGGTGCTGGGTGACAAAGGAGGGGCTGGAGGGAGCAAAGTGTAGATGTTTAGGGAGAGGTCATCTGTCTGTCTTGCTTGTTTTCCTGACTCTCCATGTCTTTGTTTCTCTGCACCATCTCCCCTAACTCTCTCCCTCATCCCCTTTGCCCCTATTCCCCCCAGTTTTATGCTTGAATCCCAGTAAGTTCAATGGAGGGAAGGTGGACTCTATGTTAAAATGCTTTCCATCCATGAAAAGAGGAGTCCAAAAGCTGGTGGCTGTTATTAGGTCATGTTAATGCCATTAAAAGCCTCCCTGTAATTTTCCAGAAAGGTACATCCTAGGTTGAGGCTCACAAGGAATGTATAATAGACTTTGGAAGAACTGGGAGAAGGAGAAGGAGTCTTAAATCAGAGGCTTAGAGACACAGAATCCTTAGGAAGTTGTGCGTGTCAGGTGAGAGGAGGACTAGGAAGCTTACTTCTCTTTTAATTATCTGATGCTCACACCACCCTCCTTTGTTGCCTTCAGCCTGAGCTGATAAGGAAAGACACCAATAAATATCCCGGTGGTCTGAAGGGAGAAGCCATGTTTCATGGGACTCCCTGCTTCTACAGCTGTTGTTAAAATATTACTGCTAATTAGCTGGCTAGTTATATATAAACCCTTACAAAGGAGTATTTTTACACAATCATAAAATAAATTAAACTACCAAAAATTCACGCTGTTAATTAAAATAACCCCTGTAGGAGGGGGAAAAATCGCTACAAGGCTGAGGTAAACAGGAGGCAATTTCACAGGCACAAACTGATTAATTTTATTTCCCATTACATGTATTTGCTAATATCATCAAAATTAGAAAATAAAGCAATTTTGCCTCGACAGTAGTTCAAATGGAGGCAGTGCCTAGCAAAGGAATGTAGCTACTCAGATATATCCTTGGCCCGAGGGCAGCTCTAAAAGACCCTCTCAGGAGGGACACACACTAGGTGGGGTGAGAGAAACAGTGAGCACCTCCTCAGCCCTCACTCAGCTCTGGGAACATCTGCGGGTATGACCTGTCATGGTCACATCGCCCTCTCAACCAGAGAAAACCACATGAGGATACAGGAGAAACTAGGATTCTGAGGATGGACCAGAGGGTGTAGAAAATAAACTAATCTACCCACAGTTCCAGGAATGGCCAAGATAGCTTTTGTTGTTGTTGTTTAGTTGTTAATTCATGTCTGGCTGCTTGCAGCTCCATGGACTGTAGCCTGCTAGGCTCCTCTGTGCATGGAATTATCCAGGCAACAATACTACAGTAGGTTGCCATTTCCTTCTCCAGGAGGTTGTCCCGACCCACAGATCAAACCCACATCTCCTACACTGGCAGATGGATTCCTTACCATCTGAGTCACCAGGGAAGCCTCCAAGATAGTCTTACTTACAATTTATTAACATGGTGTGCATACTCTCTGGTTTGCATGTTTCTCCTGCCCCAGATATTATAGTGGGGCAAACTCTAAAGCTTGTGTATAATTCCTATATTTAAATAATTGCCCAAACCCTTTGTGGATCATTCTTTTATAAAAGATTACAAGGGGTTAGTCCAAAAGCCGAGAAAATACATTTGTAACCCCAAAAAATGCTATTTAGGAAAGAATGAACTCCAATTTCAAGTTCTTACGTCTTTGTCTGACAGCCAAGTTAAATGATAGACTTTAAAGTAGCTAGAAAACTCTTCCAAACACACAAAAATTTTTAATCACCCCTGATCCCCCCAACCCAAGCTGCTCAACGCAAACATTCACCTGAAAATATACTCCTAAAAAGCCTAAATGCACGACTTTATGTCACTTTTCGTCAACCAGAAATATTCTCAATCCCCTTGGACCCGTCACTTAGTTGGTTATTTTATGGCACCTTGAAGCAGGGTTTATTCATTCTTACACCCCTTAAAATTCATCTACAAGTCAGGCCTGGGATAGCATCTGGTTTTATGGATGGCTCTCACACAGCCTCACAGACTTTGTCGGAGGGACACCAAACATTCGGGAGAAGAGGCAAAACTTCAGACCTACCTACAGGTGTTTTAGCTGAGCAACTCCAAACATCCAGATGTTTGGGGAGGGAGGGAAAAGAACAGCACTTTATAAATAATATTCTGCCTCTGACAAAGACGATGGACAAGTGCATGAACAATCCAAAAGAGCAGATAAAATGGGAAACACTCATGGTTGCCTCTACACGACGGACGATTTTATTCCGGTCATTTTGCTCTGCTGCAAAGTTCTCTCCCGAGCAGCATTTTGTACAGATTCACCATACCATAAGCCAGGATTTCCCCGGCTATTAGAGAAATGGCAGTCAGGGTGTCTGGGGCATGCCAAAGCCCCAACAAGAAGGCGGGTTTGATTCCCTGTCCTTAAAGGCTCCAGTTCACCACTGCTGCCCAGTGAAGATCTCCTTATTCCTTCCATTGGATGTCCTGGCTTCCAGTTTTCACCTCCACACAGCAGCCGAGTGACTATTCTAAAACTGTCGCTGAGATTCTCCATCTCCCACAAAGCCTCATCTCAGGATGAAGCCCAACCCCTCTGCAGAGTCTGCAGGGCTCCTGGTCAGCTGGTGAAGCTCACCGTCGATACCAGCCCTGTGTTCCAGCCCAAGAAGGATAACTTGCTGTGTTCTGGAATATTCCTGTACATCTTCACACCTGCCTGTCTGTGTAGTTGCAGTTTTCCCGGCCAGATCACCAGCCAGGAAGACACCCACTCTTATTTCACAACCATTCAGAAGTTGCCATCTCCATAAAACTTGCCATGGCCTCGCCAGCAGGGTCGTTCACTCCATCCTCAGCATGCAAGCAGCATTTATTTCAGGCTTTTCTCTCCATCCACACCACCTGATCTGGTCCATATCTAACCATGACCAAGACTGTCTATTTACCCCCTAAAGTAAAGTGTTAGTTGCTCAGTCGTATCTGACTCATTGTGACCCCATGGACTGTAGCCCACCAGGCTCCTCCGTCCATGGAATTCTTCAGGCAAGAATACTGGAGTGGGTAGCCATTCCCTTCTCCAGGGGTCTTCCCAACTCAGGGATCAAACCCAAGTCTCCTGAACTGCAGGCACTTTTTACCATCTGAGCCACCAGGGAAGCCCTATTTACCATTTACCCCCTAAACAGCTCTTAAAGGCCCTTCAACAGCCTTGATCCTAAGACAAAAACCAAAATCAAGAGCCCCTGAAGCCCTGCTGATCACATCCCCTGGACCCCAGGCCTGCTGGCCTCCATCACTACCTGGTTCCCCACATTTCCTCCTGTTTCAATGCTTGCCAACCCCCTGATTAGGATGCTAACCCCACCCCTTCCCTTCCAACTTCAAAACCTTTAATTTCCACTCATCCTTCTCAGCTCAAAAAAAAAGTCTGTTTCATGTAGAAACGCTCTCTGATCCTCCCTTTCCACCCAATTTCAGTCAGCTCTGTGGTTATATACACACAAAACCACGTCACTTTCCCTCCTTACACTGAAGTTAGTGCAATCTTGTTACATATTTAATAAGGTGAAATTTTGATTATTGTCTTTCTCTTCCATTAGGCTGCAAGCTCCACTGAGAGTAGAGATAGTGTTCTTACTCCGTTGTATTCCCAGATTCTAGCAAGGTACCTGGTTCATCATAACTGCAACATATCCATGACTATCATTCATGAGGGCAGAAGCTATCTTTTATTTGAATGTGGGTCCCAGCACAGGTGGGTCCTCAGACACAGGGAGACAGAGCCTATGCTTCTAACAATCAGAAAGACTGGACTAACTTCTAAGCATCCTCCTTTACATAACTGTGAGCCCTTATCTGTAGTATCATTCAAGGATAGGACAGATGGACCATGTCAGAGATGGTCTAGAAGCAATCCAAGCAATGGATTTGATGATCCCTCAAATCCTTTCCAACCCTCATGTTCTACAGTGCAACTGGAAAGAACTAGAAGGAGTGTGGGTGTAAGAAAGCATCAGTTCAGTTCAGTTCAGTTGCTCAGTCATGTCCAATTCTTTGAGACCCCATGGACTGCAGCACGCCAGGCTTCCCTGTCCATCACCAACTCCCGGAACTTGCTCAAACTCATGTTCATCAAGTTGGTGATGCCATCCAACCATCTCATCCTCTGTTGTCCCCTTCTCCTCCTGTCTTCAATCTTTCCCAGCATCAGGGTCTTTTCCAATGAGTAAGTTCTTTGCATTAGGTGGCCAAAGTATTGGAGTTTCAGCTTCAGCATCCTTCCAATGAATATTCAGGACTGATTTCCTTGAAGATTGACTGGTTTGATCTCCTTGAAGTCCAAGGGACTCTCAAGGGACTCTTCTCCAGGGGATCTTCCCAACCTAGGAATTGAACCCAGGTCTCCCACATTTCAGGCGGATTCTTTAACAGATGAGCTATCAGGGAAGCCCATAAGGAAGCAAGTGTGCATGCTAACTCACTTTGGTTGTGTCAACTCTTTGTGACTCTATGAACTATAGCCCACCAGGCTCCTCTGTCCATGGGATTCTCCAGGCAAGAATATTGGAGTGGGTTGCCATTTCCTTATCCAGGGGATCTTTCTGACCCAGGGATCGAATCCACGTCTCTTACATCTCCTGCATTGGCAGGCGGGTTCTTTACCACTAACACCACTTGGGAAGCCCTGTGTAAGGAAGAGAGATTTGTAAAACATAAGTGAAATTATAACACACCTCTTCACAGAAAGGAGGGTTTCAGAACAAATAAGAAGGATAGGCTTTTGCCAAGGTTTTCTTAATTGCTGGCAGGTAGCCTATAAAATATGTGTGTGATGGCTGAAAGGGAGATGTCAAAGATTACAGTCTCAACTCCCTGTCTGATGTCTACTCCTTCATTCCCAGCCCAGCCCTTATTTCTAGATTTAGATACAGCTCAAAAGAGACTCAGACTTTGAAGACCTAGGCAGAAAACTGTGCTAGTCACATGGAATCATTTTGAATGTTTTCTCAGCTGTTTCCTAAGAAAACAGATTTAACATTTGTCACCTTCATTCCCGAATAAGGAAAGCGATTTCACTTTCTACTGAAGCAAAAAACACAAGGTGGATTTGGCATTTGCTGAGTGCAGAGCAGGGTTCAGATCAATGGTGTGTCGAGGGTTTCTTTGTTTTTACCATCTTTCTATATTTTCACATTCCAGAAGCTAAATGAATTGCCCACACCTCTTCAGGGGGCTCCCTAATAGAATGATCCCATCAGGAAACTGTTCTTCTACATCCTCCTTATCATTCCTCTTTCCATTCTCCAGGTTTCACATCTTAGGCCAAAATTAGTCAGTTTCTAGAATATAAGAATGGCTGGGGGAAGGAAATGGAGAGGAAGAGAAAAAGGATGAAACAGAAAATTGAGCAAAACATGATGAAAGGGGCCCATAGGACTGCCTTTTATTTCTCTGCATATCTAAATTGACAGTCACAATATTTCATCTATCAAGTCAGGTCATACAATCAGAACATCAATTTCTGAGCACGTGTCATGAGCTATATTCCTTATACATATTAGTTCACTGATTTTCAATTACCCTAGAAGTTAAGTAGTATTGTTCTTATTTAACAGGTGAGAAATTTAAGGCTTCAATAAGATAAATATTGTGCCCAGTGTCACATTAACTAGTCACAGTTAGTTTTGGGTCCAGAGGTCAAATGCAGGTTTTCTGCCTCCAAATCCAGGTCTGATACCTATATCCAAACAATCTCAGAGAGAATCTGAAATGCTTCATTAACAAATACCCAGTTAGCTGTCATACTACATCACCCAGGGGTAATTTTGCTCCCAAGGGGACATTCAGGAATGTCTAGAGACATTTTTGGTTGTCACAATGGGTAGGTTCTCTTGGCATCTAGTGAACAGAGGCTAGAAATACTCCCAAAATCATACAATCCACAGGACAATGTCCACAACAAAAAAAAAATAATGATCAGGTCTGAAATATTAACAGCACCACAGCTAAGAAACTCTGTGCTAGGTACTCCCATTATTGTGTACAATGGGTCTTTTGCCACCAACTCAAGACTTTCCATGTTTAAACAGGGGAGTTCCTAACTTCTTCACATACAGTTACATGTTTTAAAATGTCTGGAAATGGCCAAGGTTCTTTTTAAGAATGAAAAAAAAAAAAAAAACAAGGAGAAAAAATAGAAAGAGAAGAAAGAAAAAGAATCAGAAAAGGGGAAGGAGACAAGTTAATGTTAGACACCTACACTGCAGCATTCAACAGCTGGATCACATTACATGGAAATCCACCCCAGCGACACCACAACAGGCTGCTTTTGTGTCTTCATGAATAACACAATGTGCTGGGTAAATGCTTTTCCCCATTTAGAAACAGGTAGTTAATGGGAATTGAAGTGATCAAATGCTGTGTACCCCAAGGTTACTTACATCACAGGCCTGGGTGGCCCAGAGCTCATAAATAAAGCATTGAAGCGTCTTATTTTAGGCCCGGTCAGATAAGCAAAAGCTTGCATCATGTGAGCTGAGCCCACAGTGTGATATGACACTGAGCCTGCTAATTCCAGGACCTCTTGGAATGTGACATTTCGAGCACAGTATGCAGAGTGCACGCCCTGTAGAAGCTCTGTGGCCCACCAGACCTTAATTTTCCACCGTCTCCTTGATTCAACTGCCGCAAGAGAGGGTGTCACAGAGCTGGACTTTCAGCAATCCCAAACCCCTTCCCTGTTACTCAGAAGTGAACGTGAGGCACATTTGCAACTTCTAATTCTCATTGACTCACTTGCTGGGACAAGGACCACACACGGCTTGACAGCCCGCCAACTCGCACAGACTATTCCCACCGTAAAGGTTTGGCCCAACTCAGCCCAGCTTGGCAGCTCAAAAAAACAGCTGCCGGACCATGGTGGAACAGGGAGTTGATTATAAGAAAAGAAAAATGTCTATTCTTTCCCTCAAATTTTTACATGTAATTATGTAATCATATCCCTATTCAGATACTTTGACATAAATTGTACTTAATTAAATTGTTGCTAATTTGTTGTTTTATTATTAGTTCATGGCTTGTTTGCCGATATCCACCCACAAGTCATGTGCAACGCATGCACACACACACATACTGATGCTCAGCCTTACTAGTGTTGTTGTTTTGAAAATAATGAAAATGTTCTATGCAAATAATTTCTCTATTTGACAGAATCACAAAATTTCTCCAAGAGTGCTTATTCATATGGTACACAAATGGCTGGATGAATAACTCTAATGTGATAGTTTGCTGGTGTTACTGTTTCTTTTCTCACAGACTTTCTATAATCTGATCATATCAATCAAATAATATATTCACTGCATCAAATAAATTCTCCCTACTGTAAAAAAAAAAAAAAAAAAAAACAGCTCCCATAATAAACATATTTCCCAGTGATCAGTAACCATTTCTCACTCAGATCCTGAGTATAGCACTAAGAAAATATCTTCAATATATGTTTTTACACTTAAATCTGGGGTAAGACACATGTTCTGAATTTCCTCCAAGGTTATATAATTAGTCATTGACTAAAAGCCAACCTCATTCACCATGAAACCATCTTCTGGAAGAAGGGACACTTCCCTCTAATACACATCACTTCTCCTACCCTACTTGGAATTTGTTCAGGTACCAACTCTTTTGCCTCTAACACTGTTGCTCAAAGTACAGGCCTCACAAGACCTGCCTGTTAGGAATTAAGACTGTAATCAGCTCTTTAGGATGTTTATTAGAAATGGAGATTCCTAAATTCCACGCCAAACCAATTTAATCTCACTCTCTAAGAGAATCTGCATTTTCAACAATATATGCAAGTAAAATTGGCTTCTTCTTTGACTCTTGAGGAATATGGACTGAGGGGTGGAGGAGAAAAAGAAACATATTATTAGACAATTTTCCCTGGAACAAGGGATGTAAATGAGGTTCTGGAAAAATGTGCTCATTAACTCACTGCATTTGAAGTAAACTAATATCAAAGATTGCACTCTAAAAATCATCAGTTGGCTATTGCCCTACATCCTCTCAACCTACCAAAAAAAAAAAAAAATCTGGTCTTCAGAATGATAGCCCTGTTTCCACAAAAAGAAGGAGGCATGAAACAGAGATAAAGCATTTTTCCATGCTATCTTTTAGAATGAATTTTCAACCAAACAGGTTTTATTAAAAAAAAGTTTTCCTAGATAAAACTCCACTTACCCCTCAAGCCTTCTAGTTCTAGTTCTATATTTTGCTGGATAATCATCTCTTTGGTTTCCTATTCCAGCTCATCATCACTGTGATGACAGAGTAAAGTGAATTTAATTCAAAGTTCCAGAAGAGGCTCAAAGGTTACACAGTCACATAATTTACACCAAAGAGATCAGCTCTATCTTCAGAATTAGACTTGCACCCACACGCACACCCAAGAGTTGTGGACTTCAAGCACCTTTGTTAACCTTATTCCAGGTAGTTGCTGAGATTGGCTGTGTAAGTGTATGCACTGTTGACAGCGCAAGCATTGCAATCATTTATTAATATCACTGATTAATAGTGTGCTCGTGGCTATGGTCATGTGAGTGGAGTCAGGGGGCCTGTTTCACCCACCAGAGATTTCTGCGTGTGTGCGTGCTAAGTCATTTCAGTCGTGTCTGACTCTGTGTGACCCTATGGACTGTAGCCTGCCAGATTCCTCTGTTCATAGGGTTCTCCAGGCAAGAATACTGGAGTGGGTTACCATGCCCTCCTGCAGGAGATCTTCCTGATTCAGGGATCAAACCTGTGTCTCTTATATCTCCTGCACTGGCAGGCAGGGTCTTTACCACTGGCGCCACCTGGGAAGCCTACCAGAGATTTCTACCAGCCCCCGAATGAAGAGATCTGAGGATACAGACAAGCAATCAACCATTCTCATCAGCTCAAATGCAGGTGCTTGAGGGGAAGAACTCTGTTTTATGTTTCTCTGTCTCCCCCACATCACCTATAATAACATCTACTTGGGCACATAGCTGACCCCAGAAACATACATGTCTCAGTAAGAACCATCACACGAGGACTGTCACCCAACCTTGGTCTGTGGCTACAAAGACCAGAGAGAGCACATTTTTGAACCTTCTGTTTCCAACACAGGGACCTGGACTTCTTCCCCAAAAGATTCAGAGATAAGAAGGCAGCCTCATCACACCTGAGCAGAAAGGATACCACGGACATGCTCCTTGCACATTCAGACCCTTTCACTTTGGAACCACGGAGAAGGGAAGAGTCCAACCCTCTCCCAGGAACCACAGCACCTCCACCTGGCTCCAGCTGTATTCGAGATTTACCGTGTGGCCTTGGGAGGCTCATTTAACCTCTCAGTGTCTTAATTTCTTCATCTGGAAAATGAAGATGCTATCTACAGTATGGGCACGGCATTTCAAGGTTAATGAGTGAGGCTGATATTGAAATGCAACCTTGCAGGGTAATGTCTAATTTGAGGGAGGAAGTGAGGCACAGCCGCGCACTTCTGGTGGCTGTAACATATGCGGGATCACAAAATTGGGCCCTAAGGTTAGCAGTGCACATGACGAGGGCAATAAGCCATTCACAAGGCACCACCTGGAGTCTTTTATTGTTATTGCCAAGTGCAGTTGATAAAGCAAAGAAAGCAAAGGATCGGCAGCCCTCATTTATCAAATGTATTGATACAGATCCGATATTGACAAGCAATGAGCCACTTTTAGAGTCAGATCAATAAATCCATTTCATAATACAGTAGAATCTCGACACTTCGTCCCAGAATCCATCCATCTAGATATTAGAAATCCATCCTGCCTTGCCTGCAGTCTGTCAAATGTCACCACGGACTGCAGAAGCCACCCTGCCAAGTCTATATCCTGAATCAAATCCCAATGGAAACTTCCCAGATATAAATAACTACTATGAACATACAGGGAAGAAAAATAGCTATGAAGTTTCACTCTTACTTTTTTTTTTCCTTTTAGCCTGTGACAAGTAAAAAAAAAAAATCATAGAGTTACTCACTCTCCAAAAACAATCTAAACCCAGAAGGTTTAACCAATTCAATTTTCTAGTCCCTGTGACAACTGTTTTCATCCATGGAACAGCGTCTGGGGCACGTCTACAGGACTAATCCCATGGTGCTTCCACGGGCAGGCCCTGCTGGAAACTCTGAGAGAAGCTTCCGTTCCTGAACACTCTGTGGGCAGCGGCATTTGATGACACTCGGAGTCTCACGCCATGAAGACAGATTCTTTATTTACAGTCCGAGAGGCAGCGACTGTCCTTCTACTTGGGAGTGGATTATTGAGATCCTGCAGAGTCAGTGGTGAGCAGAGTTTAATAGAAGTGGGGAAACCCACTCAATGTTCACTAGGCCCAGGAGAGTAACAGAAAGAAAGTAAAAAAGTGAGCTTGAAAATCGGAATATCCAGCTTTGAATAGGGTTGAGTCAAGAATGTGTGGTCTTGGTTAAATCATTTCACCTCCCTGAGCCTCGATTTCCCCTTTGTCAACAGGTGAAGAGGGCTGTGCAAGAATCAAACAGTATGAAAGCTCCTAACTCAATGCCTATCACCTAGTAAGTGCTCCAAAAATATGTGGTGAAATACAATCTGAAACAAGAAATACTGAATTATTGACATCATTCTGTAACCAATGGGCATAAGTTCGCATGCTGAATGCACACGATATGCCAAGCACTAAATGGTGGGAATAGAGCTAAGAAGACTAGATTATGATGTTTGTCCTCAGGTTAAGACAGAGAAAATGCACAGGGCTGGATTAGGAGACCAGTCATTGTTAAATACAAGACCCAGATCTGGAACCTAGAGGGCAGCCACTCCACCCACATCCAAGTCGAGAGGACTGTGAATTATCCAAAAATTCCTTGCCTAAATGTAGCTCGTTACACTCTGGTTTTTTACAACTTACAGACTAATTCCTGTGCTCATTTGTCCACAGAATGTAAACTCGTTTTAATATTAGCCTCAAACAGGTTGTTGGTTAGGAAGGTAAATCTGCTGCAAATATAAACACCTAAGCATGGATTGGTTTAGGATTATCTAAACATCCAAAGGAAAGATTCAAGGGCAGACATGAGTGCCATCCTGGAAAGCTGAAGGTAAATTAAAATGCCATATAGAGTATTAAACTCTTTTTCTATTGAATCACATTAGGTATTTGCATTCTTCAGGCACAGCCTCTTTGAAATCTGTCCTCATGAACAATAAAGAGAAGGAGTAGGGAAAGAGGTAGGAAAGAGAAGAAAAGAAGAAAGAGGAAGGAGGGGAGGAGAAGAGGAGGAGGAGGAGAAACTAAAAATCTCCAAAGAAAGAGCTCAGATCTCTGTCCGGCTGCTCAGCAGACATTCAGCAGGGATTTTTTTTTTTTTTCCCCTTCCCAAAGGAATAGCAGGAAATGGGAGTGAATTCAGCAAATTAGAAGGCCTTCCCTTCTCGAGGCTTCCCTTCCAACGGTAAATAGACATTATTTCTTTCCCAGAACTTAGAGGATTTGTTGTTGTTTTATACAAGAATGATTTAAAGACAACAGTCTCTCATGGGCAACCCCAATATTTGCTTGCCGCAGAATTTCCCAGGCCCAAATTATATGGGAATCAGCCATAGGATTTTTGTCATATTAGATGTCACCTCTACTATTATTTGTTTCATATGACATTTAAATCAAGTTACTTTTTAAATTTTTACTATATTTCTAGGCAGTATTGTCTATAAAACCATGGTTATTATGGTGTGAGTTATATTTTCCTAATACACATTGAGATAAATCAATATTATTAATATAGCATAGTGGAGTGATTAGCAGGATAGATACTGACTGCATTCAAATCCCGGCTTTACCACTACTAGCTGTGTGATCTTGGGTAAGTTACTTAAACTCTCTGTGCCTCAGCTTTATGATCTATTAGATAGCAACACCTTCTTCATAGAGTCACTCTGAGGATTCCACTAGTTAAGATCTGTAAAGCACTGGTATCTTCTCGAAACCTCTACATGAACAACAGTATTGGGAACTCTGAAGGCACGCAAACATATACCATCAAGATTTGCCTACACTGTTCCTCTTTCTTAGGGATACTCTATTGCCTCCACTCTCCCATCCCATATGAAAACCAAAAACAAAAGCAGAAAACAACACGGTCTCATTCCAGCCCTCTTGAGAGCCTACCCATTTTAATCACCATGTTGAATAGACAGAACAGTAATTACAAACACTTATTGAGCATGCATTACTTTCCAAGCCTTATGTTCAGTCCTTTGAATATATCATATATCATCTAATTTAATTTTCAGTTTTACCCTTTGAGGAAGCCCCAAGCTTAAAGAAATTAAGTGATTTTCCTAAGGTCCTACACCCAGGGGGTAGAAGGAAAGGTCAGGATTCAAACCCAGGTCCATCTGACTCCATAGCCTACACTTATCCCATTAAGCCATGTGGTCCCACCATGAAGTTCTCTCTTCCAAGAACCCGTCACAGCCTTCAGACAGACATAAACTTTCTTTCCTCTCCCACTGGACTTGGTAAAGTCCAGTTTATAATATGTTCGTAATTATTTAACTATTTGTCTTTCTCTCTCTGTTATTCATGACCATCTTTTCTAGTTGGATTTTGGAAAGAAATCATCCTAAAATTTCCCTGAATTTGAGAAAGGGCTACATTCTACTGGGCTGAATATAACATTTTCTTTACAACTCCAATCGCCTTTATCAACGACAAATGCTGTAATGTTCTACGCCGTAGACGTGACTTTAGGGCAATTTTTGTCTGTGTGGTACCCAGTGACTGTCAGAAAAACACAGACTCCAGAGCCCCGCCCCAGATCTATTGAATCAAAACCTCTGGGTTAAGGGCCAGGAGTCACTTAAGTTTCAGAATCATTGCCTTAGGCTATGGATGGGCATTTGACCCTGTTTTATACTCCTAGACGCAGACTGTATTTTAGATCTTGTGTCTGTTTTTCATGGTTTTCCTGACCTCTCCCACCCTGCAAGTTGACAGCTATCATTTCTCACTGCCAACCAACATTGCAGCATAAATTTTTCCTGTTTTATCTTCTAGCAAGCAATGCTAAGGTTTCCAAGCTTTCTTTTTTGTTTTAACATTGTCCTGAAAACTAGATTCTTAGGCAGGTGCCAATTTTAAGTGCATTATATCAGAGCGATTCTTCTGGACAGGAGTGAGTGGCCTGTATCTCAATGCTGGTCCCACGCCCTCTCTTCTGCACACCACACCCCACACTGCCATCATCCATGGTGGTCCTGAGTCCCCTCCCCAGACAGCAATTTCAAAACCACTGACATAATGCAACCTTCGGGCAGATCTTGCCACATACTTAGAGTGACAGATACCTTATTTTTTTATACATATTCAAGATTATCAGAGAAGGGTTTTTTTTTTTTTTCATCAAAGTATGCCAGTGTAAAGTCAAGAGTGTCTCTTTTTATTTGAGAGCATGTCACCAAATTTATAAATCACCCCTATATTATATTTGCAAAGTCACTCCTTAAGTGAATATCCTTAACATGGGAAACAATAATCTCATTGTATCAGTATCTGGACTACCATTTACTTGTCACCCTCTGTATTTAACTTACATGCAGAGTATATCATGAGAAATGCTGGACTGGATGAAGCACAAGCTGGAATAAAGATTGCTGGGAGAAATATCAATAACCTCAGATATGCAGATGACATCACCCTTATGGCAGAAAGTGAAGAAGAACTAAAGAGTCTCTTGATGAAAGTGAAAGAGGAGAGTGAAAAAGTTGACTTAAAACTCAACATCCAGAAAGCTAAGATCATGGCATCCGGTTCCACCACTTCATGGCAAATAGATGAGGAACCAGTGGAAACACTGACAGGCTATTTTTGGGGGGCTCCAAAATCACTGCAAATGGTGACTGCAGCCATGAAATTAAAAGATGCTTGCTCCTTGGAAGAACAGTTATGACCAACCTAGACAGCTTATTAAAAAGCAGAGACATTACTTTGCCAACAAAGGTCTGTCTAGTCAAAGCTATGGTTTCTCCAGTAGTCATATATGGATGTGAGAGTTGGACTGTAAAGAAAGCTGAGAACCAAAGAATTGAGGCTTTTGAACTGTGTTGATGGAGAAGACTCTTGAGAGTCCCTTGGACAGCAAGGAGATCCAACCAGTCCATCCTGGGGAAATCAGTCCTGAATATTCATTGGAAGGACTGATGCTGAAGCTGAAACTCCAATACTTTGGCCAACTGATGCGAAGAACTGACTCATTTGAAAAGACCCTGATGCTGGGAAAGATTGAAGGTGGGAGGAGAAGGAGACAACAGAGGATGAGATGGTTGGATGGCATCACCGACTCGATGGACACGAGTTTGAGTAAACTCCGGAAGTTGGTGATGGACAGGGAAGCCTGGCATGCTGCAGTCCATGGGGTCGCAAAGAGTTGGACACGACTGAGCGGCTGAACTGAACTGAACTACTTTTCAAAAGGCTCTTGGGCAAAAAAAAAATGGTCAAGGAAATTTGCCTTTTCAAGAAACCCTCTCCCCTGCGAAGGAGAATGTCAGAGAACCCAGAAAAACTTTCTAACCTTTAAAAATTTGAGGCGTCTTTTATTGGCTGTGTTCTAAATAGATTAGTAGTCTATAGTCTAAAAATAAGTTCCAAGCAGCAGTTTTAAATTTGAAAAAAATATTTAGGCAAAGTTCTCTTATGCTCTTTTTGGTGTTTTTCTTCCAAAATGTATTATGTTGAGATGCAGCATTTAGGAAGTAAATATAACATCATAAGCAGTATAAGCAGGGGCACATGGAGGGAACATGATATCTTTGGTGAATTAGTACGAGATTCAAAGACACATCTAGAGAGAGAGAGTCACTGCGGCCAAAGGTTGATACTTAGTGAGTACAGGTAAACTGTGTACACAGTGTTCCTTTCACTATTCTTTCAACTCTTCTGTAGCTTGGAAATTTTTCAAAATAAAATTGGGGGAAAATGTTCAAACACACAGAGCCCAGTCATCAGAGCCTGGATGAGGAAACTGAGGGGTGAGGAAACTGAGGCAGCTAAGATGCAAAATTTAAGGAAGCACCTGCAGGACTTGGAGGGTGAGAGCTTCCTTGGCACTGGGGCAACTCGGAGAGTGAGCACCTCTTTAAATTTTGCACTGTAGGTACTCGCTTGCTTCACCCTAGAGTCAGCCCAACATTAGCAAATTTCACCTGCTTCCTCACATTGTAGTGATCTTAAAGAGAAGAAGCTTATAGTCAGTGTTATCCATACACTGATTCTCTCATTTATTCACCAAGCATGTATCACATCCCAGCTACATGCTCAGTGACTACTCAGCTAGGAATGCATTCTGTGCCAATAAACCATTTTGGGGCTTCCAAGGTGGCACTTTCCAAGTGGTAAAGGACCTGCTTGCCAATGCAGGAGACATAAGAGACACAGGTTGGGAAGATCCCCTAGAGGAGGGCATGGCAACCCATTTCAGTGTTCTTGCCTGGAGAACCCCATGGACAGCGGAGCCTGGCAGGCTACAGTCAATAGTGTCACATAGAGTCAGACACAACTGAAGTGACTTAGCACATACGCACGCAAACCATTTTGACTCTCAAACAGAATAATCTTAAACCAAATTCCTGCCACTCATTTATTCATCTATGTGTTAAGTGCCAGAGACACTATGATGACAGACCAGTTCCTGCTAAAATATCTCGCTATCTGCCAGACACTGTTTTAATGTTATAATTTTTATCATCATCATCATCATCTATTGGCATGTCTATTTTCCCAATTCCATGGAACTATTTCAGGGCAGGGAATGAATATTATTCATCTTTGTTTTTTTGACACTCAGGATGGTATAAAGTATCCAATAAATATTTCTTGAATGGATGAAACCATAAGTCTACTTTTTTGTTCAGCCGCAAAGATTTGCCACAGTTAGATGACTAGGAAACTTCCTCCCAGATTGCCTAATAATACCAGCTAACACGTACCGGGGCTTAAAAGCTGCCTGGTATTTCCTGAGCTCTTTCTATACGTCAACTCAATTAAGCCTTGCAAGAAGGCTGCTGCTGCTGCTGCTAAGTCGCTTCAGTCGTGTCCGACTCTGTGCGACCCCATGGACTACAGCCCACCAGGCTCCCCCGTCCCTGGGATTCTCCAGGCAAGAACACTGAGTGGGTTGCCATTTCCTTCTCCAATGCATGAAAGTGAAAAGTGACAGTGAAGTCGCTTAGTCGTGTCCAACTCTGTGCGACCCCATGGACTACAGCCTACCAGGCTCCTCTGTCCATGGGATTTTCCAGGCAACAGTACTGGAGTGGGGCACCATTGCCTTCTCCTGCAAGAAGGCTAAGAGTCCCTTTTTACCTATAAGAACACAGAAGAGAGAGAGAAAAAGTGTGTGTGTGTGTGTGTGTGTGTGTTAGTCACTCAGGTGTGTTCAACTCTTTGCAACCCCATGGACTGTAGCCTGCCAGGCTTCTCTGTCCATGAAATTCTTCAGACAAGAATAATGGAGTGGGTGGCCATGCCCTTTGCCAGGGGATCTTCCCAACCCAAGGATCAAACCCAGGTCTCCTGCACTGCAGGCAGATTCTTTACCATCTGAACCACCAGGGAAATCCAAGCACACAGGAGAGTTTGAATATCTTTCCCAGGGCTGCACAGCAGATAAGAGGCTATTCCAGAGTTTGCACCCAGGAACCTGGCTCTGAAGTCTGCCCTCTCAGTGACTCTTTTAAACCCTCTCACAATTCTGACCCAAAGGGGTACTCCTTCCATCCCCAAACAGCACTTGTCTTCAGCTTGTTTTTCACCAAATATTATTAATACCTAGAAAGACCTAGAGGGCACCAGGGATGCTTTTAGCAAAATGATCCTCAATTCCGATGGCCAAGTCAGACTTTGGGGGACTTCCTGCTTAATTTCACCTTGTCTAAATATAACCACCTAAAAATAACCCAAAGGGGAAGTGTCTCAGAACCGCCAGAGAAGCCACGGTACACTGTGGAGGACGTGATGTGAAAGAATGATCTGGCCTCCTAAAAACACTGCGGTGCTTTCCAATACCAGCCAGCGGCATATTGGGATGAGGAAACAAAGTCTCCGATTATTGAAATTCCATAGTGTATTTAATTATCCAATTATCTTATTGTATTAACAAGTGCAAGGGCACAATAGCAATTGCTGAGATTTTTGCAATTTGGAACTGCAGAATTTACTCTGCCCCTCAGCTGACAACTTCTCATGAGCCTGTCCATTTTTCCGGGATTATGCACATAGTCTTATTTTTTAACTACTTCATTTAGAAATCAAAAGTAAACCAGATCCCCCTTTATGCCACTCTACTTTTTAAGTATAACCCTGCTACTGACTGAGCTTATTTTAAGGGGAAAGATGTGCAAATTCACAACACTTTTGTTTTCACCAATCACTTTAGGTTCTTTCCTCTTTTGAAATTAAAATAATATAACATAAAATATAAATTTAAAAAGTAGTTACACAAGTTATATATTTTCAATAATGCGAATACATTCACAATACATTCCTGTTCATCTGCTTAATAAGGACCTGTCCCAAAGGGTTCAGGTATCAAACTGAAAAACCCAGAGCATTTTACCAAAATATCTAAAATAGGTATACTATGATATTATCACACACTTCTATTCGCTGCTGCCCCATATGAAATGTAATCGTGCAAAATTAAACATTCCATACATTTTCCATTCATTCTCTAACACTCTCCCTATACTCCAAAATAGGCTATCACACTTTCAAGTTTACAGGGACAAAAGGTAAATCACATTTCTTGTTTCCAAAAGCATTCCGTGTAATAGGTCTTTTCATTTTGGGGTTTTCATATAAGTATCAACAGACTCTTTACACATAGAACATAATTAATCCATACCATTGGCTACATCCCTACCCAAATGGGAATCTTCTTTGCTGATATTCACTCCTGGAAAAGTCATACCTGCATTTTCTCAGGCTAAATTTGGTCCAGACCATTAGGAATGATGTTTCATTTACTTGAGCATGACCAGGAGGTATAATCTTATGTAGGAAAACCTGGCCACTTCTCCCAAGTAAGTAATAGCTAAGAACACAAACCCGGGCCCCCAGCTGCCTGGTGTTTGAATCCCAATCTGCAACCATTTAGCTGTGGGACAATGAAGCAAGTCCCCTTTGCTTTCCCAAGCTTCAGTTTTTGCAGTAGGAAACCTAGGATAATCACAATACCTTTCCCATAGCTTTGTCAGGCAGATGAAATGAATTACTCTATATATAAGGTCACCTAAAACACAGCCTTGTCCTGCCCAGATGTGACACCTGATACTTTTCAAAGCTGTTGCCCAACAATAACATCACTGGGGTCTCAGCATCTTCCTGGGAAACAGTGGGAGCAAAGGCTATGATGCCCATTCTACAGGGGAAAATAGTGAGATTCAGACAGGGTTCCTGGTGGTCAGGACTAGAACCCCTGAACCCAGCCTAGGATTATTTCACTACTTCCCTTTACATTCAGAACACACTGACTCAGTGTCCCAGACAGATCCCTGCTTGTGTTTCTCTGAGGTGGTGGCAGGGCTGGCAAGAGGCTCTTGTTTCAAATCCTTGTTTCTGTTGCCAGGCTCGTCTTGAATAGCAAAAGAGCCCCCGATCGGCAGAAGACACATCAACAAGACTGCCTTAATCATGCTTTCTGCTAACGACGAAATGAAAGTTAATTTCATGCCTTGCATTCACAGACAAAAAGGTTCAGAGCTGTTTAAATTCTCTTCAGCCCAATGACAGTTAGTAAACAGGAGGCTTCGTGTTCTAATGCTTGAAATCACCCTTCGTATCTCAATATATTATTTATGCACTCAGCTTAAAATAAACAGCAACTTGCAAGTAGGTGAGTGGTCTCATCCAGGATGAACTTTTTTTTTTTCACTCTGACAGTTACTTTAAAACATCGGTAAACAACCTTAATTCACTTCTAACGAATTAGTAGGCGACTGCTGCGTCTCCAGGAGGCAAGCAGATTGTATTATTAACCAAAACAACTTTCTCCCTGTCAATCATCTGCACCTCACAGAAGGACGTGGGTTTTGCTGTGCCGTTACTCAAACCAAGCCATGAGAGCATGTGATTCCAGATGATTCCTTCCAGGTCATTCTCTTGCGGATCTTTGATTAGATCTCTTGATTCAGAGATGCAGAAGAGGGCCTGCAGAAGGACTCTCGGTGCAGCTTGTTAAGAAAGACACAGACAATAAGAACCTTCCGGTGAGTAAAGAGCTGGGAAGTCAAAGCAGACAAACTCTGCTTGTGGAGGGAACTGATGCTGACCAAGACCACCTTAAGGGGGACTCAGTAAGTACCACCAAATATTTGAAAAACGGTATCACTTTGGAGTAGGAAGACTGGTTCTTTGTAGGGATGGATGGTAAAATCAGGACCTGAGCATGCAAGATATGTAGAAGGTGGATTTGGGTTCAACTCAAGAAAGAATGCTGTTATAGAAAAGAGTTGTCTCTTGCAGTAGCAGGTCTGCCTCTGGGGGTGCTCGGGCACCCACCAGATGGAATCCTGAGAACTGGCCAAGAAATATGACCAGAGATGAAACATGCATGGACCTTTCCCAGATATAAGGTCTTATAGCCTGTGAATCTCAGGGGGACTCACAAAATGGGCTTCAATAAGCAGTCACAATCCTTTCTCAATTTCTCTCTGGAGTTTTTAAAGGGTGATAGCCACTCTTTAAAAATACGTGTGTGTGTATACACACACACACACACACACACACACACACACACACACACACACATATATATATATACCATGGAATAAGCTAGGCATGCTGTTGGTCAATCTACAGTTGTTCACATGATGCCAGAGCATTGGTTAACCTCCCAAAATAAAAATATGTCCCATTTAGCAGGAAAAATCAGTCGAAGCAGCTGCTGTAGGATTCTACAGTTTCTGCCTGCTCTTGAGCTTTGTAACTTGCAGCCCTCAGCCAGTCCATGGACCAGAGGCCTCTCCCAAGTCACCTGGGCTGGCACATGGTCACAAAGGGGTGATCCATTAGCTCACCATTGTAGCTGGCCTCCTCCCCCACCTCAAGTCTGGAAACACAATATTTAGCAACTTATCTAAGAGATGTCTCCTTCAGTTTAATCATTAACAAAACATCACGGACCTCAGAGAAACGTGCAGTGTCTCCCAGAAACCAACCATTTCTTTGAGATGCAAATGGACTGATCAAAACACAGAGTTAAAAGAAAATCAAAAAAAGGAAAAAAAGAAAAAAAGGAAGGAGAGAGACAGAGATAAGGGAAGAGAAATTCAGATACCTTGCATTCATATCCACGGTTGATATCAACACTTTCACACAATATGCAGACATGTATTCTTCCAAATTGTCTAGTAAACATGAACTGAATATTTTGGGGGGTTGGTCAGACTTTTGCACATCAAACATATTGACAAACGATTAGAGAGTTCAGTAATGTTAAATTCTTGAAAGGAATTCAGATTCTCAATACTTGGGTGTGAAACTCAGAGTTACTGATTTCCTAATACGGCAAAAACAGACATCCAATATTTACACTATACATAACATACATATGCACAGAACATAACATGACAATAATGTGTTATACTTACAAAGTACCCTTCATCCATGGGGCTCCAATTTTACCAATATTAGTTCACTGATTTTCGCAAAAAACCTGAAAGGCAGAGGGTAAGTTTGTGTTACCCCCACTTTGCAGATGGGGATACAGAAATGCATTAGGAGAATAAATTATTGGCCTGTTACACTGAGAGAATTCAGTTATGGGAGAACAAGAATTACAATTTTCATCTTCCCTGTCAGAATACAACTTGACCACCTATCTTTTCCTTGGGGACTGATATTTCCCATGTAATTTCCACCACAATCTCAATGTATTAAATACATTTTACCCAGAATAAAACAGTGCAGAATGGCACTTGGTCCAAAGAGCTCAGAGACCAATATTCCTTTAATACCAGAGAAAAGGTTAAAAAAAAACAAAAAAAAAAACAACTTCCCATATCCAGTTTAAACAAGGAGAAAAAAAATTAGATTGACAAAATAAAATCATCCAACTAAAATTTGGCCTGAAAATAATGTTACTATAGTTCAGTTTGTTATACACATACTTATGTTCACATGTCAGCATATGGACTTGTCTTTAAAAATTATTCCAAGGAAGTCAGAAGCTTCAGAAATAATCTCATTTAACAATATTTTTAGAAGGGTATATTTTTAACAACCCTTTCTAGGACACCCCATCATTTCTGCCACTCTCAGGCCATTTATTTGGGCACTGACTAAATAATTAACATTTACTGAGTTCTCACTATATACAAGTTCAGTGCTCCATGTGGTTTCTTGGAGGACACAAAAATGTGTAGACAATAAGAACTTCATCAAAAAATTTCATCAACAACCATCAAGAAACTTAAAATCTTACAGTTCAAGGATTTGAGTACAGTAACAATCTCTCTGATTTATCTGGAAAGATTCAATGGTTTTGGACACTCCTGGTGAGTCACAAACACCAGTCCCAGAAGGATGGCTCCTTCGGGGAACGTTTTCCAAAAAGATGAGTTTAGGCTCTGTTTATGAGACAAACTATTTGGTTCATAAAAGCTGTGTCTCCTTAAAAATGTCTGACACACAGACAGAGAAAGAGAAAAATCGTATGATATTCCTTATATGAGGAATCTAAAAAAAAAAAAAATTATTCAAATTAACTTGTTTACAAAACAGAAACAGACTCAGTGACTTGGAGAACGAACTCATGGTTGCAGAGGGGAAGGGACAGTAAGGTCGTTTAGAGCTGACATGGACACATGGATAACCAACAAGGTCCTACTGTATAGCACAGGGAACTCTGCTCAATATTATTTGAGCAGCCTGGATGGAAAGGGAGTTTGGGGGAGAATGGATCAGGGGCTGAATTGCTATGCTGCCACCTCAAACTATCACAACATTGCTAACTCATTCCCTCCCTTCTTTCTCTTTCTCCAGGAGTCTTCCCGCGGCCTAACTTTATTGATCCATCTCTTTACTTATTTTTCTAATTCTTCCCCCCACCTCCCACCCGCCACTAGGATACAAGCTCCATGAGAGTGAGGAACTGCTTTATTCACCACTAAATGAATCCTAAGGTCAAAGGACCCCGTAAATACTGGTTGAACAGAAGAATCACAGTGCTGAACTGGGTGTTTGGCCTTTCTCCTGCATCTCCTTTTACTCTCTCTGGGATGTTATTATAATTTCTAACAAATACACCTCAAAACTGGATCATAATAGATTTTTCCAGCGAAAGGGGAAAAAAATTCATTCTCAATGAATTGTTTCTGAAAACTATAATAAATGCCCATTTTATCATTTTCCCTTCTCCTGACTGCTTGAGCACTGGGCCAAGAGTCAGGTAACCTTGCTCTCCAAACAGCATCACTGTGGGTGGCTCTGTGACCCTGACCTCTTCACCCTCCAGGGCCTTTTGTTTCCCAATGGCAAAATAAGAAATTTTCAGAAGTTTATTTTCAAGCTGCCTTCTTCCCAGGTGACTCAGATGGTAAAAAAAAAAAAAAAAAAAATCTGCCTGCAATTCAGGAGCCACAGGAGGTGTAGGTTCGATCTCTGGGTCAGGACAATCTCCTGAAGGAGGGCATGACAACCCACTCCAGTTTTCCTGCCTGGAGAATTCCATGGACAGAGGAGCCTGGTGGGCCACAGTCCATGGGGTCACACAGAGTCAGACATGCTTAGACACTAACACTTTCACTTTCACGTCTGGTTCAGAAACTATGGAGATCAACATACAAGTGATGGGCCAAATTATATTTTTACATCTTCTGAGTTCATACCACTTTCTAAGTAGAAGCTTATCTTGAAGATAGCAAGGTCATTTCATAGGAAGCAAGTAGAAATCCCAGAGGGAAGGATTTGATTATTCAGTCATATCTACAAGCCTGCAATTTTGGACAAACACCCCAGATATCCCAGAAAGCTCATTTCCCCCCAAGATCACACCCCAACATACAACAGACACACAAAGGAAGGTGCCACATCAGCTGGTTATGACATCTTGAGTCACAGACACTTCAGTGGGGCCTCTAAACAGACTTCTTATTTACTTGCACATTAAAGAAACTCATACCTTCACCAGTCAGATATTTTCCCCCCAAGCATCTGAACAGCCAAAGAGATTTAGAAGCAATTAACATTCACAAGTAACAGAGCAATCAACAAGGGAATCGCTAATGGGACTGGACAGAATCCAAAAGCAGATATTAGGATAATAGTGAGTCCCTGACCTAGGGTACGGTGTTAATTCTGGAGGGCAGACTCGTGGTACGTTTTCAATAGCTTTGCGGGGCTGCTGTCACGGTCACATATGCCTCAATTATATATGGTTCCTAGCCCCCCATTGCTGCGAAATACTTTTTTTTTAAACTACTATCGAAAAGAAGGCATTTTTGCATTGTTATAACACAACCTCTAGCATTAATGGTGTATATTGAATTCAAGTTTATTTTTAAATTGCCTACCTGACAAAAATGTTAAAATGTCATTTTTTCCCACTTTGGGTCTCTTGACTATCTTCACCTGTTAGCTCTTGTAGCTAGAGGCCACAGAAATAATAGCTATAAATTTCCACCCTGACGCTTCCCCAGTAACTTTTGCCACTTATTTGCGTACACATGGGTTTATACAACCCTAGTACACAGAAGGACATGGGCACTCCTATTCCAACCAGTTCTATGCTTGCTTCCTTGTCAGTTTTTCTGACCTGTTTTCAAAGATATCACTCCAGAAATCAGCATATACCCATTCCTTTATTTTACCCCACCAGGAAAGTCTCTGGGTAACAGAGAATGTTTCCATTGTTACTCTTCCTGCTCCCACTTTTTAGCTTTCATCTCTCATCACTCCGATCCATCTAAAATGCCAATGCCAAGCAAATCTATCTTTACCTCCCCTAGGACCACATTCCTGAATCCCTGCCCTGGCTCTCCTTCTCCCTCAGCCTAAAGTGCAAACAGCTCAACCTTCAGAGGTTGGACCTCTCCACTCCCACACATGCCTCTCAATCCTTAATTCCCCTGCCAGCCGTCCTGCAGGGTCATCTTGCCTCACTCATGACCGTGACATTCACCTCTAATCACAGGACATCTTCCCTTACATATGAACTCTGGGCCCCAGGCAGGCAGAAAACCCAGTGTACTCCCACTTTGCAGTTTGGATGTAATTAAGCACTGCCTAGGATGGTTTACTTTATTCTGTGTGGCCTAAGAAGCTAAATTTCTTCCAAGGTTGGGCTTTTAAATTTTTTTGACTAATATAATATTAGATATGCATATATAAGTGCATAAACATCATTCATTTCGACAGCAATGTTTTTCTGGTGGTTCTATGGCATTCATGCTCTCATCTACTTCTTCCTCCTCTCCATCTACTGCTTCCTACTCTGCTGCTTTGAGCTATGAAAGGCTCCCTTCTTAACAATTCAATTTTTTTTTCCTTCACCTCCCCACCCCCAACACACATCCACTATGAAAACGCATCCCTCTTTAAAGCTTTGGTTTATTCCCTGAGTACAATCAGCCACTGATACACAATCTGCCACCACCAGGCTGTGTGTGCTAAAAGCCTGTTTTGACAAAGATTTTACACAACAGAATCCAAATTAAAGGGAAGTTATCAACAGACCCTACTGAAGAATCCCTCACTTTATCTCCGTGGCAAGTATTTTCATATTCCCAGCGCCAGCCGGGAGACTGGGAGACACAAGCCACCACTGCACACACACACACACACACACACACACACACACACACACATCTCAATCATCGCCTCTCCTCCCGGCTCCCTCCCCACACCAAGCAACAGCAGTTGAGATTAAAATGCTTCTGGGGCTATGGTAATCCAATCAGGGCTGGGCATGCTTCAATCTCTACCCCTGGGTGGTCGGAAAACATTTTGGCAAAATGCCTTTCAACTGCACTCCACATTCCGAGTAGGTCTCGTGCTTATTTTTGACTGCTCCACAGAAGTGAAGGTGACCAGGGGCCATCCTGCCCAGGGAGCAAGTTTTCACCTACAGAATGTCAGAAGCATTCCGGGCATCAAGGAGTGGAGAAAGAGAGAGAGAGAGAGACTGTGTGTGTGAGTGAGTGTGTGTGTGTGTGTGTGACAGAGAGAGATTGTGATGCACCCACCTACAGATGGGAGCAGGACACAAGGGAAAATACTGCACAAACACACATTTTTTTTTTTAACTTCAAAGATGAGAACCTATTTTTCAACTCTTTGCCCTACCTAAGCGCCAACCAAAATATCCCCCTCATTCTATATTAGTCAAAGCTTCTCAGGGGTCCTTATCCTTTCCAGATCCCTTTGGCTGTTGGATAAAATCTTGAGAGGGGAAAATGGTTTTTAACAGAATTGCAAAGGAGATTAATTATATTGAAACACTTTTCTATCCTGAGTTAAGAAGCCCAGCAGGGTGTGGTTCTACTGGATAGGAAGTAGAGATGCTGTCTGGATTTTTATTTTTTTAACATGGGATTTCTGCTGAAGACCCTTGCGCTAAGCGAGCAGCATGCTGTTACAGAAAGCAGAAAGTGGTGACTGTGTATCTGTCCCTATGACGGCACATCTGCCTGTACACAGGGTTTGTGAGTGTCTTTGTCTTGCAAACAGCCTACACCCATGAACCCAGAGCCCTTCCGTATTTGCTACACTGGATGGAATAGCTAAGAACATAGACTTCCTTTATTTACAGCCTTAAGTAAGTTTTAACTACTCCTGAGAGAGACATAGAGGAATAAAGAAAGCAATTTGAGGAGTTTTGGAAGAGTAGAAGTAATGGTAAAAAAAAAAAAAAAGCCTCTATTTAACCATTTATTCTTTCACCAAATATTTATTGAGCACCTTCCCTAAATTCACAGTGCTATATAAATGACCCACAGAACTCCCCCACCAGGAATTTACATGCAAATGTGGGGAGACACTCTGAAAGCCAATACATGCTGCTGCTGCTAAGTTGCTTCAGTTGTGTCCGACTCTGTGCGACCCCATAGACGGCAGCCCACCAGGCTCCCCCGTCCCTGGGATTCTCCAGGCAAGAACACTGGAGTGGGTTGCCATTTCCTTCTCCAGTGCATGAAAGTGAAAAGTGACAGTGAAGTCGCTCAGTCGTGTCTGACTCTTCGCGACCCCATGGACCGCAGCCTACCAGGCTCTTCCATCCATGGGATTTTCCAGGCAAGAGTACTGGAGTGGGGTGAAGCCAATACATAAGTAAATGTAAAACAAGTAAACACATGTCTAGTAGTGATGAATGCTATGAAGAAAAACAAAGCAGAGGAGGTTAGGGAGTGTAAGGACATGAACTCATACTTCACGTAGCATTTATTTCCCCATTTTATGTCACGAAATATTTGTTGCCAAGCTCCTACTATGTTTCAGGTTCTGGAATGCATTTTGGGGAAGTCAGAATTATATACATATGGATGGATGAATAGATGGATGGATGGATAGATGGTTGGATGGATAAATAGATATGTGTGTATATATATATATATCACACACTTGATTTTCAGTTATTTGAGTATGAACAGTAAGCAGTCTTCACCAAGAGGGATCTGGATGGTGCACTCCGACTAGAGCTTCTTTTAAAAAGCAACTGATGAATGCCTCTAATGGGTTCCCAATGTGGGAAGGATACAGTGGGGTCTGTGTCTGCTCTGTTGAATGGTACGGGTGTTGGAAGTATTTAGTGCGCTGGTGCAGGGTCCACAACCATGGTCTTCCCTCAGGCCCACGACTTACCTCACTGAGTGGATGTGAACAAGGTACATCACTGCTTTGAGCCTTGGATCCTCATCTGCACAATGAGGATCCCAGATGCTGTGGGGTTCAAATGCAGTCAGGCAAGAAGAGTGGCCAGCACAATGCCCAGAACAAGGGAACTGACAGATGAATCCTTGTCCCCACTCATCTTCTCATCCAAGAAAAACATGAACACCAGAAATGTGAAAGGCCCCCCACAAAAGGCTGTGCACCCAGAATAAAGATACAGGGACTGCTTTTGCTTGTTTTCTTTGTGTTGTTTTCTTTTTTTTTTGACCCAAATAGTTTTAGGGAATATGGCCTGCTTGCATGCTTAGTTGTTCAGTTGTGTCCAACTCTTTAACACCCTATGGGCTATAGTCCTCTGTCCATGGATTTTTCCAGGCAAGAATACTGGAGTAGGTTGCCATTTCCTTCTCCAGGGGATCTTCCCCACCCCAGGATGGAACCAGGGTCTCCTGAATTGCAGGTGGATTCTTTACCGGCTGAGCCAACAGGAAAACCCTTAGGCAATATTAGATGTTACTTTAAAAAAAAAAAAAAAAAGCCCACAGTCAATTAAGTTTCAGAAAACAACATGAAATGAAGCAACATGGGTCTCCTTACTTCAGGTTTTCCTGTTCTGCAATAAGTGGATATGAATCACATAGCTTCAAGCAATATGAACAACGGCGTGAGTGTTTCCCAATTTATTTGACCCCAGAACCCTTTGGCAAACCTTACATGACAGCCATCAGCACAATTGGGAAATGTGGATTTGCTCTAAGAATAAATGAATCAAAAGATATGGAATCTATACCCCCTTTGCCTCTGATGTGGTCTGATAGCTTTCTTTGAAAAGGCAGACTTGGACATATTTTCTGCAAAGTAAGAAAGCTGGTGGCAGTGTTTCCTATCCACTGGACCACAGCATCTTCTCCTTTTCCTAGAAAAGAAGTCATTATTCTGGGACCACAGCACATTTGGGGGAAGTGTTGGCAACATCTGAACACTTCTCATTCCCTAGGACAGGTAATTCCCCTATTTTCTGCAATAAATGGGCTCTTAAAACGAGTTTTGTTAATTATTCTCTCGAAAACCAAATCCTCTTCTGGCTACACCAGGAGTCCTGCTACTTAAAGTCACACCAGGTTTTCTTTATTATCTGAATGCTTCACAGTGAGCATGCATTACTTTCATAAACAGAAAATCAATGCTGGGGAAAAAAAGGAAAGAAATTCTGTAGAGATGTGTTGATACACCAGTGATTAGTCCAAAAATTACCTACTTGAACATGAAGATTTTTATATATGAGGCTTTTCATGAAGATCTTACTTAATGTTGGTACACTTGATAAATCTGAAGCCCGAAGAGATAGGCAAGGAGGAAACTGGGGCCAAGACGCCTCACATGCTTAGAATTCAATCTTGGGAGGAGGGAATCACCTACAATATCTGGCTCTCCAAGGCAAAGAAAGTGGTGGCTGGGCAGAGAGAAAAGCCAGGAGGAAGGCAGTAAAGGAGGGATGGGGGAGGGAGAGAAAGGAGAAGGAAGGAAGGGGGAGAGGGAGGGGAGGATGGAGAATGAAAAAGAAAGAGAAAGAAAGAACTAGAGTGAGAGAGAAAGTAAATGAGAGAAAAATAAAAAGCAAGAGTTGTTGAGAAGCTGCAAGGAGGGGGAGGGGAACACAAACCCACAGATTAAGTTGACCCAAGTCAATACAAAAGGCTTTGTGCAAGGGCTCTGGCATTAATGGGATTTGGACCGCTAAAGCCATGGGAATCAAGTACAGAACATAACCAAGATGCCAGAGTTATTTTTGAAATGGATGTCTTAAGTAATATGAAGCTTAACTAGCAGGGACAGTCACAGCGTTTTGCATGACTCCTGCGGGCTGCTGGCCCAGCTGGGAGCCTGAGCAGACCAATCACCCAGTCACCAGCAGCCTCTGACCTGGGACAGGCAACAGGATCAGCAAGGTGAGCCTTTACCCAGAGGCGAGCACGGAGGAGTTGGGGTGTGTGTTGCCAGGGAGATGCGCTGCTCCCAGAACCTGTCAGTAATGCAAATGTACCTGGCAAGGGACCCGCTGAGCCTGAATCCTGAGGCCCTGGGTTTAGATGGAGTTTTCACTCTTTCAATCAATCTTTCATCCCACGACTCCAAAGACCATTTGGGATCTTGAAGATACTGGGAGAGCCAGACAAAGTCCCTGCTCTCAAGGGGCTTGCATTCTCCTGGAAGAGGGGAAGCCAGCAAGGAAGGAAGAATTTCTAGGGGTTATAAGACACGTGTGTGTGTGATTTAGTCTCTCAGTCGTGTCCGACTCTTCGCAACTCGATGGACTGTAGCCCGCCTGGCTCCTCTACCGGTGGAATTCTCCAGGCAAGAATACTAGAGTGGATTACCATACCCTCCACCAGGGGATCTTCCCAACCCAAGGATCCAACCCATCCTCTCTTTCCTCTTCTACATTGGAAGGCGGATTCTTTACCACTGAGCCTCCTGGGAAGCCCATAAGACACATGAAGAAAATCAAAAAGGAAAGAGAAAAAGAGAGGGCTCCCAGGGGGGGAAATGTGCTTAGGGAAGACAGCACCACTGAAGAAGAAACGTTTAAGTTAAGACTGAATAAGAAGGTGGACCCCACCCTGCCAAGCCCCGGGTAAAGCATAGTGAAGGAGGTGGGAGCCAGCAGATCTTCCCTCAGACGAGGCAGAGGCCACCGTCACCCCTCCCTTCCAACCAACTCAGCCTTCGGCAATTCTAAATTCCAAAGCTCACAGACGTGTTTAATTTTAAAATCTTAAATTGCGTACTGTGCCTGGTAGGAAAATCCATCCCAAAACTTGGGATATTTTTAGAATGGTCCACTTCAGTTTCTTCAAGTACTTTTTTCCCTGTTCAACCAGAAGATCCAAATAGTCCAGGTAACATCAGCCTCCTCTAAATACCTGAAACTGCATTCATCAACCACTTTTTAAAAATTGGATCTTACTTCAAAGCTGAATGACTTGATTACTCCCACAACAGCATACATTACACTGATTACGGGATTATTCACATGCCATTTCGAAGAGGCTGGGCAACATTTCTCCACATCGCAACCACCAACAAACAGTGGCGAACATGGAAAATGGGATGCTAAGATTCCAATGCTCTCCATGTCCTGATACCATGATAAGATGCCTCTGCACTCTTAAAAAACAACAACAACAAAAAAAAAAAAAAAAAACACTGATGCTATTTAAAAGAGGGAGAGAGGAGGAGTTACTGGGTTGGTCAAAAACTTCATTCAGGTTTCTCCATAAGATGCTATAGAAAAGACCGAACAAACTTTTTGGCCATCCTGATATTTTTAATACAATACAGCTCAGAGAGAATAAAAGAAAAAAGCACCAAAAGAGCCCAAATATGAGGTTGTTTCTAAGATCTGACACACACCAGGTGCTCAGTAAACAAAATGTGCCCCTCTCTATATTCCTTGCCCAAGTATACCCTGAGCACAGATTTTTATATCAATAATTTGCCAATAACATATTCATTGGCTCATTTTTTTTTTTTCTGTCAGTCAAGTGCTGTGTTTTCAACCTGCTGGCAATTGATTCAGCTTCATCAATTCATAAGAATGGCTTGGGGTGAGAAGGGGGTGAGGAGGTGGAAGCTTTATAGCCATGATTCACTGCTAATCGATGATCAGCATTTTATGCTCAAGACAATCGAATTCATATTATTTCACATTTTAAAAGTTTTTGAAGGAACACATTAAAAGCTAAAATGAAAACAGGGCATCACAAGTTCAAATAAGCCATTAATTAGACAAAGAAGCATAATTCTACTGAACACTATTTTACTAGCTAATCAACGTGTCATTTTTTTTCTATTGGCATCTACTTACTGTCATATAATTTCCATAAGGGCACCATCTGTATTTATAAAAAGAATTATCTTTGTGGTGATCTTCCAATCTACAAACAATGATGATATTTAACTTTTCTTATGGGATCAATTGTAGAATTGGGTTTAAAGGATTTAGAAGTCTCTTTTTTCATGATGAACCTTAAAAGGACTTATTCATACATATCTGTGTTATAAGCACTTGAAAAAAAGAAAATACAACAAAAGGTACTTTTGACTGATTAAAATGTACAGTTCTGGATCTTGCCACATACATACTTTTAATCTAGCATTATCAGTCACTTCAGTCACTCAGTCATGTCTGACTCTTGGTGACCCCATGGACTGCAGCATGCCAGGCTTCCCTGTCCATCATCAACTCCCGGAGCTTGTTTAAACTTATGTCCATCAAGTCAGTGATGCCATCCAACCATCTCATCCTCTATCATCCCCTTCTCCTCCCACCTTCAATCTTTCACAGCATCAGGGTCTTTTCCAATGAGTCAGTTCTTCTCATCAGGTGGCCAAAGTATTGGAGTTTCAGCTTCAACATCAGTCCTTCCAATGAATATTCAGGACTGATTCCCATTAGGATTGACTCATTTGATCTCCTTGCAGTCCAAGGGACTCCCAAGCGTCTTCTCCAACACCTCAGTTCAAAAGCATTAACTCCTCGGCACTCAGCTTTCATTTTAGTCCAACTCTCACATCCATACATGATTACTGAAAATACCATAGCTTTGACTAGCTTTGTCAGCAAAGTATTGCCTCTGTTTTTTAATATGCTGTTTAGGGTGGTCATAGCTTTTCTTCCAAAAGCAAGCATCTTTTAATTTCATGACTGCAGACACCATCTGCAGTGATTTTGGAGCCCAAGAAAATAAAGTCTGTCACTGTTTCCATTGTTTCCCCATCTATTTGCCATGAAGTGATGGGACCGAATGCCATGATGTTCAATTTTGGAATGTTGAGTTTTAAGCCAGCTTTTTCACTCTCCTCTTTCACTTTCATCAAAAGGCTCTTGAGCTCCTCTTCACTTTCTGCCATAAGGGTGGTTTCATCTGCATATCTGAGGTTCTTGATATTTCTCCCAGAAATCTTGATTCCAGTTTGTGCTTCAACCAGCCCAGAATTTCACATGATGTACTCTATATAGAAGTTAAATAAGCAGGGTGACAATATACAGCCTTAATATACTCCTTTCTCAATTAAGAACCAGTCAGTTGTTCCATGTCTGGTTCTAACTGTTGCTTCTTGACCCGCATACAGATTTCTCAGGAGGCAGGTAAGGTGGTCTGGTATTCCCATCTCTGAAGTATTTTCCACAGTTTGTTGCAATCCACACAAAGGCTTTGGCGTAGTCAATAACGCAGAAGTAGATGCTTTTCTGGAACTCTCTTGCTCTTTTGATGATCCAGCGGATGTTGGCAATTTGATCTCTGGTTCCTCTGCCTTTTTCTTAATTCAGCTTGAACATCTGGAAGTTAATGGTTCACATACAGTTGAAGCCTGGCTTGGAGACTTTTGACTATTACTTTGCTAGCGTGTGAGTTGAGTGCAATTGTATGGTGGTTTGAGCATTCTTTGTCATTGCCTTTCTTTGGGATTGGAATGAAAACTGACCTTTTCCATTCCTGGGGCCATTTCTGAGTTTTCCAAATTTGCTGACATATTGAGTGCAGCACTTTCACAGCATCATCTTTTAGGATTTGAAATAGCTCAACTGGAATTCCATCACCTCCACTAGCTTTGTTTGTAGTGATGCTTCCTAGGCCCACTTGACTTCACATCCCAGGATGTCTGGCTCTAAATGAGTGATCACATCATCATGGTTATCTAAGTCATTAAGATCTTTTTGTAGAGTTCTTCTGTGTATTCTTGCCACCTCTTCTTAATATCTTCTGTTTCTGTTAGGTCCATACCATTTCTGTCTTTTATTGTGTTCCTATTTGCATGAAATGTTTCCTTGGTGTCTCTAATTTTCTTGTAGAGATCTCTAGTCTTTCCCATTCTATTGTTTTCCTCTATTTCTTTGCATTGATCGCTGAGGAAGGCTTTCTTATCTCACCTTGCTATTCTTTGGAACTCTGCATTCAGATGGATATATCTTTCCTTCTCTCCTTTGCCTTTCACGTCTCTTCTTTTTTCAGCTATTTGTAAGGCCCCCTCAGACAACCATTTTACCTTTTTGCATTTCTTTTTCTTGGGGATGGTCTTGATCACTGCCTCCTGTATGACATCACAAATCTTGTCAGTTCACCTTGAAAATTAACCTGCCCTTTCAAGCATTATTGGCTCAGAGGTTAAAGTGTCTGCCCACAATGCAGGAGACCTGGGTTCGATCCCTGAGTCAGGAAGATCCCCTGGAGAAGGAAATGGCAACCCACTCCAGTATACTTGCCTGGAGAATCCCATGGAGGGAGGAGCCTGGTAGGCTATAGCCCATGGGGTCGCAAAGGGTCGGACATGACTGAGTGACTTCAGTTCAGTTCAGTTTCAAGCATTATGGGTCCTTACTATAAAATCTAATAAAACAATCATAAACAAAATATTTTCTGTTTTCCATCTTGGCTGAAAGGGCAAGTTAATTTTCAAGGTGAACTGATTTTGTGCTCCATGCTCAGACAGAACCCTGTATTTGCCAAGGTCACTGCTTTGAGCTGGATCAGCATCTGGCCAACTCACTCAGTTATGACACATGATCAAACTCTGCCGTGTCCAGTTCTTAATGCTAGCCTTGCAAGGGCAAGTCACTGGCTTAGAGATGGCCAGTCAAGCTGGTGGGGATGAGCCAGCAAACCCCTCAACCCAGATGGACTAGAAACTCGTAATGGAAGACCTTCTGTTGGAAACAGGTATCATAGATAAGATGACAAAACATGGATGCAAGGAGAGATTTGTTTAAAGAGTTTCTATAGCTATCAAGGGGCTTCCCAGGTGGCTCAGTGATAAAGAATCCTCCTGCAATGCAGGAGACCCAGGTTTGATTCCTGGGTCGGGAAGATCCCCTGGAGGAGGGAATGGTAACCCACTCCAGGATTCTTGCCTGGAGAATTCCATGGACAGAGGAGCCTGGCGGGCTACAATCCGTAGGGTCACAAAGAGTCAGACACGACTTAAGTGACTGAGCACGCACATGGCTGTCAAGTAGGACCTCAGAGAGAAAAGTTTTTGGTTTTACAAAGGTACATTACTTCAGCTTTGAGTCAATCCAAAGAGCAAGATTCAGTTTGAGAGAATCAATCAAAGACAAAAGTCTCACTCTTGGTTAAGATGCAATTTTCTCCACTAATAATCAATTACTTCGTAAGTTTAATTTCAAACAAGATTTAGAAGGATTATGATTAAAAATCTACATGACATACTGAACAACAAAATAAAAAGACAAAACACAAACTAATATTTATACTTCATTGATTGATTCCTTACTTTGTTTGAGTTCATGGATTTCCACCAAATATCAAGGACCGTATTAAGTATCTGGCACAGTGAACAAACCTGGAGAAGGAAACGGCAACCCACTCCAGTATTCCAGCCTGGAAAATCCCATTCACAGAGGAGCCTGGTAGCTGCAGTCCATAGGGTCACAAAGAGTGGGATACAACTGAGCACATGCACACACAGCAAGGTATAGTGAACAAAATAGACATAGTCTCTGCCCTCTTGGAGCTTACTGTCTTTTTTAAAAAGTATGTGTCAGTGAGTAACTGAGTGGAAATTCACCAATCATATTAGTGATTTAATTAAGATATGTAACTACTACATTTCCTCTCTCTAATATAGTTTTATTGTTTTTTAAAATCTGAAACATGTCTTTTAAATAATTTGCCTATGTCCCACACTGCAGGTGGATTCTTTACCAGCTGAGCCACAAGGGAAGCCCAAGAATACTGGAGTGGGCAGCCAGTATTTCCTAGGTCAGGAAGATCTGCTGGAGAAGGGATAGGTTTCCCACTCCAGTATTCTTGGGCTTCCCTTATGGCTCAGCTGGTAAAGAATCCACCTGCAATGTGGGAGACCTGGGTTCAATCCCTGGGTTGGGAAGATTCCCTGGAGAAGGGAAAGGCTACTCACTCCAGTATTCTGACCTGGAGAATTCCATGGACTATATAGTCCATGGGGTCGCAAAGAGTCAGACACGACTGAGCAACTTTCACTTTGGGACTAGAAGTAATATTTCTGGATTGAGGGGCTGGTTTTGTTTTTTTGTTTGTTTTTTTGAAATGCTCATTGAAATGTTGACTTTCAAAGAAACTTTGACCATTGAATATTTGAAATATGTTAATAAAATAGAGAATGTTTAGGAAAATGCAATAAAACAAGCAAACAAAAAAACATATTCAGGACTAGAAAATGGTCTTCTTGGGTAAAGATAAGGAATCAGTCTCATTTCTCCCAAAAAAATAACTTGACTATTATCTCTGCAGGGAATGAACATGTAAGAGAAGGAACCTGGGGATCAAAACAGTTCTGTCTTCAAACCCTGGCTCTCCCACTGTGGAGAGAAACTCTCTACATCTCAGTTTCCTTATCCAAAAAAGAGGCATATCAGAAGAATTACATGATAAATGTAAATGGCTTAGCAGGGAATGGTTGATCTCTCTTAGCTGCCATCATCATCACACGTCATCAGCAGCATCACAGAAAGAATTCAAGATCTATTGTAATAAAGGGCTGGTGGTAAGCACAAGGAAGCAGATAACAATCTAACCAGAGAAAACACTAGGATTTAAGTCAGAAGTCCCTGATTCAAATCCTGGCTCTTCTCATGCCAACTTCTGCAAACTTGGATAAAACTCTTAAACTTTTGAGTTTCAGTTTCCCCAGCTCAAAAGGGGACCTAGTAAAACTTAATTAATGTGATAATATATAAGGAAGGATCATATACATCACATACAACATCTCATTAAATACAAGATACTACTAAGTTTACAGGAAAGCACATTCTAACAATAATCTACCATAAAATGATCTCTTTTTTAACCACCCAGGTTAAAAAACTTTCAGAAAAATCATGAACTTGAAATTCAGCTGCATCATTCACTAGATTAATAACATCTCTTAAATCTCTGGGCCCTGGTGTTTGGTCAGGAAAATAGCATATTCATTGTGAGGATTAGAAATCAACTGTGCAAAGTGCCCAGAAGAGGGTCTGGCACATCACACACGTTCATTGATAGGCAGTTTCCAGCCCCCTCGGTTAAACTGCAATTCACTACATCTCAGTTTTAGCATTTACATTTCCAAACTCTTTAAATGAAAAGCTTTATAAATAACCTTTGGATGATCTTTAATTCTTTATGGTTTAGAGTGGGGAAAAAAATCTATAGAAACATAAAATATCCAGGGTGTCAAATATACAGTATAATCACTTTATATGATCGCTGCTAATACAGTTCAATCTAAATTGCAGTCTCATATTTGACATAATTATACATAACCAAACACTAATAAAAATTGCTGCCTTATATTTCAAATTAGTAATTATGGTAGTAAACATTAACAACATGTCAGATATAAGATGGTGATTTGTTCTGAAATGTATTAGAAATCATTATACTGTATGATAATTTTAATTACAGTTGGGTAGCAAGAGAGCAAGCAGCGGTTAGGGCTTTAAGTGCATTATGGGAGCCAGCTGCTGCTGCTAAGTCAGTCGTGTCCAACTCTGTGCGACCCCACAGACGGCAGCCCACCAGGCTCCCCCGTCTCTGGGATTCTCCAGGCAAGAACACTGGAGTGGGTATGGCAGCCAGCAGCTCTTCAATTCAGCCCTAGTTCTGACTTCCTCGGTTTGAGTTCAGGCAATGCACAATTCTTTCTCCACCTTTAAACAGTGAACCCAATTCCCTCTGCAGAATCCGTACTATCAGGAGGTTTGAAGTCACTTTTCCAGGGTTTAAAAATCCTTAGTCTATCACTTTCTAGCCAGATGAAGCTGATTGATGGGAATTTCTCTGTGCCTCTGTTTTCTCATCTTAAAAATGGAAAATGTAATGATACCTAGCTGAGAGAGTGATAATAGCAGCCAAATTAGATCATTCTATTTGCAATTCTTAGCCTGGCACCTGGAAGATAGTGAGTCTTCAATATATCATAGTAGTAGTTATTATCATTTTATATCAATATTCAGATCAATCATTTTCTTAAACTACTTAATAGTGACCAAATAGCCTATGTAGAATAGAAATGTGTTGAATTATTAGCTTCTTTCTCTCAGGACGCTGTAATCTTCAAAAGTTATTCTTTCTCCTTTCCTCTCTCCTTCTATATTTTCTCCATTTCTTTTCACTCACTCAGTAAATCAATGGGACAACCCCATTCTTTATATTTTCACTTCTCAGGAAGGCTTTGGCTCATCCTTTCATGGCAACTATTTCCATGTTGGCCTTAGCAACATGACCTTAGCAACTGACCTTTAAACGAAGCCATGACCCCTAAACATGGTCCAACACCCATCTCGTGCTCAAATAATGATGACGATGAAGAAGCTGAGAAGATTCCATCCCCACAAGTAAGTATAAAAGCCACAAGGGTAACAGCCTCAAGATTCCTACCTGCACCCGTATTACAAGTTGACACACCTGAAATCTGATCATTAGACTCTAATTTAGGAACTTAAAGCCCCCCACCCTGTCTACAACCCCCAAAACAGTGAAATTCATTATTCTAACATAAAACCATTTTTTAAATTTCAGAATTACCTATTTCTACCACTTTTAAAGGTCTCTAGATTTATCCAATTTAAGAAAAAAAAAAAAAGATCACACACACACATAAAAAAGGTCTCCAAGATCTACATGCACTTTCATGGTCTCCTACAAAATGGGGGAGAACTCCCAGCATTATGATAAAGCACCTTGCCTGTCTACATTTCCATACTGTTTCAGGGAAAATATTCAGGGGAACAGACTGGACTGCTAATTAGAGAACTGTCTGAAACCACCATGAACCACATTTCCATCGGTGCAATAAGCAAAGACGCTTCATTAAAATCACTGTCCTCTGCAAGGGAAAGCTGTTTCAAGCGCAATAGATCTAATTCACAGGAGTGATCATGCAGACCCAGGTACAGTATTCATTATTAACTTAAAAAGTATGCCAAATCAATTAAAAACCATTTTAAAGGGAAGGAATAAAATTTAGTTCTACCTAACTGCAGCTCAGCTCTAATTTATCTTCCAGCCACTTTCAAGGGATTTTACTTGGTTCTTAATCTAACATTCATTGGAAAGGGTAATTCTCATGAAATTACAATGGCATCTCTTGCATCATTTAATGCAAATGTTCCCATTTTTCGGAAATGGAGAGCAGCTTCTCCAATAAAGACTGCCTTCAAGGTGTAAAGTGGAAGAACTCTGGGATCTGCTTGAGAAGAATAAAACATTCCGTTTCAGAAACTGCTCAAATTTCAAACTCTGCCTGCATCCCTATGACAAAGTATACCCAAATATAGGTTATTCACAACATGTTTGTTATAAGGCAAGGCATATGAATTCCTGCCATGTCTTTCTTTACAAACATGTCAAGACTTGTGAGTCCTTAATGAAATGCAGCATTTTAGAGGCAAAAAGGAAGCTACAAGATGCCAAAAACAAAAGACTCCTTTCTTGGGACTGGGACCTTCTTATGCTAATGATAGTTCTCATTACAGGAGACGCTGCTGTTGTTCATTTGCTAAATTGTGTCCAACTCTTTGCTACCCTGCCTGTATCATCTCAAAACCAAACAGGGCATTAGAGGCTATTGAGATGAGCCACTTCAACTCACAGATGAAGAGACTGGGGCCTAAGAAAGAACAAGATTCTTCCAAAATGTCAGGGCTGGTGAGGGGCAGAGACTACTGGGCCCAGGTCTGGACTGACCACCCCACGGCTGCCTTCCACTAGTGCCAGAGGGTTGACAAGACTTTAAAATAGACTTTGTGCTCCTGGGGCACTTTCATGAGTCCCATGTGGTACCAATCTTCTGGTATTCAGGTAAAATTCCAAAAACTTGGAATTGAGTTTATCCCAGTAGGAAATTTTTAGTCATAATTGAAACTGATATTGGGCTTCCCAGTGGTAAAGTGGTAAAGAAGTGGTAAAGAATTCACCTGCCAATGCAAGAAATGCCATTTTGATCCCTGGGTCAGGAAGATCCCCTGGAGTAGGAAATGGCAACCCACTGCAGTATTCTTGTCTGGTAAATACCATGGACAGAAGCTGGTGAGCTATGGTCCACAGGGCTGCAAAGAGTCAGACATGTCTGAGCATGGCACAGGACACTGGAATGGAGCCCCCCTAAAATCGAGTTCCCCTGCCGAGTTTATGATTAACTTCTGTTTCCAAAACGTTATTGTCTTTCTTGTCCCACCCCCTGTTCCCTTTGGGATGGAGGAGTAGCAAAGAAAAGGGGAAACTAAAACACAGCAGGATCCACAGGGCCCTCCCAGGTCCAAAAGCCCCTCCATATCCCCCATTTCTTGTTTGTAGAAAAATCTTTAGTCCCCCAGACCTTCTCTGAGTTCCAAAGAGCAGATTCAAAAGTTATTAATACTAATTATGGAAGTGAGGGATGCAGGAGCAAAGGAAAAGTAGTCAAGAAATAATAGTTCGGTGATAAAACAGAGTTCCAGTGCCTCCTCAAGGGATCTACATAACACTCTGAAACACAGCTTTCAGTTTTTCTATAGGAAGTAAGACCCTGCCCTGGTGAAGGATGATGACTATAAGTACACAGACCTCAAAGTGGATGGAACCAGAAGGTTGAAGATTGAGATTCCCAAAATACCACCCTGTTACCTCACCACCAACCAATCGGAAGCAGATCATGCCCCCTGCAACCTCAACCCAAATGATACCTTTAAAAGCCTTTCCCTGAAAGCCATGGGAAATTGAGCTGCCCTTTCTCCTTGCTTGGAAGCTGCAGTAAACACTATAATTCCCTTCATTGTAACCTGGTGTCAGTAAACTAACTTTGCTACACAGTGGGCAAGCAGGCCCGAGTTCAGTTTGGTAACACTATAGAAGTTAGTTGGGTTGATTTTACACTTGCATTTTTTTTTTAAACTAAGGCCCAGAAGTACAATCTTCCTCATTGGTTAGCTCTTCTTCTCCTTTTAGCACCACTGTTCACTAGCAAGCAGAAGTCCCAAGCAGAAGATACCTACTTACTCATCAATCCCCAGCCCCGAGTCTGGGGCTTTCTGAGACGGTGAGAACACGGCTGTCTACCCTGGTTTTGATTTATGGCAGGACTCAGCAAACTTCTATAAAGGGCCAAATGGTGACTATTTCAGGCTTTGCCAGCCATTTGGTCTTTGTCTGAACTGCTCAAATCAGCCACCCTAGTGTAAAAGCAGTCATAGGTATTATGTAAGCAAATAAGCATGGCTGTGTTCTGATAAAACTTTATTTATCTATTGAAATTGAATTTCATTTAACTTTCTTTTTTACAAAAATTATTTATTTACTGATTGTAATTTTTGGCCACATCCTGTAGCATGTGGGATCCCAGTTTCCTGAGCAGGGATCACACCTGCACCCCCAGAATTGGAAGGCAGAGCCTTAATCATTAGACCACCAGGGAAGTTCCTCAGATAACTTCCATGTGTCATGAAGCATTATTTATCTTTTTTATTTTTATTTGACCATTTAAAAAACAGGAAGAAGGCCAGATTTGTCTTGTCCCTATTGTAGTTTGCCAACCCCTGGTTTAGAGTTATGAAAGCACGCACTGCAAAGAAAACTTCCTTTTGCTGCCCAGATGCTCTCCATAATCCGCCATTGGCACTCACTGGGCTGATGAGGACGTTTTCTATTAAACGTCCGTGTTTTTGCATTGGTATGTGACAGGCATGACTTCAGCAAGGTTATATCCCAATTTTAGTAACTTCAGTTCACACATAGTGTTCCTGAGTGGGGTATCTTCCTTGATGGGAAATATAACTGAAAAAACTAACTTGATCACCAAGAAGAAGTTGTACGATTATGTCACATTGATATCAGTCAGATTACAGAGGAACATCCAGCCATGGGATGGATGATATGTGTTTTATCACTTGATTTTTAGCCTTCATATGTAAATATCACTTTAATTTAGGACAGAAACATCTCTGTTTCATCTACAGCCAATATTAGCACCAACAGATCAATCACTGAAATCATTATCAGTCTTTTGTCTGTACAATGAAGTAAGTAGGAACGTTCCATTTAAATACCTTTACACACAGCACAACTCTACTGGCATCAGCGTATTACAAAAACCAATTTTCTTACATCAACTTCTATCTACTTCTAATTCTGTAGCATAGCTCTGGGGAGTTGCTACAAGGTCTGTGTAAACTGAAAATCTAAATAACATTATGACGCCTATTACAGAACTAATTTATAATCTAATACCCCAGTTGAATTTAATATCCTATTTATTTATTCAAGCAAAATATCTGGAAAAAATATGTCACATCATAATGTAGTTGTTATGAAAATGGAAAAATAAAACAGAATTTTAGAGACGGCATGATAATTGCTAGGGGCAGGTATAAGCAAGAATTTCAGAGCCCCTCACACGAAGGAGAGACAGAGACGGGAGCCCTTTAATAAATAGAATTTTTGCTTTATAACGCAATTATTGTCAAATTTAGTATTTTACATCAAATTTACAACTTTCAAATGTGATTCCTATTAATGTTATCTGCTCAGAGCTACTGCAGCATAAAACTGTTGGCCAACAGATGCCACCTCATCAACTGTCTTTAACAACTCCATTTCCATCCTGGATGGAAGAACCAAGTTTATGGCAGTGTTTATAAGTGCATGCTGCCAATACAAACGCACAAGTGACGCCCGTATATATAATAGAAACAGGCTGATGGAAATAACTCTACGGAGGCTTCTGCAAATACTAAGTTCTGTGCTGATTCCTTTATCTTAAGATAAGTGGAAGGAAAGAAGAAGGGAAGGAGGGAAAAGAAGGAGGGAGGGAGGAAGGGACGGAGGGGAAATAAGAGAGGAATGAAGGACAAAAGGAAAGAAGAGAGGGAGGATATTATGACATCGGAATAAGAAAAGTGATGGAAAGCACAAGTACAAAAACATTTTTTTGTTTATTCAGTCGCTCAGTCGTGTCAGACTCTGCGACTCCATGGGACTACAGCATGCCAGGCTTCCCTCTCCTTTACCATCTCCGGAAGCTTGCTCAAACTCATGTCCATTGGGTCAGTGATGCCATTCAACCATCTCGTCCTCTCTCATCCCCTTCTCCTCCTGCCCTCAATCTTTCCCAGAACAAAAACATGGTGTGGTGATAATTACATCTGACCACAGGTGCTCCTAGCCATCCAGATACTGGAATGACTTGATGAAAGTTTAGTGGGCTCCGTAGTACATGTGCAGGAGAGCTCCCACAATTCAGAGAAAGGGTGGCAGCACCTGAATCCCACAGGAAAGAAGGAACATGCCTACTGCCTGCTTTTTGCTGAGATAGGAGCCATGTTTGCAGTGGAGGGAGCAGTCCGTGCTGGCTCCAGGTCCCAAAGTACACATGCCCCCAGGTGCACCCCCACGCTCACAACTGGTGACCCCCTTCCAGTCCTCACAAAAAAGCAGAAGAATCAGCCATCACATTGGAAGGTCTCAAACCTTGAGGTCCTTCAGTCCTTTTCCAAACCTGCATGTCTGGATTACAAGCCCTGCATTAGATCGCCTGTATTTTTATTTCACTCCCCACATGACTGAGGCACTTCAAAGTTTAGGAACCAGTGACCTCTATGACCATATTTGAAAGGCTCTGGGAAGAGCCCTTTGCCTTGGAAATTATAACAGTGCTCTCTCAACATCCTCAAATACCATAGTTAGCAATTCATTCTTTTGCCTTTTGAGGTTTTCTGGTCTCCACGTGTACTGAAACCAAACTCAGATATACTGAGGAGAAGAAAGATTGTAAGCCCTAGTGCCAGATGATGCCTTCGTTGGATACTTAGCCCTGCAGAAATTAAACAAAGCATCCCCAAATGGGCAAGATAATACCCCATAAAAGGAGGATATCAACAATACAAGATTAGACACAAGAACACGCATGGGTTGTATGACTGCATATACCCTCTGAGCAAACTGCATGGGTATCGAGGGTTGGGCATCCCAGCTTCATCTATTTCTGCTGGATACAGTCTGACATCAAAGGTAATTCACATTCAGGTCCCTCATGTGTTCTAGGATGTACCCAGCTCCAAATGGGCCTTCCTCCATGGGTATCCATTTTCAACAGCACATGCATGGAGATTCTGGTGTGAGAATTATGCTCTCTCCTGACAGATGGGCCTCCTATGATGGTTAGCCTTCTCCAAATATAGATCTGGCCCCCTACTATTTCCCGAGCATCCCTCCTAGTGTAGATTCCGTCTCCCTCCTCCTCCTGCCACTAGCGTCTGCTCAGCAAGGCTCCTGGGAACCACGAAGACCATCTCTTCCCCGAACCACCCTACCTGCTCTTTGTGAAAGGTACACCCGTGCAACAGAAACCCAGCTCAGCATTCTATTGATTATCACCTATAAATCTCACTGCTCATAAAAAAGCTCCATGAAAATACAATCCAGGGACATAAATCTCTCTAAGAGAGATGAAATCTGATGGGAAATAAAATTCCCTCATTTCATTTATTCCCATGTTTAAAAGACTGACTTTCCAATCAGCTGGGAGCACTAACATGAGATGGTGGGGAATGGGGACAGAGCTCAGGTGGGGATCAGACTGACAGGAGAGCAAACACGCGCTGTGCCAGCCCCTCGATATGTGCCACCAGCAAGCGGCATCATCTCTGAGCCTCAGTTTTGTTATATCTGCAAGAAATGGGATAAACTCCCTTGCACGGCTGCTGTGAGACCAAGTTTGATAGACTATCAGTACCACGCATACATGAGGCACTCAAGATGGTAGCTGTTACATGCAGTACATCTCCACCTTTAAAATTATTTTCAATAATTTTAATGAAAAATAAATTTTTCTCTTTCAATGAAAAAGAAAAAGAATGTTAGTTACTGGCCCCCTCAAAATCCATGCTTTCTTCCCATAAGTCCAAGTGATGGCCCATAAGACTGTTTCATTCATTTAACTGACACTTACTGACATTAATTGAGCATCACCTATGTATTAGTCTTTGACCGAGATCCTGGGACTTGTATAGGTTTGATCTCCTATTTTAACAGGTGACAGGACCAACATTTAAGGAGATACACAAGAAAAAAACAGGTGGTGGGGAAAAGTCATAATTTTTTTTTGCAGAAATCCTTATACCGTACACAAGGCTCAGTCCCCCCATGTTCTTCATGAACTTTGAAGAGTGCATCTGTCCTCTCAGAAGCCTTCAGAGACCCCCAGCCCAGGTGCTCCCCTGGCTTCTCTTAGCTCCAGAGAGAGGGCCAGTCTCTGAATTTCCACATCGTGTTGCCATTTTGATTCAATGAAGTGACAAATCCCTATGTTGTGAGCTTTAGAAGGACAAGGATAAAGCCGTGTGAACTTCTTTACTTCCTCCCTCACCAGTAGAGTGTCTGCACACAGTATTCAAATTTCACCTCTGAGAGCTTCCCTGGTGGCCTAGTGGTAAAGAATATGCCTGCCAATGCAGGAGACACTGGGTTTGATCCCTGATCCGGGAAGATCCCACATGCCACAGAGCAACTAAGCCCATGAGCCACAATTACTGAGCCTGTGCTCTAGAAGCCAGGAGCCATGACTACTGAATCCATTTGCCACAACTACTCAAGCCCTAGAGCCTGAGTTCTGCAACAAGAGAAGCCACCACAATGAGAAGCCCAAGCACCGTAACTAGAGAATACTTCCTGCTCTTCACAACTAGAGAAAGTCTCTGCAGCAATGAAGACCCAGCCCAGCCAAGAACAAATAAATAAAAACAAATTGCCTCTGCTTCCAGAGCAAACCTCACCATCAACTCCCTCCCCTCTGTCACTCCTAGTGACCAGAAAGTCAGTCCCTGAGCTTAAGTGGCTGAATTCCAAATACATTTTCCCACCACCACAACAAAAAAGATGAATAGAAACTGTTTGTCCCTAGAAGAAGAAGAAAAGCTTACAGGACTGAGAAAAATGTTGGTGTTCATAGTCACTTCAACTGGCCAGCAAAATTTGCCACTGCCTTTCCCATCTGATCTTGTGGGCCTTCCAACCCCAGACTTCCATGATCTGACCACAAGGCAAACATGCCCTTTTCCTCTGTGCTTGAACAATAAAATGGTCTTTGGTTTGAGTGAGCCAAGAGCCTGTTGGTTTCACTGTTTTCTCTATAAATACAGTGTATAGCACAAATGAACAAGAAGTCTTGAATTGACTAAATGCTGGGCAAAGATCAAAGCAAGATTGAGTGATCTCACACACATCTTGAGAAAGAAAAAATATGAATCTATGGAGTGATCCTTGTAATCCCATTCTTAGGTGTCATGGAAGGAAGTTTGAAGCTGGAGAAGCAATGGAGGAACAAGATGATCAGGAAAGAAGTAACAGAGGGAGAAAAAAAAAAAGCCTCCTTCTATCCTGTAGAGTGAGGCCAAGCATTTGTTATCGTTGTGTCTAGCTCTCTAAACCAAAAAAAGTAAAATCAAACAAACAAAGAATGCACCAGCCAGAAGCAGGCAGACTCTCCCGCCTTGATTCACACATGGTCTCCTCACTCCCCACTCCCATCGCAGATGGTGGCAAAGCTCTGACACACGCGGCGCCCTCAGGCACTGAAACTTCCCCTGAGTCCCCCTACAAGGGGGAGGTGGGCCCCGCTCTCCTCTCAGCTGCCATGGGGCAATCTCTGCCCCTACTCCTGGTCTCCCGTCAAAATGGCACATTGTTAGAAATGTGCTCAGGACATGTGATTTGGGGCAGAGAGTTGTTTGAGTTCCCATATGCTTAAGGTACATAACTGGGCCACTGAGAAAAAGGAATTTAAGCATTCTAGAAAACAGCAGGAGAGCAAATTGGCCTTTCCCTCTGAGAGCTATTATTAGAGAGGCCCAGCCCAATTCAACCAGAAAGCCAATATCTACTCCATTGGTTCTTCCCCTGCAACAATGCCTCACACGTCCCGCCCCTCTCAAATAAGACACTCCTGATGCACGCCCGCCAGACACACATGTCATCTTTAATGCTGACCACTGGCTGGCAGAGATCAGTGGATGCACCACTTCTCACAGAGCAACTTAACAGTCCCTAGTTTAATTTCACAGAGTACCGAGAACTCACAGAACGTGGCAGTACGTTTGATTTGTACTCGTGGGATTTGGCAACCAGCTTGTTCTTCTCTTTGTGTACCTGCTGAAGTCGCAGCTGCTGCCTAAACTTTGTAAATAAATGCTAAACAAATGCCAAACAAAGAAACCAACTTCCCAGGAAGCAGAAAGGGCAGGAGATCACAGTTTCTGTTCTCAGAAATATGCTGTGACCTGCTTCGGAGATGCATCCTGGCAGCTTGGGTGTGTCTCTGTTCTCCTGTGTCCGGAATGGTCTGTTATCTCTGAGAGAGGGGGTGGAGAGGCAGGCAGGGGGGAGGAAGGGAAGGGGTGGGAGAAGGGGAGGAGAAGGAAAGAAGATCTGAGGGAGGGAGGGACAAAGAAAGGGAAGGAATAAGGGGGGAGCCTTTCTTATTATTTATCCCCAATTAATGAGTAGAAAATGTTGGCTGGGAAGACAAAACACAGCCTTCTTATTTCTTATAACACATATTTCTATGGAAATTAGAGATTTGATAGTCAGTGTTTTCAATGGACTTCATCTCCAATCAAACAATGAAAATTAATGAGAAAACAGGTTTCATTTCACTTCACCCTCAACTGTGCAGAGATGGATCCACTGCACTCACGAACACCAGTGGGTGAGCCTTCGTACCCCACCCATGGCCTCACGGGCCAGGTTTCTCAACAGGAACTTTGCTGAAGGGGGTGAAGTGAATCACTCAGCACACTCTGGCATGCCGCAGTCTGTGTTCTCTTGGGCACAGGTAATGCACAACAGAATCAACCCACCAAAGACGGAGAAGCCCAACATTTCTCATCGCAGATGAACATATACTTTATAAGTGGGCTGTCAGGCAGCCGCCTCTATTTCCCTGACTATCTCAAAGGATACATCCATCCCAGATGCAAGATGAGGAACCAGAAGGAGGTGCCGGCATGATATATGGACTAGATGTGACCTACAGTTCCTCTCTGCCTTTCAGACTGGCTGTTGGTGACTCAGGCCAAGTAATTTGGGTGGCAGGGATGATCCTTAAAGCTACCATCTACTGAATACCTAAATGCCAGGCTTTGTGGATAGCACTTTCTGTGTCTTGTCTTCTCCCAATAAACCAGGAGTTGCATAAAGGGTTCTTGTCTCTTTTTTTTCTCTCTTTTTTTTTTTTTTTTTTTTTTCTTTTTCTCTTTGTTTTTCTTATGGCTTTGCCATTGTCCACACCACATAATAATGACTAACACAGAGCACTAACTAGGTGCCAGGCACTTTTCTAAGGGCAGCAAATACAGAAGCTCTGAATCTTCACAGCAACTCTATGAGGTTATCCCCAGTGTTTTATAGATCCTCAGAGAACTTCAGTAACTTGTCTAAATAAGTGTTGAAACTGGAATTAAAACAATAGGTATTTTGTTTCCACAATGGATGCTTTTAACCTCTATGCTCTTGTAGGAGATTTATTGCACCAATAAACCTTTTTTTGAATGAATGGAGGCTCTCATGTAAGCATTACTGCAATCTTAAGGGGAAAATATAACTACCCTTATGTACAAATTTGGCAGCTGAGACTCATAGAGCTTAAGTAACTTGCATAAGGTAACACAGCTATTTGTGCAGAATGAGGACTCAACTCAGGTCTTTCTGACTTGGAGGCCCATGATCTTGAAACAACAGTAGTATTTTAAACCATGTGACCAAGCGACTCCCTATTCAATGTTTCCATTCAGTGACTCCATTTCCCCCATCTTATCAGTAACAGTATCTATTTTTGCAAACAAAAAAAATTGTTTGTAATAAAGCAGATATATCTCTTATGGGTCTGCCTGTGTTGTTTGTTTTCCCCAATAGGTTGTATAACAAAAATAAGACTGATATTTTAGGTGACAAGTGAGAAGTGGATCAGGCAGCTCTCTGATTTCAAGGGAGCCTGTCTACCAGAATTTGTCACCAGTGAGGACCTTATCTGTGTGGTTAACTAAGCAATGTCCCCACATCGGGCTCTGGATGTTGCTTACTCAGTATTGGAAAGACTTGATGTCAGGAATACAGAACCAAGTGATGTTGATGACACACCTTGACTAATCAAGGACCTCATCCTTCTCTCTCATCCAGGCACTTGTTTGGGAGGCAGGGGGCTCTTTCTGAGCCATGAAAAACCTTTACCTTCAATTCAGCACTTGCTCTGACCATTTGCTCCTAAATGACTGTTCTTCCATCTGATTATTTTTCTTCCATACACACCTGTCATCCAACTTTTCATTTTTTAAAAAGTTTTAAAAATTTATTACTCCTGAAGCGAGAACCTGAGAATGAGCCGGCGATTAACGGAATCATTTGACTGACCTTCAGGAGACCCAAACGGTGGGTGATTGATGAAACGGCTACAGGTTTAAGCAGAAGGTCAGCTTCAATAATACGGCTGTTACTTCCCATGGTCCTTACAGACCAGCTCAGTTGACGGCCTTCACTTCTCCTTTGCAACAATTTTAAGGCCAAGGCATTTGACTCCACCACCCACCACCCTCTTGTGAGGCTCATTATGTAGTAACAAAGACACAGGTTGGTATAGCTTCTGCAACAATTATGATCTAACATCAAACATGATTGTCCTCAGCCACTGAGGGGCCCCAGTAGGTGCTTTCCCACCATATCCAATCGACCTCATGCAGGGGTCCCGCGAGGAGGTGCCTGGATGGCACTTCTTGCTGCATCATCTAACAAGCCCCCCCATCCATCACTGCTTGTGCTAAGTTGCTTCAGTCACGTCCAACTCTTTGCAGCCCTGTGGACGGCAGCCCACTGGGCTCCTCTGTCCTGGAGTGGGTTGCCACGCTCTTCTCCAAAGGATCTTCCTGACCCAGGGAGCGAACCTTCATCTCTTACATCTCCAGCATCGGCAGGCGGGTTCTTTACCACTAGTGCCACCTTGACTAATATGGGGGTCACAAAACCTACCTGCCTACCTTCAGATAATTAAAACATGAAAGTTCTCCTTTTAGCTAGTGGCATTTGAACTTGAAAGAAAGGACAAAAGAAGGTAAAAGACTTCATTCAAACTTTTTCTGGCAACCTCTAAGGGTTAATAATAGTTCATTTTTAACCTCATCAACATGTAAGAATATACAAGGTTTTCTATAGAAAGTAACCCAGTAAACAGGACATAACAACAACAAGAACCAAGAGACCACTGTATCACTTTGCCTGCATCACCTCAACAAGGCCTCAAGGGTTTCTCAGGAAATCAGGGCAGTGGATGGTGAGGAACAGAGGCCCTGGATCAGACTACTCATGATGAAATCCTGGCTCTCCCACTGGCGTCTGTGTGACCTGGGGCAAGTAGCCTAACCCTGCCTCAGCCCTGTACATGTAGAATGGGTATAATGATTCTCAGCTCTTAAGACAGCTGTGAGGATTAAATGAGTCAATGCATGTAGTGTTAGAACAGGTCTGCGCATGCTCAGGTAAACACTGTATATTACTACTGTCATTAATCCAGTTCTACAGATGAGGAAACTGAGACTTTGGGAGATAAATTAAATGACGTACTCAAGGCCGTGACTACTGAGTGGAAGCATGCGGACTGGAACCAGGCAGTTTAAAGCCCAGGTTCTTAACCACTCCATTAGTTTCTTAATGGGGACAGTTTTCAGCTGTCAGTCTCTGGACCCACAGCCTTCCTTATTAGCCTTGCACTATTACTCAAAGATGGACATTTGAAGGGGAAAAGACCACAAGGCCAGCCCAGAGCTGTGACCGGAATGAAGGGAGGCGCTTCCTGGTGTCTCGAGCAGAAAGTCAGGGCTTCCCCAAAGAGCTCCAGACTTAGGGACACCCGCGCTCCATCTCCTCCACCCCTTTACAAAGAATGAGTGAAGTCAGACACAGAGGAGAAATATCCTATGATGTCCCTTATATGCCAGATCTAAAAAGAAATGATACAAATGAACTTCTTTACAAAACAGAAACAGACTCAGAGAATGAATTTATGGTTGCGGAGGGGAGGGGAGGGGGTAAGAGATAGTTAGGGGGTTTGGGATCAACATGCACACACTGCTCTATTTAAGATGGACAATCAGCCAGGTCCCGCTGTATAGCACAGGGAACTCTGCTCAATGTTATGTGGTAGCCTCGATGGGAGGGGAGTTTAGGGGAGAATGGATACGTATGTACGTATATACGTATGGCTGAATCCCCTTGATGTCCACCTGAAACTATCACAACATTGTTCACCTGCTATACGCCAATACAAAATAAAAAGCTTTAAATAAAGAATGAGTGAACCCTCCCATTCTGTCCCTGCCTTGAAGCAGCATATGTCAAAATAGTTTTCACCCCTTAGAAATGAAAGAATAAAGTAACAAATCATCCACTGAGGTAAAGAGGGCATAATCAGTGTTGTGTGAAGCCCTTTCTTTTAATGGGAACTTGCATTTGTAAGGTCAGTCTTAGGCAGAGGAGGAGAGTCTGATGCCTAAAGAGGGTGGCTTAGATGTCAGAGGAAAATGCATCTTTCCCAAGAAATGTTTACCCACTGATGTCCCCTATTCATGATTTATGCCGCTACATTTAGCGTGTATCTATTTGGTCTTTCTCTTTCAAACTGCAAATATGTCTGTGATGTGTAAGAAATTAAATTCCTCATCCCAGTGGTGCCTGATCTCACATGGTGAAATATACAAGCACACAGGTGTCCTCCGGGAGGAATAAAATAGTGACAGGGGGCTTGGAAAAAGAGTCTGGGGGACATTAAGATCCTACCCAACAGAAGAAACCTGATTTGACTTTTCACAAAAGAAAAGGAAACACAGGGCTTACTGCATTAGATACTTTCATGTACTACCGATTATAGCATTGAGCCTCAGAGAGGTTTAATGACTTGGCCAAGATCATACAGCTAATAGAGGGCAAGGTTGAGATTTGAACACATTTATATCCAAATCCCATGATCCCACCTCTGTCCCCTCTGCCTCTCTATATTAAACTACCTGCTCTTGCAAGTCAGAAATGACTGTGGGTCTCTATTTCTAAACCAGAACTTGTGCTCAACCGTTCCTTTGCAGGTCATCATATTTACAAACTTGCCCCCTCATATGTATTCTTCGTCTCCCCACCACTTCCAATGCAGTCATGAGGATAAAATATGTGATTTTGTTCCACTCCATAATTTCCCCTCCAGAAGGCCATAGTCATAGTTTGAAGCAGCAGGGGTTGCACTGAAGCTTAAGGAAAAGCAAAACTATTAAACCACAGTCCATCCCTCTTCAACAACTCTGCCCAAACTTTCAGAGGAAACAACGATTCCTACTACAGCAGCAGCAGTCCCCTGAGAATCAACTAGCAGCCAAGAACAAAACACCTAAGCCAACCATGCCTTCTCTCCCTCCTTACCAATTCCCTGCATGCGAGCATATCTCAGTGGGGAAATATCCGCTGCGGAAAGGAAAGAGGTGAATGGGACATGTAATTGCCCGAGCGGTCAGTGCCCGGAGACCTAAATAGAGTTCTGGGCTCATTGCTGCACAGAAATGTTACCCGAAGCTACGGGCTTCTACTCACAAAGGGAAAGATGTGGAATTGTCTCTTCTTCCACATCTTTTTCTTTGTTTTGCTGATAGAGACCACTGTCCAACCTAGAAGCAAAAATGCCGAATATTTCCTTTCCCAGCCTGCCTTACGACTTGGACATCATCGGTATGTATCTTAATCATGTCCATGGGGGAACCTAAGGGGAAAATCATGTAAGTGGTTCCTGGGGAAAGTTTTCAACCCTAATAAAAAGAGATGCCAAAAAAGAAACTCTCTTCTCGCTTTTGGAATTGAATATACGGGCTTCCCCAATGGCTCAGTGAGTAAAGAATCCACCTGCAATGCAGCAGACACAGGAGATTCAGGTTTGATCCCTGAGTCAGGAAGATTCCCCTGGAGGAAAAAAAGGGCAACCCATTCCAGTATTCTTGTCTGAAAAATCCCACAGACAGAGGAGCCTGGCAAGCTACAGTCCAAAGGGTCTCAAAGAGTCAGACAGGACTAAGTGACTAAGCACACACACAGCACATATGATGCCTAGGGCTCCCATCTTAGGATCATCACGGGAAAGCCCAAGCAAGAGCCAATGGCCTGGATGATATCCTTGCATCTATGATCCAATTCTGGAAACACCTTGCCTCCAGACTTCTTTTGTACTGGTAGCTATCGCTATTATAACGAATCTATTGCTGTGTAATGAATAGCCCTAAAGTTTAGCAACTTAAAATAACAAACATTATCTCACAACTGCAGTGGGTCAGGAATCTAAGAGGGGCATAGGTGAGTGAATCCGGCTTGGGGTCGTGCACAGGCCATAGTCCAGATGCTAGTCAGGGCTGAAGTCATTTCAAGGCTCAACTGAGGTAAGATCTTCTTTCACACTCATTCATATGGCAGTTGGCAGGCCTCAGAAGATTAGATTTCCTTCAAGCTCACTCATACAGGCCACACCACAGAACTGCCTTACAACATGGCAGCTGACTTTTCCAGCAGAAGCAATCAAAGAGAAAGTGAAGGGAAGTACCCCATTTGAAATGAAAGTGAAAGTCACCCAGTCGTGTCCAACTCTTTGTGACCCCCATGGACTATACAGTCCATGGAATTCTCCAGACCAGAATACTGGAATGGGTAGCCTTTCCCTTCTCCAGGAGATCTTCCCAACCCAGGGACCGAACCCAGGTCTCCCACATTGCAGGCAGATTCTTTACCAGCTGAGCCACCAGGGAAGCCCAATATGGAAATCATCATCTTTTTAGTAACCTAGTATTAGAAGTAGCATTCTATTACTACCCGCTATATTCTAATCTTTTCATGCAGAGGTCCTCAACCTTGGTACCACTGACACTTAGGGTTTTCTTTGCTAATAATACTGTTATTTAAAGCTGGAGATGGTGTGGAGAAATGGGAACCTTCCTACACTGTTGGAGAGAATGTAAACTGATACAGCCACTATGGAAAACAATATGAAGATGACTTAAAAAACTAAACACAGAACTGTCATATGACTCAGCAATCCCAGTCCTGGGCATATACCCAGACAAAACTATAGTTTGAAAAGATACATGCACCTCTATGTTCATAACAGAACTATTTACAATAGCCAAGACATGGAAGCAATCAGATGTCCATCAGCAGATGAGTGGATAAAGATGTGGTATGTATACACAACAGAACACTACACAACCATAAAAAATGAAATTGCATTTGCAGCAACAAGGATGGGCCTAGAGATGACCACACTTAGTGAAGTAAGTCAGAAACAGACAAACACCATGTGATATCACTTATATGCAGGATATAAAATATGACACAAATGGACTACAGACTCACAGACATATAAAACAAATTTATGGTTATGAAAGGGAGAGGAAGTGGGGGAGGGATCAATTAAGAGTATGGAATTAGCAGATACAAACTCCTATGCATAACATAGATAAACAACAAGGTCCTGCTACATAACACAGGGGACTATATTCAATATCTTGTAATAAACCATAATGGAAAAGAATACAAAAAAGAATATTATGTATGTATAGCTGAATCACTTTGCTATACACCAGAAACTAAGACAACATTGCAAATTAACTATACTTCAATTAAAAATAAAAATAACATTGTTACTTTTCCCATATTTCAACAGTTCTAAGTAAAATATCAAGCAAAGCCTCATACTTACCAATGAAGTGACTCAGCACTAGTGCCCTAGGAAAAAAACAATCTCTCCCATAAAATCCTCAAACCACACAGGACTGCACATATGTGCACACACACAGGCACACACAAGTCTCTAAAGGAAATATATCAACTACCCTCATCTTGTGCACGTTCCCTATATAAAGAAGACCTGAAAGTCAGAATACAGCTGCTGCTGCTGCTGCTGCTGCTGCTGCTGCTGCTAAGTCACTTCAATTGTGTCCAACTCTGTGCGACCCCATAGACGGCAGCCCACCAGGCTCCTCCGTCCCTGGGATTCTCCAGGTGAGAACACTGGAGTGGGCTGCCATTTCCTTCTCCAATGCATGAAAGTGAAAAGTGAAAGTGAACTTGCTCAGTCGTGTCCGACTCTTAGCGACCACACGGACTGCAGCCTATCAGGCTCCTCCGTCCATGGGATTTTCCAGGCAAGAGTACTGGAGTGGGTTGCCATTGCCTTCTCCGCTCAGAATACAGAAGACAACACATTTTTAAATGCTACCACTTCAAAAAAATGATAACCATATCACGCCAACTGGGATTTTTAAAAGCACTTAGTAAATGCCACATGCTTAGTAAAAGACTGCTTCTGACCTGCCTGAGTATAGAGTTGAAACAGAGAAGAATGATCCACCATTCAGAAGACACAGGGAAAATGACATCTAAACCTACAGCACCAACTCTCCTATTTGTATCTGTTCACCACACGTTGGGCTTCCCTCATGGCTCAGACAGTAAAGAATCCGCCTGCAATGTGGGAGACCCAGGTTCAGTCCCTGGGTCGGGAGGATCCCATGGAGAAGGGACTGACTACTTACTCCAGTATTCGTGCCTGGAGAATTCCATGGACAGAGAAGCCTGTCAGGCTATAGTCCATGGGGTCACAAACAGTCAGACACAAATGAACAACTAACACTTTCACCACACACACCCCCATCTTTTGTGGTGCCCCTTCAAGTTAAATACTCTTTAGGGATCAAGCAAATCTTGGATTTTTCTTCAACTCTTGGATTCTGGCTAGCCTTACTGTTATACCCTCAAACCTGAACTATAAGTCTACTCAATCTACCAACAACCCATGGACCATCCTAGAGGTCTTTAGGAAATGTCCACTCTTTACAGTCTCCCAGAAGCAGAGAGTTCCTTACCTTTTAATGACCCTGGCTGGGTTTCTCAACCCCCAGGCTGTGAACAAACTGTCCTAAGGAAAGACCATATGGTGAATTTTATTCAAAACCTAAGGGTCTTTTTATTGGCCTAACCCATCTCTTTTCATAGCTCGCTCTGGAGATTACAATGTCTATAACAGACACCCGAAAGCAATTATCAAGGGACAGTAGTCCCAGGAATAACTATGGAGTTCAAGATGAAAGGCTCAAAATGAAACCTATTTCCAACACAAATATCTCTTAGAATGGTAGAAATAAACCTTGAAGGGAAATAACATTATTGTAAAATGTGTTTTATGACACTGTAATGATTAATGGCATTTCACACTAATAAAGTTGACAGGAAGAGGATGTGAAAGACTAACAAAAGTGCAAATACAAATTTCCTTTTAATATCACCAGCATTTTTCTACAAGCACAAGACATGCACCAACAGGATAAGAGGAACAGTTATTTTAAAATCCAAAATAAATAAATAAACAGTGCAAGACATCAACAGTACAACTAACTGAATAGTAAGTTGCATTTGATGAATTCCCCAGAGAGATACTGAAAATATGGAAAATATTCCTTCCCCCTTTTGGTCACCAATCCTTTCTGCTGAGCAAGACTTGTACCTGGTAACAAGGAGTCTTGTAGTTTGAAGAAAAAGTTGTCTGAATCAAAAGTCTCACCTATCTGTTACACTGGTCCATCTCAGCAAACTCATACCCTCATCTTTCCCCTTCTTGCTTGCATCCTTCAAGAGCTGAGCCCTCACATCTGTTTCCCCCATCTCCTCCAGCCACCTGGGTCCTTCCCTTTCTTGACTTCACCTATATCTTACTCTCCCTTCTGCACCTTCTATACCTTCTCCACGTAGAAAGTAACTTCATGGGTTTGCATGTGTTAACTGCTGTTTTATTTCGCTTATTTCTCTAACTTCTGGGATGAGTGACCTCTGACCATTTTCTCCCTGTGTGTGTGCTGTCACCTCAGTCATGTCTGACTCTGTGACACCATGGGCTGTAGCCCACCAGGCTCTTCTGTCCGTGAGATTCTCCAGGCAAGAATACTGGAGTGGGTTGCCATGCCCTCGGTGAGGCATCTGATATGCATCATCTACCTGTAATTATTATTTGAGGAGACTGACCACTGAGAAGTCATCAGTAGTATCTTTCCAGCCAAATCCCTGAGGTCTTTTATTATTTCTTATTTTGCTCAACTTCCCAGGGCACTTGACATTGATCATGCCACCAGCTGCTTCTGATTTCTCTCCCATTTCTCTGACCCCTTCTTCACCTTGTTCTTTACTTCTTTCTCCCTCCCAGCTTCATTGGTCAATAGCCTGCAAAGTGCAGTCTTAAGTCTTCTGTTTCTGCCTCTAAATTAGCCTTCCTTAGCCTCCATTGCCTTATTCATGCAATAGAGATTATAGTCATATCCATCTCACTGAGTTGACCTGAGAAAACAACAACATAATTAAACCAAGGAAAGTGCTGAGCATGGAGCCATCATGGTCAATGTGATCTATGATCAGGGTTTCCTTGAGTGCCCATTCTGTTCTCACAATGGAATGGGAGCTCTAGGAGGACAGGGACTTGATTTTTCTCACTTCTCTATTTCTGGCTCAGAGAACTGTGCCTGCACATAGTAGGCAGTGAGTAACTATGTACTGAACTAACGAGGTGAAAGAACATTTCAAGTATGACTCAATGCTGGTGGTTCTCAAATACAGCCTCTCATTTCTGACAATAGAGTCAGATTCTGATTTTGAGACCCACTTGATATGACATTAGAGTCACAATCTGCCTAAAATTTAATTGAGTTTCTCCTTTCCATCTGATTCCTCTTTGCAAAGTCATTTTTATTAATTTGAAGCAATCATTTTCACCAGATCACAGACAAAACTTTGATTCACATATTACTCTCTTCTTCTTCCACTACACCCCCACTGTTGCATGCTCCCCATTCGTCCTTCTTGGCTGTCACTTTAACCGGGGTCTTTACCCACTTTCTAGCCCCTCAGATCGTCACAGTGCCCTCCTACATGTTTTCCCGACCTCCAGTCTCCCGAAAGTCCCCACCCATGCCAGATGAATCCTCTGGAAATGGTTGCCCAGAATCGCTCTTTTGTTTAAGAAGTTTGTCTCCTTCGCTTTTTCTAACAAGTTCAAATCCTTGAGCCTGACAATACTACCTGTTTAAAATTCTTCTCTCTCTCATAATCTCTTAAAGACATAGTAAATTAACTTCTTCCCACCATTTCCCCCATCTCCATTCTATACTGGACAAGAGGTCATTCTGTGTCAACGTGTGTAAGATGTAAATGTTAAAAAGGACTCCCTGAACTTGAACTAGGATGGCCTTAAAGGGTGAAGTATAGCTGTGGCTGCCATTCATCAGTCTCCTGCTCTCTGCCAGGCATGGTCCTGGGTCCCTCCCCGCTCCCCAGAGCCTGCAGTATTGCATTTAATCTTCACAGAGCTCCAGCGGGTAGGGGGTTATATCCCCAAGTACAAGTATCTTTAGGCTAAGAGAGTTAAACAACTTGTCTCCAAACACACAACAACAATAGTACCATCTTCTACCCCAAGTCCAGCCGATCCCAGGGCCCGCCCACTTGAACAGCCTTAATGTTTTTTTTTTTTTTTTTAATTTGAACATTACTTTAACTTTTTCATGTAAACATTATTTTTATCTTTTATTTGAGTTTATGAAAGTTATACCTGAGACATAATTGAAAGAATCAAATGACAGTATGAAGGGAGGGGAGTTGCTTATGAAAAATAGCAGTTTATTGGGCCCTTCTACCCTGATTTTTTCCCCTTTTGAAGGTAATAACTTGCCTCTCCTTTAGGCAGTTATTTTAGAATTTGACTCCATACCTCTAAATAACACATATCTTTTTTAATTTCCTCCTATGGAAGATTTAGCACCTTTTCCTACTCCTGCCACACACTCATACATCTGTCCCTTTGCTCCCTACGTGCATGGATGTGTGCTAAGTTGCGTCAGTCATGTCTGACGCTGTGTGACCCTATGGACTGTAGCCTGACAAGCTCCTCTGCCCATGTTTAAGCTGAATTCAGGGGCCTGCGTGTGTGGAGTCGAGACCCGTGGACATGCAGAACAAATAAATTAATTAAAAGAGGAAGTGGGCAGGAAGCAAGCAGTAAGTCAGAAAGAAACATCAGGTGTGAATCAGTGAAGAGCGGAAGAGCAGGAGAGAGAATTCATTGGAGAATGAGAGAAATGAAGACATAGTGAATTTGAGGGGAAGCTGGCTAGGACAGCTGGAAGAAACTAACCGGGGCTCTTGGAGATGCAGGACAAAAAGGGCTACCACTCTGGATGTCAGGCAGCAGGCAGCGCGGAAGGCTGGTGAGAGGGTCTGACTTCCCGAGAGACAGAAAGAAGTGGCTGAGGACGAAGAGGCAGAAGGCAGGGAGATGGACCAAAAGGAGGCCACGGACCTGAGACAGCCAGACAGATCACCACCCAGGCCTCCCTGGGACTCACCTCCTACACAGGGAGATGCTGCCAAGCGTTTGGTCTCAATTCTCACCCCCACATAGAGATGAACCCCAGGAAAACACATATAAATCTCCAAGTACAAAAGAGCCTCTTAAAAAATACTTCCTGCCCTGAAAGAGGGAACTGTTATGAGCTGCTCTGAATGCCCTGATTATGTCCATTCTGGTGGCTTTCGAGAAAGGAGGGGCTGAAAAGAGATAAGAGGTCAGGGCTGCTGTCCACTATTCCATGGAAAATGTCAATTACAAATAACCAGGTGGCCAAGACCTGATGTTCCATCTCCAAGACATGCCCTTTCCCGGAGAAGCTGCAGAAATGTCACCCAGTCGTGCCTGCCTTGCTTCCTCACCAAGGCATGCCCCCATCCCCCACCTGCTTGCCTGCACTTCTCCTGTATCCTTGCTACCACTTAAGAGCCTAACCTTTCTCCAAGGCCTTTTTCAGAGATTACAATTTTCCTTCCTGCTTTCTAGAATGGTCTTACTCCCCAAGTACCCTCCCCTTGCTCTGAGCTCAAGTACTATGAGTCACCCTAAATTGTTTTCTGATTGTTACAGGTACAAATGCTTTCTCTTTGGAACTAAAACACAGGTCTTTGAGCATAGAAATTGTGCTTCCTCTTATTTCTTCCCTACTTCATTTTCTTAAAGAAGACCTGGGCCAAAACTGAGGCTACTTTTATGGTATAAATGAGGATTTGTTGTTGTTGTTCAGTCATGTCTGACTCTTTGCGACCCCAAGGACTGCAGCACACCAGGCTTCCCTGTCCTTCACCATCTCCAGGGGCTTGCTCAAACTCATGTCCATTGAGTCGGTGATGCCATCCAACCATCTCGTCCTCATATATGAATAAGGATATTAATACATAAATGCATAAGACTTTTAGAAAGGAACTTGGCAGGTAGAAAACCCATATAAGTACCAGTTTCTATTGTTGTTGTTGTTTATAGTTACTGTAGCTATATAAAATACATAGTTGATGCTCAGAAAATATAACTTGAATGATGCATCAATGTCCATTAATACACAAGTAATGTCCCTAAAATATATACTATAGTTTCTCTGTGGAAGGCTTAATTTTTATGAGCTTCTATCTCTAAAGTTCATCTTTGGGAATAAATATTGTACATATACTGCTACAAACTTTTCTAGAATAAATAGGAAGCAATTCAGAGGTACAGTTAGGTTACAAATTAAAAGAATAAGTGACAATGAGCATAAACTAGCTGAGTTGCCACCAAGAAAGCCTGCTGCTGCTGCTAAGTCGCTTCAGTCGTGTCTGACTCTGTGCGACCCCACAGACGGCAGCCCACCAGGCTCCCCCGTCCCTGGGATTCTCCAGGCAAGAGCACTGGAGTGGCTTGCCATTTCCTTCTCCAATGCATGAAAGTGAAAAGGGAAAGTGAAGTCGCTCGGCCATGTCCGACTCTTAGCGACCCCATGGACCGCAGCCCACCAGGCTCCTCCATCCATGGGGTTTTCCAGGCAAGAGTGCTGGAGTGGGGTGCCATTGCCTTCTCTGCCAAGAAAGCCTACAGAGGCCTAAACCTGCCGCCACCACCCCAGACAAGCTTTCTGTGGGTGGAGAATCATCGGCCTTCAGAGATTTCTAACAAGAGCCAGCATTCCCATGGGTCTCTTCATCCAGGAATACTGAATCACTCCGCCGTCAGGTTTTAATCTCTGTTAAAAATAGGAAACCAGGCAAAGGATCTCCTTTCACTTTCTTCCCCGATGATTTGCACAAAGACACAATCGCAAGGCAACAGGACTGCCCGGTTCTTTGGCACCCATCACAACCGTAACTCTGGGATGACAACCACCAGGCTTTTCGAGGGTGGCAGCCCCAGCAGCAAAGACAATGTGCAAACAGCCCAGGCCCCAGCCCCTTGCCCTCTCTGGGCCCCGCCTGCTCCAGCAAGCCCCTGGGACAGCTTCCGAGGAGGCAGTTTCATGCGCCACTGGCCATGCCCTGGTCCATCACAGGCATCAATCACTGCTTTCAACCCAGCTGCCTCTCCAATTAATGCAAAGCTGTTTAGTTAGTGCCTTGAGAGCTGGGACAGAGAAGCAGCCTCAAAGGATATTCTTTAAAGATAAAGGCAAAACCTCTTTCATTCCTTATCATGAGGTGTTTTGTGTGTTTGTTTTCATTTTTTTAGTTTACCCCAAAAGGAAGAGGATCGCAGTAATCGCCTTCCCTCCATGACAACTTTTAAAGATGTTTATCGAAGCCAAACCTCTCTTGACGTTTGCCAGTTGCTAAATAGAAGCTGTTTTTCCTGCCAAATATGCCCTCTCTTTTTCAGTGCTTATAAATGGATTATATATAAATAGGATGAGTTAATGCTGTTCATCTGATGAAACGGATTAAAATAGATGAACACAAAATTAAGGATGAAACGGATTAAAATAAATGAACACAAAATTAAGGTAACACAGGGTTCTATTGGAGTTTGTGGGAAAAGCATCAGAGAGCCTTGTGCTAGAATCCAGGGCACCAGAAAGTGGAGAGAGAAACTCAACTTTATCCTGAAAGGATTACTCTTGTCTTAACCAATATAGTCCATATAGTCCCAAATAAAGTTGCCAGCTTTAGAAAAGGAAAATACAGAATATCCAGCTTAATTTAATACCAAATAAATAAATAATTTCTTAGTACAGTGAAAGTGAAAGTGTTAGTCACTTAGTCACGTCCATCACCTTGCAACCCCATGGACTGTGGCCTCCCAGGCTCCTCTGTCCAAGGAAGTCTCCAGGCAAGAATATTGGAGTGGGTTGCCATTCCCTTCTCCAGGGATCTTTTTAGCATAAGCATGTCCCAAATATTGCATGGAATATACTTATACTAAAAATTGTTCATTGTTTATCTTAAATTTAAATTAACCAATTGTCCTATATTTCATCTGTCAGCTCTCACCCCCAAAGAATTTAAGTTGATCCTCAGAAGAAAAGGAGTAATTCCTATTGGAAAACTCACTCAAAGGCCAGACACTTTTGCCTAAATCAATTAGGTTGGCTAAAAATTTGCTTGAATTAGTCATAAATACAGGACCTAGTGGCTTTCCTGGCAACATTTTACCACTTTGCCATCCTAGCTGTGTATACCTGTGATACATGCATTAAAGTGGTAACCCATTCATATTTCAAACAGAAATTAATGTTATCACCAAAAGCATCTCCATAGTTATAACCCAGGCTCTATGCTAGGTTTTTATAGCTCTAGCTCATTTAATCCTCACAACTCTGTGAAGCTGGTATGATTTATTACTTGGCAAATTGCAGAAACTTGTCCAGGGTCACACAGCTGGTAAATGGAGAGGCCAGGACAGACATCAAGGCCTGTCCCACCCTCAAGCATATGTCTTCCTATCTCCTTAATCAAATCAACACTTTACTTTTTTTCCCACTGCAAGTCTACAATATGTGGAGACTGCCTGTCTTGGATACCTGGGATTGAGTTTGGTTGATGGCAAAGGAAAGAGACAGAGGACAGGGACTTGAATATTTTAGAAGACAACACATTCAAGTACAATAAATAAAAGACAGTAAAGAAGTGCCAAAGTGATCCTCATTGAAACTAGAAAGGGTTTTGGGCACCAAATCAATATGACTAATAATGAGTATCATTTAATAAACACCTGCTAAATATCAGGCACAAGGTGGGCATTACAACTTTACTAGCACAAATGGGAAAATGAGGCAGACTACATAGCTTTCCCAGAGATGCCAAGTAGTAGAGCTGGAGGAATTAAACCTACATCCCTGTGATCACTCTCCCACAAAGCCCATCCTCTGAACCACTAGGCTGTGATGCTTTGATATAATTCTTCTCATAAATGTACTTTTAAAAGCCTCTTCTTTCTTTCCATGAGCTTCTCACAGCCTTCAGCTCACTTCAAAACACAAACACACAATTTACCTTCATGGGCCATCATGGAGATATAAATGCACCATAAAAGCCAATGAATAGATTTCAATCATCCCTATGTAATCTTTGTATCTAGAAGAAAAGGGTCACTGCAAAAAAAGATTCATTACCGTAAGGTCAGAAATAGCCAATGTTGAGGGTTTAGTTTCCATCCTGGGAGTCAGAAAACAATGAACACCTGAAGCTCATCATGAGCTTTCAGGGAAATAAAGGAAGTGAGAGCCCTTACATTTTGATTCCATTCAATCACCATCAAATGAGTATCCCATTTGTATGCAGGGGGAAAGAGTGGCCAAAACAGACTAGTCTGCCAGGATCCAAAGCCTTTACTGCTCCATGCCAAGAAACATGGAGATGAAAGAGAAATGTATCACTAAGAAATGTATCACCACTCTATCGTTTGCTATGCTCTGAGTCAATCAGGGTTCTTTGGTTGTAAGCAACAGAAACCAACTCTGGCTAACTTAAGCCCAAATAATTTTTCACAAAGAGAGAATAAGAGAACATATGAACTCATAGGACTAACTGAAAGACTAGAGTCAAGCTTCAGAAAGAATGTGAACCTAGATAACAGGGGACCCAGATAGCAGGAATTAATAGACCCTCTTACCAGCCAACTCAATGGAGACATAGTGTTCCTCTAATTTGAGTTAATATTCCAGTTCTTGGGAGGGAAAAAGCAAAATTCATATGCTATTACCAAGAAGAAAAAGGAGAGGCTTTGGGAGGCAAAAACATTAAATGGTTACAAAAATACTGTGTAGCAATTACAAGTGCAGATGTTGAAATCAGACTTTCCAAGGATTTGTGAGACTTATTGTGTCACCTCAGATAAGTTGTTTAACCACTTTATGCCTCTGTTCTCTTGACTGTAAAATGGTAATGATAATAGATCACATTTCATTTAGCTGTGAGGATTCAAATAGTTAATCCAAGTAAACTATTTAGAATAGTGTTTGCTATGTTGTAGCTACTCAGTAAATGTTGGTCATCATTCTTATCAGTGATTGATCTGCATGACTGCTCTTGACCAGCATGATTTGAGGACTGTTTGTTAATGCAGTTGAACCAACTTATTCTGACTAATATGGGATTTCACCTTCACAACAGTTCAGTCCATTTCAACCAACACCCACTAAGCCCCTACACATACCCAACTCTGAGTTAGACTTTGAATGGTCACAGAAACAAGCACTGTCTGAGCTTTAAAATGTAGCAGGAAATGTATGCTGTCTCTATAAAACATGCCTTTTACTATGCTCAATTCCACACCAAAAGCAAAACCAAGAGACAGATGCCCAAGACACATAGTTCCTATAAATTTCTGGGATGTACTGCTATCTGTCATACAAATTCAGTCCTCTCCAAACATAAGCATCTAGAAGCACCTATGCCTCCCTTCTGTGAAATAGCATTTATGCTACATATGTGTTTAATAAGTGTGCTTACTAAATGTTTAATGATAAGAACCTAAACAACTCCTCTCGCTACAGTAATAGAACGGTTAATAGGCCGCTGGTGGACCAAGCAGTAAAAAGAAGCATAGAATTGAGTCGGCTAAAACCATAGGTCTCATCACCAAGAAGGGGATAAAATATTCTATACCAAAACCAGGGCACAAACGCTGCCAAAAGTCACAGCCAAATACACAGATTGAACACAAAGAACAGCTTGGTGAAAATTTTATGCTCTTTATTATACAACTTCTCTAAGGACCTGATTTTAAATTCAGTCACTCATTTCCTCATTTGTCAGCATGGATTGCCACAGTTGAACCACAGAACTTAGTTGATAAATGGGACTTCTGCTACTAAAAATTATTCACAAAAGCCATGGTTTCCAGTGGAATAAAAAATATATGGACATTGCAATGTTAAAAGTCTATGTCTTGGGCATGAGCATTATTGCCTAAGCAGTTATAATAGAAGGACTTAGCTCTATCTGAGGGGCAGGATTGTATGCACAAGTAAGTATATATGGGATTTTTTAAGGTCCTACAGTGCCCTGGAGCAGTATTTTACTAAATAAAGCACCTTGACCAACTTGTTCAATCCTGGTGGGGTGAAAACGTGGGCTATGATTTGGTCTTCCTTCTCCAAATAAGTCCAAGTATGACTCTTATTTAAGTTATCATGAACATGGACTGCCAATCAAATCTCTATGGCACAGAGGAAGACAAACAAAGGATGGCCCAACCTAATACATAAGTAGCTTCGGCCTTAGGGACTATCACTAGGCTGTTTGGGTCCTTCAAGAAAGACAAATCTTACACTAGAATATGAATAGCATCACTAAAGGCAAGCCCTAAGCAGGAAATTCCAGATGAAAAAGCAACTTTTGGAGAAATATAAAATCATTGTATGTTAACTGTGTATCAGTCAACATCATCTATAAGAACCACGTGTTAAAATTAGATTCTGCATCAAAAATCATGTGATTTTTCACTTGTGATGTGCAAATTAAGCATTTTCATATTTGCAATTTAAGCTTTTACTTAATTCATCATTTACAGTCTGATGAGGGTCCCACATCAAGGCCTTCTAAAGGTCAGGTCTGATTAGACGGGACCAGCATGGAATAAACGAGAGGACTCTGGAATCCCCAGATCTTTCTTCAGGAGCAGTTTGCATCTATCTGTGTCTTCCTCATATTTTGATACCATTATTACATTTGCCACATTTTGCTGTATAGGACCTCATTATCTGGAAATAAGGCAGAACTGTCTTGCTACTTCTTTTATGGGTTTTTTCCTCCTTTAAACAATGGTATTTTTCTAAACTAGAGCATTTTTGCATAAGTTAAAAACAAAGGATATAGGCATATTGGCATATATACATACTCATGTGATGAAGTTTTATATAAGCATATATCAAAATATATGATTGTGTAAAAATAAGTAGGTATATAAACACACAAACACATAACTACAAATGTATAATGTACATTTTCAGCTAGATAAACTTATTTACCTTTGGCACTGGCAGTAAGCTGAATCTGTAGTAAATTGACCCCTTGGCTTATAAGCTGGTACATGTATGCCACAGAGAACGTCTACCTAATATCTATTTGGCATGCCGCCTAACCTAAAATTCATTCTCCCATCTTGCTTAATAATAAAGCCCCAGTTTCATTTGGAGCACCAAGGTGCCCAGTTGAAGCTCTATTTCATAGCTTCCCTTACAGCTACATGTGGGCACTTAAGTTCTGGCCAAGTAAACACAAGCAGAAGTCATTGACTGGGATGGGCTGGGATTTCCATTGAAAGATAATAGAAGACTGGAACTCACCCCTTTTTTGCCTCTGCCTTGCTCTTCCTGTCTGTAACATGGAAATAATGGCTGGAGATTCAGCAAATGTCTTTCATCTTCAAGACGAAAGACATGCACTACTATGAAAAAACAGAATGACCTAGGTCCCTAGTACATTTTTGGAACTGTTAAAGGGCTTATTTCTGGTCTTCATTTGTAAAGAGAAAAATCCCACCCCTGATTTTTTATTCACAACTACAGTATATATAAAAGATCCCATGCTAAAAGTCAAAATAATCATTTATTGAATACATGTATATGTATGGCTAAGTCACTCTGCTGCACACTTGAAACTATCATAATATTGTTAGTCAGCTACACTCCAATACAAAATAAAAAGTTAAAAAATATAATAATCATTTATGAGTCCATTAATGGTGAATAAATAAATCCAATTCAAATTTTATCTTAATAAAAGTTGGTTTATTTTTCCATATTTATCATTAAAAAGAAATACAAGATCTTTCTGATCCCATAATTTGGAAGGATTTTATCTGGCAAAACCATCCAAGTCCAGGGTTAATGAGGTTCATGTTGATGAGAATTGAACTCTAGCTGTTAAGTAAATAATAACACCAGTAGTGATTTAGAGCTTTTCATCCCTAAAATTTGTAGCAAACTGCAACTAGCCCTATGGGGTAGGTAAAATTACTGACATAATTTTATTGACAGAGAAACTGAGTCATCAAGTCATAAAATAGCCTGGGGTCTATTAGCAAATAAGCAACATCAGTTGAGAGAGATTGCAGTCAGCTTCTAAGGCCATCAAAGAGAATTCTTTAAGGGTCAGCATTTAATGAAACATTTAAAATGCACTCTCCCTATCCCATCATCATCTAAAAAAAAAGTGTGTGCATGTGTTTTGAAGCAGGCAGCCAAGATTTCTTGGTTCTTAGAACCAGTGACTGCTTCAAATGCAAAGATCCTGAAGTCTCTTTATCATGTTCCATTAACCGACACAGGGCTGGGCACACGACAGGTACCCAGTAAATGCTTACTGAATGAAAAGCCATTTTCTAAAATCGTCCTGCTGGCCATGCTGATTCTGAAATGCAACTTTCACTTTGAATCAATGCAGTTCCTACATTAGAGGCAGCCTTTCCGATTCTCTCCAGGCACCCCTCCCAGAAAGCTGTCCCTCTCGAGGCCGACACGGCATTCTTATAGGTCCCTGGCCACTCTAAATTCAGGCCACCTTCAAAAATCCATCTTCCTTCTTGATTCATTTTTCAGCATGAACAAGAAAATGGTTTGATGATAGAATAATAATTGATGGTTATGATACCTGATGCTGTATAAAAGGTTTGATTTCATGGCTACATAACTGTTTACAAAACATCATATACCCAAAAAAAAAAAGTCCTGAGTAATGTCCTTGCTGGAACACTTTATTTCTAGATGAGAGCTGCACTGCCCACGAGACTGATGGGCCACTTTTAAATTAGCAAGAGCTGAAATGTCTGTTCTCCTCTTGCAGGCCATTGTTATGAATGGTCAGCATCTGACCGAACTCTTCTTTGCCTCTGCCCTCCAGACCATCTTGGCTACTTGTCTTAAACTCGAGCACTTTGACAGGGTGTTTGATGGAGGTGGCCCTGAGGCAGAAGGCCGGTTTTATTGAATCAAAATGCTGTAGCTTCACTGAAGACCTTTCATCCAACCACGGTTGAAGGCCGTTGAGGCCCTCGTTTATAGCAGGTGGATGAAGTGAACTTCCCATGGTCACTTAACAAGCCAAGGGCCAGGCAGGGCATTCCATAATGAAGTCCAGTGGCCGTGAAACCTCCGTTTCTGCCATTTGTCATGCACACTCAGTGTTTTTCCAATGGCAGTCAGGAATTATCCATCCAAACGGGTTTCTGGGAAACAGGGCGTTGGAGGAATATAGTTATGGGGAGAGAAATGAATCTCTGCCTGAGGACACAGGCTCAAGATTGAATTCCAATTTCTCTAAATGAAGAAGAAACCCATCTTAATAAGCATCCTCTTCCATTTTCAGTCCACTTTGGAAGTCATTATATTCTTGTACCTCTCAGTCGAGACTCAGAGAAAGAAAAAGGGTAATATCATTTCAAAGGAAGCCTTCCTTTCCCTGCCATGAGAGCCCAGACCTCTAGGTGGAATTCCCACCACATTCAAAAGTCATCCTTCATCTACAACCTCCATCTCCTGTCCACCAGGCTCCCAGAAATGTCAGCTAGACAGCAATGGTTGCAATCCTTGTGGAGAATCTTCACTTTATTTCCAAGCTAGAAGTTATTTTTGCACAAAAGGGAGGGGGAGAAGAAAGAATAGAGGTTATTTACAGAATTAGTTGCAGAGAGGAAAAAAAAATGGGACTCTAAATGGAGAGATTATCAACATAGAAAGATGTGTTAGAGCCTAATAGGAAACACATGCTTCACGCAGTACATCTGAATATAACCATTAGCGGCATGGAAGAGAGGCTGTTTACTGTATTAAAGCTACCTTTACTGGTTGTATAAAAACAAAAAAGGATTGTATTGGGGCCATCACACTCCCATCTTTTCAATTACAGAGATAGAACAATCTCAGATTCCGAAGCTAACTACAAATCAAAATTGTGTTATGTTATCTGCTGAGACACAAATGGAAAATAAATACTGTTAACTGTCACTTTCCATTAGGTAACAGAAATTCAATTACATTTCAAACAAGCTTCCATGTCAACAGAATAAATCTGTTTCATAAATGAGCAGGTAACCATTTTTGATTCCAACTTCCCAAAGGGAAAAAATCAATTTTAATCACAATTCTTCAATTTTTTTTTCCATATGAATGTTTTGGAGTCGAGTACATCATCTGGTCTAATAAACAGTGTTGTACAAAAGAAGGGGAAAAAGATGAAGTTGGTTGTTGTTTGTTTCTAGTGCCTTTTAAGCCAAAGCTTTAACTAAACTCTGTATTGTTCCAATGCTTTCATTTTAAAAGCAAATTTCAGGAAGGGGGGGAAATGTACAAGCAAAATGCTGTCTGCGATGGGTGGGGATAGTCCCAGTAGGAAATGTACATAGGGAATATGAATCGGTTTTTAGTGGCAGACCCTGAAAGGCAACACTCTTGCACAAGCCCCGACCCCAGCTCCATTGGAATGTAAGCAGAATCAGGAAAGACAAGTTTCTGTTCTGGAAGATTCGGTCAACCAGAGGACAAGCTGACAGATCTGGGATGACTAAGAGAGCTTGAAGTAAATTGCTCACTCGGTACAAGGGTATTTTGATCTATAAACGTTTGCTGGTTACCGGCTTGTGTTGCAATGGGACAGCCTTTTGGAGGGGAGCTTTTTACATTTTACTTGACTCCAAGTGAATGCTGAAGGGGGGTGACTTCCAATAACAGATCTCCAAACTTATTTTAGCTTGTTAAAGGACAGAGTACCCCTCAGATCTACTACTTAGAGTCTATGACGCAGGCACTGATGCAAGCACGTTGTGTAATGTTTTCATTTAATCCTTACCAGCAACTCTGCAAGACAGGTCTCAGCCTTATCTCCAAAAGTGGATGGAGGCAACGAGAGGTTAAGTACATGTCCAACTTGCACAGCAAGAATACGGCTGGGCAGTGATTAAAGCCCAGGTGGTCTGACTCCAAAGTCGGCCCTTTCACAAAGGCAATGACCACATTTCCACCACACTTCCAAATTCAACTGCCACACTTCCAAATTCTCTCCACCACACTTCCAAATTCAACCCTCCTGGGCTCAGCAATGTTTTAAGTGTTCCAAGTGGATGACCATATGATTCATCGACCAAATCAGGACACTTTTGAAAGCAAAAAGGGATTCTATTAATAATTGTGCAAAAATGGAAGCAAACTGAAATTGTCCTTGGCACATAGGCGAACACAGTCCTCTTAATTATGAAAAAAGTGTACATGTTATAAAGAGAGTTTGAATGATAAAGGAAGACTTTAGCAAAAGTCATGTGTCACTGGCTTTAGGAAGGGCATCACCTTCTACACTTCTATGAGTGTAAGCTAACCCACTCATTCTAGAAAACACTAAGCCCCTCTCTGCATCAAGCGCTGTGCCAGATGCTAAGATTATAGCTGAGAATAAGTCAGACAAGATCATTGCGCTCTTGAAGTTTACAGTTTGGTAGGTTGTTGTGAGGCTCAAAATCAATTAAATGAGGTAACATACACAAGAACAGTGGTTTGAGAGCACGCTAAACTGGAGTACATATACACGAGACCCGGGCAGGTACACTTCTACACGGATAGTTTACACACCACAATTCTACACCATCTGCAGTTGGATCCACGGATGTAGATCTAAGGATGCAGGGGGCCAACTGTAAAGTCATTCGCAGATTTTCGAATGCCCAGGAAAGTGGGGAGCGAGTCTGAGCCCCTAACTTCTATGTTGTTCAGGGGTCAATTGTATACCAGGCTATCACTAAGAAGCAGGGCATTAGGGTGGAAAGAATAAAAATTGGGGCGCAAAATCAAGCTGGATTCTAATTTGGTCTTTACAGCTTACTGTCTCTGTGACCTTGAACACATTAATGAACTACTCTGAATCTCCATTTCTCTATCTACAAAATATAAATAATAACATCTTCATTGCAAAATGATAGTAATAACTGTGTTTATGTTAATTACATGCCTTCCGCAATGTTTGCCTCTGCTTAAAACATAGTAGCCATCATCCTCATTATTGCGATGTCTGGGTCCCTGTGCCCTGGGGTAGGTCCAAAATCCAACAGGTGTACAGAATTTAAAGGGTATTTAGCTGGCTAGATTTGCACAACATTTGAAGGGCCTGAAGGACATAAGCATATTGAAATTAGGGATATGTCCTCAACCTATGGAATAAATCTGAATGACACAAAAACAGAGGTGGTGAAGAATAATCAGTATTAATAAGTTAAGAAAACAGAATCCACAGGAGCAGATGGACAAGAAGGGAACAAGAGCAGTAGGGTCACTGGGTTCTTGGCTGGATCACAAATTTACCCCAAGACCTTGGTCAACATAGTGAACCTCCATACTCTAGCTCCCTCATCTGTGAATTCTGAGTGATGATCTAGGCCAGAGGAAGGCAAACGTCTCCTAAAAAGGGATTGATAGTGAATATTTTAAGCTTTGTAACCTACACAGTGTCTGCTGCGACTACTCAAATCTGTCACTGTAGCACAAAAGCAGTCAAAGACAATATTTTTAAAATCTGGCTGCGGGATCTCCAAAAAATTAGGACTATATCTTATCATCATTATCTCCCCAACATCTAACTCAATGTTTAATAAAACTCATTGAACAAATGAATAAATAAGTGAGTGAGTGAGTGAATAAATGAATAGTAAAGCAAAGTAGAAGCTCTCAGTAACACTATTTTGAGTAGTGTTGGTATTTTCAGGTTAATGATAGAGGAAAGAGAATGAGAGACCAATCATCTGGACTTAATATTAGCAATAAAAAATGAGTATGAGCCAAACAGGGAGCTGGAAGCTAGTAAATGTTTTTGAGGCGGGGTGTGATATGATTAGGTCAGTATTAAGGAAAGAACACTCTTAGGTACATTAAAGGAAAGATGCACGCTTCAAGACAGGAAGACTATTAACCCAGGTAAAAAGGAACCAGAGCCTAAACCAGGATGGTGGCAGTGATGTTAGAGTACAGAGTCAAACAACATTTTAGAATCTGGAATCTGTATTGACAGGATTTAACACAAACAACAAGAAGGAAGTTTATACTGCAGGTGCCTTGTGGTTTTACATGTTAGCATCTCAGAGGTCAACGATATTAACCAGAGAAGGCTTCTGGGGTGAGAGTAATAACCTGGTGACCATCTTAAATTTGACATGTCAAAATCTGGCACAGAGTTGATCAGCAATAAATTCTCCTAAGTGTCACCCCCCTCCACCAGTTCTCCAACTTAGCTACCATCTCCCAACAGAAGAAAAATAACCTTCAGGGTCTTGGTCAAACACACTGATGAAATCAATATTCACACTATCTACACATGTCCTGATTCATTAGGCTAATAGTCCACCAGAAAGGAAATGAGGTTAGCTTGGCTTCTTTTTCATTGACTTTAGTGATCTTTCTTTTTTCTCTATGTTCAATAACTAGCTATTTACTTCTCTTGAATTTTACTAGAATTTTTCTGAAGATTGATAGTCACTGGTTTGCAGGCTTTTCAAAATCCATTTAATTCTTTTTTAAAAATTAAGACATCTGTAACTTTCCAGTCCTCTGCCCTGGCTCCCTTCCTATGGGATGTGGATACAACCACCCACAGTGGTCCTGCGATGCTGAATCCAAGTCCTGCAGTGCTGAGGGGTGGCTCCGGACTGGGTCAGACCCATGACTACCTAGCTTTGAAACACTGAGCACCCAGTTTCAGCTTGAAGGTCATTGCCTTTGATAACAAAAAACAAACAGAAATGAGAAGACTGGCTTCCTCTTTGCCCACTACCTGCCCCAAGCAATAAGTTTATCTTTTTATCATCATCCAGATGCAAATCAGGAAGCTGGCCCAGAGTTGAAATTTTCTTGCTTTTCTCTTTAAGAACCATCTCCTCCCCTCAACTGAGGCTCACTGCTTACAGCACACTATGTCTTCTGATTGTTGTAGCATCCAAGCTGTGTGCCTTAGACTCCTTCAACAGCTGTGACTATGGTTGTGGTGGCAGAAAATGGTCCTCCAAAGATGTCTACATACCAATGCCCAGAACCTGTGAATATGTTAGGTTACATAGTAAAAAGAAATGAAGGGTTCAGAAGGAATTAAGATTATTAATCAGCCAATATTAAAATAGAGAGATTAGATTGGATTATCCCACTGTGGTTAATCACCAACCACCATGGAAGAGGGATTCAGAGGCAACAACCAGAGAAATGGCAACATGAGACAAACTCAGCTGGTCATTGCTGGACTGAAGGAAGAAGAGGCCACAAACCAAGGAATGCAGACAGCCTCTTGAAACCAGAAATGGTAAGGGAAGAGATTCTTAGCTAGAGCCTTCAAAAGGAACACAGTCCTACCAATGGACTTTAGCCTGGTGAGACCTATTTCAGATTTCTGAACTCCATGATTGCAAGATATTAAATTTGTTTTGTTCTAAGCCATTAAGTTTATGGTAATCTGTATAGCAGCAATAGGAAACTAATACATTAGTACCTGCTAAATGATGTTTAGGTTCATGCCATCATTTTTTCTACCCATTTATACACCTAGAAAAGGCTGCTTTCATTTGTGACTATTTCTAGGTAAGTCTCTTGGGGGTAAAAAAGAGACATGGAGAGGATGTACGAATAAGACCCCAAAATCAAAAGGACCAGTTAATAATGGCTCAACATTGGCTAGCCCCTGGGTCCTGCCTTCATGCCTTCCCTCTTCCCCACCTTTGAAAATAGTCTCACTATTAACCTTATTCAAATTAGTCTAACTCAAGTGTGTCTTCTGTTTCCTCTTGGGAGTTTGACAGGTACAGTGACCTAATATGTGCACACACACACACACTCCTGAAACAAAATTTCAAGAAAACTTTCTATCTGGCCATGCCATTCCCTGCCTCACCAAATAATCAAAATTTATTTCATGACCCTCATTTTGAAAAATCCATTTTAGACCACATCCATGGTAGGAAATGCAGGAAGAAAAAAACCTAGTTAAGTGTGTTCCACATTAAAAAATAAAAAAGAAATTTGGGCCATAGGAAAAAGAAAAAAAGGTGGAGTGGGGAAAGAGATGAATAAAGAAAAATGGCCAAGCAATATGGCAAGGTGTCAAATCGCTGTTAAGAGCTGGCATTTCTATATTTAATTTGAAGTGATTTGTTGTGCTCTAACTTAAGCCTCTTCCATCTCCCAAGCCTTAAGTAAAGTTTGCTATATACACAAACGCCTTGCATGCATGGATTTGTTTGTTCATTTGCTGAAAAGGGGAGAGAAAATTGAGTGAAGGAACAAAAGGTGCACTTCCAGGTCTATGTAGTTAAATCAGGAAGACACCCTTGAGGCATCTCTATGGCCCAGACACAGCGGTGGCATGAAAAGGGTGTCAAGTTCCCACAAGCTGTGCAGTGGGGTTTCACTCACTCTATCAAGACACTGGGGGCAGCTCTCCCCAGTTAACACTTGGACACACTTCTTTCTTTCTGCTTATATTAAATTTTCTATAATAAATATACCTTACTTTCATAAAGAGAAAAAAAAAAAGTCTTCTCTAAACATTTGTTTGAACTGACAGATGTCAAAGGTACATGTTATATGCCTGGCATTGTGGTAGGCACTCTTGTGAATTTGAGACAATTCTAACACTTGTTCTGGGCCTCAAGAAGCTTATAATTTCCCCAAAATTAGGAGAAAAAAGGAATAAGCTAAAAACAATTCTACTGGTCAGTGTTCCCAAAAAAAAATCAGGAGAGTTAAGGGCCATTAAGAAACACTTACAAGACTAAAAAGAGCATGAGTTGATAAAGGCAGACTCTTTGAGGAGCCCAAGGATAGAAGAGGAAAAGGAAGCTTTGATTTAGTACCAGCAGAGGACCTGGTTCAGAAGACGAAGCTGTTGGAGCCATTAATTAACAGTGACCAGAGTCCCGGCTGACTCATGAGCCCACTGTGTCCAGTCCTGCCTCTTTCCACCAGCCTGCCTGTTTTAACAAACACCCAGAACAGTATTGTAGCCGTGATACCGCTGCCTCATCCTTTAGAGAATAGGTAGGACACAGACCCTGGCTCCAGAGCTCCGATACCCTGCCTTTCCCCACTAACAGGGAGTACAGCTATTCTCTTAGGGAAAAAAGAAAAAGGGAAGCAACTTTGAAAGCACATCTTCTCTGAAGTACATTTAAATTAGGTTAACTTTTTTTTAGTTTGCTGAGTTTAGGGTCATATTCTCTTGACTTAATTTTTTAACAACTGCAAATGTTTTTTGATTCATGCAGTACAGAGAGATTAATCATACTCTTAACCACATGGACAATATGGAATTTATTTGCCATCTATTTGCCTCAGAGTTTATCTCAGAAAAATCAATTGTGTTAGTAAAAGGCTGCTTGAGCTGAACAGACAACGGTTTGCAAGCTGCATCCAAAGACCTCAGGCTCTACCAAGGTGTATCAAAGGTCAAATGGGGGAGTGAGAAGAAGGGCTGTAGACCATCTCACTTTAAATTGAGCTATTTGAGGTTCTGCATAAGATTTCATTGGAAATAAGAGACGAGAAGGTTTCCTGCAGCTTAAAAAAATGTAAACCACTGATTATCATTCTATTTGTTCATTTCACTGATGGAATAAAAGAGGGCCCAAGAAGATGCGAGACTTACCCAGGAACACCCAGCTAATTGGTAATGGAATGAAAGTAACATCTCAAAGAGGGTTGATATGAATAGAAAAAAATCACAGTTATATCAGTGACTTCTTTCAACCTTTCAGCATGAGGTATTGGAAAATGGGAAAGACTTAAGGAGTTAGTATTTTAAAGAAGAAAAAGGCTCAGTACTCCTAGTTTCATTCATTTATGCAACAAATATTGTTGAATACCTTCCATATACCAGCTGCTGTACCAAATATTGAGGAAGAACAACATTTAAGATAGAAAAGAATACTTTCAAGGAACTCACACTCCAGTGTGAAAGACAAACAAGCAAAGATTACAAACCAATAAATAAAATAATTACAGGTGTGACACACACCACAAGGGAAATAAACAAGATGAGGTAGAAAGTAACTCTACAAATTGGTTAGGAACAGTCACTTTAAAGAGATAATATCTGAAATTAAGCAGAAGGAAATGAAGATATCAGTAATGCAAAAGGAAGAACATTCTAGATAAAAAGAACTCCAAGTGAAAAAAGCCCTAGAAGCAAGAAAGACTGGAATCCATTTAAGAAACAGAAGAAGGGACAGTGTATCTAGAACCTGGTGGAGACAGTGGCCAACACGATGTTGGACAGGTGAAAAGAAACCAGATGACACTTGGCCAGGTGGACCACAGTGAAATACCTGGATTTTATGTTAAGAGCCAAGAATCTAAATCACTGAAGTGTTGTTAAACAGAGTCACATAATCTGACTTATATTTGAAGAATACTCTAGCCAGTGTGTGATGCCTAGTTTGCAGAGGATATAGGGTAAATGCAAGGAAGACTGATATTGAGAGACTATTGCATTAATCAAGGAAAGAGATAATGGTGGTAATACTAAAAACAGAGAAGTATATGAATTCAAAGGTTATGTTGCATATAAAGCCAACAGGCTTTGCTGATGAATTGAATGGAGGAGAGTAGCAAGGAAAAGTGTGTGGAGTGATTCCCAGCTGAACATCGGGGGGGGGGGGGGGGTGGTATTCCATTTACTGAGAATGGGGAGAGGGATATTTTGCATAGAGAAGCCAAGATATTTATTTTAGGTATATTGCATTTGAGATGTATCCTGGATATCCAAATGGACATGATGAATAGGACCTTGGCTACATATGTATAAAGTTCAAGAGACTGTTCAGAGATGAAGCTGAAAATATGGCACCTATAACTTGGAGATAGTATTTAAAATCTTGACGTTGGGGAGATCCACCTCCAGTATGGCTGATAATGCTCCTATCAGATTGATGATCCCACAGACAACAACTATCAGCTGTGAACAAAACACCAAAAACAACCACATAAGGCTCTGCAAAGTAAACAAAAGTAGACAGGTTCAAGAAAGTAACTGAAATTTTGAAAAAGACATTGTCATGGATGAGTTTCCCATTTTTATGGTGTTTAGCTTATTTAAGGGGAAAGAAAAAACCCTGTCTTTCTGGCCTGAAAAATCAAAGGACAGAAAATCTCTGTGACCCTGAACTACAAGTGATGGGGCCATCTGAAAGCTGCTCAGCTAAAGATAAAAATATCTGAACTGAGATTTCAGCTGCTGCCACCCAAGAAATAGAGTTTTCTATCTGAGTTCAACCAAATCAACTACCTACAAAACAAAAATTACCATCTCTTTGAGGACTATAACAGAGTCTGTATGACATAAAATAGTAATATCTGGGATACGATCTAAAATTACTCAACATACCTAAGTCTAGGCAGCTGTGACCAATATTAAAGAAAGACAAACAATGGAGATGACCACAAGATGATCCAGATGTGAGAATTAACAGACTATGTTCTTAGAACAACTATTAGAAATTTGACCAATGAGGTAAGAGAAAGCATACTTGTAACAAATGAGTAGATAGGAATCTCACAAAGAAAAATAAATACTACCAAAAAAAAATCAAATGGAATTTCTAGGACTAAAAATGAATATCTGAAATTTTTAAAAAATCATTAGATGAGCTTAACAGACCAGAAGAATGGTTCAATGAACTTGAATATAGATAAGTAGATAATACACAATCTGAAGAACAGAGAGGAAATTTTTTTTTAATGAGCAGAGCCTCAGTAGGGCAATATTAAAAGGTCTAACATATGTATAATTAGAAAGGTTAAATAAGACTACATAAGAGGATGGAGAAGAGAAATGGCCCAAGGAATATGCCCTGAGGGGGTTCCACTGAATAAGCAACAAAGAAAATGGGGAAGAAGTGCTTTAATTTTCTTATCCATCAGAAAATCCACTTTGATGTTGTGTTTTTCCCTTTGTCTTACATCTGCAAATATAGGAACTAAAAAAATCATATGGGGGAAGGTACTTTCATTGACTAAAAGAAAGTTGCAACTTACTGACCCAATGTCAATACCTCTGTCTCCACTCTGTTACGAAGACCTAACCAGTAGTATGAAGGGAAGTGATTTGTTAAAGCATAAGGGAATTTACTTTCCTAGAAGTTTTGTGGGTTTTTTTGGTTTTTTTTTTTAGTTTGTTTACTGTTTCATCTCACAATGAAACTATAAAACATTCGCCTAGGAATTCTACCATGGAAAGTCCCCTGGAAAAGAGATTCCAAATTTTAAGCCATAATCAGAACAAAAGTCACACCAGACAAAAATTAAAACAGTGACCAAAAGAAAAAAAAAAATCAGAAACCAGTAAGATTCAGAAGACTATTGGGACCAAAGAAAAAGGATATTCAAGAAACTGAAATCCATTCCAGTGTGAGGCTTACAGAAGAATAAACTTTAGCAGGTGAGATGTAAAGTGAAGATTAGAGAGGATTAAAAATGGTGTTTGAAAACAAACAGCCAATGATAACACAACAAATAATATTAAATTCTATAAGTACATCAGAAATAAGACTGCTGCAAAGGGATCAGTGAATCGGCCAGACAAGCAGTGCACAAAGGAGATATTCAAAAGGATAAGGAGATTGCAGAGAAACTAAATTATGTATTTGCATCAGTTTTCACACTGGAGAATCAGGAAATAGAGGAAAAGGGAGAAAAAAAAAAAAACCTTATTATGTGAAAGGCAGGCCCAGCTCAGATTGAGACATCAAAGAGAACCATGAGTCAATGAAATGGTGAAAGAAAGTATTGCCATGTACCAGCCAAAGCAGGGGGCATTCACCAGAGAATCCAGAAGCATGGAATGCTTGTAATCTCTGATTCCATATAGCTTTATCATTTGCCACTTAAAAGGCTTCATATTCTGGTGAACTCCAGTTCACCAGACAAGTTGGAAAATATACTTGATTTCTATGGTAGAATGATCTCCATACAGCAAAATATCCAGTCAGTATGTTATGACCCAACTGGCTGATTGCTCAAAAGTCAAACAAGATTATGGAGCTTTAATCCAGCTGATTTCAGAATGTATGGAAATGGAAATTGTTATATATGTTTAGTGAGAGTATAAACTGGTACCACCATCTTTAGAGAACATTTGTAATATCTAATGAAATTCAAAATGTATATACCAAATGAAGCACCAATTTCACATCAGGTGCATATGCTAAAGAAACGAGGAGAAATTACAAGATTGCTCATTGCAAGATTATTTCTGGAGGTGAAAAACTGGTAAAAATATAAATGTTCATAAATGGAAGAATGGATATATTCATACAACGAAATATAAGAGGAAGTTTTCAACTCCTAATTAACTATATCTATATGTATCTGCTTGCATAAACTTCAAAAGCATACCACTGAGTGAAAAAAGCAATTTTATAATGCCCCAAATTATAAAATACATTTTTATAGATTCATATTTTATGTAAATAAAATAGGAGAATAATACCCTAGTAAGATAGACAACAAATTCATAATATGGGATGCCTCTGGAAAGATTAGGATGGTCATGGAACTAGAGATGGATTGAATATTTCACTTTATCTCTGAAGATCTATTTCTTTAGTTAAAAATTTGAGAAAAATGTGGCAAAATATTAGAAATTATTAATTCTGGGTGGTGGTAATAGAATTTCTGTTCTAGTACTTCCTTTTCTTTTTTCTTCTTGGTGGTGGTGGTTTAGTCACTAAAGTTGTGTCTGACTCTTGCGACCCTATGGACTATAGCCTGCAAGGCTCTTCGGTCCATGGGATTTCCCAGGTAAAAATACTGGAGGGGGTTGTCATTTCCTTCTCCCAGGGATCTTCCTGATACAGAAATCAAACTCACATCTCCTGCATTGTAGATGGTCTCCTGCATTGCAGGCAGATGCTTTACCACTGAATTTTCAAGGAAAAAAAAAAAGTGTTCTATCACCTGGGTACAAAGCTTAACTTTATTAAATTGCTTCCTATTGAATGTACTAACAGTAAGAGTTTACTAACACAAATTCAAAATTTGCCTGGGAAATCTAGAATGAAGGCAAAAATGTTCTCCTCTGCTAACTTAGATCATGACAATATACACAGCATCTCTTCAGTCCCTAAGGCTGACTGATTTCTGCCATCCAAGAATTCATGAAGAATAATTAACAGCTCTTATGGCATTCCATTTTTGGCCAGAAAATTTGACTCCATTTTATAGAATAAGCAACAGAGGCTTTGGATGTTACGGAAAGAAAAGAAATCAAAAGAAACTAGAAATCAAGGGTCCAGACCCCCTTATGAACTAAAGACTTTCTTCCCACCAATGTCTTTAACATTTTGGATTGAGTTCACAGAGTCAAACCCAGAAATGACAAACAGCTGACAGCTCACATACTACTTCTGAACAACGATAGGTTCCTGGAGCCTCTGTTGAAAGGATGCTGAAGCTTCTAAGGTCAGTAGGAAAGTGTCATGATGGATTTGCAAGGTCTGTGTGAGCAAGGGAGGAGGGCTGTAAAACACGCGTCTGCTTTCCCAGGTTTAGCCACTTGAAGAAAATGGCCTTGGCTAGGCCAAAACTGAAAATGCATGGAGTCTTAACGGTAGCAGGCCCTGAACATCTTACAGAATTACATCCAAGAGTGCATTAGCTGCTGAACATTCTAAAGTACACCTGCGGTATGAGATACATCAATGAATCAAGTCTTTTTTTCACTGATCAGCTGTGCTCAGGCCAAGCCTTCACATGCCAATGACCCTGCAGCCATGGTTCCCCACCAGGACCAAGTTGATTGCACTCCCAGGGGACATTTAGCAATGTCTGGAGACATGCTGGTTGTCACAACTAGGACAAAGTGACTGACATCTAGTGGGTAGAGGTTAAGGATTCTGGAGAATACCCTAGAGCGCGGTGTACAGGACCGCCCCCGAGGAATCATCCAGTCCAGACTGCCAACGGTGCCACAGTTGAGAAACTCTTCCCTGAAGCTCAGAACATTTGTAGGTTACACTGCCAGGACCTTCCTGAGCACTCAAGGCCAGACCAAACTGGGGGACTCCAAAGGTTCCCTCCTGGGCCTGCTCTTCAGAGAGGACAATACACACCCCAGGGCTCTGGCCTGCAAGAAGAGCCACAGCCTGGCGGGCACTTAGTGCACCCAGAAGCCAGGGCAAGGGAGCCGCTTCTGAAGCCAGCACTTTTCATTCCAACCCTTGAGGCTGGGGGCTCTGGTCCATTTGTCTCTTCTGTTGGATTCCAGAATGATTTTCAGGATCATTAATGTTCTCATCTGTCTTGGTCGAGCTTGAAGATCACAATTTCTCCTGATGCAAGAAGTCAGACAATGTGATGCTGCATTTGTCAACACCAAATATCTCTTCCATAGCAGGACAGATGGGCAGAGACAGCAACAGCAGGGCTAAAGAGAGACTGACACCATGGCAAAGGAACCAGCCACATCTCTGGAGCTGCTAAGTCAGCTGAGCATCCATGTCAAGATTCTAAACCAGTTAGCAAAGTCTCAATGCTCTACTTTTCAATGGTTATTTAAGAGGCTATCATTCAATAACCTATCACCTTCCTGAAGCAAAAATAAAGAGGCATGATTATGCTGCTGAGGAGCCTTGTCTGCAACTGAACTTATTCCTCCAACACTAGGCTAAGAATACTTTTCAAAAAAATCTCATGTTGGTTTCTGTAATGATGCCTTCCCACAGAGGCAATGGCAAGACCTTAAGTCCACACTTGGATGTGCCATTTACTCATGCAAAATCTCACCTTTGACATCTCTGAACTCCTGTTTCATTTTCTGCAAAATGGGAATAACAACGGCTACCTTTAACGACTGGCTTGAAAATGAAATATCACATGTGTACTTTGTCTGACACCTTTCAGAGTAAAAACTCTGAAAATGGAAATTAATTTTTAAAAGTCTTCTGTAAGGTAGGCATTCATTAGGTCACTGTGTCTTGGGCTAATTCAGTACAGTTATAACTGTAAATGTCCCTACCATTTCCCTAACTCTTGAGCAGAACCCATATTCATTTCTGCTGTGTGTACATGTGGGGGAGAGAAGAAAGTTATTATGTTTTGATTCAGGGGAAAAAAATGGAAATAAAGATATCAAACTAACTTAGGACTGTCCCAAGCACTTTGTGGTTTGATCCTCACCGTCACCCTATAGATAAGTAATATTATTCCCATTTTACAGATGAAGAAGATGAGGCTTTAAAAGGCTATGTAAGTAGCTCACTCATGGTCATTCAGATAGTTGGGGAGGACACTACTTTTAACCATAGTTGTGCACCCTTAGTCATTCATTTATTCATTCCTACATTGATTAATAAATTATAAACATGAACTGAATTCTAGCTATTTTCCGACCCTATTCAAGGTACTGGGGATACAGAAGTCATTCATTCAATGCGTATTGATCAAGCAAGTCCCTGACATTCATCAGGGAAGTATGGCCAGTCTAATGGAGTGAAATCAAATGTCCAAAAGTGCTGTGGCTCCATGACAGAAGCTTGTAGAGGGAACCAGAGACCCCCAAGGTAGAAGAGGTCCTACTTGCTTTGAGGCCTAAAGTAGGGAAGGAAAGGGAAGAATGCAGTTCCCAAAGCTTCAGAGCTGAGGGGGCTTTGAGAAGTCCCATTTTAGCAGGACTTCAGTTTCCCAAGTGGTGCTAGTGGTAAAGAACTCACCTCTCAATGCAGGAGATGTAAGAGACGTGGGTTCGATCCCTGGGTCAGGAAGATTCCCTGGAGGAGACCATGGCAACCCACTCCAGTACTCTTGCCTGGAGAACCCCATGGACAGAGGAGCCTGGCGGGCTACAGTCCATGGGGTCGTACGGGGTAGGACAGGACTGAAGCGACTTAGCACACACACACCCAAGCAAGAAGAAGAGGGCTTCCCAGGTGGTGCTAGTGGTAAAGAACTCACCTGCCAATGCAGGAGACATAAGAGACGCAGGTTTGATCCTTGGGTCCAAAAGATTCCCTGGAGGAGGGCATGGCAGCCTGCTCCAGTATTCTTGCCCAGAGAATCCCAGGGACAGAGGAGCACGCATGCATGCAAGCAAGAAGAGGCAACAACAGCAAAGGAGCTATCCCTAAAAAACATGCAGGCAGACTAGCTATGTGGCACCCTGGAGACAGAGAAACCAGTTGTTTGTCTGGATTTTTCCCTTCAGAGCTGGCTGCCACACTCCGCAGCCTCAGCCCAGGCCCCAGACAAGCATCCATCTTTACCCAAGCACAAGAAAAGGATAAACTCCACAGAAAGGCATTTCAAAGCACCTACCAAGACGAACGTGCACTTTGGCCTGGTTTTTTGTTTGGGAAAATTGTGTGCTAAAAACAGCAGATAAAAAGGAATCTGTGGGCATAATTTATTTAGACTTTCTAAAGGCTGTGGAGAAGGTCTCTCTCATAGGAGGCTATTAAGGCCAGGCAGGCAAGTCGGTAACTACAGGGTGAAAGGTAAAGTTCTGTTGTGATTAAAGGTTTCTTAAGTGAGAGGAAACAACGAGCAGGAATAAATAGCCAATTCTCCACATGGGAAGCTAAAAATAATGGGGCTGCTCAAAGATTAGTCCCGGGGCCAGTGTTATGCTATCTATTTTTAATGATTTGTCAAATGAAGTACAGTAAATAGAAAAATGCAGGTAGCTAATGACAGGAGAGTGCACGGTAGACTGCAGAAAGCATCGAGCTGGTGGGGTTTTAAGCAGCCTGGCCCAGCCTGGACCTCTTAGTACATTTCTCTGGGCCTCAATTATCTTTATCTGTGAAATGACAGGATTAGACATGATATGGCCTAACGGCTCTTAGACCTGTGAAAATAGTTAAAACCCTTCAACTTGAAGTTAAGTTTGAACCAGAAGGAAAAAAGAGAATTAACAAAATTGAGCAATCCTTGATCAAAGGGAGCATCAGAAAAGGCAAAGGAAACATTTTTGTTCTGCTATTTTTGTGTCTTGATTGGTCCAGAATAAGCGATAACTTCTTCACAGAAAGCTATACACATCCCAGTGGACGGCTTCATAAGAATGCCTATTCTTAGCCTGGCATCATCAAAAGTGCCAATAAACCAAATGCAGTATTTTTTTAAAGCACTGAAGGATACACAGAAAAGTATTATTAGGCTATGGCCTAAATCAGCCTTATGTGCTATCTTTGTCTCTGATATTGTCAGAATAGCCTTTATTAAATCAAACAACAACTTCTGATTAAACAAAAGATGTGTCATTTGGGGGAGCCCCTGAATCCCTTCTCTCAAGAAACGGCAATCTGGTTGATGAATTTACAAATACCAAACAGACAACGAAGTATCCGTGCTGTGTCGCAAAGTCTGATGAACTCCCCAGACAAGGGAGGATGTGAGCGTCACCTTCAAGGGTAGATACTGTTTCCAGGGATGTAGAGGAACAGGTAGATCACTCCAGATTTAAAAAAAAAATAAAAAGAAATCAATCCAGAGCAGAAAAGTAAAGAAGAAGAGATCAGAAATGAAGTATTCATTTGAGCAAAGACCTAGTTTGTCCTGAGATGAGAGTTACTTCATTGTGAAAATAGAGACACATCAGGAAAGATTAAAAGTACAAATGAAGTAATTAATAAATGAGGGTTCATGAATATGCTAGATGGATACTTTTAGTTACCTTGTACCACAATGCAAGACCAAAGAAACACTCCATGAAACTAAAGAGAAAAAAAAAAAAAAATTAATGGGTTAGGAAGCACTTTTAACATCACACAATTAGCTTTAGGATTCACTGCTGTAGGTACTCTCTTCCCAAGTAGCTTAGTGAGCTTTATTTTTAATAGAATTATACATTCATACCAGTAAGAGTTCTATCTGCAGTTATGGCTAATGGTATTGATACTCATAACTCAAGGCAGACATTTGGAGTCGAGAAGAAATTTTTTCCTCCCATTAAATTGTTGCCGAATGAGTTGCATGCACTCTAAGAAGGATATGTTACTTTCCTCTAAAGTACCTGTTTCTATCCATGGGGCTATCTCTGATTTCATAGCAATTTTTTGTTGTTGTTGTTGGTTACTTTTTCATGTTGTTGCTCAAAAAGCTGGCTCATCAAAAAGAAAGACAATTGCTAAGAGTCATTCTGGACCGAGGTGTGTCTCACATGCAAGATAAGGCCTCCAGAAAAGACCAACGCAAGATACCCAGAATGACAATCTCAATAGCATGAGCACCAGAAGAAGGCACTAGAACACTGGAGTGGACTTCTCTTCATTTAATGGATAAACTTAAGTTTCTAAATAATGGATTTTCTTAGAAAATGTGAACTTCTTGTGAACCACTGCCAAAAACTTGCGATAAACTTCTTTTTTAAGTCTTTATTGAATGTGTTACAATATTCCTTTTGTTTCACGGGGGGTTTTTTTGTTTGTTTGTTTGTTTGTTTTGGCTGAGAGGTATGTGAGATCTTAGTTCCCCAACCAGGGATCAAACTCACACTCCCTACACTGAAAGGTCAAGTCTTAACCTCTAAACTGCCAGAGAAGTTCCTCTCCAGCATTCTGTTTCTGGCAGGTTTAGGCAATTGTTCTCTAAAATTATCCTCTATCTTCAACATCACAAAAAGGAAGAAAATGTTGCATCCCTTTTATAGTCTAGAATGAGCAATACAGTTTTCACAAAGAATAAACACAACTCCTTTACTAATATGCCTCATAGATTCTCTTCTACTTGATTTACATTTCCTTAGTCAGGTCTGAGGAAAAGTAGACAACCTTAGCATTCAATATTAGTCATGATATACACACTCCTTCTCTTTCTCTCTTTTCAAAAACCACAACGCAATGCATTCAAAATGAAAACTTGGTTTTCACTCTTTTTGACATTTTTGAAGTATATTTAAGCGTTAGGAACTTGAAAATATTTTGCTGGGTAATGAACATCCTTTGCAAGCTATGGGCCTTCTTATTTAAAAAACAGAGATGTGTTTTGATGCTCAAGCCGGTAAACAGGTGTCTCCCTTGCAAAAAGCTCAGAGAATATGTGCAAAGGCTTTACATAAGAATGCATCTCAGCGTGTCATGGAGATCATCCAGATTTACAGATTGTAGCCGAGAGAAACACACACAGGCAACTAGAGAAGCTAGATAATAAACTTTCTGAATACCTGTTTGTTATTTTGACAAAAATTGCACTTGAGCAAACAATATCAGTATCTAGAAAATGACTCCCCGTAAGTCTGCCCTAGTAGTCCTCTAAAACTACACTATTCCAGCACTTTCCAAAAAGAGAAAAAAATCAGCCCTACAAGGCCACCAAGATATCCGGACCCCCATCTCCTCCCCCCTAGTCCCAGCTGTACCGACAAAGAGTTGCCAAATGTAGGGCCTGACTCCTCTTTGTGCAAGCCTGAATTATCTAAAGCAAGCTCTGAAGAAGAGGAAATTCATTTCTCTGCTAAGTCATCATGTAAAGCTTCCAAAACAGAGGTGCCCTTCGAATTAAATTTGCTGGTGTCGATTCCCTCATCCCAAAGAGACCGTGTAAGAAGGATCAAGTGATTAAAATGAAGCAAAAAGAAACCGAGGTCACCCAACACCTGGCTTTTAAAAACTAGGGAGATTCCAGGCCTCAGGATGCTTGGAAAACTAAAGCATGTGTGATGCAACCATCAAACCCAAAGGCCTTAGAACCTGTGTCCAATTAAAATGCATAATCCTATAATGATGAAGCTGGCAGCGCCTCAACAGTTTGACTCATTTCCCTGCTAAGTATAACTGAAGACAGGTTTTCCCACTAGGAGCTACTGTATTATTTTCTCCCAAGTGGAATCAGAAACTAATCTCAATATATAAAGAAATCAAAGCAAAAAGGATGACACAAGTATATCTTTGACTTTAATTTTTTCACAGCAGTACCCTGCTGGAACCACTGTTCCAGAGCCCAGGGAGGCACCAATAGAGATGTTTATGGATGGATCAGGAAATATTTGTCAGAAGCTGTACAAAGCAAAAATCACCTCTATCTGCTACATGCGATTCGACGGAAATGATTTAGTCGTAATGCGTGATGATGGACGTTGGTTTGTCTTGTTTAGCTCTACAAAGGCCACTGCCAAAGAGACCAGTATTTCAACTGACTGCTATTTCTCTCCAATTCAAATGAAAAGAGACTTAAGAACAGACAACACTCAGCAGGATGCCTATTAGAATTCTTTGTAAGGACTACACTTGTAAGGAGCAACTCTGGACTTGTCCATAAAAGAAAGAGCAACGAAGTACTCAAATCAAAACTCTCACGGGGTGCATGGGATTGTTTTTCCTTCTAAAATAGATCATGGATTAATGGAGAACAGTGACTTAATAAAAGAATCGAACATTTTTAGAACGTAGCTGCCCCAAGAAGCCTTGCAAGGAATTATTTCAACGTTGATGCTGTAGAATTCATTACCCAGTAAGTTGAAATCAGTTCAAATCCACTCACTCTTATGCAGAATTTCTTGATTATAGCTTCCACTTATTTTGTCCACATAACAAATATGAAAATGGTTCTTTAAACTGGTGACTTTCAAGCTAGCTTCACCAATGGCCAGGATTACAAAGTTATTTTCTCCCCTCAAATGAAGCATATTAGGAACAAACAACATTTGGCGAGAAATGCATTTTGGAGACGAAGGATGAGTGGTAGCTTCACTACAATGGAGAAGCAGAAAATAATCAAACTGCAGCTTTCCTCTTGACAACCCTGATGGTTCATCTGGTAACACTTCAGACACTTTATTCCCAGCTGACTTGTTCTTATATGTCATTTTCAACTTCACATTTTTTTGGAGGGAGAAAAGGATCTCTCGGATGCATGTGTATCTGTGTGTATGTGTGCACAGATACTATTAAACTAGTATGTACCCACTTCAGACGGTGCTGTACCAGAACTGGTGTATGTTGACTTTTTTAAGAACAGATTGTTAAATTTGCAGAAATTCTGCAAGCCCATTGACATTATACTGGTGGCTTGAAGTTGAATGTTGTAGGAGTATTTACATTCCAGAAATCAACATTCACTATGAGTCGGGACTTAGTTACAAAGTTTTGTGGGGACAGAGTCAGTTGTTAAACATGTACCAGCCCATCTCTGACCACTGCTATGCCAGCTGTTTACAGAGGAATGCACCCTGATCAGGTACACTGCCCACTTTGGTCACATTCGATGTTTTTAATATCACCATCATACATGTGTAACCAAATAATGTAGTTACAGTGACTACTTTTTCTTTGGATACAGTCATTGAAAAGTAGTTCATACAATCACAGCATCCATTATCAGAATATATATATATATATTTGGGGGGGGGGTGCTGGGGGAGTATGGGGTTGGAGCCCAGGTACTCTACAGACTATTAATAAATTCTGAACAGCTTAACTGATGGAAGATCCCAAACAGATCATTTGAGAAGGAAGAAACCATGCTGAGCCTTAGAGAAAAATAAAATGAGTCAGTTCTCACTACTGCCTTTGGCCAGCCCAAACCCTGAAGTTATCCAGCATGGGGGAGATTTTCTAGTCAAAGGCTACAGCCACTCGTCTGCTCAAGCACATCGAAAGATAAATGATGGGAGGCTACCGACAACACTGAAGCCTCCCTGCTCCCCCTAAAATGGAAATTAGCAGGCCCCCAAATCAGAGCATTAAAACAAAGATCCACCAACATGTGATTTTAGTAAACAGACTAATTTGGGCTTTTGGAGAGCATGAAAATTCTGTCAGGATTATAATGTCTTCTACCACAGACCTTAATTTCTTCTGTCATGGAGAATATGATTAGACTCAGTCCCATTTGATTGTAGGGGACGTCAGTTCCCATTAACAAAAGAAAAGAAACACAAAGAAACAGGCTTCACATTTTTAACCCCTTTGGGCAAGGAAGAGTTTTTTTTCAGCCCAAACTTCTCACTGGCAATATTCAAAGCTGTTAAACCTTCTCTAGCAGATAATAACAGAAGTTTACCTACTAAACTTCTACACTGCCCACCCACTCTATGAGACATCCTGCTCCTTGCATGAATGGAGCTTGTTTTAAATGGTCTGATTCTTTGAGGTCAGTGGGAGGGAAGGAATTCGGCTACCTGCATTGCTTGGCCAATTCAGCCCATGAACTTGTTACTGCAGGTGGTTTTCACGGGTGCGGGGAAATTACAGTCCCAGACCCAAGCCTGTATCAGTAAACATCACTGCCTCAGGCTGGCCACTTCCATTCCACTGGACCCCCGGCTGTTCAAACAGGGCACCTGGGTCAGTCTGTGAGCTTAGCAGGCATGGCTGACCCTGGCTGCCCAGCAAACAGTTTATGTTGGGGAGCAATCTAGAGATTTCCTAAGATAAGGATGCTATTACAGGCTGACAAATGTGGAAAGGAGCAGAGTGGGCAGCTTTTGTCCAGACTGACCCTGGGTGAGCATGCTGGGATTATTGCTGATTGGGGATAAATGGCAACCGGTGATTTGTTTGTTCAAGTGAAACCAGCCAAGTTCATCCCTCAACACCATCTCCCATCTCTTTAAGATATTTTTTTTCCTTCTTCTTCAGGAAAAAAGACTTTGCAATTTTGGGAACTCTTCAAATACCACCATTTCTGTGAACCCCATTACCCTTAGGATAAAATCTGCAGTCCTGAACTAGCCTCTGGCGGCCTGCACGATGGAGCTCTACCCACCTTGCCAACTCTCGCTCCTGCCCCTGGCCCCTGCAACCTACTGCATCAACCACAAGCGCTGCCCGTCAGGTTTCTGAGTTCTCTGAGCTCTGCTCCACTTCCTGCCTGAACCGGTGCTGGGCCCTCCTCCCAGGGCTCTTACCTGGCAATTCCTCCTTATCCTTCTTGTTTCGGGTTGAATGTTATCTGCAGAGGCTTGGCTAGGTCTCCCATTATGATCTCCTGGGGCCCTTAGAACAATCATAAATAGTTAATTATTGGTGACTATCGGTTTGAAAGGGGTTTCCCTGGTGGCACAGATGGTAAAGAATCCATCTACAATGCAGAAGACCCAGGTTCGACCTCTGGGTAAGAGAGTGGGAATATCCCCTGGGGAAGAGAAAGGCAACCCACTCCAGTATTTTTGCCTAGACAGAGGACGCTGCTGGGCTACAGTTCATGGGGTCACTAAGAGTCACATGACTGAGCAACTAACACACAGACACACATTGGTTTGAAATTTCGCTCCCTCATTGGCAAGGACTGTATCCTATTCACCTAGCACTCTGAACATTTGAATGATCACAAGGTCAAATGAATGAATGAATCAAGTAGTTGAGCAAGAGCTATCAACTGCCTATAAGAAAATCTAGCAAAAAAACAAACAAAAAAAAAAAAAACGAAAAAATCCAGCGGAACAAAGTCTTCATTTTAAGCACACACAAACTAGGCAGTGAGTTTTCTCTCCAACCCCTCCTCTCCCACCATCCCAACACAAGGATTTCAGATGACCCTGCCACTCCATGAGCATTGACCTGTCAAATCTCCTGCCTGGTGTTCAAGACCCTCCCTTATCGCCATCGCCATAATAGTCAACATTATTGAAAGGGTTCTGTGGACCAAGCACTTGGCTGAATGCTCTCTACTAACCTATTCACTCCTCACCACAATCCATAAAACAATGTGGTGGATGAAAGATGGCTACAAATTCTTTTGATATTCTTCCCATTGAGAGGTGGGGGGTCTTTGTCCCCTTACATCTAATTGGCATGTGACTGTTTTGACCAATACAATGCACCAGAAATGACGTCATGAATTTTTCCATTTCCCACCTTGCTCTGGGGAAGCTAGCTGTCAGGGAAGAAGTCTGAGTCCCCAGAGAACTGCCATGCAGGGAGGAAACCCAAGCTGGTCACAGAAAGTGGTCCAGGGAGAGCCATCAGCTGCTGCATCCATCCCAGCCCAGGTGCCAGACATCCAAGTGAAGACACTATCGCGCACACTCAGCTCCATGGAGCCTTCACTTGACTCCTGCCCCAGCCTAGGTCTGACTGTGACTGCGTGAGAATCCCCATGCAGGACTGCTCAGCAGATCCCAGTGGCCCCACAAAACTGTGAGAGGGAATAATAAACTCATGTGTTAGGTCACCACATTTAGGTGAAGATCGCCATGTAGAAATAGACGACCAGAACACTCAGACACGGTTACAACGCTTACTTGACAGATGAGGAGAGTGAGACACACAAGGCCCACAGCTGCACCACTACTAAAGGGTGGAGCTGGGAGCCCAAGCTGGCAGCCTGACCCCAGACCCTGGGCGCTCTTCCATGACACCACAACACTCTACAACGAGCCACCTTCTCCAGTTGTCTCCTAGGTATAGTCTCCAGCTCTCGACCCCTTTAGAAAGGTCTCCTTCCCTTTCCTTCTGCCCACCAATCTAATCCCCTTCCTCTGTCATGATCCCCTCCCCGAATCCTTCACTGATGTTTGCTTCCTCCAAATTCCTTAGAACATTTAAAGACAGGACACAGTCTCATCTTTCATTGCTCTGATACTATGCTCCATGCTACACACTCTCCTTGAAGGTCAAGACCAAATATTTTGTTTATGCCCATCTTTCAACAGAGTTGCCCATCCTTACACTGCCCAGAACAATGTACATGTGCTAGGACATTCTTGAGCCACCTTGCCCAAGTCCATTCCCTTCTGGTAGCTCTGCATCGAGAATTCTTTCCTTGGAATGTTCTTCCTTAGCTGTCAGCCTGGGCTGCTCCTGGACAGCATTCCCGACCTCCCCTCCTCCAGGAGGCCTCCCCGACACCCCGTCTAAATGAGCCACCCTCCCCCCTCACAGACAGTCATGTGCAGTGTATTACTTATTTATTACATATAACCCTGCAGTGTATTACTTATTTATTCCTTTTCTTATCTAGAAAACAAGCAGCAGAAAGACAATGAACTTGCCCATCTTCCCAACACTAGGATAGCATCTCAAAAAAAAAATTGCTAAATAAATGAATGAAAATTGTTTATCGAATCTTCATTTCTTAGGAAGTTCCACTATGAGGCAAGCTTCTTAATGTACATAGTGTTTTCCACTAACATGACAGTTGCATCTCTACTAAGAGATACATCCTTCCATTTCTCATTGAAGAAACACCTCCACGTGGCCCTGAAGTAAATTCCATGTTTAGCCAGATGTTGATTTGGGCAGTAGTTCACATGATGCTTTGTAAGTCCAAGCCACTGTTGACTATCCTGTATGACTGAGGCTCTCTGGGGACCTGTGGCTTTAAAGCCAGTTCTCAGAGGTGTCTCCAGGATGATCCCAAGGAGGGAAGGAGGCTGAACAGGCCTACTTCACAGCACTTCATGCATTAATAAAAGCCATGTAATTAGAGATAATAAAATGACAATAACAAATCCAGTGGAGGTTGGCTGTGCTGATGACTGTAAACACAGAGATTCAACCCAGCATTGAGAGCAGAGTAAAACCTCAATAAACATTTGTTGAGTGAGTGAACAAAGAATCTTCGGTTTGTGTTTTACCTCTGATGGCTTATTTTGATATGTACAAGAACCCAGAGTACATCTCTAATTTTGTGTATGTGAAACTTATCAAAGAATAGCAGTTGAGTTTTAAAATTATTTACACTAATTGGCACAAGGTGAAACTGAAATATAAATTATCATCTATGCTACCTAAAAGACATAATGTACAGGCAGTGAAGTCCACAGAGGAAGGGCTATAGCCTACATGGTTAAGAGATGTGACACCCTGTTAACATCAATTTTCTCAAGGGTAAAGTTCAGAAATTAGCCTAGTTTCACTGAGCGTCAGTTTCCACATCTGTACACTGAAGACAATCTCTTGCCTATCTACCAGCCTGAAATATTCATAATAAGACTAACATAAAATAACAGATACATAAATACTTTACAGTTAAAAGCATGGCAGCAATGTGAGCTAATGACAATTTCTGTCTTCCCATCTTTCTAACTTTTCAAAGACTTCAAGTATCCCTGAAATATTAAAAATCAATCTGATGCATTATTACTTTCTCTAAGTTTCATGATCCATTCAAAATGACAATTACACATTTATTCCAAATGTCCCATCAGCAAAATTTTCCCTAATCCTTTTATGTCTTCTCAAATATTTCGATTGTGTTTACCCAATTTTCTGCAAAGGATCTTGTGATATAGAGAGCTTCTCAATCTTACCAAAGGCAGAGGATAAATGAGAAGAGCAAAACAGAAGTCAAAACTCTAGAGCATCTAGTCTGTGGATTGCACTATAGAGCAGAAGACCACTGGGTCTACCAAATAGTCACAAGGAAAGAAGTCAGCGCAAATGAAACAGACCTAGTGGTTCTCAAGTAGGCAGGGAGTGGGGGAGGGCTCAAAATCACCTGGAGGGCTTGTTAAAACACTGCTGATGCTGTTTCGTCTCTAAGTCTGACTCTTTGCAACCCCATGGACTGTAGCCCACCAGGCTCCTCTGTCCCTGGGATTTCCCAGGCAAGAATCCTGGAGTGGGTTGCCATTTCCTCCTCCAGGGCATTTTTCCCACCCAGGGATCAAACGCCGGTCTCCTATGTCTCCTGCTTGGCAGGCAGATTCTTCACACTGAGTTAGCTGGGAAGCCCCAGGTTGCTGCATTTCACCCTGAGTCTCTAATTCACGGTGTCTAGGATGAGCTCCAGGGGTCCCATCACTAACAAGCTCCCAAGTGATGCTGATGCTGCTGGTCCAGAGTAAATATGATCACACCCATTTTCTGTGTTATCAAACTGAGGCCCCAAGTATAACTTTGGCTCTAATTCTGGCTTGTTGATTAACCAAATCAATTAACCTTTCCATGGCCCATTTTTTTCAATTACTGAAAAAATACTGCCTGAGACCTTGTGAGGATTAAAAAGACATGATGTCTAAGAATTGTTTAGCAAAGTCAAAAGCAGGTGCAGTTCCCAAAAGCTTCTTTATCACAGGACTCGAACTGCTGGACAACAAATAAGATAGAATCCCAGGAATCTCAATGAATAGTCATATTTTCTTCCTTTTCTATTTGCATGGGAAATTTTTAGCCACCAGCTTGGCAAAGTACTCCATCATCCAAGCATTACTATCCACAAGGTTTGGGCTTTTTTAAAATTACTGAGTTTGTTTTCCCAAGAAATTTTCTTGTATGCTATGATGGGTATTGGGGGTTGCGGGCATGGTTAGCGATCAGTTATTATATATTATATGTACATTATATGTCTATATGGGCTTCTCTTGTGGCTCAGATGGTAAGGAGTCCACCTGCAATGCAGGAGACCCAGGTTCAATCCTTGGGTCAGGAAGATTTCCTAAAGGAGGGCATGGCAACCCACTCCAGTATTCTTGCCTGGACAATACCATGGACAGAGAAACCTGATGGGCTTCAGTCCATAGGGTCACAAAGAGTCGGACACAACCGAGCGACTTAACACACACATACATTATACACACGTCAAGGCCATCTCAGGTGGTGCAGCAGTAAAGAATCCGCCTGCTGAGGCAGGAGACACAAGAGACGTAGGTTCAATCCCTGGGTCAGGAAGGTCCTCTGGAGGAGGAAATGGCTGTTCCAGTATTCTTGCCTGGAAAATTCCACAGGCAGAGAAGCCTGGCAGGCTATGGTCCAGCAGGTCACAAAGAGTCGGACACGACTGAGCACATGAACATATACACATCACATATTAAATATATATAATGTATATATATTATAAATACAAATCAAACACTTCCCTTTCTAAAACACTTCTTAACTGAACAGCCAGTGTTCCCTAGGCCATTATACGCAATTATGTTGAAGGCTAGCGCTAGCATATCCTCTTTTTGTGTAAGGTTTTCTGATTCGGCTTTCAGAGGATTCAAGGTATTTGATTTCTATATTTAGAAACCCAGGGCTTTTTGGTATGCTACAAATCACGCCGAGGCAAGACTAATTGTAAGCACTTGTACTTAAAAATTAGTTTCAAGCATAAGAACCTTCAGAGGTTTCCATATTGTATTCCACTAGAGTATCATTAAGGAAGCAATTACTTATCAGGATATACTCAAAACAACTTTATTGCGTTTGGAGGAAATAATGGGAGTTGTCTGTCTAAATTACTAGGCAGGGGCCCTGGAAATCACTTAGCATAATTCTTGGCATAAGGGAGGCAGTCAGTAATGGAACAGGAGTCACATAGATGACCACCTAATACGTGTTATGTGTCTACACATATTATGTCATGGGGTCTTCATCACAGCCCCTGCATTCAGTATGACTATCTCCATTTATAGATGAGGAAACAGACTCATAAAAATTAAGTGATTTTACCAGGTCATTACGTAAGTGAGTTAAACTGCCAGCCCACAGCTGCTTGAAGTCGAAAGCAACTTTCTTTCTCCTACACTCAGCTATTTCCTTCCTCGCTTCTTTCCTTCTTTCCTTTTTGTCTCCCGTCCTCTATCAAGTTCCTCTCACAGACACCTTTGTAAATGCCAGCCAGTGACAAATGTTAGCAAGGCATTCCCATTTTATGGATTGGTTCACAGCAAGAAAAAGTGATCCCTCCAAGTCATCTCTGAAAGGTCTCAGAATAAAACATGGCACGCATTTCTGAATCCTATCCCTCAGTGCTCGGCCATAAGCACTAGGGTAACTTTCAGAGGATACTGTATTTAGGAAAACAAAGTGTTTGTGGGTAGACAAGAGTCACACGACAGTCCATCACCCAGAGCCGAGAGTCCCAGCTCAGTATGAGCCAGCCGCTCAAGGTGACAGAGATGCATGGGAGGAAAAATTGCTCGTGTTTCCAATTTGAATACAAATGCCTCCTAGAGACAGAAGTCAGGTGGATATGCCCACTTATTTGTTGCCTAATGATACTATTGCTATATAAAAATAAGGAAATAAAATAAAGCACCTATCAATCTATTATTTTACCAGAAAATATGGAACCCCAGGCAATACAAAGGACTCAGTTCAGTTCAGTCACTCAGTCGTGTCCAACTCTTTGCAACCCCATGGACTGCAGCATGCCAGGCTTCCCTGCCCATCACCAACCTAATTGGACAAAGGACTAATCCAGGGCTTTCTTCATATCCCCCCAAAACACCAGCTGTCTTTCTTTTCTATTTCTTCACATTTGCCCCATTCCTCTACCACCGTCCCTCTTTCGTCCTAACGGCTTGTTTTCTACATCCTTTTCTCAATCCATCTTTTTGGCCCTCCCTTTCAGAACTCTTGTCCTCATCTCCTGAGCACCTTTTCCCTGGTATTTTGTGTCTGGTTCCAAGAGGAGATATCAGAGCTATCAGACATGCCGCTGTTGGCAGGAGCTATTGTGGCACTTCGGATGCGTCGATCCACCGACTTCTCCTGCTCCTGGGAGGAGATGGCAGCGGGGCTGGTATAGGCTATTTCCTCCTGAAAATCACGTTGAAAACGGTGCCCAGTGTCTGCCTTTAAATGGATTATGGAAACTAAATTTTCTAAGGGTTTTGTTTTATTATTATAAAAGTGATGTTTCTTAAAAGTATAGAAAAATATGGAGAAAGTAATCACCCAGTATTATTGCAGTACAGAAGCAATTATTGCTATGTGGGCATTTATTTTATTTCTATGTTGCTATTGTTATTCAGTTGCTGAGTCAAGTCCAACTATTTGCGACCCCATGGACTGCAGCACTCTAGGCTCCTCTGTATTCCACTATCTCCTGGAGTTAGCTCAGATTCATGTCGAGTCAGTGATGCTATCTATCCATCTCACCCTCTGCCATTCCCTTCTCCTTCGGCCTTAAATCTTTCCCAGCTTCAGGGTCTTTTCCAATGAGTCAGTTCTTTGTATCAGGTGGCCAAAGCACTGGAGTTTCAGCTTCAGCATCAGTTCTTCCAATGAATATTCAGGGTGGATTTCCTCTAGGATTGACTGGTTTGATCTCCCTGCAGTCCATGGGACTCTCAAGAGCCTTTTCCAGCACCACAATTCAAAAGCATCAATTCTCTGGTGCTCAAGCCTTCTTTATGACCCAACTCACATCTGTATATGATTACTGAAAATATTTCAACACATATCTTAAATTTGCATATGTCACTAATTTTACCTATATACCTACATTGTCCATGCTATTACAATATTCAACATCATTTTTAATGGCTACATCTTATTTCAATATATGTTTATACCAAAATATACTGAGTCATACTCCTTTGATGATTAAATAACTTAATCATCAAAGAAAAATAGTTGGCTCTTTTTTTTTTTTTTTTCAATTTTCCGCTGTTCTAAATAATGCTTCTCTGAACAACTTTGTGCAAAAAGTTCTTTCTGAACCTTTCAATTATTACCTTAGGAAATAATTTCAAAAGTAAAATTGTTGGATCAAAGGTTATGAACATTTTTAAGGTTCTTTATATTGTTTAATTGCATTCCAAAAACTTTGTGCTCTCTCCAAATCCCTTTTTATGAATTTTAGAAATAAGTTTTACAAAGAAAAAAAAAAAATCACCTCCTGATTTGTCATCTGGGAAAAGGCCCCCAAAATTGAGGTCCCTCTTCACTCTGACATACCAGCTGCTCGCCACATGCCACCTTCAGGGGCTCAACAGCTCTTGCACTCTCGGTTGTTGCAGGATAGGTCAAATAAAGCCATTCTCTTATTCATCCATCCGACCAGTAGTCGAACAGTAGTTGAGCTACTATTTGCCAAGCCCTGTGCCTAATGCTGAGGACATAAAGAGGAATAGAACGTCATCCCTAATCTATAGGAACAATGGTATTATGGGGCAGACAGACATGTAAGTGAAGAACAGCCCCATGAGACAAGGGCTCCATAAAGAGGGGCCTGGGTGTCTGTCGATGGCAAGGGAGAGGGGGAGTCAGAAAGGCTCCCCAGTGGGGATTACACCTGATCATTCCCCCGACAGGGTAGTAACAGCCACTCTTTCTGATCACTTGCTCTTTGCTTACAAGCATTGCCTCATTTATCCTCATACCACCTCCATGAAGGAGATGCTATTGCTCTTTCACAAAAGAGAAAACTGAGGTTAACAGAAATAACTTGTACAAGATCATAGAGTTAATAAAGGATGAAGCCAAATATGACCCCAGATGTAACTTCAAAGGTCTACGTCAAATGCAAGGGATCACATACAGAATGGATAAATCAAGGTCCTTCTGGATAGCACAGGGAACTATATTCAATATCCTGAGGTAAACCATAATGGAAAATAAAATTAAAAAGAACATATATACATGTTATCACTGAGTCACTCCACTGTACACCAGAAATCAACATGATGTTGTAAATCAATGATACTTCAATTTTATAAAAGCAACTGAAGTTATATTCCAAGTTAACATAAAAAACACTCTCCAACATAAATCACAGCAAGATCCTCTATGACCCACCTCCCAGAATATTGGAAATAAAAGCAAAAATAAACAAATGGGACCTAATTAAACTTAAAAGCTTTTGCACTACAAAGGAAACTATAAGCAAGGTGAAAAGACAGCCTTCAGAATGGGAGAAAATAATAGCAAATGAAGAAACAGACAAAGGATTAATCTCAAAAATATACAAGCAACTCCTGCAGCTCAATTCCAGAAAAATAAATGACCCAATCAAAAAATGGGCTAAAGAACTAAACAGACATTTCTCCAAAGAAGACATACAGATGGCTAACAAACACATGAAAAGATGCTCAACATCACTCATTATCAGAGAAATGCAAATCAAAACCTCAATGAGGTACCATTACACGCCAGTCAGAATGGCTGCTATCCAAAGTCTACAAGCAATAAATGCTGGAGAGGGTGTGGAGAAAAGGGAACCCTCTTACACTGTTGGTGGGAATACAAACTAGTACAGCCACTATGGAGAACAGTGTGGAGATTCCTTAAAAAACTGGAAATAGAACTGCCATATGACCCAGCAATCCCACTTCTGGGCATACACACTGAGGAAACCAGATCTGAAAGAGACACGTGCACCCCAATGTTCATCGCAGCACTGTTTATAATAACCAGGACATGGAAGCAACCTAGATGCCCATCAGCAGACAAATGGATAAGGAAGCTGTGGTACATATACACAATGGAATATTACTCAGCCATTAAAAAGAATTCATTTGAATCAGTTCTAATGAGGTGGATGAAACTGGAGCCCATTATACAGAGTGAAGTAAGCCAGAAAGAAAAACACCAATACAGTATACTAATGCATATATATGGAATTTAGAAAGATGGTTAACGATAACCCTATATGCAAGACAGAAAAAGAGACACAGATGTATAGAACAGACTTTTGGACTCTATGGGAGAAGGCAAGGGTGGGATGATCTGAGAGAACAGCATTGAAACATGTATATTGTCAAGTGTGAAACAGATCATCAGTCCAGGTTGGATGCATGAGACAAGTGCTCGGGGCTGGTGCACTGGGATGAGCCAGAGGGATGGGATGGGGAGGGAGGTGGGAGGGGGGTTCAGGATGGGAGACACATGTAAATCCATGGCTGATTCATGCCAATGTATGGCAAAAACCACTACAATATTGTAAAGTAATTAGCCTCCAACTAATAAAAATAATTGGGAAAAAAATAAAGAAAGAAAGAAAAAATAAACAAATGAAAATAAATATAAACTTGAAGTGATTAAAAAAAATGTTTTAAGTTCTATATCAAACTGATGCCAGGCTCATTGCAAAGTCCCCATCAGCCCAAACAAAGCTCTTGAGACTTGAGCTCCAACTCCATAGTTCCATCTATAAAGAAAGATTGAGGTGACTTCCCCCATGACCTGCCTTCTCCCAGGCAACCTTCCGTGCTCCATCCTCTCCTTAGCTCTCCTATAAGCCAGGAGGACTTCCCTTTTGAACCTGGTGTACCTGGCATGTCTCTCTTTGCCCAGCCTGGCCATTAGGGTATAAACGTGTTCTAACTGCCAGGAAAACTGATGGAAAGAGGAAAGGATAAATGATGACTGTCTGGGCCCCAGCTTCTCTGTCTCTAAAACAAGGAGGTCAGAAATGATGGTAAGTGACCCACCTCCTTTGCAAATCTCATGGTGTAAAAACCCGCAAGCCTTCAAACCGCACATCGGCATTTAGAGCCACTATTAGAATGCAGAAGAGGGTTTGGTTCAAATTGAAAAGGCAGACACTTGTGGCCTCTTCCAACGAAGAAGAGAGAAAAAGAAGTATTTTAATGATGTTTTTTAATCACTTCCTCTGAGCACACAATGAGAATATATTTGCCAGAGAATGTAAAAGAACACAACATCAATTTAGTGCACAAAACTACTCTCAAACCTAAGGGCTGGTCTCACATTTTTCATTAATTCCAGGCTGATAACTTTCAGCATTAGGCCTCAGTGCTTTATCCAACTCAAGCTTCCTAGAAGCATATAGGCACATCAAAATGTCTTTGGGTTTGCCAAGAAGTCTGTCAAATATGGGGTACCAGCTCTGGCTCATTGACTTGCTGTCCCAATTTCACTGTCAACTATACATTCTCCATGAGAAACTTGCATCCATCAACACTGTTAGTTTTCTCATGAAATTGCAGAGACTGAATGCTAATCTTCCTATATGATGGCAACAAAAATGGTCTCAAACATAGCTTGTCAACAGAAGTACAAAGTTAAAAAAAAAAATCAGGAGCTTAATTCTAAAGATGACATTCAGAAAAAAACAAACAAAAACAAAGGTTCCACTTGGTCTTATCCTGCCATTCACCAGAACCTTCAGTGCTGCTCACTGCTTACAGAATTCAATCCAGTACTTTTTCTTTAAGCTTTTATTATAGTATAACATACAGAAATATATATGTGTGTGTGTGTATATATATATATAACATACAATATATCATTTGTCAGTGTGCATTCCATGGCAATAAGTGCATCCATATTGTTGTGTAGCCTTCCCCACTTTCCTGTACTCATCCCTCCCTCCTCTCAGCCCCTGAAAATTTCCATTCTCTTTTCTGTCTCTCTGCATTTGATCATTCCAGGTCCCTCATATAAATGGAACCACACTATAGCTGTCCTTCTGGGTCTGGTTTATTCCACTTAGCTTAATATCTTCAGCATATCTCCATGCTGTGTATGTGTCAGAATCTCATTCCTTTTTAAGGCTGAATAATATGCCATGTATTCAGTCCAGTACTTCTTGCATGTCATTTTAAGCCTCCACATTCTGTTTTGGTTTTTTTTTTTTTTTTTCCCCCTTCTTCTTCTTCTTCAGACTTATTTTCCACTACATAGCTCTGATGCTCTGGGGTAGAAAAGATCAGTCAGGCATTCCTTGCCTCTTCCCCAGGAATTTCAAGCCTCTTCCCTTTTGCTCACACACTGGTTCCTCATCCCAGCACACCCCCCACCCTGCTTTCCCAATCTAAACCCTGGTGGTTGCCTGAGCTTGATTCAACGCCTGCTCCACCACAGAGATCCATGGGAGCACAGACCAAGAGAGATCTATTAAGCACCCACTAAGCTCAAGGACCCTTCAATTACAGTCAGACCAGCTGTAAAATATGTGCTTTCATAACAGAAAATGGAAGTTCAGGTGTCTCCCCTAAAGCAAGAGAGTTCAGAATACATGTTCAAGTTTTGGCAGTGCCTGTTTTTGTTTTAAAAATGTTTTTTAATGCTTCTTATTCACGCCCAGGTAATAATACGGCTAATGTGTATTGAATACACATGTACAATAAAAGATATTGCATGTATAACCTCAGCTTTTCAATGAAGTACTGAATAGCCTTTGGAGCAGTCATCTATTTCTAATGTAACCATTTTTAACTGAAGAGAGATATCATTTTTGTTTAAAGAAGAGTACAAATATTCTTCTCCACTTGATTTTCCTTCCAAGTTATAGATAAAAAATATTTTAAACGGCATAAATAAACTGACAAAAAAAGAAGTCACAGCTGTACCTCTTATTATTTAAACGACTTCCCGAAAATTCTGCCTGGATATTTCTCTTTAAGATTTGCAATGGCTTAAATTTTAAGTATCTTTTTTTGTGGTTAATTTAGTAATAACAGTATTAAAATCTTAAGAACTGTATAGTACTATATTTAATTATCTTCTCTCATAATTACACTGATTAAACACAGCATCAGAGACCATAAAGATGGATAAAACATTATGGCTACAAAACTTTTTTTTAATGTCCATAAAATGACTATTAAGCCCTAGGTGACTAAATTAATATCACCCATACAATTTTATGGGATTTCCGTCCACATTCAACAGCATCGTTTGCCATGATGGCAGTTTTTTTGTTTTTTTTTTTTTTTTCCTTTTGTAACACTATTGAAATCTGAACTAAAACTTTTCAAAAAGATGGGAACACAGTGGACTGGTTTTTCTCAGCTTCGCCAAAGGAAGAGTTTCTGTTTGACCATCCCTGTAGTCTAATACCAGCTGAGGACATTTAAGTCCAGTGACCACCCCACTTCCTTTCCCATCTAGTCCTTGCCCCAGCAGGCAAACAAAGAAGTAACGTTTGTTTGGTGCATTACCCATTTCTTCATTTTCTTCTAAATGTTATCTCCAGAGATTTGGGCTTACGCTGACAGCACAGGCAATCAAGGAAGCAGATTTACATTTTCCATCTGAAGAATGAGCCTCTGAAACACCCAAGGACGTTCATACTGAGTGACCTGTGCTATTATAAAGATTAAAGAACATGACAAAATCCCAAGAAAAATTCACTCTAAAAGCTAATCCTGTGGGGAGGGAAAGAAAACTATTTGAAAGCTTTTCAAACATAAAGAATAGCTCCCCAGGATCATAATTTAGCAATTAAAAATTATATATACATATATATATATATATACATATACATATAATCAGTTAACAGAACCAAAATAAGCCTACTGATCTAAATGCATTATCACCATTAAAAATCTGCACAGTTTTTCCCATCAGTGCTTATAAAATGAAAATAGAGTTTAATACTAAGATGATTCTTTTATTAAATCAACAAATATATTTTAAGAATCTATCGTGAATCAGCTAAGTCCTAGATGTGGCAGATAAAACAGTAACCAAAATCAACACAGTCTATAGAGAACAGATTTATCATTGCCAAGAGGGAGAGGGGGTAAGAGAGAAAAGTGTTGGGAGCCTGGGATTAACAAATGCAAACCATTACATATAGGATGGATAAACAGCCAGGTCTTATTCTATAGCACAGGGAACTATATTCAATATCTGTGATAAACCATAATGGAAAGGAATATGAAAAATATATATGTGTGTGTGTGTGTGTGTGTGTGTGTGTGTATAACTAAATCTCTTTGCTCTATAGCAAAAATTAATACAACATTGCAAATCAACTATACTTCAATGAAATGTTTTTAAAAATCAACACAGTCTGAGACTTTATGAAGTTGATGGTCTACTCAGTAAACAAACAGTAATACAAATAAACTGTGATAAGGACTTTCCTTATCCAATGGTTAAGAATCTGCCCTCCAATGCAAGGTACATGGGTTTGATCACTGGTGACTAAGATGCTACATGCCATGTGGCAACTAAGCCAGCACGTTGCAATGAAGACCCAGTACAGTCAATAAAAGTTAAATTAAAAAAAAAAAAAACTGTGATAAGTGTTTTGAAATAGAAGTTAAGAATATATGGAGAAAAGACAACAGCAAAATTTAATTTCAATTGGATTGGGGATGGGAGAAAAGCAAGGCCTGTCCAAGAAAGCAAAATTTAAGACATGAGGATGTATGGAAGTTAGAGTGAAGAAGGCATCAAAGAAAGAACATTCTAGGTTGAAGGGACACAAGATTAAAGGCCCTGAGGTGAGAAAGAACTTAGCATGTTTGAGATACTGGCAGTGCATACATACTAGCAAAGCAGGGTTCCAATTCACTTTAGTTACTACTTACTCATAGAAGTGTCTTGCTCAAAGAAGGTGCTCAAGAATTATCTACGAAATGGTTGCTGAGTGAGTAGATACGGTCAGTGTACTTGGAGTTTAGTGAGCAAGAAGGGAAGCAGTCTGAGACGAGACTGTTCACCAAGGCAGGAGCTACATTAGGGAGGGCCCTGCCGCCATTTTGAAGACAGCTTCTTCACCTCACCACCTTCCCAGGTGGCGCTAGTGGTAAAGAACCCACCTGCCAATGCAGGAGAACATAAGAGACATGGGTTTGACCCCTGGGTTGGGAAGGTCCCCTGGAGAAGGAAATGGCAACCCACTCCAGTATTCTTGCCTGGAGAACCCATGGACAGACGAACGTAGCAGGTTACAGTCCAGAAGGTCACAGAGAGTTAGACACGACTGAGGTGACAGCACAGCACACCATCACCTCACCACAGCACCCAACGAGCCCACAACCAACTCGTTTCTTCTTTTAGTGACTAAACCCACAGACTGCCTGTGCCTTGTATTATTCACTTATCGCGTGGTTCTCAAAGGCAGAGGTCATTTCTTACTCATGTTTGTTGTCTCTGGGCCTTGTATGGAATAAAATACAAGAAATAAAAGGCACCTGAGTACTCAATGACTGCACTTCCATGTATGGAGTCTTGCTAGGGACCAGGTAGTTTCCTAAGCACTCTGTATACAGTTGTTCACTCAAGTTTCAAAAAAAATCTTCAATAAATGTGTGTGCGTGTGTGTATACATAAAAGAGAAAGAGAAATTTTTTTGTTTGTTTGTTTCCAATCACAAATGAGAAAATCAAGGCCTACAAAAGGTGAGGGAACTTGCCCAGGACCATGCTGCTGACAATCACCAAATCTTCCACCTCTAGAATCTGTTCTCTTAACTATAACCTATGCTGCCTCCCTCAACTAAACTATGAAGAGAAGAATCCCATTGATCTATCTTCCAGAAAGAAATACACATGATGGCTACCAGCTTATATATCAGAGAAAGTCTTTCCTTTATTATAGCACCAAGATTTAAATTCATGATGCAAAAGGTATTTTCTTCATTAGGGTGTTATAAAATAAAGAGGATTGTTCTTTAAAGTGAATGGGTGAAGTAGATTTCTTCTAATTATAATAGGTTTGGGAACAGTTCAAAAAATTCAGACTCCATGACTGAGAGCCTTTGACTTCTTTATGAGGATTTCATTACGAGCATCCAAGCCAGTGTGATCCATTGGGATGCCTTGCTTTGCTGACTGCTAGGGTAAGCCCCTGACTTCCTGAAGATAATTCTGTGGTAGATCTCTGACATGCTTTCCTACACACACACACACACAAATACTTTCCCCCAATATTGGTGACAGAAAACTGGGCCAGAGAGACTAAGACTCTGACCCACTGTGGCATTCTCCCTTCCCAATGTTGTCAATGAACTTCAAACTAAGCTCAGAAGGTCAACTGGCTCCTGGGATTTGTCTGGAGGGAGTGCAGCCAGGGAACCAGAATAGAAAGTTTCAAAATAGCAAAAATCACCACAAAAACACTTCACTTCTAGAGTCCCCTGATTCAAACCAAACCCTTATTCATAGATAAATTATCCTGTACTATAGTGCCCACGCTCAATGATATGGCAGTGAACACAAAAAAAGTGATGCAAGCTTAAAACTTATTTGACTGCCTGGATTAAAGATAACACCTTGTATGTATATGCAAAGAGTTAGGGCCAAGAGTAGAGATTTGGTGCTACTTTTTAGGAAAATTGTTTAGTCTACATAGTCTGAACAGGCAAAATTGTCCTGAAATCTGCCCTGTCTCTGAAAAAAAAATATGAAAATAATAATAATAATTAAATGTTCCAAATGATTAAACCCCAATTTCATATTAAACCAAGAGCAAGGATATCTACACCTGAGATGTAAAGAAAAAAGGAGGAACAGGACAAAAAGTTTCTTTATCTAAGTCACCAATCCTCTCACCAGAAGAGGGTGTAAAATAATAGCTCA